>NC_064614.1:721880219-723130219 GCF_023898315.1 Schistocerca nitens | reverse complement strand
CTGATGCTAAATGTACAAGCAGAAGATAAAAACATGAACTGAGAGAAGATATTGAACATCTAATTAACATCATCATAAAAGGGCAGATCGATACTTACTGTGAAAATTACGCTTTGATATGCAGACAGGCACATCAAAAAGACTGTTATGGATTTAGCTTTCAGTGAAAGCCTTCTTCAGAAAAGAGAACACACATGACGGTTATATTCATACTTGGGTGCCTAACTCAGATGCGGGTTTTTAAGGCGTGCAGAGAAACAGATTATAAGCATATCACAATTTATAAAAGATGCAAAGAACACTGAAATTTAAAACAATTAATGTGGAACGGAATATGAGATAGTGCTGTACCTGGAGGATGGTGGAATGATGGTGTACCTAAGAGTAGGTGATGTTTCCTTGTTGTTGTTTTAATATGGTGACCGATTTTAAGATCACATGAAGGAACATGCACCAGAAACCGCCATAAGCTGTTTCTGGCATTTCCTACTGTTTTAGTTGTTATGAGACCTGAGGTTGCGCTTATTCTGTTTCTGTAAATATTACAAGTTCTACATGCTTAAGCCTTGTACGTTATATTAAAGCTATTTTGAAAATACTATAAATAGTCAGTTAAAGCGTTTTATTGTGAGTAAAATTCTGTATATTATGAAAATAGTTACATAACCCGTGGTTGGTTGAGTCACACTTCGTCAATGGCGCAAATCTTGCACCCAGAAAAGGAGGGTCTTTTTACAATGGAACACGGTAGTTTTGCAGGTGACCAGAATTTCTTTAATGTCTACAAATTTTCCCTGTCTAGAAAGTGAAAGTTTCTGTTAGTTGTCAATAATTTCGATTTAAAGACATTTTGAACCTTTAACGGGTTCTCAATCGAACCTCTTCTTAATGTAATTTCGCTTACTGATTATTCTATATAAAGACTGAAACTAAACTCCTCTCGAACAGGCCATGAAGTCCCAACGGTACCGACCGACCGCCGAGTCATCCTGAGCCCACAGGCATCACTGGATATGGATATGGAGCTCTCTCGGCCGTGTGTCAGTTTCCAAGGCAGGAGCCGCTATTTCTTAATCAATTAGCTCCTCAATTTGCCTCACAAGGGCTGAGTGCACCCCGCTTGCCAACAGCGCTCGGCAGTTCGGATGGTCACCCATTCAAGCGCTAGCCCAGCCCGACAGCGCTTAACTTCGGCTATTAAAACAGTGTTGACAATATTTTCTCGATTTGTTCTTAGATTCGTGATCAAGTTGTTCCTTGGGACAGATTGTCATATTTGGCAAAACCATATTTTTCCGGAGTAATTTTTGCAATTTCAGAAAAAGACTGCACAACTTGAAGGTAATGCTATGGTTCCAAAATGGAGTACGAAACTAAATTAAACTTCTATTGCAGCGCTGTCTAGGGCGAAAGCATGAAAAGCATTCCAAGATACAACACTCCCTCCTGCTGAGGAATGATGAAATACGTATTAACTGCTCTAAGAGTGTAGATAATACAATAATGAACAAGACATTGGTCAATTTATTTTAAGAGGAATGGGCATCTCTTAAAGGGGCAGATATATGTACAAGGAATGTCCCTGTAAGGAACAGATGAAATGCCACACCTGTTCGATGAAAGGTGGAAATACAAAAATGTTCAAGTATAAAAAGGAATACAGAAATACGATTCACTTAGGAATTAAATGAACAGTAAATGCAGGGAACTAAGCTGCAGGAAAAATACGAAGAAATCGAAAATGAGACGATGATCCGAAGGAATGTATCAGCATTCGGAACCAAAACAAACTTCATTGAAGTTAAGAGAAAGGTTTCAACACTAAGAGGGATAGAGGATGGCGAGATTCCACTCTTAGACGCAGAGGAGAGAGTGGACAGGTGAACAAAATACACTGAAGGCCGCTACAAGGAGAAATAGTTCTGTTGTAGTGCGAAAATAAGAGTGGCAGCCGACGTGGAAGACTTAGCTGTTGCAGCGTTAGGTTCAGAGTTTGAGAGAGTTTTGTAAGACTATAAACAATAAGGGTGGAGTGCTCAGACAACAGTTCTTCAGTATTTTTAAATTATTCGGCAAATAGGCAACGAACGGTTTTTCAAGTAGTCTTGTGGACACTACAGAGGTGGGAAACATACAATCAGACATTTGGAATATCGACCAAACAAACACGAACAGTAAATGGGATAAATAATTAAAAGTAAAGAATTCAGCATTGTAGATGTTGTACGCACCTCTTTTCTGCGTTAATTAATTATCAAATATGCCATTGTGAATTGGTTAAGAAATGTTGCTTTAAGTGATATGTCAGGGGATGCTTTGATGTCCAATCAGTGTTGGATAACAACCTGTCTAATATTGACAGTATGCAGAAAAAACATGTGCATAAATTTCCATTGCTTTGACTCGGTATGTCTATTGAAGTTATAATATAAGAGACTGGTTTACACCAAGACAATCCAATCCATTAACATTATACTTCCATTGTTACATTACTTTGAACCGTCGTAACTGTTCAGATGAATGCACTTAAATAGAAATTTTCCATTCTTATCTTACAGACAGCATCTTAGCATGTAAGAGGTGGATATTAGCTGCTAGCCATGACCCACTGGTTACTCGACCCTTTTGCACCTACGCACAGTAGCGGGCAAGATCTCTTTGATCACATAAAAAAATCGTAAGTGAAGCAGCCGTGACGATCCATTCTTGAATCTTTGTATAGGGAGGTGAATTCGTACCAGACAATGATACTTCCAGTGGCTTGGTGACAGACTTCCTTAAAAGGTGTAATCCGCATATACGACCAAAATGTTGAGTAGCGCTTACTGCAACCACTTTGGCAAACTGCAGTGGCATGAGAACTGACTTTCCTTCTATAGAGCCTTGGTGACTGACCTGTGGTCAATCCATATCACTGAATGAATTCCTGAGCCCGTTAGTTCCATAACAAGCATCATTCCTGAGTTAGAGAGCCTTGTACTCCCCTCAAAAACAGCCAAGGAAAAAAACCGGAAGAGAATCAAATATCTCTCGGCCATATGTAATTGTCATGCCACATCAGCCCATCACCGCTCTTTTTTAAAAGAATAGAACTTACTTTTTTGCCATGTTCGTCAGTCACTCAGTACTGAGATTGTAGTTATTATCCTCCTCCACCTTCACTCTGCTACTTTAGAAAGACTCTACATGGACGGGAGAACATCCACTCATTGTTACTTTATTTGTCTGCACACAGGGGACCAATGCAGAAATTTTTCATTTTCATTCCTGGCTTACAGAATGCATCTTAACTTGGAAGAGGTTTGCATCAGCTGCAAGCCATGTTCAAGTGTTCCCCTCATTTGTCGAGTCCTTTGCGCCCAAACAAGGAGTTCCTCACACTAAAGGCTTGCTGAAGTTTAGCGGCGGAATGCCTTTAAAACAGAAAACCCCATTTTCTGACAATGTTAGGAACAGGGGTTTACTGTACCAGATGTCCACAAACTGCAGTGCCTGGGAGATACATATCTCTTCCATAAATACTATGTGACGAACATTCAGCAACACACAGATAAGAAGAAGAGCACCTGCGCCCCCTTGCCTCTAACAAGATAATTTTAAGCCTTCTTCCTGAGTTAACAAACCTTGTACCCTCCTCAAAAATAGCCAAGAAGTAAACAGAAAAATATTAAAACATCACATAGCGGAGTTTGTTTGTTTCATCACACTTAGTAGCTGCCATTTTTCAGACGAGTATTCTTACAAATAAATCTGTTAGTTTTGTTCAAAGATATAGCTAATGCCAGAAATTGAAGCTCTGTATGCGACTGTTGCCTTTTGTAATAATTCTACCTTTCAAATATTATCTGTGACAATTGCATTTCATAATGGTTTCTGGATTCTCATCAATCACTTCAGTTTACTTAGGCCTATTCTTTCAAAATGTGCATCAACATATTTCTTCAGAATGATCCATTAATGTTAGTTCTCTCTTCTGCCGTTTCCGTGGTTACATATGCAGTTGACAGTTACTTGTTGAGTTAATATTGTAACTTTCATCATTTGTGGTATCGATGGCTCTGTGATATGGATGCATTGTGTTTACCCAATCACCCTCACCCAGGTACCAATCTGCACCTACCAGGGGATGTAGCGTACTGGAAGTACCCTGCACTCCCATTTCAGTGTACTGCAGTTCAAATATAGGCTGCGAGATGTAGGTGTTCCATACTTTTATTTAAATCGCTAGCACAGATGTCAGAATGATTCCTGCGAAGAGGTCAAACCAAAGCTGTTCTGATTCCCTCCCTACTCCAATCCATATAGAGTAAAATAATTTCATTCCCTTCCTTCTCTAATGCCCCATCCATACAGAGAAAATAATTTATTTTTGTTCCTTCTGGCCGGCCGAAGTGGCCGTGCGGTTAAAGGCGCTGCAGTCTGGAACCGCAAGACCGCTACGGTCGCAGGTTCGAATCCTGCCTCGGGCATGGATGTTTGTGATGTCCTTAGGTTAGTTAGGTTTAACTAGTTCTAAGTTCTAGGGGACTAATGACCTCAGCAGTTGAGTCCCATAGTGCTCAGAGCCATTTGAACCATTTTTTTGTTCCTTCTATAATACCCTATCCTAATACTCTAACCTTCCTCTAACACTCAAAAGATAATTCGTTACTTAGAATCAGGCAAGCACATAAACCTGTAGTTTGAGTTCATCACCTCTGTAAACAGTGCGACTAAATATGCAGTCATCGACAACATGTGTTTCTTATTAATTATTTTCATTGTTTTACAACTTCTATAACTCTAATACGTTTCACAGGAAATTTTAACAACTTTATGTTGATTTATTTTCCTCAGTTAGTTAGTTTCATTTTCCATGGATCATTTTGCATGATAGATCACAATGATGTGGGAAGAGTCATTTTTACATTCACATCACAAATGAATTTGTACATACAGTTACATTCTGAATATTTCTAAGATTTCTTCCTTTTAACAAAAAGAAAAAAGATATACAGATGTAAGTTATTAATTCCTACCAACCACATTCAACACATTACAGTGAAAGAAGTTCTTCTATGGAATAGAAGGAGTTGTTAAGGAGAAACTTCCTCACTCTATTGTCAAATTTTTCTTTCCTGTTGTGAGACATTTTACATCCCGTGATACAGCTTTGTGCACCCATTTTTGTGCTAAAGACAACCTTAATGTGGCGTAATTAATGTCGTTTTTCTTTCTGGTATTGTCTTATGTAGCCAACTGCTCTAGTGAACTGTAGTTCATTATTTACAACAGAATTCATGAGGGAATAACATAGTGTGAAGCAGTAGTCAGAATGCTCAACTCCTCAAACAGATGTCTACAAGACTATCATTAGTGAGACTACGTATTATGCTTACTGCACGATTTTGCCCAATGAGGATTTTCTTCCTTAAAGATGAGTTATGGCAGAACACTATTCCAGATAATACATGGTGATTCAAAAAGAATACCACAACTTTAGGAATTTAAAACTCTGCAACGACAAAAGGCAGAGCTAAGCACTATCTGTCGGCGAATTAAGGGAGCTATAAAGTTTCATTTAGTTGTACATTTGTTCGCTTGAGGCACTGTTGACTAGGCGTCAGCGTCAGTTGATGCTAAGAGGGCGACCGCTCAACAGAAAGCTTTTTGTGTTATTGAGTACGGCAGAAGTGAATCGACGACAGTTGTTCAGCGTGCATTTCGAACGAAGTGTGGTGTTAAACCTCCTGATAGGTGGTGTATTAAACGTTGGTATAAGCAGTTTACAGAGAATGGGTGTTTGTGCAAAGGGAAAAGTTCTGGACGGCCGAGAACGAGTGATGAAAATGTAGCACGCATCCAGCAAGCATTTGTTCACAGCCCAGGAAAATCGACTCGCAGAGCTGGCAGAGAGCTGCAAATTCCACAATCAGCTGTATGGAGAGTCCTACGAAAAAGGTTAGTTATGAAACCTTATCGTCTGAAACCTGAACGTCAACTACCCGAGGCGATGGATCGGCCGCCAGGCAGCCCGTGACAGAGCACTTCATCACTGGCCTCCAAGAAGCCCTGATCTTACCCCCTGCGATTTTTTCTTATGGGGGTATGTTAAGGATATGGTGTTTCGGCCACCTCTCCCAGCCACCATTGATGATTTGAAACGAGAAATAACAGCAGCTATCCTAACTGTTACGCCTGATATGCTACAGAGAGTGTGGAACGAGTTGGAGTATCGGGTTGATATTGCTCGTGTGTCTGGAGGGGGCCATATTGAACATCTCTGAACTTGTTTTTGAGTGAAAAAAAAACCTTTTTAAATACTCTTTGTAATGATGTATAACAGATGGTTATATTTTGTTTCTTTCATTAAATACACATTTTTAAAGTTGTGGTATTCCTTTTGAATCACCCTGTATTATTAAATGAAAAATTGGTGTAGTACCTCTGGATGTACAGAACTGAGACAATTTGCAGACGACAAGTCAGTGATACTTTTAAGGTCTTTGTTTACTATTTCTTCTGCTTCTTTGCATATGCTTGGATTGGTTATAATACTAGTGTTATCAGTAAAAAACTACTGATTTTGACTGTCGTATATTAGATGGAAGATGATCTACATGTATGAGGAACGGTAGTGGAACTAAGAATGAATCTTGAGGAGCACCATACTGGGTTTTTCCACAGTCAGAATTATGTCCCTGGAATATATTGCTTGAATTACTAAGTACAACTTTATGCATACTTTTGGTTATAAATGACACTATCCATTAGTTGGCGGTACCATAAATACCATAAGAAGTCAATTTATCTGGAGAATATCGTTATTCACACAGTCAAATGCATTAGATAGCTTGCAGAAATCGCCATCCGGCGCTGTTTTATTATTTAATGCTTGTAAAATCTTCTGAGTGAAGTTTTAATGGCATTCATAGTACAACAACCATTCTGAAACCCGAACCGTGATTTACTATGGATATTATTGTTGCTGAGAATAGAAACTATTATAGAATACATCATCTCAAGAAAAAAAATGGGGAATGATGTAAACAGTGAAACAGGTCGTTAGTTACAGATATCTCTAGTACCATCTTTCTTAAAGAAGGTTTAACAATGGGATCCCTCAGTCTCTCTGGGAAAATGCCTTGAGTTAGTAATGCATTACGTATTTCAGATAAGAGTGCACTTATTGCAAGGGAACAAATTATGGGTACTCTATTGGAACCACCATCAAAACCTGATGTGCTTTTTTCTTTGAGTGAATGTATAATTTTCTTCATTTAATGAGGAGAAGTTAATGATATATTCATATGACTGAATTTTATGAAAGTTACATATACAGCCTTATGCTGTGATTTGGCTCTTGAACAGATAGTTCACATTCTTTCTACTATGTTTAAGAACTGATTATTAAATGTGTTTGCTACCTGTGACTCATGATTTATAGCCCTTTCATTAAGGTCACTAATGATGTTGTCTTTTTCTGTGGCTGGTCATCCTGTCCTTCATTTCATACTTTCCATATAGTCCTAAGTCTGTTGGCGGAAATAAACATTTCTGAAATGATGTGCACATTCCTTGATTATTTAATTAGCTTTCTTAGTACTACTAAGTAGTTTTTAAAGGGTGAATCTACTGCAGGATTCTTACATATTCTTGCCAAAAAATACATTTCCCTTTTCCTTTCAGAAGATACTTTAATCCCTCTAGTGAATCATGGTTTTTTACATGGCTGTTGAGTGTCCTTTCGGATTAGCTTGTATGGAAACCTGATATGGATTTAACATGAAATAGCTCAAATTTTATGTTATCACTTGGATCATGATAAGTTGCATGCATCATCTCCTGTAAACTTTTCTTAACAAAATTTGTCCAAGAGTCATTAATTATTCTAACTGACTTCCACTGATGGTTCTCCATACTGTAAGATGCTGTAATATTTATTCTAACTAACTGTGCATCATGACCAGAGAGAGCATTTGTTACTGGGTAAAAACTTTTATTTTGCTGTGAAATTCACAAAACAAAACATTATAAACTCAGATCCCATCTCCTTATCTACCTGTGTTGAAAAGTTAATTAAGTGATAAAATTTTAGGATCCAAATAAGTTTCCCAATCAGTTTTCCTATCAGAATGTCCTAAATAATCTACAATGAAGTCACTGTTGGCTGTTAACAGCTTGCAGCTGTCTGACATATAGCACAATAAAGAATCCACATTCTTCTTACATAATTCAAAATTTCTCAGTGGGGATATATATACTGTATAATTAAAATGAACTATTTTTCAGCACTGATTCACAAGCACATACTTCTGTGTGCTGACCACTCCAAAATTTACTTGTCTCAGTTTCTTTAACTTGTTTTCTGTCGTAGAGTACGTCACAAATCTTCCTTTTCCCATTTTATCTATGCATTACTTAACTACAATAATATAATATTTTATATGTAAATTATGTAACCCTGTGTTCATGTGGGGCTAAGACCGCCAGAGAATGACTATCTTTGTAGAAGTCTCTGAATTTTCCAAACAGACAAGAGGGTCTTCTACCTTATTGCTCAAACCTCTAGTATTTTGATGAAATATGCTAACCTTACTTTTCTGTTTATTCTTAAGCATTTTGTGGTGCACTTCTGATATTTTCTTTTCTTTCAAAACAAGGTGCCTGAATCCTGATTCTAACCTGAAAATGTTTGCCCTCTAATACCAGTAACAAAATGGATCTTGTTAGGTGTAGTGGTGGCCCTCAAACATACAAAGCTAAGCCAACATATATTTCCCTCTCCCATTCAGGTGCAAGAATGTTATTTATTATTCTAATCTCTCAATTGTAGCAACTGGCACTGCACTCTTGAGATTCAGTCTGGGTCTGCAACAGACTGCTCAACTCCGTGTTCACACACCTCAAAGCAGTTGTACTACTATTATTACTGTTTAGGCACAAAACGCCTACAAAATTAGGCCTACCCAAAAAACGCCTTTAATTGTTTCTGTGTTGTTGAATAAGGTTACACTTTAAACGTCTGTAGCTTTTTGCTATCCGCCACAATCCCTTGAGGCGAGATAATGTGAACCAAGAACTTAATTTCTCTACCGAACTTTGACTTTTGTAAATTCGCCTTTACACCTGCTTGTTCGAAGTGCTGTAAGATTCTTTCCATTAACTGAAGATGTTCTTCCCATGTGCTAGTGGCGATTAAAAAATTGTCGACATAAATCTTTTCAAGCACTTGTGGTGCGAACACAGTGTCAAGTGCTGCAATAAAAACGCCTGCGCTGACATTCAAGCCACAAGGAAATATTCTAAACTGATAGCTTCACCCAAAGATGAAAGCTGTGTACTGTCTAGATCTTTTCGATAATAACACCTGCCAGTACGACGTTCGAAGGTCGATCGTGGAAAGAAATTTCACTTCTTGAAATCTTTGAATTTGCTGCTCTAAGTTCCCTGGACGAGAACGTATAGGCACTATAATTTGATTTATATCCCAGGCGTCCAGTACTAATCTTCAGCTGCTCTCAGCCTTCTGAACCGGAAGAAAGGGGCTTTTATAAAGTGATAGTGAGGTTTCTATCAACCCCATTCTAACATCTTTTTTATTTATTTCCAGGCAGCTTCATTCTTTGAGTGATGAACGGAATATGTGGTGCGACCAAACGTTTTTTGCTCCTTGACCTGCATATTGTAGACGTAACCTTTTATAATGCCGGGCTTCGCCGAAAATACTTGTGCATATTGTGTCAGAGTATGTTTCAACTGCTGCTGTTGAATCGATTTCAAATATTCTGACTCGTCAACTTTACTTTCAATTTCTCCTATGATGTCTTTTAATTCTTCATGAGTGTCCTTAATGTGTGTAGGGTGACCAACGTACGTTTCTTGCGGACTGTTGTTCTTGCTCAGTCATGTGCTCTACTATATGTACGTTTTGACTTGGCGCCAGTATGAAGTTTGGCGGGTTCACCGCCAAAGCTGTTCCCGACGATGTACTCAGTACATTCATAATGTTGACTGGCACTTTTCCCTGCGTGCGTTCATGCCATTTATCATGCTGTGTTTTCATATTTTTCACCAGGTAGTTATTTATGAAGCTACCGTCATTATTGCAATTCCCAGTATAATCCTGTTTGTCGCCTTTAAATTACGGTTTATTACCGTTTACACTTTGAGTCTGATTGGCACTAGCTTTGGACTACGAAAATTACTGCTCTTGTTGTTTTTTTGTGTAATTGTATCCATTATTCCGTCGCCCGTTCTTCCGTGGGCTTCCAAAAGCTTTATTATTCTTGCCATTATTGTTGTTGGTGGCACTATTCGTTTCTCCTACTGCTTGTCTAGCGTCTTCCTGAATTAAATCCAGGGGATCAATCACTGACAAGAATGCTTCAAGGTCAGTATCCGGTTGTTGTTGTGGTCTTCAGTCCTGATACTGGTTTGATGCAGCTCTCCATGCTAATCTATCCTGTGCAAGCTTTTTTATCTCCCAGCACTTACAGCAACCTACATCCTTCTGAATCTAGTGTATTAATCTCTTGGTCTCCCTCTACAGTTTTTGCCCTCCACGCTGCCCTCGAATGCTAAATTTGTGATCCCTTGATGCCTCAGAACATGTCCTACTAACTGCTCCCTTCTGTTTGTCAAGTTGTGCCACAATCTCATCTTCTCCCCAATTCTGTTCAATACTTCATCATTTCTTATTTGATCTACCCATCTAAATTCAGTATTCTTCTGTAGCACCACATCTCGAAAGCTTCTATTCTCTTCTTGTCCACACTATTTATCCTCCATGTTTCACTTCCATACTTGGCTACACTCCATACAAATACTTTCAGAAACGACTTCCTGACACTTAAATCTATACTCGATGTTAACAAATTTCTCTTCTTCAGAAATGCTTTCCTTGTCATTGCCAGTCTACATTTTATATCTTCTCTACTTCGACCTTCATCAGTTACTTTGCTCCCCAAATTGCAAAACTCCTTTACTACTTTAAGTGTCTCATTTCCTAATCTAATTCCCTCAACATCACCCGACTTAATTCGACTACATTCCATTATCCTCGTTTTGCTTTTGTTGATGTTCATCTTATATCCTCCCTTCAAGACACTGTCCATTCCGTTCAATTGCTCTTCCAAGTCCTTTGCTGTCTCTGACAGCATTACAATGTCATCGGCGAACCTCAAAGTTTTTATTTCTTCTCCAAGGATTTTAATACCTACTCCGATTGAATAACATCAGGGAGTGGCTACAACCCTGTCTTACTCCCTTCCCAACCACTGCTTCCCTTTCATGTCCCTCGACTCTTATAACTGCTATCTGGTTTCTGTACAAATTGTAAATAGCCTTTCGCTCCCTATATTTTTCCCTGCCACCTTCAGAATTTGAAAGAGAGTATTCCAGTCAACATTGTCAGAAGCTTTCTCTAAGTCTACAAATGCCAGAAACGTAGGTTTGCCTTTCCTTAATCTTTCTTCTAAGATAAGTCGTAAGGTCAGTATTGCCTCACGTGTTCCAATGTTTCTACGGAATCCAAACTGATCTTCCCCGAGGTCGGCTTCTACCAGTTTTTCCGTTCGTCTGTAAAGTATTCGTGTTAGTATTCTGCAGCTGTGACTTATTAAACTGATTGTTCGGTATTTGTCACATCTGTCAAAACATGCTTTCTTTGGGATTGGAATTATTATATTCTTCTTGGAGTCTGAGAGTATTTTACCTGTCTCATACATCTTGCTCACCAGATGGTAGAGTTTTGTCAGGAGTGGCTCTCCCAAGGTCGTCAGTAATTCTAATGGAATGTGGTCTACTCCCGGGGCCTTGTTTTTACTTAGGTCTTTCAATGCTCTGTCAAACGCTTCACGCAGTATCGTATCTCCCATTTCATCTTCATCTACATCCTCTTCCATTTCCATAATATTGTCCTCAAGTAGATCGCCCTTGTACAGACCCTCTATATACTCCTTCCACCTTTCTGCTTTCCCTTCTTTGCTTAGAACTGGGTTTCCATTTGAGCTCTTGACATTCGTACAAGTGGTTCTCTTTTTTCCAAAGGTCTTTTTAATTTTCCTGTAGGCAGTATCTATCTTACCCCTAGTGAGATAAGCCTCTACATCCTTACATTTGTCCTCTATCCATACCTGCTTAGCCATTTTGCACTTCCTGTCGATCTCATTTTTGAGACGTTTGTACTGCTCTTTGACTGCTTCATTTAATGCATTTTTATATTTTCTCCTTTCATCGATTAAATTTAATATTTCTCCTGTTACCCAAGGATATCTACTAGCCCTCGTCTTTTAACCTACTTGATCCTCTGCTGCCTTCACTACTTCATCCCTCAGAGCAACCCATTCTCCTTCTACTGTACGTCTTTCCCCCATTCCTGTCAATTGTTCCCTTATGATCTCCCTGAATGTACAACCTCTGGTTTAGTCAGTTTATCCAGGTCCCATCTCCTTAAATTCCCTCCTTTTGCAGTTTCTTCAGTTTTAATCCACAGTTCATAACGGATAGATTGTGGTCAGAGTCCACATCTGCCCCTGGAAATGTCTTACAATTTAAAACCTGTTTCCTAAATATATATAATCTATCTGATACCTTCTAGTATCTCCTGGATTCTTCTTTCATGATTCTTGAACCAAGTGTTAGCTATGATTAAGTTATGCTCTGTGCAAAACTCTACCAGGCGGCTTGCTCTTTAGTTCCTTACCCCCAATCCATATTCACCTGCTACGTTTCCTTCTATTCCTTTTCCTTCTATCGAATTCCAGTCAACCATTACTATTAAATTATCGTTTCCCTTCACTACCTGAATAATTTCTTTTATCTTATCATACATTTCATTAATTTCTTCATCTTCTGTAGAGCTAGTTGCCATACAAACTTGTACTACTGTAGTAGGCATGTGCTTCGTGTCTATCTTGGCCACAATAATGCGTTCACTATGCTGTTTGTAGTAGCTTACCCGCACTCCTATTTTTTATTCATTATTAAACCTACTCCTGCAATACCCCTATTTAATTTTGTATTTATAACCCTGTATTCGTCTGACCAAAAGTCTTGCTGCTCCTGCCACCGAACTTCACTAATTCCCACTATATCTAACTTTAACCTATCCATTTCCCTTTTTAAATTTTCTAACCTACCTGCCCGATTAAGGGATCTGACATTTCACGCTCCGATCCGTAGAACGCCAGTTTTCTTTCTCCTGATAATGACGTCCTCTTGAGTAGTCCCCGTCCGGAGATCCGAATGGGGGACTATTTTACCTCCGGAATATTCTACCCAAGAGGACGCCATCATCATTTAACCATACAGTAAAGCTGCATGCCCTCGGTAAAAATTACGATTGTAGTTTCCCCTTGCTTTCAGCCGTTCGCAGTACCAGCACAGCAAGGCCGTTTTGGTTGGTATTACAAGGCCAGATCAGTAATCCAGAGTGTTGCCCCTACAACTACTGAAAAGGCTGCTGCCCCTCTTCAGGAACCACACGTTTGTCTGGCCTCTCAACAGATACCCCTCTGTTGTGGTTGCACCTAGGTTACCGCCATCTCTATCGCTGGGACACGCAAGCCTCCCCGAGAGCCGCTTCTCCTGTAATGTACGGGACTACTAACTGTATCTCTGGTATTTCTGACCAATAGCTCGGCATTACGTTTCTAAAGCTTTTTACAAATGCGGCAGGATGTGTCGTTTTCTTGTCTTCATTAAAGGTTCACGCCCGCAAGCGTAGGTGCAATCTCGCCCACCGCTGTTGCATTACCATCTCTTTCGCTTGTTTCGCAAAAATTGCTATTTTGCTGCGGGGCAGGATTACCGTTGCCCTGCACGGTAATGATCGGTGCATTACCGTATCGCGTCTTGTTTTCAGGCTGCTCGCTGGAGCAATTATTTTCGCAGGTACACCTCGCTTCAACTCGTGATTACTTCTCGACATTTATTTCTTGCAGTGTGGAGGCTAATTCCTCTCTCAATGGTCTGCATATTTTCGAGGTTACGTTCGACATTGTGTAGCCGAGCATCCTTCACCTCTGTCTGGCCAATCATAGAATCAACCCGTGCTTGCACTCCGCTGGCACCCGCTTGTACATGGCCCTCCTTCACCATGCCACGCGCCTCCATGACAGCGTTGAGGGCCCCTTTCAGATCCCTGCGGCGTGCTGTCGCCCTATCCTCGCGCTCCTTGTCCCTTTCATCCATTGCGGATACTATCTTTTTAATTAAACCTTTCTTCGCTATCTTTCTCTTTTAATTCTAGTTTCCTGAGAAATTCACACATGAGTTTTTTCCATGGAACTCATTTGTGTTTGAGATTCACTAACAGTTCCAGTAAATCTTTTTTCCGTATTTCACAACTATATTCTCGATACGCTCATCAACTTCCCTAGAAGGGACTTGCGCATCGGGTTCCCTACTTGTGGATTGGATATCTGATTCCTCATTGATAGTCTGAGCAACGTTTTGCTGTGGTACATGTTCCACACTATGCTCCGTATCCTCTACGTTTTCGCTTTCTTACATTACTACCTTCTTCGGTCGACCCGTAGTAAATGTTAAACTAGATGACTTCTCTTACATACAATGAAATCACATGTATCGCCACACGGTATATATTCACTTTTCCCTTCAGTCTTTTAACCGTTGGGTTCCATTCCAAAAGGTTACACACATTTGAAAAAGGGAAACTATCTCATAAGGTGCTACTCAAACTGCTGTTTAGCACAGGCAAAAATACGTACACTAGTGCAATTTACATGTAAATGTTACTTGACGTAAATTACAGTTAATCCAAATTTTTATAAAGTTAATGCACCAGACAAAGTTATTAGTCAGTATATCAGCAAGCTGCTGCACTGTGACAAACGTTCTTACCTTTTAAATGTTTCTGCCACTGTTCAACTTATGGTCCAAGCTCAGTTTCCTTTTGTCAAAATGAAGGTCTGTGTTCTCCTTCAGTTCACTCCTACAATGGCTTTCTCGTTCATTCTTGTTCAGTTTATGGAAAAGAATCATGTATAGTATTAAATATACGTCATACATATACACATACATATACAAGTTATACAGTTTAATCACTATGTATTCTTAAGTTCACTTCTATATTCGTTAATTTTCTTGTCACTCTATTACAAGAATTTGTCCCCAGTTTGGGCGTCATTTGTTCTACTATCCGAATTGTATGATGTTATAGTCAATGTTCGTGTAGCACAAGAAATAATTAAGATTACTTATTCACAGTATCAATGGTAAATGCAGTTGTAAAAGCAGAATACTCAGTTCTACTAACACCTAATGATGCTCTCTGCTTGTGAATGGTTGCAAATTAGGAAGTGCAACACCATTATAGCCACTTTAACGGAGCTATGTTATTTTCAATAAAAATAAATGCACTTTTCTTGGACGCCTTGGTCACAGGCACTTGCGATTTCCGAGGGCCTGTCGTTATCAGAATATTATGTTTCACGTACCTTTCGTCGTCTGCAGACGCGAATTTACGCTCGGCAACATGAAGCTGAAATGCTGTGTTAAATTGCACCAAAATCTTGATGGTTACGTGAAAGGCTCTGATTGTAGTGCGCGTAATGTTAATTTCTTTTCAACTGCGAATTTAAGCAGTCTGGCATGTTTGTATTTAACGTATTAGACAATAAATTTAGCAAAGCTAAATGTCGCGCCCATTAAAATCTGACCAGCGTCATTGTTCTGTTTATGAGAAGAGACTCTGGGCTTTCTGTGAGGTTCGTCTTGAAATCTTCTTATAGAACAGATAAAAAGTGTTTGAAAGCTATTTTTCCATTTACATCTGAGTTACAATATTTTTTATGTAGAGAATCGTGTGAGACCGGATCCGTGCTGACTAGTCTACGCTAACACAAAAACTGTTTCTGCAATGAAATATTAATTCACTTTCAAGTGAAACACTTAAGCAGATAATTCTCACGAGTGAGTTCCTATTTTTAAGCCGTGTGGCGTAATGAAAAATTTAAAATTATGTTCTTGCCCGTAATGGCGTCTTTGAAACAAAATCAGCTCAGTATATGAAAACTGCAAATTATTCAGTAATAATCATGGGATGCCTTTCCCTACACTATTGAAAGGAAAACACAAGTTTACACATTTATAGAATTAATTATTATTATTATCATAAGAATGCTTTTTCTTACAGTATTAATAACAAACACCTACCATTCTCATCACGAACCGTCAATTACGTCCTTCTACAATCAAGAACAAAACGAAGACTAGTTAGTTTTTCTCTCTTTCTTCCTCATTAGAGGACTGATTCAGTTTTATCTTTGTACACAGATTATCATTGAAATACATAGTTTTCGTATTAATAGTAATTTTCATTGTTCTTTTTCTATATCAGATTACAATATTTCACTGCAATAATCACAACACATCGTCTTTACGGCTTTGTAAATATTTTCGTTATTACGATTGTTTTTATATTTTTTTTTCGTAAATTTTCACAATAACGTAATGAGGATGGCACACAGTGTTTACCCAGGGCTGGTCATGGCGCTGCAGGATCTCCCCAAAACTCATAGCTGCTATTTCTATTTCATCCAGGTCACCTTTATTGCCGTAACTGCCGTTCTTAACCATGCTGTTCCATGCTCCACCAACTATAAGAACCTGAACCTCTTTGCAAAACCTTTGTACAAATTCCCTGTTAGGTGATACTTGTGACCTGGTAACCTCTCCCTAAATTGTCCTATACCATCAAGCATACACCCCTCCCATAACAATGACCTGGCAGTCAGATTTTTCTATTTACTCTTTTTTGGTACCCTCCTATGCTGAGTTCCTTTGTTAGAAAGCTGCTGCACCCTATCGTGACCCAGAGCTGGATAAGGCTCTTCCCCTCCTAATTCTGGTAACAAGTGAAGAGTATTTGAAACTGTTAGCTTAAGTGTAGATGAATCCAAAGTGCTGTTCTCCTTTCGCCAATTGCTTGTTTCCTTTACCCAATTCCCAAGATCTTCCCCCCCCCCCCCCTCAACCTATCTAGCTCAAATTTGTCATGCTCTAATTTAGCCTGGAGGGCACAAATTGTTGACTCCTGCTCAGGGATTCTCTCGTCTTTTTTGCAAAGTGTACAGTTCCATGGGATAGTCTCGTTCAGTTTTCCATTCAATTCCCCATTACAGTCACTCCATCGAAATTCCAACCCACGGGCTACACATACCAATCCATCTTTGACAATCCTACGGCAACATCAACACACTTATCACGAATTGCAGCACAGATTACATGCTTAGAAGGAGAATTAAATCACTTAACTAAATTTATACTACACAAATATTTTATGCTTACTAGCAGAACAAATTCGACCGACAAGTGAGCACAGATTACACCCTTAAAAACAGAATTAAATCACTTAACCCACTGTATACTACACCAATTTTCGATACTTGCGAGCAGAACCAATTAGACCGACACTTTAGCGCTCCAGGTGTATGATATAAATAAAAAGTTTCTTATTTACTCTTACAATAAGACTTAGGACTTACTCAGCTGTAGCTTATAGACAATAATAAATGTCACTTCCAAAACTTATTAATGTAAACAATTTATGCTGTGTGCAAGCGTTGTAAATTGATATTTTATGTTTTTCCCCAGTCTTCCATCACGGTAACTTTTATTCACTCTCTAGTATTGTAAATAGTTAATAGTTTTTGATGTATTTTTTATTAGACTGTATGTACAATTATTTATCGTTCCCTAAAGTTTGTTTTCTCATACCAATCCATAGTCCTTTTATGATTGTCGTAGTCTTTAGTTCTAATATCTCAGTGCTGTCCTTGAAAGTTTGTTATGTCAAGAAGAGTGCATTTCCACAATGTCACAAGTGACCATCGTTCTGATCAGAGTCAGTTAATTAGATTGGAGTTATCAGATAACAGTGGTTTTTTATAATGTTGGTGTCATGAAGTTGATAACAGTGTTATACTCAGTCAGTCATTGCCACAGAGTTCGAACAACTCATTTATGTGTTCATTTCCCCATCTAAGTTACTCATATCACATAGCTGTTAATTTGCTTTTTGAAACAAATCCCTTATTCACACTGTTTCCATACACTTAAGTTTAACAAATGAATTTAACCACCTGTGTGATTTTTAACGCTCTGATCTTCCCACAAGGGGGTTTTTGGTTATCAGTCTTCTGACTGGTTCGATGCAGCCCGCCACGAATTCCTCTCCTGTGCTAACCTCCTCATCTCAGAGCAGCACTTGCAACCTACGTCCTCAATTATTCGTTGGATATATTCCAATGTTTGTCATCCTCTACAGTTTTTGCCTTCTACAGCTCCCTCTAGCACCACGGAAGTCAATCCCTCATGTCATAACAGATGTCCTATCATCCTGTCCCTTCTTCTTATCAGTGTTTTCCACATGTTCCTTTACTCTCCAGTTTTACACAGAGCCTCCTTACCTTATCAGTCCACCCAATTTTCATCATTCGTCTATAGCACCACATCTCAAATGCTTCCAATATCTTCTGTTCGGGTTATACCACAGTCGATGTTTGACTACAATACAGTGCTGTACTCCACACATACATTCTCAGAAATTTTTTCCTCAGCTCAAGGCCGATATTTGATATTAGTGGACTTCTCTTGCCCGGGAATGGACCTTTTGCCATTGCTAGTCTGCTTTTGATGTCCTCCTTGCCCCGTCCGTCATTGGTTACTTTATTGCCTAGGTAGCAGAATTCCTTAACTTCACCTAATTCGTTACCATCAATCCTTGCTGTTCTCATTTCTACTGCTTCTCGTTAGCTTCGTCTTTCCTCGATTTAATCTCAATTAATACTCTGTACTCATTAGACTGTTCACTCCGTGCAGTAGATCGTACAACTCATGTTCGCTTTCACTCAGGATAGGAATGTCATAAACGAATCGTATCACTGATATCCTCTCACCTTGAATGTTAATTCCACTCTTGAAACTTTCTTTTATTTCGATCTTTGCTTCTTCGATGTACAGATTGAATAGTATGGGCGAAATACTACAGCCCTCTCTCACAGCCTTTTCAATCTGAGAACTTCGTTCGTGACCTTCCTCTCACATTTCTCCCTCTTGGCACGTGGTGCATATCACCCCACTCTTCCTATCTTCGCTCCTGCTTCCATTATGAATCGAAACGTCGGAATTGCCTGTCTGGTGCTTTTACTTTTCCTAAAGCTAAACTGATCGTCATTATCACATCATCAGCTTTTTCTATTCTTCTGCACACTATTCTTGTCAGAAACTTGGATGTACGAAACGTTAAGCTGATTGTGCGATAATTCTCTCACTCGTCAGCTTTTGCAGTCTTCGTTAATTGTGTGGATGACATTTTTTCGAATGTCTGATGGTATATCGCCAGACCCATACATACTAGACACCAACGTGAATAGTCGGTTTGTTGCCACTTCCCCCTATGATTTTAGGATTCTGAAGGAATGTTACCTAACGTCTCTAACTTACCTGATCTCATGGCTACCAAACTTCTTTTAAATTATAATTCTAATACTGAAGCCCCAGTCTCTTCCAAATCGATTCCTGTTTCTTTTTAAATCAAATCACATACATTTCCCCCTCATATAGGCCTTCAGTCTATTCTTTCCATCTATCCGCTCTCTCCTCTGCATTTAAAAGTGAAATTCCTGTTGCACTCTTAATATTTCGAATCTTGCGTTTAATTTCACCCGATGTTGTTTTGACTTTTGTACATGTTGAGACAGTCCTTCAGAAAATCAGTTTTTTTTCGATTTCTTCACAATTTTGATGGAGCTATTTCATCGTAACTTACTTCACTATTTTTGAGTTACAGGCCACATGTCCTATGGATAAATATTATATGTCTTAAATACATTAATTTCCATTGTCTTCTGCATTCTCATACCGTTGATCATTGCTGACTCTTCCGCCTTTACGGGTAGTTTCAAATCCCAAGCGCAAGAGAGTGTCCCGAACCTCTGTCGGCTCCTCTGTCCCCTTTGTGCACAGAGGGGATAAGCCTGACTTCTTAAGCCGGAAGTCTTCGGCTGCCACCGCTGATGATTTTTGTCAAGCATTTAAGCTATGAGTGTTCAAACCCGGTACGAGAACTTTTCGACTGCTAATCAAAGACGCTACCCCTAGACCGAGTTGGTGTACCCCCCCCCCCCCCCCACCCCACCCCCCACCACCCGAAAGCAGTTCATCCTCCGAGAAGTGTCGATATACACTCCTGGAAATGGAAAAAAGAACACATTGACACCGGTGTGTCAGACCCACCATACTTGCTCCGGACACTGCGAGAGGGCTGTACAAGCAATGATCACACGCACGGCACAGCGGACACACCAGGAACCGCGGTGTTGGCCGTCGAATGGCGCTAGCTGCGCAGCGTTTGTGCACCGCCGCCGTCAGTGTCAGCCAGTTTGCCGTGGCATACGGAGCTCCATCGCAGTCTTTAACACTGGTAGCATGCCGCGACAGCGTGGACGTGAACCGTATGTGCAGTTGACGGACTTTGAGTGAGGGCGTATAGTGGGCATGCGGGAGGCCGGGTGGACGTACCGCCGAATTGCTCAACACGTGGGGCTTGAGGTCTCCACAGTACATCGATGTTGTCGCCAGTGGTCAGCGGAAGGTGCACGTGCCCGTCGACCTGGGACCGGACCGCAGCGACGCACGGATGCACGCCAAGACCGTAGGATCCTACGCAGTGCCGTAGGGGACCGCACCGCCACTTCCCAGCAAATTAGGGACACTGTTGCTCCTGGGGTATCGGCGAGGACCATTCGTAACCGTCTCCATGAAGCTGGGTTACGGTCCCGCACACCGTTAGGCCGTCTTCCGCTCACGCCCCAACATCGTGCAGCCCGCCTCCAGTGGTGTCGCGACAGGCGTGAATGGAGGGACGAATGGAGACGTGTCGTCTTCAGCGATGAGAGTCGCTTCTGCCTTGGTGCCAATGATGGTCGTATGCGTGTTTGGCGCCGTGCAGGTGAGCGCCACAGTCAGGACTGCATACGACCGAGGCACACAGGGCCAACACCCGGCATCATGGTGTGGGGAGCGATCTCCTACACTGGCCGTACACCACTGGTGATCGTCGAGGGGACACTGAATAGTGCACGGTACATCCAAACCGTCATCGAACCCATCGTTCTACCATTCCTAGACCGGCAAGGGAACTTGCTGTTCCAACAGGACAATGCACGTCCACATGTATCCCGTGCCACCCAACGTGCTCTAGAAGGTGTAAGTCAACTACCCTGGCCAGCAAGATCTCCGGATCTGTCCCCCATTGAGCATGTTTGGGACTAGATGAAGCGTCGTCTCACGCGGTCTGCACGTCCAGCACGAACGCTGGTCCAACTGAGGCGCCAGGTGGAAATGGCATGGCAAGCCGTTCCACAGGACTACATCCAGCATCTCTACGATCGTCTCCATGGGAGAATAGCAGCCTGCATTGCTGCGAAAGGTGGATATACACTGTACTAGTGCCGACATTGTGCATGCTCTGTTGCCTGTGTCTATGTGCCTGTGGTTCTGTCAGTGTGATCATGTGATGTATCTGACCCCAGGAATGTGTCAATAAAGTTTCCCCTTCCTGGGACAATGAATTCACGGTGTTCTTATTTCAATTTCCAGGAGTGTATTTGTTGATCGCCGTCTCGTGTACGTAATATCTCCACGCAGAATGACGCGTGAAATACTCGATAATATCGTTTCTGATTGGTATAGGGAAAATGGAAGTCGTAAGTGGGGTGGGGATCGCTGTCTTCGTCCTATTGCGAGCTTCTGTCGTGAAGCCATTCCATTTTATAACAGCTCCAGACGTTGAAGCTCTCGATAGAAATTTTGCCATGTTGTGTAAACATCAGATGGGGAATTATGTTACAACCTGGTCATTTCTAGGAGAGAGTAACCCTACCAAACTTAACAGTTGCTACACATGCAATTATGTTCAGTAAATGAAGCCTAGATACCATTCAAAAATCTGCCTACCCCAGCTATACGTCATTACTCTGACGACTTCAATTGTATCTACCTGAGCACCTCTTCATCCGAAGCAAATTGATTGCTACGAACGTTGCTCTCCTGACGCCAAAAATATGGAAATCATGAGGTGAGAGATCGGGACTGTTTGCAGGATGTGTAAGAGCGTCTCAGTGAAATCTCTGCAGAGTAGTCGAAACAAACTTGCCAACACGTAAGCAGGCATTACTTTGCAACAGACTGATGCCCACCGTCAACATTCCACGGCCTCACGACTTGATGGTGCGCAAATCCCGTCTCAAATAATTTCGAATTTGGGGCGCACGAATCCCAAAATATCTATCCTTTCTTTACTTCTATAACAGATCTACCTACGTTCTACCTACAAGGAGAAAGATGACTTCAATGTGCACACAATGCAAGCGCACTGTGGCGCACCTATCGAACTTTTCTTTACTTGTATAACAGTTCTAACTACGTTCTACCTACAAGGAGAAAGATGACTTCAATGTGCATACAACGCAAGCGCACTGTGGCACGCCTATCGTACCTTTTCTTTGCGGCAGTTTGTGGAAACTGAATGTTCCATCTTGTTAGCCACTGTTTTACTTTATTTTTCTCGTATAACACAGTCTAATTTAAATTACAGAAGTAGTTTACTCACAATTAAACGAAACACAAAAACATCCGATTCATTTTAAAAATAAAGAACGTTTTGACAAGCAGCTCCCCCCAGTCACGTCATAGTGCTTTCTAATTCTTGGCCACAGTGTGACGTTAAGACAGAAATTTTTTGTGTGATTTTAAAATACTGAAATAAATTAATGATGCCGGCAAGTGTAGGGGTTCGTAGCGTAATACGGTTTCTGAGTGCAAAAGAAATCTGTCTTGAAGCTGCAGTTCAAAAGCGGTGCATTATATTTAATATCGGACGAAAGAATACTCATATATAGTAACAATCAGGACGTTCTTCAGCCGTAACTGATGGAATGAAATAAAAATGTAGGAAAAAATGCGAAGGGATAGACTTTTTACTGTCGCTGGACTGAGCTTGTTCTTTCCTGGAACTTGATGATTCATGTTTATCTAGTTTATGAAGCTCCAGCATAACGGAGGACAATCTGCCTGGATAAGAAATATTTTTATTTCTTTTACAATATATATTACGGTTGCGCTAATAGCCATATCTTTGTGGGACTAATTTCGGACCAATACCTCCATTTTCAGACTATAGCCTTTGAGTACATATAGTTTCCTTCCAGTCTAACGCAGCAAACTCTTGCTGTGTTTGATTCGGGAAACCATATTATATACTCATCTGAAGTGTAACATTCTGTATTCATGTTATGATTTATAACGATAAATATGAACATTTGTTACGCATCTGTACATTAGTGTATTGTATGATTACACTTACATGTATACCTATAATCAGCTTGTGGTTGAGACTCTTCTGTCCGTATTTTCTTTAACAGTACATATGTTTTTGGGTGGGGTCCGCCATTAGCAAAATAGATTTTTGAAGAGCACATAGAAATATGTAATTATATCTTCTTACCACATGGTGTGGTTTTCCTGTTGTATTACGTTTTTATAGTGTCTCTTTTCCTTTAGAGCTTGTCGTCTACAACCATATACAACCTAATGTACACAAAATATTTACGCAAAAAATACGACTTACAAACTATTATGGCTACGCACGAAATAAATTTACTTTGTGTCAAAGGTTGTGTGTGTGTGTGTGCGTGTGAGAGAGAGAGAGAGAGAGAGAGAAAGGAAGTCTGTTTTGTTATTTCCTCATCTTCTTCACTGTCAAGTTCTGTATGTTGAGTTGTCACTGTCATTGTTTACCAGCTGTAAGAACAAGATGGCGGACGATGGAGCAGTTGAAGGTGTAAAAACAAGTTGGCGGAGAGTGGAACAGCTAAAGATTTCATTGGCGGATGTTTTGAATCTCTCAGAGGTGTGTGTGTGTTAAAAAGAGAGAGACAGAGAGAAGTTTTGAGAATGTATCATTATTATTATAGTTATAATAGAAATAATATAATAATATAGAGAAAAAGACACTGTAGAAACGTAATACAGCAGGAAAACCACACCATGTGGTAAGAAGGTATTATTACATATTTTATGTGCTCTTCAAAAATCTGTAATTGCGATTTAAAAACTGATATTGATTTGTATGTAAACAGTACAGAACGCTCATTATGTTTACCACCAGTAAAACAAAAAACCTACTGATGATGCTGCAACTGCAATGAAACATGCCTGGGACAAAAACCAAAACTGTGTTTTGCTAAAGGCGGATTCCACCCGAAAGCATATGCATTGTTAATAGTTATATTTTTAAAACGGCCGTGACGGTCCGAAACTAGTCGTCTCAAATAAATTACTATTATCGTGTGACGGATTTTGGAAATAAATAAAATCATCTTTATTAAGTTGTTAGTGGCGATTTTGGCAAATGAAAACAGTGAAATAACGAATGGGAGGAGTACAAACATTTCACACTCTCTCAGACAAGGATAATGAGGATTTTTTCAACCTCATTGCTACTGATGACAGAACCTGAGATTTGCGTATAAGTCCAGAACCAAACAGCAAGTCAGTGGAATGACACAATTCACTATCGCCACCAAATGTAAGAAGCCGTACCCAACTATCACCTAAATTAAGTTAAACTTGATCCAGCTGCCGTGTACTGAAAGTGAAAGATAGACTAATTTGATTATCAGTCACACAATGAAAAAGGGATAGGCACTATCAGCGGTGAGCAAGACCTTTGGTAGAGTCAGACCATCGATATATCGACAGCATTATTGTTCTTGGCAATAAGGCTGTCGCCCATGCCTACTTTAGACAAGAGCAATTGTTGTACATTTTGGTATTACTTACGCTCAGTAGCGTTAAAGTCAGTACACTATCCTCTTCCTTTCACAGATGATGATGTCTTAAATGTAATGGTAAGAGGAGGGGAGCGAAGACTATAACTACAATTATCAAACACAGATCTGTTGTACTTAGAGGTGTGTATAAACGGATTTAATGTTCTTTAGAAAAATTACCGAGAAATTTCAATTACAGCAACCATATTTTTAAGTAATTAATTATTTAAGAAGTCCATCTTTCACCTACATGATCCTCAAACAGTATTCTGATTTCTTGACAATGATAGATAAGGAAATATTACTTTTATTTTACTGTACTACATTAAATTACTTTTTATTAAACTGCTTAACTCAGTTTACAGTTTGTCTGTGGCTATCATGTACTGATAATTGATATATAAGACACTTACATAACAATTTTTATGACTGAATTGTGGATTAAATATTGCCTAATCTACTAATACTTATTAAAATTAATTTTTCTTCAAACTAAGGCTTATAAGTTGTATACACACTCATATAAACATAAATTTTTCGGTATTTTTGTAACAATACTTACCTTGATTTCAGGTATATATATATATATATATATATATATATATATATATATATATATATATATTTCTCAGGTAGACAGTATTTCAGGTATATATATATATATATATATATATATATATATATATATATATATATATATATATATATATATTCTCAGGTAGACAGTATTTAATTTTAATGATGGTTTGCGTAATAGTAATAATTAGTGGGCCTAGAACGATATTTACATTGAAGGCGACAAGCGACTGTCATATTGTACTACTCATAAGGATGGCCCAGTTGGGGAACAGCGATATATCATATCTTCAGGGTTTACTACAAGAACGACGTTCTGCTGTGAAATGTCTTATTCGTAATATCCTTGGAACACTATATCCAACTATAACGAATCTATTGTATTTGCAAAGAAACATCATACAAACGACCACATACTTTGTACGTCATAGAAGAGCTTATTAGTCTCATAGACTATATAAAAGTATTATTACGGATAAATACAAATTTGTTTTTTAGGTCGCATATATGAGAAGTCTACTCGAAATCAACGCGTGAATCAATGGTAAGATCTCAAAACTCTAGCTTATAATATTTGTGTATTCCATATTCTCTTATAAATAAATTGGTTGGCATAGTTTGATGTTGACTGTTCAAACAATAATTTTGAGAAATTTCTTCGTCTCTTATGGAAAATGAGTAACTTTAATTGAATGAAAGTCGCTTTAATAAAATTTGAGACTGAATTGAGAAACTTGTATTGAAGGAATTCTGGCTTGCTTGGTTTGCCAACAGAGAGAAGTTATCATATTGCCAAATAGAGAAATATCCAATTGCGGACTAGTGTGTGTCTCAGATGAACGTAAATAAATTAGTTTTCGTAATAAATTAAAAACATGAATGTTTTCAAGGTCCTCCTTAAGAAATCGTACCCCTCTTTGACAAAATCCTGGCTATGTCCACGCCCCGCGGCTTTGTCCTTCTTAATGACAATACTCGTCCACATACTGGTGAATAGAAGAAGGATTTCCTAAGACAGTTACTTGGAAAGTTTATGAATACCCCCCTAATAGTCATGATTTGTTCACAAACTGAAAGATCTTTTTTTGGATAAAGCTCTGTGTAAATAACAACGAACATTAAGTGGAAGTTACTGATGGTTGCAGCAACTTGGCAGCAAGTGTTTATCCAGAAGGCACAGGAAAGCTTATGGACCGTTACGACAAGTACACAGATATGAATATCCACTAAGTATGAAAATAGCTACGATACAAATTATTTTGTAAAATAATGATTGTGGCACGTCTGTGGTGCATAGCATGTCTATGGTGCATACTGACTGTCAAGACTGGTTCCGCATCAGTCGAGATGCGTCATCAGTACATAAGTTATTTTATTTATTTAAACATTCATGGTGCGGCAAAGTAAACGCTACGAGCCAATTCCCAAAGTTTATCGTCAAGATTAAACCAACAGCGGTTGTCAGTCCCACCATATACAACCGCTTTTAGCGAGCTATTCTTTTAATATTGATGATGAACGGTGGTAATTGGCTCGTAGCATTTACTCTGCCGCGCCATGATTGTTTAAAACAAAAAGAAAAGACACTTTTCACCTGAAGACGTATCTTCACTAATGCGAAACCGATCTTGACTTCTTAATAAAACTATTTTAACATCCAATGCGGAATATTCATTCATCATGTACAACTTTGGCTGCGGTCCCAGAGCTCTAGAATAATATGAGCCACGGTTGCTGACTATCAGGAAAATGAGAACGTTTCTGAAACCATGTACACTTATTATGTATTCTGAGAAGCAGATTAAGTGTTGTTGGACGGCAGCGGGCTTTGAATTAGGTCTGCTTGTGAACAGCATCATAACAATTTTTCCTATTCTTGTTTTCACTGCAGGTCTGAATTGGCACTGTTGTTATGCTCAATTTTATACAGCGGCTTTTCTTTTTTTTCCGACGAAGCCGCTCATCAAATTACCGAGAGGAGTTTGCAGACTGTGCAGGCCGGAGGCGAACTATCCGGAGGGGAGGATCTACGGTGTGGGTCGGTCCCACTAATCAGCGCTGGCCGGAGTGTCCTTCAGCGAATGCGGAATGAGGCAGTCGCTGCGGCACAAGTGGCCTAATTGGATGTCGGCTGGAGAGGCCGACAAATCCCCGTCGTACACGCGAATGCGCAGAACTGGAGGAAACCAGGGAGGCTGGACGGCGGGGAAGCGTGGCTCGAAGGCGGGGGCCCGCAAGGCTCAGAGCTTTGGCTGGTGGGAAGGGACTGCAGCACCATACGTCGTCTCCACAGAGTGGCACTGCAGATACCTCCGTTCTTCCTATGACTCTAACGATGCTTTGTAGACGACTGCTACTGGTACCCGTTAGTGACGGAACTTGGTACACATTTTTATAAAAAGCTTGAACGTTATACGTTTATATTAATTTTGCTGAAAGTGAACCTGTAATATTGCTTTGTGTTTTTAAAGTTTAATTGTCTTTTAGATGCTAAACTTTTGGTTCCTGTTTTGATTGCTGCGCGTACCAGACCTTAAGGTTGATAGCTCGCGTAACATACAAACCACTTTCTGGGGAATAACAATTTGTCCATTTTATTTGGACTGTTGAGCTCCGTGGCCGTGGATAATGATATTTTACTATAAAAATACAGCTACCAGCCACTTTTTTAAATGCGTTTTATTTATGCCAATATGCATTTCGGGTTTGCACCCACCTTCAGCTGGCAAATTACATGTACAATATCGACAGCAGTTTGGATGCTGCAGCTGACTTGTGCAAAAGCAACGATTCCAATCATTTACTTCAATTTCGCGAGTTTAAAGTTACGCAGTATCGGTTGTTCAGTTTACTTACATTCTCCTCTCCTTGTTTTTTCTTGGCTTTTCTTCTTTTTGTAACAGCACAAACACTTTTTGTCACGTATTTTACACAGGCACACTGCGTTATCCGCCATGTTGTCGACTGACAGTTTTGTTTTCATACAAGCAGTTTATCTATGGACAGAGTTACATTTTTGATTTTTTTAATGAAAGTTTTGAAGTTCTAGCTAAGCTACTGTTTACTAAACATTGACTTGTGTGATAGAAGTATTATAAGTACGATGTATACAAAGCTTTTTTTTTTTGTTACTTAGGCAGTATTGAATGTAATAAACTAACACACATTTATACAAAGCAATAATTCATACATTTACAATATAACAAAGATAGAATTAAGACTTTTATGTTATATATTATTAGATGCAGTTGTTGGGTTTATATTAGATTATGTTATTTCTTGATTGTGCTTAGTAAGTGGTTTGATAAGTACAGTGTGGAAGTTTTTCAGAAATATTCGGTTTGGTAACTCTGTTCGGTCGTTAATATGTCAGAAGGGGATGCATGTTTATGTGAATAAATTTCGATTTAGTCTAGGAGGTTCATTCTTTTTCCTTTGTTGGCTAGGTGGAGAACTTGTAGGTTATGGAATATGTCTTACTTGATGTTCTTCTTCTACTACATGTTGCGCAAATGTGGATTTATTTAAGTTTTTTAAACGAAGAGCATCCATGTGTTCTCGAAAACACTTAATAATCATTCAAATTAGCATAAAATTTACAATAACTAAAAGTCAAGAATGATGAGGTGTTCCCAGTTTTTTTTTTTTTTGTTGAATATTAACACTATCGATCAGTGTTTCCCATTTCAAAATTTTCACTCAGTCATTTGTATTTTTTACAGAAGAACCTGAAGATGCGTATATACTGAATTGCAACCGGCAATTGCGTTTAAAGCATCTTCATACGGCTATGCAGCTTTTGGAAACATAATAACATTCTTGACTTCATTTTTTGTCATATTTGATTGTTTATTCAGCTCATGTTACCATAAATGTGACGTAATTCAAGTGCGAGAGTGCACACAAATACCTGATTGCGAGAATTCTAAGAAAATCATATCCTTTCAGAAACCTCTTGTTCTCACAAAATATGACTACGAACTTTGACGAAAGAACGATTAGTTTGAAACTAAAGTTGGTCCCTGTGCAACCTCATTAATGAAAGAACCGATTTCCTACGTTATTTGGCTTACATGGCTCGCACTGCGTAGCACTGAAAACTGCTCTCATAGCTGCAGCGTGTCTCGGAAACATGGGTGCAAAATTTGACTGAGATATGCAAAGGTACAACCCCGTCTAAAAAACATTGCTGTCATACATGGGTCACAATTTCTGATATTGGTTTGAAATGAATAGGAAAGAAATTGACTCATGAGATGTGGACAATGCCTCTTGATTAAGTGAACTCTGTAGCAATCTCTTATCATTTGACATAATAATATTTGATGAAACTTCAAGAAGAATAAGCTTACTCTGAGATCGTGTAGCAATAATCGAACAACTACAAAAACTAAACTTCAAGAATTTAACCTTTTCCCAAATAAAATTACAAAATCTAGTTCTTAAATTCATTTCATTCACAATGATCGACAAATCCTACCGAAAAACGAAAGGCTAAGATATTCCTGATTGGAAGTCCGAAGAAGCAAGTACGTTGCATTATCATATCTCACAAAGCATACAATTGCACAATAGTAAAAGTCATTTCCTTTTCTCCCCATGACAAATCATCCATAATATAATTCCCAAAAATCTCCATTGTTTGCTGCTTATAGCTACTAAACCAAAACTCGACTATTCACATCTAACACCAAAGCTGAATTGTCAGTTTCCTCTCCTCTCGTCGCAATCGACGGATAAATCTGGCGCTGAACTTCACAGAGCAAAGATCACCTCTAATTCATGTCTGTCCAGAGAGACTTCTCTGCCGAGGCTGCGTGTGAATGTCTATGCTATTCAAATCTTATGAGCGCGATTCCAAAACAAGGAAAATTCCAACAATAATTTACACATACAACTCTCAACGTAGAATGAGATTTTCACTCTGCAGCGGAGTGTGCGCTGATATGAAACTTCCTGGCAAATTAAAACTGTGTGCCGGACCGCGACTCGAAATCGGGACCTGTGCCTTCGACGGGCAAGTGCTCTACCATCTGAGCTACCCACGCACGACTCACGCCCCATCCTAACAGCTTTACATCTGCCAGTATCTCGTCTCCTATCTTCCAAACTTTACGGAAGCTCTCCTGAGAACCTTGCAGAACTATTATTCCTCAAAGAAGGGATATTGCGGAGACATGGCTTAGCCACGACCTGGGCGATCTTTCCAGAATGAGAGTTTGACTCTGCAGCGCTGATATGAAACTACCTAGAAGATTAAAACTATGTGCCGGACCGAGACTCGAACTCAGGACCTTTGCCTTTCGCGGGCAAGTTCTCTCCCATCTGAGCTACCCAAGCACGACTCACTCCCTGTCCTCACAGCTTTACTTCTGCCAGTATCTCGACTCCTATCTTCCAAACTTTACAGAAGTTCTCCTGCGAACCTTGCAGAATTTGCAATCCCCAAAGAAAGGATATTGCGGAGACATGGCTTAGCCACAACCTGGCCATGTTTCCAGAATGAGAGTTTGACTCTGCAGCGGAGTGTGCGCTGATATGAAACTACCTAGAAGATTAAAACTGTGTGCCAGACCGAGACTCGAACTCGAGACCTTTGCCTTTCGCGGGCAAGTGCTCTACCAACTGAGCTACCCAAGCACGACTCACGCCTCGTCCTCACAGCTTTACTTCTGCCAATGTCTCGTCAGAGTTCGAGTCTCGGTCCGGCACACACTTTTAATCTGCCAGGTAGTTTCATATCAGCGCACACTCCGCTGCAGAGGGAAAATCTCATTCTGGAAACATCCCCCAGGCTGTGGCTAAGCCATGTCTCCGGAATATCCTTTCTTTGAGGAGTGCTAGTTCTGCAAGGTTCGCAGGAGAGCTTCTGTAAAGTTTGGAAGATAGGAGACGAGATACTGGAAGAAGTAAAGCTGTGAGGACGGGGCGTGAGTCGTGCTCGGGTAGCTGAGATGGCAGAGCACTTGCCCGCGAAAGGCAAAGGTCCCGAGGTCGTGTCTCGGTCCGGCACACAGTTTTAATCTTCCAGGCAGTTTCAACTTCTACGTATCACATACCCACTGCATGTAAATTCGCGTATGGTTGTAGGATGAGCCTGACATTGTCTGACAATTGTAAAGCAATCATTGTGCAGCTCACTTATATACCACGTATCTATTAATGCGAGAATAATTGTTTCTGTGATTGTTCTACAATAATGTATGAGAGATGGTGATCCTAAAGAACAGCGTGCCTAGGAGCACATGATGTGGTTTGGAAGGTACTTCATGCTAGTGATTGGTTTAAGAATCATATGAAGCAATTAGCGCTAGAGACCACTGTAAAAAGTTTCCGTCAATTTCTTAAGTTTCTGTTGTTGGTAGACACGAGGTTGTGTTTTGTGCAGTGTTGTAAATATTTAGAATTCTACATATTAATTTCTCAACAGTATACTAAAGCTATTTGGGGCACACCGGGTGTTTCAAAACGAATCTCGGTGTTTTAAGAATTTGTAGCATTTATTACACTCAAGTTACAATTACAAATAATACGTCGAATGAAACAGCAAATCGACTGAATCTATTAGTACACCTTACCTTTGGCAGTAGTTACAAACTATAATGTCTACACGCAAAGGCTTACTTTCCAATTTTGCAAACGGAATGCATGAAGATGATTTTTCTGGATCGCCTCATCGTCAGTGATAATCGGCATTGCACCTAAGCTAAAACGTGAACACACACAATGTGCGCATCTGGAGTCACAAAATCCCTACGAGATGATGCAGTTGCATGAAGTCTCCCTAAAATCGAACTTTTAAGGGGATACGGAATCACCTATCCCCGCAATGTTAATATATGCCTACTATAGGGAACATTTTCTCACAAACTACTGGAGACAGAGAGGTAAAAATTTTACTGTATGTGCATTCATATGTTACAACAATACTGAAACAACAGTTTATTGTCAAAGTATTTTCTTACAGAGATATTGTACATTTATTTTTAAGTAAATTTTTTCCATCGCTTTTTACTAGACTATCACCCCTAAGTCTTTTGTAAATCAAGTAATTAAAAAATCGTTGTTTCAGTATGTAATAGGGACCTATGTCACTACGTCATAAAAATTTCAGACTTCGAGGTTGACCAGTACCTGAGATAATGTTCCTAGATGAAGTAAAAAGTAAACTTACGGGAAACGGAGAAAGAAGATTAAAACATTCCTGATCCGTAGCTAATACCCCCTTCACAGTCTTCATAATCATCTTCAAGTCTTCTTTTGGCACCCCTCTGCACCTGTCTTGCTTTTTTCACTAATGTCTTGATTATATTATCAGCATGCCTTAGTCTGTGCTGATCTAAAAAGAACATAGCACGTACCGTACGGGAACCAACACACATACCCAACTTTTGAAGGACCTGGCATTTAGTTATATTTCCAAGATTGAAGGTTGCCACAGCATCATACACACCAAAATGTAGTGTATTAATTCCGACAAACACTGTTTTTGGGAGACGATGCCATATCACACTATTCAAGCACTCGTTGGGGTTCTGCGTTTTTCCGTGAAGACATTTCATCAGAAGACTTCTGTCAGCCAGATCTCTGAAAATGGGCTTTATTTCTGCCATGATGGCTGATGGTAGACTGTGGTGGTGAATGTATTTCTCTCATGTTGTTAGTCCCCTATTGTATTTACACCAGCTGTTTTCACCTTTGGGGCACAAACCATGTTGTGGATGCTCATCCGTGGATGCGGTGTGGAAATATAAAGCCCATATAGCTCTCCTCATTTCTTCAAGATTGCCTGTATTTTGCCTGATTGCAAGGCCATAGCAGTTCTGAATGTGGTCTATTATGGAATCAGTCAATCTTCCTCTGCCATCCAAGGTTTTCCCATCATCTAGTTTTTTCCCTTTCATAACTGATTTTAACCTTCTCAGCCTGGCACCCATTCTCTTCTGCACATGTCCTATACATTCAAGTTTGCTTATATTTACACTGTTCCCATATGGTTTGCTTTCCAAAACTTCTTTGAATGCTTTAGAGTCACCATCTCCCAGATATTTGACATAGCGAACATTATACCACTGTGAAGAGCGATGAAAAATTTTCTTCACCCCAGCAACCTCCATGCCACCACTACTACCATAATAATTAGCAATACAGTCATCACTGTGTTCATTTTTCAGCCTGCCTGTGCACCTACAGTATTTAGACATTATTGCAACATCAATAACCTTGCCAGTATCAACACTAGTTGCTGTTACAACACCATTGTTGGAGGTGTGGCCCCTTTTCTGCCACGTGCCATCAAACGCCACTGTGAGGTCACGACTGCCGTCATTTTCTTCCACTGCTTCTTCCACAGCAACCTGCATTGACTTCTGTGCTACATCTTCAACTGCAGATCCTAGTACATAATTGTAAGCTTCAAACTTTGAAGGTGCAGTTGGAAGATTTAGAACACCACATAGCATATCACCAGCTGCTTTGCCCTTACCAATTGCTCGCAATCCATAAACTAACCTAATATTTACACTATAAAGTTCAGTTTTCTTGTATCCATTATTTACAGTTACTGAAACCGAACTTGGAAACTTACAGCTGTATTTACAAACACTGCATATTAAATTAAACTGGGCAGCCAGGCCAACATGGGATTCTACTTTCAGAGAAACGTTTCCATGACATTTTTTGCAGCACAAACTGTTTTCAAGAGCTTCACACAATATATTCGTATCAATGAGTTCAAAAACTTCATTCCCTCTATCAAGTAAATTATATTTCTCTTCCAAATCTCTTAGTTTTTTATGAGAAGCACTGTTTTCATTTGGTGTAAGTTCGTTCGGCAAATCAGTAATAAGTGGATTCACATTTTCCAACAGTGATGATGATGAACTGCTTTGCTTTGCTAATGAATCATTATTTCTTTTCTTTTGCCAGTTCACACGCTTTTTAAATACTTTTGCTTTAGCTCTAGGCATTTTCACTGCGAAAAATGAAGCACTAAATACGAAATAACTCAACAACAACTACTTTCTTATATCACACTGTTTACAAAACAGTCCCGCCACAAAGTCAAAGAGTAACTTGAGGAAACCAGAGAGAAACATTTTCGGGCAACTAGTGTATAAATAGTCGCTGGAAACCGGGATATTTGAATTCATGTCACTTTAAAGGTACTGCCAAAAAGTTCATGGTCAGCCACGAGAGACGTGTATAACTAAAGCGCAATACCCGATCTCACAAATATATAAAAATAAAATAGTTATAATTGTAGTAGAGCTATGTATGATACGTCATTTTAAAGAGGAAACATGGCAGAATATAATACGCCAATAAAAAAAAATTCGATTTTTTAACCCAAAATCCGATTCCGTATCCCCTTAATGTCCGTATGGACCTTTGTTTTTCGGTGTATCAACTGTAACTGGATTTTCTTACCCCGTTGTCTTTCCTCAAGTGGAAGAGGTTGAACCACAGTCAGCAAGTTGGAGCGATGCACCTCTGGCATAACTCGGCACGCTATTCGTTACGATTAGTTAAACGAACTTGCTGGACTGGCTGAAGGCAACCGCATGACAGTTTTTGTTTCGCATGGGATCCACATTCACCTGATTTGTCGGTATGCGATTCTTAACTTTGGGCTTTTAAAGTATCTGGTATCATGTATATCCATTCGACTTAAGAAACAGATTTGAATCACCGCTTTTAAATTTCAATCGAATATTGTATCGTAGATGCTTGACCATATTGTACCGTGGAACACGTTTTCACATTTGGAAAAACCTTAATTTTCCAGAGCTCGCCCGTAAATTCCCTGTGTGGAGTTTGACGAATGGTGCTCACATCGAACAACTGTAATCAAAACTTTTTGATTACCTATTTCATTAGATGTGTTATTCATAGCTGTAAGTGGAATATAATAAATGCTACGAAGCCTCAAAATCATGATACTTGTTTTAAAACACCTGGATGTGCTAATTCTCCAGTTACAGAATTTTATGGCTAGTAAAATTCGGTGTACGTTTAGTTACTTGACGTGAGTACGGTTAAGCCAATAAGTCGTCTGTCGTGAACCGTGTTGTACCGCGAAATACAAGATGTTTTACCATGGGACATTTGGCATTTACAGATGTAATGAGCTTCGTTAATGTCTTAATAATTTGACCTTTCTTGAAGATCGTAATTTGTGTTAGTTTCTGATATCTTCGGTTTCAAATGTATTTCACTTCCAACTAGTTTTTGATAATACTTCTGCTTAACTCGATTTCAATTGCGAATTTTTAGTTTGTAGTGGATTAATACTGTAAGACATAGATGACTAAAAATAGTATTGACCAGATTTTCTCTTACTGTACCGCTTTTAAGTTTCACTCGAATTTCTGATCCTAGGCATTTGACCATGTTCTAGCTTGCAACACGTTTTCACATTTGGAAACAACTTAATTTTCTAGAGTAGCTTTTGTGATTTCAGAGAAAGGTCACTGAGGTACGTCAGGGTTGTTGGCGTCGCCTGTCGAGTTCCTGGTATCACTAGCTCCATATTTCGCGTGACATCTGTCTGGTTTGAGGCCACTAACATTTTTGCTCGATGCTGTTGATGGGGGACAGGTCGTGTAGTGGTGTGGCGAGTTGGGGACTGGTAACGGAGCGAAGACAGTGTGGGATATCCGCTCGTCGTCTAAGGTGAGCACTTGCGCAGGCGTCTTTGGCATGGAGTGCGGCTAGTGGTTGCTGGACATATTTGTGGGCCGATTTGAATCAGTAACTGACTTCGAGAGCCGTCTTCGTTCGTAGCCCGGCCAGCCAGCTGTTGGACGTGCCAAACAGATGAGACAGTTGAAGCCAGTTCCGCTATGCTGATTACGAGCCCCCTTTGTAATCAGCAAGCTTCAGCTTCGATTCGTGAACTTCAGTTACGTTTAGGACTCTGAGGTCTTCACTGTTATTTTCTTACTGATACCTACAGGTCTGTTGCGATCATTCCATCTCTTACCTCATCTATTTCACCTCCAGTTGGTCCCTTGATTTCGGGTGCTGTTTGCTCTCCTGAGGCGATAACTGACCTCGGTTGTTTCTTAACAGGCTGTCTTAAACTGTGTGAGCTGATGGTGTTTCTGATCCGGAGTGATTTTCTCTTCTTCCATTTTTCTTCATTGCGTAGTTAGGTTTTGCATTTCGATTCTCAGATTCATCGGTGTGACTGTGATAAGGGCAATATCACCTGCGAATGCCAATCAATCTACATACATGTTATTCTTACGATTTCCTACTTCGATACCTATCGTATTTGATTTTCTCCACTCTCTAATCACTATTAAAATGCCAACCTGACTCCCGTCTTTATTTTAAAGGTTTTGAAGATTTCTCAGCAGAACCTGACTTACTAACATCGATAATGTGTCTTTCACAATGTTTGTATTTCTAGGAGTCTAAGCAGAATGGTCTTATAACACTAATGGTTTAAATGGCTCTGAGCACTATGGAACTTAACATCTGAGGTCATCAGTCCCCTAGATGGTTCAAATGGCTCTGAGCACTATGGGACTTAACATCTATGGTCATCAGTCCCCTAAAACTTAGAACTACTTAAACGTAACTAACCTAAGGACATCACACACATCCATGCCCGAGGCAGGATTCGAACCTGCGACCGTATCGGTCGCGCGGTTCCAGACTGAAGCGCTTAGATCCGCTCGGCCACATCGGCCGGCTACAACACTAATAAGCGATTGTCTGTAAGCGGAGTCATATGCTTTCATGAAATCTACAAAGGCAACAATTGTGTCTTAGTTTCTCAGTTTTCTCATTTCCGGGATGGTTTTTGGATTACACATCTACTCAGTGCATGATCTATTTTTCCGAAATCCATATTGATATTTCCCTGTTTGTGGGTCTAGATGATGGCTCAAATGGTTCAAATGGCTCTGAGCACTATGGGACTCAACTGCTGTGGTCATCAGTCCCCTAGAACTTAGAACTATTTAAACCTAACTAACCTAAGGACATCACACACATCCATGCCCGAGGCAGGATTCGAACCTGCGACCGTAGCAGTCGCACGGTTCCGGACTGCGCGCCTAGAACCGCGAGACCACCGCGGCCGGCCTAGATGATGTTACGCCCGATTGAGTAGTTACATGTTACTAGCAGAAATGATATACTGGGATCTGTTTTGGGAGCTACCTTGTACAGAGGATGTATGATAGTAGTTTTTCGGGTCTTCCGGAAATTATTCTTTCTCTCAGATTTTATCTGTTATATTTTTAAGTTTAAGAATGGTGTCATTATCTAGAGTCTTCTGTATCTCCACATTAATCCATTCCTCACAGGCTGCTTGTTGTTTTTTTAAGACGTATATGATTTATTTCAGTTCTTTTTAATCCGGAGCCGTTGAGTACATTTTCAATAAAAGTGACTTTCATTTAAGGTTCATGACAACTGTGTAAATCTTCAACATAATTTGCCATTATGTAACTGTTATTCTGCTTAGAAGGGGCCATTTGCTTAGTTTTGGGCTCACTGTTCGTAATGTTGGCGATAGAAATTTGGTTAGTCGTTACTTAAACATCTTGTGATGATTTCTCGCCTTATACCTTTTGAAATCTTCACTGATTTGTTGTAGCTACATTTCATTGTAGTGGAACATAATTTTACTTTCACGGTGCTAAGGAGTCTAACTACTTTTTGAGCTTTCATCACCTCCAGTTTTATCTTTGACGGTGTTAAGCAAGTATATGTGGCACTGAAGAAGAAGTTCGATTTGCGTTGGGGGTACGGGGTTAGGGGTGGCTGTTTGAATGGAATAACAAGAGTTGCAATGTGAAGAAGTACACTGCTGGCCACCGTAAATGCAACACCCTGAAGGAAGCATCCGAATCAAGTGAAAATTACACCATGGGTTTGCAGCGATGAGATATGCAACTGGTTAGAATTTCAGCGCAGACGCACATCACGCGCGCCTGTGGCGCCACCTCATAGCGCCATTTAAGGCTTGGCGATTTCGACGAGTGTACGTTCGGCACGTGTGTTTACCTTGTGGTTGTTTCACAAGACGATCAGTTATGCCTCGTAGACAACAGCGAACATCTTTTGATCAAGTATCCGAGTTCGACAGAGGAAGGATAGTGGCTTACCGAGATTGTGGATTATCATACAGAGAAATCGCTAGTCGTGTTGGACGAAACCAAACAACCGTAATGCGGATATTTGACCGTTGGATGCAGGAGGGTACGACGGATCGACGTGGTCGATCGCATTCACCTCGGTGCACTAATGCACGTGCTGATAGGCAAATTGTGCGCATGGCAGTGACGGATCGCTCAGTGACATCCCGAACCATAGCACAGCACATTGCGTCTGTAACGCATCATCCAGTGTCTGCGCGTACCATTCGACGCCGTTTACAGCAGAGTGGTCTGTCCGCAAGACGTCCATTGCTTCGTCTACCATTGACGCAGAACCACAGACGTCTCCGTCGCCAATGGTGTGATGACAGACGGATGTGGACGGCAGAATGGAATGACGTTGTCTTTACTGACGAGACACGCTTCTGTCTGCAGCACCACGATGGTCGGATTCGAGTGTGGAGACACCGTGGAGAAAGGATGCTGGACAGCTGCATTATGCACCGCCACACTGGTCTTGCACCGGGTATTATGGTATGGGGCGCTATTGGATATTACTCTCGCACGCCTCTAGTACGCATTGCCGGTACTTTAAATAGCCGGCGCTACATATCCGAGGTGCTGGAGCCAGTTGTCCTTCCTTACCTTCGGTGCTCGGCCACAGCCATATTTCAACAGGATAATGCGCGACCACACGTGTCACGCATTGTCCAAAGGTTCTTCGTCAATAACCAGATTGAATTGCTTCCCTGGCCGGCTCGCTCTCCGGATCTTTCGCCGATAGAAAACATGTGGTCCATGGTTGCTCAACGAGTGACCCAGATTACATCCCCAGCTGCCACACCAGATGATCTTTGGCAACGTGTGGAAGCTGCTTGGGCTGCTGTACCCCAGGAACACATCCAACGTCTCTTTGACTCCATGCCGTGACGTGTGGCAGCGGTGATCTCCAACAATGGCGGCTACTCTGGCTACTGATTCTGGCAGGAACCACATGTCACAGACGTCTGTAAACGTAATCATTTGATACTTGGTCAACATGTTATCTACAAAATAAATCTTGTTGTGCTACCTCTTGTCTTTCTTGGTGTTGCATTTACGGTGGCCAGCAGTGTAGTTGCTGAATCTAGATGACAGTATTGGACTTTGAAGTAAACAAAGACGTGTGAGGGAAGATGACGTATTCCGCGCTCGAAGCTAGCAGTAGAAACTGTAACGATTAGCTTCACTAAGCAATTTTGGCTCTATTACTGCTGGGTCTCTGGAATTCGCAAAAAATAAAATGCAGGGAAGTCAGAATGAAGTGTTCCAGACGATGACACTACATGTCTTACAATTGCCAGCAGCCACCTTCGGATGGGAGCGAGTAATTATTTCACAGGAATTTAGTAATTCTTCACTGCGAATTTAAATGCTTGGATATTCTCAATGGCACACGACAGAATTAAGGCATTTATGGGGCACCTTTTCAATTGAATATTGATTTCCCGTGGGCCCAGCACGGAGCCAAGAGTTCACTTAGAGTGGCGCACAAGCCGACTAGTCTGACGTCACAAGTTCGTTGCAGGACCCGTAGATTTCGTTGGCCCCGATCCCACTGGACTCCTGCCTGTGAATGTTGGCGTGAAGATGTCACAAATGCGCAACTCATTTGAACTTGTTAAACAAGGCCACATGCTGTAAATGACAAACAAAATATCACTGAAACAGCACAAATGGGAAATAATGCTAAGAAACATAATATCAACTTTAAATTACGTTAAATAGTTCATCCATGGAGACTATTTACATACTGCCCCTTCCTTCCCGTTGCAGTTCTCTTGAATCTTAGTACTCTAACAGGTTAATATCGCTCGTTACGATTGTTTCTGCGGCATTGTTTTGAGCTGAGTCCGCAGCGGCTGTGTATCAATTCCTGTTTGAATTTTCTCTGCATGACCCCTGCGATGAGTTAGGTGGCCTCAATTGCACATATTCACTACTTTGGTCATTTCATTGACCTTGATCGTTGTATGTATTGCTGTTGCTTTGCTGTTGGTCCCTAGAATCCTGTTGGCCGTGGTTCGAGTTCTGTTGCTCTCTCCTGTTTCCGTTTCGTCAGTAGTAGTTGTTGTTCTTATGATTATAATTTTCTCGTCTTCTTCTATTTTCCCATGATGGCAGGCTATTCCCAATGAAGTCAGAATTTTGGTTTTGATTCCATCTATTTTCCTCCATTTCGTCCCTCGTCATTCTTCTCTGGCGAATCTGGCCAGTTACGGTCAATATTTCTCCTTCTTTCCGCGAGTTATGAATTTCCTTTGCGCACTCGAGATCGCACAGCACTCTCTTGAAAGCTGCGATTAAATCGCTGAATCTACCGATGAGCAATTGCTGGTAAAGGAAATATAATGTAGCAGTTCTTTGTAGGAACGACAACTCTCTACAGCTCCGCGCATATGTTCTGCCATCGACACTTCTAAGAAACCATAGATATACTGGAGCTTTGATAGCGTGTCAAAGCATCATGTCATTTTGTTGTATTTTTTACAAATACACTCATACTCATAAATTAAGGATAATGCTGCTACATGACGAAACAACGCTCTGGTGGGCGGATGCGGGTTTAAATCACCTCTTGGTGCATTTGACCCGCGGTCGTCGCACGGTGGCGCTGGCAGCAGTCAACATACGCAGAGGTGTGTAGGTGCATGTCAGAGTACAGTGCAGCGAGTAAGTGTGCAGGCGTTTCCAGACGTGCTAGTGGTGACTGTGAGTTGAAAACGGCTCAAAGAACACATATTGATGACGTTATGAGGGGCAGAATAATAGGGCGACTGGTGGCTGGTCAAACACAGCAGGTCGTAGCACGGAACCCCCGTGTGCCACAGAGTGTGATCTCAAGATTATGACAACGATTCCAGCAGTCAGGAAACGTGTCCAGGCGCTACAGTACGGGACGTCCACAGTGTACAACACCACAAGAAGACCGATATCTCACCATCAGTGCCTGCTGACGGCCACGGAATACTGCAGGTAGCCTTGCTCGGGACTTTACTGCAGCCAGTGGAACAGACGTCTCCAGACACATAGTCTACAAACGAATTAACAGATATGGTTTATAAGCCTGGAGACCTGCAAGGTGCATTCCACTGAGCCCTGGTCACAGGAGAGCCCGTAAAGCCTGGTGTCAAGAACACAGTACATGGTCACTGGAACAGTGGTCCCAGGTTATGTTCACTGACGGGTCTAGGTATCGTCTGAACAGTGACTCTCGCCGGGTTTTCATCTGGTGTTAACCAGGAGCCAGACACCAACCCCTTAATGTCCTTGAAAGGGACCTCTAGGGAGGTCGTGGTTTGATGGTGTGGGGTGGGATTATGACTGGACACATACACTCCGTACACCCTTGCATGTCTTTGACAAAGGAACTGTAATAGGTCAGGTGTATCGGGACGTCATTTTGGCCAGTATGTCTTCCTGAAGGACGATAACGCACTGCCCCACCGAGATGCCATCGTGGAGGAGTACCTTGAAACAGAAGATATCAGGCGAGCGGAGTGGTCTGCCTGTTCTCCAGACCTAAACCCCATCGAGCACATCTAGGATGCTCTCTGTCGACGTATAGCTGCACGTCTTCAAACGCCTGGGACACTTCAGGAGCTCCGACGGACAGTGGTGCAAGAATGGGAGGCTATATCCCAGCAGCTGCTCGACCACCTGATCCAGAGTATACCAACCCGTTGTGTGGCCTGTGTACGTGTGCATGGTGATCATATCCCATATTGATGTGGGGGTACATGCGCATGAAACAGGGGAGTTTTGTAGCACATGTGTTTCGGGACGGTTTTCTCAAATTATCACTAATACCGTGGACTTACGTGTATGTTTCCTATGTGCTTATACTATTAACGCTAGTGTTGTGTAGTGCCACGTTGTGTGGCCCCACATTCTGCAATTATCCTGAACTTTTGAGCATGAGTGTAGCTTCGATACTGATTGCGTGGGGTAATCTTGTCGGTAAATAGTTACTGTATTTTAGGTTAGATAGTGTGTCTCATTATTTACAGCATTCTTTCACATAAGAATTCTCACGGTTAAATGAAGCTCTCGACAATTCATTTGGAGTCTGATATGAATTTTTAAAACTTTTTATTAATTCTATTTAATATGCTGGTCAGCCCAGTGTAATTCAGTTATTCCACTTGTCTTAACATTATATACACTCCTGGAAATGGAAAAAAGAACACATTGACACCGGTGTGTCAGACCCACCATACTTGCTCCGGACACTGCGAGAGGGCTGTACAAGCAATGATCACACGCACGGCACAGCGGACACACCAGGAACCGCGGTGTTGGCCGTCGAATGGCGCTAGCTGCGCAGCATTTGTGCACCGCCGCCGTCAGTGTCAGCCAGTTTGCCGTGGCATACGGAGCTCCATCGCAGTCTTTAACACTGGTAGCATGCCGCGACAGCGTGGACGTGAACCGTATGTGCAGTTGACGGACTTTGAGCGAGGGCGTATAGTGGGCATGCGGGAGGCCGGGTGGACGTACCGCCGAATTGCTCAACACGTGGGGCGTGAGGTCTCCACAGTACATCGATGTTGTCGCCAGTGGTCGGCGGAAGGTGCACGTGCCCGTCGACCTGGGACCGGACCGCAGCGACGCACGGATGCACGCCAAGACCGTAGGATCCTACGCAGTGCCGTAGGGGACCGCACCGCCACTTCCCAGCAAATTAGGGACACTGTTGCTCCTGGGGTATCGGCGAGGACCATTCGCAACCGTCTCCATGAAGCTGGGCTACGGTCCCGCACACCGTTAGGCCGTCTTCCGCTCACGCCCCAACATCGTGCAGCCCGCCTCCAGTGGTGTCGCGACAGGCGTGAATGGAGGGACGAATGGAGACGTGTCGTCTTCAGCGATGAGAGTCGCTTCTGCCTTGGTGCCAATGATGGTCGTATGCGTGTTTGGCGCCGTGCAGGTGAGTGCCACAATCAGGACTGTATACGACCGAGGCACACAGGGCCAACACCCGGCATCATGGTGTGGGGAGCGATCTCCTACACTGGCCGTACACCACTGGTGATCGTCGAGGGGACACTGAATAGTGCACGGTACATCCAAACCGTCATCGAACCCATCGTTCTACCATTCCTAGACCGGCAAGGGAACTTGCTGTTCCAACAGGACAATGCACGTCCACATGTATCCCGTGCCACCCAACGTGCTCTAGAAGGTGTAAGTCAACTACCCTGGCCAGCAAGATCTCCGGATCTGTCCCGCATTGAGCATGTTTGGGACTGGATGAAGCGTCGTCTCACGCGGTCTGCACGTCCAGCACGAACGCTGGTCCAACTGAGGCGCCAGGTGGAAATGGCATGGCAAGCCGTTCCACAGGACTACATCCAGCATCTCTACGATCGTCTCCATGGGAGAATAGCAGCCTGCATTGCTGCGAAAGGTGGATATACACTGTACTAGTGCCGACATTGTGCATGCTCTGTTGCCTGTGTCTATGTGCCTGTGGTTCTGTCAGTGTGATCATGTGATGTATCTGACCCCAGGAATGTGTCAATAAAGTTTCCCCTTCCTGGGACAATGAATTCACGGTGTTCTTATTTCAATTTCCAGGAGTGTAGGTATCTTTAGGGTCTGTCACCTGTTTTGAAATTTTTTTTTCTTTATTGTTACGCCTTCGAATTTGACCCGATTCAGAGGTTACCAGTCTGCTGTAAAATAAAGTTTCAGTTCGGAAACAGCGCCCTTTCTAAAATTGCGTAAATTCTTTGTCAAACGTTTTTCGATATTTTATTAAATGAAACTGTTGCAGAGTATGGATCTCCCGTTGTAACGGCACAATTACAAATACACACATCAAAAAAAGTTTGGTATCACCCCAGTTCCAAGAACCCCTGAAGATAGACGTTGACTGTGGACTTTGTATCACAGACAGAGTCCCGTTGACTGTTCTGAGATGTCACTAAACCCGGCCAAACATGTAAACAGTCATTCATGACCAGCGCCTATTATGCAGAGGGGGTCCGACAGTCGTTCCACCAGGAAGGAGGTATTCGGCTCGTGTTGTCTGTAGTTTAACCATGCCTAGACGGTCAATACCGCAGTTCGATAGCGTCCGCATTGTTACTTTGTGCCGAAAGAGGTCTCAACAGGGGAAATGTCTAGGCGTCTCGTAGTGAACCCAAGCGCTATTGTTCGGACATGGAGTAGATACAGAGAGACAGGAACTGTCGATGACATGCCTCGTTTAGGCCGCCCAAGGGCTACTACCGCAGTGTATGACCGCTACCTACGGATTGTGGCTCGGAGGAACCCTGACAGCAACGCCACCATATTGAATAATGCTTTTCGAGCAGCCAGAGGACGTCGTGTTACGACTAAAACTGTGCGCAATAGGCTGCATGTTGCGCAACTTCAATCCCGGCGTCCATGGCGAGATCCATCTTTACAGACACGACACCATGCACCACGGTACACATGGGCCCAAGAACTTACCGAATGGAATGCTCAGGATTGGCATCATGATCTCTTCATCTATGAATGTCGCATATGCCTTCAACCAGACTATCGTCGGAGACGTGTTTGGAGGCAACCCGGTCAGACTGACGCCTTACTGTCCAGCGAGTGCAACGAGGTGGAATTTATCTGCTTTTTGGGGTGTCACTGTGTGGGGCCGGCGTACGCCGCTGGTGGTCAAGGAAGGCGCCGTAACGGTTGTACGTTACGTGAATGCCATCCTCCGACAGATAGTGCAACCATATCGGCAGCATATGGGCGAGGCATTCGTCTTTATGGATGCCAATTCGCGCACACATCGTGCACATCTTGTGAATGACTTCCTTCAGTATAACGACATGGCTCGACTAGAGTGGCCAGTATGTTCTCCAAACATGAACCCTATCGAACATGTCAGGGATAGATTTAAAAGGGCTGTTTGTGGACGACGTGATCCATCAACCACTCTGAGAGATCTACACCGAATCGCTGTTGAGGAGTGGGACAAACTGGACCAACAGTTCCTTGATGAACTTGTGGATAGTGTGCCACAACGAATACAGGCATGTATCAATGCAAGAGGTGGTACTACTGGGTGTTAGGGGTACCGGCATATACAGCAATCTGGATCACCAACTCTGAAGGTCTCGCTCTATTGTGGTACAACATGCAATGTGTGGTTTTCATGAGCAATGAAACTGGCGGCAATGATGTTTATGTGCATCCCTATTCCAGTTTTCTGTACAGGTTCCGGAACTCTAGGCGCTGCAAAACTTTTTTGATGTGTGTAAATGAGCTGAAAGTATGCCCAGAAATGTTTCAAGACTTTATAAGCAATAAAAACGTTAAAATTAAGTAATAGTGAGGTATTATTGGTGTAACACTGAGCAAACGTATAACAACGCTACATTTCGGCCAAAAAATTACTGGGTCTGGTGAGAACTGACGTCACGCATGCCTTGCTAACGCATATCAGTATTAGTGGTTTGTGAGGTGTGCGTAACATAAACTGGGACAAAGATGTACAAATTATTATGTTATGGTCTCCATGGCGGTGTTTCTGGTAGACAATCTAGCTTTGCATGTCTTGACGGTGTTAGGCACCACGGTCGCCACGTTGATCGTTCCGAGAATACGAAAATTAAAGTGGAAGCCACAAAGAATATCCAGGTAGCACGTGGGGCTCTCGACCACAAACCCTGAGCACGACGGCCGAGAATACATACCAAGTCTATTAGATATTTACCAAGAAAGGTAATGGCATGGTGCAGTTAGTTACACACTACCAACTTGAAGCCATAATGCTACCAGATCTTTGTCGTGAAGTAGCTGTAAACAAGGAGAGAACAAACCAAACTCATCAGGAGAATCATCCATTGCACTGTCACATTCCAAAATTCTCAAGGCTGAATACCAGAAGAAGTTTTCTGAAGTCCACGTCAGTCTTGCAAGCAATTACAACTACGGCAAGGAACGAACTGTGGATCCCCGACTTGAGATTGATAAACTGAAAGTGGTCTCTCACCCTCGCACCTGGACGTGAACAGAACTGGATTGATGGAGGTGTGTCTTCGTTCTGGAGCTGGGAAATTCGGGATAATCTCTAGTAGTGACATTTTCTTGTGGATACCAACAACTGTGGCCGCAGAGAAGAAAAGATCACGGGCACACCTACTGGATTGACAACTACATCCTCCATATTGCAGAGGGTCTGAATCAGAGGCTGAGACGGTTCTGCGACCGGGTGGGCTGCAAATTCCTCGACTTGCGCCATAGGGTGGTGGGGTTTCGGGTTCCGCTGGATAGGTCAGGAGTCCACTACACGCAACAAGCGGCTACACGGGTAGCAGGGGTTGTGTGGCGTGGGCTGGGCGGTTTTTTAGGTTAGATGGTCTTGGGCAAGTACAGAAAGGGCAACAGCCTCAACGGGTGTGGGGCAAAGCCAGGACATGCGGGGACCAAGCAGCAATCTGTATTTTAATTGTCAACTGTCGAAGCTGCGTTGGTAAAGTACCGGAACTTCAAGCGCTGATAGAAAGCACCGAAGCTGAAATCGTTATAGGTACAGAAAGCTGGCTGAAGCCGGAGATAAATTCTGCCGAAATTTTTACAAAGGTACAGACGGTGTTTAGAAAGGATAGATTGCATGCAACCGGTGGTGGAGTGTTCGTCGCTGTTAGTAGTAGTTTATCCTGTAGTGAAGTAGAAGTGGATAGTTCCTGTGAATTATTATGGGTGGAGGTTACACTCAACAACCGAGCTAGGTTAATAATTGGCTCCTTTTACCGACCTCCCGACTCAGCAGCATTAGTGACAGAACAACTGAGAGGAAATTTGGAATACATTTCACATAAATTTTCTCAGCATGTTATAGTCTTAGGTGGAGATTTCAATTTACCAGATATAGACTGGGACACTCAGATGTTTAGGACGGGTGGTAGTGACAGAGCATCGAGTGACATTATACTGAATGCACTATCCGAAAATTACCTCGAGCAATAATACAGAGAACCGACTCGTGAAGATAACATCTTGGACCTACTGATAACAAACACACCCGAACTTTTCGACTCTGTATGTACAGAACAGGGAATCAGTGATCATAAGGCCGTTGCAGCATCCCTGAATATGGAAGGTAATAGGAATATAAAAAAAGGGAGGAAGGTTTATCTGTTTAGCAAGAGTAATAGAAGGCAGATTTCAGACTACCTAACAGATGAAAACGAAAATTTCTGTTCCGACACTGACAATGTTGAGTGTTTATGGAAAAAGTTCAAGGCAATCGTAAAATGCATTTTAGACAGGTACGTGCCGTGTTACAACAACAAAGTTAGGAAACTACTGCGAAAGCAAAGAGAGCTTCACTTCAAGTTTAAACGCAGCCAAAACCTCTCAGACAAACAGAAGCTAAACGATGTCAAAGTTAGCGTAAAGAGGGCTATGCATGAAGCGTTCAGTGAATTCGAAAGTAAAATTCTATGTACCAACTTGACAGAAAATCCTAGGAAGTTCTGGTCTTACGTTAAATCAGTAAGTGGCTCGAAACAGCATATCCAGACACTCCGGGATGATGATGGCATTGAAACAGAGGATGACACGCGTAAAGCTGAAATACTCAACACCTTTTTCCAAAGCTGTTTCACAGAGTAAGACCGCACTGCAGTTCCTTCTCTAAATCCTCGCACAAACGAAAAAATGGCTGACATCGAAATAAGTGTCCAAGGAATAGAAAAGCAACTGGAATCACTCAACAGAGGAAAGTCCACTGGACCTGACGGGATACAAATTCGATTCTACACAGAGTACGCGAAAGAACTTGCCCCCCTTCTAACAGCCGTGTACCGCAAGTCTCTAGAGGAACGGAAGGTTCCAAATGATTGGAAAAGAGCACAGGTAGTCCCAGTCTTCAAGAAGGGTCGTCGAGCAGATGTGCAAAACTATAGACCTGTATCTCTGACGTCGATCTGTTGTAGAGTTTTAGAACATGTTTTTTGCTCGAGTATCGTGTCGTTTTTGGAAACCCAGAATCTACGATGTCGGAATCAACATGGATTCCGGAAACAGCGATCGTGTGAGACCCAACTCGCTTTATTTGTTCATGAGACCCAGAAAATATTAGATACAGGCTCCCAGGTAGTTGCTATTTTTCTTGACTTCCGGAAGGCGTTCGATACAGTTCCGCACTGTCGCCTGATAAACAAAGTAAGAGCCTACGGAATATCAGACCAGCTGTGTGGCTGGATTGAAGAGTTTTTAGCAAACAGAACATAGCATGTTGTTATCAATGGAGAGACGTCTACAGACGTTAAAGTAACCTCTGGGTGCCACAGGGGAGTGTTATGGGACCATTGTTTTTCACAATATATATAAATGACCTAGTAGATAGTGTCAGAAGTTCCATGCGACTTTTCGCGGATGATGCTGTAGTATACAGAGAAGTTGCAGCATTAGAAAATTGTAGCGAAATGCAGGACGATCTGCAGCGGATAGGCACTTGGTGCAGGGAGTGGCAACTGTCCCTTAACATAGGAAGAAGGATCCTTTATTGTATGATTATATGATAGCGGAACAAACACTGGTAGCAGTTACTTCTGTAAAATATCTGGGAGTATGCGTGCGGAACGATTTGAAGTGGAATGATCATATAAAATTAATTGTTGGTAAGGCGGGTACCAGGTTGAGATTCATTGGGAGAGTGCTTAGAAAATGTAGTCCATCAACAAAGGAGGTGGCTTACAAAACAGTCGTTCGGCCTATACTTGAGTAATGCTTATCAGTGTGGGATCCGTACCAGATCGGGTTGACGGAGGAGATAGAGAAGATCCAAAGAAGAGCGGCGCGTTTCGTCACAGGGTTATTTGGTAACCGTGATAGCGTTACGGAGATGTTTAGTAAACTCAAGTGGCAGACTCTGCAAGAGAGGCGCTCTGCATCACGGTGTAGCTTTCTCGCCAGGTTTCGAGCGGGTGCGTTTCTGGATGAGGTATCGAATATATTGCTTCCCCCTATTTATACCTCCCGAGGAGATCACGTATGTAAAATTAGAGAGATTAGAGCGCGCACGGAGGCTTTCAGACAGTCGTTCTTCCCGCGAACCATACGCGACTGGAACAGGAAAGGGAGGTAATGACAGTGGCACTTAAAGTGCCTTCCGCCACACACCATTGGGTGGCTTGCGGAGTATAAATGTAGATGTAGGTGTAGATGAATAACATCAGCTTGCGATTCTGAGGGCAACTGAGGTTGCTGGACGTTGGTCAAGAGTACTGTAGGTGGATAATTCTTTGTTTAATTTGTTTTTAATAGTAATTACTATGTATTGCGCTTGTTTCTGACTAGATTTAAAAAGTCGTGGTCTTCGTAGCGATGCATATCCATCATAGTTGAATGAAATTGAGTTTACGAACACTGCATTTGTTGATGAACGTCATGATAAATTGATTGTCACATCGTATTTTCTCTAATATTAGTTTATGCACATAATTTAAAATCAGCGATATTTTTGTTTTATACCTTTTAAAATTGTACACACCCAATGTTCTAACTTTCAATATTTTAAGTCACTTAATTTAATTTTAGTTACTTCACATATTTCTACTTATATAATATTGCTGTTTGACACCTTTTATAATTTACTCTCCATTGTTCTACAGTCTTAACGATTCAACGATGATTTTTCAGCAGATTTACTCTTGAAAATTTCAGTGTACGACATTTTTTATACACTTTCCACAATGTTTTCCCGAATGCGAATTGTTCTACATTCTCAGTATTGTAACAGATGTTTTACATAAGTTTATTTTTTATAATTTTAACGTGACTCTTTTTTTTACACGACATACTACAATGCTTTACCGAACGTAAATACGTCATACTCACGACATCCATCCTATTCCTCCTCCCAGGCTGCTTTCTCCTCTTCCAACCTCCCACAGCCGGCCGATGTGGCCGAGCGGTTCCAGGCGCTTCAGTCTGGAACCGCGCTGCCGCTACGGTCGCAGGTTCGAATCCTGCCTCGGACATGAATGTGTGTGATGTCCTTAGGTTAGTTAGGTTTAAGTAGTTCTAAGTTCTAGGGGACTGATGACCATAGATGTTAAGTCCCATAGTGCTCAGAGCCATTTGAACCATTTGAACCAAAGTTTACGAACACTGCATTTGTTGATGAACGTCATGATAAATTGATTGTCACATCGAATTTTCTCTAATATTAGTTTATGCACATAATTTAAAATCAGCGATATTTTTGTTTTATACCTTTTAAAATTGCACACACCCAATGTTCTAACTTTCAATATTTTAAGTCACTTAATTTAATTTTAGTTACTTCACATATTTCTACTTATATAATATTGCTGTTTGACACCTTTTATAATTTACTCTCCATTGTTCTACAGTCTTAACGATTCAACGATGATTTTTCAGCAGATTTACTCTTGAAAATTTCAGTGTACGATATTTTTTATACACTTTCCACAATTTTTTCCCGAATGCGAATTGTTCTACATTCTCAGTATTGTAACAGATGTTTTACATAACTTTATTTTTTATAATTTTAACGTGACTCTTTTCTTTTTACACGACATACTACAATGCTTTACCGAACGTAAATACGTCATACTCACGACATCCATCCTATTCCTCCTCCCAGGCTGCTTTCTCCTCTTCCAACCTCCCACAGCCGGCCGATGTGGCCGAGCGGTTCCAGGCGCTTCAGTCTGGAACCGCGCTGCCGCTACGGTCGCAGGTTCGAATCCTGCCTCGGACATGAATGTGTGTGATATCCTTAGGTTAGTTAGGTTTAAGTAGTTCTAAGTTTTAGGGGACTGATGACCTCAGATGTTAAGTCCCATAGTGCTCAGAGCCATTTGAACCATTTTTGAACCAACCTCCCACACTCCACTTTTTCTCACATCCTAGCACACCCCTTTTGGGGACCGATGACCATGTAGTTTAGTCCCTTTAAACATCAAATCAACCAACCAACACCCATTTTGCTCTCTACCCTCCCTTCATCCTTTAGCTAATGATGTGTAGTTCCGATATAGACACGACGAGTTGCTGACTCAAATATACAGGTAAATTCGACAGTTACACACTATACTCGTCTGGATTCTGTAAAATATTAGATACTGCATATTTAGTTTTACCTTGTTTTTAGATCTAAGATGATCCTTGGAGACCGAAATATATCATACTGTATAAAAATGTGCAACTGAGACTGAAAATAAAAACGTTTTAAAATTTGTTTACAATCAATACAGCTGCTGATTTCTCTGGGGATGAATATGTCAGTGATAGTGAGTTGATTAACTGTTCGTAGTCCACACAACTGATATAATTATGTTGCATCCACTATAGGTGGAAGATGAGTACCGAAATTCCAAATGACAGTCGATCCTCAAGTCTGTTGACGCCAAAAAGCTTGCACCATCACTATATGCCACGAATGTTGTTATGAAATGAATTTATGTTTCCCAGATGCCAGTCATTAACGTTATCGTAAAATAGTATACTCCGAGAGTAACAGAATAATAGTAAATTGACAAAAGTAAAATCTGTTAGATGATTTCACAGGACTGTTACTATTAACGACAAGAAAATAAGAAAACAACCGAGTTTGTATTCAGTGCATTTCGCGTTACACCCCTATACATGAAGTATTATAATTAATAACGTAAACGCATTTAGCTGAAAGTACACACTGAAACATCCTATTCAATTATTTTTATTTGACACTGACCTACAGAATTTTTCCTGAGAAAGACAACACAAACTTAACCTATTCATTTATTACCCACAATATACAAGCCCAACGGAATCGGACTGCTATACATTGAAACATGACTTCCAGTAATTAACACAAAAGAATGGCCCTGAACTGCAAGAAATCCTAACAATAATACAAATCCAAAAATTTTGAAATTAAAGAAATATGAAACTACCTCCTACTCTGTAATTGCCTAAACTCATTTTAATTACGAATCCCAACAGTGCAAACTCCATTCTTTTTCATAAGTCACTTACCTCACAGAAAAGCTTCATTGCACGAACTGTAGCAACTACCGCAAGTAGCAACTAGAGCCAGCAAAATAAGAGGATTCTAACTACTGTAGACTCTAACTACTAAGAGGCATATGGTTAGCGAAAGAAAGATTTTCTTCGAAGAACAAACAATGGATTTACAAAGTTTTAGCTTATTCATGTGACATCCAGTTCCTAAAATTATATAATTGCCAACTATTCCACTGTCCAATAATTATCAACCAAACATACAGAATCACACATTTCCTTGCGTAATTTCTTATAAACACATCATTTCTACTCACTTTAAAATGTCCTACTAACAGGATTCTCCACAAAGAATATAATGCCCACATACTTCCATATCGACTCGCTAACTGCTAGTCCGTCCAACCACAGAATCCCCGAGGGCGCAGAGCGCTGTCAGCGATGTTAACACAGTCTATAGTGCAGCCAATATACATACAGGCTACTTACAACTATACTGGAAGAAAAAAAGTCTCAGTGTTTGCGACATAACTACGATTCTGTGTTCCCCAGCGACTTCTGTGTAAACACCGACTGCCGGTCCGTGGTGTCGTCGTCACTTACATTTCCGAGACGTTGAGTTATAAAGAGAACGGATACAACAGTACTGTACACAGTCCGAGTGCCACTCATGTCTGATGTTTGTAGAGCTTCGGTTGTGTTGCAGGAGTTTAGTGACAGCATGGAACACCATAGTAACGTGGAGTACGCCGATACGCATTTCATGTAGCTTAGGGCTGACGGCGAGGTGTGGGCCGCTGCAGGCTTACACCTAGAAGCATACCCTGCTCTTGGCACCCCGAGCGTCGGACGTTTTCAAAGGTGCAACCAAGTCCCCCAGAAAATAGGAGTTTCTCACGTGCTGCAACAGTGGATAGGCCTGCGCGAGTTACTCTACACCTGGGCTTGAAGATGTGCTGGAAACAGTCGAACATCCTTCAGAAATTTTGACAAGGAAACTTGCCACACAAATTCATGGAGAATATTGCTTCGGAATACAGTGCAGTTGTACCACATCGAATGAGTTCAGTGTCTTAGTAAGGCGGGGTTTAGTCCTAGATAACATTCTATCGATGGATGAAACAACAAGCTGTACGCAGCCTTACGTTCGACATTAAGAGTTTGTTTATAGACGAAGTAGAGTTCACTCGTGATAGTGTGTTTAATTATCACACTTCTCACGTTAGACTCATTCAGGCTACAACCCACGTGCTGTGCATGAACTTCGACAGCAGCGACGTTTTTCATTGAATATGTGGTTAGGAGTACTAGGTGATCGTCTTTGTGAGGCGTATATGTTACTAAACAAACTGTATGGACGAAAATACCTTCGGTACCAGCAGTATCATCTTTCAGGATCCAGTGGGGATGTGAAACATGCGTGATGGAGCTGTGGTGAGACGAAATCTAAAGCGCCTAAAAGGCCAAAGATGGATTGGGAGAGGAGGACCTCTACTGTGGCCTAGAAGACAACCTGCCCTGTATCCAATGGATTTCTGTGTTTACGGCTACCTTAAAGGTGTAGTGTACGCCACTCAAGGTATCCCGGTCGAGGAATTCAAGCAGAGAGTTGTCAGTGCTTCTCAAGAATATCGAAATGATCCAGGCGCGTTTGAAAGGATTTTAAAGTCATTGCGGCATTTGCCGTTGGCCTGCATCCGACTGCCGGCCGGAGTGGCCGAGCGGTTCTAGGCGCTGCAGTCTGGAACCGCGCGACTGCTACCGTCGCAGGTTCGAATCCTGCCTCGGGCATGGATGTATGTGATGTCCTTAGGTTAGTTAGGTTTAAGTAGTCTTAAGTTCTAGGGGACTGATGGCCTCAGCAGTTAAGTCCCATAGTGCTCAAAGCCATTTGAACCATTTTGCATCCGGCTACAAGCACAATGCTTTGAACATATGCTTTAATTACGACTACAGTCATTTAACAGTTGTCATGTTAATTCTAAATGCCTGCTTTTCTACCAAAGTGCCTGTAATAACTTTTCTTAAAGTTGAAGGGTATTGTTACCTTTCGAAGCCTGGTATGACGTTTACAGAGAATCAAGTCAGTGTTGGCTGGTAAACACAAAGTTGCACTCATCTTGTAAACGGTTCGTATTGGGGTCTATGTTTACTAAGACTTTTTTGCTTCTAGCATCGCGTACTTTCAACTAAATTAATTCACACCTCTAGTTATGATACCCCCTGTAAACCACACTCACAAGGGCGATAATAAACTATTTGTTGTGGGTCCAGCATACCTACGCGCGCGCGCCCACACACACACGCACGCACTGTAACTGTTTTGTTTTATTATTGTTTCTGTGTGTATGTAATTTGGTTTCCTGTTCAGTAACTTTAGATAGCGCCTGTGCTGTAATGTGAACCCAAGAAACTCAGGTGGTGTACTTACATAAGCAGTATCTGATAAAAAGAGTCGCCAAATCGATCTGAAACTGTATAACTATATTAACCTTTACCAAAAATAGTTAGTAGAACCTAAAACTGCATGCCAGGAGTAAAAATCTGTTCTATGAAATTCTATATTGTGCTGCGCAGTGAACAGTGATACAGTGCATTTCGTCACAGTCAATATGCCGCAATTCCAGCAAACTGAACAGTCCGAGTAAAAATTCCACAAAAAATCACAAACCAAACTTCGAAAGAATAAGTATCCAAAATGTTTTTGTGAAAATGCCCCATAAATCTGTGTAAGGGAATTATCTAATTAAAATTCTGAACACTAAATTATAAATACGCAAATGTAGCACAGCATTGTAAGATTGAAAATGTCTGCATAAAATAAGAGATCAGAACTGAACTTTACCTGACTAGGCCACGAAATTAATTTTAAAATGCAGTCATTAACTGTGATTGATCTGTGTCCTGACTGTAACGTTAAACTAGCCCTAACAAATTTTCATGACTTTCCTTGTGGCACCGGAAACTCGGTACTGCTCGAAAGGGATGAATACAGCACATCTCAAGAAAAATCTTTCCAAGTGCAATATAAGAACATCTGTCATAAGTACATCTTGATTCACCTTGAGTGACTGTATTCCGCCCAGTGTAATGAGGCGACACACGCTTACACAACAAAATTTTCGTCAAGAGACGGCGTAAGAAATTAAACTTGCTGAATGGCTGAAAGGAGACTAGCATTCTAAACCTGTATTGTTAAATTCTGATTTTTTAAGAATTACAACCATCTTCACAAAAAAAACTCCCTGCAAAATATCAAGCTGCCATGGCATTAGTAGAATGGTAAAGGAGTGGTAAATGTGTAACTCAGAGCCCAAGTTATATCAGCAGATAACTTTGCATAATCACAAACCAAGAAAGAAAAATCGTGCTAAAATTTTCCTTTTACAAATTCATGATAAATTACGTATTAGGAAGTAATGCTACGAAAACATTATCTGTGTAGGGCGACAGGATTTTGCCACAATTCAATTAATATTCTGTGTATTATTTCCGATTTTTATTTACATTAGATCGTTGTTTACGATGCACAATCAGATTACTGATCATTTCATTGGCTGAAACTGGCTAGCACATCCTAGTAACAGTTTCTGTAATACTGCATGACTGGAAGTTAACTAGGGCTGACCACTGACCACGTGTTCGTCAGAAGCCATTATCGTGTAAAGAGGGGCTGAGAAGAGACATGTGGTCCACAGAGGTAGACATTTATTGCCCAGAGGGAGACAGCCGAGTGAGCAGGTAGCGGTTTACAAATCTGGAGGTCGCGGATCCTGTGAGTATTGCAGGTGCGAGCTTGCACTCTGGTGGAATGAAAAAATTCAATGTAATGTACCTGGAGTAAGAGTGTCAAGGGTTAAACAAGGCGGAAATACATCCTTTAGTGTAAAGGAACTCGCGGAGTCACAAATGATGTTTGCGAGACGGACTACAAGGAATATTCTCATGGGAAGTGCAAGGGCAAACTTTCAGCCACAAACCACAGACAGGTTTTTGACTGGAGGGGTGCTAAGGATGTAGGAGGGGAAATGGAATCTTCCAGCAAACGGTCGGAAAGAAGTATAATCTTCATGTGATTGGCTAGCACATCCATGTACTATGTAGTGGCAAGTAATGGACGCTGACATTTGTAGCCTGAGCACAAACGCAAACCCTATGTGTCCAGGAGGGAGCTCGATATGGTTTGGAGAGGCATTTCCTTTCAAGGATCGATCGACAACACTTCCCTGTAACAATCGACAGAGACTTCACTGGCTAGAGCGACAGTGGAGATTCTGACAGATTATGAGAAGTGTTGGTTGCAAGAGAGTGAGTACGTGAATTCGTTTCTCTGTGAAAAAAGTTACACTACTGGCCATTAAAATTGCTACACCAAGAAGAAATTCAGATGATAAACGGGTATTCATTGGACAAATATATTACACTAGAACTGACATGTGATTACATTTTCACGCAATTTGGGTGCATAGATCCTGAGAAATCAGTATCCAGAACAACCAACTCTGGCCGTAATAATGGCCTTGATACACCTGGGCAGTGAGTCAAACAGAGCTTGGATGGCGTGTACAGGTACAGCTGCCCATGCAGCTTCAACACGATACCACAGTTCATCAAGTGTAGTGACTGTCGTATTGTGACGAGCCAGTTGCTCGGCCACCATTGACCAGACGTTTTCAATTGGTGAGAGATCTGGAGAATGTGCTGGCCAGGGCAGTAGTCGAACATTTTCTGTATCCAGAAAGGCCCGTACAGGACCTCCAACATGCGTTCGTGCATTATCCTGCTGAAATGTAGGGTTTCGCAGGGATCGAATGAAGGGTAGAGCCACGGGACGTAACACATCTGAAATGTAACGTTCACTGTTCAAAGTGCCGTCATTGTGAACAAGAGGTGATCGAAACGTGTAACCAGTGGCACCTCATACCATCACGCCGGGTGATACGCCAGTACAGCGATGAGGAATACACACTTCCAATGTGCGTTCACCGCGATGTCTCCAAACACGGATGCGACCATCATGATGCTGTAAACAGAACCTGGATTTATCCGAAAAAATGACGTTTTGCCATTCGTGCACCCAGGTTAGTCGTTGAGTACACCATTGGAGGCGCTCCTGTGTGTGATGCAATGTCAAGGCTAACCACAGCCATAGTCTCCGAGCTGTTAGTCCAAGCTGCTGCAAACGTCGTCGAACTGTTCGTTCACACGTCCCCATCTGTTGACTCTGGGATCGAGACTTGGTTGCACGATCCTTTACAGCCATGCGGATAAGATGCCCATCATCTCGACTGCTAGTGATACGAGGCCGTTGGGATCCAGCACTGCGTTCCGTATTTCCCTCCTGAATCCACCGAGTCCATATTCTGCTAATAGTCATTGGATCTCGACCAAAGCGAGCAGCAATGTTGCGATACGATAAACCGTAATCGCGATAGGCTACAATCTGACCTTTATCGAAGTCAAAAACGTGATGGTACGCATTTCTCCTCCTTAGACGACGCATCACAACAACGTTTCACCAGGCAACGCCTGTCAACTGCTGTTTGTGTATGAGAAATCGGTTGGAAACTTTCCTCATGTCAGTACGTTGTAGGTGTCGCCACCGGCGCCAATATTGTGTGAATGGTCTGAAAAGCTAATCATTGCATATCACAGCATCTTCTTCCTGTCGGTAAAATTTCGCTTCTGTAACACATCATCTTCGTGGTGTAGCAATTATAATGGCCAGTAGTGTATTATTTTATTCACCCAAGAGACGACTTCTTATCTGTCTCGGAGTCTGACACACAGTTTAGTTTAGTTATGTAATGCTCCTTAAATGTATTTAAGCACTCGAATAGTTCTAATATTAATATTACTGAAATGTTTATTTCTACACATGCAACAAGATTTAGAGGTAAAATTTTTTCTACCTGCTCTATAACAGAAACTCGTCCATGGAATAGAAGGTGTCGCCCAAATGAAATGATTTTAAGTGAGATTTAAAACTTGATCTGTTACCTCGCAGACGCTTTATGTTGTAGGGAAAATGATCAAAGATCTTTGTTGCTGAATAATGTACTCCTTTTTGACCAACTGACAGCTTCAATAACGGATAGGAAAGTTCCTTTTTTCTCCTAGTGTTATTCGTATGAACGAACATCACTGTTCTTCGCGAATTCAGATGGATTATTTATAACGAATTTCATTAGCGTATATATGTACTCTGGTAGTGCAGTTAAAATACCTAGCTCCTTGAATAGGTGTCTACATGACGTCCTTGGGTGAACAATACTAATTATTGTCACTGCTCTCTTTTGTGCAATCAATACTTTATGTCTAAGTGGTGAGTTACCCCAGAAAACTATTCCGTAAGACATTATTGAGTGGAAATATGCAAAGTATGTTAGGAAGTTGATCTGTTTATTACCAAGCATAGCGAATATACGGAGTGTGAAAGAAGCTGAACTTAGTTGAGAAGCTCAGTAATATGGTTCTTCCAGTTCAAGTTGTCATCAATATGAACACCCAAAAATCTGGAGACATCTACCCTGTTATTTGAGCACTGTTCATACGCTACATCAATTGTCGGTATGACTCTGTACGGTGTACAGAACCCGATGTCATGAGTTTTTTTCAAAACTGAGGTAGAGTCCATTTTCTGAGAACCACTTAATAATTCTTTGAAAGACTCCCTAACAATATCTTCAGCTGCTTATTCTAGGATGGGATTTATTATAACACTCGTGTCATCTGCAAAAAGTACAAGTTCTGCTTGCTGAACGTTAAGTGAGAGGTCATTCACATGCACAGGACCCAACAGGAACAGCACAGGACCAAACATTTAACACTGTGCGACTCCCTTTGTGATAACTCCCCATTCACTAGAATTTACCACCTTCCTAACGTTATTTGTGTTATTCAGCACAACTCTTTGCTTTCTGTTCGTTAAGTATGACTCAAACCAGCTGTGTGTACAACCTTCAATTCCTTAAAACCTGAGTTTTTCTAAAAGTGTGGCATGATCCACACTGTCAAATGCCTTGGAAAGATCACAAAAAATACCAAATGACGATAATTTGTTACTTAGGGCTTGTACTGTTTGATGGGTAAATGTGTAGATAGCAATCTCAGTCGAGTAACCCTAACGGAATCCGAACTATGACACGCTGAGTAAATTATTTTCACTTAAATGTGAGACTACTCTTGAATACATAACCTTTTCGAATATTTTAGAAAATGAAGTCAGCAGTGAGATTGGTCTATATTTATTTAAGTCACTCTTGTCCCGTTTCTTATGAAGAGGTTTGACAATTGCGTATTTCAATCTGTCTGGCAAAATTGTAAACCCTTAAATTTAACTTCTCCATCCCTGCGGTTACATGGTGTTCAGAGAGACATAAAGCATCAATACCTTCAGAATTTACCCCATTTTCTAGGTATACAAGAAAATCATCTATCTTATTTTTCAATCCTCTAATGTTCTGAAGAAACACACAAATTTTATGTCTTTGAATACTGCTACAGACATTATGCCACTGTTCTGTTTTAATCTTTTTCAATACTCTCTGTCTGTAACCTGACTCTAACTTAAGAAATGTGTTCCTCTGACTCCAGTAATCACAGGTATTTTGTCTTGTGTGCATGTGGCCCCCCTTACATTTTCTGCAATAAGATCAACTAGTCTATCCTTCCCCCTCCTATTGAGGTGCAGGCCGTGACTAGTGTAACCCCACCTCACAATTGCATCAACAGGCACAGCACAGATACGAGATTTAGTTTCTGCCAACATGGTTGACAGCCCTATTAACCTATGGCTGGTCATGGCGAAGCAAAACATCCCTAAACCCCACACGGGTGTGAGCTGTTGCTGATGCTATTACATCCAGGTCACACCTAATACTATAGTATGAATTGCTAGCCAGGCTGTTTCCTGCTGCTCCTAAATGCTTGTGACCTGGTACTCGACTCCTAGCCTATCCTGTAGCAACTGGCCTACACCTCTCCCATGACTGCTACCTAACAGCAGGACTCTTTTCTTTCTGCTTGACTTGACTCCCGACATAGCATTATAGTTGTTACTACGAGTCCGCAGCACCTTACTTTGCTCAAAAACATTGAATTGCTTCACTACGCCGTGCGGGATTAGCCAAGCGGTCTCGGGCGCTGCAGTCATGGACTGTGCAGCTGGTCCCTGCGGAGGTTCGAGTCCTCCCTTGGGCATGGGTGTGTGTGTTTAAGCTTAGGATAATTTAGGTTAAGTAGTGTGTAAGCTTAGGGATGATTACCTTAACAGTTAAGTCCCATTAGATTTCACACACATTTAAACATTTTTTTTTATTTTTTAATTTTTTTTTTTTTTTTGCCTCACTACGGGAAGCTATTGAGTAAAGGAAATCTTAACTTGTGGTCTTTCTTGTAATGTGGTAATTTAAGAACTTGGAGATTGTGGACTGCATGTAGCGTCCACTTTGTATGCAGATTATTGCAGATACGCCACATACACTATCTCAAAAGCGTCTAACGCCCCAACGAGCAGATATCGCTGCAGCACAAGTGCTGTCTGTTCTTCTACAGGTGATATACGTACTCCAGTTCTGCTGATAGGGAAAAGCTCACAGTAAATTTGTTTTATTCCATTTGCTTGTGTAGTGTGTTTCTCCGAAAGTGCCAGTCAGGTTGTAGGTCTCCTGCTTCTTATCGCTAATCAGTTGAGCCAATTTTGTGTCTGTCAAATAATGGAGGCCGCGTTCCAAAGAACGTCAGAAATACGTTCTGCCAATCTCAGAATTACATGCAGGGTAGAAACCGACGTATTGTAGTTTATATTTATGCAATTTTTGCACTCTACAGGTTTGTTTGAGATTAAACAATTTTATGGTATCAAGTTGTGGCTGATTGTAGTATCAATCCGATAGGAATGGTTGGTTTGATGTTCTGCACTGAAATGAAACCACAGTACTTCATTAAATGGAAATCCGCTGGCATAGGTTAGCAACAACACGCTCATTTATTCATTTGCAGGTGTGAGAATTCCACTGTAGAGACAATATTAGTCAACAACATATACACTCGTTATATGCTAACCATACCACGAGACTTTACACCTGAATATCTTCACACTTTTCAAATCAAGCATTATATTTTTTTTATTTATGTTTTAAGCAACATACTCCACATTTGCATCTCTGTGTTCTGCTAGTTATTTCCAGAGTGCTCAGCAGCGTGAGCAACACCTGACGCTCTCACTGGCTTGCACACTGGCAATGACACCGCTACTCACAAACAAACATTACGTTGCGTGCACTCACAAACCTTACAGCACACGCATACTCATTCGCATATCAACACCTACACAGAATCTCATTACTTCACGCACACACTTCTCGTATATCATGTACGATGTTCACTCGCGGCTCCCTTGTTACCGGACCCCTCAGGGCGGCGCACGCAGCGGTAAGCTCGCTCCTCCAGTGCGTCTGAGTTTACGCCCGCCGTTGCGTCGCGGTCCTCTCTAGCCCGCCGCCACCCACGGTCCTAACGCGTCGCCATTTACCGCAAGCCGCCGCGGGCGCGTCGCGCAGATGAGGTCGCGCCACTGTGCTTCCATCTGACGTCATCACGCCGTGCCCCAGGGCGTTCATTAGCCTCCGGCTTATCAGCCTCGCCCAGCTACTCGACCCCGTGTCCTTGACCGCAAAGCTTCTTTTTCATCACGTCAGGTAGTGAAAATTTCATTTCGCTAACCTCCTATGACGCCCCTGTTGCTACGCACTTAAAACATCACAAGTTGATCACTACTCCTCGACTTCTGCACGTAATGTTAGTCACACTGTCGCTCGAACTGTGAGCGGCAAGGGTCAATTTTACCACATATTGTCCAACTGACACCGTTCTACATCCTTTGTAGAGCATAAGTTCAGCAACAGAATCACAAAATTATTACATTTCTTTTTCGAGAGATACTCAGAATATTCTACAAGACTATTGTACAATACTCTCAGTTACATGCTATATACCAGTAAACCGTCTATTCCTTAACCTGTCGAAACCTCATGTATAAACAGTTTCAAACGTCTGATTACTTTACAAAGGAATTAATGTGTTACTTATTTGATGTTCAGCATGAAAGTGAGAAGAATCTTAAGATAGGCTTGAAAGTATGCTTTAAAGTCTGTCGGATGTCGGCAAGTGCTCTCACTATTAAAACGCTAGGTGAATTCACTCTGGGCAATCTATGCTTAATTTTAAGCAAAAGCAAGTTTTCCAGGAGTCTCAATGTTCACGATGTCATATCTTCTGAACCATGTGTCATACAGTGATATAATTTTGCAGTGACGTTCAATGATATATGCAGATACTGTATGGAAAGTGTGTTGCACATAGATATGCAAGCAAAGGAGTAATAAGGTAGTAAAGAAGCAGTCAAGTAGCAAAGAAGTAATATAGTAGTAAAGAAGTAATAAATTATAGCGTTGAATATAAAATGAATTCTCAGTTGCGAATATGGATCACCTTATATCGTATAATGGAATGACAACAATGACAATTTGTGCTGGAATAGGCTCGAACACGGATTTCCCACTTACCGCCAGCAGTCGCCTTCCATTTTTTTTTTTTTTTTACTTCATTTCGTTCGTCATTGTTCCAGGCGTTTGGTCTAACAGGACGTCACAAGACACCTCTTCATTTTTATCGAAGACTACTTCAGCAGCCCGCATCTCGTGGTCGTGCGGTAGCGTTCTGGCTTCCCAAGCCCGGGTTCCCGGGTTCGATTCCCGGCGGGGTCAGGGATTTTCTCTGCCTCGTGATGGCTGGGTGTTGTGTGCTGTCCTTAGGTTAATTAGGTTTAAGTAGTTCTAAGTTCTAGGGGACTGATGACCATAGATGGTAAGTCCCATAGTGCTCAGAGCCATTTGACTACTTCAGCAGCAGCAGCAGCAGCACTCCGTCTTCAGGTCACAAGTGGCCCATCGGGACCATCCGACCGCCGTGTCATTCTCAGTTGACGATGTGGATAGGAGGGGCGTGTGGCCAGCACACCGCTCTCCCGATCTTTATGATGGCTTTCTTTGACCGGAGCCGCTACTATTCGGTCGAGTAGCTCCTCAATTGGCATCACGAGGCTGAGTGCACCCCGAAAAATGGCAACAGCGCATGGCGGCTGGATGGTCACCCATCCAAGTGCCGGCCACGCCCGACAGCGCTTAACTTCGGTGATCTCACGGGAACCGGTGTATCCACTGCGGCAAGGCCGTTGCCGAAGACTACTTCAATCTTTAGAAAAAGAAATACAGAGACCAACAAGCTCTCTGACCGAACACGCTGAACTGCCACACCGGCCATCTTCAGGGTATTCGAGCACGCTTCACGGTCAAAGGCAAACTTCCATATATTGTCAGCCACGTGTCTACATCTGAACTCGAACATCCATCATGTATTTTCTCGTAAAGGGGAAACGTTTTAATTGAAAGTCACGTGCTCGGTGTCCAGCGAATAAATACGATATTGCAGTGCCTGTGTTGTTCAGGGCAACGATATGTGTATGCGTGTCCTAACCAGCATTTAACCGTACTTCTGAAAAATACAGGCACAGAAATACTGCACAAAACGTCATACGTGATTCTGAAGTCTTTCTGAGCAGCATTTTAAGCAAATGCTACTCTTACACGCATCTAAATGTTTATGATCTTACATTTCCTGAACTACGTGTTGTTACAATTTAATTTCTGAGGTACGTTCAGTGGTATATATGGATACTATCCGGAAAGAATAGTGGTTCAAATGGTTCAAATGGCTCTGAGCACTATGGGACTTAACATCTATGGTCATCAGTCCCCTAGAACTTAGAACTACTTAAACCTAACTAAGGACATCACACAACACCCAGCCATCACGAGGCAGAGAAAATCCCTGACCCCGCCGGGAATCGAAACCGGGCGTGGGAAGCGAGAACGCTACCGCACGACCACGAGATGCGGGCGGAAAGAATAGTGTCGGTACTAAAGAAGTAATCAATCAAATCCTCTTTGCTGATGCTCAGGTTTGGCTGTATTATTAGCAAAAATATAATGTGAGATAAAAATTTGGTCTTTCACAGTTGCGTGTGTGTGTGTGTGTGTGTTTGTGTGTGTGTTTGTGTGTTGGGGAGAGGGGGCGGGGGGGGGGGAGAGGGTATCGCCGACAAAATGTTTCGTAATGTTTCAAGATACGTGTAAAATTTCCTGAATGTCGATGAGCTACAAACATAAAGTTTCTAATAGTGACACTTACCTCATTGTGTTAACATTAGAACTAAAGATGATACCTCTTAATGAGTAGGTTATCATAGCATTTAAAATTTTTAAATCCCCTCGGTAATTAAGCGAAATAAAGGAAAAGAAGTGTTTGTTTCGAAACCGTTAGATGGGAATCCTGCAACTGGTAAAGGACTACGGTATATCGATTTACTGTTACATAAGTGCCTCGTGAAGCTATGAAGAACACGCCGCGGTTCAAAAACCATGTTACAAAGCTGCTACGAAAGCCAAACTTCCCAGACAAACTTAAAATCAAGAAAACGAAAACTATCGTAATGAGAGTTATGCGTTAAGCATTCAATGAATTCGAAAGAAAATTCCATCTACCAAGTTGAAAGAAAATCTGAAGAAGTTGTTATTTACGATAAATGAGTAAACGAAATGAAGAAATTGTGACGTCTCCAGGCAAGGCATTTGTAAAATCTGTGTAATATATGCAAAACACATTTATCTGTGTTCTAACATTTCATTTCTGTGTGAACAGTTATCGATTATGTGGATTCTGTGTAAAAGAAATAGTCATTTTGCATTTTTATGTTTTTATAATATTATGTAGCCTATGTCAATTTTGCAAATAGCGTGTGTGGTCGGCGAGTGTGGAAACCGACGCAGACAATGATAATTAAAAATATAACAAAGATATATATTAGCATATTAAATTGTTTATAAATAGTGTAGGCTTCGACATCGCAGTCTCTGTCTTCTCGTAGCCACGAATGTTGTAAGAACCTGTGACGCTCTCTCGAACGCTTAGTTCGCTTTCATTTCTTTTTTCATCGAGAGAGACGCCATTTGGCACAGATGTATAAAAAAGGTGTGTACTATCAATTATATGTTAATTATGAACATAGAAAGTGTTAAAAAGTAATAATTTGTAGCTATCTTGTCCAGTATTTCATCCCACAATTTTAGCCCTTTTCAGCGAATTTAGCGTCTTTTGTGTCGCAGTGCTGCACCACGATTCCGAGAGCCGCTGCAGCGGCAAATTCAAAATATGATTGAATGAAAGCAGTTTTCCCGCAACTAAGCGGGCAGGTAATTGTCCATTAAAATTATTTCTTACAGCTTCCCGGAGACCGCAGTGGAGAACTGCAGATTTTATTATGTCATTTTCAGATGGACATGGGCCACTGTTAGTACAATATCAGGGACGTAAGTAATTTACGTAAATCAGAAAGTTAAAACTTTACTTGTGTGAGATCAAAGACTGTCGTGTTGAAATCTGGTCTGGCTAATAACAGTAAAATCATTTTCAGTTTTAGTTACATGCTCTCGTGTTAGCCGTGGCAATCAATAATCTTCAAACATTAAAAAATCCACTGCAGCTTTTGTGTTTGGCAAACACAGCATACTGTAACTTCTGTGCGTGTAATAAGAGTAATTTTCATTGCATTTCAAAGACTTAAGTAGAGAAAGATATTTTTAATTTCGTAATCAGCTGCAGTAAGACAGATCAGAGTTATAGGAACATAGTTTTGCAAATTAAAGTCATACATTCACAGCAGGAAATCTTTCAGTGTTGTGCGTATCCCCACATAATAGATCAGAGTGCATAAAATTAAATTTTCAGTTACAGAAACCAGTAGTGAGAACTGCATTTTATCTTTTCTGTTTGCAGTGATAATCAACATATGGTTTCTTTAAAGTGCTATGCCATATAAACTGTATTATAGCCAAAGATTATAAAACTTCAATCCATGATTTTATTACTACCAAGAAATGAATAACATTCTTTTACATTCAGTCAAATTGCATATAAAAATCAAAGTGTACGGGAATACGTAACAACTTGGCTCCTAGAAACGTGGGGGACGAAAGAGCAGTGGTTACGAAAATGTAGTAACATTTTTGTGTTTTTTCTTTCAGAATGTGTGTTTATGTGTGTTTGTTGATAAATGTACATATCTATTTTGTAACAAATGCCATGTGTTAATGCACGTAAAATTCTTTCTTGAAAAACCACACCACTGAGAGCAAACCCAACGAGTAGAAACCGATTCTACAGAGATATTGTAACAACAACATAGTCCTGGGCCACCCGAACCCAGAACCATAAAAATAAATGTAATAATACAGTTTAGTTGTTCTTTAGGTAGAGTATTCATTTCGAATAAGTCATCTCATGTCACTAGTGGTGTGTATGTAGATTAAGGATAGTTGTTTATGACAGGACATGGTTTGAGTGTAGATAGAATTTTTCATTGTGTGGAGTGTTGTGTAAAAGTTCATATATCTTGTGTGCAACGAGTAAGTTGATAGATACTGTATCCAAGTCCATAAAACATAAATATGGTCAATTTGCGTAGTCAGCGCGCAGAAAATATGGATACTGATAAACTGTATTCAACCAGTGTAGTAAACGTAGAAGCGAGTGCTTTAGACAGCAGAAGCAATGTGTTTGAGGAATTACCCTGTGAAACTGGGGGGGGGGGGGGGGGGGGAGGGCGCACAGGAAGTGGTGCGACCGTCCACCAGTGCTAACCAGACGTAGAAAAAGAAGTAGTACAACCACCAGCAGAGCAGGAACCAGATATTTGTAATCTGCCTGGTGGATATTAGATTCAGGCCATGTTAGAGCGAATGCTCAATTATCAGGCGAAGTTCGCTCAACATCAGGTTGAGCGAGACCGCCAACAAGCGGAAAAGGACCAGCAGTTGGAAGCCTTTTTCTGTCAGTAATCAGAATATAATGAAAAAATTTAAAAGTTGACGTGCAGCTAGCTGAGCGTGACCAGCAAGTAGTACAGTCCTTAGAATCCGTTCAAAAGGAGATTGCAAACATGAAACACACATGTGAGTAAATACCTAAGGCTGTACAGGAGTTGACTGCGCAAATAAATAATCTGCAGGTAGAGAACCCTACCATTGTAGATGAAATTGGCATTTCAGCTAACCGAATCGAAAATTAGAACTATATTCTACACAGCTTGTCGAACAAAAACTGAACGAACAAGCGACTAAAATTGAGAGTGAGTTTAACTCTTGGTCAGAATCGAAAGATAGTGAAATGGAGAAAAAGATTGATTCAAAAGTGAAAGCAGCTTTTGACGATAAGGACTCTGAATCTTTTAGAGCTGTAATAAACAGCCAGGTACAGAGTGATGTTCAGACTATGAAACAAATACTAAGTGATGATATTCCGCATTGGCAGAGTAGGTAGCTAAGCCGATATCACACTTAGGAAAAGGTTTAGCTGGTAGCAGCAAACGTGTAGAAAATGAAAGTGTGTCGCCCGTAATCAATGTTTTTGGAAACGCACAGACATATGATCGACGTAATAGTGACGAATCTTCGTTCGATAATGCGGGAAGCTGCAACTATAGGTCGGAGCAGGCAGCCTATGCACCAGGCGCAAATGCCCACAACTCAAAAATGTTAGTTCCGTTTATCAAAAGTTTCAGATACGTCTTGGCAAGCGCAGGGAACGAAGCGCAGAAAATACAGTATGTCATGTCCTACATTCAGGGTGACTCAGCATTATACGCTACTGAAGTAGCGGACAGCTGCATGACATACGCGCAATTTCAGAAGACATTTTTACCAAACTATTGGTCGCCTTGCCTCCAAGAGAGGCTTAGGAAAGTGATGTATAATCCTGAACCTTATTCAGGTCATCTTGGAAACCTAAGACGATATTTTAAAAAATAAATCAACAAGACGCGCTATTCGGACGACCCTATCTGGTCGAGAGACATTATTAGGCTACTTAAATCTCATCTAACTACCCACATTAAGGAAAAGCTAATACACATTCCCGAAAATGACATGGAACATTTCCTGTCAGTACTAGATTCGATCGACCTAATCCACGAAGATGTGAAGTCAGCGTGTGAACAGGCGAGAAACAATGGATCAGGATGCAAAAACGATAGAAATAGTAACGCACTGAACCAAAACCATGGAAATGGTGGGGGCGGTGGCAAACGGCACGAATAGCCGCCGAGTAGCAGCAACAAAAGAAATCAAAATGGTTATGGTCGGACATCAAATAATAAAAAACGTAGCTTTGACGAGCGATATGATTCCAGACCAGCCGGGGCCGACTGTTGGAATGATGTGCGAGGCCAATGGCACGCAAATTACAAAGAAAATGTCTGTAACTGGAATCATAATCCCCGACCGAACCAAGACAGGCAAAATAATTAGAGGTATGATAACAGCAGACCACCACAGCAAAACACACCTGTCGCGAAACCGTGGTGGCCCGCAAATCAGAATGTGCATATTATAGAAGTTACGGGCCACAACCGTCCTAGCACCTCGCACGACAATTGTTCCATCGGCCACGATATGCTCTCCTTTGATGGCCGTGGGGTGGAGTGAGAGCACCACAAATGATAGTATACCTGGAATCAACATGCTGCATTACAATGACGGAATTAGTATGGAGCATGGTCTCCTGACAGAACCGCGCAAATGTGCAAAGAGTAATAACAAAGTCATACAAGTAATAATAGAAGCTAAAATCTATGATATTACAGTAAATATAATCATTGACACTGGTGCCTCGGTCACTGTGATGAATGTAGAACTGTTAAAGCACTTGGGAAGGGACAAAGTATATCGAATTTCCCAGTGAACAACTGCAAGGTGTCTGGAGCCATAAGCGCACAGAGCCAGTTAATTAAGCACCAGGTGCAGGTAGAAATTTGTATAGAGGGCGAAGCCATAGTGAGCTCATTCCTCGTTTTTAATGGGTTAAGGGTAGCCTGGATACTGGGAGTAGATTTTTCTCCTTGAGAGGGGTGCAGTGATCGACCTCTACACAGGAAAGCTAAGCATAATTAATACAGGCAGAAGAGTTCAACTGACAATGAAGCAATCAAAAGTGGTACTTGTGCCATGTTGTAACAGGATAAATATTAGATGTCGGAACCTGTGTGTACTGCACTTAGGTAATAATTCACCAACAATGGTACTTTTCTATCCCAACAACGAAAGGAATGATTTTGAAGTGAATGTAGATGCTTTCCAGAATAAAGTTCAGGAATGTGAAAGTCTAAGTCCTTGGCAAAGACAACAGCTAACACAGCTGTTGTCAGAACATACCATGGTATTTTCTGAATGACCAGGAGTAATTAGGGGTTACAACTATCATATAGAGGTCACACCCCACAAAACTTACTGCCATGGTCGAGAAGGGAGACAGTGGTGAAAGAGATCTGAAAGATGTTAGAGTGCAATATCATTGAACCCTCGGTTTCACCATATAGCAGCCATCTTGTAGCAGTGGCGAAAGCCAATGGAAAAATTAGTCTGGTATTAGATGCACAGGACATCAACGAAATTATTGTACCTGTAAGAACACGCCTGGAAAATCTATATGAGCAAATACAAAAATTTCACAGAGTGCAGGACTGCACTTCAGCTGATTTACGATCTTCATATTGGCAGATTCAACTTAGGCCAGAAACCAGAAAATACACACCATTTATATTCGGGGGGTGAAGTTACCAGTTCAAGGTACTTCCCTTCAGATAGAATGTAAGTGCAGGAGTGTTTATTATTGCACTAGACACAGTACTAGGACCAGACCTATTTATGTTGATGACTTGGTAATTGTAACTGCTACCTTGGATGAGCATTTAGAATTAATGCACATAGTCTTAGGAAGATTTAGACAGGCAGGCGTGACAGCAAATCTAGAGAAGTCAAAATTCGAGAGCAGTGGAATTAAATCTCTAGGCCATATTGTCACGTCGCTCGGCATCTGCCTGGACCGTAAAAAATTAGAAGCAATAAGATTATTCCCTAGACCAAGAACAAAGAGGCAATTAAAGGCATTTATTGGACTTACATCCTTTTTCAGGAGGTTTGTGCCGAAACAACTACTAAATTATGAATCACTGTTAAATTTATTGTGGAAAATGTGCAGTGGGGCTGAACTGACAAGTGCCAGCAAGCTTTTGAAGCTATCAAAACAGCCCTGGTGAATGCAAACATTCTGCAACACTCGGACATGTCAAAAAACTTTTGTATCGCAGTGGACTCATGTTCTTATCGCTTGGGTGCTTGCTTGTTCTAATAGGAGGAAGACGGTGAACTGGCTGCCGTAAGAATTATCGGATTTGCTAGGAGAACTTTAACTAGCTACGGAAGAGCTTATTCTGTAACAGAACTGGAAGCACTCTCAGTAGTCTGGCGGTCAAAAAGTTCAATTATTATCTATATGGAAAGGAAATCAAGCTTTACAGTGATCACCAGGCATTTAGTTTTTTAATGTCCTGCAAGTTATTCCATACAAGATTACAGATATGGATGCTAACTTTACAGGAATATCAGATAAACATTAATGTATATAAAAGGTCAAGACAATGTACTAGCAGATGCTTTATCACGACTGCCGGTGGGCTTACCGGAGTTAGGTGAGATGTTACAGCAGTACAAAGTACTTATAGTGCAGGACCACATGCATAGGAAGGATTTTCTATGTATGTGCAAGAAAATGCATGAATTACACGGCACGGATCTGACCCCATGTGGGGAGAGATTATTAAAAATATCGAAACCGGTATCAACAATGGAGGCCAACAGTTACAAAATTGTGGATAACATTTTGTATCATAAACGCAATGCATTAGAAGACTGATGGGCAGTATGTATACCCAGCCAGTCCGTCAGAACAGCAGTATGGCACACACACTTTGCATGGAGACATGCAGGAATTGGAAACTGTATGGAGCTCATAGTAAGATACTGCTACTATCCAAAAATAAAACGTAAAGTACGAGCAATAGTTAGGACTTGTGCCATTTGGCAGAATGCAAGACACAACAGATCCAGAAAATTTGAACTTCATCCTATAGTTCCACAATGACCTCTCCAATTAGTATCCTTGGATATAGCAAGTCCACATCCCATGGATAGGGGAAGGGTGAAGTATATACTAGCAGTATACGATATTTCTTCCAAGTATTTGAAAGTTTTTCCGATGGAATCAGCTCCTGCTAAGAGCATAGTCAGAAGCATTAATGAAGAGTACATGCCTCAGATAGGAAAACCCGAAGCCATTATCAGTGATAATGCTACCTACTTCAGTGATCATACTTGGATGAATTACTGAAGGGAACAAGACGTGCAGCATATCCTTGTAGCCAAGTTCCATCCCAAAACAAGTTCGGTCGATAGAACATTTAAAGAATTAAATAAGTTCATCAGAATCTACATTTCTAACCGACACTCAAAATGGGCCGAGTTGATACAGAAATTCGTAAAAATACAAAATCTAATACCCCACTCCAGTACGGGATAACCATCAATAGAAATAATAAAGAGAGATGATAAGGCGTGGAATGAATGGCTTACACCTCATCCGAAACTACTCACAAAAGTGGAGGCAAAAGAAGAGAAAGTAAAAAAGGTATGGAACAAACTGAACAGCTGTGCCGCCAAGAGGATGCAAAAATACGATCAGGGTGTGAGCAACACACAGAAATACAATATAGGGGACTTGTTACTAATTTGTAACCACTCCAAATCGTCAGCTACGTTGAAACAAAACAGTAAGTGGCAATTAATATATTCAGGACCCTTTGTAGTTGTTAAGTTGCCACATGAATGTAGTTATCTGTAGGCACATCATCAGATTGGCAAAATCAAAGGACTATACCCACAGAAAGACGTGAAACTATTTGTACAATAACTTGTAGATAGTAGCAGTAAGAAAATTGCATATTTGTGTCTTAGAATATAAGTGTTTTAGTTTTAAGTACGAATTTGTGTATATCCAGATTTGGAAAATCAAGACAGTTAAAGAATATTTATTGTGTGAGCGAAGACTCACTAGAAAGTGTAATAATGTGCAAGATGAAGACTTGCTCAGAGACAGATTAGTGTCAGTAAAAATATTTCATGCTCATCAAGCAGTGAACAATTGATGATTAATTTTCGTATAGTACTGTAATAGATTTAATTGTGTTAGGTTAAAGTAAAGTCCTGAGAGGATCTCTATTAAAATGGAAGTAACTTTGAGTCATACAATGATTACGTATACCAGTGTTACCACCACTAGTGATTTCAGAGCGACACTGAAATAAATTCAGTGAGAATCGAACACTTTTTATGTGGCCCACACTGTGTATGTACCAGTGCTTCAATTGTAGCCTGTGTATTTTGTACACATCTTTCAGTATTAACTGTGCGTTTTGCGAATTAATTCATTCTACGCGGAAACTACACTGTAGTCCCGTAGGACAAATTATTCATGCACACTCTTTCACTAAATAAAGTATTTATTGAGCAACATGCCCAAGTTCAGCTGATATGCACATGATGAGATCTGTTTATTGGATGAGTGATAACTCGGCAAGCTACGACCTAAATGCTAAAGTACAAGGTCACACACCTTCAAGTAATTATAAAAAGCCGTTTATACATTGTAACAATGTTAAGAAAAGTGCAATGAACATTGTTAATATAACAGACTCACCATTAATGAAGGTAATTGTGTAAGGAAGGGTTAACTTGCATTCCAGATAGACTGTGTGTGCATATGCAACACAGCAAACAGATGAAATATTGTGTGTAGAAGGGACAGAGCGTGACTGTTCGAACTGCACCAATATAGAGGGTGTCCCAGCTATCTTGTCCACCCAAAATATCTCTGGAACAATAACAGCTATTGGGAAACGACCTTCACCGGTATCAATGTAGGGCTGGGGCCCATGAATGTACATATTTGGAAACATTCTAGAACGAAATCATATGTGTTTTTTAACAGAAACTTATATTTTTTTAATGGACCTCCTATTTTTTGTCATCAATCCATAGCATGACAAAGCACATACACAATGGCGTTGATTGCATCGCAATATTCCCATTACATCCCGAGATATTGAGACGCGAAGTTGACGCTTGAAACACCCGACATGCGCTGCTAGCGCACGTCCTGAGGCTCAGGCGTGAACCCCATGCTGCCCGTAATCGCGATGTGATTGACATGTGTAATCACACCTCCATACTTATCAAGAGGTCCGAAACAACGGTAAAACTTTTAGTCCACTTGCTCGTTTCACTAAAACCATCAACATGAATTTTACTATTACGAGTGAACGATTAACTGTCACTTGCGATAGATCTACAGTAAAGTAAAGTTTTAACATTGAACAGCATTACCTTTTTAGTAACGGATTAACGATAAGCGAAGTTAACTTTGTGACTAACGTTGCGGTACACAGATATGTTACAGAACCGCATCACCCATAGCCTATGGGATAAATACCTGCTGGAATGTACGACGTTAATGCAGGATGGCAGCAGACCGTTATATCCGTTTCGGACCTCTTGATAAGTATGGAAGTGTAATTACGCATGTCAATCACATCGCAATTATGGGCAGCATGGGGTTCACGCCTGAGCCTCAGGACGTGCGATAGCAGCGCATGTCGGGTGTTTCAAGCGTCAACTTCGCGTCTTAATATCTCGGGATGTAATGGGAATGTTGCGATGCAATCAACGCCATTGTGTATGTGTCATGCTATGGATTGCTAAAGAAAAAATATAGGAGGTCCATTTAAAAAAAAACATAAGTTCGTGTTAAAAAACACATATGCTTTCGTTTTAGAATGTTTCCAAATATGTACATTCATCGGCTCCAGCCCTACATTGATACCGGTGAAAGTCGTTTTCCAATAGCTGTTATTTTTCCAGAGATATTTTGGGTGGACAAGATAGCTGGGACACCCTGTATTCGTTGAAGTAAATTAAATGTTTACTTACAAACTGTCATAACGCAGTGCTCAAATAATAATAAACTTATGCATGTACGAGAGTAGGAAGTGATCCGTTCGAAGGCGATAACAATAAACACCGCTCGGCGGAAACAATTAGTGTGTGTGAAACGAAATGATTTCGCGTGTTGAGAGACGCTCTAGCAGCGCATCGACCGTGAGAACGATGTAAAAGTGTGTAGTGCAACTGGCACGTGATAAAATCTTAATAGCAGTGTCACAGTACAGTTCAGTTGTCGGGCCATAAAAACCGTTATCACGCCAACATATTCAATGCAAACCAGCGAAACGACGGCTTACTGGACAATAAACGCTGATTAATCAAATTGCATTTTATTCCCACAGCTTTATAATGTGTATCCTTAAAGATAGTACACTGTGGTGGAATGTTTTTTACATGTGATTGGAAGGAGATCTGTGCAGAGAAGCAGCAATGGGCTGCAGTGGTGCGTCCAGTCAGCTGATCGCGGGCGAAACATCTGCAACACGCCACAACAGCTAACCGGCCCGGCTCAGCTCGCGACTGCGCAGGCGCCACCAACCGTTGCACCGTCGCTGCTACTGCGGGTACGAAGCGTCGATCCCGCTGGTCGCTGATACATCGTGTTCCAGCCGACGCTCCGGGACACAACATTTACCCCACCCCACCGTACGCACCGTCCAACGTCATTGTTAACATTTCGTCGAACATAAAACTTCGGCGGCCGGTATGGCCGAGCGGTTCTAGGCGCTACAGTCTGGAACCGTGCGACGGCTTCGGTCGCAGGTTCGAATCCTGCTTCTACTGACAACGCCAGATAGTCCAGCGCGTAATTCAGCTAGCGTGGGAGCCGTAATGTTGTTCCCTGGTATGTATTCTGCAGTGCTGTCTCAACTTACTGAATGCCACCAATATCTGCAGAGCAATATGGAATGTAAATTTGAAAAATAAGAAGGTAAAAATGTAAACATAAAACAAGAGGTACCTTAAATGGTCTTCAGTTCGGAGACTGATTTGACGCAGCTCTCAACACTGCAGTGTTACTGCAACTTTCATCCATTTGAGCCTGCTTATCGTAGCAAGTCTTGGTCTGCCTCTACCATTTTGCTTACCCCACTGACCTTCCCTCTCTCATACTTAACACTTATTAACTAACTGGAACATCCTTGATGCCACAAGATGTGTCCTATCAACTGACCCTTTTCACCGTAAACAGATTTTTTCTCATATTCATGCAGTATCTGCTCCTAGGCAGTGATGTTCACCCTACAAATTCTTCAGAATTCTTCAATAGCAGCCGGCCGCTGGTGGCCGAGCGGTTCTGGCGCTACAGTCTGGAACCGCGCGACCGCTACGGTCGCAGGTTCGAATCCTGCCTCGGGCATGGATGCGTGTGATGTCTTTAGGTTAGTTAGGTTTAAGAAGTTCTAAGTTCTAGGGGACTTATGACCTCAGCAGTTGAGTCCCATAGTGCTCAGAGCCATTTGAACCATTTTTCAATAGCAGCACAATATCTAATCCACCATAGCGTTCATTCTCATCTTATCTGAACTGGCTCAAATGGCTCTGAGCGCTATGGGACTTAACATCTGAGGTCATCAGTCCCCTAGAACTTAGAACTTCTTAAACCTAACTAACCTAAGGACATCACACACATCTGTGCCCGAGGCGGGATTTGAACCTGCGACCGTAGTAGTCGCGCGGTTCCGGACTGAAGCGCCTAGAACCGCTCGGCCACCCTGGCCAGCTCTTATCTGAACAATTTGTCGTTCATATTTCATACCATTCAAGACAAATGCCTTCAGAAAAGACCTCCTAACATTTAAATTCGTATTTCATGAGCTTTTTCTTCGGAAATGCGTTTCATACAAAATATAACCTCTGATTCAGTCATCCTCAATTTTTCTTCGTCTTCTTATGTTTTATTTCATTTTTTATTTATGTTTTGCTCAAATAACAAACCTCATCTACAGCTATTAGTGTCCCATCCTCTACAGTAATTTTCTCGGCATTGCCTGATTTATTTAGATGTCCCGGCTTTTACCTCTTTTTTTTCTTTATTTTATGAAGTAAAACTTGCACGCTTATAACCACTCCGCTCACTTGATCTCACGGTTCTTTTTTTGTCTCTCACAGAGTTATAGTATTACTAAAAACCTTCAATTCCGGTTCCAGATATGTTCTTGCTTTCCTTTACAGCTTGCTCAGTGTAACTCTGGGGTTGGGTGATAATCCTACTGTCTCTCGTCTCAGCTAATACTTATGTTTCATGTCCTTTGGCTATTACTAAACGAAACAGAAGTGACCAAAATATACTCCGATAGAAAAGTCATTGCGGCAATACTTGGTAAATTTGTGTAACCAGCTGGCAGATTAGGCAATCTTGTTGATATTCACCGTTTGCAGCTTGTACTGTAAAGAGTAATTCCCCTATGCACATCGCGGAAAAATTTACAAAAATTTCCCGGGACGGTTCCATGTTGGACAACCCGTACATCAATAGGGTAATTCGCAGAATTGTTTAAGGTGATGCGTCTTGGCGTTCATGAGTTCACAGTTTTCGTAGTATTGTTGAAAACAGAAAGAAATTGTTAAGCTCACATACATTATGTCTACATTAAATTAGACGTGCAACAAAAAGTCTCCGTGTTCAGGAATCGACCAGCACTTATTATCATGATTTTGTACATTTCTTGAGTTGTGAGATCCGTTTCCCGTCAATATTTCCACGCCTTTATGTTGTGAATGCCACTAACGAATGCGTAAATGCCACGTCTTACAAACGAAAAACTCAATCCTTCAAGGGAATTGGTATCGACGGGTAAGCGTCTAGAGAACGTGTGCCACAGTAGAAAACTTTGAATGATGCCTTTGCTAAGAAAACTGAATAGTGAAAACATATTTATTGGAATAAATGTGTCTCTCTTCAACAGGACTTGACCGGAACAGAGGCCCGCATCTCGTGGTCGTGCGGTAGCGTTCTCGCTTCCCACGCCCGGGTTCCCGGGTTCGATTCCCGGCGGGGTCAGGGATTTTCTCTGCCTCGTGATGGCTGGGTGTTGTGTGCTGTCCTTAGGTTAGTTAGGTTTAAGTAGTTCTAAGTTCTAGGGGACTGATGACCATAGATGTTAAGTCCCATAGTGCTCAGAGCCATTTGAACCATTTGAACCGGAACAGAGCCTTGGAAGATTAAAGCTTTCTGCCCCCAATCTTGTAGCTACACTATATTTCTAATAGCTAAGGGCTATAATTTAAGATCAAGCCGTAACTCAATCACTCAGTTCTTTAGATAACGTATCCCTGCTTGGAGATCTCCTTAAAGTTGTATTAAATATTAAAAGTTTCAAGCGATTAGGTGTCCAAGTGAATGAGGAATGACATGCGTAGAGTTAAGTTCTCTGTTAATAGCACTAGAGTATGTCGATAGAGTCTAATAAAGCATAGAGATATTTTTTAATTCATTATAGGATACCTGTGCTTCATGCACACATTGAAGATAACGGGGAGATTTTTTGGTTCATGTTTATTTTTCCAACTCATTCTGAATACCGAACATCCAGAGCGCACATCGCAATCACGTAAGTGTTTAGCAACGTTCTGGAACGCGTGTTTTAATTTATTAAAATCTTTGTCCGAACGCCAACGGGGATTTACATTAGCATAATTAGGGATTTAATTCGCAATGAGAGTTGTTATAGTAGAAAAAAGGACAGGAAACCTTTTTTGTATCTCAAAATAGCCATCACGCTAAATTATGCATCCGCTCATCAGATGGAGGACATGTGGAACGGTGGAATGTGAACAGAACTACAGATCAATAAAACCAAGTGGTCACTCCGACGTACTTTTGGCAAGTGAACTATCACCTAATATACCAGAGTACACTAGTGAATGTGGTGGAACGCAAATGGTAATTTCGATTACAAAGATCAGTATAACGTAATTTCCCCACCGTGTACAAACTCTAGGGACTGAGCGGTGAGATGATACACAACAAGAAAGGTCTAATGAACTTATGTCCGAAAATACATGGTTTCCATGGTACGGACCATTTACTTAATCATATATTGTTACAGAGACTGCGGTCTTATTCGCGCTGTACCACGCAGCCAAGTTACAGTATGCATGGTTTGCTACTGGAGGATGGTACTCTTCCTCATACGTCATGCCCTAGCACCCTCTCTTGCCATAGTAATTCCTAATGTTGTGCCCATTAAAATGGATAAGATTAAATATCTACAAAGATAAAAGATCAACTTTTCGAACCATCTCCTTGTGGACAACCCGACAGTAACCCTTCTGAAAGCAATAATGGCACTAGCGACAAATATGACTACGATTAGATTGAAAAATGTAAAATATCGAAAAAAGTATTTCATTTCGACAGTTTCGACCACTATTTCGTTATCATCGACTTCACAATTGTTTATACCCGACCTTCTACTCGAATTCGCTATAATCACAATTTTTGATCTTCCAAGTTTGTGGCGTCATTTCGAATTTTATAACTTCGTGTTCCTAATCAGCAACCCAAAGAACGTAAAAAGAACGGTCTTGTAAGATTATGTACCCGTTTTTATACTATGTGCAGGCTTTAAAGTGAGCTGGTCTACTGTGCACAACCCAGATACAACAGCCGCCTGAAACCGAGGCTAGTAAACTGGTGTGCAGTTTGGAGTAGCTCGCCGAGGCATGTCCCATGACAGTCACTCACTCGTATTACATGTCCGAATAGACGATGGAACAGTTGCGGAAGAAAAAGACTAACTTTCAAACCGAACTGAAGGCATGTGATTGCAATTGTAAAGACACAGTGAAAAATGGACACATCCACAAGGCACTAGTCACTGGTCAACACTTACGGAAGAGGCCAAGCGAGAGAGTGCCTTCTAGGAATCACTTTCTAAGAGGTGATGTATGGTCATTCTTCCGTGAGAATTGTGAGGGGTACGCAACAGGTAAGGAACATGTTGCAAAATGATTTGATTGGCCAGAAGAACGTGAGCTGGCCGATCGGTTACATGGCCACTCGTAGAGGTCTCTGTAGAATGCTAGGGAAGAGGTGATCCTAGTGGGAACCATAACTTAGTGACTGCCGAGAGTAAACGTCCAGGAGAGAGTAGGTAGTAGAGACGTTAATTGGACACACCAGAGTAGGAACTGGTGAGACTGGCCTTCTGAGCTTCACTGCCACTGAAGCAGCCAGCTGTGGCCGAAGCCTTAAGGGGCCCTAGACAGGTTGAAATCTTAAAGGGTCAGTTTCCCTTTTGTAATGCTAAACAATACATATGTATTATTGCCTTATTTCTGGTGTATTCTTTCAATGAAATAGAAAACTGTGCGACCATGACCATGTGCACTTGACACTTATCAAATCAAAATTTGATTTTTTAAATCTCCGGTCTCCGAGGACAGTTATTTAGGAGGTGAGCATTCAACTGCTTTTAAAGTTAATGGGGAGAAGCCATATTGAGAAACTGCATTATCACTAAACCGGAGTGCACAGTTTATGTACAAAAACGAATGGTTACGAGGCTGCAACAACTGAAAACTGCATACAACAGAATGAAATCGTAAGATGGAAGAGGTTAACATAGTAAGAATAGACTCAGACAATCTGTAATAGATAAAATTCAAAATTAACTTGTCATGGCCTTCAGGCGAAATCTTAGTAGTGTAGATGTTATGAGAAGAGCTGTATGGGCAGGTTTTTTTTTTACCTCTCCTCAAATGAACCAAGGACCTTGCCGTTGGTGGGGAGGCTTGCGTGCCTCAGCGATACAGATGGCCGTACCGTAGGTGCAACCACAACGGAGGGGTATCTGTTGAGAGGCCAGACAAACGTGTGGTTCCTGAAGAAGGGCAGTAGCCTTTTCAAAAGTTGCAGGGGCAACAGTCTAGATGATTGACTGATCTGGCCTTGTAACACTAACCAAAACGGCCTTGCTGTGCTGGTACTGCGAACGGCTGAAAGCAAGGGGAAACTACAGCCGTAATTTTTCCCGAGGGCATGCAGCTTTACTGTATGGCTAAATGATGATGGCGTCCTCTTGGGTAAAATATTCCGGAGGTAAAATAGTCCCCCATTCGGATCTCCGGGCGGGGACTACTCAAGACGATGTCGTTATCAGGAGAAAGAAAACTGGCGTTCTACGGATCGGAGCGTGGAGTGTCAGATCCCTTAATCGGGCAGGTAGGTTAGAAAATTTAAAAAGGGAAATGGGTAGGTTAAAGTTAGATATAGTGGGAATTAGTGAAGTTCGGTGGCAGGAGGAACAAGACCTTTGGTCAGGTGAATACAGGGTTATAAATACAAAATCAAATAGTGGTAATGCAGGAGTAGGTTTGATAATGAATAAAAAAAATAGTAGTGTGGGTAATCTACTACAAACAGCATAGTGAACGCATTATTGTGGCCAAAATAGACACGAAGCCCATGACTACTACAGTGGTACAAGATTATATGTCAACTAGCTCGGCAGATGATGAAGAAATTGATGAAATGTACGATGAGATACAAGAAATTATTCAGGTAGTGAAGAGAGACGAAAATTTAATAGTCATGGGTGACTGGAATTCGAGAGTAGGAAAAGGGAGAGCCGGCCGAAGTGGCCGTGCGGTTAAAGGCGCTGCAGTCTGGAACCGCAAGACCGCTACGGTCGCAGGTTCGAATCCTGCCTCGGGCATGGATGTTTGTGATGTCCTTAGGTTAGTTAGGTTTAACTAGTTCTAAGTTCTAGGGGACTAATGACCTCAGCAGTTGAGTCCCATAGTGCTCAGAGCCATTTGAACCATTTTTTGAAAAGGGAGAGAAGGAAACATAATGGGTGAATGTGGACTGGGGCAGAGAAATGAAAGAGGAAGCCGTCTGATAGAGTTTTGCACAGAGCATAACTTAATCATAGCTAACACTTGGTTCAAGAGTCATAAAAGAAGGTTGTATAAATGGAAGAATCCTGGAGATACTAGAAGGTATCAGATAGATTATATAACGGTAAGACAGAGATTTAGGAACCAGGTTTTAAATTGTAAGACATTTCCAGGGGAAGATGTGGACTCTGGCCACAATCTATTGGTTATGAATTGTAGATTAAAACTGAAGAAACTGCAAAACGGTGGGAATTTAACGAGATGGGACCTGGATAAATTGACTAAACCAGAGGTTGCACAGAGTTTCAGGGAGAGAATAAGAGAACAATTGACAGGAATGGGGAAAAGAAATACAGTAGAAGAAGAATGGGTAGCTCTGAGGGATGAAGTAGTGAAGGCAGCAGAGGATCAAGTAGGTAAAAAGACGAGGGCCAATAGAAATCCTTGGGTAACAGAAGAAATATTGAATTTAATTGATGAAAGGAGAAAATGTAAAAACTCAGTAAATGAAGCATGCAAAAAGGAATACAAACGTCTCAAAAATGAGATCGACAGGAAGTGCAAAATGGCTAACCAGGGATGGCTAGAGGACAAATCCAAGGATGTAGAGGCTTTATCACTAGGGGTAAGATAGATACTGCCTACAGGAAAATTAAAGATACTTTTGGAGAAAAGTGAGCCACTTGTATGAATATCAAGAGCTCAGATCGAAACCCAGTTCCAAGCAAAGAAGGGAAAGCAGAAAGGTGGAAGGAGTATATAGAGGGTCTATACAAGGGCGATGTACTTGAGGACAACATTATGGAAATGGAAGAGGATGTAGATGAAGATGATATGGGGGATACGATACAGCGTGAAGAGTTTGACAGAGCACTGAAAGACCTGAGTCGAAACAAGGCCACGGGAGTAGACAACATTCCATTGGAACTACTGACAGCCTTGGGAGAGCCAGTCCTAACAAAACTCTACCATCTGGAGAGCAAGATGTATGAGACAGGTGAAATACCCTCAGATTTCAAGAAAAATATAATAATTCCAATTCCAAAGAAAGCAGGTGTTGACAGATGTGAAAATTACCGAACTATCAGTTTAATAAGTCACGGCTGCAAAATACTAACTCGAATTCTTTACAGACGAATGGAAAAACTGATAGAAGCTGACCTTGGGGAAGATCAGTTTGGTTTCCGCAGAAATGTTGGAACACGTGAGGCAATACTGACCCTACAACGTACCTTAGAAAATAGATTACGACTTATCTTAGAAGAAAGATTAAGGAAAGGCAAACCTACATTTCTAGCATTTGTAGACTTAGAGAAAGTTTTTGACAATGTTGACTGGAATACTCTCTTTCAAATTCTGAAGGTGGCAGGGGTAAAATACCGGGAGCGGATTGCTATTTACAATTTGTACAGAACCATATGGCAGTTATAAGAGTCGAGGGACATGAAAGGGAAGCAGTGGTTTGGAAGGGAGTGAGACAGGGTTGTAGCCTGTCCCCGATGTTGTTCAACCTGTATACTGAGCAAGCAGTTACGGAAACAAAGTCCATGGAGAAGAAATAAAAACTTTGAGGTTCGCCGATGACATTGTAATTCTGTCAGAGACAGCAATGGACTTGGAAGAGCAGTTGAATGGAATGGACAGTCTTGAAAGGAGGATATAAGATGAACATCAACAAAAGCAAAACTAGGATAATGGAATGTAGTCGAATTAAGTCGGGTGATGCTGAGGGGATTATATTAGGAAATGAGACACAGTAGTAAAGGAGTTTCTCTATTTGGGGAGCAAAATAACTGATGATGGTCGAAGTAGAGAGGATATAAAATGTAGAGTGGCAATGGCAAGGAAAGCGTTTCTGAAGAAGAGAAATTTGTTAACATCGAGTATAGATTTAAGTGTCAGGAAGTCGTTTCTTAAATTATTTGTATGGAGTGTAGCCATGTATGGAAGTAAAAGATGGACGATAAATAGTTCGGACAAGAAGAGAATAGAAGCTTTCGAAATGTGGTTCTACAGATGAATGCTGAAGATTAGAGGGGTTGATCACATAACTAATGAGATGGTATTGAATAGGACTGGAGAGGAGTTTGTGGCACAACTTGACATGGAGAAGGGATCGGTTGGTAGGACATGTTCTGAGGCATCAAGGGATCACAAACTTAGCATTGGAGGGCAACGTGGATGGTAAAAACCGTAGAGGGAAACCAAGAGATGAATACACTATGCAGGTTCAGAAGGATGTAGGTTGCAGTAAGTACTGGGCGATGAAGAAGCTTGCACAGGATAGAGTAGCATGGAGAGCTGCATCAAACCAGTCTCAGGACTGAAGACAACAACAACAACAACAACAACAACAACCTCAACAGGCGATAAACCCATTCATGACCTATGACCTCTAGGAAGTGATTCATGGCGCAAATACAACAGAGCATAATAAAATGGTTAGAAATGTATTCACACACCAGTTTTACCTTCTGTCATACTCAAGGTCTTGAAAGAAACTTTCAAAGAATTGTAAGATGCAATACTATTGACGAACTACCATTGTGGCTGCACTCAGAATCTCAGCAAGTCCATCAACAGCTTAATCTGTGCCAAAATTCCCAAGACAGTGTTTGTTAGTTCGCACACTGATTTTGGTGTCCTTGATTCAGTGGTAACGTTCGATGAAGGAAATGTATTGTGTGAAGTCCTGAAAAGAGAAATACAAACAACAGTGTGTTTAACAGTAAAACAAACGTATATTTAGCTATGCCACCAGAGAGAGCTGTTAGAGACTTTGAAGCAAGACAAGGTAAGATGGAAAAGGCACCATATAACCCATTATATGGAGCAGAGGTGTACTGACAACTTAAATGGCTGTCGATCGCAAGTTGAATTTTTTATGCCTCAAATGTTCTCTCTCTCAGTTCCTGTTTCCTAGAATTTGTTCAAATTACAGGATATCTTATCATGGGAAGTTTCTAATTTTGTAAAAATTAGATACTTATATACAGAGAAAATTGTAGGCAGTTTTTTATTTCTATGTCCCTTCTTTACAAAAATCGTTAAACTAATAAATACTTTCAGAAATCCCTCTGTTTAAATATTTGGAAATGTGTGACCTAAAAGTCATAATGCTTTTCAAAGTTTTGTCACATATAGTTTCTGAGAAAAGTTGCCACTTATATTAATAAATTTTACATGGTTTTTCATAGGTATTTTTCGAATTGTTCACAGCTCCTGAAGACACACTCACCACCCGCCACATCCATGCGCTGTCACGAGATGCTGCCAGCAGACTGCAGCATGCTTTCGTCCATCCTGCCAGCAGCTCGATGATATCCCGGAAATTACGTGCGCTCCAGCACTTCCGTTAAAGTTCAAAAGTGGCTCTGAGCACTATGGGACTTAATATCTGAGGTCCCCTAGAACTTAGAACTACTTAAACCTAACTAAACTAAGGACTTGACGCACACCCATGCCCGAGACAGGAATCGAACCTGCGACCTTAGCGGTCGCGCGGTTCCAGACTGCAGCGCCTAGAACCGCTCGGCCACACCGGCCCGCTCCATTAAAGTCCGCTGCCAGTTCCGTATGCCTCTTAGCAATTTAAAACTAAGGTAACGACCCTGAAAGTGTTTTGTTATTGATAATGGTTAGAGGACTGGCGGTTATTATGGTCTTGTGGGAAGTATGGGCCAGCTGGTACTTCTCGCGTCTGCGTTAGGCAGCATAGGCCAGCAGGGCTTGGAATGGAACAAAGACGTCACTTCGCCATATGCTAGACCTTGAGGGATGCAGCTGTGTCACAAACAAATTTATTTTTCAATATGGAAGGTGGTGAATATGTAATTATCAGAATCGATTTATACTGTTGCAGGTAAGAAGTAATACTGTGAAACCAGCGAAGGCAGCGGACGGAATGGACAGGCCTCTCCAAGAAGCGACCTCCGCACCCACCAGTCCCCAGGGAGCCCCTACCACCACCTCCAACGGCCGCGACCTCCCTCCCCCCTCCCCTAACGAAACGCAACGACACCCCTTTCGGAGACGCGCGATTGTCGCTGGCGATTCAGACGAGGCAGAGGACCCTGCAGTCCAGATGCTGTAAAGAACCGGAAGCACACGCACCTCCACCACCCATCCCCCCCCTCCCCCCTCACCCAGTCGCTCAGTGACAGCTGCACTGCTCAGATCGCATGCAGAGGTGCAGGAGTGCGTTCGGTACTGCATCGAGCCATAGGGATCTGCTTGCCGGTTACGTCTCGAGGGTATGCAAAGCTTTCAAACTTTAGCATACCGAGGACGCACGAACGACGGACTGAGTTTTCATAAAAATACAGTTCGCCACTGAGGTAGACTATCTGTGGGCAAGGAGACGCCTGGAAGCAAAATTGTTGTGCTATTTCGCCGTTCGGGAATGTCGACCATTAGTGGTTCCTTGGGGTCGCGGCGGTCTTCCGCTGTCGACAAAAAGCACGTGTTGTTGTTGCTTCAGGCCGCGCCGCCGGCCGTTTCGAGCATCCCAAGATAAAGAAAATTGTGGACCAGGAGCTGGAAGCCAGTCGCGAAACCATCGGGAAGGTTCCCGCCGCCGCCGTTCAGACCTCCGCGTCCACTAGCGTATTAGGGCCAGCAATGCAACCCCGGAAACCCTATGGTGCCAACGAAGGGTTTTCTGGCACTCCTCTGGCAGCAACTATCAGTTTCAAAGAATACACAAAATGCCGTTATACACAGAATAAAAACATCGTCATACATCGTCAGTACTTGCTAGTCCACGCCTCTTCCTCTCCTGCTTCCCAACGCTCAGCATCAACTCCACAATTGCGTCAGATTCCAGAATAAAGGAAAATAGAGATCCCATCAGCTGATAGAAATCCTCCCCAAGCCCTGCGTCTCTACCGAACCCTCTGCCCAATCCAAATACCTAAAATCTGTCCCATACAAATCCACGTTTTCCACAGAGCGGCATGCCATGAAGGAACCACTACCCCAACCACTCTCCCACCCTCTGAGGAACCTGTGGTTTCTGAGCCACCGTCAGCACATGTTGTCACACTGGGAGGTGGCAGGGGGGGACCAGGAAACCATCGCCCTGGAAGGGAACTGCGAAACTGGGCAGGATTCAGATGGATTCGTGTTGGTGACAAAAGCCTTTCGCCAACAAACGCTTCCACCTGCCCAGAGAGTAGAACCCGTCCCGATCTGGTTTCAGGCGGTTGCTGACAACCCAGAGGCAACACAAAACAACACAACAGCGACACAAACACAGAAACACGACACCCATCATCTCCCTAGAACTATCGCGGAATTTCCTCGAAATTACGAGGTATATTTGGAGTTGATAAAGGCGGCAATTGGGGGAGATAATTTCAAGGCAAAACCTTCTGGTGAGGACTAGACAAAAATAACAAAATACACACCGGAAGATTACAACACAATCAAAACACTTTACACCAACAAAATCATACCCCACGAAGCGTTCTCTAGAACAAAAACACAAAGCAAAAAACATAGTCATCAGGGACCTAAAAAGACGACTATCACCACAGGCTATTAAAACAGACCTGACTGCCCAGGGTTCGTCATTACATCCACTAAGCGGATGCCGCTATGCTGCAGCAAGTGCGCTGAGGCCCATGACCAAAGGTCCTGTACACTCCTACCTATGGACCCACAAATGAGGCACACTGTGTGGCAAAAACCAGACAGCGGGTTACCAAAGATGTGATGTCAATAAGAGACATACACACATTGCAGGCAAAGGGCGCAGAGGCCCGCATACAAAAACAAGACACCACCACTGCCTCTAGACACACAATAAAAACCAAACAAGTTATCACACACAACTTGGGTAAAACCAAGACACAACACTCCAAGGGCGACATATGGTAAAGTGATTTTTCCTCAAAGAAGCCACAAAAGTGTACCTCTGTCACTACACCATCAACCACAAACAGAAGAACAACACCGTGTAAGACAAAACAACAATGACCAGGTCCCCAACAGAGAAAGCTCTAGGGAACCTGTAACACAAGCTGCAATAGAGAGTGCAGACTGCTTCATAGCAACCCCCAAACCTCCCCACTCGAGTCATGTAGTCACGTGTTAGGCATGATGGTCCAGACCATGGACCTTGCCAAGGAGATGATGAATAAGTTCAGGAAGGCCCAGATGCAAAACACACAGATCCTCGTGGCCCTTCTGGCAGCAGTCTAGCAGTCGTTCTTCTCTGTGATTTCAACACCAGTATCAAAACCACATCATGGATAGACGACCAAATATTCATGGCCTTATAATGTGCGTCTATAAAGCAGACAACATTGTTAATGAAATGGTCGAATACAGATAATTCGACATATGCATGATGGCGGAAACCCACATCAAGGCAGGAATCAAAGTGACGTTCCCAACTACAATATTTACTGTGTATATAGTCCAACCCAAGGCGGATGAGTGGCCATATACATCAAAAGAGGGATCCCCCATCACAAGGTTTACATACCAGCTACCAATAAAATCGAAGCCTAGCAGACCACTAAAAGAAGTTGCAATCTACAGATACCCAAATGACGAGGGAGACATAGCAGCACTAGGGTGAACTGACAACAAATTCCTAATCGGAGGCGACTTGAATGCCAAGCAGCCAGACTCGAACTCTCGAGTTACCTCCAGACCAGGGGCCAAATTGCAGGAATTAGCGCGACCTCCACTTTGAAACATGGGGTCCAGTCAAGGCCACACAATCCTATAAATGGAGGTAGGCCCTACATATTAGACATAGCTCTCATTAGATGGATCACAGGGTACGTACAGCGTGGACTGTCAACAGAAAGTTTTCTGACCAAAATATCGTCATCTTTGTGGTCGACGTGAGTGGATGGGTAGTTCACCCGCGGTACCAGGTGCCATACAAACGCACAAACTGGGAGCGATACCAAGAAACTATCACCTCACATATCGCTCGCACACCGCCACCTAATGCCGAAACAGCAGAACAGGCGCTACAAGACATAACTGGTACCATCTTACAGGCAGTGAAAGACGACATCCCCCAGAAAAGGATTTGTCGCCCCCGCAGATACAACTTCTAGAACACTTGTTAGCTCAAATCCGACAGAAAAATAGAGTAGGGAAGGAGTGGAACATCAGCAGATATCAGGCTGCCAGGAGACTGCTCAATTGTCTACAGAGAGAGCTGAAGCAGCGCTCAATGAGCACAGAAACCAGCAATGGCAAAACCGCATCGCAGCCCTCGAAATAGACGATCAAACTCTCTGGCAAGCTACCAGACGATTCTCCAAAAGACGTGCCGTGCTAGCATGCCGACCCTGCACAGCGAGCGGTGGATGGTTTACAGCCATGCTGAAAAGGCGAACGCCCTCGCCGATGCTTTCGAGAAGCTATTTCAGGCGGCAGAATTCCACGATCATGATCATGAAGATGTAGCTGCTCGTCAACTGGATGTCTTCCTCAATGCTGAGGAAGACTCAGAAGACAAACTCTCACTTTTCACCCCCGAAGACGTAGCAAAATAATGAGGGACCTAACAACAAAGGTGCCAGGACATTAGAGCATCAACAAATAATAGGTAAAAATCCTCCCACTCTCGGCGATCACACACCTCGCCAACGTCTTCGACAAGATCACTCATTCCCGTGATTTCCCAGCTTCCTAGAAACACGTCGAAGTCTCTGTCAGTCCATTATGACCAGGAAACATCGGCTGGTACGTGTTTTTCGATTCAAAGTACTTCACCAACAGTCGTATATTTTGGGTTACTTTGTTTTATATATCAAATGGTACTAGTTTCGGCAACTCAATACTGCCATCATCGGGCAACACACGCTTTTTTCGTATTAACAAACTTATCGCATGGTGCCTTAAAACTGGAACCGTTACGCAACTGATTCATATGAAATGGTGACACTAGCTGCTGGTGTCACCCTTTCATAAGAATCAGTTGCATAACGGTACGGATTTATGGTTCCAGTTTTATGGCACCATACGATAAGCTTGTAAATACGAAAAAAGCGTATGGAGCCTGAAGATGACAATATTGAATTGCTAAAGCTGGTAGCATTTCATATATAAAAGAAAATAACCAAAACTATATGGCTGTTGGGAAAAGTTTTTGAATTGAGAAACAGGCGGAAGTGGTAGCGATACACAAACCACAGAAGGACCTTCTATTCCCACAGCATTACAGCCCGATTATCCCCTTTCCAACTCTCAGCAAGATCAATGAGCGCCTCCTACTAATACCCATACAGGAACATCTTACCAGAAGTCAACATCTACCACATTTCTAATTAAGGTTCCGGCAGATCACTCTGCCCCACAACAAATTACTAGAGTGATTTAAACAGCCATAGAGAGCATCAACCACAGTGGTTACTAATACTAGACATAGCCAAAGCCTTCGACTCAGTATGGCATAGAAGGTTACTGTACAAGTAATACACACAAGGGTTCCCCAGGAGCATAGTAACAAATTAAAAGCTACCTCATAGATAGAACAGTTCCTGCTAAAGTAGAAACAGCCATCTCCACGAAAAGTCGTATTCGTGCTGGGGTGCCACAGGAATCAGTACTGGGACCTACACTGTACAGTTTGTACGCTGCAGGCACCCCCAAGGCCCCCCTGGTTTACACCGCACGATATGCAGACGACACAGCCTTCTACACACGTACTGTGAACAAGGACCTGATTCTCCATAGGCTACAAAGGGTTTTAGGTGACACAGAAACTTGGGCCCATCACTGACACCTCCAACTCAGAGACGAGGCAGACTTTGCTGATCATCCAGAGGCTCAGAAGGTACAGACAGCCTCAACATGCCCTGCCTTCTCCTTCACCTAAATGGAAGCCAACTCCCCTGGCACAGAACCGCCAAGCACCTTGACATAAGCTTGGATTCTCATCTTACATGGAAGCCCTGCATAGATGAGGTTTATAGAAAGGTCTGTGCCAGAATGTCAGTACTACACCCAATCAACACAACCAGCTCCCTTCCCTGCTCTGTAGAAGTAAATGGCGACCGGCCACTTATATGGCCAGTAATGCAGTACACATGCCCTGTCTCGGATTATGCAGCAAAACAGCATCTGGACAAACTTCAGAGGCTGCAGTACCACAGCCTCAGGAGGGCCCAGCGTCTACCATTTGGGTTTACAACAGATGATCTGCATGCCACTGCTAAAACTGCCTTCCTTAAAAAGCGATTCGAAGAGCTGGCAAGGGCCATCTACAAGAGCTCTCTTCCACATCTGGAAATGACCTCATCCGTTCCCTAGGCTCGTATGACATGACCCATAACAAGCACAAACGCCTGATGACGATCTTCGATCACTAAGTCGAAGAGAAAAGCCCTATCACCAATTACTAAAACTGTTCTTTACGCCTTCAATCAATCAGAGACATCCAAAAATCATAGAAAACAATCACATTAAGGAAGTATTTTTACTTTTAGATATTTATAAATATGAATATAACATTTTTAAAGTGAAAATGTAATGTTTTATTTAAACTATATAAATTTTAGAAATGTTAACGGTGGGAGCAAGCACGTGGAGTAGAAGTCTAAAGGCTACAAACTCCTCAACACACTTCTCCAAAGATGGTAACTAACAGATGAGAGTGAGAGGCGAACCCCCCTGAATGCAACTCTCGCTACACCAACGCCAGTGGGCGCCAGCTCTTCCACGTTGTTCATGAAAACGGCGCAGTGTGCCTGGGGCCATCTGATTCCCCCCCCCCCCCCCCCCCAAAGCATTCCCCCACCAAGGTCGACCAGATGCGATCGACTTCGCACTACTGAAGGGCATCAGATAATTCACGTTATCCGAGACGTGGAACGCCCTATAATCTGACCATATTCTGGTCATGTATGAGTTGGCGTTAACGACGCCTCTCTCCCAGATCAGAGCCCAATTACAGAACTTGGACTGCAATCGTTTCCAAACAGAAATACTAGAGTCTCTAGAAGACGTGGCTAACCTCGAAATAATTGGGCCTGAAGCAGCCCTACTTTTCCTCAAGCAATGGATACTATGAGCAGCAATCTTAGCCAACCCGAGCCGACAGCAGCGGCCATGAGACTTCTCGAGGTAATTACCGCCACACATCCTGGCAGCTATCACAGAGAAGAATCGACTGTTCCGTGAATACTAATCCACTCGCCAACGCGACACAAAATACCGCGTCAATCGCATGCGACGGGACATCAAGGTAACAGTGGAAGAATATAGGAATACAGAATGGGCAGACTTAGTGTCCACGCTCAACCCAAACGACGGCAGCGCCTGGAGGTTCGTGAAGAACCTCGTGCGGCACCGACAGCGCGTACCACCACTACAAGTCGGCAACGAATACTTCGGTGACCCAGATGCGAAAGCCAGCGTGTTGGCCGACGCATTGGCTATAAACTTCATGCCAATGGCAGAAGTCGTGGACGTGGCACACAGCCGTCGGACAGACGGGCAACTACCGATCTTACTAGCACCTAGGAATGAAGAAGATGTAACCGAACTGAGAACAAAGAAAGATGTTTCAGTGCAGCTTCGTTCCCTGAACACCAGGAGAGCAGTAGGCAGCGACGGAATAAACAAACACCTGCTGCAGAATTTCCCACCAGGAGCACACCAGCATTTAGATGAAGTGTTCAACGAGATACTCCAAACAGGCAGCTATCCAGCAGCGTGGAAGCACTCTGTAGTGGTGGTCGTCCCAAAGACCACCAAAGACCCACCCCCGGTTAGCGGCTACCAACCCATGAGCCTGATCCCACACTTCTCAATAATCTTACAGAGGCTGTACGGGAGGCTGTAGGCAAGAAGGCTGATGGAACATGTCACCCAGGAGGTAGTTATTCTAGACGAATAGTTTGGTTTTCGGTGTGGTCATTCTCCCTCTCACCAGCTTTTGAGACTGGTAGAGCTGGCAATGAGAGCACTGGAAGGAAAAGAATACCTTGGTGCAGCGTTCCTCGACATGCCCAGAGCGTTCAATTGCGTCTTGCACTCAGGATTCCAGTATCACACGCAGTCCTCCTCAGATCCTACCTAGCGGAGCGATCGTTCCTCGTCAGGGCAGACGATGGTGCCTTCACAGACCGACAGATACTTGCTGCAGTGACACAGGGGTCGGTGCTCGTACCCTTGCTCCATTCATTGTACACTGCCGACGTACTGCGGGTGGCGCACGTCAAATTGTCTCTCTACGCGGATGGCACAGCTCTGTGCACCCACAGAATGAACGCGCACACGATGCAACGCCGCCTCCATCTCGGGTGCGACACCCTGGATTCGTGGTCAACGAAATGGCGGCTAAAACCCGTCGCAGCGAAGAGCCAGGCACTGATCTTAACCCGAAAAATGCTGCCGCCATATCTTCTGCCTGTCGAAATCCTAGGAGCACCTATCCCATGGAGGAAGATGGTAAAGTAAATAGGTGCTACTCTAGATCACTCTCCTGGGCGCCTCATATCCGAGATGTCAGAAGCAGAGCCATAGGGCGCCTTCAAGCTCTTTACTCGCTGTTGATCACTCAGTCGACACTGCCTGCTCCTGAAGGGCAGATTTAGGATCACTACGAAGTCCTTCTACATGATGGCGGGTCTATCCCTTAACGGGCTCGTCCGTGGCCTGGGCCACTAACCACACTTCAGGCCAACAACACATTTGCCTGACCTGCAGTGAGAATAGTTTTCTCGCAGCAGACACAGGACGTCATCAGGACAAGTCGTATATGTAAGGTTCTTTTCATTTCTTCCAACAGGAACAGTAACAGTATGCTTACACTGCTCACAGCGAAAGCGGCAGCAAATCTGAGATTTCACCTGAATATGGCAAGTTGAAACGATGCCACAGAAGAACACCTTTACTCGGCTGAAAAGAAGACTTTATCATCGAGATTTGTCACGAAAGTCTAAATTCGCAAATAATTTATTAGTCTGATGTAGAATGCATTGTAATAATGAAATCCATCTCATTGAAGCGATTTATGTTCCCTCCATGTGTTAATGAGTAGCACCAGTTGGACAGTATGGGCCGTACCAAAGTCGGGTGGTAAGGACCACATATCTGTAAATGAAGCAAACTGTTTCAAATGTTTGGAAAGCGGAAATGACCGAAAGGTCTCCTGACGACTTTTCTTAGAACTACACTGCAAAGGAGATTAAAACCAATTGCAGGGAGTCAGCAGACATGTATGACGCTTCCTATGGGTTTTTTCAGAGTAACATTGTTTTTAGAGAACGTCTTGTATAAAAATGGTTCCACTATCAAAGTATGAGGACTGCGCACATGGACATTTTGTAGACATTGAGGATTCATTTCGACGAAAGCAGATTTCCACTTTAACCTTCAAAAAACAGACAACTGTCATTCAGCTAACTTACATCATGTGACAGAAACCGAACACCAATTTCTATAGTACAATTTACGTTTATGTTATAAGTTTCTACTTTCATTTTTCATTATATTTTACTTTAATTCATCTCGAATGCACTGTTGTGGTCGCATGTAACTCGTTACTTTTTATCTGTCGACGACCGTTTATGATCGCTACAGAGGTCATCAGATCTGCATTCCATGGTAACAGTAGAAATCGCTGGCTGGGATCAGCCCCATTCCTGCTAGTATGTTCTCAATGCCAAACTCTCTGTTTGAGAGAGTCTCCGCTGGATGCAACACCTTCTGTAAGAATTGATTGAAAATCCTCCATGTGTTTACGAGTCTGACTGGATGGAAGACATAAATGTCAAATAATTGCCTAGAACCCAGCAGAATCGAGATACATAGCCGGTGTGAGCATGGACATACCATAACTTTTTCAGGTGCTATACACATGTAATTAATAATTGTACTGCTTTTCTAAAATGTATATTTCTTTGAGTGTGAAGTTACTGTGGTCAGTGTTCCGACATGTGCAAGGATAATGATGTGGGTGGGAAATGAATGGACTACATGTGATCATAGGGGCAGTATAGATTCTCCAATTGCGATTTCAACAAACATCAGGCCTAGAGATATGAAGGATTTTACTAGGAAAATTATGCCCAATCATAAGGAGGATATAGATCCATGGGTAAATTGGTATTTCCAGAGCCACAGTCGTCGTCAGCAGGTGTTTCTGATCCTTGGCTCACTGTCGTTTGTCGCCAGATTTGCGCTATGGGCGTAATAATTAATTGTAATACTCTGATAAATGTGTTCCCTAGGACGACTCTGTATGGTGTTCAGGTGCATGGCAGAGGTAGCCAGTGACTGGAACGAATGGACATTTCTCACTTAAGGCGCAAGGTGCCGATGAGCCTCCCAAACGTGTCAGTTTGGGCATGGAACTAACCATGTCGCCCTCTAGGTGGGTGAATACCGAACTAACACTAAGTGAGCAGCCGTCACGGCATAATGTGTTGTGAGTATAGTCCGATTTTTACATGGCAATTTGAGAAGATTTAATACGCAGAGTGTTTTCACTGGACAATTATTCCCCCCCCCCCACCCCCACCCCAACTACCGACGTAAACTGTCCAGTTGTCTTCTTGGTGGTCAACGTGACAGTGGCTGTGGCCTCAGAGCATGTGATACAGCTGGAGATGTGTGCGCAAGTTCCGGCATGGATAGCGCAGGCGTGTATTTCTAGCAGTCAGCAGACATGGTGCTCTAGGGGGGGCTGGTGTTCTCAAATGTCCTTGCATACAAGTCCTCGGATATGCTTAATGCTACACTCCATTTGTGGTGGTAATTTAATTACTTGATTAAAATGTTTTGAGGTGAAACCCGTGGTCTAGGGGTAGCGTCTTTGATTCATAATCAAAACGCCTTCGGTCCCGGGTTCGATCCCCGCCACTGCCTAAATTTTGATAAATGATCAGCATTGGCGGCCGAAGACTTCCGGCACAAGAAGTCAGCCTCATTCTGCCAACGGCCTTGTCAAAGAGGGCGGAGGAGCGGATAGAGGTTCAGGGCACTCTCTTGTCCTAGGGGTGGGAAATTGCCCCTAAAGGCGGAAGAATCAGCAATGATCAACGACATGAGGATGCAGAAGGCAATAGAAACCACTGCATTAAAGACACTTAACGTGTATCCACAGGACATGTGGCCTGTAATTGAATATCGTGATGATATCTCCATTGGCAAAAGATTCCGGAATAGTCCCCCATTCGGATCTCCGGGAGGGGACTGCCAAGTGGGAGGTTACCATGAGAAAAAGATTGAATAATCAACGAAAGGATAACTTTCTACGAGTCGGGGCGTGGAATGTCAGAAGCTTGAACGTGGTAGGGAAACTAGAAAATCTGAAAAGGGAAATGCAAAGGCTCAATCTACATATAGTTGTGGTCAGTGAAGTGAAGTGGAAGGAAGGCAACGATTTCTGGTCAGATGAGTATCGGGTAATATCAACAGCAGCAGAAAATGGTATAACAGGTGTAGGATTCGTTATGAATAGGAAGGTAGGGCCGAGGGTGTGTTACTGTGAACAGTTCAGTGACCGGGTTGTTCTAATCAGAATCGACAGCAGACCAACACCGACAACGATAGTTCAGGTATACATGCCGACGTCGCAAGCTGAAGATGAACAGATAGAGAAAGTGTATGAGGATATTGAAAGGGTAATGCAGTATGTAAAGGGGGACGAAAATCTAATAGTCATGGCGACTGGAAAGCAGTTGTAGGGGAAGGAGTAGAAGAAAAGGTTACAGGAGAATATGGGCTTGGGACAAGGAATGAAAGAGGAGAAAGACTAATTGAGTTCTGTAACAAGTTTCAGCTAGTAATAGCGAATACCCTGTTCAAGAATCACAAGAGGAGGAGGTATACTTGGAAAAGGCCGAGAGAAACGGGAAGATATCAATTAGATTACATCATGTTCAGACAGAGATTCCGAAATCAGATACTGGATTGTAAGGCGTACCTAGGAGCAGATATAGACTCAGATGACAATATAGTAGTGGTGAAGAGTAGGCTGAAGTTCAAGACATTAGTCAGGAAGAACCAATACGCAAAGAAGTGGGATACTGAAGTACTAAGGAATGACGAGATACGTTTGAAGTTCTCTAACGCTATAGATACAGCAATAAGAAATAGCGCAGTAGGCAGTACAGTTGAGGAACGGACGTCTTTAAAAAGGGCCATCACAGAAGTTGGGAAGGAAAACATAGGTACAAAGAATGTAGCTGCGAAGAAACCACGGGTAACAGAAGAAATACTTCAGTTGATTGATGAAAGGAGGAAGTACAAACATGTTCCGAAAAAATCAGAAATACAGAAATACAAGTCGCTGAGGAATGAAATAAATAGGAAGTGCAGGGAAGCTAAGAAGAAATGGCTGCAGGAAAAATGTGAAGACATCGAAAAAGATATAATTGTCTGAAGGACAGACTCAGCATACAGGAAAGTCAAAACAATCTTTGGTGACATTAAAAGCAACATTGTTAACATTAAGAGTGCAACGGGAATTCCACTGTTAAAAGCAGAGGAGAGAGCAGATAGGTGGAAAGAATACATTGAAAGCCTCTAAGAGGGTGAAGATTTGTCTGATGTGATAGAAGAAGAAACAGGAGTCGATTTAGAAGAGATAGGGGATCCAGTATTAGAATCGGAATTTAAAAGAGCTTTTGAGAACTTACGGTCAAATAAAGCAGAAGGGATAGATAACATTCCATCAGAATTTCTAAAATAATTGGGGGCAGTGGCAACAAAACGACTATTCACGTTGGTGTGTAGAATATATGAGTCTGGTGACATACCATCTGACTTTCGGAAAAGCATCATCCACAATATTCCGAAGACGGCAAGAGCTGACAAGTGCGAGAATTATCGCACAATCAGCTTAACAGATCATGCACCGAAGCTGCTTACAAGAATAATATACAGAAGAATGGAAAAGAAAATTGAGAATGCGCTAGGTGACGATCAGTTTGGCTTTAGGAAAAGTAAAGGGGCGAGAGAGGCAATTCTGACGTTACGGCTAATAATGGAAGGAAGGCTACAAAAAATCAAGACTCTTTCATAGGATTTGTCGACCTGGAAAAAGCGTTCGACAATATAAAGTGGTGCAAGCTGTTCGAGATTCTGAAAAAAGTAGGGGTAAGCTATAGAGAGAGACGGGTCATATACAATATGTACAACAACCAAGAGGGAATAATATGAGTGGACCATCAAGAACGAAGTGCTCGTATTAAGAAGGGTGTAAGACAAGGCTGTAGCCATTCGTCCCTACTCTTCAATCTGTACATCGAGGAAGCAATGATGGAAATAAAAGAAAGATTCACGAGTGGAATTAAAATACAGGGTGAAAGGATATCAGTGATACGATTCGCTGATGACATTGCTATCCTGAGTGAAAGTGAAGAAGAATTAAATGATCTGCTGAACGGAATGAACAGTCTAATGAGTACACAGTATGGTTTGAGAGTAAATCGGAGAAAGACGAAGGTAATGGGAAGTAGTAGAAATGAGAACAGCGAGAAACTTAACATCAGGATTGATGGTCACGAAGTCAATGAAGTTAAGGAATTCTGCTACCTAGGCATTAAAATAACCAATGACGGACGGAGCAAGGAGGACATCAAAAGCCGACTCGCTATGGCAAAAAAGGCATTTCTGGCCAAGAGAAGTCTACTAATATCAAATACCGGCCTTAATTTGAGGAAGACATTTCTGAGAATGTACGTCTGGAGTACAGCATTGTATGGTAGTGAAACATGGACTGTGGGAAAACCGGAACAGAAGAGAATCGGAGCATTTGAGATGTGGTGCTATAGACGAATGTTGAAAATTAGGTGGACTGATGAGGTAAGGAATGAGGATGTTCTACGCAGAATCGGAGAGGAAAGGAATATGTGGAAAACACTGATAAGGAGAATGGACAGGATGATGGGACATCCGCTAAGACATGAGGGAATGACTTCCATGGTACTAGAGGGAGCTGTAGAGGGCAAAAACTGTAGAGGAAGACAGAGATTGGAATACGTCAAGCAAATAATTGAGGACGTAGGTTGCAAGTGCTACTCTGAGATGAAGAGGTTAGCACAGGAAAGGAATTCGTGGCGTCCCGCATCAAACGAAAAGAAAAAAAAATACATTGTCTGTAATTCTCAAACTTTTAAAATATGTTTTATTGTGACGAAGGATAATCATCAGCAATCTATTTCACTACTGTAAATTCTTAAACAATTAATTTGATAAAATAGAGCAAATAGACTATTTCTAGATATTTTTATATCACAATCGCTGCAACATCGAATTCAGTGCAGAATGTTGGTGTGGAGTAGGAACAGTGAGTGGAGGAGAGTGCTCGTGTAATCACCTGTTATGCATTTGCAAAGAGTTTCTCATGGATCTCTTTGTGCACCGTCAGTGATAGAGTGGGGCAAGGAGGTGGAGAGAGGAGGTGAGGTAGTAGGGGGTTAAGACTGGTTCTAATTTGGTTAGTCACTACCTGCACATTGAGGTGAACATATGCAGCTGCTGCCACTCTACCCTGGTGAGTTTTATCTAGGTCTGCTTTTACGATGGATGAGTTATCTCTATGTTTTCCTCAATTCCCAGCGCGCTTGTTGGTTCAAAAATGGTTAAAATGGCTCTGAGCACTATGGGACTTAACATCTGTGGTCATCAGTCCCCTAGAACTTAGAACTACTTAAACCTAACTAACCTAAGGACATCACTACATCCATGCCCGAGGCAGGATTCGAACCTGCGACCGCAGCAGTCGCGCGGTTACGGACTGGGCGCCTAGAACCGCTAGACCACCGCTGCCGGCAGTGCGCTTGTTGCCTTGTTACCCATTGCCTATGAGCAGCAGGCTTCTTCACCGTTTCCATGTGTAATTAGAGCTGTGTAGCATTTTCTATCAGTTGTGGTACCGTATATTGACCTTCCTACACTTCAGTGAAAGTTTGCTGCCCTATCCCTTCTTATATCTGTGTTCAAGTTCCTCAGCAACTATAACCTTGAAGATTTTTAGGAAGCAATTCTTCCATCAGTGGCTGTAGGATAGTTCCCCGCCAGTTTTGAGTGGTAATGTGGACTAGAGCAAACAGAAAGTTATACTTACTTATCTCCAGCTCTGTGGATTAACCAGCAATTTCAAAAACCACTAACATCCAACTCTATATGTGTCGTGAAATGTTTCCTCACTCCATCCTGCTATGTCACAATTGTTTGCGAAAATGTATTCCTCCTACTCTCTTCCATTAACACTTACTGCAATTCCCCATATACAAGGCTATGGACGAAGTCCTCAGCTGTATGCTTACAGGGAATACACATATTATAAACTCCCCTCTATGTAAAAGCAGCATCTGACTAACTGAACATATTTCCCATTTAAAGTAAGGACAGCATTATTGCTGCCTTTTGTCTATCAGTTCACAATAGCAGGTGGTCGATAGAGGGTGGTGGTAAGTTGGGGTGGGGGAGGGAATCTGTAGGACAGATTTCAACACACTCCGGTGGCTGTATAGTGGAGTAAACAGTTGGTCTTCTAACTTCAAGATGACCATACATATGCAATCGGAAAAAGTGGTGATGGGGGGGGGGGGGGAGGTGGGCGGGGCGGAAACTAGGGGCAGTATTGTGGACTACAGCAGTCAATCTTAAAAATTAAAGGTGAATATGCATGCATGATTGGAAAAAGTGGGTGTGGGGGGGCAGTGCAAAGTATTGATGGGGTGGCATTTTGTGGAGTGTGGCGGCAGATGGGGATGGCTGCAGGATAATTTGGAGCACCCTCTGGTAACTGTCAGGCAGACAAACTTTGAGGTGAATGTACCCACATGTGTGAACAGAAAAGGTGGTGAGAGGTGTGGCAGAGATGGAGATGGTGGACACATAGTGTGGGCTACAATACAACACCCTGAAAAATAAATACGTAAATAAATAAAGATGCTAGCATGTGTCATTCCTCTCCAGCAGCTCAGCATAGACTTTGTCTTTTTCTGGCCAATTTCTAGGTGTGGGAGGGGAGGGAAATGGTTGTGGCGATGGAGGAAGTGAGGGTGGGGAAGGGAAAGCTGGGATATTTCGCAGGATTGGTTCAAGCGGTTCAGAACAGACGTGAGGAGGGGACACAAAAAAGTGTGCCTTTTCCCAGAGGACTGGAGATGGCGAAGTTGCCAGGGAGTGGTGGCAGTTTCTCAGAAGGAGGTGTCATCCTCAAAGGGTTATAAATCAGCCCTCATAGAGTCATAAATCAATTAGCATAACAATAAGCTAAGGGGATGGCGAGTACAGTTCAATATATTTAACAGGTACATACAAAATGTGCATATATCTCCTTTGGCCCACTACTAACAACCCTTTGCATTTTAATTGGTACATTACTGTACCTTGTGACCCGACAAAATTTGGTTCCCACTATGGCCAAGTAACCTGTTTGTTTTGCAGAGTACTGGCTATAAGTGCCAGTAGAAAAGAGCAGCTGCAACAAAAACAGTCTAACAATGGTCAGTGATCCTGGTAATTGAACAATTTGTCATGAAACTACAACAGCCTTTATACAGGGTGTAAAATAATCATATGGCCATGTTTTCGGAAAACATCGCTCAAACAAAGAGGAAATCAATATCTCATTGTGTACATGGATATGGAAACGTTTTATTTACATGTTAGAGTTCACATTGTACTGCTTAGTGTTCACCAAGGACTGAACAAGCAAGTAGCCTCAACTGTTTGCTGTTCAACACGGACTTGGTTTCCAATATAGTGGCCGGCCGTGGCGGCCGAACAGTTCTAGGCGCTTCAGTCCGGAACCGCGCGACTGCTACGGTCGCAGGTTCGAATCCTGCCTCGGGTATGGATGTGTGTGATGTCCTTAGGTTAGTTAGGTTTAAGTAGTGCTAACTTCTAGGTTACTGATGACCTCAGATGTTAAATCCCATAGTACTCAGAGCCATTTGAACCATTTTTTTCCGATATAGTGAAACGGAAGTGTACAAAAAATCGGAGCTGACAGATGCCCCTTTGCTTTATGGCTTAGCAGACGGTAATGGATATGGCGCTTCATTTTTGTAGCATCAGAGATTTTCAGAATGACTGTGCCCAAACAAGAAGACGTTTGAAGCGCTGATCGTCGTTTTATGAAGCATTGGAAGTCTAAGTCTACTGCTCATAACTGCAGGAGGCCTAGAATGTGGACGTCATATTAGCTGGACGAGGAACTTCTTTGTTCAGCTGACGACAACCCAAGTGCTAGCTATAACATGGTACATTGACCATGTGACTGTCTGGAGGATGTTACATGAAAATTGCTGTGTAACATCACATACACCTTTTGCAAACACCATCAGTAGCTAATTTTCCTCAGAGACAATACTTCAATGGACGGTTCGTTTGACATTGCATCAGACCCCAAGTAAAACAAACCCTTTTAACACATGACGCTCCGTTAAACCGTCGGCATGCTTGGGCTGTCAGGGAATCTCACGAAATTGTGCAATCACGTCGTCAACTAAGATTACCTGTCAACCTTTCGACCGACTTTGTTGGTGACTGTTTGTTAGGGCCTCATGTTCTTTCTTCCAGCTTCAGCGAAGAAACTTCCCATGCTATCCTGAAGACTTCTCTAATTCAGGGTGCCCAACCTCGGACCGAGTGGCTGCATTTGGTCCAGACGCAAGTATCAGTGGGGTCCCAGAAGTGAGAATGTACCGTAAGATCGGTAAAAAGTCCGTTTATGTAAATTTTAATGAACATTTTTCACTCTGAAATTCACACAACGTCAGGCGACACCAAATTGTTGTTGTTGTAGTGGTCTTCAGTCCACATACTGGTTTGATGCAGCTCTCCATGCTACTCTATCCTGTGCAAGTTTCTTCATCACTGAGTAACTTTTACTAACTACATCCTTGTGAATTTGCTTAGTGTACTCATCCCTTGGTCTCCCTCTACGATTTTTAATCTCCATGCTTCCCTCAAATACTAAATTGGTGATCTCTAGATGCTTCATAAAATTTCCTACCAATCGATCTCTTCTTCTAGTCAAGATGTGCCACAAATTCCTCTTCTCCCCAGTTCTGTACAGTACCTCCTCATTAATTACGTAATCTACCCATATAATCTTCAGCAATGTTCTGTAGCACCACATTTCGAAAGCTTATATTTTTTCCTTGTATAAACTATTTATCGTCGATGTTTCACTTCCATACATGGCTACACTCCTCACAAATCTTTTCAGAAATTACTACCTGACACTTAAATCTACACTCGATGTTAAGAAATTTCTCTCCTTTAGAAGAATGTGGACGTCATATTAGCTGGACGAGGAACTTCTTTGTTCAGCTGACGACAACTCAAGTGCTAGCTATAACATGGTACATTGACCATGTGACTGTCTGCCATTGGCAGTCTATACTTTATATCCTCTCTACTTCGACCATCATCAGTAATTTTGCTACCCAAATAGCTAGATTAACCTTCTACTTTAAGTGTCTCATTTCCTAATGTAATTCCTCAGCGTGACCTGACTAAATTCGACTACATTCCATTATCCTCAGTTTGCTGTTGTTGATGTTCATCTTACATCCTTCTTTCGAAACACTACCCATTTGGTTCAGCTACACTTCCAGGTCCTTTGCCGTCTCTGACAGATTTACAATGTCATTGGCAAACTTTAAAGTTTTTATATCTTCTCCATGGATTTTAATTCCAACTCGAAATTTTTCTTTTGTTTGCTTTACTGCTTCCTCAATACGCAGATTGAATGACACGGGGACAGAGAACTCTATCTCACTCCCTTCTCAACCACTGCTTTCTTTTCATGCCCCTCGACACTTACAATTGTCACCTGTTTTCTGTTCAATTTGTAAATAGCCTTTCGCCCCCTGTATTTTACCACTTCCACTTCCAGTATTTGAAAGTGTGTTCTAGTCAACATTGACAAAAGCTTTCTCTATGTCTACAAATGCTAGAACGTAGGTTTGCCTTCCCTTAATCGATCTTCTAATATAAGTCATAGAGTCAGTACTGCCTCACATGTTCCAAAATTTCTACAGAATCCAAACTGATCTTCTTTGAGGTCGGCTTCCACCAGTGTTTTTCATTTGTCTGTACAGAATTCGTGTCAGTATCTTGGAGCAGTGACTTATTACACTGATAGTTCGGTAATTTTCACATCTGCTTTCTTTTCGATTGGAAGTATTATATTCTTCTTGAATTCTGAGGGTATTTCGCCTGTTTCATACATCTTGCTCATCAAATGGAAGAGTTTTGTCATGATTGCCTCTCCCAAGGTTATCAGGAGTTCTAAGGGAATATTGTCTACTCTTGGGGCCTTGTTTGGAAAGCTCTTTCAGTATACTGTCAAATTCTTCATGCAGTATCATATCTCCCATTTCGTCTACGTATATGTCCTCTTCCATTTCCATAAAATGGCCCTCAACTAGATCGCTCTTGTATAGACTATATACTCCTTCTACCTTTCTGCTTTCCCTTTTTTGCTTCGAACTGATTTTCCATCTGAACTCTTGATATTCATATGTGAGGAGGGGACACAAAAAAAGTGTGCCTTTTCCCAGAGGACTGGGGATGGCGAAGTTGCCAGGGAGTGGTGGCAGTTTCTCAGAAGGAGGTGTCATCCTCAAAGAGTCATAAATCAGGTGTTTCTCTTTTCTCGAAAAGTCTCTTCAGTTTTCTTGTAGGTTGTTTCTCTTTTGCCCCTAGTGATACATGCCTCTACATCCTAACATTTGTTACAACCCATATAACTGCTGATGCACGTGCGTGGCGATATCAGGAGGTGCTTTAGTTCTCGAACAGGCTCTCCTTACAGAGCTACCGTGTCAAAGTGTGGCGCCACCGCCTGAAGCCTCAGTGGTGGCTGCGCGGGCACAGAGGGCTGTCCAATTAGAGGGCCAGCTGCCACCCCAGGTGGCAGCCGCCGCCACGCAGGGGCCTAAGCGGCTTACGCGGCCGGATTAAGGGCCACACCCCTGTCTTTGGTTACCACTCCACCCGTTGTGTCACAGGATTACTGAGCAACGAAGAATGTCTGGGTTATCACGGGAATCAAACTACAAAGGATAAAACCAGATCCGCATTTCACAAACAAGCGAAAGGTAATTTGAGACCAATGTTTATAAACTAGGGCCATAGTCCAACAGCGTCTAAACTGCCGACGTTTCGACCAATTTACTGGGGGTCCTCTTCAGGACTCTTGCGTTTAACACGAGGATCACTCTTTAAAGTCTTTCTGCTAGTACGAGACGCATCCAGAAAGTGGGTTCCGTTTCGTGGTAAAAACAAAACGAACACAGACACAGAAATAGTATGTTTAGAAAAATGTACAAAATGCAGATTGTACACTGAAATGCCAGAGAAACAGGCACTCAAGTCCAATATCATGCAGGGCCCCTGCGAGCACGCAGAAGTACCGCAACACAACGTTGCATGGACTCAACTAATGTCTGAAGTACTGATGGAGGTAATCGATACCATGAATCCTGCAGAGCTGTCCATACATCCGCAAGAGCACACCGCTAGGCATCCCCAATATGCTAAATAATGTTGATGTCTGGAGAGTTTGGTGGCCAGCGGAAGTGTTTAAACTCAGACGAGTGTTCCTGGAGCCCTTCTGTAGCCATTCTGGACGTGTGGGTTCGCATTGTCCTGCTGGAATTGCCCAAGTCCGTCGTAATGCACAGTAGACATGAATGGATGCAGGTGATCGGACGGGATGCTTACTTACGTGTCACCTGTCCGAGTCGCAGCGAGGCAAGTCAGGGGTCCCATATCACTCCAACTGCACACTGCAAGCTCCCACCAGCTTCAACAGTCCCCTGCTGACATGCAGGGTCCATGGGTTCGTAAGGATGTCTCCACACCCGTACACGTCCATCAGCTCGATACAATTTAAAACGTGACTCGTCCGACAAGTCAGCATGTTTCAAGTCATCTGCAGTTCAATGTCGGTGTTGACGGCCCAGGCGAGGCGTAGAGCTTTGTGTCGTGCAGTCATCAATCGTACACAAGTGTGCCTTCGGCTTGGAAGATTTGATGTTCTATCGGATTCCTGATATTCTCGTGAAATGGTCGTACGGAAACATCCTCACTTCACTGCTACCTAAGAGATGCATCGCTCAAGCGCCGACTATAGCACTGTGTTCAAGCCCACTTAGAGCCATTGTAGTAGCAGTAACCGATCTAATAAATGTGCCAGTCATTTGTTGACTTATATAAAGGGTGTACATTTCAAGTTGACAAACCAGAATATCTCGAAAAATAAGCTTCACACGAAAAAATGTTCGAATCTGAGGAAAAAATTGGTATTTGGACAACATTTGTAAAACTTTAACTCCTCTCCGTAAAACCCCACCCTATGGGGAGAGAGGGAGAGTTTTAGTTTTCGCAAATCAAAATTTACGATCTAAATAAGTATTTTTTATTTATCCGTAACCATTTTCCACATAAAAATGAGAACATGGACTTTCTTGAATTACTGCGCCAACTACTGAGAATCAAAACAAATGTTTAAGACAAAATGTACATAGTTTTTCTGCAGAATCTGATTCTGCAAAAAAATGGGGGTTCCCATTTGAAATTTTGAAGTTGCCTCCCGCCCCACCCCCAGGGGGCTGGGGTGGCGGCTGATTTTAGCTTCATCAGAAGCCCTCCTCGGAAATAATCAACTTTGGATTTTACACTTCTTTCCTTTTGAAGCTTATTTTTCGAGTTATTCCGGTTTGTCAACTTAAAATTTACTCCCTACATTCTTTGCCAACCGCAGCGCCGTGTTCTGCCTCATTACATATCTCTGTGCTTGAATACACATGCCTATACCAGTTTCTTTGGCGCTTCAGTGTGTTTGTACATAGCTCACAAATTTTGTGGGCAGTTGTCATAGCACGGCACAAGTTTCTTTAAGCCTTCCTCACAGAAGGTTACTGCTTGTCAACAATGTGGTAACGTGATCTATGAGCTGGTCACAGTCGTTGAATTTTTCACTCACAGGTACCATTTTCTAGACCGAAACGAGATAGAAATAGCCAGGGGATGTACGGAGGTTGTGCAGGAGTTATTGTGTCTAGTTTGCAGTATGAGGTTGGAAATTGTCATGAATCATAACAGACTGATTTTGATCTTTCCATCGAAACAGTGTTACCAAATCAGCTTTTTCTAGCTAACACTGGATTATATTAATATAATTCAGCTGCAAATTGATTGATATAAGTAGGGTCGGGATGTATGGCTTTTTTCCTTTTTCGTTTTCTTGAACATAGGAAAGCAGTAAAACCGATTTTGAGTAACGAAGAGTTATTTGCAATTAATTGAGATTTCAAAACACACTTTAATATGCTACGAAAGTAGGTCATTAAATTGTATGAAAAAGCGTAACTGTATTGGTGTGGGTTCCGGTCTCATAATCTCGTACATAAAAATACACATACATAAGAATAAATACATAAATACGAAACGTAAACAGCTGAGAGCTTTATTGGATATACTATCGGAGCATACCTGACATCCGTAAGATATAGTAACTTCACCATAATCAAGGAAGCTGTTCTGAGCAGAGAGGTCTTTGATTTATGTAGGATGACTGAGAAGTTGTATGCTCACAGTTGCAATAAACAATGTGCCAGCGAATGAATGGAGAAGAAAAATGGCGAACTCGTATTCAGTGCAGTAGTACCCTAAGGTTTCAACCTCGCTAAAGTTCAGATGATTTCGATCAAACATTACTCAACATAAGTTTCGTGAATACAAATTAATTTTTACATTAAAATGTATAGTGATGCATATCATCCGTTTGGAACTTTCAAAATTGCGGATCTGTTGTTTCTCTATTATCAGGGATGTTGTTGTTGTTGTGGACTTCAGTCCTGAGACTGGTTTGACGCAGCTCTCCGTGCTACTCTATCCTGTGCAAGCTTCTTCATCTCCCAGTACCTACTGCAACCTACATCCTTCTGAATCTGCTTAGTGTATTGATCTCTTGGTCTCCCTCTACGATTTTTACCCTCCACGCTGCCCTCCAATGCTAAATTTGTGATCCCCTCATGCCTCAAAACATGTCCTACCAACCGATCCTTCTTCTAGTCAAGTTGTGCCACAAACTTCCCTTCTCCCCAATCCTATTCAATACCTCCTCATTAGTTACATGATCTACCCACCTTATCTTCAGCATTCTTCTGTAGCACCACATTTCGAAAGCTTCTATTCTCTTCTTGTCCAAACTGGTTATCGTCCATGTTTCACTTCCATACATGGCTACACTCCATACAAATACTTTCAGAAACGACTTCCTGACACTTAAATCTATACTCGATGTTAACAAATTTCTCTTCTTCAGAAACGATTTCCTTGCCATTGCCAGTCTACATTTTATATCCTCTCTACTTCGACCATCATCAGTTATTTTACTCCCTAAATAGCAAAACTCCTTTACTACTTTAAGTGTCTCATTTCCTAATCTAATCCCCTCAGCATCACCCGATTTAATTTGACTCCATTCCATTATCCTCGATTTGCTTTTGTTGATGTTCATCCTATATCCTCCTTTCAAGACACTGTCCATTCCGTTCAACTGCTCTTCCAAGTCCTTTGCTGTCTCTGACAGAATTACAATGTCATCGGCGAACCTCAAAGTTTTTACTTCTTCTCCATGAATTTTAATACCTACTCCGAATTTTTCTTTTGTTTCCTTTACTGCTTGCTCAATATACAGATTGAATAACATCGGGGAGAGGCTACAACCCTGTCTCACTCCTTTCCCAACCACTGCTTCCCTTTCATGCCCCTCGACTCTTATAACTGCCATCTGGTTTCTGTAAAAATTGTAAATAGCCTTTCGCTCCCTGTATTTTACACCTGCCACCTTCAGAATTTGAAAGAGAGTATTCCAGTTAACGTTGTCAAAAGCTTTCTCTAAGTCTACAAATGTTAGAAACGTAGGTTTGTCTTTTCTTAATCTTTCTTCTAAGATAAGTCTTAAGGTTAGTATTGCCTCACGTGTTCCAACATTTCTACGGAATCCAAACTGATCTTCCCCGAGGTCCGCTTCTACCAGTTTTTCCATTCGTCTGTAAAGAATTCGCGTTAGTATTTTGCAGCTGTGACTTATTTAACTGATAGTTCGGTAATTTTCACATCTGTCAACACCTGCTTTCTTTGGTATTGGAATTATTATATTCTTCTTGAAGTCTGTGGGTATTTCGCCTGTCTCATACATCTTGCTCACCAGATGGTAGAGTTTTGTTAGGACTGGCTCTCCCAAGGCCATCAGTAGTTCTAATGGAATGTTGTCTACTCCTGGGGCCTTGTTTCGACTCAAGTCTTTCAGTGCTCTGTCAAACTCTTCACGCAGTATCTTATCTCCCATTTCATCTTCATCTACATCCTCTTCCTTTTCCATAATATTGTCCTCAAGTACATCGCCCTTGTATAAACCCTCTATATACTCCTTCCACCTTTCTGCCTTCCCTTCTTTGCTTATAACTGGGTTGCCATCTGAGCTCTTGATATTCATACAAGTGGTTCTCTTCTCTCCAAAGGTCTCTTTAATTTTCCTGTAGGCAGTATCTATCTTACCCCTAGTGAGACAAGCCTCTACATCCTTACATTTGTCCTCTAGCCATCCCTGGTTAGCCATTTTGCACTTTCTGTCGATCTCATTTTTGAGACGTTTGTATTCCCTTTTGCCTGCTTCATTTACTGCGTTTTTATATTTTCTCCTTTCATCAATTAAATTCAATATTTCTTCTGTTACCCAAGGATTTCTATTGGCCCTCGTCTTTTTACCTACTTGATCCTCTGCTGCCTTCACTACTTCATCCCTCAGAGCTACCCATTCTTCTTCTACTGTATTTCTTTCCCCCATTCCTGTCAATTGTTCCCTTATGCTCTCCCTGAAACTCTCTACAACCTCTGGTTCTTTCAGTTTATCCAAGTCCCATCTCCTTAAATTCCCACCTTTTTGCAGTTTCTTCAGTTTCAATCTGCAGTTCATAACCAATTGATTGTGGTCAGAATCCACATCTGCCCCTGGAAATGTCTTACAATTTAAAACCTGGTTCCTAAATCTCTGTCTTACCATTATATAATCCACTCCTGGAAATGGAAAAAAGAACACATTGACACCGGTGTGTCAGACCCACCATACTTGCTCCGGACACTGCGAGAGGGCTGTACAAGCAATGATCACACGCACGGCACAGCGGACACACCAGGAACCGCGGTGTTGGCCGTCGAATGGCGCTAGCTGCGCAGCATTTGTGCACCGCCGCCGTCAGTGTCAGCCAGTTTGCCGTGGCATACGGAGCTCCATCGCAGTCTTTAACACTGGTAGCATGCCGCGACAGCGTGGACGTGAACCTTATGTGCAGTTGACGGGCTTTGAGCGAGGGCGTATAGTGGGCATGCGGGAGGCCGGGTGGACGTACCGCCGAATTGCTCAACACGTGGGGCGTGAGGTCTCCACAGTACATCGATGTTGTCGCCAGTGGTCGGTGGAAGGTGCACGTGCCCGTCGACCTGGGACCGGACCGCAGCGACGCACGGATGGACGCCAAGACCGTAGGATCCTACGCAGTGCCGCAGGGGACCACACCGCCACTTCCCAGCAAATTAGGGACACTGTTACTCCTGGGGTATCGGCGAGGACCATTCGCAACCGTCTCCATGAAGCTGGGCTACGGTCCCGCACACCGTTAGGCCGTCTTCCGCTCACGCCCCAACATCGCGCAGCCTGACTCCACTGGTGTCGCGACAGGCGTGAATGGAGGGACGAATGGAGACGTGTCGTCTTCAGCGATGAGAGTCGCTTCTGCCTTGGTGCCAATGATGGTCGTATGCGTGTTTGGCGCCGTGCAGGTGAGCGCCACAATCAGGACTGCATACGACCGAGGCACACAGGGCCAACACCCGGCATCATGGTGTGGGGAGTGATCTCCTACACTGGCCGTACACCACTGGTGATCGTCGATGGGACACTGAATAGTGCACGGTACATCCAAACCGTCATCGAACCCATCGTTCTACCATTCCTAGACCGGCAAGGTAACTTGCTGTTCCAACAGGACAATGCACGTCCGCATGTATCCCGTGCCACCCAACGTGCTCTAGAAGGTGTAAGTCAACTACCCTGGCCAGCAAGATCTCCGGATCTGTCCCGCATTGAGCATGTTTGGGACTGGATGAAGCGTCGTCTCACGCGGTCTGCACGTCCAGCACGAACGCTGGTCCAACTGAGGCGCCAGGTGGAAATGGCATGGCAAGCCGTTCCACAGGACTACATCCAGCATCTCTACGATCGTCTCCATGGGAGAATAGCAGCCTGCATTGCTGCGAAAGGTGGATATACACTGTACTAGTGCCGACATTGTGCATGCTCTGTTGCCTGTGTCTATGTGCCTGTGGTTCTGTCAGTGTGATCATGTGATGTATCTGACCCCAGGAATGTGTCAATAAAGTTTCCCCTTCCTGGGACAATGAATTCACGGTGTTCTTATTTCAATTTCCAGGAGTGTCTATCTGATACCGATTAGTATCTCCAGGATTCTTCCAGGTATACAACCTTCTTTTATGATTCTTGAACCAAGTGTTAGCTATGATTAAGTTATGCTCTGTGCAAAATTCTACAAGGCGGCTTCCTCTTTCATTTCTTCCCCCCAATCCATATTCACCTACTATGTTTCCTTCTCTCCCTTTTCCTACTGACGAATTCCAGTCACCCATGACTATTAAATTTTCGTCTCCCTTCACTACCTGAATAATTTCTTTTATCTCGTCATACATTTCATCAATTTCTTCATCATCTGCAGAGCTTGTTGGCATATAAACTTGTACTACTGTAGTAGGCATGGGCTTTGAGTCTATCTTGGCCACAATACTGCGTTCACTATGCTGTTTGTAGTAGCTAACCCGCACTCCTATTTTTTTATTCATTATTAAACCTACTCCTGCATTACCCCTATTTGATTTTGTATTTATAACCCTGTAATCACCTGACCAAAAGTCTTGTTCCTCCTGCCACCGAACTTTACTAATTCCCACTATATCTAACTTTAACCTATCCATTTCCCTTTTTAAATTTTCTAACCTACCTGCCCGATTAAGGGATCTGACATTCCACGCTCCGATCCGTAGAATGCCAGTTTTCTTTCTCCTGATAACGACGTCCTCTTGAGTAGTCCCCGCCCGGAGATCCGAATGGGGGACTATTTTACCTCCAGAATATTTTACGGAAGAGGACGCCATCATCATTTAATCATACAGCAAAGCTGTATGTCCTCGGGAAAAATTACGGGTGTAGTTTCCCCTTGCTTTCAGCCGTTCTCAGTACCAGCACAGCAAGGCCGTTTTGGTTAATGTTACAAGGCCAGATCAGTCAATCATCCAGGGTGTTGCCCCTGCAACTACTGAAAAGGCTGCTGCCCCTATTCAGGAACCACATGTTCGTCTGGCCTCTCAACAGATACCCCTCCGTTGTGGTTGCACCTACAGTACGGCCATCTGTATCGCTGAGGCACGCAAGCCTCCCCACCAACGGCAAGGTCCGTGGTTCATGGGGGAAGATTATCAGGGATATGTGATTCAAATCACATTATCAGGGATATGTGATTCAAATAATATAACATATTCACATTAACTGTGTATTGATGTAACGAGCAGCAGATTCTAAATTAAGAAAATAAATATAAATTCATGCTAGTCTGTCACACACTATAACTTCTGCAAAAATAAAACTGCACATAATACACATTATATTTCAGCGTTTTTTCTGTATTCCTTTTATGGGCACATTTAGTTTCTTTCGGTTTAGAGAGTTGGCAACACTGCACCGAATCGTTGTGGCGCTATGATTAAGTCAATTGACTCGCTTTCGGGAAGATGATTATTCAAATCCGCGTGAAACCATCCAGATTTAGGTTCCCTGTGATTTCGCTAAAATTTCTCCAGGTAACAGCGAGGATGGTTCCTTTTAAAGGACACGGCCGATTCCCTTCCACATCCTTGAAAAGATACGAGCTGGTTCTCTGTCTCTAATGATCTCCACTGGACAACCTGTACCGCCTTGTTTCTGGCACTGGCGTGTAAATTTAACTGAAAGTAGTACGCTCCTCAGCAAGAAGAAGTTAAATGTGCTTATTCGTATTACAGGACCATTTTGCGATAACATTTGATAGTTAAATTCTGTGATCAAGTGGACTGTTACGATCAGCTAGAGAAGGGAAGATCTGTAATGTTCACGAAGGATATGTGTGATTTATTTAATTGTTATCTCCCGGTTCGTCACTGAAAGACGCAGTGTCCAGGCAAAGCTACCATTTCTCCTGCACTGAATCGGTAGTGTGACAGCAGCTGGAATATTGGATAAAATCGCCTAGGAAGCACTGGAAACTATTTCGATGAAATGTAAAAATTCTGTGGGTGTACCATATAAAGTGTAATTGGATGTTCTAGTGAAAGAGCTGCCTCGAATACTACAGTAGCCACTTGTAGAAGACTTTTATCTTTTGGATTTAGATATAGCACAAGACCTCGTCGGATTTGTTTATACAGTCGAGATGTGCTACTACCTAATATCAAACCACGACTTTGTATGGAAGGAGACCGCCAGGAAAGCAGCAATCTTAGTTTAGGCAACTATGAAACAGCTGGAATAGGCTGTTTAACGTGGATGAGCTCCAGCTGTAGAGCAAAGTTATATGAAAAACTTGTATGTCAAATATCAAGCATAGGAGTAAACAGAGTTATAATAACCATCTTAAAGATTTTATAAAGTGTTCAGGCACGTGACTGTGAGAAACTTTTAGATCTTCTTTGGCTAAGGACCATGGTATTACCATGCTGGAGCCTACAATATACAGCTAAAGTATGAGTTGTTTGTTCGACCCAGCGCAAGGTTGTTTAAGAGTATTAGACTCTGTTGTTGCTGTGGTCTTCAGTTCACATGGTTCAAATGGCTCTGAGCACTACGGGACTTAACTTCTGAGGTTCATCAGTCACCTAGAACTTAGAACTATTTAAACCTAACTAACCTAAGGACATCACACACATCCATGCCCGAGGCAGGATTCGAACCTGCGACCGTAGCGGTCGCACGGTTCCAGACTGAAGCGCCTAGAACCGCTTGGCCACTCCGGCCGGCTGGTCTTCAGTCTTGAGACTTGTTTGATGCAGCTCTCTACAATAAAGCTGCATGCCCTCGGGAAAAAAGTACGGCTATAGTTTCCACTTGCTTTCAGCCGTTCGCAGTACAAGCACAGCAAGGCCGTTTTGGTTAGTGTTACAAGGCCAGATCAGTCAATCATCCAGACTGTTGCCCCTGCAACTACTGAAAACGCTGCTGCCCCTCTTCAGCAACCACACGTTTGTCTGGCCACTCAACAGATACCCCTCCGTTGTGGTTGCTCCTACGCTACGGCTATCTGTACTGCTGAGGCACGCAAGCCTCCCAACCAACGTCAAGTTCTATTGTTCAATGGGGGGGGGCATTAGACTCTACCAAACAGTATTTTAAAATATGTTCCACTGAAGTCTAAGTCAGTCAGATCCATGTTGTGTCAGCTAACTAATAACTTACAGAACAGCTCCCATGTGGTGTTTATCAGTGCTCTGCAGTTTGTCTACTGAGGTCATAAGAATACCGGTCAACTGGCTGGTGACAAGCAAGTCTGCCTAACTCTCAATACTAAGAAAAGATTATAAGTGGTGTTCTGTCTACATTTGGTTTGAACTGTCTACCAGTAAACTACGTGGAGACTCTTAACACTGGCTCCAACAAAATGAAAGTAGAAAGGTTACCCTGTTTGGGGACTAAATAAAATGATTGTGATTTTATGAAAAATTTAATGTACTAACAATATATATTATCCCAAAACAAAGACAGCCATAAATTATGCTGAACAAATTATTGACTGAATACCGGAAACAATAACAGCTGGTTTAAGAATGCAATGGACGAGGATCCTGGGTTGGCAGATGTGAGCAGACTTGGACTGATTAAATCTACTGTGGTTTCACTACATAGTTGCAGCTGAGAGCAAGTAGCGATTGAGATCTGTACGAGCTGACAGCGCCACAGCAGTACATAACCCTGTTTGCTTCTTGAGGTGGAGATCAGACGTAAGGCGGCACATGTGAATCGGTCGCGGCCACGAAAGAAATGAAAACATCTCACGGTCTAGCGATCAGGCAGATGGATCGCAATTTACTCTCCACCAGAGCCCTGAAATTATGGTAGATTTCAGTGTGTGACACACCTGTTCGTTGGTGGTACCAAGGACCAATTTGGTTCACTTATATGACAGAGCGCACAAGGATACCAAACGTCAAGACTGGTAAACAGAAAACGAATAAGTGTGCCCTCAGAAAAAAGAGTAGTCGTTTGAAGCCACGCTGTCGGTACAGTATGAACATCACTACAGGCTCCCCAGTCTAAACTACTCGCAAGTGAAGTCAGTCTCATGACAGATCCCACACACAAACCACACATGAAAGAGCTTCGACCAGAAGTCCCCTCACCGAACCAATGTCCAGCAACTCTCCAGAAAAAATTCCGGTTTCCCCCAAAGTGCACGAACGACACCGCCTTCACGCCATCTTGAGCCAATCATAGGGCTCTAGAGTTGCTAAATCTTCCCTCCCACATGACAGCAGGAACTCCTATCGAACCAGGGCAAGAGTTACGAAAGCCTGCATCTCTGAAAAAAAAAAGAAACCGCCCATTACTGGCTTTTTAAAGTTTTCATGGAGGGGGAGACGGTTTTCTCCAAAGTCGTGTTGCTTCCCATGGTAACAAGTGAATAGATACAATCTTAAATATTTTTATCTAAGTCGCCTGTACCTTGGAGCTTGTTAATCCTAGTTATGAAGTGTAATAAAGATTCTATCTTTAAACATTTCTCAGTTGCAGGAGATTTTTATGGAAGTAAGTCACAGGCCCATTTACAGTATCGGCAAACACGAAAGTTATGAATTTTTATTATGCATGGCACTGCACACAGTGCCCAACTTACGACTCCACTGCGTAGACACGTCCCTTCAGTCTGTCGCCCCCCAATGCAGGATTCAGCTGGCGCCATTGCAGGTATCATGGCATTGTGCTGTGGAGACCTGTCTCAACGAGGAGCTGCTCTGACTGCCGTGTACAGCTGTGGACCTGTCTGGCAAGGTTTACTGAGCGATGGGCTCACCACCAATTGCTTTCCATCCCCAACATGCAATTTCTGTGAGCTAATAACCCAAAAATAGGTTATGTTTTAGCACCCTACCAGGCTCCATCAACGTGTGCTCAGGCTATTAACTTTTTAGAATCTCACTCAATGTGCATCAGGTTGTAATAAAATCTTTTATATTTTTCGGTGTACGAGTAATAGGTGAGAGAGTAACTTGTCCTGTCTCAATGTTATACAGAAGTATTATATTAAACTAGGAGAAACATACTTTCCTCAATTAATGACATTGTTCCTCACCATAACATCAAATATAGATATTGCCGAATTCGGTGTGTTTCCCATAGACATTATTATTCCACAAGTGTTAAGGAAGCTAACATACTTAAGCTATTCCCTAATAAGGAAATCATCTTCCTAAGTACACTTAATGTATTATCAGCACCAAAAAAATACTTGAAGTGGAGGAAATAGAAGTCAAGAAACGGAAAGTGGAGTATCTAGTGATAAAACCGCCATATAGGAAAAATATAAACTGCAATTGGAAAAAGAAATAACTATTGCAGACGTGCAAACAAGGTTTTCATATGGCAAACACAGTGTATGGAGAAATATAGATATGACTGGGGGGGGGGGGGGGTACAAAATACCTGCACTTACAGTAGACAGTACTGGAAATTGGTCGAGTGTTGGAGTGCTGCCCGAATTCAATGGAATCAGGAATGGTTAATCTATCAAAGGATACAGAAAAACTGTTTTTAGGGAGACCCATTCCCACATGGACTCACTTATAAGCTCGTTATATTAAATCTAAATGTGATGAAATAAATGTTGTGCACATAGCACAGAACAGCCATTTGTGGAGTTTAAAACCAGTAGATTATCTACCTTCAAAGGACATTCATTTGTAAAAGTTTTAAGCTTTGCGTTCCATACAAAAATTCAGTAAGCATCTGTAGGATAAGACCTGTTGGCGCACACAGACGAAGATGTGGATTTCCTTAACATTGTGTCATGGAAGAAATAACATATAAAAGTAAAATCCCCGAATGCTCTCCTGTAGAACAACTGCAAGAAGGAACAGAGATAATTGTTAAAGTTATAAAGGAAATACTTTACAAGAACAAAAATAAATATGCATTAGAATTCGAGAATTTACCTTCCTTGTCCTGTCAAATTACTGGTTGGAGGCAGAAGTATCCAATTCAGATATAGATTTAAGTTATAAGTAAAAAAGTAGTTAGATGTTATTAAAACTATACTCAACAAACTTAAAGAAAGAATTATTTTCTATGTGTAAAAGTATGTACAGAAATTAATAAAAAAAATTGTTCAAGAATATTTGCTTGCCTTATTCGTCGACCTGCCAAAGATCCTAGGACATTTCCTACTTTACAATGAGCGCTTTGCGTGTGTTTTGGAAGGGAGAAGTGTGTAATTGGGTAACCTTGAAAAGTATCCGAAATTAGGTAGCCGAAAGAGTAGTGTCCCCGTTTCCTTACCTTATGAAATTACAGAAAACTTGGTAAATTTCTTGGAAAATACATAAGGCAGAAGACAGTACGACAAAAATGTGAATGAAATGGGGTAGACACAAGTACGTTTAGGTATATGAAATTTATTCCAGTCTATTCCTCTCTCTCTGGTGTGGGGGCTCTCAGTAACGTAAGTGCTCTTAGGGTTTCAAGCAGTATGGTGTTGGGCAATGGATCATCCCGACGTGTGAATAGGAAGGTACAAATAGTCACTTTCTTTCATGTCAATATATAATCACGCAGCACTCATGGTGAAATAAGGAGAGCCGGCTGGAGTGGCCGTGCGGTTCTAGGCACTACAGTCTGGAGCCGAGGGACCGCTACGGTCGCAGGTTCGAATCCTGACTCGGGCATGGATGTGTGTGATGTCCTTAGGTTAGTTAGGTTTAATTAGTTCTACGTTCTAGGCGACTGATGACCTCATAAGTTAAGTCGCGTAGTGCTCAGAGCCATTTGAACCATTTTTTTTAAATAAGAAGACCTATCCATTTGTTTAGGACACCCTGTTCTTCATTCTGATTGGCTGGAGGGCCTAAATCAGTTCGTGAAAGCGGCGAAATCAAGACATCATATGGGGATGAGACGTCTGGCGGTCTTAGTTGATGTTTCGTAGAGGCTAGCTGTACCATCCTAGGGTACTTTTTCTGTATTAAGTTTGTCAGTTCCTCCCATTCTGGAATATGCAGACTGTCATGAAAGAATATATGTAACATAAATGATGGCCACTAGGGCTTTTCAATCGTTGTTACACTCTTTACTATTCGACAAATATGTGATAACGACGATGTGACAGGAGGGTTTTGCTAGCCTGCAGCTTTGGTAAGCCTTGCAAAACGACATCCAGCTGGTGTGAATGTGGACATACCATAATATTTAGGACGTTGTATACATATAAATGATAATCACGCTACTTATCCGGTAATCTAGCTTAACCCCTCCATTGGTAAATGGATTAGCTACAGTGTAGAAACAGGGAAGGCGATATGGTTGTAACATCATAGATCCTCTTATCGGTTCCCCTAAGCAGATCCTCAAACGTTACTTGTCGCACCGTCGACTGCAATGTTTATTACAGTATACCAACACATGTCGGTGAGGTTTTCCAACCGTTTCGTCCACAGGAGCGCTATGATTATTATATAGTGCTGGACATCTGTGCTTCACAAAGCTTATTTGAGAGAGTCTGGGCGGGATGCTGCCGCTTCCTGAAGCGTTGCCTAGACACCTGCAGTCCTCTCTCGGATCCGTTTGTCTAGAAGACCAAGAGGTCAAATAATTTCCTAGAACTGAGGAGATGTGAGACATCTAGCCGGTATGAATGCGGACATACCATAATTTTTTGTGCACTATACGCAATAAACGATAATTGCGCTGCTGGTCTGAAATGTTTATGTGGTTGAGTGTAAAGTTACTGCCGCCAGTGATCCGACATGTGCCAGAAAATGATATGGGTGGGAAGTGATCAGACTACGTCCAGTCGTAACTGAAAATTAAGATTTCAACGCATTTCCAACCGTAGGAGTACGAAAGATTTTACGTGGAAAATTATGCTCAGCCATAAGGAGGATACTGGTAGAATTTCTGGGGAAATTGATATTTCCAGAGCCACTTTATCATGATAAGGTATTTCCGGTACTTCACTCAGTGTTGTGTGCCACCATATTGGCATTGCGATCGTAATATTTCATTGCAATTACACTGATAAATATATGCCTACTTTCCAAGGGCGATTCCGCTTGGTCCCCAGGCATGTGGGGAAGACAACCGGTGGCCGGAAGGAATGGAAATTTCCGACCTAAAGCGCGAGCCACCACTTAGCCTCTCGAACGAGGCGGCATCCTCTGGGAGGATGGGGTGGGTGAAAACCAGCTAACACTACGTATGTGTTTGGCAGCCTTCTCGATCGCTTGTTTTGCCAGTATTCTCCAACTTTTAGGTGGAAATTTTATAACATTAAATATGGCGAAAGTTTCTGCTGGACGATTATTCCACCTTGACATAACTGATTGATTGACTGCTTGGCAGTCACAGTGACAGTTTTCCCAGTGTCTTAGGACGGGGAAAGCTGGAGGTGTGTGCAAAAGTGCCAACGAGGCCGGCGCTATTGCGCGTCTCCTGGCTACCGCGGATGCAGATTCCCAGCAGTCGGAGGGCGGTATGCACTTTGCGATCACGAGCGTGCGCTATTTGAAGGTTTCTTTGGCCAGACATGTTTTGTAGAAACGTTGTGGTGGAAGACTGTCTTGTGTTCTGAAATGTCCGCACATACAAGACCTCAGATATATTTAGCACTACGATTTACTTGTGACGGAAATTTAAGTGCTTGATTTGCAAATGGTCTGCATGTAACTCTCAAAGTTTGAAAATATGTTTTATTAGGAAGAAGAATTATCGTAAGCTGGTGATGAGTGTTTTAAGCGATGTATTTCGCTCCTATAAATTCTTAAACAATTCATTTGATAGGGTAGTTGAAATTGACTATTTCCAGATATTTTTGATATCGCCACTGCTGCAATATTGAATTCAGTTTAACGTGGTGGTGTGGAGGAGGGCTAGTGAGTGGAGGAGGGAGCTTGTGCAATCACCTGTTACGTATTTATAAGGACGTTCACCTGTATCTATTTGTGCACCATCCGTAATAGACTATAACCCTATCTATCCCTATATCTGTACTTGAGAAAATGGAGAGAGCAGGTGAGGTAGGTGGGAGTAAGACTGGTTCCTAGCAGGTTAGTCAGCATCTGCACATTGAGGTCAACACACGTGCAGCTGCCGCCACTCTCTCCTGGTGAGATCTTTCTGGGTCAGTTTTCGCAATAGCTATGTTATCTGAAAGCTCTCCACCATTCCCAGTGCATGAGTTGCACTATGACCCATAGTTCACAAAATGTAGTTTTTTAAGACAGTTTCGATGTGTAATTATAGCTGTGAAGCATGTTCCATCAGTTGTGGTAGCATGTAGTTACTTTTCCTACTCTTCAGTGATAGTTTGCTGCCCCACACGTGGTATCTGTATTCAAGTTCCTCAACAGCTATATACTTGTAGATTGGTAGGAGGCAGTTTTCTGGCAGTGCCTGTAGAATAATTCCTCAAAAATTTTGAGTGGTGTTGTAAGCTAGAGAACATAGCGAGGTGAGCACACACACACACACACACACACACACACACAATCAGAAGGGGAACACTCCCACTTGAGACCTGTACACCAAGGTGAGCATGTCCGATTTGTTCAGTCTGGACATAGGACAAAGTTGTCTGCTGCACTATGGACTGACTGACTATTTAAAAAAAAAAACTATAACCTCCACCACAGGCAATTGTCTCATGAGTTTCAGATTGCATCCTCAGTCCATCTTGCTAGGTCACGATTGTTTGCTGAAAAGTATTGTCCATAAACTCATCCATTATCACCTTCTTCCATTCCCTGTGTAGGGTACTGTGGATACAGTACTCAGCTGTATGCTTATAGGTAATATACTTGTTAAGCTGCACTAAGTCCATCACCAAAATCTCTTGGATGGAACACTCTTCACATCAAAAATAAAGACAGTATCTTCCACTCCAGCCTTTTGCCTGCCAATTCAGAAGTGGACACAGGGGACAGAGGAAAGTAGGGGCAGTTGGGGGCAGCCATAGAATAGCTTTAGGCACCATCTGGTGGTGATTTATTTACTAGAGCAACTGATCTTCAAACTATGAGGCAGTCATACCCACACGTCGGAGAAAGTGGGGAGAGGAGGTTGTGGAAGGTGGGGGCGAGGTGCAGCAGAGTTTGCAGGCGAGTGAGAGCAACTGTAGGATAGTTTTGAGCAACCTCTGGTGGCTGTATTATGGCCTGGGGCACTCAGTCTTCAAACTCTAAGGTGAACATACACACATGTAATCAGAGAAAGCAGGCATGGGGGCAGTGGAAAGTAGGATTGGGGGGCAGAGTATGGGCAACAGTTCAACACTCTCAAAAATAAATAAAGAAAATAAATAGACACAGTACCTTACAACCTTCCTCCAGCAGCTCAGAACAGTCTTTTCCTCACCGATTTCCATCTGGGAGAGGGGAGAGGAAGTAGGTATAGCGATGGGAGAGGTGGGGGAGGGAGGGGTGGGCTGGGGGAATTCCCAAGAAAGGGGGACAAGTGGCTCAGAGCTGAACAGGGGAGAGGTGAGAAAAACGTTTCTCTATTCGCAGAGGGGTAGGGGAGGAGGAGGGTATCAGGGAGAGGGTTCACACAAGGAGGGATAATCTCAAGGTGGTCGTAAACCAGCCCTCAGGAAGGTCATATACCAATTAGTATAGTAATACGTTAAGGAAAGTGGGTGAGGTTATCCCCTTGAATATATGCTTGCTCTTGAATGTAAGCAACCCAATAAACAAATTGAATTTGTACCACTTTGTCTCACTAATGTCGTTACCTCATAGTGAGAGTGTGAATAGTGAGCAGGAAATGTCATTGTGGAAAATACCTTCACAGGAAACTATGACAGCTTGGTTGTAACATAATTAATCTGTTTGACAATGAGAATGACGAAAGTGTGACAGTGCAAAAAAGAAGAAAGCAAATATCGATAAGCAAAAGTTAAGTAAGTTAGTAGTGTGCAGATTACGAAAGGATGAGCAATATAAATGAAACGCTCCCAGTGAGTAGACTGGTTGGTTGATTTGGTGGTAGTGGGGACCAAACAACGGTCTCATTCTCCCCATCAGAATAGGGAAGGATGGAGTAGGAAGTTCGCCATGGGCTTTCTAAGGAACCATTCTATCATTAGCCTGACCCGACCTACTGGAATCAGGAAAATCTAAATCAGGATGGCCAGATACGAGTTTGAACTGTTTTCCTGCCAAATGCGAGCCCAATGTGCTAAGCACTGTACCGCCTCGCTCGGTCTCCCAATAGCTACAGAATTAATGACACAGATAAATACAGAGTAGTGACATAGATACAGAACGAAACCTCTGTGATATTATGTACAATGCAAGGATACGCCTTCTTTGCTAAACCTTACAGCCTTTGTCACACAGAACTGATATTCCAAGCTGAATAAGAAATTCTAAGAAAAAGTGTTCCATCATTGGAATTTTATTTTAAAAGGTATCAGAATGACTGAGTCGTTATGTACATACGAGAGAACACACAAATTCAAACGAAACATCATAATTAAGACGGCAGTGGTTTGTTTAGACGAACTGTTGATTCATACTCACTACACAGTGAATAAAAGTTGCAAAGAGACAGTGTGTGGAGTACATTTTCTTATGTTTTCTAACAACCGTGTCAGGCAATGTTTCTCTGTTGTTAATACAGAATTTTGTTTCATGTTGACTTCTCTCTATGACTTTAGCAGTAAAACTATCGACTGTCATGAAGAAACAGAGAGAAAAACTTAAGCACATAGCAACTGCTCCATTAATTAAGAAACATGGTTCTGTTCATTCCACTGAATCCATTTACTCCATCTTAAATGACAAAAATGACCAAATTTGCAGTAGTATCACCTATGTTTTCTACAACAGCCTATATTATTAACTCTGCATCACACACACGCACACACACACACACACACACACACACACACACAAAGACGTAGACATGCACAGCCTCCTTCACATTTACCATAATCAATTATTTGCGTTATCACGATATTCCCCAAATGAGCATGGAATGAGCTCATTTACAAATGTACCATCACGCCGACATCATGATCCTCCTGTCATCTTTAAACTATATGTACACCAACTAACAACATAAAATTGTATATCTATCTATATATTTTTAAAGCGTAACCTGTGTATTGCTTAATCTTTGAGAAAACATATAACGAAGTTTGCTCTCTTAAAACCACTGCTTTTACCCTCTGCATCTGAATCTCTCTTTCTCTCTCTCCCTCCCTCTCTCTCTCTCTCTCTCTTTCTCTCGCGGTCTCTCTCCCTTTTTTTCGTTCACTCTACATCCATCCTTTCATTCCTGTCTCTGAATCCCAGCCATAATTGTTATTTACGTGTAATGTTACCACTATTAGAGACATAATTATTGTACTTACTGTTTACAAACGTGTGGCCTGATTATATAAGGGAATATGAAATTTGAAATTTAAGCTATATAAACTTGTACCACTTGAAATATTTATTCCAATGCATGTATTTTTCAGCAACCCAAACAAAGATCTCCCCAGTTCTTTAAAAATTATTTCGCAATAATTTTTTTGTTATGATTTATATTATTTATATTCTTTGTACTTCGAGATAATGTTTCTGTTTTGCTATACGTTCTTTGGACCAAAGTTTCCAGAGATCATCTTTGTTTGCAAATAATGACAGTTTGTATCCTATCTGGTATGCGCGAGAAAATAGCCTGCAGACACTGGAGTCGTTGTATATTAGTTGTTTTATTTTCACCTTTAAATATACTTTAGTTTTTAGTTTTTTGTTTCTTCAAAAGTTACCACAAAATCGTAACATAACACACACGTATCTCATACTAATACATGTAAAGCCACCTGATGTTGGTGGTTTAAGCCTTCGAAAGGTGTTGTGCGTGTAAATAAACAGTGTCTGGTAACAATAAACCTTTTGTTTTATTCGTGGATATTTAATTTGAGAGTCCATTTTGTCTTGCACGAACTGTTGTACAAGGATCGACCTCAGCTCATTGAGAAGTGCGACGTACGGAGAACGAGACGCCCGACTCTGGGATAGGCGTTGGTTGTCAGTTCCCTCTGCATGTCTGGTAATATACTGGGCTGTGATAGGCAGATTTAAATGTACGTTGAATGTGTGTGTGTGCGTGCGTGCGTGCGTGTGTGTGTGTGTGTGTGTGTGTGTGTGTGTGTGTGTGTCAGCTGTGGCAGATTCCTGCGAAGTCAGCATGTTATCAGGCAAGTCGAGACTTAATAAACCTGTCGTTCTGCTGCAGTTTGCAGTGTCTACACTGAGATGAAGAGTCTTGCACAGGCTAAACTAACGACGTGACATACAGCAAATGAGTCTTCCGACTAACTACCACAATAACAATATCTGGCCTGACGCGTGTATTCGTTAGGGGACAAGTCACAGAGGTGAGGGTGCAGCAGCTAGCGGTGAGTTGTGATTGTGCAGTACAAAGCAGATCATGGTTCGCTGGTTGCCGCAGGTCTCGCAATATGCATAGAAATGAGCTTTAGCCTCTCCATAGGCTCGTCTCACAGACGTCGGGAAGAGATGCCAAAATTATAGTAGCGTATAATTACTGCTATAATAATATAATGTTTGGAAAGTGTATCTCATCTGCTACAGTTACGCCGTAGCAACAGGAAACCCACTAATATTCGTGCTGCTATGGCTGTCTACTTGTGTCCACGAAACATGATTAAATAATTTCGACTCTTTCTGTCGTTAGATATTATGTGAAGTTGTTACTTCATGCTGCGTTTCTTTCCCAGGTTTGAATAGAGACCTCTGTTCAGAAATATAATCGGACACTGCAACGAAACCGTTACACAATGTAGTTACATCATAACTTACTGTGAGAGGTTTTTCTAGAGGTTTAGTCAAGAGATTTTATAGCCATACTTCATGCCTCTGTTTCCTTGGCTACTAAAACCAGGACAATAAACAAGGTTTTTCTGAGAGAATATCGCCATGCCGTTCTTTATTGCCCTGCATTGTATTACTTTTATTGCCGTCATAACTGGTTGCGAGCTTTATTGCTAGGCTTCGAGTTGTTACAATCTATTCAGGCTATTCCAGTACTTATATTTTAAAATATGCATGTAGAGATACTTATCTAAATTGTATGTCTAGTACCTAGTTCATTCTTACGATTTCGGATTGCCGTGTATAAGATGTGTCTTTCAGTCACCGTGCAAACCAATAAGCTTTATGAATTAACGTGTCACTAACGAACTCGTGAGACTCCAACACAAAATCGCAGAAACTGCATCTCTAGCCACAGTCATTTTTAAAGTCAGCGCTAAAAAAATATTTATTTCCATGACATTTCTTTTCGCAAACACATATTTAAAAATGTAGATACTGTGCTGCGACTACTTGACTTTGTCGATAGAACTCAATCATTTCAATTTAATTCACAACATTATTCGTCTCCCGGTGACTACGAGGAGGGCAGATCATAAGCATAATGTTATACCGCAATTATTCACTCGATAGCATTACAGATGGTATCGGTCAGTTTCAGTGTTACTTTCCCACATTCTCTTCACCGATAATTTAACAATGTGCGACTTGGATCTAGTTACGTGCACGGGACAGAAGAGTTTGACTCTACTAAATATGCTATGAAGATGATACCAAAACTCCCTAAGATTACTGGTTGTTCGGTGCCCCTGGTGCTGAAATAGGTCAGTGCACCAACTCGAACTCTGTACCGTCACGTATTACAACCAGTTTTAAACGACCTATTATACCAATCAAAATTGGTGATCGTTCAAGAACTTGCAGAAGGTGATCCTGTAAGCTCTTCTGTGAAAGGATGTTTCGCGGTTTCGCGTCAAGTAACGTTGTATTAATTGTGAATGGTGATACACTTTTTCATTCAGATGTTTCTTTGAGTTCGCAAAAGTGGGGATTCTGAGAAGCGTTGTACACACAAGAACTATAGCAGAAGTCACCTGGTAATAGTCTGTTGTAACAACAGTCGAGTGCTAAGAACTTGGACACTTTCGACGAGAAAATAAAAGAAATACTTTGGATGCTTATCTGCAACGGTTGTATACACATATATTAAATGGGACGTTGTAAAGTGTAAAAGAGAACACATAGCTGTTAAATACCTTTTGAAATATAATTTGAACTGGGAATATTGTGCGAGTAATATACTGTTCCTGTATTGGACGAAGAGCTGGTAAGTATTTGTCGATTAACAATAGCGTGTCAGTGAACAGCCATTCAGAATCGGGTTACAACTGTTGCAGGTATAATGGATTATCAGTTTCGAGCCAACTGCAATGACGATGATCTGAGGTGGAATTCCACCGGAAGAGTGTGGAATGACACAGTTTTTGGAACTAGTAATACCCACGATAGTTATGCTCACGAAGTGGCGTGAAGAGTGATTTCTCATGTCATTTTATGGCCTCGGTACCAACATAAGTTTTTCCAGTTTTAAAACGAGAAACATTTTTGGTGACGTGGTTTCGCCAGAAGTGTGACGAGACAAGGGCATCGTCTGGAGAGCCCCAAGGAGTTATGATAGGCGTTCTCTTCTTCGCTACGTATATAAATTAACTGACGGATACGGTGACCAGCAATATATGACCTTTATCTGATGACGTTGATAGTATGCGGGAATGTATCGTCGTTGGGTTATTGTATGGGGTGACGTAGACAGAATTTTTGTTTGGTATGACGAATGGTAGCGTGCTCTAAATGTTGAAAAACGTAGGTTGATTCAGATGATTAGGAAGAACAATCACGTACTGTTCGAATACAGTATTAGTGATGTGCTACTTGACACAGTTACATAGATGAAATATGTAGGCTTATAACTGGAAACCGATATGACGTGGAACCAGCACATTAGGACCGTAGTAGGGACGTCAAATGTTCGATATCGGCTTACTGAGAGAAATTCGGGAAAATGTAGTCATCTGTAAAAAAGGCCGCGTACAGAACGCTAGTGTGACTCAGTCTCGAGTGCTGCTGTGTGGGATTAAATGAAGTCATCCAGGCTATTCATGGGCGTGGTGCTAGATTCGCTACTTGTGCGATCTAATAACACAATGGAGATGTTATATGCACTAAAATGAGAATCTCATGAAGGAAGATGACGTCCTATTTGGGAAACTATTGAAAAAATTTAGAGAAACGGTGCTTGTAGCTGACAGCATGAATATTCAACTACTGCTAACGCACATTACGCGTGAGGACCGCTAAAGCAACAGAAATTAGGGCTTAAATGGAAGCGTGTAGGCAGTAGCTTTTTCGCCTTTCTCTTATTTGCTAGTGGAACAGGAAAGAAAATGACTAGTACGTTAGTGGTACAATGCACCTTCCGCCATGCACCGTACGGTGGCTTGAGGAGTTTTTATGTAAAAGTAGCGCCAGATAATTTTCTTTTGATTTGAAAAAGTGGTGGAATCGTGTACTTCGTTTTCTTGACTTCATATTTGGGGCTAAAAATAAAATTCCTGATTAAGATTTTAGTAATAGAAGTTCAATTCCTGTACAGTTTCTGCAAATGAACTACGGAAATGTTTACAGTACAGAAAGAGGAATGTAGGGTTTCATTTTCTCATTTGTTTTGTACTAAATACACAAGCAGTAACTTACGTAAAATAAAATCATTTGCAACAAGAGCTAATGAAGATGCAATAAAATACTGGGAGAAGTCATATTTATCGCAATGAGATCTTGAATATCTCAAAAAGAAAATAAATGTAAAATTTACGAAATAATAATGTTAATGTAGTTTGAAATCATCGGAAACTAAAGATAAAGAATAGTGTTGTCAGTTGCTTGTTGATAAAAAATTTAATAGCACATTTCTTAACAAATAACAGAAGAAAAGTGGATGTTTAAATGTATAAGTATCGACATGATAAGCCTCGTTATTTCATTACGTGGCTTATAATTGTAGTATAAAGAAATTTTGCTGCAAGAAATCTTAAACTTACACGAGACTGTATACGTGAAAAATATATTCTTTTCAGCATTATTTTCCACATGAAGCGAAATATTTGTATCAATGGTGGACGATAGACGATAGACGATAGAAATAATAAGAGATATCTCAGTATTCATATTCAGGGTGCTGTAAAACTTGTTACATTATAAAATACGTGCTTGCTTTAAAACTGATAGATGTACTTTTTCCGTTGAGTCAACCGATAACAAAAGCTAAAAGAATTAAATATGCGTTATTAACGCTACGCTATATTCATGAAGTTCATTGTAAAGAATATTATAAATAAAAGCTTCGCAAGCAACCCAGTGGGAAGAACACAATTGACTCCCTTACCTTCCACAAAATGTTACAGCTCTGTCGCAGATTTTATGTTGAAAATTGCCTTTAGCTGTCTGTGCAGGATATAACAGCAGACAGAGCTGTTGTTGTTGAGCAGAAACAACGACGCAGCTGCAGCAACTATGGTTTGCCGATACGAGAAAGCACCGAAACCGAAGAGTCGACGACCCTACTGTAATATTTACGACTATATTTTACTCAGAATAATTTTCACGACAGAACTGTGTGTGGAATTTGATCGAACATTATCGCCTTATCAATCAAGAGTAGTTTATCGGCACTAAAAAACAATAATAAATGATTATTATCTGTGTAATAATTTAATTTTCTGTGTCAATAATATCTCAGACAAAGTTCATGGAAAACAGACAATGCAAATTATCTTCGTTATCTGTGATAATTGTAGATCATGGACGCTTCTTCTTCGAACCATTGAACTGACTGGACGCGATTGATGTAACACTGAGGTCTGTAAGAAACTGTAATGTGTTGTTAATTAATATTTGCAAAATTGAATTACTTTGGATGTGAAATGATTTTTAATTATTTCAAAGTTTAATCCATTGAAATTCTGATCCTATATAAGTGTTAGCTTTTCCGCTCAGCTACTAAGGAGCGCTGCCATTAGCGTTATTAGAAAATGGTAGAAAAATAATAAGCAATTTTCATTGATAATATTTTCAATGTTAATCCATAATGAGGCTAAACCAAAATGATTTAATATGTATTATTTGTTTGTGGTAAAATAGGATCGGAAGCGACAATCGATAAGTGATTTTCTGATGTCAGCCGTCGTTTTAGTAAAATATTGCAGCGGCAGATTTCAATAGAAATTTTATCAGACACAGATGTTGTTGGTTATAAATAATTACAATAATAATTGTGGATTGGTGGCCCAGAACCTACTTCGAAAAGATAAATTCAACTTAGATTGAATCCTTAAATACAGTGCAGATAGCACGTTACGTTATATAAATTCTTATCTGCTGCTGTATGAAGCATGATTATTTCGCACTACTTTCATGAATTATTTTAACAGCAAAGATACGTCAGTGTTGTGCGCGTGTAGTATTTTGTGACAAACTGTTCGTTTTGCTAAAGAGAAGCGCTTCCGAATCATATAACAGTAGTATTAAATTTGATAAACAATCTGCAATTTAGTTCAATTTACACTACTTTACAGACAACATTCTACACAAATCTCTGGTGGAGATTTCTTCAGCATAGTGACGATTATTAGCCGGGAAATGCGGTGTTGAGATCAAACCAATTGTTACATTGATCATAGGTAAATGGTTTATTGGCGATCTTGCTGAAATAGCACAACACACAATCAAGCCACGAATACTGCACACGCCACAATGCACTACAACCAAGCAGATAACAGAAGAAAATGGAAGAATAAGTCCTATTTTATAGTCGTCTATCTATGTTGTCAATAGCAAACTTGACTGGGTTATCAGAAGGTGCAGTAGGGTAGTGAGTGAGTAGTTACTTTATGCTCATAGTGTATACAGACTAAGTATTATAAGATTGGCCGAGCTTATAGCTGGACGGAACGAAACAGACAGTGGAGAGGAGCAAGTAATGCATGAACACCAAGAATTGATGTTAGGGCAGGAGGCCGTGAGCAGAGATCGGATAGATGTTTAATGAGAAAGTGGAGAAAAATCAAGAATTTGTCAGTAACAAAAGAATGTATTTGGAGAAGAGTGTTCGAAAAGCACGTTCACTATCAGAAGAATATAATGAATTCAAAAGAAGAATTTAATGGGTTCAAAATGTCTCAGCAGATTACTATAGGCTAACAATTTAAAGAAGGATTGAAGTAAGGAAGAAGTAAAGGATTTTGTTAAGACTTATACAATGATGCACAGAATTTCATCGCTATAATGTTTTACACGAAAGACAAGGTTCTGGATGTGGACAAGGCACCTGGGAAATGACGAAGCCAGACAGATCAGTAACATGAGAGCAGCTGCTCATTTCAAATATAAGTTTCATTGGTAAAAAACTGTCCATGTGCGAGTAGAACTAGTGCGCTGAATGTTCCACAAAAACATAATTAAATATATAGTTTGTTCACCCATTCCAGCAAATACTCGCCCATTCCAGGAACCGAGAATCTTGACCATTTTACCTCTTATAGAGATTGATACTGGCAAGATATCGGTCTCAGGGATTCCTAGATTTTTTAACTTCATTAATACAAATGTCACATAAAATCATAAGGGAGGCAAGCGACCAATATTATGATGGTCTCTAGATCTCCATTGAGACTGACTGGGTCGCAGTGATAAAATAATCGAAACGTCAGGCCGGGACTGACTTTATCGTTCATACGACGAATTTCGAAATTTATGGATCTTCAGATATCTACGATCGATTACTGCTCGTAGATATGGCGTTTTAAGTTGTATGTGAAACAAAAATTTGCAGACTAACTGTTTCACATACAACTTGTAACGTCCTGGTTATGTGCAGTAATCTCTACTTGATATCTGATTCCGAAACGCGTCATATGAGCAGTACAGTTATTACTTGCCTCATGGTTGGGTTTTACCATTGCAGCCCACTCAGCCTGAATGCAGAACTACTGAATCTTGTAATTCCAAGTTTGATGTCGAACAACGAATAACAAATAATAAAATAAATGTTTTTTGTCTGATATAATTACAGATTAATACTTTTCGGATTTTATTCTTTGCCGGTACTGTAAAACCTTGCTTCTTGCCAAATCACATGGTTGTACGTCAACAGAAACTACCTTACAGATTTCGATGAGTGACTTATAGTATCAAAATATGTGACTTAAATGGCCACAGATTTGATTGTATTTACTTAGACGCTTCAGTGCTTTACACTGCCAAGGAATCGTAGACTTCAGCATGTCATACAAATTTCAAATTGATACGTCTACCCATTCCGGAGGAAAAACGTCTTTTAATAGTCGGTCAAGTGCGAAAATTACAGAATTATCAGTTTAATAGATCTTGGTTGAAAACTACAAACACGATTTATTTACAAAAGAGTGGGAAAACTTCTCGGGGAAGGTCAGTTTTTCCGGACAAATGTAGAATCACGCGGGGCAATACTGACTGTACTACTTTTCTTAGAAGACAGGTTAAAGTAAGGCAAACCTATAGCATCTGTAGACTTACAGAAGGCTTTCACAGCTTTGACCTGAACACTTCCATTGAAATTCTGAAGGTAGCGAGGGAAAATACAAGAATCAGAACGCTATTTACAGCTTATACCGAAGTGAGATTGCAGTTGTAAGAGCCGAGCGGCATGAAAGAGAAGCAGTGTTTGAAAAGGGAGTGATACAGGGTTGTACCCTATCCCCGATGTTATTTAATCTGAACAATAAGCGAAGTGTGAAGGAAACCCACGAAAAATTTGGAGGAAGATGAGATAGAAATTTTGAGGTTTACCGATGACATTACAATTCTGTCAGAAACAGCAAAGGACTCGGAAGAGCACTTGAACGGAATGGACATGGTCTTGGAAGGAGGATATCACATAAACATCAGCAAAAGCAAAACAAGGACATACAATGCAGTCGAATTAAATAAGGCGATGCTGACGGCATTAGATTAAGAAACGAGTAGATGAGTTTTGCTATTTGGGCTGCAAAATAACTGATGATGGCCGAAGTAGAGAGAATATAATATGTAGATTGTCAATGGCAAGAAAAGTGTTCCTGTAGAAGTGACATTTGTTTGACTTAAGTATCAGAAAGTCTTTTTTTGATGATATTTGTCTGGAGTGTAGCCACGTATAGAAGTGAAACATTTACGATAAACAGTTTAGACAAGAAAGGAACTGAAGCTTTTGAATTGTGGTGCTACACAAGAAGTCTGAAGAATAGACGAGTACTGAGAAGAAAGGGACACAAGAAATCTGTGGTACAACATGACTAGAAGAATGGATAGGTTGATTGGCCACATTATGAGACATCAAGTGATCACTAATTGAGAACTGGAGGAAAGTGTGGGAGGTCAAGAGGGATTTACGATAAACAGTTTAAACAAGAAGGGAACTGAAGCTTTTGAATTGTGGTGCTACACAAGAAGTCTGAAGAATAGACGAATACTGAGAAGAAAGGTCACACAAGAAATCTGTGGTACAACATGACTAGAAGAATGGATCGGTTGATTGGCCACATAATGAGACATCAAGTGATCGCTAATTTAGAACTGGAGGAAAGTGTGGGTGGTCAATAGGGAGTTCATAAGATGTATACGCAGTAAACAGATTCAGAAGTATGTAGGTTGCAGTACTTACTTGAAGATGAAGAGTTTTGCCCAGGATAGGGTAACAAGGAAAGCTGTATGAAACCTGTCTTCGGACTGGAGACCACAACAACAGCATCAACAACCGTCGTACATACATACCGAAAGACAGACAGACAGTCAGAGGGACCATAAAAGTGATCCTATTATGGTTCCGTTTTTACCGATTGAGGTGTGGGACCCTAAAAAGGGAGTTAATAATAAAATCTGAACTATTTTTCTGTGAGAGTAATTTGTGCTATTACAGTTTAGCGGTAATTTGGGAAACCTGAGGAGCGGTTTAAGTAGACTTTGAATTACGGAAGGTAGTTGGTAGGGGGTTAAGTTTTTTGGCGTATTGGGTGATGCTAAAACCGTGTTGGCACATAATTGAATTCGAATCTACTGTGGAAAGTGCAGACGTTACTCATGAGTAATGGATTGGCACTCTGTACAGGAATGGTAATTTGGCCAGTGTTGCGCTTAAACGAATTGAGCCATGAGTGACCAATGGACCTGTTCGTCAATTATAATTCTTATGAGTTGAGCAGGGAAGGAGGTCCGTCAGCCCTTCTATATATAATGAAAGAACACTATATATATTCCTCGAGCTCTTGATAAGGATAACCTGTTCCCACCATTTGGATATACTGTATGCTAAAGAGACATTAAAAGTTAGAATGAACGTTCTAAGACTATTACTGACCTTGAAAAATTCTTTTTCAACCTTCGCAAACCATTAAATGGAAGCCTGGAGTGCTCAAAAACTTTGTAAGGAAGAGAAGAAAAACCTCACCCTCTAAAGTAATTGGTAATAGAAAGAAGTACCTAGATACTAATGTACACGTATGAGTGAAAATGAAGAAAAGTAATCAAACACGAGCTTAGTCTGTGGAGAAGCACACGGACATATAATTAGTCACACTCAGTAGACATTCCGCTAATACCGAGCAATGATCTGCATCCATGGTGACCACAGGTTTCTTTCGGCATGTCACATCGCACTGAAGCCTTTCACAGACGATCAGATCCCTGTGGCTACCAGTTTACTGAGTTGTTGTTTGGTGTGTTTCACCAGCTACTCCAAATAGTTCCCGGTATTCAGTGTAGCTACGAACCAGTTAAGCTAATGGGAGAATCGAGTTTCGTCAGAATGCTTGAGTAAGCTTCGAAAGAGGAATGTGTACATACAGACGTGCGAGCATGGCTGTTGTCATCTTGGGAGACGGGAGCGTTCACAGCATTCTCACTAACAAAGATGAAGAACAATTGGCAATACTCGGTCACCGAAGGTGTTGAAATGAAGATCTTGGTAACGAGAAAATAGGTACAGCTTTGTACTACCTAGCGCACTTCGCTCTTAAATGACACTGAAAAATAAAAATGCTGGTGTGAGTTGGCTCAAAGCGAGGAGCAAACGCACATCGCCACGGTCCATGGTATCTTTATCTGCAACGTCATCACCATCATCACATAATAAGCCATGCTTCCCTCATCTATGATGCCATTCACAATCTGAGAAGCCACAACTCATTCCTCGGAATTACGGTGCCAATTACAACCCGGTAAGTTAGAGGCCAATAAAACGAAACAGCAGATCAACTCTTAACCCAACAATAGGCATTATGACGCCATGTTCAAACGTATCCGAACCATCTGAAATTATAAGCGCGTTCAAAAATATGTAAAGCCATTGGAAGTACTGCATGTCAAAATATGTAAGTTTCACATAAATTCTGCGTAAATTTTCCTAAGGTTCAGAAGTTTTCGATTATTTATCAAAAATACTTACAGACATTGACAATATCGGTGTAACTTGGCACTCTTTACCTAATTTATAATTATGCAGCACTTGTAGACGTATACAACATCTTTGTACTACACTTCGTACACATTGTTCCACAGATACGGTGCATTGCTAATATCATAGTATTTACATGGCAAAAAATACGTAATGTTCTCTTGAATCGAGTAAAATGGTGTCTTGTTTAAAACTGTGTAGTCACTACTACAATATTCTATACCGAAAAATGTACGAACTTCGTCTGAGTTGGATACATGGAGCAGTTCATAGCGCGCACGCACTCTCTCTCTCTCGCACATACACACACACACACACACACACACATATATATATATATATATATATATATATATATATATATATATATATATATATATATATATATATATATGTGTGTGTGTGTGTGTGTGTGTGTGTGTGATACGTGCGCGCACGCGCAGACAATCTTTGTACTATGAACTAACAGGTTAAGCAGCGGTTCGGTACGTCCCTTATTTGGTCTGTGTACTCGTGAGGATTTTTTTTTTTTTTTGGTCATCAGTCTACTGACTGGTTTGTTGCGGCCCGCCACGAATTCCTTTCCTGTGCTAACCTATTCATCTCAGAGTAGCACTTGCAACCTACGTCCTCAATTATTTGCTTGACGTATTCCAATCTCTGTCTTCCTCTACAGTTTTTGCCCTCTACAGCTCCCTCTAGTACCATGGAAGTCATTCCCTCATGTCTTAGCAGATGTCCTATCATCCTGTCCCTTCTCCTTATCAGTGTTTTCCACATATTCCTTTCATCTCCGATTCTGCGTAGAACCTCCTCATTCCTTACTTTTGTGACGGCCTTCGTAGCGACAACACTTCGCTGTAGAAACGGCCTACGAAGTCACCGCCACACTTTTAATAGCGGGCCGACCGGTCCGCTGGAACAGTGAACAGAAAGATGAAACCCCAAACACTCGGATTAAATGAAAGTCGGTACTTATCTTTATTAACGACGATGCAGAACACAGTGGTGAACATGGTCTACAGAAATCTGTCTAGTTCGAGTCGGTGCGGCTAGGTCAGCGTCGGCTGACGACAAACAACAACTCTGCTGCGATGAACACACAAGTGACTAGCAGGTACACAATTCGGTGGCGAGTATACAACTGAGCGGCGAATCCAGAACTGTCCTAGCGCTCGCGATTCCAGCGCTTAAGAAGCCAGAAGCCAGCGGTGGCGCGCGCAGACTTGCGGCGATTTCCTGTATCGCTGGCGCTGCTTATGCGGACGGCGTCCGTACTTTGATGCTGCCAACCTTTTGGCAGCGGGCTCGGGTGGCATTACTGGCTAGGATATAACACTCCTCCCCCCCAAATCGCCGCACCGTCGTTGAATAATGACGTGGCGAGCGTCGACGGCGGGGGAGGGGTCTGGCCGCAGACGTAGCAGAAGAGACCGGGGCGGAGACTGTTGTCGGTGGCAGTCCCTGGTCCGCACCCCAGCATTGGCTGCGCGGGGCCTCGGGAAACACCGACTGAAAACCGAGGTCAGGGTGCACGCCTGTGACCACGGGCGCAGCTTCTGGTACTGGACGCGACGGGGCGTCGGGACCCACGAAGAGAGGCAGCGTCTCCTGACGCTGCGTCGACGGCTGCTGAGTGGGCGTCGGACAAGGCGCTGCGGTGTCAGACTCCTTGGGGGTGTCCAAGGCAAGCGGCTGCAGTACAGGCTGCACAGCCACCGCTTGGGAAGGCGGCCCGGCTGAGGGGTCGACGTCCATCTGCTCCGAAGGCGGTGGCGACTGAAGAGGGACCGCAGGCGCCGGAGCGACCACCCGGGGCGCTCCCGTATGAAGCTGCGCGGGAGGCATCAACGGGACGGGCTGTCGGCGTGGTAGCGGCGACGGCTGCTGCTGCTGCTGCCCTGGGGGCGGCAGCGAAGTCGGAAGGCGCGGCTGGAACCCGCCGCGGACCAAATCTGTGGACAAAGAACGAGCGGCAGAATCCGGGCAGCCAGCGCGGCGCAACTGGTTCTGATGCCTCCTGTGCACCCCAGTAGCACCTTGAACAGTATAAAACCCGCGACCCTGGACACTTATCACGGTACCACGTTCCCAACGACGGCGACCGTGATAAACTCTGAAAAAGACGGCGTCGTTGCGCTGAAAACGCGTGCGATGCTCAGAAACGGCGGGTCGATCCGGGGGGTGCAACAACCGTAGGAGGGTGCGATGACGACGGCCGTGGAGAAGCTCCGCAGGCGAAGGGCCGTCGCGTGGCGTGGTCCGGTACGACGACAGGAACGTGATGAGGGCCTGCTGACGAGAGTGCGTAGCACGAAGGCGGTCCATATGATCCTTGAATGTGCGTACAAAACGTTCCGCTGCACCATTCGATTGAGGGTGGAACGGCGGAGTAAGAACATGGCGAATGCCATTGGCAGAACAAAAACCTTCAAATGCAGCAGAGGTAAATTGTGGACCATTGTCAGACACTAAAACTTCTGGAAGACCCTCAATACAAAAAATTGAAGTCAACGCCTGTATAGGTTGTGCAGACGTTGTAGACTGCATGGGCACAACAAACGGAAAATTACTAAATGCATCTATCACGATGAGCCAACGAGAATTCCAATATGGACCAGCGAAATCAATATGTATTCGCTGCCAGGGACCGGCAGGGCGTGCCCACTCAAAATAGCGTTGAGGCGGAGCAGCTTGGTGTTCGGCACACGTCGAACAATCTGTAGACATCTGCGTAATCTGCTTAGCAATACCGATCCATGTACAATGACGGCGGGCAAGCTGCTTGGTGCGGACCACTCCCCAATGACCTTGATGCAACAAGTCGAGGACCTTGGATTGGAGCACTTGGGGAACCACTACACGAAGCTGGTCATTCTCGGTGCGTAACAGCAAAACTCCGTGCGAAACAGACAACAGATGACGTTGCGGATAATAGCGACGAACCACAGGATCCGATATGTCCTTTGCCTTGGACGGCCAACCACGTTGAACAAAACGTAATAGTAAACTCAGATGAGGATCCATAGCTGTCTCACGTGCCACCTGACGATAATCAATCGGAAAATCCCGGAGGGATTGATGCTCATCGGCGTCAATCTGATGGCAAGAGTCGTCAGAGGAATCGAAGACATCATCCGCAGCAATCGGCAATCTAGAAAGCGCGTCAGCGTTTGCATGCTGAGCTGTAGGGCGATACAGTATCTCATACTGGTATTGTGATAACAAAAGAGCCCAACGTTGTAGTCTCTGAGCTGTCCGCTGAGGAACTGGTTTAGACGGATGAAACAGTGACGTCAGGGGCTTGTGATCTGTTACTAAATAGAATGGTCTACCATAGAGGTAGTGATGGAATTTTGTGACACCGAACACAATAGCCAACGCTTCCTTGTCCAATTGGCTATAATTACACTGAGCTTTGTTTAGCAATTTAGATGCGAACGCAATAGGACGTTCGGTGTTACCGACTCGGTGAGACAACACAGCACCGAGGCCGAAAGAAGAGGCATCACAAGCTAACACCAGAGGCTTGTTAGGGTCGTAATGGACCAGACAACGATCATGCAATAAAGCCACTTTAAGCTGCTGAAGGGCTGATTGGCAATCAGCTGACCACACAAACGGAACATTCTTACGGCGGAGACGATGCAACGGAGCAGCAATCTGTGATGCATTAGGTACAAACCTAATATAATATGTCAATTTGCCAAGAACTGCTTGCAATTCATGCAGATTGCGAGGGGCGGGCAAATCACGAATAGCTGCTAAATGTGACTGGGAGGGATGAATGCCTTGAGCATTAATAACATGTCCCAGATACTCCAACTCCGTAAGGAAAAATGAACATTTATCGATGTTGCAACGTAGGCCTGCCTGAGACAACACTGTAAACAAACACTCCAAATTACGGAAACGTTCAGCAGGCGTCCGACCGGACACAACAATATCGTCTAAATAGTTGCAACACGATGGCACATTAGCCAAAAGTTGGGACAAAAAACGCTGAAAAACAGCCGGAGCTAACGCACAACCAAAAGGCAAACGCAGAAAACGGAACAACCCCAACGACGTGTTTATGACAAAATACTGTTGTGATTGCTCGTCGAGGGGCAATTGCAAATATGCTTCACGGAGATCAATTTTGGAAAAGAAACGAGCTTCCCCTAACTTATCCATCAGCTCGTCCGGTCTAGGCAAAGGAAAAGAATCAATGACAGTCTGAGGATTAACTGTCGACTTAAAATCAGCACACAAACGTAACTTGCCAGACGGTTTCTTTATAATAACTAAGGGAGAAGCCCACTGGCTCGCTGAAACGGGTTGAATAACACCGTCGTTTTGCCAACGACGAAGTTCATCTTCTACAGGTGCCCGGAGGGCGTGAGGCACTGGACGAGCACAAAAAAATCGAGGCTGAGCATTATCTTTTAACGTAATATGAGCGGCAAAGTTCGCAGCACAACCGAGTTCGTCTTTAAATATGTCACTGTATCGTTTACACAAATCGGTTATGCTGTCTTGAGGAACAACAACAGAATTAAGTTGCAACACATTGTCTTGGATAGACAGGCCAAACAAGTCAAAACAGTCTAATCCGAAAATGTTTACACTGTCTGTAGAGCGGAGCACTGTGAATGAAACTGTTTTTGTATTGCCACGGAATGTGGCTGGCACGCTACATACACCTAACACAGGAATTTGTTCTCCACTATAAGTAGCCAAAGAATGTTTTGCCGCTGAAAGTTTAGGGCGGCCGATAGCCGCATACGTAGCACTATTTATGAGAGTCACAGACGCACCAGTGTCTAATTGAAAATTGAAGGTCTTATCCTGGATGCGTAGCTTCACAAATAGTTTATTACACTGTCTCTGGATCGGTGCAGCGGAGGCGGAAGACACAAAATCAGCGCGTTTAGCGCGTGTTCGCTGCTTACGACAACTCGTGGGTTGGGCGGGTGGAACAACAACTCCCGCTTCACTTGCAGTCTGTACATTACTTTTTACAGCGTTTGAATTACGCTCGGGTCGCATAGCAGAGGGCTGGGTGGGTGGCTTATTGCGAACAAGTTTATTACCCACACGAACCGTGGAAGAGTCTTTAAACGCGACCTCCTGGGCGGGCTGGCTTTGAAGAACATGAATATCCATGGGCTGGGCAGCACTAGAATTGTTCTTGCGTTTACGCAAACAAACAGTCTGGACGTGTCCTTTCCTTTGACAAAAGTGACAAACCGCGTTTCTTAACGGGCAACGGTCACGAGGATGAGCAAGAACACACTTAGGGCAAGACAACTCTATCATTTTGCACACGCGGCTGACGAATGTGTTTAACATGACGCGGCCGGCTAGTGTTTACAGTCTGACTCTGCCGGTGGGGCCGCGGGCGTGACATAACTTGCTTAGCACAGGCAATTTGAGAAATACATGGCTGATCTAACTCACACTCAGCATAGTCAAAAGTATCTTGGGCTTCAATAATGTTCATCACAGTCTCTAATGACGGGTCAGGCAACTTTAAGATAGCAGCACGAATACGAGAATCTGCAATGTTTTGAGTAATAGCGTCTCGTAACATGACATCATTGTAGGAAGCTCCACACACACAATTAAATCGGCACTGACGGGTGAGGCCCCGTAAATCTGTTAACCACTGTTTATTAGATTGATGTGGCAGTTTCTTTAATCTGAAGAACTTGAATCTGGCCGCTGCCACATGAACTCGCGACTCGAAATACTCAGCAAGCTTGGTAACAACAACGTCATAGTCTAAAGCTTCTGGCTTGGATTCCGGGAACAACTTACAAAGTAGTCTATAGACTTCCACGCCTGCAGTGGAAATTAAATAAAGCTGCCGCTCATTACCTGTGATTTTGTAGACTGACATGTGCGCCTGCAACTGCGCGAAATATTCTTGCCATTCTTCTCGTGATGCCTCAAAAGCACGAAAAGGCGGTGCTGCCTGTGCTTGTTCCTTGTGTGGTGGTGGATTAGCCGCTTGTTTGGCGATTGCTTCCACCAGACTTTGTATTTGCTGACTCTGTAACAAGATCAACTGTTGTAATTCGGCAGACATAGTGAACACAAATTAAACCAGCCCCCAAAATTCTATCTCAAGAAACAAGTTGAACCAGCCCTGCACACGAGTTCGGAAGTCCTCGTCGCCAGTTTTGTGACGGCCTTCGTAGCGACAACACTTCGCTGTAGAAACGGCCTACGAAGTCACCGCCACACTTTTAATAGCGGGCCGACCGGTCCGCTGGAACAGTGAACAGAAAGATGAAACCCCAAACACTCGGATTAAATGAAAGTCGGTACTTATCTTTATTAACGACGATACAGAACACAGTGGTGAACATAGTCTACAGAAATCTGTCTAATTCGAGTCGGTGCGGCTCGGTCAGCGTCGGCTGACGACAAACAACAACTCTGCTGCGATGAACACACAACTGACTAGCAGGTACACAATTCGGTGGCGAGTATACAACTGAGCGGCGAATCCAGAACTGTCCTAGCGCTCGCGACTCCAGCGCTTAAGAAGCCAGAAGCCAGCGGTGGCGCGCGCAGACTTGCGGCGATTTCCTGTATCGCTGGCGCTGCTTATGCGGACGGCGTCCGTACTTTGATGCTGCCAACCTTTTGGCAGCGGGCTCGGGTGGCATTACTGGCTAGGATATAACACTTACCTTATCAGTACACCTAATTTTCAACATTCGTCTATAGCATCACATCTCAAATGCTTCGATTCTCTTCTGTTCCGGTTTTCCCACAGACCATGTTTTACTACCATACAATGCTGTACTCAAGACGTACACCCTAAGAAATTTCTTCCTCAAATTAAGGCCGGTATTTGATATTAGTAGACTTCTCTTGACCAGAAATGCCTTTTTTGCCATAGCGAGTGTGCTTTTGATGTCCTCCTTGCTCCATCCGTCATTGGTTATTTTACTGCCTAGGTAGCAGAGCTCCTTAACTTCATTGACTTCGTGACCATCAATCCTGATGTTAAGTTTCTCGCTCTTCTCATTTCTACTACTTCTCATTACCTTCGTATTTCTCCGATTTACTCTCAAACCATACTGTGTACTCATTAGACTGTTCATTCCGTTCAGCAGATCATTTAATTCTTCTTCACTTTCACTCAGGATAGCAATGTCATCAGCGAATCGTATCAGTGATATCCTTTCCCCTTGTATTTTAATTCCACTCCTGAACCTTTCGTGAGGATATGATTGAACAAATAGTACTCCTGTGGATGTCAGAACCAATAGGATCGGATGACCTCACCAATAAACAGATCGTTCCCCATAGGATCAGGTCAATTTAATTACAGGCGCCGCACAACGGATAACTTAAAGAACTGAATTTATTAAGCTGCAGTGGTGCTAAGTTACTAGAAACTTAGCTGCTGTAACACACATGTTGATAAAAATAGGGACCTTCTTAAACTATTGAATGAAATAATTGACAATATAAAGTCCTATTTCTTAAAAGTCCCTTTAGACTTAAAACTGAACACAAGTACACGAAGATAAGGAACCATTAAGTTCACTATGTATTAACAGAGGTTATAATTGAATTAGAATATCACGGTTTTGATGGGATAATGAGCTTCAGGTGAATACGTTAAGGTCAACACAACGTTTGGGGAAACAACTAAGATGGCGGAATTCACACAGTGAATGCCGAACGTTAATCACAGAGAAAAGAAAGAACTAGAGAAAGAAACACTCGTGATCCCACTATCTTGATTGAGCACATACTGAGCTCGGGATTGATAATAAACGTACTTGAATTAAAGTTTGAAAGTCCTAGCGTCATCCGTAAATGTTCACGTACATCCTATAACTAGGTTGGCGCATGCTGCAGTTGCTCACGATACTTAGCGGTACCTGTGCCCGCAAGTAGCACAAAATTTCTAAGTCATCTGACCTCCATTGATTTTCCTCACTAACGACGGTGGTGACCAATCAGATAAGTTGTAATACGGCAAAGGTCTCCCTTCCACATTGGAGGAAGAGATTAGTGTTTAACGTCCCGTCGACAACGAGGTCAACCACGCGGGGTAGCCGCGGGGTTTCAAACGCCTTGTCACGGTCCGCGCGGCTCTCCTGTCAGAGGTTCGAGTCCTCCCCCGGGTATGGGTGTGTGTGTTGTCGATAGCGTAAGTTAGCTGAAGTTAGATTAAGTAGGGTGTAAGATTAGGGACCGATGACCTAAGCAGTTTGGTTCCATAAGATCGTACCACAAATTTACAACGAGGTAAAAATGTAAATGTCGTGTGACTAGAGCCTCCCGTCGGGTAGACCGTTCGCCGGGTGCAAGTCTTTCGATTTGACGCCACTTCGGCGATTTGCGCGTCGACGAGGATGAAATGATGATCATTAGGACAACACAACAGCCAGTCCCGGGCCCTTAGGATTGACATTCCGTCACGCTGACCTCTCAGCTACTGGGGACGGACCCACAACGAGGTCACTAGAGACGGAGCACAAGTTGGGCTTAGGGAGGGATGGGGAAGGGAATCGGCCGTGCACATTCAAAGGAATTATCCCGGCGTTTGCCTGAAAGGATTTAGGGAAGTCACGGAAAACCTAAATCAAGATGGCCGGAGACAGGAATGAACCGTCGTCCTCCCGAATGCGAGTCCATTGTGCTAACCACTGCGCCATCTCGCTCGGTTCTTCCACAATGAATTTTTGTACAAGGTTAATTTAGCAAGCGGAATTTATTTATATGACACAATGGTAGCTGCTCGAACTGTTTCGAACAGAATCTACAACAATTCAGTTAGCTTGACGCCATCCTGATAGCTGTGGATACCATGTTCTTAGGGCTGGATGGACTCTGCTCCCACTCCAGTTTACAGATTGTGCCTTCGATCCGTCGACCGAGCGAGGTGGCGCAGTGGTTAGACACTGGACTCGCATTCGGGAGGACGACGGTTCAATCCCGCGTCCGGCCATCCTGATTTAGGTTTTCCGTGATTTCCCTAAATCGCTCCAGGCTAAAGCCGGATTGGTTCCTTTCAAAGAGCACGGCCGACTTCCTTCCCCGTCATTCCTTAATCCGATGAGACCGATGACCTCGCTGTCTGGTCTCCTTCCCCAAAAACAACCAACAACAACAACTACCTTCGATCCGTCCTGGGTATAGCTGTTCATAAAATACGGACTTCCTGGATGACACAAGGCATTATGTACTGCACACTGCGTCTCTATTAGCTCGCGCCACAAGCCCTTGGGGTCGGTGGACACAGCACCGGAAAAACGGTAAACAACAGCTTTCAGTCGTTTAGAACAAAAACGCGGACGGCGCTGCTCTGGTGGACCTTCGCCGCCACACAAATTTACTTGGCACAGCTCCTGTCTACTTCTTCTCCTCCCTTTGTTGTGGCGGTGCCTTTCTTATAAAGTGGAGTGTGGCAACCCTAATAGCCCAACACTGTCACTCATCACCCTGTTCTGGCAGGCCCCTGTTCAACATGTATTTAAGAGGATTCTCAGCCTTCAGAATAAGGAATTAATATGTAATTTTCGTAGTTAGACTTGGTAATCACTGAAGATATCTGTAACCATACTCACCGTCTCATTTCGACTAGACAAGTCTTTCAGAGTAAGGAAGTTCGATTTCGGTGCACGGCAGTTTTGACAAAAACAGTCGCTTAACGTGACAGATTTGCTGAAAGATGCAATGGACCCTACAATTAAATATTTCTACATATAAATTATTCAGTGACGCTTGTCAAGTGCTCAAATGGTTCAAATGGCTCTGAGCACTATGGGACTCAACATCTTAGGTCATAAGTCCCCTAGAACTTAGAACTACTTAAACCTAACTAACCTAAGGGCATCACACACACCCATGCCCGAGGCAGGATTCGAACCTGCGACCGTAGCAGTCCCGCGGTTCCGGACTGCAGCGCCATAACCGCTAGACCACCGCGGCCGGCTGTGAAGTGCTCAATGTAGTTTCCACACCTAAAATGTCTGCAAAGTTACGTCAGTAACACGAGAGTGCTACGTTTACCTCCAGTGTCACAATCTAATACACGCATATCTGTGAAAAGTTGATATCCAAATCATGACTGTGGCTTATAAAATTAAGTGCCTGCGTGCTATTTCCTCAATTAAGTTATTAAAAAACACGTGGGAAAAGAATAATAGCCCAGGCATATAGTTAACTCTCTTCTTTCAGGCCCACCCTTGATACAAGATGAAAATTGTTCTACGAAATGCATGTTGCTCTTTTGTGTCACAATGTTGTTTCCACATCTGAAATGTCTACAAATATACGTCAGCAAAAAGTAAAGAAAAGAAAAATGTGTCACAATCTAACTTTCCCACACACACAGGCACACACACACACAGACACACACACACACACATTCATCAAAACTGACATCTAAAACATAGCAGTGGACTCTCAGATTAAGTGGTCCTATGATATTACCCTGTCTAAACATTGTAAAATTCATTGAAGAAACAAATTTTTCTACAACATTGCAAAACACATGGGAACAATTAGTGATCCAACTTAATTATTAACCTGCACTTACTACTGAGAATAAGCAACATAAACAATGTTATTCCCGCAACTAAATTCGTCAAAAAATTTGTTACTTCATTTAAAAGCGATATAAGGGTTCTCCAGAGAAACATATTGTAAGTAGGCTCTTTAGGTTTTTTTATTGGCAACGCCACGCAGCGCTCTGTATGAAAACCACTGGCTGTGCTGTGTGCAGTCTGTGGCTGGTTTGAATTGTTGTTGGCTATTGTAGTATTGGGCAGCTGGATGTGAACAGCGCGTAGCATTGAGCAGATGGAGGTGAGCCGCCAGCAGTGGTGGATGTGGGGAGAGAGATGGCAGAATTTTAAGAGCGGACGATCTGGACGTGTGTCCGCCAAAAAGAGTAGATTTGTAATACTGGATATCATTAACTGATATTTATATATTATGCCTTTTGAACATTATTAAGGTAAATACATTGTTTGTTCTCTATCAAAATCTTTCATTTGCTGACTATGCCTATCAGTAGTTAGTGCCTTCAGTAGTTAGAATCTTTTATTTAGCTGGCAGTAGTGGCGCTCGCTGTATTGCAGTAGTTCGAGTAACGAAGATTTTTGTGAGGTAAGTGATTCATGAAAGGTATAGGTTAATGTTAGTCAGGGCCATTCTTTTGTAGGGATTTTTGAAAGTCAGATTGCGTTGCGCTAAAAATATGGTGTGTCAATTACTGTTGATCGGAATAAGTAAAGTGAGTAATATCTGACTACGTTCAGTTTTGCTCAACTGTTTGAGAATCAAATAACGTAGAGTTTTATCAGCAGAGTAATTCATTAATTTTTCAAAGGGGATGTTTCATAATATTGACACGACGCTCACACAACGGACTATACATGACACTTCACCACATACATTGTCATTACACAGCCAAACTGAAACAAACTGCCCCATAAATCGTCATGTAAGAAACTGGCTCAGTGATGGTCAGAGAACTTCGTCCTGAGCTGGCTAGAATCGATTACAACGAATCTGTAACAGATTACTCTCAAACATCACCATAGCTGCACAGTATTATAACAAATTACAGAAGAGCGCAGTGATGGTCAGTTTACAGGTTGACTGAAATTATCATTCCACACGTTAATGGCCAGTTCATAGGGAGAGACCATTACTATTGTGGGGGCAATAGTGGTCAAGTTCCAGACTAACACTTAAACTGAGGCAATGATATTTATTTTACAATGTTACCACCATAACCCCAAATGCAGTTGAAGACGGTGATGCTCATTTGACGTGGTTTCTGTTATTATCCAAATGTAACTGGAGACAATGATGGTCAAGTTACAGGGTAACTCTCCATTACCTCAAATGCATTTGGGGCAATAGTTGTTAGTTGACTGTGGTGTCAGCTACCTGGGATGTAGCTGGTACAGGGTGTCAACTACTATGTGTTGTAGCTATTGGAAAGGGGGAAGCGTGGGCAGCTGCTGGTTCTTAAAACTGTATTGTAACACCAGTAGCTAAAAAAATTATTACAAATTGTTTCGTTTTTAAGAAGAAAAAGCACTGTTAGTAAATCTCCTTAGTCACAACAAACATGGTAAGAAAATACCCTATGATATAGAAACAACGATTTCCATCCTACTACAGCAAAGCTGTAACAAACTGCCCCACATTACAAAAAATTGTCAGAATTTAATTTTCACACACACACACACACACACACACACACACGCCAGGGTGCAAACGCGCACGCCCGCACATGAATGTATATAAATCAAATATGACTCAGGACCCTCAAATTTAGTATCTCACGCTATCTCCTTTTTCTAAATTGTTACAAGACACATTGTTACAGGACACATGTGGCTGAGAAATAATTTCCGAAGCAGGATGTGGACAAACAACTTTAGGTCAACAATTGGTGTAAAGCACAATAGACCCACAAATTAAGTATTGACACAGGTCCGTTGGATCCATTTCTTGTCTGTTAGGAGCTTCTTGTGTCCTAGCACACTAACAACGTTCATTTTCTTGATATATGACTTCTTTGTAGCAACATGCAGGCTCAAGAGAAGGAAGGAGCCTTTTTTGTTTGCTTATGCACCCCACACATCCCTTGTAATTCACAGTCTGTCCTATAAATGAGTGTGACTGAGTGAATAACCAGGATGAAAGTATTCAAAAATTCCTCCAGTATTTCCCTAGTTCACAGACAAGACAAAAAATCGATCAAACTGACCCAGGTCAGTTTGTAATTTGTGGGACTATTGTGCTTTACGACAATTGTAGGCCTAAAATGGGACGTTCCCATCCTGTTTCGGAAATTATTTTTTAGCCAGAGGTGTCTTGTAACAATGTGTTTTGTAACAATTTAGACGAGGAGATAGCGTGAGATACTAAATTTGAGGGTCCTGAGTCATATTTGATGCATATACATTCATGTGTGCGTGCTTGCGCGCTGGCGTGCGTGCGTGCACGCGCGCGCGCGCGCGCGCGTGTGTGTGTGTGAAAATTAAATTCTGACACTTGATATAAACATTCGCTTTTTGTGTTGCTGACTTATTTTTGCGGATATTTTAGATGTGGAATTAACTTGACAAGCATCATAGAACGGTTCAGACGTGGTAATACTTAATCTGATGTTTCATGTGCCTTACACCACTTATGGAACAGTAATCAGGCTATGGACACAAGTATAGATTCTATCACTAGCGCCAACTTACACCAATATTCCCAATGCCCCTAGGTATTTATAATAAATCATCGGATACGTTTGAACACGATGCCAATTTATGCAAAATTTAGTTGAAGAGAAGGTATTTTTTGTCGTGGAAATACTGCAGTATTATGAACACCCTTAAAACTTTTTGAGTATTACGCAAATTTAAGGCCTTTCGGTTGCTTTTGAACATGACGTCATAATTACTGTTCCGGAGTCCCCTTGTGATTGACTGTTTCGTTTTAATTGCCTATGTATTATTGGGTTCCTATTGGTTATTTCATTTTAATGGCCTTGTGACCTCCTATATGGCAGGCCTGAATCGCATCGAATGAGCTTCGCATATTACCGACAAGGGCTACTGAGCTGGTCAAGTTGGATGTGTCTTTAGGCGGTTTCCCAGATCTCACTAGCTAAATATCGAACTGGCACTCGCGTTCCACCTGAGATACGCGTTACGTAGACATCTAGAAAACATCTTCACACTTTCACATACGACATACTTTAGATGCTCGCGGATGGGAAACACAGATGTCATGCTGGGGAGTGCATAAGGGACTGATACCCTTAGATGCTGAGGCTTCTCAAACCCTTCATCCGCAGTAGCAGCGGCAGTAATAAAGGACTGCAACAACTGCAGGAAATGAGATGTAGCTTCTTCAAAAAAAATGGGCTGAGCACTGTGGGACGTAACTTCTGAGGTCATCAGTCCCCTAGAAGTTAGAACTACTTAAACCTAACTAACCTGAAGACATCACACGAATCCATGCCCGAGGCAGGATTCGAACCTGCGACCGTAGCGGTCGCGCGTTTCCAGACTGTAGCGCCTAGAACCGCTCGGCCACCCCGGCCGGCTGTGGCTTCTTGAATCGCGAATGACGTCATCGATGAAGCGAATGTGGCCTGTCGCGTAATAATGACGACGTCAGAGACAAAGAGGACGTGACTTGTAACGCCATGATTTTGCCCCTGCCAAGAGCCAATCCACTCTAGCGCTGTCACATTTCTAGCCCATTTAAGTGTAAAGTGAATCTAATAGTTTATTGCTACACAGTTCCTCAATATGTGTGTCTAAATACTGAAAACGCCTTTACAACATCACGGGAATAGTTCCGGGATGAACACTCTCATCATACTATATGGGTTAAATGCCATAATTGATTGTGGATGCACTCTACGACTCGCATCATTTCAAAAGAAGCATACTCACCGCTGCATTCGGTTATTGTCCAGTTTCTGCGTTGTTTGGCTTATTGAAGAGGTGCAACTTTATTTGTCGCTATAGGAAGTGAGCTTTGGGGGATATTCGACTTCAGATGTCCACTGCATTTAGATTCTTCGCAATGTTCGCTGGAAAAGCATTTGAGACGCACCTAAATCCACCGACAGCAGCAATTATTATAAGGTTCGAGACCGACTGTTATTTACAACTGTGCATACGAAGTTTCAGATGCAACGAATGGCACTCAGTCGCTAGTAGTTTCGTTGAAAAGTCTGCTTTGATGCACGTACAATTTGGCAGACTTTATTCCGATGTTATCAAATCATGCTCACTTCATCCATTACGCCCCCACCTCCCGCCAACGTATTGCGCTGGTTCCATACAACTGCCTGAAACATCACTTTACTGCCGTGACTCAATATCGGTGGTGGACTGTCACATGAGGACCTGCCACCTTGTACCCATACACTAGCTTTAGTGCTTCAAAGCGATCAGTGTGCTCGTCCAAGCGGTGAATAAATTTTTTATTAGGAAAGCTGAAGTCAGTAATACAATCAGATGGGTTTTTGGTGGCGAAGCAGTGAAGTATTTAAACAAATCTTCTGGCTGCTGTCCGGTTTGTTTATATAGAATCGTAATATGATTTACAGCAGTGGGCTCCCATTCGTTTAGATCGTTCGCTGTGTAACGTTCCAGCCTGCTCTGCTTCGGTTCCAATATTTGCATCCCGCATTACGCTCGTGTACATTAATTTTAAGACTCGGTATGGAGATTAAATTCACGGCTACGCGAGTCGCTAAACATATTCAGTAACAGCTCAGACGAATTTCCATTTAGTCTTCCAAACATATTTGCTCACCGTAACGTTGCACGTCAGCCGTAAACGCAATTAATGATGAAAGTAACTGAGAAAGCTTAGTTCATAAATGAAAGGGTCTTAAACGATGCCCTATTTCGAAAATTGCAATTAGTGCCGCAGAATGTTCGAGTTGTTCAATATGTTAACGAAATGTTGAGAGCAAATGGATGTATTCACACTAGTAACAACTATGTTATTGAATAAGTTGCTTCGGGGGCTAGAAATCTAAGTCATCAGCATCTAGACCAATGCAATTAGGGACGAGAGTGGGTAAACAATTTACATGTTGCATTGCTTACCTCGAATGTAGACGCAAAACGTTTTCCAGAAATATGTGACGCCTCTTAAAAGGCCGTACACGCTGTTTATAAAGGATCACTATTATCTACGCTGACGTGCGTGTCACTGATACTGGTAAGACACTAGAGGCACAATATAACCGCATCAGAATTAACCATCCTTCAGGGATGAAACTGGACAACTTCCCCTGAGTAACAAAGAAAGCTGTAGCGTCTCAGCTCAATGCTAAAAAAACTTCTCAGTTGTAATGAACCAAAAATGATAAACTTGAACAAACACTAAATGTAAAGTTCAGAGGAGAAATATATGTGCCATTTACGATTAAAACAGGGGTAAAAGAGGGAGGCAGATTACCGTCACTACGTTTCAGATACGCTCTGAAGTTTTTTGTGAGAGGATGGTGCAAGAAAAATCCTAAGCACGTAAGAAACTGCAACCAAGAATGATCTAATTGCTTGGGATACGCAGAAGACTCAGCATTACTTGTTAATAATATGAGACATTCTGATGTTAACGATGAACTACCGTTTTATAAGAATATATACAGCAGTTTTATAATTAACATGGTAGCTATTTATGTGCATAGGATTAATGTTAGAGTTCAAAGAATTTCTTATGATGATCAAGCACCTAAAAAGTTCTCTGAAACGTCAGCGTCCTGTTGAGAAAATATGATTGTATCAAGTAATAAACTCGGAAAAGTTAGCTTACAGGGGTTTGATTCTGCTGGAGTTCCCTGGTAGTATACTTGACGGAATAATTATAAATTCGTTACATTTAGCAGACCGGGACAGTCAGTGTCTGTAAATCATATTACAGATTGACCTTTCATTGAAAATAAATGTAAAACAAGAAATAAGGTGTTCGCTGAGTATCCACTCTATATTGGTGAACGTGTAAGTGGCAGCGAACCTAAAGTTAGTGATAACGTTGAATGTGAACAAAAATATGTGTCTTATATTGTGTATCTAAAATTTTATGAAAGAAATGGAAGTATTACGTTCTGAATAATGGTTTTTATCTCAACTGGGACCATAACCGATATCATCCCGATGACCTATGACAAGCATTTCTGGTACATAATTATGCAAGAGTGGAGGAACCTATTCTCAGATGACAGGCTGCCGGCCGAAGTGGCCGTGCGGTTAAAGGCGCTGCAGTCTAGAACCGCAAGACCGCTACGGTCGCAGGTTCGAATCCTGCCTCGGGCATGGATGTTTGTGATGTCCTTAGGTTAGTTAGGTTTAACTAGTTCTAAGTTCTAGGGGACTAATGACCTCAGCAGTTGAGTCCCATAGTGCTCAGAGCCATTTGAACCATTCAGATAACAGGAGTAATGCATCAACGCATGTGTTGGTGTCAGGGGGGTTGTGGTTTCATAAACCACATTGTGATGATTTAATAAGGCCTTAAGGGAAGCGTATAGAAACTACCTTTTTGTGCTGACGACGTCACGTGCACACATCGTTTCGACAGGGTACATATATACTTCCGCGCTATAATTACTGGAGCCTCAATAGGATACAAACCTCAAAAGTCCTGCCTCAGACACACCGCCAAAGACCATCCTAGAAAATGGCCTCGTGGTAAAGCAGGCCTAGTTCCATGTTCATCATACGCACGACTAACGGAGTCTATAAGACTGGCATAGTGGTAGCAGAGCCACTAGTAGCCAGCCACATAACTTTAAATAACACGTAAGTAAAAATAACGAAATATTTTGTATACCTAAGAGAAATTGTAACATACAATTTAGACGAGAAACCTGCACGGTAAGAAAGAAGTAACAAAATGATTACAGCTCAAAAAGTAACGTGGTCTACATAAATAAAAAGATCTGTCAATTAAAATATTACAAGACGGTAGTTCAGCCAGAGCTGACTACTGAAGCGAACGTCTTTTCAAAGTCATCCAGAAGGTAGAGTCGACAGAGTCCTAAAAGTAGAAAGAAATAACTAGAACACGCATAGATCAGAAATATGAAGGAAGATGTTGAATGAAGGATAGTGCTAAAATAAGTAGCTAGCTGGAGCCCATTACGGATACTATACGGATACTATACTGGTGTCCTCACACTGTGAGGACACCAGAAACAAGACTACCAAGAAAAGCTATAGATATACAGTGGAAAATGAAACAACAGCTAGGATGAAGACAGGAAATTGGGGAGGATATGAAAGAACTACAATTAACCACGGACGATTTGCAAAACAGGAAATTTAATAACATTTAAACGAAAAATAGACTAACGACAAACAATAAAAAGGGTATTTACTGATGATAAATGGTGAAAAATATCAGAACGAATGAAAACATATTGGGCCAGGTATTGCTTCTTCGTCTTTCTGGACGTTTCTTTTTGTACTTAAGAAACGTCTTCCTCATTTAGTATAAAAATCTGATACGATGAGTGGTGTAAAATGCGATGAGACAGTAATGCTCCATTTGTCCTTCAATTACGATTCAAGTTAAAATCGACCAGCAGATCACGCCCGCCGGAAAAGATTTTGTCTTCGACTTGCTGCAGCAAAGAGCAGTGGAAACCAGTACAGCAAAGACATGAAGATGATCTAAACTGACTGCGAAATGGACTTCTGACTTCAAAGATTAATGCAATGCGATGTGGTCTTCGTCAACGAAATTGTAAAGAACGAGAGAAAGTTTCCATTGCTTCATTTTTGAAGGGTGTGTGTAATTCTGCTTTTAGAAGTAATAAATATTTTGATGAGCGTTTCACGTGTTATGGTATCAAAGCTGATGGCTAGTGAGGGGAGACTGAAGAATGACGTTTTCAAAGAACCCAGAAATCGAGTGAGACATCTTGTGAAACACGTTCCATTAGTCGTCTTTAGCCTTTCCCATGCTCCTTGATCTGCATCCTACCCTCTCCTACACCCGCAGACACAGAAGAGCTATTCGCACACAGTATCCTCAGAGTTCCAGAGCCTTACCTTTCGTATCTTAATGTCACCTTTCGCGCGTATATTACATTATTTTTGTGCTCTTTTGCTTGTGGGATTCCAGTTTGTTAGCATGTGAATATCCGGTTGCAACGATGCCCGTGGAGAGACAGTTAGACAGCGTGTTATCCACGATGAATAGGAGACTTGTTTCTGCAAGGCAACGAGAACCAGTGTTTTTCTTTCTTTACCAGCAGTAATGAGAATCGTCCCGAGAGTGTGTTAATAAATTCGATGGACGCACTAAAAGTTGTGGAAACAACATGGTAAGGGAAACAAGTATAGATTATTATAGTATTATAAGTAATTTTCCTTTCGGAGAAATAAAATAACCTGATTAAAATTTGTTTTTCTATAGTCATGATATTTCTTTGGTATATAATTGACATACTTTCGTTTACACTAGCTTTTCCCAAACTGTTTCTCTCGTTTTTTTTTAAATTTTGTTATGCGTTGTTAGTTATGAGTGTCGTTAGTTATGATTTGAAATTGAAATAACTATGTAACAAAATATGTTTCTGCCACTTTTAAAAATTTTATTAATTTTCTTAACGTTCAAAATAAACAAAGTGTTTAATCGAAGTACAGGAATTCCAATGGGTTTCGTCAGAGGGATACTTTGGGAACCGCGGTTTTACCCGTTTTAATTTGCATTTCATAAAAAGTGACATAGACAGTTTATATACGGAATTACGTTGCAAGAAGCAGATTAATTTGAAACAATATATAATTGTTTAGAGGTGTACTGAAATACTGAATTATGCTTACCAATACTCTTCTACACCCTTGTAGAAGTATGTGTCAACATGGGTAATTTGGGTTGATTGGGTAGATAGTGAAGATATTTAATGTTGCTGGAAATTACGACCTTTCTTTTGCCGGTGCTATCTTCACGAGAACGTTATAATTTAGTGAGGTAAATTGTGCGCTGTTGATTTCCATATAAATGACTTGAATTAGATGTTGATCGTCTGTTGTGCTATGCGCATTGAAATAACGAATCACTTTCCTTTTACCGAGCGTGGCTGCCCTTTCTATTTGAGCGAAATTTGTGAACACTCGTGCACAGGTAAATTCAGAGCAAAAGAAACGAATTACTAGAACAGTAACAGTACATATCTGGCTGTCGTGCAAAATAATGCCAGCAAGTAATATACACCATTAGTTACGAAGAGCATACTTTTAGTATATCATTTCTAAAGTTTTGTTTTTGTTTTCTCATCAGGCAAAGTTTTCAAACATTTTGTTATGTTCTCTTGGCATTGTTGTGCTACAGAAGTTCTGTCTTAACAATATTTTCCTTTATGGAATTCAGATTCTGAGAATTTGGATGGTTATGATTGTCAATTATGGGAAAGTATTATCCTATTGCCGCACGTGGTAGTCGCGCGGTCTCAGGCGCCTTCTCACGGTCCGTGCGGCCCCTTCCCGTCGGAGGTTCGAGTCCTCCCTCGGGCATGGGTGTTGTGTTGTCCATAGCGTAAGTCAGTTTAAGTTAGATTAAGTAGTATGTAGGCATAGGGACAGGTAACCTAAGTCGTTTGGTCCCATAAGACCTTACCACAAAATTTCAAAAACAGGTTTTCCTATTAATCTGGAAGGTTACAGTGAATTTCTCCACAGTAAACCAAAGTTTTCGTTCCTGAAAATGTGGAAAGAAACATAGATCGCAATGCAACTTTTCTCTTCGTGACTCTCTTTCCACTGAGACATTATTCTGGATTTGGAGGTATGTAAAGTACCCAGTCGTGAATGGTGTTTTTAGTATTTTATATCAACCCTCTTTCAGCGTGATTGCTCCTGCTCTTTCGAGGATACTGGTGGCACGCCCATTAGCGCTCTTCACGTAGGAAATCGTGTCTGCTAGCACGGTACTAAGACGCTTTGTGTTCTTGGCAGTTTCTGAATATCTTGATCACCTGCGTTAATATGCCTTGCGCTCCGTAGTACTCCCTCTTTCCGTTTGGTGGCCGCAGGTTAACCATAATCAGAATTAAACCAATAACTGCGTTTCTGGAATTCTTGATTGGCGGCAGCGAGTACAGATACTTCATGTGCTATTATTTTACTGGCACGTTCTCTGTGCTGTTAGTACTGGTATCCCACCTACAAGTCAGTGGTTAAATACTGATACGCCATCGACTGGACTTGGATTAGCGAAGCCACTGTTCTAAGCTGAAGACAAGTGAGCGCTGGTGGTGCTCTGTAACTCTAATGTGTGTGTCAGCTTCAGCGTCAAACGTGTCCTACAATAGTGTGCTACCTTGAGTCCGCTAGAGTAGATGAGAGACCTTTCAACCACAAATAGTTCACCTGCTGTATCTCTCAAAGTGATATACATATCATTACACACATACACCCAGGAGATAAGATTTTCCGGGACATTTGTATCGCACCCCTCCCGCAGCAAAGATACGGTAAGTAGATAATGTTGCGCTGGGTACCAAGTCAAATCAGAATGGGTGAAACAAAGTTGCTGGTGCCACTGCCGAAGAGGCTTGCTGTCTCTGACTACCTCTTGTTCCTGATACCTTTAAAACTGCACCACGCATGCGACATGGAGGGAGTTTGCTGATGGGAGGCTCTGAGGCAGGCAGTGAGACGTAGTAAGTTACGGCCTCTGAAGTGTACACGGTGAGTCACTAACTATTGCCACCTAGAACAACTCCGAAAGTATGACAGTAACTGAGACGTTTGTGGGACAGATGTTGCATGGGACAATGGGGGCCATAATATGACGTTGGTTTTTTGTTACTAGGTGGGGTCGCGTCAGAGATATGAAGGTCAACTTTGTTTTTCAAAATGGTATGCTATAGTTTGGTACTTATTTTCTGGTAGTGGCTATCGAGAAGAATCCAATGATGTATAACAGTAAGGTCTTCGAAGGTCAACGAAGGTCACAAAGGTGGCATGAACATCCATTTACAGAAGGTATTTCAAGTGATGACCATTGGTATCAATGTGGTGCTGCAGTCTTCTTATCATGGACTGAGTGGTATTCCTGATCACTACGGCACTTATCGAAGCATATACTCTGACAATTCCCTCTCGTATATCTTCAGGTGTAACTGGAGCGTTTTTATAAACAATGTCTTTTGCGAATCGCCACAAGAAAAAATCCTCAGTGGTGAAATCTGGCGAACGAGATGGCCACGACACATCTCCATCAGCGAAAAACGTGCCAGGCACCCATTGTGTTGATACCACATTCTTTTCCTTGCGTCGAAGGTATTTCTAGCAATAACAGACCTTCTTGCAGGCATATGGTGTACTTCCTACAAATAAGTTTTCCTTCGATGAAATAGTGGCCTATAATTCTGTCCTCCAGAATCCCACACCATACACTCATTGACCATGGTTTTTGGTGTGCAACTTGCCCCAGCCAACATGGATTTTCAGTTGCCCAATAACGTATGTTATGCAAATTAACATTTCCATGTTTCGTGAATGTACCCTCGCAAGTAAATAAAATAAAATTAATAAATGTGTCATCCCTCTAAATCTGAAGTTGAGGCCATCGGCAGAATTCAGTGCGTCGCATACAATCAGTGCCAATTAATTCTTGGTGGAGACTGATACGGAAAGGATGATATGTCTGGCAATGCAGAACACAAATAACAATACTCTGGTTCATGCCATTTTCCATTGCGATTTAACGCGAACTAGCACAAGGATCTCGAACCAAAGTGGCAAGAGTACCAGTTGCCGTTTCTGCGTTAGTAACTTTCCTTTGCCAGATATGTTTCTGATGCGTTAAAGGTCGAGATGTCCTCAGTTTATCATAGACATATTTAAATGAACGATGTGTAAGGTGAGTACATTGAGGATATCTTTCAGCGTATATGTCTCTAGCTCTCACTGAATTTCGTTGGCATTCTCCGTAAATGAGAAGCATATCGACTTGTCCTTTGAAGGAATACATCATTCACATTCACTTGACTCGATGATACTAGCCTACCGTTCCTGTTAGTGTTGTATAGCGGAACCGTCGAATGGTGTTCTGTTGCAGAACTATATCTTGGTAAGACCCATCCGATGGAATACAACAACACGGAGTTCCTGGCGTCCATTTCCAGCATTTAGCGTAGTATTATTAAGGAAAGCTTTGAGATCAAATTAGCAAGTGATCTTACAGACAGAGACGGAGCTCCTCGGTTATCAACTCTCTCGCTGGAGAAACGACAGTAGGGCAAATTAGCTCTGTTTCCTCACTCGTCGTTAAATATCACTGCAAGTAAGTATTGTGTTTGGTTGAATGACGGAGCCGTTTGTTTGCAGTGTGTGTACTCCTTCTGCATGGGACGTCTCTAGTTTCCTGTTTGTAGCCTCACTCACAGAGGGTTGAAACTGTCATGCACAGGAATCATTAGTTTTTGCTTTTTGCCTTAAAATTGAGAGGGTGCCTATCTGTCGAGCCATCGGCGGTTGTCGATGACGTTGTCCGGCGGCTTTCCTGTGTGTTATCTGAGCATTCGGTTCATCGAGAGGGGCTCAAGTTTCGCAACATCGGATAAAAACAATCTCTAAAAGCCAATCTACACACAGGAACTTCCAATCATCGTCCTTGTGCAATACGTTTTGTGGTTAACAGCAGCAGTTGGTACTACAACCAAACACAATTATTTCTTTTTGAACTAGGATCACTTGGATCGAAGGCCAACAGAGAATCGTTCGTAGATGCAATTGACTACTCTAAAGAGCTCACAAAACGCATAGAAGATGTCACAGTAAAAAGCTTAATATCACCGTTAGAGCAATCAATCTACTGAAAACACTTCAAAGATAATTATTTTTGTGAGTAGCTATTTGACGTGCACTTTGCATCAAAGGGTAAGAGAAGATTAATTGTACTCCTAAAGACATTTTCTATACAGATAAATGCTGATTTAGGAAGCTCCTGCGTTAATGTCTGCAGCTACAATAGAACAATGTGACATTGTTTTTGTAACATTTGACCTGCATTCGGGATGAGTAGTTTGCAAATCCCGGTCCATCCGCGCAGACATACACGTTTTTAATAGCTTATTTGTTCGTATTTGGAACGGAGTACGTAACTGATACTGCGAATCAAGGATCGGAGAGTTTGTTGGCTCGTTTGTGGAGGTATGTAACATGTCATGTGATTCGCGTAAACAACTGGTCGCTGATTTTCGTCTGCGGTTATGGAGCCAGATAGCGACTCATATGGGTTTCATAGGTTTTATATCAATCGAATTTGGTCACCGAGGTATTAACATGAATTCACTATAATGTTCCTCAGATCATTGTAGCACGGTTATGGCTCCGAGACAATGACTATTATATTGTTGAAAGATGACTTGCCGTCTGTAACATCATAGATTAAGGGTCGACCAGCAATCGCACAACTTGCGTACGGGCCGCTAGACACCGCCGCGAGCGCTAAGAGTGCATTGCGGTCGCAGGCGCACGTCTTGCGTACGGGCCGCGAGGTGCCGCCACGAGCGCCACCATACACAAGTGCCGACGGATTTCGGCCAGCTCTCATTTTGTTGGCATCTAATTTTTGCCTATTCTCTTATTTGCTTAGCTGCTTAGCTCTTATTCGTTTATGGCTCATGTTACTGAGCTCTCTTTCAGCCATTCTGATTGTTTTGATTTACTCCCAACTGAGAAGTGCTCATTTTGGCATTTCATTTTTGCGTATTTCTCATTTTGCTAATAATATGCTCCTTAGCTTTTTACGGTTGAATTGACTGACATAGTCTCATTTACTGTTTATTCATTTCAGCCTGTTCATATGTTGATGTTCTTGAAATACTGTAATAATTATCGGAAGCATTTCTTCCCTTAATCTTGTGTAAAGTATTCTCGATGTAGGATTTGTTCTGTGACACAGGTGTAAGGTTTTGAATATAAATTATATACGAAACTGTGCTTTAAAAGGAATTTATTTTTTTTCAGTTTGTACTACATCAGCGAAAATTTTGTGATATGAGGGAGAAATTTGAGGGGCGAAACCATGGAAATAGTCTTAAGGGATCCCCTTTAAAAATAAAAATTTGTGTGACACTGAAGGACGTGACACTGTAGGCACCGAAAATTTATATATATAAAAAGATACGCCACACGTCGAGGAAGACATCAAGTATGAAGGGGGGCAAATTATTCGGAGCTGTCATCGTGTCTTCGATTACTACCACAGTTCTCATGCAAGCCCAGGAATATCTCCCATATCTAATACAGTTCTCAGCAGCCTGTGTCCGTGGTGTGCTGCAGGTTTCGAACCGCCGTTCTTCTCGATGATGGCGGTTGTTGAGACGACCATCTACCTAGAACAGCAAAATTTGATTCACCCGAAGAATCGACTAGTTTCCATTGATTGACGGTCGAATCCCGGTGGTTCCGTGCCCATTGCAATCGTAATTGACGATGTCGTTGGATCAGCTTGTAAACACATGTCGGTGTTCTGCTGCGGAGCTCTATGCTGAACAATGTACGGTGAACAGGGTGCTCCAAAACACTTGTGTGTGCACCAGCATCGTGCTCTATTGGCAGAGACGCCTCAGATCATCACTTTACAGAGCGGACAAGCCTCCGAACCATACGTTCAGCGTAGAGTCGTGGACGTCCAACCATTTAGCGCCGCTATCCGTAAGATGCTCACAACAGTACCACGTGAACATTCGAGCAGCTTCCCAGTTTTCGAGATACTCGTTCACAGGCTCTGCATAATAATAATCTACCCATTGTCAGAATCGTTTATTTAAATAGATTTTCCCATCTGCAGCCCAGATCTTTGCTTGGATAATTGCCCGTCCATGTCTGCTCCGTGTACGTACTTTTCTTGCCGCTACACGTGCCCGCAATGCAGGCGGCATCCAACGTTGCGATGGGCGGTGGTCATAATGTTTCGGCTGATCGGTGTGTACAGGATGTCCATAATTAAAGTTACAATTTTACAACGCAGTAGAAAGAGAAAAACTGCTCAGAATGACGTCAATGTTTAATAGCAAATTACCAACGCAAGATGAAACGCCATGGAACAAAATGGCTTTAACAAAAGTCTTACCAACAGATTGCGCTGTAAACATATTAACGTAAATGGAGTCGACTACAAATGAAAGGTGAATCGCAATATGATGGCTGTGGTTGTATATCATACCATCCGTACCGTTCAACGTGAGTGACTGCACAAATTCGGCAGTCAGCAGTTGCGCCACTGTCATTTAGGTAAGGTCATCTACAACGACAACTTCCTACCAAGTCGGATGGGAAAACAGGTTTCTCATATTCCTAGGGCAAGAAACGGCGTAAAAAACAAAATTACAACGGTTTTTAACCCTCGTGAGACAGACGCAAGACATGTTAACCAAGCTGTCCATCGTTTTCTGCCAAAAGCTGAAGCAGAGGAACAGCATGTGCCACAATCGGTCAGAGTCTCGGGTGTCATGTTCAGAATGCGTTGCGCAATGCGTGACTTCAGTTCAGCTATGTTCGTAATTGGAGTGAACACCACGTCTTTCAGATACCCCAAAGACAGAAGTCACACGGATTAAATGCACGGATCTGCACGAACAGGCTAAAGGAAAATGACGGCTGGTACTTCTGTCATTTCCGAAACGCCTCTGACGCAGCCGCTTCAGTGGCTGTGCGATGATACGAGGGCTTGTCATCTTGCGTAAAAGTGATCCTACCCACACATCCACACTATTGAAGGGCTGGATTGACATAGGTTCACAAGAGGTTCTCACAGCGGCTTACGAGTGACGCTACAGGTAGGAGTACCCACAGGACTTATATCCTCGAAAAAATACGGCCCTACGATAAACGGTACAATCATCCCGCAACATACAATCATCTTTGCAGAACGAAGACGTACTTCTTGATATAGGTGCAGATCTTCCATGGCCGATGTTACACAATACCGCTTATTGGCATGTCAATAAAATGGAAATGGGCTTCGTCCGCCCACACTATGTTCCATGGTCATTCATTTTCAACTTCCGTGAGAATGAGAAGTGAACATTTGTCTTGCTGGCAGGTCAGCAGGAAGCAGCTCCTAACATGGGTGACTTTGTGTGGATAGCAATGCAAGACGTTACGCTGGGTTTTATGCACCGTGCTCGCAGGCATGTCCAACGTTCGGGCAACTTGCTGTGCACTGCATGTTTGCACACCACCTCTCGGTCCTCCTGAAATGCTGTGGCCACTACTTAGACAGACGTCGGATGAACAGTTAAACTCCCTTTGTCTGACTGCACTTCAAAAGAACGTCTTTTCGGATTTTGTAACCATTTTCTCAATACTCTTAGCAGATATCGGACCAAAGTCTTTTTTAATGTCCTTGACTGTCAAGAAGCTCTGCATAGCTACTGGCGCACAGTCACCGTGCTTGTAAAAGTGCTTTGCCAGCAGCGAGCGATCCTTACTAGAGACAATGACGTTTGGCGTCTCGGACGCAAACTCAGCACCAGCCGCGTGCAGCTTGTCTGTCTGTGTGCACAGTCTGACACTTAAAGCGCCATCTGTCGGTCAAATTTTCGTAAATTATTTTTTTTCCATTACGTTTCTCCAAGAGTCAATAATACGTTGATCAAAATTGACGTTGGTCTGAGCAGTGGTTCTCTCTCTCTCTCTCTACAGCGTTTTCAACTTCGAACTTTAATTATGGACACCCTGTACTTAAAGAAGTATCATTGTATCACACAGTCACTTCCCTTAAAAGTAAGACAGCCGTTTTCCTTCTCGATGTCGACCACTTTCGAACTTGGCCCACTTTAGAGAATTTCGTCGTCAACGTTATTGTTTAACAGTATTCTTCGCTTTTTTCCCTTTTGTCAGCTGCTAATATTACTCAATAACTGTATAGTAAATAAGAATATTCGTTCGTTAGTACTATTAATATTGTCTTCGTATTAGACGTCGAAAGGGATAGCAGCAATACCAATGCGACAATACGGACAGATGGTACCACTGTACTACTGTGACAGCTCAAAACGATCATCCTGCTGCTAATACAATGCGAGCATTTGACTGACAGCAGGGAATGCGGCAGAGTTCCGAAATTAATTAAAAGTTGTACCGCCAACCCCGGCTGTAACTGGCGCCGAATTAAAATTTGGAAGCGCACTTCCGCAACGTCTGTCTGTCCGAAATACCGGACGGCTTCGCGGCTGAGCTGCGCTCGACAATCTAGCGGGAAACTTCTCTCCGTAGTCACAGCGTAATGCAACGTCAGTCTCTCTTCCTTTATATTAACAACTGAACGATGAAACTGACAAAATATTTCCTTCCTCATTGTAAACAGGAGAAAATGAGAGTGGCACGCGCTGACTGCTTGTTTAGCAAATAGCTTTCAGAGATTGTAAATGAAATGCTCTGTCAGAATTTCCAACAGAAAGACTTCAACAACGTAGTTAAAAGCAGTGTCACATGTTATTACTGGATTATCTGCAAACTTGGCCACTACAAGTGCAGTGAAACAAGATGGTAATGTATTAAGTATTCTTTGTATTTTATGTTGGACGTGATACTTCAGTGTGTTGTTAAGCAAATACACAGACATTGATCTGTTGTCCGAAATACTGTTTCATTTACAAAACTGTAAGTAGTATAGTACTGCACATGTTTCGCACTGCAGATATTACTTTAATGAATTTAGGTAAGCCCTCTTGTCAATAAGTACTGCTCTGAACGAGTGGTCTTCAACGAAACTTCGCTTGTGCAGCCGGTCGTCATGCACTACACCATACGATATTTCGACTGGGCACCTGGTAGTTAAGTGGAACATTGCACTCAGACGGAGACTTGCCCCATCCCGCAATCTATTAGCACGCTGTGGGTACTCCGAGCATGATTTAACCTTCCTATTTCCACTGGTTTCTGCCTGGTTTTTTAAAGTACGAGTTCTTTTCGCACGACACGACGGATGATACAGCAAGATATAGACATCAAGTGGTACATCTAGGTATTTCTATGAATGTAGTGCACTGCAGCAATTACTTGTAGCGTAGGAAACAACAGTCGGCAAGAGGACTGTGCTACCTGATTGCAGAAGATTGTGACATGTGGTTTTTTTTATAGTGATATATTGAGGTCATTCACAATGAAAGTGAGTATTCCTAACGTTATTGTAAAATAAATTTGGGCTTCTGCTACTGCGTTTATAAATGGTTTCGGAATGGAATCTCTTGCACAGTATGTACTTTTGATACGAATTTATTAAATTTTAGGCCCATTTTTGCTCGTTATTTAAGATTACAATTTGTTTTAGATGTAATGAGTGCGTGGAAGTATCCAGATGTGGGATTTTGTGTGAGAGAAATGGGAAACTGGTTGCAAATATATCTCATGGAACGATGGGTGGGTGAAAACCATATGTAGCAGTGGTATCAAAGTAAAACCACCTCCTTAAAACTATTGACTGTTTACTACTGCCAGTTTCGTCTTGTATTCGTTGCTTTCTATGATGATAGAAATCAATTTTGTCAAAAAATTTAAATTAACTTTCGGTTATATTATTGAGACTCAAAGGTTAAGAACGTTACGGCAACGTGACCGGATTATCTGGTGGGCAGCGTCGTAGCCGATGGAATTGTGCATCTCAGCAATGCCCATCTTTTCTGTTCGCTATTGATATATATGCGTTTTGTGTCGTCTTCGTTTGGAGGAAATCGTGGAAACGATGAAGTCCCACTTCTTATCCAAATGTTATAAGGTGCTAAGGTTCATCATATATTCCGCCGTTTTTATTTACAGGTATTCTTTAGTAATGGAGTCCCAGAAAGATCTGGTGGCTAACACTATTGTATCATCATCCTGCATTTAGTACGGGAGGGGGTACAACGCTTAGCAGGGCTCTACCACGATGCACGTGTTGTAGCCTGTATATGTCACTCATCTGCGTCATCTACTTATCAGATCGTTTTCTTTTATACAAATTTATTCAAGTTCCTTCCCCAGATACTTTACACTTCCTTATTCGGTGATCGGCCTCGCATTCCAGAATCTAACTTTTTTTCTGTGCAACATAAACCACTTACCTTGTAACCGAAACGTTTGTGATGGCGTGGTGAGGTGTCTTGATCAAGTTAGAGGTGCCGTAGTCGAGGATGTAGCCTCGGATAACCAGTCTGTTGGCCAATTTTGTGAAAACACTTAAATTAAATTGTTGTAATACACTACTGGCCATTAAAATTGCTACACCACGACGATTACGTGCTACAGAAGTGAAATTTGTGGTGTCACCGCCAGACACCACACTTGCTAGGTGGTAGCTTAAATCGGCCACGGTCCATTAGTACATGTCGGACCCGCGTGTCGCCACTGTCAGGATCGCAGACCGAGCGCCACCACAACGCAGGTCTCGAGAGACTTACTAGCACTCGCCCCAGTTGTACGGACGACTTTGCTAGCGACTACACTGACGAAGCCTTTCTCTCATTTGCCGAGAGACAGTTAGAATAGCCTTCAGCTAAGGCCATGGCTACGACCTAGCAAGGCGCCATTAGTTACTTCAAGATAGAGTCTCATTTGTATCTTCAAGAGCGATGTACCACAAGGATGGAATAAAGTTAAGTATTTCCGCAGCTACGTACTTTTCGTTATGGCATTCATTACGTATCTTGTTTCAGACCTCACGCCATCCTTCGTACGCTTATAGCGTGCATTTCGGCCCCCTCAAACACACTGTGTCGGCACCTCTTGTCGACACAACAAGTGGCGACGAGGATGGGATAAAGTTAAGTATTTCCGCAGCTACGTACTTTTCGTTATAGCATTCATTACGTATCTTGTTTCAGACCTCACGTCATCCTTCGTGCGCTTATAGCGTGCATTTCGGCCCCCTCAAACACACTGTGTCGGCACCTCTTGTCGACACAACAAAATTTAACCAACAGGAAGAAGGTGTTGTGATGTGTAAATGATTAGCTTTACAGAGCATTCACACAAGGTTGGCGCCGGTGGCGACACCTACAACGTGCTGACATGAGGAAAGTTTCCAACCGATTTCTCATACACAAATAGCAGTTGACCGGCGTTGCCTGGTGAAACGTTGTGATGCCTCGCGTAAGGAAGAGAAATGCGTACCATCACGTTTCCGACTTTGATAAAGGTCGGATTGTAGCCTATCGCGATTGCGGTTTATCGTATCGCGACATTGCTGTTCGCGTTGGTCGAGATCCAATGACTGTTAGCCGAATATGGAATCGGTGGGTTCAGGAGGGTAATAAGTAACGCCGTGCTGGATCCCAACGGCCTCGTATCACTAGCAGTCGAGATGACAGGCATCTTATCCGCATGGCTGTAACGGATAGTGCAGCCACGTCTCGATCCCTGACTCAACAGATGGGGACGTTTGCAAGATAACAACCATTTGCCCGAACAGTTCGACGACGTTTGCAGCAGCATGGACTATCAGCTCGGAGACCATCGCTGCGGTTACCCTTGACGCTGCATCACAGACAGGAGCGCCTGCGGTGGTGTACTCAACGATGAACCTGGGTGCACGAATGGTAAACCATTTTTTCGGATGAATCCAGGTTCTGTTCACAGCATCATGATGGTCGCATACGTGTTTGGCGACATCACGGTGAACGCACACTGGAAGCGTGTATTCGTCATCGCCATACTGACGTATCACCCGGTGTGATGGTATGGGGTGCCATTGCTTACACGTCTCGGTCACCTCTTATGCACATTGATGGCTCTTTGGACAGTGGACGTTACATTTCAGATGTGTTACGACCCGTGGCCCTACCTTTCATTCGATCCATGCGAAACCCTACATTTCAGCAGGATAAAGCACGACCGCATCTTGCAGGTCCTGTACGGGCCTTTCTGGATAGAGAAAATGTTCGACTGTTGCCCTGGCCAGCACATTCTCCAGATCTCTCACCAATTGAAAACGTCTGGTCAATGGTGGCCGAGCAACTGGCTCGTCACAATACGCCAGTCACTACTGTTGATGAACTGTGGTATCGTGTTGACGCTGCATTGGAAGCTGTACGTGTACACGCCATCCAAGCTGTGTTTGACTCAATGACCAGGCGTACTAAGGCCGTTGTTACGGCCAGAGGTGGTTGTTCTGCGTACTGATTTCTCAGGATCTAGGCACCCAAATTGCATGAAAATGTAATCATATGTCAGTTCTAGGGTAATATGTTTGTCCAATGAATACCCATTTATCATCTGCAATTCTTCTTGGTGTAGCAATTTTGATGGCCATTAGTGTATTATTTAGACTCAAAAGGTTAAGGCCGTTGCGGTAATTTGACCACTGTCGTGAGGCAGCTGCAAATGTATTATAATCCAGTCTTCCGAACGATTCTGGAATGTTGTCTCAGTGTTTGGAGTGCTTATCCTACAGGCGTGACGAGGTTCATCGAACGATTTGGGAGGTATGCTGCTGGGGTAATTACATGTAGAGTATTCCATGCGAACGTGCCACATAAACAGTCAGGGAACGTGAGAATCCGTCGAACAAATACGGATGAAAACTGTGTGTCGGGACTTTTGATAAAGGGGAGATGATGTATTTGAGGGAATAATGCCAGATGTCGAACCTGGTCCATTTAGAAGGTAGCGGATGAAGTACTGGCGGAAATATATCTGCAAGGACGAGTCGTGAGTCGCATAGCTGAGTTAGTAGAGTACTCGTCTGTATAAGCAAAGGTGCCGGGTGTAGTTCCGGTCTGACTCGCACTTTTAGTCTTCCTAGAAGTTTCAGGTCAGCGCACATTTTGCTTCACAGCGAAAACTTCACTCTAAAGACGACGTATTTCTCCTGCTGGGTAAAAGTGGAGAACTTTTACTTGAAAAAGGCTGTGCTACCATTACGCTAATGTGTTAACGCAGGACCGATTTAAATTGGAAAAAAAATTGGTTACAATTCTGTCCACTAAGTGCTAATCCGATGTTGTCCAACTTCTAATCAACATCTCCGGTGCCCACGTCCCCTTCCTAACCCATTACATATGGAAACATTTCTATATGTCTCTTTTCCGATACACGGAGCCAGATTTGGACCCGGTGACCAAAATTGTGACTAACTTTCTTCAGCTTGAATTGATTCCGCATCAACACATTAGAATATTTAAGTTTCGTTGTCGTACGATAATTACAGCCCACACTGGGCGTCTGTGAGTACCTACATTTTAGTTAAGACCACTCGGTATGTAAGCAGTGTAGAGACGAATGGGGAATCATGAAGCACTGTAAAGACAAATGAGGTAATCCACTGACATAAGCGTCTTTGGCAAAGAGCAAAATGCTATTGCCCAACGCTCTAGCAACGGACTTGTCGGAAACGGCTGACACGGTCGGCTATTCCGGGACCCACGGAACGTACGGATCGCATAACGAACTTGTGACGTCACGCTATTTGCCTAGCCCGAAATACATCGCAAACTCTCGGCTACGTCCAGGGCCTGGCGATAAATCAGTACGTTAATGGAAATATAACCAGTGAGCTCCATAACCTTGTCACGTGTTATTCATAGTTAGTTTATATAAACGCGTAGCCACAAAGTATTAAAAGGTGTGAAACAGTAAATCGGTTCCCGCTGCAGACGGTCGCTGCAACTTGTAAGACCTGTAGGCTGACGTGCAGCGACGTACGCCACAGTGCCGGTATATTTCGTTCACCCCAGCTATTCGTGAGCTTTTATCGTGGCCATCTACGGAAAGTGGTTGAAGTACCCTGAAGCGACGCAGAGGCAACAAGGAACTGCACTTCCACAGTCATAGCAGAAAGTGAAGATCGGAGGCCTGCCCGTTCTGTAAAACCGGACAGGTTTCCACCTGTGGTAGATTTGACGATCGGGGTTTTGCTGATGCTAGATCATTGATTAACATGGGGCTCCTCAGCAGATGTCTGCTTCTGCCATTATGAGAAAACACATCGTCATTTACGACTGCAGTGGCCACAGCATCATAAGGGTTGTGCCCATGGAAATCCATGGAATGGGTTCTGGTTGTTGAGCAGATCGATGGCTGTGCCCGGATTCACCGTCATTCATCCTGCTCGAGACATGTGTCAGGCCGGTCGGAGCAATATTGTGCTACGCAGGACAGTCATCTGGTCTTTCTTGGAACGTACGGTAATAATCGAAAGCACAAAAGCAGTTGTCTTATAACGGAAAATTATTGCGGCCACGTGCGTCCTTTAATTATTACCGCGACGTCGGTGGCGTCTTGCACCATGATAACTCATAATTTTCGGTACCACCACGCCATAGTTGTGGTACGGTCGTTTAAACAGCATCATTGTGAATAAACGACGATCTGTCGGCCACAGATTTCGCATAACCTGAACACGATGGTACACATCTGGGACGCTATCGGGTGCCAACTTGGCGCTCACAATCCAGCGGCCAATATTTTAAGGAAATTGCGTGAACTAACAAAAAATGCCCACATAAGTTAAAAGAACATAGCGACTCCACTGACAAAGCCTTTTTTGACGTACAGAGCAACTATATGCAATAAATTCGTTCTCAGAGTTCTAGGTTTTGCGGAGTATTACATGTACAAATATGACTGATGCGTGAACTGAACCATGAAATTAACGAATTTGCCTTGTGTCCACCTTCACAAAATAACGACAGAGAGAAATAGTTGTTTTGTGTGTTGGAATATGCGACATCTTTATCTGTACCAACAGTGCAGCGTCCATTCAGAAGGAATTTCGGAATGGAGCATTGTGCGTTGGTGTAGACAATTTAGCGACACTGGTTGTGTCTGTAAAAAAAAAAAAAAAAAAAAAAAAAACAGCGGGCAAAGTGTGCCAGCTACAACAGTGGAGTGGGTGAGGGCAGGTTTCACACGCAGACCAAAAGAATCAACGGTCGGCGCAATCCAAGGATGTGGAACGCATCAGTGCTGCAGGAATGTCCATTATTTCACCATCAAATCCGTTATAAACAAAAATCTATTTTAACCCACTACTCGTAATTACAAGCTGCACCTTGACCTGAAATATTTCATAATTATAAATCAATAGAATTAGAACTCTAAAAAAGATTCTCTAATATCGGTGGTATACAAACAAATAAATTAAATGAAGCCAGTAGTGTATTATCAATGACGGGGTAGGTTCCTCTGAATGGAATGAGATACCGCCAAATTCTTTGGGTTTAAAGACCTTAACTAATAGTGCCGACAGGATGTTGCTACATAAGTCTGAAACGAAATTGACTACGGCTTGGGCATGCGGTGTGTGAGCAAAAGAGCACTCGCAGAATATTTATAGAGTGGAATATGCAAACTTAGTGAGTTTACTGTTATATTCCTGCATCAATCTTATTTGTACATGTGATGCTTTGCAAAACACGACGCTCGGAAAACTAATGACTCATTTATAGTGGCCCTGTGTTTTCTGATCTGTTATGAACCTGCTCAATGTTTGTTTTTGCATTTCCCTTTCTTTGTTCGGGTTCCTTTTCTGTCAGCTTGCGCCTATCTAACAGCTGATTCAATTTACAGTTGTTTGATATATGATGTTAGTGTACACTTTGAAGCTGATTGGTCGCGTGTCCGAGCACATGTCACCTATCTAGGCTCTAGGGTACATTTAGCTTGCATACACCACTAGTTACACGTGAAATCCCCTGCTATACCCGCAGGAAAGGGCAGATAAATTAATTTGTAGAAAGAGGCCAAAATTAGTGGCTGTCAGGTACACTCGAACATACTACTTTATTCATTTGACAAACATTACAAGAGTAAAGGAAACATTAAAAACAGAGCAAGCCAAACATTAATTTTATAACTTAATTCCCGGATAAATGCGCCATTCAATCTCGCGCCTCAAGGGCAAACCATTTGAATTTCAAATTTAAAAGGCAGAAAGCCTGATCTTAAAACATTTCTCTAAATTAGGGTGAAGACCCAAACTATCTCACGCCTTAAGGGCAAAACAACTTTAATATAAAATCGGCTACACAAACAAACAACAAGGACAAATAAGAAAAGGGAGCACATCAAACGGCACTCAAAAGTTTTCAAGGGTCGGCCTGGAATTCCAAAACTAACGCTCGCCTAGGTGAGACAGGCAGTCGGCCCACCAATTCTCAATCCGACGGCAACCCAACCGACAGACAGTCAACGGACCAAGCGACAGGTTAACTTCACTCACACATCACTCACACATCAGGGAGTTCAATGGGACAACGCAGAAGGTATCGGCACCCACAACGAATAACACATTCAGCTGTCAAAGTACACGCTATGCGGGACAGTCACAACACGACGAGGAAAATACAGTGCCTGAATTTACTTCAACGGTCAGGGCAAGTAACCGGAATCTTAACGACCACAAGGCAGAAGATTCCGCTGGTGCACTTCAGTTCCAAAATAATCAAGTTAAGTTAAACTCCACAGGAGGGCGGCTAGAATTTTGCCAACTTGAAAAGACACGTTGTTGCTGGCGAGAATGTCCCAACAGCCCACAACGAAATTCAAACGACACAATGTGAACAGTTGGGGCTGGCTGGTAGATAAAGTAAAGACTCAACTTTCGTGTCTGGGATCAGTGAGCCACGGACCTCGTACCAATGCCACACTCCGACCGCTCACGAACGGCGCCAGTGGCCCTGGCCAGATACGCGCCACGGAGACTTCCTCGCTGCTCCACGCATACCGACCAATTACCCGCACACGGTACAGCCGGAAACTATAAGCGTGATGCCAAAGATAGTACAAGGGTGCGAATATCGATACATGCTGCTGCTGCGACTCGCGGAGAGAGAGGATAACAGCATAATCGCGATAACCGGGGGAGACTAATGACAGAATAGCAACCAAGGTTTAAAGAAAAGCATAACACAAGTCAGCCACGGCTCATTACGTATTTCATAATTTTGACTTTGATGACTTCCTCTCACAGTCTGCAATCAGTTTCATACTATGAATAGTTTTAACATTTTCTATGTGATTTCAGTTAGCGATGTTATACTACTTGGGGTGTTCAATAAGAAATGAAACACTTTTTTCTCTGAAAACAGGCTGGTTTTATTCGGGATTCCAGCTCACCATATTAGTGACCAATCTTTTTATTACTAAACCATATTTTTCTACATAATAATAATGCGACAGCCTTACTCCACTTACTGGGAGGGCATGTATACCCGTGTGGTACCACTCTACTGGTCGACCTAGGAGCCAACGTCTTGCTGCAGTAGCCTCGTATCATCCACGTACTGCTTCCCGTGAAGCTCAAATAGATGGAAGGTGGTAGGTGCGAGGTCTGGGCTGTAGAATGGATGAGAAAGTTTTGTGAGCTGTTCTTGGCTGTGCAGATTTGTGTGAGGTCTTGCATTGTGATAGAGAAGGAGAGGTTCATTTGCATTTTTATGGGGACGAAGTTGTTGAAGTCGTTTCCTTCAATTTCCTGAAGGTAGTACAATACTCTTCAGAGTTGATAGTTGAACACTGAGGAAGGGCATGAAATACAATAACCCATTTAGAGTCCCAAAGGTCCGTAGCCATAGCATTACCACTGAGGGTGCAGCTTTGAAATTTTTCTCTGGGGGACAGGTGGTGTGCGTTAGTCTATGGATCGCCGTTTCGTTTCCGGTTTGAACTGATGGATCCATGTTTCTTAGCCTGTGACGATGTTCGACATAAAATTGTCACGCTCAAACTCGCAACGCACGAGGAATTCCGCATTGGTGATCCTCCGTTAGTCTTTATGATCTGCCATTAGGTGGTGAGGAACCCAGCGACATACACACCTGGCTACACCAACTGGTGGACTAGTGTGGAGGAACTCCCTGCAGAGACATCTAGTTGTGCAAAGAGGTGTTTGTGATCCATCAGTCACTTCGAATGAGAGTGTCCGCACTCTCCAACGCAGCAGAAGTCGCAGTGGGAGATGGGAGAGACTTGGGAGATGATGTTTCAGCGATGACAGATGCCTCACCCAGCGACGCAGTGTGCTTTTGTTCACTGACAGGTCTACGTAGACATTCCGCAAGCGCCTGTGAATAACTGCGATGCTCTGGTTTTCCGGCAAAAACATTCAATGAAGCACTTCCGTTGCAAATGCTCCGTCTAGAGCCACCACCTATCGGAGCTTCCTGAAACTATAGGGGTTGAAGCGAGATTCCGTTGTTGTGTTAACGTACTGCTGCAATGCCTCGTAGACGTCGTTATCGTCTTATCCTTCGGCGGTATGTTCCTGTCTATAGGTCATTGAAAGCAATAAACATTTACCTTACTGGGCAATTTAATAAGGAGCAGCTTGATGGGGGTGTGTTTCGCAGACTCAAAATGCATATCACGTGTGACTTATCAGCGGTTTTCGGAGGCAGTACATGGTTTACCTTGGCTGTTGTGTGGTGCAGTCATCCCGACTATGGTGGCTTTGAAGCTTTTCCTGATGCAAACGTTTTGGCTTGGAAGACTTGGAGCATAACAGAGAGTACCGGGTGTCTACAGAAGATACCTTATGGTACCTTGGTTCCAGACAAGCCGTTTCCCATCTCAACTAGAAGTAGGAAGTTGCTTAATTCTGACGACTATTTGTTTATTGGGGCAAAGTAGGTAATAACAATTGTAAGATAAAGATTGTAGGAGATTGTACATTGTATTATAGGCAACAAATGACCTTATTTATGTGACCTTGAACCCAAAAAAATACTACACACTGATCTTGCCAAAAGCCGAGAAACGATTATTCTTGGTGTTGTAGCTCTCAGAGGCACTCTGGGATGTACACAGTGCCTCTGGGTACCTCTGTTAGTCTCCGTGACCTTGAACACGGTGTTGGAAACGTGCTTTTATGCTTCTTTATTGGTCGTGAAAATAGCTGAAAAATAAAGTGTGTTGCATTACTTACTGAACGGCCCTTGTACACCGCCTGGCTAAAACGAACTGAAGCACACGGAGGGGGTTTTGCTATTTCAATAGCTACAGACTTGACTATAAAGTGCAATGAACCCACTTGGCAATATGTTGTCCCACTCCCTCTAGCCTGGATGCGCACGCTTATTCAGTGCGAAAGGGTGCCATAAAGTCGGTGTATCCACTCATGAGGCAAACTGGCCATAATTGTTGTAAATCCTCCTTGATATCATAAATACTGGCACTGGGAGTGGGTTGACATTAGAACTAGCTGCACACATGTCCTATCTAGGACAGATCTGGGGATTTTCTAGCCATGTGAATGCCTCAGCATCATGCAGACAGTTTATAGGGACACGTTACTGTATGAACTAGCACTGTCCTATTGGGAAACGCCACCGTGATTTTGTTGCAGGAGAGGTCACACATGGAGCTCGCCGGACGTGAGAGCTGGTCTGTGTACTAGCACAGTCCCCTCCGTCACTATCACCTATGATCTGAAGTCATAACCGATGGCTCCCCATACAATAACGCCAGCAGTAACGACATTGGGAGAACGGGTTGTGGCGCCAGATCGCCATCAATCTTCGCCAGTAATCCGCAGTCGTGCAGCACTGCTATCCGACGCTCAACACAGTGCGACGCAATTCATCGGCATGCTTTCCGGTCACGACAGCAGTCGAAACGGGCCGTTAATTCCTTATTCCGGCTGCTACTAGTCAGATTAACGGTTCAGGATCACAAAGAATATTGCACAGAGTCCGATACTTGTTCTCGGATGGCAGGCGCAGATGTAAAGGGCTTCGTACATACTACGGCAATACTCCCTTTTTTTCGTCAGACCTAGTTCACGGCGACGAGTATGCCTCAACTCACGTTCTCACGTAGTCGAACACCTGATACCTGTCGCATCCAAAAGCGTCAAAAATCTGCATACTGCGAGATCCGTCCACCCGGCTAAATGGACACCCACACTGAGGTTCCTTTCCAACTCTGCCACGTGCTGATAATGTGATTCTAAATCTCCGTGGTCTTCAAAGTAGTCACCCAACAACTGCCGATAGAACCTTATATACACTACTAGAACTAAATGGTTCAAATGGCTCTGAGGAGTATGGTACTTAACATCTGAGGTCATCAGTCCCAGCCGGCCGGAATGGCCGAGCGGTTCTAGGCACTACAGTCTGGAACTGCGTGACCACTACGGTCGCAGGTTCGAATCCTCCCTCGGGCATGGATGTGTGTGCTGTCCTTAGGTTAGTTAGGTGTAAGTATTTCTAAGTTCTAAGGGACTGATGACCTCAGAAGTTAAGTCCCATAGTGCTCAGAGCCATTTGAACCATTTTTTCCACCAGTCCCCTAGAACTTAGAACTACTTACAGCTAACTAACCTAGGGACATCACACACATCCATGCCCGAGTCAGGATTCGAACCTGCGACCGCAGCAGTCGCGTGGTTGCGGACTGAAGGGCCTAGAATCGCTCGGTCACCCCGGCCGTCTATTAGAACTAGTAAGGACACTAAACACGATAACATTAACACACTGGTGATGCCCATTCTTTCTGTCAGAGAGAATTGTGACTCTCATCACATATTCAGCCGACGAATACTTGTTTGTGTAAGAATTTACATTGAAATCCGGCCATGTCATCTGGGTGCTTCACTTTTTGTCAGGCACTCTATTACATAGTTAACTGTTGCCTCACGTTCCAGTATTCAGGGATCAGACACCTTACAGTGTAAGTGCTTCTCTTCGTCTGTTCAGTTGACGGTTCTCTATGTGACTGATTCTAATGCATATTGAAATAGTTAATTTCAATATATTTGAAATAGTTAACTATTTACCTCTTCTTCCTTTCCACACATCACATGTGGTGATGACTCGCTAATGAACACTAAACATCATTACATAATGTGTGTGAATCACAGCTGAGAAATAGATAAAAATTACGTAGTTATAAGCCCCGCAACTCCAGTGGATGACACACTTATACGATGTTGGTAACGGTATCTGCGTGGCAGATCGGCAGCTTTCAGCGTCCACGAATTATGAGTTGCGACAAACATGACACTTCAGGATGGACGTTTTTCTGACCTGTAGCTACGTCGGCAGTTCTTACGTTGTTAATGAAGCCTCATTATGCTTATTGACAAATATAACTGTTCCATCACCCCAATAAAGGTGGTTTAGGGATAGCGTCTTTGATTCGTAATCCAAAAGTCGTTGGTCCATCGTTCGAATCCCGCCAGTGCTTAGTTTTGATTAATCATCACCATTGGCGGCTGAAGAATTCCGGCATGTCACCCTCATTCTGGCAATGGCCTTGTCAAAGAGCGTGGAAGAGCGGAAAGAGATTCAGGACACTTTCTTGTCCTAGGGGTGGGAAACTGCCCCTAAAGGCGGAAGAATCAGCAATGATCAACGTTATGAGGATGCAGAACGCAATGGAAACCACTGCATTAAAGACACGTAATGTGTATCCACAGGACATGTGGTCTGAATTTGAAAAAAATGTCGCGATGATCTCTCCACTGCCAAAAGATTCTGAAATAGTACCCCATTCGGATCTCAGGGTGGGAAGGGAAGGGGGGGGGGAGACCGCCAAGAGGGAGGCGAGCATGAGAAAAAGATTTAATAATCAACGAAAGAATAAGATTCTAAGAGTAGTGGCATAGAATATCAAGGGCTTGAACATGACAGGGAAACTAGAAAATTTGAAAGGGAAATGCAAAGGCTCAGTCTATATATAGTAGGGGCCAGTGAAAAGAAATGGAAAGAGGATAAGGATTTCTAGTCAGATGAGTATAGGGTAATAACAACACCAGCAGAAAAAAGTATACCGGGAGTAGGATTCGTTATGAACACAAAGGTAGGGCAGAGAGTGTGCTACTGTGAACAGTCGAGTGATAGGGTTGTTCTTATCAAACCAATACCGACAATGATAGTTCAGGTTCACATGCTCAAGTAGCAAGCTGAAGTGATAGAGGAAGTAAATGAAGATATTGAAGGAGTGATACAGTAGGTGAAAGGAGATTAAAATATATTAGTCATGGGGAACTGGTGTGCAGTTGTAGGGGTAGGAGTAGAAGAAAAGGTTACAGGAAATTTGGAATTTATGTTAAGGTCTTTTGGGACCAAACATCCGAGGTCATCGGTTCCTAAGCTTGCACACTACTTAATCTAACTTAAACTTACTTACGCTAAGGACAATACACACACCCGTGCCCGAAGGAGGAATAGAACCTCCGCCGGGGCGAGCCGCGCGACCCGTAACAAAGCGCCACAGACCGCTCGGCTACCCCGCGCGGTTAAAAGATTGCAGGAAAATGTAGGTTTGGAGCACGGAAAGAGAGAGGAAAGTCTAATTTTCTGTAAAAAATTTCAGTTAGTAACAGCGAATACTCGGTTCAAGAACCACAAGAGGAGGAGGTATACTTGTAAAAGGCCAAGCGATACGGGAAGATTTCTGTTAGATTACATTATGGTCAGACAGAGATTGCGAAATCAAATACTGGATTGTAAGGCGTAGCCAGGAGAAGATATAGACTCAGATCACAACATAACAGTGACGCAGAGTACGCTCAAGTTTAAGAAAGTAGTCAAGAAGAATCAATATGCAGAAAAGTGGGATACGAAAGTACTAAGGAAGACGAGATAAGCTTAGAGTTCTCGAAGGTTATAGATACAGTAGTAAGCAAAAGCTCGGTAGGCAGTACAGTCGAAGAGGCATGGACGTCTCCAAAAAAGGGCTATCACAGAGGTTGGTAAGAAAAACATAGGTACAAAGAAGGCAACTGCGAAGACACCATGGGTATCAGAAAAAGTACTTCATTTGAACGATGAAAGAAGGAAGTACAAAAATGTTCTGGGAAACTCAGGAATACAGAAACAGAAGTCGCTGAGGATTGAAATAAATAGGAAGTGCAGGGCAGCTAAGACGAAATGGCTGCAGGAAAAATGTGAAAGAACAGAAAAAGAAATGAGTGTCGGAAGGACAGACACAGCATACAAGAAAGTCCAAACAGTCTTGAGTGACATTAAAAGGGTGGCAACACTGAGATTGCCACTGAAATTACACTGTTAAACGCAGAGGAGCTAGCGGATAGATGGAAAGAATACACTGAAACCCTCTATGAGGAGGAAGATTTGTCAGATGTGATGGAAGAATAAGGAGTGGTCGATTTATAAGAGCTAGGGGATCCAGTATTAGAAAGGGAATTTAAAAGAGCTTTGGAGGACGTAAGATCAAATACGGAAGAATTTCTAAAGTCATTGAGGGAAGTTGCGCCAAATCGACTATTCACGTTGGTATGTAGAATGTACTGATCTGGCGACATGCCATCTGACTTTCGGGACAGCATCATCCACACAATGTCTAAGACTGAAAGAGGCGAAAAATTCGAGAATTATCGTACAATCAGCTTGACAACTGATGCATCAAAGTCCCTTACAAGAAAAAATATAGAAGAAAGGAAAAGAAAATTTGGGATTTGTTAGTTGAACATCAGTTTGGCTTTAGGAAAGGTAAAGGCAATTCTGAAGTTGTGGTTGATAATGGAAGCAGGACTAAAGAAAAATAAATGCACATTCATAGAATTTGTCGGCCTGGAAAAAGCGTTAGACAATGTAAAATGGTGAAGGATGTTGGAAATTCTGAGAAACGTGGTGGTGACCTACAAGGAAAGACGGGTAATATACAGCATGTACAAGGGCCAAGAGGGAATAATAAGAGTGGACAACCGAGGAGGAAGATCACGCGTTAAAAAGGCTGTAAGATAGGGGTTGTAGTCTTTCGCCTCTACTGTTCAATCTGTACATCGAAGAACTATTGAGGGAAATAAAATAAAAGGTTCAGGAGTGGAATTAAATTTCAATGTGAAAGGATATCAATGATACGATTCGCTGATGACATAGCGGTCCTCTGTGAAAGTGAAGAAGTATTATCTGATGTGCTGAATGGAATGAACAATCTAATGAGTACAGAATATGGACTAGCAGAAAATCGAAGAAAGACGACTGTAATGGGAAGTAGCAGAAATAAGAACAACGAGAGACTTATCATCAGGTTTGGATAGTCACGAAGTAGATGAAGTTTAGGAATTGTGCTACCTGTGCAGTAAAATGACTAATAACGGACTGAGGAAGGAGGACTTCAAAAGCACAATGGCACTGCCAAACCTGCATTCCTGTCCAAGAGAAGTCTACTAGTGTCAAACATAGGCCTTATTTTGAGGAAGAAATTTCTGAGAATGTTCATCTGGAGTACAGCGTTGTATGGTAGTGAAACATGGACTGTGGGAAAACTGGAACACAAGAGAATCAAAACATTTGAGATGTGGTGCTACAGACGAGTGTTGAAAATCACGTGTACTGATAAGGTATGGAATGAGGAGTTCTTCGTGGAATCGAAAAGGAAAGAATATGTGGAAAAACCGTGATAAGGAGAAGGGACAGGATGATAGGGCATCTGCTGTTTTAGACCTACTTTTACACTCATGCAGTGGGCATTTCCCATTTGTTGGTGAAAGTAGCATTTTGATAATGACTAGGCTGAAATTAATTTATGTAATTTTAAAACAATACTACTTTTTTTGGAACCTCTGCAGGACATTCTAAAAAATGTACCAGAATTATTCATGCAATGCGATTCAGTACAGTAAAATTATTCTGTTCCTTATAAATAACTTAAATGTGTAGAATAAATTAATTAATTAATTTGCAAATCAGCTACAGCTGCAGTAAAATATATTTCAAATGCAAGTGATCTAAGGCACTTCGTTAGATTTAAAGTTACAATTAAGGTAAAAATAAAGACCTAAAACATAACACTATGTACATTTTTATTTCCTTATTGACTGATCATAGCCACATTTTCTCACAAACTGTGGGAAGACGTTCACTGTATGTAATGCAACTTCACGCCGCTGGGCGCTGTGGACAACAGGGGAAGTTGAATGAGACATTTTGTGATCTCACACAACGATGGCTTCTTAGGTTGATGGCTCTCACGCGACTGGTTCCCTTGGGTAACGTCAGACAGACGGCAGGAATCATGGGACGGCTATTATTACGTCAAGTCTCCTACAGCCACTTAAACAAAGCCCAGGCCTTCCTGTTTCAAACAAGCAGGTATATTGTTGCATGCCTGCTACATTGATAACTCAGGACTGCAGCTCAAAACACGAACAAATCGCAGCACAGATTGCAGGCAGTCTCTCCACACAGAACATGGTAGAACAAGACTGGGGTTCGTAATTCATACGCCAACCGTCGCTCAATAGGAAATTGTAAATTTGTCCTACCGATTACAACGTCGATATGACGAAATATTCAGGCAGTCTAGGAGCTACGTGGGAACTCAGGGGAGATACAGGGAGACGCAGTGGGCGAAGCACGGACAAATCAGTCGAACATTCTGGGAGTCAGAGGCAGAATTAAGGGGCGGCGATGGGACAGTGGGTTCGTCCTGGAGACATGATAACCTGTTGTCGACACAGTCTCAGGAACCTGAGTCACATTCCTGCTTCCAGCTCCAGCGCTTGTCGTCATTTTGTGGCGTACTTAATCTCGACGCATGTTGAAGGTATGAATCGTCGTGGTCCACTGCTCGGTTCTTTAAGCGTGAGGCTGAGCACTGCGTTTTCGTTGTTTGACCTCTGTCTCCAGACATTACATTAACACTTATTCCGCGAGATAGTTACCACAGAAAGCAGTCAACCACAACTCGAGCACAACGGCATCGCATCGGCCTCTGCGGAGCAAGCCACATGAGTGGATCAACGCTTTAAGTCAGTCAGTGTGGAAGCCAATGCATGTAAGTCAAGGAGTACGAGAGGTGATGCATGCAGGCAAACAACCACCAAATCATGAGATGTTCATTGCATTGCGCAGACCTCGCATCTCCCGTTCATGCCTCCACCGATGGGATCAGAGGAGCATTGTTTTCCGTTATAATGGTATATATTACAGCTGTCATAATTCACACATCCAACAGCCTTAAATAAGGTCTACAATATTCCCAACGGTAATAACTGAAGTGTTATCTGTTATAAAGTATCTTCTGTCAAAGTGATGACAACTTGTTTCTTTTCAATGTTTTCCCTGTTTAAGCTGTTAATCAGTGATAATATCGTCCTGTAGCCATACAATCAGTACATCATGGCTTTCTAAAACATTTACTTGGAAATAGTAATTAAAAAATAAAATTGTTGGTATTTTACAACATTTGTTTTCCGTCCACTTTGTTACCAGGTTTTACTGCAACTAAATTAAAGGTGAAATTGAAGAAATGTTTCGAAGAAATTCGTTACAGTGTTAGCCTGATATATTACACAGATCGTTTCGACAATTACTGATTATATAACTGCTGATTTCATCATAACGAATAGAATATTAATATTCAAGGAAGGTGATAACATCTTTTGGGTAAAGGGGACGTAGTTGATTTTTGCCAAACATGTTTCAGGATATTAGCTTTCGAATAGTTAAACCAGAAACTACCTGCAACAGACAGAAAAGTCATTAATATTTTCCATCATGTGTGACAGAAAAATATTAATTTTTAAGGTAGCCTCAGTAACTATTTCGGCATAAACAGGGACAATGAAATGAACGGAAAATTCAGCAACAGAATCCTTCTAAGGTCTTACCAATAGCTTTTCAACTTTGCTAAAGTGCATTTCGACGTCGAAGCTTCATCACCATAGCTTTAATTGTAGCGTTAGAACCTTCATTTAGATGTCAACATGTCAGAAGCTCCAACGGATTTTTGTGCTTATAGCTTTGGTTGTAACGTTAGAACTTTCATTTGGATCGTAACACGTGAGAAGAACTGAACAGACTTTTACTTATCTGTTTTGCTTACATCACAATGTCCGCAGATTATTCTCAGTATTACATGAGGATACACAGTTTCCAAGCATGATGCTACAAGAATTGGTAGCGAGTAAGGTCCTTATCTAATTACTAGTGCAGTACCATTTCTGAAAACAATGCATTCTGATGTAACATTGAAAACAATATTTGAAAGTTCCAACCTCTCACCTCCCGTAATTTCAAGATTTCTCACCGTGTTCCTATTGGTTGACTAACGAAGTATGGACACAGAGATTTACTTCAGCCCCGGTCGTATAAAAAACGAACAGCCTGACTGTAGTTTGGTATAACTGTAGTTATTAACTACGAAATCAACCATAAAAGATGGTAAGGTTCATTTGGAATAATAGATGACATCTTTTAACTTACTTTAATCACCTCCAAACAATAGAAAACAATCCTAACTATATCTCGCTCATTCGTTTTTGTGATACTGACGTATTTTTAAGTTCAAACTCTCCGAAGAAAGCCACCTACGATTCAACATTCCCAGTCCAATGAAATATTTTCCTCATAACTGTATTAAATACTTCATAATCCGACTTCGAGTGATTCTGATTTGCCGCTCTTTTACTAGTATGTTCACTCGACCGAGTCTGCCTCACTAGTGTTGCCCTAGCGCGCTAGCTATCAACTCGCATTGTCGTCGTTACACGGCAGGTGACAATCATGCAGCTGTACTAACTGGACTCGAACACGTATTTTCCACTTGTCATGAGTGGTCGCCTAAACCACTTCGACTGCCTGAGCCCACTTCCAGGACTGACCCAAACTTCAATGCTACACTGTCTATGAATCCATCGCTCGCAACTTTTCTTGGATCCCAGGACATGGTTTCAAGCAGACTAACGCTGAGTACATTCATCTCCTTGAGGCACTGTGGCAGAAACTCAAGTAAAACTGCTAGCAGTAGGGTCGTATAGAGTATGAGATGGAAGTTTTGTTCCATCCTGGAACCGTACTCAGACAGCCCAAGTCGTCAAGGTGACCATTCGCGACAAGTGCGAAATCTGTGTCGAGACTCGTTCGAGCGCTAATTTTCATGTCACCAACAGGTACTATCTTCATACCTACTGCAGCTAATGTCAGAAAGATTCCACAATTGTGAATAAATTTTACAGATTATGGTATACTTACGAAGCTACTTCCATGTGATGTACACAGAAAAAATCACCTACGTCCGCAGCTAAGCACTTCTGGCTTGGTGACATGATACTGAATGTTCTTACTGAACCAGTAAATACCTTATGACGCAATTAATAAGATATTATCGGGAATTTATTATTAATCTCAGCAATACCAGCGCGTTTTCGTAACACATAGTACCAAAAGGCGGGGTGCCTTGTGGCCATTTAAAAAAAAAATGGTTATTTGCTGTTAAGTTTTACTGTCAAGAGATATGTACTGATGTTAAGTAGGGCCCTGAATCAGAAAATATCCTTTAACCCAATCTTAGCTGTACCAACGCTCTTCTCTATAATGTGTACAGAGAAAAGAGCTGTACTTTATAATCAAAATAATTTTATTCATATGTATAATTAGGGAGTGTCCTGAACTTGAAAATATGAACTGGCCATTGTCGCAACAAGTCACATTAACTACTAAGGCAATACAACGTAATCCGCTAAGAAATAATTAAAAGCTATAACTATTTTTTCCTATTTTAAAATATGAAGTACATGATTAGATCATAATATTTTTTAAAATATGTGGGCATAAAGTACCCCCCCTGACACCCTTCTATTGCGTGGGTAAAGGAGAATATCACATTCGAAATGGTTACTATCGCGTAAGTGGAACTTGTGATTAGATGCTGTACTGCGACCAGCTCATTTATTCTGTTACTCGTACCAGTACATATCTCGCTGTACACATCAGAGAACAGATTGAGACAGTAATTCAGAAGCATGTGGACGGCACATGCCTTGATCGGCGTGTCAGCGATAGGGACGCCGGCCGTGCATTGGTCGATATAGCCGCACCCTAGTAGCGCTGACAATGGCGCCGCACAAAGGAACGTCGCCACCGGCGCGGCGCCGGCAGCAGGTGGAGAACGCCCCACTGCCGGAGCGTAGCGTGGCTTAGTGGTGGTGGAAAGGGGGGGAGGAGGCAGAGGATCGCTTGTCCCACTGGCAGCGAGGCGCCACATCGGCGTCACTCCTGTCCTTTCTTCTGCGTCTGATGCGGAGCGTAGCAACCGCCTTTCGTCCGTATCCTTAAGGCTGTCATCAGATCACCGCACATCAGAGTCTATTGGTAAAGCCCTGTCCTCTCACTCAATAAACGATTACTTTACTTTTCTTTAATCACAAATCGTCCGAACGTTTCGTGATCTAATTCCATACTTATAACTGTACATCTTTTGCGTAGCGGATTTTCCCATAACAGCGTTCCCAGCCGTCTACAACAGAATACTGACGTCACTGTCTTCTATGAAGTTCATCTAACCAGCCCGTGTTTGGAGAGGTGGCTCAAACCTTACCCTAAGGATTTTATATTAAAAAAATCTTGCTATGAATCACTCCCTATTTCCAGCGGTCCCACAAACTTTAAACTCTCGTAAGGTACCCTAATTTGATAAGAACAGAGCATTTCACTTTATTTAAAGTTTTGCTGTTTTACATACGCGAAGTGAATGTATCAGCCCTATAGTATGTAGGGAGTAAGGAGCAAGCGGTAGGTTCCCACACTGGATAGCAAAGTTGGTTGCCGATTTGGTATTTTTAGAGCCAGTGGGATGAGGTGCTGGTACAGTAATCGCTCGTGACTTCAGCAAAGAGATATGGAGCGAAAGTACATCTATTCTGCAGCAAATCAAATATTTGCTAACAAATGTTGCCTGTTGCCACCCTGGCATTACAAGAAGGCCACCGGTCATCAATACTATCTTTCAATAATTTTACATTGCCAGGAAACGTTAGTATTAATGAATAAATGAATAACGTTGGCATAACCGAAGTGTAAGATCTTATACAAACTACACTCAGACCGTGCACCCTAGTCGACAGTCGTCGATAGGATGCCCTTCAATCTAGTCATGTGGTAGACCATGCTCTCATGCCGTTATTAGGTACCTTACAATCAGTGTGAACAAGTTCAATTTACTGTGTTTCAGAATGAAACATTGTTATGCACTATTAATAATTTTATCATACACAAAATACCTAATCTTGACTGTTGTAAAAAAGTGCCGTCAAAACTAAAATCTAACAGATATTTTTACTAAAGCTGGCTTAACAGTCTCTGTTAAGATATTTATCTATGGAGTAGAAAGAGTTGCCTATCGAAGTCTTTCAAACTCTGTTTAAACCGTGCTTTATCTGACACCAAGATTTTAATAGTTGCTGGCTATTTATTGAAAATATGTGTTGCTGGATATTGGACCCCTTTTTGGACCAAGGTAAATGATTTAGGTCTTTATGTAAATTGTTCTTATTCCTAGTACTGATACTATGTATTGAGCTATTGGTTGGAAATAGAGTTGTATCAGTTGTAACGAATTTCATTAGGGAATAAATATACTGAGATGTAATGGTTAAAATAGAAAGTTACTTGAACAGGTTTCTACATGATGTCCTTTAATTTACACCACAAATGGTTCTTTCGCAACCTAAAAACTTTTGCTCGGTTTGATGAGTTGCCAAGAGTATGATACCATATGACAAAATAGAATGAAAGTAAGCAAAATATGTAAGTTTTTTTATATTTATATCTCCTACATGTCACATGATTCTCACTGCACATATAGACTTGTTTAGACGCTTAAGCAATTCTATGGTGTTCCCTTCCCAACTGAATTTATTATCGAGTTGTAATCCTAGAAATGTAACACTGTCAGCCTCTTCGATCTGCATGTCATTAATGTCAAGCTGGAAGGAAAACTCTTACAGGTTCTGAACTGCATATAGTGGGCCTTCTCAATGTTTAATGACAGTGAATTACCTTTCGGAAATTTTTTGGAAATTTGTGGTAAGGTCTTATGAGACCAAACTGCTGAGGTCATCGGTCCCTAAGTTTACACACTGTTTAATCAAACTGAAACTAACTTACGCAAAATAACAACACACACACCCATGCCCGATGGAGGACTCGAACCTTCGACGTGGGGAGGCGCGTGGACCGTGACAAGACGTGACACTGCGTGGCTGAATTAGCTTTAAACCACTTATTAATGTCAGTGAAAATTTGATTAGCAGCTGTTTCTAAATCTGTAGTTGACTTGCTACTTATTGCAATGGTTGTATCATCTGCAAACAAAACAAACTTATCATCTGGCAATGTAACAGATGAGAGGTCATTAATTTACACAAGAAAAAGCAATGGACCCAAGATGGAACCTTGAGGAACACCACATGTAATTAATTCCCAGTCAGATGAAGGCTGACTGCTTACTGCACAGGTAGTTCGCAATGATACACTTGGTTTCCTGTTAGATAGATAAGACTCAAACCATTTTGCTTCACTGCCTGTGACACCATAATATTCTAATTTACTTAAGAGATTGCTGTGGTTTACACAGTCAAAGGCTTTTGACAGGTCACTGAAAATGCCATTAGCCTCTAATTTATTATCTAGTGAATTAAGTACACATTCATTGTAAGTTTAAATAGCTTTCTCTATAACAGAACCCTTAAGATATCCAAACTATGACTTGGACGATATATTATTTGCAGTCAGATGCTTAAGGAAACGCTTGAACACAACATTTTCAAATATTTTTGAGAAAGTCGGTAAAAGTGAAATCGGTCGACAGTTTGATGGTATCTCTTTATCCCCCTTCTTGTAAAGAGGCTTAACTTCGGCATATTTTAGCCAGTCTGGAAATGTTCCTCTGGTAAGAGATTGATTACCCAAATAACTAAAGATAGAACTCTTTGATTAACTTCGTTGATACGTTATCATACCCACTGGAACACTTAGATTTTAAGGATTTTATGATCGATGCTACTTATTTGGGAGACGTGAGTGTCATTTCCATTTTACTGAAGTTATTTTTAAAGGCTTGTTTCAGATATTCCATTGCACTGTTCTCCAAACCTGATAAACCCCAAGTTGTCAGCGACAGAAATTAAGTAATTGCTTAAGAGATTTGCAATACTATATTTACTTGTTACCAAAGTTTCATTTATTTTTAGAGCTATCTGTTCCTCTTCCTTTTTGGCCCCACCTGTCTCTGTATTCAATATATCCAATATTCTGTTGCCTGTTGTAATTACCTTTTTCTCATAATAAAGCTGCCTCGATTTCTGAATTATTTGCTTCAATATTTTGCTGCATTCTGTGTAACGCATTACAATTCTAACAGCAGAGCTGTTTGTTCCTAGATAGTAGATACAGTCTCCTTTTTGTCCTACATGACCTCTTCATTCCTTGTGTAATCCACAGTTTATTCTTTGACTTCTGTGTCATTTGAGTCACCTTTAGGGATATACAATTTTCAAAAGTGGAGGTTACTTTATGAATGAATGCCTTGTATTTTCCATTTGAGTCAGGCACCTACTGCTATCTACATCCATCTGAATCTGCTTACTGTATTCATCTCTCGGTCTCCATCTACGACTTTTTACCCCCACAATTCCCTCCAGTACTAAATTGGTGATCCCTTGAGCCTCAGAAAGTTTCCTACCAACCGATCCTTTCTTTTAGTCAGGTTGTACCACAAATTTCTCTTCTCCCCTATTCTATTCTCTACATCCTCATTAGTTATGTGATCTACCCATCTAATTTTCAGCATTCTTCTGTAGCAGCAAATTATAAAAGCTTCTATTCTCTTCTCGTCTAAACGGTTTATCGTCCACGTTTCACTTCCAGACATGGCTACACGCCACCGTATAAAAAGCATCAACCACATCCGATTTTGATTGTCCTGAGGCCAATAACCGCATAAAAAGCATCAATAAAAATGAAATCAGATTATTAATTTCCGCGTGACTGGCGCAAAACATGTTCGATATGCTGTTCACCGTTTTCTGCAACAAGTTGAAATCGAGAAACAGCATGTTTCACAACTAATCGATGAGTTTCTGGGATCACGTTAAGAATGTGTTGCGCAATGCGTGCCTTCAATGCAGCTACGTTTGCAGTCGGAACACTGAACACAACGTCTTTCAGATAGCCCCAAAGCCAAAGTCACACGGATTAAGATCAGGTGACCGGGACGGCCAAGCTATAGGGAAATGCTGGCTGATAATTATAGAATTTCCGAAATGATGTTTCAGCAGCTGCTTAGCTGGATTTGCAATGTTCGGATGTGCACCATCTTGCATAAAAATGATTCCATCCACACATCCACTTTGTTGGAGAGCTGAAACGACGTGGTTGCGCATAGCTCTTACCAGTGACAATCCAGGTAATAGGAAAGGAAGCACCTGTCTCTTCGAAAAAATATGGGCTTATGATAAATGATGCCGTAAACCCGCGCAACACAGTAACCTTTTCAGGATGAAGTGGTACTGGTTGATTTGAGTGCGGATTTTCCGTTGCCCATATTCGACAGTTCTGTTTATTGACATATCCTGTCAGATGGAAGTGGGCTTCGTATCACCACAAAATCTTCCCCGACCAATTATTGTCCACTTCCATGAGAGCAAGAAATTTGAAAGCAACGGTCTCTCTTTCTGGCAGGTAAACAGGCAGCAACTCGTGCACATGGGTAATTTTTAATGGATAGCGAACAAAGATATTTCATAGGATTTTAAGCACCGTGCTCACAGTTATGTCCAATGTTCGGGCAATTCTCCGTGCAGTAGCATTTGCACACCATCACTCGTCTCCTCCAGCATTGCTGCTTTCACTGACGTCGAATCAGATCGTTTCCTCTCTCTACCAGGTTGCACCCCAAAAGAAGCCGTCTTTTCGAATTTCCGAATAATTTTCTCCAGACCTACGGCAGTCATCGGGCCAACGTCTATTTTCAAACCCTTAAATGTCTGGAACTTCTGCAGTGCGACATGAGCACAGGAGTCATTCTTGTAACACTGCTTTACAAGCAGAGAACGATCCTGCACTGGGACAGTTATGGGGAACTCGCAGGCGCCAAAGGAGGAATAGCCATGCACCCGGAGTGTTTGTACCAACTTCAGTTGGTCGTGCGCATGACGGGTGTTTTCATTTACGTATTTTGACACATACTGCGCCAGCTTTTGATCAGTTTTCACACTGTTGTTTTTCTTCTGCCATACGCTTTTCCCCTTCTCCGTTGCAATTTTACGTCATTATGACCGGTCGTGTTATTTCTGCGGCGTTTTGAAAGTTTAACTCTAAATATAATCACTCTGAATATCTATGGAGCAAACTAACGAGAGCATCTTACGGTCTAGAAAATGCAATTCGGGATGAGACTACGAAGGTTAGTAATATATCTCAAGGGTGTCCATCCCTAAACGTTATTGTGCAATAGGAAGATGCTTCCGAGGGAAAGGGCACTAAATTTCTATGCACAATTCATTTATACACTATGGCAACACAGCGTAATGGCAGCATCTGATGGACTAACTTTCCATGTGGGCGATCAAGGTTTCCTCCTGCTTTGGGGTAACTTTCTATTTTGTTTGTTTAATTGTTTTAAAAATTATAACAACTTTTAAATGAAGTTAATGATTTGAATTATTATTAGTTAAATCACACAGAAGTTTATTTTATTTATAAAATAACTTTTACATCTAATTATCATAAAATTATGATTCACAATTTCTTTGTAAAAGTTAAATAATTTCAAATGCGATTTTCGTGTAGTTAAAGTAAAGGTTTAATTACCACTCTAACGAAATTTCTGGTAGGGTTCTTTTACACAAAAAATTTACGATATGATCTTTATTAATCAACATCGTTTGTTGGATAAAAGTACCAGAATGTAAGAACGACAAAAACATTTAAAACAAAATAAAAAAAATCCTTCGATATCTTGCGCAATTTGTGAAGGACGATTGTTAGCACGAACATCCCTGTTTGAATAGATCTGTTGGAAAACGTACTTCGTTAACACTCATGAAAACTTCTCTTTTATCAGAATGCCGGGATACCTACCAGCCATACCTGATCATTTCATTAAATTTGGTGTTAACAGTTGGTGACGCAATATTGAATGCATTTTTATACAGTCTTCACGGAAATCTATTTCTCTATTATTTACATTCGATAAACGGAATTTTCTGTACATTTTAATATAGTTTTTGCTGCCTGTCTGCAAGAATACACGTCACAAAATTGTACAAGTGGAGTACGTTTTTTTAGAAATCATTTTAATTGTACATGTCGGTGTTTTAATGCCATCCTGAAAGATATGCCAACTAACTAAGGCTTTGCTTGTCCATTCCAATATTTGTGAAAGTGAAGAGTGAACTGGTACGTTAGATCGAGTTTCTAGAGGAATAACGGTGGTTACACGTGTATGTATCGTACTATATCAAGTAAACAGCATTTCTCGATTAGTTCCGAGAGCGTCTTGACATTTCCTGACCGTCTGCTTATTTTCATGTACAACAAGGCAACAACATTACTCTACTCTTGCACTTAGAAATAGGAGTCACAGATTTACAATGAATATTTTTAACATTCCCATAGCTTATAGTTTCGTCAGACTCGAAACAAGATTTCAGTGACAATAGTAACAATCATTTCGTAAATAAAATAAATTTCTACATCGATTAATTGATGATGTTAACTTTATATAAAATTTGTTATTATTTTGAAAACAATTTACAAGTATGTAAAAATTTGCCTCAATGTGTAACCGAAACTGTATCGCCCTTTTTGCATGCGACTTCGCTGCACGCGTATCAATTTCGCTGTGCTGCCACAGCGTGTAAATTGACCGCCATAAGAGCAACACGTAAAATTTGATAGCCTTTTTTCGTGGAATTTTCTGTCTAGTGCACTTTACAACTTTTATGGTTGGACACTCTTCATGTACACTACTAACCTGTGAAGTCTAGACCCGATCTGATTTTCCGAGACGGGAAGGTCCCCTTGGTAGTTATACAAAGTGACACTTTTAGATGACACTTCTTTTGTGAACTGTTTTTAACAATCTCAGATGTGTAGGGACTGGTACTATTTTTTTAACTTTTTGTTCTCCACCCCGCTACCACTCATGCGTATCTGATTAATGAAATACGAAATACTCCACTTGTGCAATATTTACCTGAAGTAACATTCATCGTAATTCCTCAGTCACATTCACAATTACATGGTCTAACTTCAGGGGATTTTGTTGTTATGGCTTTGTATCGAAACTCGTATTTAAGCATAACTGACATCACATTATTAGAACTATTGGGAGAAATATCGATAACACCATCCTCTGCACTGATCATTAACACTCTGGATTTGACTGTCAAGTATCAGAACAGTATATAGGTTTTTATACCTATAGGTACTTTTCTACGTTGCACGTACCTGTTTAAAATTCTATATTGTCTGTGGATGCTTTTAACTACAACTGTAGAATAATATAGCAGTATTATGGTGTAACTCCGAGAAGTCACTCTGCGACAATGAAACTATGAGATGCATTCTGCCCTTAATGTTCACCATTCGATGCAGCACACTTTTGCACACATTCGTTGACAGACACCTTTGGTGTAGAATACTGTATTTTGTCAGTTCAGAAACTGTTACACGTGCTAAATCACTTCATCTTCGTTCTGGTTTCGTCACCCGAGGAAAGTGTGGGAAGCTACCGGTTGCCACGGCAGAGGAATACAGGAGCTTCGCAAAATTTGGTATCCCAATGAAGCAGCATGCAGGATTATGTCCTGTTCTCAATGAGCAGGGATGTTTTCACAGAGCACAAACATCCGTTGGGTGAGCTTCCCGTGACGTTGCTCCTGCGGCAGTTTGTCCGCTGTGAACATAATCTGTATCTGACCACGACAGCCCCTAAACTACACTCAGGAGCACCACATCATTTGGTCTGTGTTTAGTAAACGTACAAGTTTCCATAGTTTACTGTGCTGCTTCGTCTCTGTACCATAGTGATACAGGTAGCACTCTTCCACGGAGGTAAAGTCAGCCTGTAGGTGCCCAGTGAACTGCCCTGACAAATCTGCAACTTTCCCACGACTGCCTGAGTTCGGCTCACATTTTGTGTGAGCGGTCAGGGAACTCAGCGGGATGTGAGACCTGACATTTTCTAAACGACGTGCGAGATAGTTACCAATGATCCATGAATATTTTTCATTTTTTCCACTGCTGCCTCGATTGTGATGTAAGTAGGCTGTTTAGGTCTTTATGTTGGTAACGTCACCTAGCGTTCTGTATGAAAATCACTGGCTGTGCTGTGTGCAGTCTGTGGCTGGTTGGCATTGTTGGAATATTCGCCATTGTAGTGTTGGACAGTTGGATGTTAACAGCGCGTAGCGTTGCGCAGTTGGAGGCGAACTGCCAGCAGTGGTGGATGTGGGAATAGAGATGGCAGAATTTTGAGATACATTGTTTGTTCTCTACCAAAATCTTTCATTTGCTGATTATGCCTATCAGTAGTTAGTGCCTCCAGTAGTTAGAATCGTTCATTTAGCTGGCAGTAGGGGCGCTCGCTGTATTGCAGTAGTTCGAGTAACGAAGATTTTTGTGAGGTAAGTGATTCATGAAGGGTAAAGGTTATTGTTAGTAAGGGCCATTCTTCTGTAGGGATTTTTGAAAGTCAGATTGCGTTGCGCTAAAAATTTTGTGTGGCAGTTTAGTGTTGATCAGAATAAGTGAAGAGAGAAATGTCTGAGTACGTTCAGTTCTGCTCATCTGTTTGAAAATCAAATAATGTAAGAGGTTTATCAGCACAGTCATTCATAAATTTTTCTAAGGGGACGTTTCAGTGATACACTGATCTTCTAACACAGCTGTATCCCCTACTCTTACAAGTCGTGGTTCTTGAAGGAGAGATAGCCTAACTTGTTTGACCATACTGGAAGCGTGTGTCAACTAAATATTGTCTCATATGGTGGTGCTTTTTTGCCACACACTTCCAACTAATGAGCACGCACTATTGCAGCGCTTCCTATGCAAAAAAAGAAAAAAAACACGAATTACCGCTCCATAACCCATTTTATATAGGGAGCGAAAGGCTATTTACAATTTGTACAGAAACCAGATGGCAGTTATAAGAGTCGAGGGACATGAAAGGGAAGCAGTGGTTTGGAAGGGAGTGAGACAGGGTTGTAGCCCCTCCCCGATGTTGTTCAACCTGTATATTGAGCATGCAGTTACGGAAACAAAAGAAAAATTTTGAGTAGGTATTAAAGTCCATGGAGAAGAAATAAAAACTTTGAGGTTCGCCGCTGACATTGTAATTCTGTCAGAGACAGCAAAGGACTTGGAAGAGCAGTTGAATGGAATGGACAGTGTCTTGAAAGGAGGATATAGGATGAACATCAACAAGAGCCAAACTTGGATAATGGAATGTAGTCGAATTAAGTCGGGTGATGCTGAGGGAATTAGATTAGGAAATGAGACACATTGGTAAAGGAGTTTTGCTATTTGGGGAGCAAAATACCTGATGGTGGTCGAAGTAGAGAGGATATAAAATGTAGAGTGGCAATGGCAAGGAAAGCGTTTCTGAAGAAGAGAAATTTGTTAACATCGAGTATACATTTAAGTGTCACGAAGTCGTTTCTGAAAGTATTTGTATGGAGTGTAGCCATGTATGGAAGTGAAACATGGACGATAACCAGTTTGGACAAGAAGAGAATAGAAACTTTCGAAATGTGGCGCTACAGAAGAATGCTGAAGATGAGGTGGGTAGATCACGTAACTAATGAGGAGGTATTGAATAGGATTGGGTAGAAGAGAAGTGTGTGGCACAACTTGACTAGAAGAAGGGATCGGTTGGTAGGACATGCTTTGAGGCATCAAGGGATCACAAATTTAGCATTGGAGGGCAGCGTGGAGGGTAAAAATCGTAGAGGGAGACCAAGAGATCAATACACTAATCAGATTCAGAAGGATGCAGGTTGCAGTAGGTACTGGGAGATGAAGAAGCTTGCACAGGATAGAATAGCATGGAGAGCTGCATCAAACCAGTCTCAGGACTGAAGACCACAACAACAACAACCCATTTTATAAGCTGACTACACGTTTTTGTTTTCTCCTCCCTGTCGGCGTCATACGGTACTGCAGCGCACGGACTTCAGTGTGTACCAGAACTGCAGATATGTAGCTACAAACAAGGAAAGAATTTTGTACGTAATGTTTATTAGCCTATGTGATAATTAAAAGTTTATGTTACCCATTTCCATTTTTTAAGCTGTAACTGAGGCAAACCTTTAACTGGAATAGCAACTGCACGAACTAATGAAAATTTCAGTGAATAAGACTGAACGCTAGGAACGTAGTGGTACTTACGTGCGCTTTCACGCTGTTAGTGAGGTGCTCCTGATATGCCGTGCACTGTACTGCAGGGTGGTACTCAGTGCGGGCCGTGCGGTGGGTATCGACCGCCAGCTGATGGCGGCGGCCCTGGCCTTTGAGTGCGGTCGGACTCTCAACAGGCACCGCCGAGGCCCACAGAGGCCCGCCACGCAGCCGATAATTGACTCATGTGCTGGAGGGGCCGTGTAGGGGGCTGCCTACGTGGAGGCGCTCCGTGGCCGGGCGCAGATTAATTCCATTCAGCGCGCCGCCTTCACCCTGGCACAACAGCGCCGTTACCCACGGCAGACGAATGTGTAATATCCGTACAGAGGTCTCTCTCTTTCCTGGTACGAACATGCGACTGAGAATCCGACAGTTCTATAAATTAAATGATTGTTACCAAGGTTAGGACTTTTAGGGGCAAATTTCAGAGGAAAAAGTGCTGATTTACTCAACCAATTCAATAAATCATCTTTGTGATGTTCCAGTTTATTGAGTTACAAATATCACATCATCACTGCAGTCTGATTAAAATTACTCAGTACTTGGCACTTCGTATGTTGGAGGTGTTCTCCCCCAACCAGAGCGGTCTACGTCACGCTCGACCACTTCGCCGTTCCCAAACTGCCACAACAAATTTTCAGCTCACGAACCAATTCAGTGTCTGGCTGTTTTTCTTCGTGTGTTTGGATCCCCGAACCGTTGGTCCGGCTCTTTTATTTTCGCATTTTATCACACATGATAAAAACACCCAAAGCAACACATACACACAAAACGATGCACCACTAGCCAAACAGTACTGCCGTCCTCTGTGGCCGAGCCGTTCTAGGCGCTTCAGTGTGGAACAGTGCTGCTAAAAACAAATGTCGTGTGACTAGGGCCTCCCGTCGGGTAGACCGTTCGCCGGGTGCAAGTCCTTCTATTTGACGCCACTTCGACGACTTGCGCGTCGATGGATATGAAATAATGGTGATTAGGACAACACAACACCCAGTCCCTGAGCGGACAAAAACTCCGACCCAGCCGGGAATCGAACCCGGGCCCTTAGGATTGACATTCAGTCGCGCTGACCACCTTTTTTTTAAAAAAAATCCCATTGTGTTCGTTTTCTTTCGTTTCATCTGGTCGATGCGGACGTCGGAAGACACCCGTTTCAGTTCGTCGTTGATCCATTACCTCAGTTTTTTTTTTTTTTATTACAGAGGGCAGCTAACCCTCTGACCGAACACGCTTAGCCACCGTGCCGGCACCACTCAAGTGCCGGGGACGGACACCACGCTCTTGCTACGGTCGCAGGTTCCAATCCTGCCTCGGGCAGGCATGTGTGTGATGTGCATAGGCTAGTTAGGTTTAAACAGCTCTAAGTCTAAGGGACTGGTGACCTCAGATGTTAAGTCCCATAGTGCTTAGAGCCGTTTGTAACACTTTGAACCAAAGAGTACTGGATTCTTCCACACAAGACGCGAATCTGCTACACATATTCCATGTTATCTTCATCATAGAAGTTGTAACCGTAAGGTCCTTGGTAGCGCGATGGTAAAATTACAGACCGGTACACAAAAAGTCGTGGGTTCGAAATTCGTTAGGAGACGACTTTCTATTTTTTAAATCTTCATCAAAATGACATATTATCATTATTTTAAATTATGTAATTTTTTTATATTTGATCTTTTATCGAGTCATTTTCAGCATCATCCCGACTTTTTTATTTGTTCTGATTTTTCATTCTATCGTTGTTTTTCCTTTGGAATCTGCCATTGACGTCTACAACCGTCGAAGCAGGACGGCTCATGGGTCATTATCGAGTCAGGTAGCGTAGCAAAAGCGAGAAGTTACAGTCGCTTTTAGCGCTTAAACGATTTTTTTTTTTTTGTGTCTTTAGTTTGCATGTCAGCGTTAATCGTCGTGACCGAAGCTTTCGTGATTAATATTTCTGCTGCAGGTTGCTGATACTATTTTCTCGGATACATTGCACATCAAGAGGCTACAGATAAGACACAAGTGTAACTTCGGGGCTACGAAACGCGTTGTCTGCCGCAGTTCAGCCATAGTCACTTAAAATCTCCTTGGACTGGTCATCTCGTTCCCACCATACATGATGGCAGCAGCTTCCAACATTACTCTGCATTACATGGCCAACATTTTAGAACTTGTTGAGTGGCCTGCCATGTTTGCGTCTCGCCTTTAACCGAGCGGCAGCCTATGTTGCAACACTGTAGCGCAAAGTCACAGACGTCAGATATCAAGCAATTCTAATCGGACTATAAACATAAGAAGGTGTCCGTTTGCTTAGCTAGATGATAACGTGCTCGCCTCCCAATCTGGCGGGCCCGGGTTCGGTTCCCGGCCGGGTTGGAGTTTCTCAGCCCCGGGACTAGGTGTCGTGTTGCCCTCATTATAATTTCATCCTCATCACCGGCGCTCAAGTCGCCCAGTGTGGCGTCGAACGAAGTAAGACCTGCACTGGGCGGCCGAACTTCTCCGAATGGGGCCTCCCGCCAACGACGCCATTCGCTCATTTCCATTTCTTTTATAAGAGGGAAAATATACGTAGCTATTTTACTCCAAGGCATGAAGCATCTACACATTTTTGGAAAATAAGTCTGTTTCTATTAGGAATAGAATGTCCCTATAGATGTCACAATTCCTTTCGATGTCTACAGAGACCACCAGGGCAAACTTCGTACCGACACGGAATGGCAACCCCATAGATGTGACAAATTTCCCGTTTTGGAAATTCTTCTGAAGACTATACTCAAGTTAGTCGTTGGGAAAGCCATCTAACTGCTCCTTCACAGAAGTAAAAATATTCAACAGTTTTTCCTCTTGAAGACCTTATCCTTCTAATCTTTTAATAGCTGCTGTCATGTAATTGTAACCACTGAGACAAAATACATTTGTCACACGATATGTATTTTCCACGGTAGCACAAGTTTCTGCGCTTTTGAAATTGCAATTGTGTCGGCTGAATCGGAAGAAACCACAATCTCTTTAACCATGTCAAAGTTCTCACACAACATAGTCAGACACACAGTCCGGGGTCTCCAGCGAACAATGAATTGTAAATCTGGAAGGGACAAGTCAGTCATTACTCTGTAGGCACGAGCACGACTCGGAGTTTTCAGCAGAATTTTCTTCAGGGAAGAGAGAGTTTCATTTTCGATGTAGTATTGGTTCCTTATGGAGTCACAAAAACTCTTGAAGGGCTTGGACCAAGCGTGTCGCATGTTTCAACTTAGGGAACAAAGGTTGCAGATGCTTCGAAGCTGAAACCATGCATGCAACGTGATCCGTAACCACTGGTAAGAACATTACACCACTAGTCGATAGTGTTTTACAGTAATCCATAAGTGTTTTCACTACTGTATTGACATTTTCTTCCTACAGATCACATATTTTTAACAACAAGGGCTAAAAATTCTCCGCAGCTAAGTGAAGAAGTAACATTTTCAAAATATATTGTCCACTGAGTGTCTGGTTTCATCCAGAATGATTCCCACATAAACAACAGATCCTTTCTCCTTAATTCTTTGTATGATTTCTTGGTAAACCGGCTACGTTTACATTTTTCTTGAAGCAGGCTACTCTCATCGCTCATTGAAATTTTCCTCTGTTTTGGAATAAATCCCATAAAGTCTGGATGGTTCACGTTATTGAGTGGAATTTCTGTTTGTGTAAGTGCTGTACATAAATAAGTGTTGAATTTCTTCAAGTTTTGGCATTTTCAAGGACGCTGCTCAAATGCATTTCGTAATAGAGGGTGCTGCGATTTGTTTGAAGGGTCTTGTTCTTTTGATCTTAAAGCTGGAAAAGTATTGTTTGACGTGACATGTAAATGGCAAAAACTACATCGTATGACAATTCCATTTGTGTTTGTGTAATCATGTTTAAATTCCTGAGCCGGAACAAAAAGAAAGAAACACACCTTAGGCATGGTAAAATCTACTAATACACTCGATTAGTAACGAACTTAAATTCACAGACAGGACTGAATGAAATACGCTCGCTGTAGTTTGCATTGTTGCAAGCTATTTATGGCCGTAATATAGGAGAAAAAGGACCCGCTCTTAACACAGTTATTATCTACTGTTTCAGGGGTGCTTTCTGACGTGCGGTTAGTAAAAGAGATAGGTTTCCTTTTTCACATGCTCGTTGTGTAAGTAGGCTGTTTAGGTTTTTATGTTGGTAACGCCACGTAGCGCTCTGTATGAAAATCACTGACTGTGCTGTGTGCAGTTTGTGGCTGGTTTGCATTGTTGGAATATTCTAGTGTTGGGCAGTTGGATGTGTACAGCACGTAGCGTTGCGCAGTCGGAGGTAAGCCGCCAGCAGTGGTGGATGTGGGGAGAGATATGGCGGAGTTTTGAGAGCGGATGATCTGGACGTGTGTCCATCAGAGAGAGTAAATTTGTAAGACAGGATGTCATGAACTGATATATATATATATATATATATGAACATTAAGGTAAATACATTGTTTGTTCTGTATCAAAATCTTTCATTTTCCAACTACGCCTATCAGTAGTTAGTGACTTCAGTGGTTAGAATCTTTTATTTAGCTGGCAGTATTGGCGCTCGCTGTATTGCAGTAGTTCGAGTAACGTAGTTTTTTGTGAGGTAAGTGATTCATGAAAGTTATAGGTCATAGTTAGTCAGAGCCATTCTTTTGTAGGGATTATTGCAAGTCAGATTGTGTTGCGCTAAAAATATTGTGTGTCAGTTTAGTGATGATCAGAATAAGTAAAGAGAGTAATGTCTGAGTACGTTCAGTTTTGCTCAGCTGTTTGAAAAGCAAATAATGTAAGAGGTTTATCAGCACAGTCATTCATCAATTTTTCTAAGGGGACGTTACATGTTGAATATCTTCAAGTTTTGGCATTTTCAAGGTCGCTGCTCAAATGCATTTCGTAATAGAGGGTGCCGCGTTTTGTTTGAAGGGTCTTGTTCTTTTGGACTTAAAGCTGGAAAAGTATTGTTTGACGTGACATCTAAATGGCAAAAACTACATCGTATGACAATTCCATTTGTGTTTGTGGAATTGTGTTCAAATTCCCGAGCTAGAACAAAAAGAAAAAAAAAAACACACCTTAGGCATGGTAAAATCTACTAATACACTCGATTAGTAACGAACTTAAATTCACAAACAAGATTGAATGAAATACGTTTGCTGTAGATTGCATTGTTACAAGCTATTTATGGCCGTAATGTGAGAGAAAGAGGACCCGCTCTAAACACAATTATTATCCACTGTCTCAGGGGTGCTTTCTGACGTGCGGTTAGTAAAAAAAATAGGTTTCCTTCTTCACATGCTCGTTGTAACCCGAGGAGACGTCAATTGAAAGTCAAATATTTTGTATTGACTCAAACCCATATACGAAGGGAATTAAACTCGCAAGAAATTTCACTTGCAAACATAAAACGCGCTCATGAAGATTACTGAAAAGCTACGATAAAAGGATAAAAGCTATTAGGTACATGGTTGCAGGAAAACAGGAATAAAGTTCCCAAAAAAGGGAGAAATGTAGAGTGAAAATTACGCAATGAGATACTTTTCCGAAGAATTTTAACTTACCATAAGAAAAACGGGACATTAAAAACCCTAAGCCTGGTTTTTAACTTACCATAAGAAAAACGGTGCATTTAAAAATTCTAACCCTGGTGATGTTCAATGAGGATTCAGAGGGACACAAAAGTTGCTGGTATTTAGGTAGTAGCATTTTCGTTTGAAACTTCGAAGTTATTTAGTTGCTGTAAGCAATTTCTCTGTCGTAAGTTGTTACAGAACTACGTTCACATGGGTAAAATAACGCACATGAGAAGTCTTTCACCATACTACGATGAATGTGCTGCTTACAGTGATGTTGGGATTCGATCAACATCCAGATATTCCCTGGCGTTGAAGTTAATAACGTCCAGCACCCCCTATTTCAAGCAATTATTTCGAGGTGAATGAACGTGAAAGTTCTCTTCGGTCTCCAACGATGAACCACTGCAGGAAGCAGACTCAAGAACAGCTGCAAAAACTGCTAGCACGGTATCCATTTAATTATATACTGCTGGAACCACCTGTGCTCGTTGGTAGTGAGGACGCCATTAGGGCAACTGGAATTTTGGAGTTATCTTTAGCTTGCACCAAACCTATATTTGGTTCTCATTTATAATTTAATTTATGGGTGAGGAAGTTTTTCGGCCTTGTCTTTCTGTTCAAACTTCGAGCTGAAAAGTTTTCCTTACCATCTTATTATGCTTTACTAGTTTGACTTCCCCAGGAACATTTGATCTGAAATCTGAATAAAATTATTGTCCGACAGAAAATTGTGTGTGATGTCCTTAGGTTAGTTAGGCTTAAGTAGTTCTAAGTTCTAGGGGACTGATGACCTCAGCAGTTGAGTCCCATAGTGCTCAGAGCCATTTTTAGAAAATTGTGAATGTGATTTTTTTAGGGTAGAACAGGAATGACATCGGAATGCTGATAGTTGAGAGGCAAGATGGTCGGAAAGAGAAGTTAGCGCAACCTTTTTTTCAGTTCAGTATATAATAAATAAAAATACAAATAGTCAGTGAACGCCAATAATAAAATTTGTGATGAACTATCTTTTGGTTATATATATATATATATATATATATATATATATATATACTATTACATACTTGTGCTGTTATTAATTTTGTTGATGTTTTTGTTCTTGTCGTCGTAGTCATCAGGTCGAATGTAAATTTGATGCAGGACTTCACGGTAGTCTGTCTTGGTAATCCTCTCCGTTTTTTGAATATTACTGCATCCTATATACATTTGAACCAATTTACTGTATTCATGCCTTACTCTCTCTAGTATCTTTAGTTTCTACACACCCCCACGTTAACAGACTGGCGATTCCTTCATGCTTCTGAATGTGTTCTAACGACTCTTTGTTTCCTTTAGTCATTTTCTGCAAAAAATTTATTTTTTCCACAATTCGATTCTGTGCCTTCTCCGTAGTTATCCAGTGTTTCCATCTAATCTCCAACAGTCTTAAATAGTACTACATTTCAAAAGCGTCTGCTCTCCGCTCGCCTGAATTGCTTATCGTACAGCTTTCACTTTCCTACAAGGCTAGACCCCAAACAGATTCCTTCAGGAAAGACTTCCTAATAGGTAAGTTTCTTTTGACAACAAATTCCTTCTTACTATAGTCTGCAATTTATATCCTCTCATGTCAGCCGTCACCAGTTATTGTGCTGCCCAAATAACAAGACTCATCTACTAACTTTACTGTCTCATTTCCTAATCTAATTCCATCAGCATCACCAGTTGTAATTATAATATATTCCATTACCTTCGTATTACTTTCCTTGCTATTCATACAACAACGTCTTATCAAGACACCATCATCTCCACTGAAATGCTCTTCCAAGTCCTTTGCTGACTACGATGTCGTCTGAAAACCTCAAAATTTGTCTTCATCTTCATGAAATTTCATTCCCTCTCCAAATTCGTGTTTGATTACCTTTACTGCTTGCTCACTGTATGAATAGCATCGGCCTATTGTTACGACCCTCACTAAATTCCCAACCACTGCTTCACTTTCATGTCCTTCGAACCTTATGGCTGCATTTTGGTTTCAGTACAAGTTGTAAATAAGTTTTCGCTCGCGTTATTTTATCCATGTTACCTGCAAAATTTGGCCATGTCAAAGCGTTATCTAAATTGCAAATGCCATACAAGTAGATCTTTTAAGGTAAGTCGTAGGGTCACTATTGTTTCACGAGTGCTTCCATTTCTCCGGAAGTAAACTGATCTTCCTCGAGGCTGTCTTCTCCTAGTTTTTTTCCTTTCTTTCGTAAATAATTCGTACTAGCTGTCTGTCACCGTGACTTACGAAATTGACTGTTCGGTGGTATTGTCACCTGTCAGGTCTTGCTTCCATAAAAATTGTAATTATTACTTTCTTCTTTAAGTCTGAGGGTAATTCGCTTCTGTCATATGCCCTGCGTACTAGGGAGACAGCTGTGTCCGTCTCTCCCAAGATCCTCAATAATTCTGTGGGAATGTGGTTTACTCGCAAGGCTTTCTTTCCACTTAGGTCTTTTAGTACTCTGTCAAAATATTCAACAAATTGGCTCTGAGCACTGTGGGACTTAATATCTGAGGTCATCAGTCCCAGAGAACTTAGAACTAATTCAACCTAGCTAACCTAAGGACATCACCACATACATGCCCGAGGCAGGATTCGAGCCTGCGAACGTAGCGGTCATGCGGTTCCTAACTGTAGCGCCTAGAACCGCTCGGCCACCCCGGCCAGCCAAAATCTTCACTCAATATCATGTCTTCCATCTCATCTTCATTTACTGCCTCATCACTTTTTGTAATATTGCTTTGAAGTTCATTTTCCTTGCAGAGCATCTCCATACGTTTTTTCCACCTTTCAAATTTCTCTTGTTTCTTCAGGTCTCTTTCGCATATGAAACTTTCTTTAATGATTCTTAAAGCAAGCGCTGGCAGTGATCAAATTACGTTTTGTGCAAATTCTAAAATTATTGGTAGGTTCTTTCGTCATTGTTTTCCTCCAGCCCATGTTCGCCTACTATTTTTTCTTCTCTTTCTCTTCCTTTTCTCGAATACCAGACCCTCAACACAAATTTTCGTTCCCCTTAACTATATGAACAACTTAATTTATTTCGTAATACAACTTGCCATTCCTTTCATTATAGTTGCGTGTCTATCTTTGCTACGATAATCTGTCCACTATGGTGTTCATAGTTTTTTTTACAAAGTAGGGACTTTCATATTTATTATTAAAAGCTACATGTGCATGTTTCGTACTTCATTTTGCGTTTATAGTCCTGTAATCACATAACCAGAAATCCTACTATTCCTGCCAACACACTTCGCTCATTCCGACTATATCTAACTTGAGCCTATCCATTTCTCATTCAGATTCCCTAACATGCCTACCTGACTACGGGGTCCAACACTGCAACACCTACCTGTAGAATACCAGTGTTGTTTTTCCTGGCGACAACACCCCCGCCGCTCGACTATTGGAAGGCGGGACTAATTTATCTCTGGAGTACTTTACCCAAGAGGATGTCGTCGTCCTTAAGCTATAGAGCAGAGCTACATGCCCTCTGTTAAAAAATAGCGGCTGTAGTTTCACATCTCTTGCAGCTGTTGGCAGTACCTGCATAGCAGAGCCATGTTGGCTACTGTTACAAGGTACGTATGTCAGTTATAAACACTACTGCACCTGCAACTACCGGAAAGCCTGCTTCCCATCTTAGAGAACCACGACAGGCTTGTCTGGCTTCTCCACACATACCCTTCCGTTGTGGGTGCACCGATACAACGGTATGGCGTCGCTGAGGTTATGAAACATCCCATTAGAAAAATTCATGTATTACTATTCTGGTAAACCCCTTACGTTATTTGATTTTTAAACAGCTGAGCAAAATTGAACGTACTCTTTACTTATTCTGATCAACACTAAACTGACACACAATATTTTTAGCGCAACGCAATCTGACTTTGAATAATCCCTACAAAAGAATGGCCCTGACTAACAATAACCAAATTTACTCTTTCTGATGTACACACGTCCAGATCGTCCACTCTCAAAATTCTCCCCACATCAACCACTGCTGGCGGCTCACCTCCAACTGCGCAATGTTACGTGCTGTTCACATCCAACTGCCCAACACTACAATAGCGAATATTCCAACAATGCCAACCAGCCACAGACTGCACACAGCACAGCCAGTGATTTTCATACAGAGCGCTACGTGACGCTACCAACATAAAAACCTAAACAGCCTACTTACAAGATATACAAGAGATTTCACCTCGGCAAAGTTCATGAATCATGGTCGTAGAGAATGCTGGCTATCCCTGGAGGAATGATGAATAGTCAAGGCTAAGGCAAAAACGATCATGCCATACAAAAATGTATAGTAAACATGGCTTCTAAAATGCATACCTCAAGAGCTACGAGCACTTATTCGTATTCAACAATGTGAAACAACCTCTTCTACTGCAAGCTCTTTGGATTCTGTGTTTTGATAGGAGTTAGAAAGGACGTAACCCAGAAAGAACGGTCTGATAAGAGACTGGTCTAAAACACATATGTTAAGTGAACTTCACCATCTTCGTTACTATGAAACAAATATTTTCTACTCCAAACACCTCTCTTTATATATTTTTGGAGGAGATAGTATGGACCAAAACAATAAAAAAATGGTCTGCTATTAAAGGGGTCTAAAACGAATACGTGAAGAGCTGTGAGCACTTTCTCAGCAGCAGCGAACAAGAACAAGTGCTCGTACTTCTTAAAGTGAGGATTGTTGACTTCACGTTTACTGCACGTTTTTATTTCGGATGATCGTATCTGTCGACTCCCTGAATATTCGACGATCCTCTTGAGACAAGTTGTACACTTATGCACACCTAAATACAGCATGCATGACTATTACAAACGCAACCTACGGCCAAATATTTTCATTGAATGAGTAATATCTAGAATTTACTGTCAGAGCAGCATTGAAAGACCCTCCGTATCGACAAGGTCATCACAGCATGAGCGTCATGCGCTCTTGGGTTTTTTTTTTTTTTTTTTGGGAGGGCGGGGGGGGGGGGGGGTCATCAGTCTTGTGACTGGTTTGATGCGGCCCGCCACGATTCCTCTCGTCTGCTAACCTCTTCGTCTCAGAGTAGCACTTACAACCTATGTCCTCAATTATTTGCTGGACGTATTCTAATCTCTGTCTTCCTCTAGAGTTTTTCACCTTTACAGCTCTCTCTAGTACCATGGAAGTCATTCCCCCATGTCTTAACAGTTGTCCTATCATCCTGTCTTTTCTCCTTATCAGTGTTTTCCATATATTCCTTTCCTCTCCGACTCTGCGCAGAACCTCCCCATTCTTTACCTTACCAGTCCACCTAATTTTCAACATTCATCTGTAGCACCATATCTCAAATGCTTCGATTCTCTTCTGTTCCAGTTTTTCCACAGTAAAATTTTTGCTACCACACAACACTTCTTCCTCAAATTAAGGCCGATATTTGATATTAGTACACTTCTGTTGGCGAAGAATGCCCTTTTCGCCATTGCTAATCTGCGTTTGAAGTCCCCCTTGCTCCGTCCGTCATTGGTAATTTTACTGTCTAGGTAGCAGAAGTTCTTAACTTCATCTACTTAGTGACCATTAATTCTGATGTTAAGATTACCGCTGTTCTCATTTGTACTACTTCTGTTCCCTTTCGCCTTTCTTCGATTTATTCTCGATCCATACTGTGTACTCGTTAGACTGTTCGTTCCGTTCAGCAGATCGCGCAATTCTTCTTCACTTTCACTCAGGATAGCAATGTCATCAGCGAATGGAATCACTGATACCCTTTCACCTCGAATTTTAGTTCTACTCCTAAACCTTTCATTTATTTTCATAATTACTTCCTCGATGTATAGATTGTACAGTAGGGGCGAGAGGCTACATCCTTGTCTGACACCCGTTTTAATACGAGCACTTCGTTCTTGGTCGTGCACTCTTATTATTCCCTCTTCGATGTTGTACATATTGTATACGACCAGTCTCTCTCTATACCTTACCCCTACTTTTTTCAGAATTTCGAACATCTTGAGCCATTTACATTGTCCGACGATTTTCCAGGTCGACAAATCCTATAAACGTGTCTTAATTTTTCATTAGTCTTGCTTCCATTATTAACCGCAACGTCATAATTGCCTCTCTCGTGGCTTTACGCTTTCTAATGGCAAACTGATCTTCATCTAGCGCACCCTCAATTTTCTTTTCGATTCTACTGTATATTATTCTCGTAAGGAACTTGGATGCACGAGCTGCCATGCTGATTGTGCGGTAATTCTCGCATTTGTCAGCTATTGCGTTATGTTGTTGAAATATAACGTTTCAATGATACGGCGCAACCGCCATGACGCCACAGAAATACAACGACCGCTGACCAAATTAATGTCTATATGAACCACATATTGTGTGTCAGTGGCTCCTCCCGCCATCATATGACGAAAGCCATCTGGTAACTTTAGGCACAAGAAGTCACCCTCATTCTGCCAACGGCCTTGTTAAAGAAGGCGGAGGAGCGGAAAGAGGTTCAGGGCACTCTCTTGTCTTTGGGGTGGGAAATTTCCCCTAATGTTGGAAGAATCAGCAATGATCAACGGCATAAGAATGTAGACGGCAATGGAAACCATTGCATTAGTGACACATGACGTGTATCCACAGGGCATGTGATCTGTAACTGAAAAACAATCATGATTATCTCTTCATTGGAAAAAGATTCCGGAATAGTCCCCTATCTGAATCTCCGGCAGATGACTGCCAAGGGGGAGGTTACCATGAGAAGAAGACTGAATAATCAACGAAAGGATAACGTTCTACGAGTCAAGGAATGGAATGGCAGAAACTTGAACGTGGTCGGGAAGCTAAAAAAATTTAGAAATGAAGTGAAAAGGTTCAATCTAGGTATAGCAGGAGTCAGTGAAATGAAATGGAAAGAAGACCCGTATTTCTGGTCGGATTGAGTATAGGATAATATCCACAGCAACAAGAAATGGTATAACGGACGTAAAATTCGTTATAAGTAATAGGGTAGGACACAGACTGTGTTACTGTGAACAGTTGAATGATACTGCTGTTCTTATCGGAATGAACAGCAAACTAACACCAACAACTATAATTGAGTATATATACCGGCATCGCATGCTGAAGATGAACAGATACGGTATATAGGGATATTTAAAGGATAATACAGTACGTAACGGGAGACTATAATCAAATAGTAATGACGACTGGAATGCAGTTGTAGGAGGAGTAGAAGAAACGGTCATAAAAGGATATGGGCTTTGGACAATGAAAGAGAAACGAGAAAGCCTGAGTCGTATAATAAATTTCAGCTAGTAATAGCGAAACCTCTGTCCAAAAATCACAAGAGGAGGAGGTATGCTTGGAATCGGCCGAAGTACGGTAACATTTCAGGTAGATTATATCATGGTCAGACAGAGGCTGTGAAATCATATACTGGATTGTAAGGAGTACGCAGGAACAGATGTAGACTCAGACCAAAACGTAGAAGTGATTTAGAGTAGGCTGAAGTTTAATAGATGAGTATGGAAGAATCAATATGTAAAGAAGTGGGATACGGAAGTGCTGAGGAATGACGAGATACGCTTGAAGCTATCTAAGGATAAATATGCAGCAATAAGGAATAGATCAGTAGGTAGTACAGTGAAAGAGGAATGGACATCTCTGAAACGCACAATCACGAAATTCGGAAAGAAAAACATAGGTACAAAGAAGGTAACCAAGAAGAAGAAACCATGGGTGACAGGAAAAAGTACTTCGGTTGATGGATAAAAGAAGAAATTACAATAATGTTCACTGAAATTCTGGAATACAGAAATACAAGTCACTGGGGAATGAAATAAATAGGAAAGTAGGGAGGGTAAGAGGAAATAGCTGCTTTAAAAATGTGAAAAAATCGAAAATAAATGATTGTCTGGAGGACTGATTCAGCATTTAGGAAAGTCAAAACAGCCTTCGGTGAAAGTGAAAGCAAGTGAGGTAATATTAAGAGTGCAACCGGAATTCCATTCCTAAGTGCAGAGGAGAGGGCGGATAGGTGGAAACAGTACATTGAAGGACTCAATGAGGGGCAATATTTGTCTGATGTGATAGACGAAAAAGGAGGAGTCTCTTTAGAAGAGATAGGGAATTCAGTATTAGAATCACAATATAAAGAGAGCCTTGGAGGAATTTAGATCAAATAAGGCAGAAGGGATAGATAATATTACATCAGAATTTCTAAAATCATTGTGGGAACAGTCGACAAAACGCTGATTCACGTTGGTGTGTAGAACGTATGAGACTGGCGTCATACCGTCTGACTTTCAAAGAAATATCATCCACGCAATTTCGAAGACTGCAAGAGGCGACAAGTGCGAGAATTATCGTACAATCAGCTTAATAGCTCATGCATCAAAGTTACCTACAAGAATAATACATATAAGAATGTAAAAGAAATTTGAGGACGTATTAGATGACCATCAGTCTGGCTTTAGGAAAGGTAAAGGCACCAGAAAGGCAATTCTGATGTTGCGGTTGGTAATGGAAGCGAAGCTAAAGAAAAATCAAGACACCTTCATCGTATTCGTCTACTTGGAAAAAGCGTTCGACAATGTAAAATTGTGCACTAAGCTCAATTTTTTTTAGAGAAATAGGGGTAAGCTATAGGGAGAGAGGTTTAATGTACAACATGTACAGTAACCAATAGGGAACTATAAGAGCGGACGACCAAGAACAAAGTTCTGGGATTAAAAAGAGTGTAAGACAGGAATGTAGTCTTTCGCCCCTACCGTTCAATTTATAAATCGAAGATACATTGATGGAAGTAAAAGAAAAGTTAAGGAGAACTAAAATTCAATGTGAAAAGACATCAATGATACGATTCGCTGATGACATTGCTATCGTGAGTGAAAGTGAAGAAGAATAACATGATCTGCTGAATGGAATGAACAGTAATGAGTTCATGGTAAGGACTAAGAGTAAATCAAAGAGACATGAAATTAATTACAACTGGCAGAAACGAGAACAGTGGAAACTTAACATCAGGATTGATGGTCACGAAGTAGATGAAAAAAAGGAATTCTAACAAATGGACAGTTAAATAATGAATGACGGACAGAGCAGGGTATCAAAAGCCGACTAGTAATGTCAAAAACGGCATTCCCGTCCAAGAGAAATCTACTATTATCAAACATTGGCCTTAACTTGAGGAAGAAATTTTTGAGAATGTACGTTTGGAACACGACATTGCGTGGCAGTGAAACATGGACTGTGGGAAACAGATACAGAATATAATCAAAGCATTTGAGATGTGGTGCTACAGACGAACGTTGAAAATTAGGTGGGTTGGTTAAGTAAGGAGTGAGGAGGTTCTTCGCAGAATCGGAGAGGAAAGGAATATGTGGGAAACACTGACAAGGAGAAGCGACAGGATGCTGGGACATCTGTTAACACATCAGGGAATGACTTCCGTGGTATTAGATGAGGCTGTAGAGGACTGAAACTGTAAAGGAAGTCAGAGACAGGAATACATTCAGCAAATAGTTAAGGACAGAGACTGCACGTGCTACTTTGAGATGAAGAGGTGGGCACAGGAGAAGAATTCGTGGCTGGCCACATCGAACCAGTCAAACAAAAAACGTTCGTTCCCATCTGGTCTCCGTTCAAGGATACGTTCATCGTAATGCAGTACGCAGAACCAATATTCGTCTTTATTTAGACTACGTGGTAGCAGTATCCGACTGCTTTTCTGTGCAACGGGTTTCGAGCTGTCCTCGCCTCACGAAATCCTCTCGAACACTGGGCTGTTGCTTATCCTCCTATTCCCTTAAGGTAACTGGTTCCTCTAAGCCGAATGACTCTTGTTATTTAAAGTCGCAAGGAGCTCGCCTTTCACCCAGTTTTGTTATGTCATCACCCACAACAACTGAACGTCATGAATTATCCACAGAGCGCGTGGCTCATGCCTTCTTGGACGTGGAAGTAGGATTGTTGGTAGAGCTGATTTGAATCTTCAGCCTTACGCTCTGACCATTCACCAGATACCGATGGACATAATTGAGGGTTTTACCCTATCAAGGCCTAGAAATACAATCTGTCTCGTAGAAGCAAATAATAATTGAAAATTACTCCCTCGTACAAGAAGTGTATTGGGGGTCGGATCTGCACCCCATCACTTAAAATAAAATAACGAGACAAATTTTCCCGTTAAATGGCCTCGAATGAACAATTTGGTCTTTCTGGGAAACTAAATTTGGCATATCGGTACGTGGAGCACTCGATGTAATGTCAGTAAAGAAGAGGACGTATTTAATGAAAAAAAGACATGTAATATGGACATTGTAGCATTAACTGAACAGAAGAAAAAGGGCAAAGGTACGGAAGAATGGAACGATTATATCTGTGTTTACATTGGTCCTTAATGAGGATAGAGCCATAAATGGGATCCTCGTAGCTACTAGGAAAGAATACAAGGAAAATATAAAACCCTAGGATGAGATCATTGAAAGCATTGTGCAGGTGCAAGTGGAATTATTAAGCCATTTTGACGTGATCCTTGCAGTGTACCAAATGATGAAGCCAAGGCGGGTGAAAAAAGACATATTGTATGCAAACGTGACGGGATCACTGGCGATGCAAGTGATCGAAAAAAGATTGAAACTTGAAAGGAGATACTGGGTGAAGATCTAGTGATCTGATTGTTGATTAGCATGGGAAAAATGTGTTAAATAGCAATGGGAATAGGCTGAGGATAATATATTGATGGTTTAGGAAGAAGTCATTACATCATTACACGTGAGACCATGAGATCCGTATCTTGGTTAATCCGTGGTGGAATGAGGATATAGCGAATTTTGTTGAAGATAAAAAAGAATATCAGTAGTAAACGGCTGAGTACTCGGCCGGCAGAACAAAAAACATTCGGACCTAAACGGAAATAAACAGTCAGGGCCATTACTAAAGATAGAAACGAGCCAGAGAGGGTGTAGAAGGAAAGTGGCAGTACTGGAGCAAGCAGAACTTGTAAGGTCGTGAGTACGATGAAGGATGCAAATAAAAAGATTGTGCTGGGATAATTATATATAACGTGAATGATTAGTAAAGTTCACCTAGCCTTCCTCAAGGAGAAGGGAAAGAATTCATACAAGGACTGTCAAATTTGATGGTAGCAGACATACGTTCACGTAGACATTAAATAACCTCGCAACAAATTTGAAAGCTGTGAAGCACATGATAAATGGGAAATCATAGAATCCGGGTTCCATAAACATAAATAAAGGAAGCCGCTATGGTTAGGTATGATATCTGGTGGCAATTATATAATAATTGTTTGAAAGGCGACCGGGTACCCAAGGAATGGAAAAAGCCCGTTGTTATTTCAGTCGATAAGAATGGAGTACGCAAGGCTATGAAATCTACCGGGGCATAAATGTGATGCAATCTCTAGCACGGTTATACGGAAGAATCCTAAAACAAAAGCTGTAGACGAGGGTTAAAATATCTGAAGAACAGATTGGTTTGAGACCAGAGCGCTCATGTGTTGACGGAATCTTCATATTACGGAAAATACAATAAGAGAATTACCAGAGGGATAGATACCCATTTAGGTTTCGTCGGTGTGTGGAAGGACTGTAATACTGGACCACGAAACAAATTTGTGGACAACCATGAAAGACAGTGGCGTGTCAACTAATTGCAACAAAGCAGTTAAACTGTTCCCCATGGAGTACGTGAGTGCAATCAAAGTAGGGAAATCAATGTCATCTGAGTTTCCTGTTACAAAAAGGCTGTGCCAAGGGTGTGCTGTAGAAGCGACGCTATTTAAAATCTATATGGAGCAAGCACTTAAAGCCTGAAGGAGCTAATGTGAAGACATGCGAGTCCCTGTAGGGGATGAAATCATGTACACCGTGAGGATCAGGTCATTTTAGCAGAAGACCAGGATGATGCTGAGTACATACTCTAGAAATTACGAGAGAAACATGAATACTGGCGCTTCACAATTACTTGACAAAAACTGAATACTTATTGTCAACAATACCACAGCGGACCTGGAGTTTGGGGCCGGTAAGGTCAAGTAATGTGAGTGTAAGGACAGTTGAAGGGTTGCTTGGTTGAGTGGCTTATTCTCAACAACTTTAACTAAAAGAAAAATTAGAACACGAGCCCCATCACTGGGCACAGTTAAAACAAACACAGCTGATAGAGTTAGTCGCAGTGGCCATTTAATAAACTGTTTTAAAATTTAATTAAATGTTTAGGTCCTGTGGTTACATTACTAAATATTTTAGAATTAGAATTTGATTGAAACGCAATAAGCACTACAACCAGAGCAACAGTTTTAATTCAGTGGTTAGGTCAGAAGACTACTTTACCCAAAAGAAAGTAATACCGAATTCAACCGATTTCAACTCAACAGATAGATACAGTGGCCCCTTTACGAAAATCTTAAAATCTGAATTCAATGAACAAATTTGGATTAACTTGCAGAGAAACGTCCAATATTTTCTTTATTATTCATTACCAAATCATTGTAGAAAACATAAACCAAACAGTAAGTACCCAAATAGTAAATACTTTGAAACTTCCTGGCAGATTAAAACTGTGTGCCCGACCGAGACTCGAACTCGGGACCTTTGCCTTTCGCGGGCAAGTGCTCTACCAACTGAGCTACCGAAGCACGACTCACGCCCGGTGCTCACAGCTTTACTTCTGCCAGTACCTCGTCTCCTACCCTCCAAACTTTACAGAAGCTCTCCTGCGAAACTTGCAGAACTAGCACTCCTGAAAGAAAGGATATTGCGGAGACATGGCTTAGCCACAGCCTGGGGGATGTTTCCAGAATGAGATTTTCACTCTGCAGCGGAGTGTGCGCTGATATGAAACTTCCTGGCAGATTAAAACTGTGTGCCCGACCGAGACTCGAACTCGGGACCTTTGCCTTTCGCGGGCGCACAGTTTTAATCTGCCAGGAAGTTTCATATCAGCGCACACTCCGCTGCAGAGTGAAAATCTCATTCTGGAAACATCCCCCAGGCTGTGGCTAAGCCATGTCTCCGCAATATCCTTTCTTTCAGGAGTGCTAGTTCTGCAAGTTTCGCAGGAGAGCTTCTGTAAAGTTTGGAAGGTAGGAGACGAGGTACTGGCAGAAGTAAAGCTGTGAGCACCGGGCGTGAGTCGTGCTTCGGTAGCTCAGTTGGTAGAGCACTTGCCCGCGAAAGGCAAAGGTCCCGAGTTCGAGTCTCGGTCGGGCACATAGTTTTAATCTGCCAGGAAGTTTCATATCAGCGCACACTCCGCTGCAGAGTGAAAATCTCATTCTGGAAACATCCCCCAGGCTGTGGCTAAGCCATGTCTCCGCAATATCCTTTCTTTCAGGAGTGCTAGTTCTGCAAGTTTCGCAGGAGAGCTTCTGTAAAGTTTGGAAGGTAGGAGACGAGGTACTGGCAGAAGTAAAGCTGTGAGCACCGGGCGTGAGTCGTGCTTCGGTAGCTCAGTTGGTAGAGCACTTGCCCGCGAAAGGCAAAGGTCCCGAGTTCGAGTCTCGGTCGGGCACACAGTTTTAATCTGCCAGGAAGTTTCATATCAGCGCACACTCCGCTGCAGAGTGAAAATCTCATTCTGGAAGTAAATACTTTGCATATTGCAAAAACAGTGCACACTACATAGCATACATAGCACTAAACTACGCAATAAAATCATTTACGACAGCCACCTGTCTATTCATTTCAGTTGAATAAATCTTGTAAATGTCATGCTAGGCCGAACTTAATTCACCTAACAGAGACATCGCAGTGTGGAAGGTAATAGAAAGACTTGGATAAGGGGCGCTCCGCGGAACTGGGCAGTCTAGCAGCAACATCATTGACTGATTTTCCTTCCTCCCTCTTTTCAGTTTCTTATAAAATGATTAACCACGTGCGATAACAAGCATTGCAAAATGCGTATTTCAAATACAGCAAAAATCTTTACAAGAAGACGTTTAAGTTACAATATGCAACGAAAGTCAACATACTAGCGCCATACTTTGCACACCTAAGAAAGAATTTTTGAACGCCCCGACGAAGCTAGTGATGCGAAAACAATTTTTCAAAACACCGTCGGGCATGGATGTGTGTGATGTCCTTAGGTTAGTTAGGTTTAAGTAGTTCTAAGTTCTAGGGGACTCAGAGCCATTTGAACCATTTAAAAACACCAATAAACAGAGTTATATATAGTTTTTTACAGACAACCTAGTACGATGTGTCAAGGTAAGAAACCCCAGAAGTATTGAAACCACATTCAGGTACAAAACGAGTACGTAACGTCTCACATAAAACAGTGGTAAAACCGCATCGTCAATATTTTACTTTTCCATACAGTCGGGAATAAAAGACAACCAAGTACAACATAGCAAGATATGGAACTTCAAGACGGATAAAATCACACAGCCCTGTACGAGGATAATGCCCACATTTTTTTAAAGCCATTAATACACATAGACAAACATCCTTGCTGGTGCTTAACATTTGATGTTTGTTCTGTGCGATGGTGAAGTTTCGAACCGTTCTGGCAGATGGCAGAGCCGTAGTACAGCGTCAAAATGGCGTCTACATACGACTCACGTTAGAATCAGCGTACTGTTACTGAATCCTTGTGTGCAGAAAAAGAAACCACGTTGAACAATCATAAACGTTTGTGCGCAGTGTATGGCGCTGCTGCAGTTGACAGGAGTACATATGGACAATGGGTAAAGAAAGCTACAACCTCAGTAAATGCAGAGTTCCATGATCAACCACGCTCGGGACGTCCTATCACAGCCACTGCTCCAGACGTGCTGAATCGTGCGGATGACATTTTTCCTGGCGACCGGTGAATCACAACTCGACAATTGGCTCTACAGTTGTCGGTCAGCATTGGAAGTGCGTCTGCAGTGATAGAGAGTCTCGGATAATTAAGTGAGTGCAAACGATTGGTTCCATGAATGCTCACAACAGACCACAAGGTTAAAAGAAAGGCCATTTCATTTGAATTGCTGCAGAGTTCTGAGGCCGACGGAGAGGCTTTTCTGCCACGAAACGTTATCGCCGGAAACAAAAAGGCAGTTCATGGAGTGGCTTCATCCTCATTCACCACAAGAAACTCGAGACAACCCCCTTAACTGGAGAAGTCATGATCATAGCCATTTGGGATTGTGATGGCCTCATTCTCGTGGATGTGACACCAAGAGGGCCAAACATCAATTCAGAGGCATACGTGAAGACTCTGAATAAATTCGAGAACCGTTTCAGACGTGTTCAGTCGGACAAGAATCCAGCAGAAATCTTGCTCAAACACGATCATGCACGCCTACAAACAAGTGTGAAGACCCGGGAACACACAGCAAAATTGGTCTGGAAATCGTTGCCTCATCGATCCTACAGTCGAGACCTGGCACCCTAGGACGTCCCTCTCTTTGGGCCGCTTAAAGATTCTGTACGGGAAACACACTTTAAAAGTGACGAGAGTGTCAGAATTGCACTGAAAACATGGCTACGCCTACAGGACAAGAGCTTTTACCAGCTGGGAATACATGCTTTTCCACAACGCTGGCGTACGGCCATAGTACGTCATGGAGCCTACGTAGAAAAATAGGACATGCATGCGCAAGACACGTTCATGTGTAGTGTCACTGCCGGCCGAAGTGGCCGTGCGGTTCAAGGCGCTGCAGTCTGGAACCGCAAGACCGCTACGGTCGCAGGTTCGATTCCTGCCTCGGGCATGGATGTTTGTGATGTCCTTAGGTTAGTTAGGTTTAACTAGTTCTAAGTTCTAGGGGACTAATGACCTCAGCAGTTGAGTCCCATAGTGCTCAGAGCCATTTGAACCATTTTTTTGTAGTGTCACTAAATTCTGACTCTTAACAATAAATATGTTATGAGAAAAGTGGGGTATTACTTATTGAACGACCATCGTGTAAAACCACTACAAAGAACCTGAGATAATTAAAAGTAACGAATAAATATTACAAGTACATTTGTGTTTGAATTCATGGTAACAATGCGCTGTACTCGCAACACAGAACATACATTCACACACGTTGCAAATCATCTTTCCCATTGTGGAAATCCATTCTTTTCGCTTTCAAAAAAAATGAATGTAGAGCGATATTAGCAAGAAAACATTTAGATTTTAATGTAACAAGATATTTGTGACATAATTTTGAAGTAATACTTCATTGGTATGAAAATGGGACATCAAACGTTATAAAACTAACTTGCTATAGGATAATGACCACGAACGGGAAATACACTACTCTTACGTTAGTTACCTAGCTTCAGAACAAAACTGAATTTCCTCCTGGGTCAAGCGTAATATAGACAGGTAAATTAAGACCACCAACCAAACACTACAGGAATGGATTCGTATGGTGTTACTGATCGCATTCAAAATTAGCACTGCAAAGTGAAACCCAATATCGGAATATACGGAAGGTAGAGGGAGGTGGGGGGGGAGGAGGGAGAAAGCGGAAGGTGTGGTAGGAATGGGGGAGGGAAAATGGGGAGAGGGAAAGGAGATTCGACTTCACAGCCGAAGTTCTGAATGTACTGATAGCTACGCGGATTGCCGAAAGTAATCGGCACATTAGCTTACAGAAGCGCAGGGTGCTACGTAAATAATTATATCCACTTAGGCAGCTAAGAAGCAACATCACCCAACATGTGTGGATTTTAAGAGCAGCTACATGCCTTCAACTCAACTGTAGCAACAGTGGCTTTGGTTGTGGCATTTGGAAGCGAGGGGGCGGTGGGGATGAGGAAGGGGATAATTTACTGATTGGCACACAACAGGTAATACAACAAGAACTCTCTCTCCGTCCGAACAGGATCTTGAAAAACCCATGCTGCTGGCCGACCACCGTGTCATCCTCGGCCTACTCTCGTAACGGGATGCGGATATGGGCGCGCGTGAGGTCGGCACACCGTTCTGCCGGCCGTTGTCAGTTTTCGTGACCGGAGCCGCTACCTATCAATCAAGTAGCTCATCTATTTGCCTCACCATGGCTAAGGGCACCCGCTCGCCAACAGCGCTCGGCAGACCGGACGGTCATCCACCCAAGTGCTAGTCAAGCCCAATAGCGCTTAACCTCGGTGATCTGACAGAAACCGGCATTACCACTGCGTCAAGACAGTTGGCATATATTTAAGAACTACTTTTTCATTTCAGTGATTTAGGTGCGACAGTCGCTTTATCAAGAAATATTTGAAAAACTGAATTGAACTAACGAGGCACACCAGCAACCAAAAGACAAGAAATACGATATCTATCTCCAATAATCTTATGTTGTACAACTGCCAACGCGGAGCTCTCCGTAAACATCTGTTGGAAGGGAAAAACGTTGTCTCCTTCAGGTTCCTTCTGCGTTGCTAACACATACATCGGTAGCCGATTAACGTGCTGCACAGTATATCCTTGCCGCACCCCGCAAGGCTTCCAAATGTTAGCAGACATGAAGCCGTTGCCGGCAGCGGTCACGGTAAACCACCCACGCCACGTTGACCAAGCAACGCTGACTCCGAATGCCTCGCTACTTCACAGTACGCTGTCGTCGCGTCGCTTGTTCCATAGCATATAGTGTGACTGCCGCGAAATTGAAGTTTACGCAGGGAGCAGCAGAGGAACAGTGCCTTGTCCATTACGGCACACTTTCGATATGATTAAAGGTCAGAAATGGAGTTGACTTAAATAATAAGGAAAGGTCGGGGCTAGAAGGCCGTACAACAACTGAACTCAGTCCTTTGGAATAATGAAAATAGGAAAAAAGAAATACATGATATACCGTTCGCGATGTAGGAAATAGAAAGCTGGCAAATAAACCAGTGTCAGATTGAATGGTTGCTTCCGATCGAGATGGGCTTTTGAAGGTGAATTTGTGGCACCTCCAGAGTGGACTGTGTACCAAAACACCAACATGAGACAGGCTGCAGATATTGATAAAAAGACAATAGACGTAACTGATATGATACGTTAAAAATATTATCGATAACTAGAACGGATACACGACACCCGGTCGCAGAAGAAAGTGTGGTAGTGAACCATGGCGGAAAGAAGCGTGAGTGACATAGGAGGAATTTCAATGGAGATGCCTGACACACGATGGATGCCAGAAAACTGCAGAAAGGAGACTGGCATCACAGGAGGAAGTGGAATAGAGGAAGGGAGAAGCGGCACCAGCGGTAGATTACTCGTAATATAATGATAATATTAACCGTATTCAGTGTTGTCGGGGGTACACGATTGTGAAGCGTTTCTGTCTGCTGCCCTGCCAAGAGAATTGGCAGCAGTGCTCACTGTGTCGGCAGTCCGTGGTTCTCTGTCGGCGTCGCACTGTCCTGGCTGTCTTCCTTCAAACAGAAATATTCCTGCTGTAGGTAAATTACGTGACTGCACGACCTCGTACGGCCGAGCGAACAATAGGTCTGTCGGCCGTTAATGGCGTGGTTTCCGTTTGGATCTTGCATAGAATTGAGTACTGCCCTTCCTGAACTCATCGATTCCGTAGCAAATAGCAACATCAAGAAACGATGATCCCCAGTGTCGAGAGGCCATGATAAGGCCGCTCCCGATTTGTCATGCATGCAAATACGGTACAGGTTTTCCTGCTTCCAGGTGGTATAAAACGAACTTATGATCCACAACTTTCTATCAGATGCAAATCCTAAATCAGAAACCTACTTCATATTGATACTAAAACGTAAACTTTCACGGACGGAAATATCATGTCCATTATAATTATCCGGGCTATTATGCCGTGGTCAGTTGATGAATTCTGAGGTGATTCCCAACGTTTCGTCTCCGACTGCGGGAGACATCTTCAAGGGGGTCCGTAGCTTGATGGAAGGTCCAACACACACACTGGCTCGCTACTGACTGCCGCTAAATTCCGTGTCCGCGCGCCCCCGCGCCGCGGCGTGACGTCACGTGTTTTGAAAACGTCAGTGAAATTGGCCGCTGTCCGTCGCCGTCGATCGCCGTTGCCGTCACCCAGTAGTGGACGAGTGGTACACATCTTCTTTGACACCGGCATCCATATACCGTTTAATTTGTCGCCCTCCTCCCTTCGGTTGAAATTATTTGGGTGTTTAGCGATTTCGATTGCCTCCCTGTAGAGCCTTTCGTAGTATCCGCTCGTGGCCGCTAGTACTTGTGTCTCCTCGAAACGAATATTGCGGTTCCCTGGCTGGAAATCACGCTCCGCAACAGCTGATCGTTCCGTTTCTCCTCTTCTACAATTTCCCTTGTGCTCTTCCAAACCTTTAGAAACAGATCTTTTGGTGGTACCCACATAAACATCACCACAGCTGCATGGGATCCTATACACTCCAGATTTTTCCAATGGTTTGCGAGCGTCCTTGTTAGGCCTAAGGTATTCCTGTATCTTCCTGGTGGGCTTGTAAATTACGGTAATATTCCGCTTCGTCAAGATCTTCCCTATTCTTTCCGTTATATTTTTAACAAACGGTAGGAAAACCTTAGATTTTGCAGTAGCCTGTACGTCAGTATGATTTCTGCGTGGCTGCCTCAACGCACTGTGGTGATGTTTATGTGGGTACCACCAAAAGAACTGTTTCTAAAGGTTTGGAAGAGCACAAGGGAAATTGTAGAAGAGGAGAAACGGAACGATCAGCTGTTGCGGAGCATGCTTTCCAGCCAGGTAACCGCAATATTCGTTTCGAGGAGACACAAGTACTAGCGGCCACGAGCGGATACTACGAAAGGCTCTACAGGGAGGCAATCGAAATCACTAAACACCCAAATAATTTCAACCGATGGGAGGAGGGCGACAAATTAAACGGTATATGGATGCCGGTGTCAAAGAAGATGTGTACCACTCGTCCACTACTGGGTGACGGCAACGGCGATCAACGGCGACGGACAGCGGCCAATTTCACTGACGTTTTCAAAACACGTGACGTCACGCCGCGGCGCGGGGGCGCGCGGACACGGAATTTAGCGGCAGTCAGTAGCGAGCCAGTGTGTGTGTTGGACCTTCCATCAAGCTACGGACCCCCTTGAAGATGTCTCCCGCAGTCGGAGACGAAACGTTGGGAATCACCTCAGAATTCATCAACCGACCACGGCATAATAGCCCGGATAATTATAATGGACATGCTACTTCATATTGTTACTGCACAGTGCTACCTTATATACTCAAGCGCCAAAGAGGCTGGTATAAGGATGCGTATTCAAATACATACGTGTGTAAACAGGCGGAATACGGCGCCTATGTAAGACAACAAACGTCTGGCGCAGTTCTTAGATCGGTTATTACTGCTACAATGACAGGTTATCAAGATTTAAGTAAGTTTCAACGTGGTGTTATAGTCAGAACATGAACTATGGGACACAGCATCCCAGAGGTTGCAATAAGGTGAGGATTTTCCCATACGATCAATTCACGAATGTAAGGTGAATATCAGGAGCCCGGTAAAACATCAAATCTCCGACATTACTGCGGCTGGAAAAAGATCCTGCAAGAACGGGGCCACGACGATGGAAGAGAATCGTTCAACGTGACAGAAGTGCAACCCTTCCGCAAATTGCAGCAGATTTCAGTGCTCGACCATCAACAAGTGTCAGCGTGCGAACCATTCAATGAAACATCATCGATACGGGCTTTCGGAGCCAAAGGCCGACTCGCGTACCTTTTATGACTGCACCACACTAAGCTTTACGCCTCACCTGTGCCCGTCAACACCGACATTAGACTGTCGATGACTGGAAACATGTTTCCTGGTTGGACAAGTCTCATTTCCAATTCTATAGAGCAGACGGACGTGTACGGGCATATAGACAACCTCATCAATCCATGGACCCTGCATGTCAGCACGGCACTGTTCAAGCTGGTGGAGGCTCTGTAATGGTGTGGGGCGGGTGCAATTGGAATGATATGGGACCCCTTATACGTCTTGTTACGACTCTGATGGGTGACACGTACATAAGCATTCTGTCTGATCACCTGCATCCATTCACGTCCATTGTGAATTCTGACGGACTTGGGCAATTCCAGCAGGACAATGCGACACTCCTCACGACCAGAATTTGCTACAGAGTTGCTCCAGGAACACTCTTCTGAGTTTAAACTCTTCCTCTGGCCAAGAAACTCCGTGACATAGACATTATTGATCATATCTGGGATGCATTGTAACGTACTGTTCAGAAGAGATCTCCACCCCGTAGTATTCTTACTGATTGATGGACAGCCCTACGGAATTCAAGGCAACAATTCCCTGCAGCACTACATTAGGCATTAGTCGAGTCCATGCCACGTCGTGTTGCGACACTTCTGCGTCCTCGCAGGGCCCCTACACGATATTACGCTGGTGTACCAGTTTCTTTGGTTCTTCAGTGTATGCGCAATGTAGATTTAGTTGCTGCTGGCTGCACAGAAATAATAATCATTTGCGTATCAAACCATTTAGTTCATTTCATGCCATCCCATACCAGTTTGCTGGTTGCCGTAATCATGGAGCTCTTGTTTTAATGACCAGCAGTGTTTGCAATAAAAAGCATTTAAATTCCTCCGCCCCTCCCGGAAACAGCCGCCCACTTAGTTTTACTATAAGAATTGTACCTTTGCATTTACTTTACTACATCTCAGTTCAAACGTAAGTGTTGGCGCAAGGGTCCTTAAACCACGTTCACACTATTTCCTTACACTTCCAATCACGAGCAGTGCACAATTAAAATGAACAATTAAATCTCCTTGTGCGAGCTCTAATTTCTTTTACTTTCTTACCATAATCATTTATTTCGTGTGTAGGTGGGCGTCAAAAGAATATTTTAAATTCCGAGGAAGAATGTTGGTGTGTGAAATTTCGTGGAAAGCTTTTGCGGCAGCCAAAGCCAGCATTGTTTTAATGACTGCAGCCCCAAATCTCTTGTCATATATGTTTCATTCTCTTCACCAAGTCACGATAGTTCAAAGCAAGCTGCCCATCTCTGAATTTTTTTGATGTCGTTTGCCAATCCTGTCTTGTAAGGATCCTTTACCACACATCGATACTCTGAGAAAAGACGGACAAGTGTAGTGCAGGTTTTTCTTTTATGGATTTAACGCATCTTCTACGTATTCTCCCAACAAAACAGAGTCTTTGGTTCGTCTTCCCCACGACGTTATCTATGTGTTCTTTCCAATAGAAATTGTTCGTTACTGAAATCCATAGATATTTTTGAGACTTACCGTTTAACGAAAGTTTAACGGATTCCTTTCAGTACTCATGTGGATGACTTTATCCTTTTCATTACTTACATCATTTTCCACTTTACACACCATACGGTAATTTTGTATGAATCATTTTGCAACTGATTTTTATTTTCTCATGACGTTATTAAACGATAAATGGCTGCATCATCAGGAAGCAATCCAAGATGGCTGCTCACATTATCTGCAAAATCATTTACATAATAGATTACGACCAGCAAAAGACCTATACCGGTCGATAGCAATCACTGGTTCAAGAGAATAAAGAATTAATTGTGGGACACACGAACGATACTTCTTGAATCCTTTTCGACGTAATTCATAATATTCGAAGTCAGTATATGTTCCAAAACTCCTACTGTAAATCTACGCCAGTAATATGGACCTTTAATACAGTAGATTACTCCTGTATGCTTTCTTGATTATTTGTGTGAACTGTGCAACTTTCCAGGCTTCAGGTATAAACCTTTCGTCGAGTGGGCGATTGTACGTGATTGCTAGTAGCCAGTATGGAGCTATTGTGTCAGCATTCTCACAAAGAAGCGTAATTAGTATACCAGTTCCCTTAAAAGACTTTTCTTTGGTAAGTGGCTTGAGTTCCTTCTCTACATCGAGGATATCTACTTCTAAGTTACTCATGTTGGCAGCCAATATTAATTCGAATTCTTTAATATTTACCTCGTCTTCTTTGGTGAAGAAATTTCGGAAAATCGTATGTAGTAGCTCACGTTTTGAATCACTGCGATAGCTGACATTACCATCGCTACCGTACCGTGATGTTATTGATCGTGTCTTGCCGCTGTTTATATACGACCAGAATCCCCTTGCATTCTCTGCCAGAATCTGAGGCAGGGTTTCGTACTGGAAGCTGTTAAAAGCGTCTCGCACAGAAGTCAGCGTTAAAGCTTTGGTAGAACTTCGCAGATCTTGGGGATTTTGCATTCTCTTAAATGGGACACACTTTTTTTCGTTGCTTATGCAGCTGTTTCTGACGTGTTTAGTGTTCTTAGGGGGATCAGTTCCGTATCTTTTCAATTTATTTGACATAGATTTCTCAACTGTTGTCGATATTACTTCCTTGCATTCAAGTCCCATACGATTTACGCTTACATAGCCATTTCAAAAGAAACGGAGACTGCCTCTTAGGAAGGCCGCAAGTGAATTTGCATCTGCTTCTTTAACCCTTTAGTGACCAGTGAGAACTATAGTTCCCACTTATTTGTTTTCGCTGTAAGTTCAGTGGTAGCCCGTTTCCCCACTTCTAATTTGTGCTGTCATCTCTATTAGAGTATGCTAAATACATGAAGATTGTCAACGGGTGTGCGAAAGCGGTTGTATTTCTACCTTGTTAGTCAATCAATGCAGAAGCACAGTTTCCGTGTGAAAACGAGCCACTGTTTGGAACGCTACAGCGTTTTTTGTACAGTGTGCTTTCCTTTTGCGTGTGAAATGACTTGTATTTATCTACTTTTATATTTACGAGGGAGATAGTATTCGTGTATATTTGCTTGATTTGACTAAAATTTTGTAAATAATACAAGGTAAGTTAGTGGGAACTATTTTTCCCACTGAACTTGTGTGAAGTGCAATGGATATGGCTGTGCAATCGGCATCGTAGTTATTGTTTGTTTCTTGTTGTTTATAATGTGTGGACTGATGCCACATGAGGTTTTCAGAATTTTGTATGCTTTACCAGAAGATGTAAAAGATAAGCGAAGAGGAAGGCCCGTTCATTTTCAAACACCAAAAAGAGACGTGTCTGGAGTACCAGATGAAGTTCATCTGGAGAAAGTTGGTACTCATTCGCCTACAAAAGGTACAACAAATAGAAGATGCCGCCAATGTAGTATCAAGAACAAAGAAAAGATAACAAAAATGTGTATCAACTGTCGTGTACCTTTGTGTGTAGCACCATGCTTCCCTAAGTTCCATAGTAAATCATCTTAGTGAACTCAAAGGGCAATATGAACTGATACAAATATAAATGTAATGTTTAACATGCATTTTGTACTAAAAATAAAGGATATACATTTTTTAAAGTAGCAGGAGAAGTTACTCCAGAGTTCGGTGGGAACAATAGTTCCCACAAATTTTTTTATACTTGTAGGCTAAACTCTCACTTTCAAGATTTAAACTATGATTTTATGAATGGTTTCTTAGCACAATAAAGTGCTCACAAAATGTCTACAACTTCTGGAAATAATTTGGTCACTAAAGGGTTAAATAGATATATTTTATGTTTATTTGTAGACAGTCGTCAGGTGGTTTTAATTGTGGTTGTAATTACATTACAAATTAAGGCTACCTCGACTAGAATCGTCTATTAGTTCTTCTATCCTCAAGCTATTTCTTAGGCCTACCTACATTTTGCTCTGCAGATGTGGAAATAAACAGCCTAATCATAGGTTTTGTCTGCTTATCAGTATCCAGGTCTGTTCACTTAATTTCAGGTAAATCATGATTTGTTGCTGTACACTCAACTGTTTTTTTGAATGCAAAAATGTGTTTAATGTACGAGGGACCTGCCGTCCATATAACACAGCACGAAATGAATGAGGGACCATGGGAGACTTATATGATATGATAATGCTCTGAGTGGCGCAGAGCGGTTATAATGGGATTATACTGTAAATGATGAAAGTATGTGAATGCAGCTTGCCGCTAACTTGGTGTAATGTCTCTCACACATAAACCTGTACAGTAAAGTAAGGGCCTCCTGTTTTATCTTTGGGCTGATCCGTGATAAGACAGACAAACAATTATACTAATGCAGGATTCTGCGTATTTTCTCTAATTTCATTCGCTCTCTCTCTCTCTCTCTCTCTCTGTCCTTCATCTATATACAGTTTTAAATATATTATTTAATTACGTGAACTCAGCCCAATAGAATCTCTGGTGGAGCCCTTCGTCTTAATATTCAGCGGCTGGCTTGCTGTAAAAGATCTTTATATCTATTATTATTGCTAAGCGCTGCATTCAGTTGGGAAAATCGATCGTTTGAACAATTCGTTCATTTTACGACAGATTTAGAATTTCAGATGTGTCCGAAGCCTTTTTGGACGATTTTATAAAATAGCTGTGATTGCAGGCTCTCTTCGTCACAACTGAAACTTCCCCACTAATAACAGGGCCAAGACAATCATCAATGATTCAGACAGAGAACTCATTCGTCATTCACTCTAGAATAAAAGGGTCACAAACCTTATTTCTGAGGAAAAAATTGTATATTCAATCCATTTCCAGTACATGTTCCGTTTTCTGTTGATTCCAAGTCTTATTTAATTTGCGTTTACAGTTTTTCTCTCTCTCCAAATAACCCGCTAGTGGCACAAACGTTAATAGCTCGCTTTAGCGAGAGGAAGAGCAAATATGTCTCTTTTAGCAACCCGACAATCTTCCAACCGATACTTCCGAAGCTGTCCCCGTTATTTCTCCCTAACAACCATGGAGAATACATATATGTATCTCTGTTCTTCCAAAGAATAAACGTACTAGAAAAATACCTTGGCGTCGACGAGCTGTCGGCGCATATATTACTAGAAAATCCGATCAGATACTTTCCAAAAGTGAATAAATGTGGATGATTTGATTGATAATTATTAATTATTGCTTGGTAGAGGGTAATTTTCCGTGGGGAGATTACAACGCCCCTCGCAGCGAGCGAAGTATGTGAGCTCAATTTTTATTTGCCGAACACACTTCGCGAGCTATCTATTAGTGTGGATAACCCGGAGGTGATAATTGTCAGTCCTCCGACTGAAAAAGAATATTATGTTTAAGACAGACGAAGAAAAGAAATATTGAAAAAAGAAGAAATGAAGAGACAGGTACCGCGGCTGTATTGCTTTTACGCGCATCAAGGTGTTATGTCTGCTGTGCACAACCAAGGAAGATGATCTTTCATGAAACTGTTATCAGGGTCTACCCATTCGGAAACTTTCTTAAGCAGGGAAACCTTGGAAAACCTCTTAAGCCTAGACCCCCAGCTTACGGTACATAGAAGATAGGAAAGCCTATAGAAGAAAAAAAAATAATTTTGGAAATAGATCTCTAAAGGAAAGGTAGGGATCGATTTATATAACGCTTTGGAGAAGAGTGATTTGTGCCTCTAGCAAAAAAAAAAAAAAAAAAAAAAAAAAATTTTACAATAAATAACGTAAGTTTTCGTTTTACAATCTTGTTCCTAGGACAATCTCTTGCGGTGCTAAAACTCCCCCCGGGTCTTGCATGTCCCCGACGTCCACATTTGTAGTCGGTCTTCTACGCGGCCCACTTTGTAGTCGGTCCCCAATGGGAAGAGTAGAAGGCACAGGGATACCCGATTTCACATGCAACATTCATTCCAAAAGAATTAGCAATGACCAAAGGGGAAACTCTTCCTGTAAGAGAACTGGTTAGGTTGCACCGTCCAAGATTCTCCTTTTTGAAAGCAAAATCCTTATGGCTTCATGCATCCTTTTTCTTACGACGTACTTCAAGGAATTTCACCATTAACTAATGCTGTTGCCAAAACATCCTCAGATTTATTCTAGTTTGAATACTCTTTCGGACTTTGCATCCCCACTTGTGATTACAAGTCCGAAAGTTCTGACACATTTCTGTCAGTGATTTGTTCTTCGTAATTTAAAGGATTCATGCAACTTACAGTAGATTTTGGATTCAAATCATCGAATAATGGAAAGTGTTGTTCATTTTATACAAAGACATAATCCCTCATTTCCTTGAAAGTCATATAATTTATCTATACTCAAAAACTTTTTATCCTAAATACACATATTTCTCCAATTGATTGTTGAAATGTAAAAGTTATTAGCATTGAGGAATGCGGATTCAGTTCTTTCATTTATTCTCTGATTCATACGGCGTTCACACATGCACATATATGGAAATGGATTTTTCTCTTTCAAACAAAAATTCCAAACGAACACGATCCATTAAATAACTACTAATTCTATGAATATTACTTTCTTTAAACATTCAATAATAAATTAAAAACTCTTAACTTCTAATTATAACACCCTTTCCTTTTAAAGTTAAACATGAATCAGTTTACCCTCGCGTTTGGTGCGAGTCTCTTACAAAGCATATCTGTGTCGTCTACATCGATTCTAACTCTCACGCCGACGTCAACTGTTTGGCGCGGGAAATTATCTTTGCGGCGTTAACCGTCACTCATGATTCACTGCCTTAACACATCCCTTCACACGTTTGCACATCTAAGTGTTCACTTGAAACTATATATGAACCTTCACTCGGAACCTCTTTTGATTATTCAGCGTCATTTACGGGAAACATTTCATTGTTCTTGAAGGTCAGTTAGATCCTTTATAAATCTTGATGACATTAGCAATGCTAAAGTTCCATGTTCACCCAAACACAGGTGAAGCCTATCCTCACTATCTTCTTTGCAACACTCGATAGTAATAGTTAGTCACTATTTCTATAGTCTATGTCACTGATTAATTATTTCAATTTAAAGTTTTCTAACACTACACACACAGTTTATTGTTATGTTTTTTACGAGCGTTCATCTCTGTCACTCGCAACACCATTCCTCCCTATCTTCTAATCTTCATTAAATTTTTTCAAGTCGTTATGGGAAAATAACCCTTTTATTTTGTTCGATCCCGGGTATGCTAATAGATAAGCCCCAGGATTCGGAATTTGTAGGATAATGTATGGGCCAGTATATAGTAACTCCCATGTCTTTATACTTTTCTTTGTTAAGGATGATTTGGTATGTCTTTTGACTAGTGCCTTTTCTCCGACCCGGTATGTCTGTACTCTCTTGATTAATTTGTCAAATTGTTGTTTTCTCTGATCAGCTTTTTTCGTCATATTTATAATGGCTTGTCTTATTTTTTCTTCCCAAGGCATCTCAGTTTCCTGAGTTTTGGGCATATGTTCAGTCCAGAAGTTTTCCTCTTTTGCTCCGAACATCAATTCATGAGGTGTATATCCAGTTGAGGAGTGGGGCATGTTATTGTATATCTGCTCAAACTCTTCCACATAATTTGCCCACGCAGTCTGCTTACTATGGCAATACGTCCTCATAAATCGATTGAACTCTCTAAAAATTCTCTCAACCAAATTGCCTTGTGGGTGGTAAAATTATGTTAGTATGGGTTTCACACCGACTTGAGACAAAGTCTGTTTCCATCGGAGTCCCGTGAATATCTTGGCATTGTCTGTTATGATCGCTTTAGGGGTACCAACATGTGGAAGATAATCCCTTATCAATCGTAATACAATTACTTTGGCTGTAGCCGCCTTTATCGGGTATAGCTTTACGTATTTCGTACACACATCGAGAAATGCCAACACATATCTAACACCACCTCTTGAAGTAGGTAACGGTCCACACAGATCGCACGAAATTAATTCTTTTGGTTCTTTGACTAATATAGAGTATAATGGGTGCTTACTCCCTTTTGAATCCGGCTTTGTTTTTTGACAGATTATGCATTTCTTTAAAACCTCATGCACTCTGCGCTTTATGCTGGGAAAATAACAGTACCCACTTATCTTGTCCGCACATTTTGTCGCACCGAAATGTCCCCAGGTTAAATGAGTGGACCATACAAGTTTCTCTATTTGCGCCTCAGGTATACAAACACACCAACGGACTTTGTTTGGCCTTCCACAGCGGAAAAATAATACGCCATTTACCAGTTTGTAATAATTTGTCATCTGATCCGAAGGTTGGTGTTGTAACTTTTGAATGACACTTCCCCATTGAGCATCTCTTTTCTGCAACTGGGCCATATGCGCACACAAATTGACGTAGTACGTCTTAAATGGATTTTCGTGCAGCAGCAATACAGGGAATTCTGAGTTATTATTTACTTCAATCTCTTTGGTTAAACCCTGCGGTGACCTTGATAGAGCGTCAGCAATAATGTTTTGTTGTCCTGAGACATGCACGATCTTAAATTGGTATTGTTGCAGAGCGAGAGTCCATCTAGCCAGTCTGGGGTGTAACAGTCTACACGTTTGTAAAAACGTTAATGATTGATGATCGCAATATACGATAGTCTTTGACCCATATAGATAATAATGAATTTTTTTAAAACCCCAGACGACCGCAAGAGCCTCTAATTCTGTCGTCGTGTAAGATCGTTCACAGTTGGACAAAACACGACTGGCAAACGCAATAGGACAGAAGGTGAGTTGTCCATTTATCTTGCGTACTTGGAAAAGGCACGCTCCAAGACCCACATTCGACGAATCTGTTGACAAGTAAAATTCTTCTTGCATGTCCGGATGGTACAAAAGCGGTGCATTTACTAATTGTTTCTTTATCTCCTCGAATGCTTCGTGACACTCTAATGTCCAGAGCCAGGGCACATCCTTCTTCAGTAAACGATTTAGAGCTGCTGCATTCATGGCCTGATTAGTTATAAATCTTCTAAAAAATGAGGCAAGACCCATAAACCCTTTTAATTGCCTCCTATTTCTGGGTGTTGGAAACTTACTAATCGCAATTAGCTTCTCCTTGGTTGGTAAAATTCCCTTTGCGTCAATTATATGCCCCAGGAACTTGATTCTGTTTACTGCAAAAAGGGATTTCTGTAGGTTAGCAGTTATTCCCATGGTTTTGAACACGTCTAACACCCGACTCAGTAAGGTAATATGCTCCTCCCAAGTCTTCGATGCAATAAGCAAATCATCAACAAACACTGTTATCCTGGTTCTTAGTTCTGGGCCTAGTGCATAATCCAGAGCTGCTATAAAGATCCCAGCACTAATGTTGAGTCCGAAAGGAACTACAGTAAATTGGTAACTTCTTCCAGAATAAATGAAAGCCGTATATTTCCTTGATGACTCATCCAGGTTGACTTGCCAATAAGAACTCCGCAAATCAATGCTCGTCAAATATTGGACATCCTGGAACCGTTGTATAAGTTCGTCTATGTTTTCCGAATGTGTTCTCACTGGAATTATAATTTTATTTATTTCTCTGGCATCGAGTACCAGTCTCACAGTCCCATTTGCTTTTGGCACGACCAACAATGGGGAGCACTATGGGCTTGTAGAGGGTTCAATCAAACCCCATTTCAACATGCGATCTATTTCTTTCTGAACTTGAGCCTTTAACCTCCAGGGAACAGGATAGAAAGTTCTACAATACGTTTCGTGCGGCTTAACGTAGAGATGGCATATGTATCCCTTAATAACTTCTGGCCTTTCATCAAACACGTTTTTATACGTTAATAATAATTCTTTTAGCTGCTTCTTCTGATCTTCAGTAATGCAGTCGGATTCATTTAACTTCTCGTACACTAATTGACCGAAATCTCCTTTGACTTGGAACTCACTAATTACATACTGTTTAGAATTTTGTGCCGTCCTGATTACTTGCACACTGACCCCACAATTATATTTTCTCGTAAGGCTTTCTTTTTTCAACAACTCCAACTCAATTTCTTGTTTATGAACATTCAACCAAATTTTTCCTGTTTTAAAATCTATTCTGCATCCGTATTGACGTAGGCTGTCGACTCCTATAATGCAATCTACCACCAAATTTTTCACAACAAGGAATGTGCTTAATATTGCTACATTTCCGACTTCTATACTAAGTAGTGACTGCACTTTTACATTAGCCGATCTAGCCCCAATGGCGCCTATTATTCTGCAATTTTGAACTGGAAAAATTGGTACTCGTCTTATATTTCTGGTCTTGTTGAATAGTGCCTCCGAAATAACATTTGTGGTTGCAGATGTGTCTAAAACCGCCACTATAGGTACAGTCGCCAAAATGACTTGCACTTCGGCTACTGCCACCTGTTCCTTATCCTCATCCTGCGGTTCTAAGTCCTCAGTCAGTTCATCTGCCAGTAATCGTCCATCATTATACGTTAGCATGGGTACACATATCCTGTTGCCCCTCAACCAATTGTTGACCGCTCCTCCGGGGCACGAGTGGGTCCTTACAAGTATGTTGGATTTTGATTTGCCTGCTGGTTGACATCATCCGTCACTTCGGTAATTACCGGTTGATTCGTAGATGTCCGTCCCCACTGATGTTGGTTATTTGAGTTCATTCCCCCCCCAGTTGATTCCACTTTCTATTACTGTTATTATTCCAGGCTTGAGGTCTGAAATTCCTTTCGTTCCCCCACACAGGATTGTATCTTTTCCCATTCCTGTTGTTCCTTGGATAGCCCCTCGCAAGACTATTGCCGGTATTACTACTGAGATTTTGAGGGGTTTCTCCACTATTTAACGATCTCTGTCCATTCCCTTCGTACCGTTTGTCGGAGGTTCTATCTCCCTATATTGGAATCTGTTATTACGGGCTTTCTGGTTGTTCTCTTCAATAATATCTATATGGTCTAACGTCGTGAGGAACGACTCCAAGTCTTTATCATTGCCGTAAATCAATTGATTCCGGATGCTAATTGGTAGTCTTGCCTTAAGTATGTTTATTATGTCTGGCAATGGCATAGGTCTGTCCCAGTATCTAGTTTTATTTATATATTTTTCAAAATACTTCCTAAGGCTTCCTTTTGAAAAGGAAAAAGGCTCTGGGTAGAGCACCTCCTGTCTTAGGCGCTCCTGTACCCCTTCTGACCAGAACTTTGCTAAAAACGCCTTCTCAAAATCGTCATATGTCGAGCAAACAGAAGTCATGTCCGAGGCCCAAATCGCCCCCGAACCTTGTATATATCCTGTAACGAAACTGATCTTCTGCCACTCCGACCAATTTCTGGGTAGCACTCCTCTGAACGAATTAAAACAATTGGATGGACACCCCCTTTGTCAGTGTTAAAAATCTGGAATTGCCGATGCTTTATCATTTTTTCTTCGGCATGGCAAAGGCTTTCGTAATCTCCGTTAGATAAGACTTCACGCGAACAACTAGCTCGAGGCAATTTCATGTTTGAGTTACTTGCACAAGTCGGTATCGTGTGCGAATGTGCAGTAACTGACTCTATAGTCGCTGCCAACTTCTGCTGCTGGCCTGTATTCATTTGTTCTGAGCCTTGTTGTGAAACGCGTATCGACTCTTCTATCGTTTGTTTCCAATGCCCGAAATCAGCCCCTAACTGCTGTCGCACTTCCTCAAGTCCTTTCGCAAACAAATTCTCTTCCTGTTTGCCAGATAGACTCTGGAATGCTGCCTTAACATTTTGCTCAATGTTTTCACACATTAGCCTTTTGTTTTCTAATGTAATTTCGGATAATTTACCCGTTAATACATTAATTTGGTGATCTATAACATCTTGACGCTCTGTCAGATGTTCAACACTTTCCTTTAGGTTAGTCTGCGTACGTGCCAATTCAGGAAGTTGCGCAATTGCACATGACATGGCATCTTGCTTTTGTACTAATTGCGGAACCATTTCCACCTGTTCCCGTACGGTATCTATCTTAATAGCCACATACTCCTTCATTTCTACACATACGCGGTGAGTAGATTCCTCACATTGAGCTTTCACCTATTCTATTTGTGCAGTTAATTTTCGTTCCGTCTCTTCGGCCTGATCTTTAAGTTCCTTGGTCTTCGCCTCTATCCGCTGCTCTAATTCGGAAAAACTGTCTTGTAACTGCTGCTTAATCTCAGTTTTCAAATTTTCCTGCCCTTCAGTAACTGAGGCTAATTTTGTATTCAAATCGTTTTGCCCTTCAGTAACTGAGGCTAATTTTGTATTCGAATCATTTTGCCCTTCAGTAACTGAGGCTAATTTTGTATTCAAATCATTTTGCCCTTCAGTAACTGAGGCTAATTTTGTATTCAAATTATTTTGCCCTTCAGTAACTGAGGCTAATTTTGCATTAATATCGGTTTTCATATTATTCATGCTCTCGGTTATCATCTGCATCTGTCTCATGATAATTACCAATGGATCTAATCCATGTTGCGTACTTGCTGTTACATCTCCAGCCGTGTCTACCGGGCGTTCTATTGAGCTATCTGTAGGGATCGGTTCTACAACACTTCTTACTACATCATCATTATCAGTGCTAAAGGCTGTTGCGTGCTGCTCTGCTCTGCTTGACTCATTTGAACATTGATTAATTGGGTTCATGCTAGATGTAGTTTGATTGACCTGCATATATATATATACATCTGCCTTCTACTGTCACTATATGTAATTCCGTTCACACAAGAGTACTTCTGTGGCTAGTTTCTTACTGTACTTATACAGATACATGCAACTGGGGCAGGTCAATCAAACTACATATAGCATGAACCCAATTAATCAATGTTCAAATATCCAATAATGCTAAATAGAAAAGCGTATACTTCATCTATACTAGCAAGCTTTGATAATAAAATTATAATGCAGGCCTTTTCACTGCGCCCAGCGTGTTGTTTTATGTTCTTATTTGTAGATCCACTTAATGTGACTGCGAGTATTTCTTCTTTTTTTTCAAGTGTCAGTTAAGTTGGCTCGTCGTAGTTCACATGAAACAGAGAACAAAATTATTTTAACAACGTCCAAAAACGTGTCCTGTCACGGATTGCCATTATAATGGGATAATACTGTAAATGATGAAAGTATGTGAATGCAGCTTGCCGCTAACTTGGTGTAATGTCTCTCACACGTAAACCTGTACAGTAAAGTAAGGGCCTCCTGTTTTATCTTCGGGCTGATCCGTGATGAGACAGACAAACAATTATACTAATGGAGGATTCTGCGTATTTTCTCTAATTTCATTCGCTCTCTCTCTCTCTCTCTCTCTCTCTCTCTCTCTCTCTGTCCTTCATCTATATACAGTTTTAAATATATTATTTAATTACGTGAACTCAGCCCAATCGAATCTTTGGTGGAGCCCTTCGTCTTAATATTCAGCGGCTGGCTTGCTGTAAAAGATCTTTATATCTATTATTATTGCTAAGCGCTGCATTCAGTTGGGAAAATCGATCGTTTGAACAATTCGTTCATTTTACGACAGATTTAGAATTTCAGATGTGTCCGAAGCCTTTTTGGACGATTTTATAAAATAGCGGTGATTGCAGGCTCTCTTCGTCACAACTGAAACTTCCCCACTAATTACAGGGCCAAGACAATCATCAATGATTCAGACAGAGAACTCATTCGTCATTCACTCTAGAATAAAAGGGTCACAAACCTTATTTCTGAGGAAAAAATTGTATATTCAATCCATTTCCAGTACATGTTCCGTTTTCTGTTGATTCCAAGTCTTACTTAATTTGCGTTTACAGTTTTTCTCTCTCTCCAAATAACCCGCTAGTGGCACAAACGTTAATAGCTCGCTTTAGCGAGAGGAAGAGCAAATATGTCTCTTTTAGCAACCCGACAATCTTCCAACCGATACTTCCGAAGCTGTCCCCGTTATTCCTCCCTAACAACCATGGAGAATACATATATGTATCTCTGTTCTTCCAAAGAATAAACGTACTAGAAAAATACCTTGGCGTCGACGAGCTGTCGGCGCATATGTTACTAGAAAATCCGATCAGATACTTTCCAAAAGTGAATAAATGTGGATGATTTGATTGATAATTATTAATTATTGCTTGGTAGAGGGTAATTTTCCGTGGGGAGATTACACGGTGAAGCCAGTTTCTCGAAGCGGAAGTTACTCGTTTGACATATCCCATCCGTGTCCTGGTCGTAGGGTTGTACACAGCGGAAAGCATTCATATACATGCGGCAAGCAATAAATATAAGCAGCACCGTGTTTCTGCAATTGTAGTAAGAGGGACAGATTTTTGTTTTAGTCGTATTCCTCTCTTCGGAAACACGTCTATTCTGACCCAGCGGCTTCGGAAATGAGAAATGGGTGATATTTCTGTAAATATGTGGAAATACGTCTGCTGCATTTAATCTTCGTCAGACCGCGGGAAATGGATTTCTGATATTTCTAAATTTGAAGGGGAAAGGGACGATCGCCGTTTGCCGGTTCACATATATAAACGCCTCCGCCTTCTGTTTCTCTTTACTTTTTTCCATCAGCAGATGGATATATCAGAGAGATACGATATTGCAGTCTCGTTTTTGCAGGTGTTGACAGCACTCAACCCAAATAGATGACGAAATAGGTGGAACAAAGTCCCCGGTCAAAGAATATTTTCAGGGTAAGGACTTCTTCCGTTTACCTGATGTGTTTAAGAATGTATATTATGTATTACTGAGTTGCCAAGCCATTTCCTTGTAATGTGCCTTAGTGTTCCTCCAGCAACGTTATTGCTGCCTGTGAAACCGTACCACAGAGAGCTACAAATGTGTAGCAATTGCACCATCATCTGTCTCGGCACTACATATCCCCTGGCAGTTCGTCACACATAGAACACAAAAAGAGTCAAGAGCATCGATCTGTTGCAGGACTGCGTGACGTGGTTTCTATGGTCGAGGTGGTAGACTCAGAAGTTTAAGTGTCACTCCACGAGACAAGTGGAACGAAAAACTTTAGCACTCCTCGGTCCCTCTCCGTTATCTCAAGCTGTCATCGAGACAATAACACCACTTGATTCTGTTTCAGCCAGACTGTACAGAATTCCTGAATTCCATAAAGCGGACACACCATTACAGCCTGTTAAAAGCGTAGTTGTTAGACGAAAGCCCAGCTATAAAACTAGAAACATTTTCTGCAAAAATGAGAATAGTTAATATTGTATCTTAAAAACAACCTTCAATCAGAAGACATGTAAATACTTTTTCTTGTTGAGTTTATGAGTCTATGACTTCACCACTTGTTGCAAGGAATAAATTCTTGTATCATCGACAAATTCGTAATCAGAAGCGTAATCAAAATCCGACAGAGTAAAAAGAATTAGAAGAAAAGTTAGTTTTCGTGACAGAAATAGACAAATAATAATGTATAGACATATTTCGCCATAGGAATCCCACTCTGCCCTAGCATCAAGAACTATTAAATCAAATGTTTCTGGATGGACGTTGATGTCATTTTAATAGTGTTATCAAATGGAAAGGATAAATTAATGGAGTCTTTTCACCTTCTCAACCCAATTCATAAGAATACCCAGTTTACTGTGGAAACAAGAAGATATGTAATCTGCCTTTCTGGGATGTTCTGCTTATACACAATAACGATGGCTGTCTGGTTCATATATTTTAACATAATCACAGTCACACGTATTTATATTTACAGTCCTCGAGTTATCGTCATATCGTCTACCATCGATGTTCTCAAGACACTTCCTCAAAAGATAGACACATTTTCCGATTCTGAGAGTCTGCTGACGAGGTCGCTCGTCTAAGAACTGCCTTGAGCGAAAATGGATGTTTTGCCTGGCAGATAAACAGGAGGTTATCAGTCAAAAGCTCAAAACTGGCAGTCGGATGAGGAAGAATGTAGGCCGACCAAATCCGCAGCTACTCTTCCGTTAGTTGACAAGTCTCGTTCGAGGTATGGAGAGTAAATTGGGTTTTTCACCAATATCTAAGATTGCAGACTTTTTTGTGTCGATATTGGATTATTTATTATTGCAGAAGGCTAGACGTATAGTTCCTTGTCAGTGTAACATGATTACAGACGCCGACCACATGTACCGTAGACAAACGTAGTGTAGAACAATGCTGCCCTCCCATTCCACAAACCATTAAGTTATACTGCTCGTAAAATGCTGTGGCCTCTAGGTCCACAGTCGACTGGGGAAGCGTGGGGAGAGCGGCAGTGGCGGGGCGTCGATCAAAGTGCTGTAGGGGAAATGCCGAGTGCTGAAGGGGAAGTGCCGTTCTAAACTGAAGCCTGCACTCACATTGTTGGAAAACAGTAAGCAGGTCCTCTCCTTGCCGAACCTTCCTGGTGACTGTTCAAAAAGATGTTTCACCTCTTCTTTGATTATTTGGGCATATCGGAATATCCCTCTTGTAGAGCTTTAGTGGGGTGTTCATTGTAGGAGCCTTGGGGTTCTTTTGTTTTAGGCATTTCACTTTCTGTTTTGTGAATATGTGTGACTGGTTTTTAGAAGTGTCTGTTTATTTTTCTGGTATATTTGTGTTGGGTCGCTGGTTAGCTTTGATATGTTGTTGTCTCATAGAAATTTTAGGTTTTGTCTATGTATTCCTCCTGCTTATTGCTTTCATGGTGTTGACCTTGTCTGATTTCATGGTAAAGATGTACATATACTAAACTCATAACTACATAAAAAGAATTCCGCCGAAAATGCTGCGATTTATTTTCTCCTAGTTTTTTAAACATTTGTGACTTTCAGAGAAAAGTCATGAGTAGTGAATTTCGAGTGAGATACACATTTATCTTGTTGTCATGTTAAAAAATTTGCTTCTTTTGCCAAAATACAGCGGCGTTTACACAGTCTCACCTCAATAACAAGTTGTGCAGATTAATTGTGAGACAATTCTGAAACAATGATTTATTAAATTTGTTAAGAACTGAGAAAAAGTAAGGCCACTATCTTATGAAAAAGCACATCCTTGGTACAAAACAAATATTTAATAACTTCAGTTACGTTGTTCAAAAAACCGTAGCATTTCTTGTTTCACCAACTATCAATGGCCGTGAAAATTACATTCATTCATCAGAAAAGTTAGTAATTAGTCGAATAACAGAGTAGAAAATGAAGTTTTGCATATTAACCATACGTAAAAACACTCTTCTCTGTGTGCTATCATTTGCCAAAGTCTCATTTCGATATCTCAAACCGTTTATGAAATACGAGCAATGTTGTGTATACTTCACTCCGGCTTCATCGCTGGTGTCGTGCGATCGCAAATGAGTGTACTACGCCAGATCAGTCTTCTCTAGATTGGTGACAGATAGAGATGTACAGCCTTGTCTAATGAAGAACTGAATATGTTGGCTAAATTTCATATGCAGCATCATATTATGTAATATGCACAAGACGTAAAATCAAAGCGAACCATTTTTTCCATTGCAAACTTTTTCGAATTTCGTGCAGAGTCTCACTTTCAAGAAAATGTCACAGTAACTACGACCATTAGCAAAATGATGGGCACATCATAATGAACCTGTCATATAAATCTACAAGTAAAGCAAAAGTTAATTTTTTATCGAATTTTTCTGTAAAATCGTTTGAAAAAGATTGCAGGTCGTGTGAATCGATTCTGTCATGACCAGCTGGCCGAAAGGTGGCAAGCGCTTGTCTGTCTCCTCTTCTGAATAAAAAAATGAACTCACCCAGCTCTTTGGACAAAAACTGGTCATTGTGCATCGGCCACCGCATTGGCAGTCGCTAATGCTAATAGTTCGCGGAGACCATTAATAAAGATTCAAGTGAGGTATGCATGGTAGAAAAGCTTATTAACTGGAAAACTTGCTATCAGTTGCGTAAGGAACGAAATTACATTTTTCACGCTTTTCTCTCAAGGGAGACGACAAAGTTCACTGATGGCTACAGCGAGCTGAAACCAAAAGAAAACCGAGTTTGGGAGTTGTGCCCTCGAGTGTGGTGCCTACTGGCAGGATCTTAGGATTTATAGCGACGATCTTCACGCATACGTGAAGGGTACACAGAGCTCTAATGAAATTGTGTTACGTTGCTAGCTGATATCAGTGTTGCACGAGGATGTCTGCCAGGCATGCAGACAAAATGTTGTGTGTGGTAATAAACAACGACAAGCAGCACTTCGGAAACATTATCACATACACTCCTGGCAATGGAAAAAAGAACACATTGACACCGGTGTGTCAGACCCACCATACTTGCTCCGGACACTGCGAGAGGGCTGTACAAGCAATGATCACACGCACGGCACAGCGGACACACCAGGAACCGCGGGTGTTGGCCGTCGAATGGCGCTAGCTGCGCTGCATTTGTGCACCGCCGCCGTCAGTTTCAGCCAGTTTGCCGTGGCATACGGAGCTCCATCGCAGTCTTTAACACTGGTAGCATGCCGCGACAGCGTGGACGTGAACCGTATGTGCAGTTGACGGACTTTGAGCGAGGGCGTATAGTGGGCATGCGGGAGGCCGGGTGGACGTACCGCCGAATTGCTCAACACGTGGGGCGTGAGGTCTCCACAGTACATCGATGTTGTCGCCAGTGGTCGGCGGAAGGTGCACGTGCCCATCGACCTGGGACCGGACCGCAGCGACGCACGGATGCACGCCAAGACCGTAGGATCCTACGCAGTGCCGTAGGGGACCGCACCGCCACTTCCCAGCAAATTAGGGACACTGTTGCTCCTGGGGTATCGGCGAGGACCATTCGCAACCGCCTCCATGAAGCTGGGCTACGGTCCCGCACACCGTTAGGCCGTCTTCCGCTCACGCCCCAACATCGTGCAGCCCGCCTCCAGTGGTGTCGCGACAGGCGTGAATGGAGGGACGAATGGAGACGTGTCGTCTTCAGCAATGAGAGTCGCTTCTGCCTTGGTGCCAATGATGGTCGTATGCGTGTTTGGCGCCGTGCAGGTGAGCGCCACAATCAGGACTGCATACGACCGAGGCACACAGGGCCAACACCTGGCATCATGGTGTGGGGAGCGATCTCCTACACTGGCCGTACACCACTGGTGATCGTCGAGGGGACACTGAATAGTGCACAGTACATCCAAACCGTCATCGAACCCATCGTTCTACCATTCCTAGACCGGCAAGGGAACTTGCTGTTCCAACAGGACAATGCACGTCCGCATGTATCCCGTGCCACCCAACGTGCTCTAGAAGGTGTAAGTCAACTACCCTGGCCAGCAAGATCTCCGGATCTGTCCCCCATTGAGCATGTTTGGGACTGGATGAAGCGTCGTCTCACGCGGTCTGCACGTCCAGCACGAACGCTGGTCCAACTGAGGCGCCAGGTGGAAATGGCATGGCAAGCCGTTCCACAGGACTACATCCAGCATCTCTACGATCGTCTCCATGGGAGAATAGCAGCCTGAATTGCTGCGAAAGGTGGATATACACTGTACTAGTGCCGACATTGTGCATGCTCTGTTGCCTGTGTCTATGTGCCTGTGGTTCTGTCAGTGTGATCATGTGATGTATCTGACCCCAGGAATGTGTCAATAAAGTTTCCCCTTCCTGGGACAATGAATTCACGGTGTTCTTATTTCAATTTCCAGGAGTGTATAAAGCTCTTCATTGTATAACAACCAGAGTCTTTATATCGATAAATATCCTACACCAGTGTCTGCATGTTAAAGTTTAAGGTGTACATTCACGTTTGGTACATTTAGCAGCCATGATTTTCTTCTAGTTTTCGACTCTGAAGGTAAAACAGGAAACGTTCATATGATGATATTATTGCACACTACATCTCTCTCTCTCTCTTTCGAGTCTGCAGCTGCGAAGCTGGTTTTTAGCAGCTCCCCATTCTCCTCGCAGATCATAGTATGAAGAACAGTTCACATCCTTTATTATTTGTTTAATGCACTCCCGTCGGGGTCTTCCTCCGTAATGTCTGCGGTCTACTGCTTCCTCTTTTGTATCCCGCCTGGGAGGCAGCGCATGGCTTAAGGAACAGGAAGAGGTACTGCGGTATCAGTTTAAGCACCTTTACTAGTGAATAAACATATGCAAACATATTACATAACTTGCAAGGTGGTGCGAAGCTGAAGCGAAGTTTCCTGGCTGGCTGCACCCGATGAAATGGGCTGAAGCAGCCGCGGAGCTCGTCGAGCTGCACGGCACCAGCTAGAGGGCGCTGCCGTCGGTGTCTCGTGGTAGTGCCAACCTTTGAAACTATGTGGCACCGTTATCGATACCACACCCTCACTTATTCTTTTCAATAGATCATCATGTCGGAGTGTACGGCCTGTCAACTGAACCCTTCTTCTCTTCAGTTACTTTATGAAACACTTTTTCTCTCTTGTTCTAATGAAAACTTCCCCGTTCGTGATCATTTCTCACCAGTTGACTTTCATCATTCTCCTCTAGCACCATATTTCGAATGCACCGATTCTCCTCTCCTCTCTCCACCCTACTTACAAAGTGCGCTTCTGCATGTTGCAAAGCTTCACACTCGGGTCTTCACCATTTGTTTCCTCACATAAAGGCTTATATCCTGTAGCAATACAGTTTTCTTATTATTAAAAGAACTCATGTTCTGGGCAATTCTGCATACTCTCTTTGTAGCTTCTTCCATTAGTCGTCACAGTTAATTAAACTGGTTCACTTCGTAATGTCAATGCCAATATTCTGTCTCACCACTGGAGCCGACAGTGCTCAAGATCTATGAAGTAATGAATAATTTTGCAGAAATGACTTTCAAGTCTACATGTGAGAACTGAGAAAAGACTTATTATTGTATTGTGACTTATTATTATATTCTGAAATGTAATTAATTTCCAACAACAATTAATTTTGTTATTTTTATAAGCAATTTTCTACAAAGAATAAGCTTATAACAAAAGAAAATACCACTACAAGAATGTATTGGCATTGCATTGTCTGTGAAATCATCTTTCTTCTATGGTTCTCTATAACGTATGAAGCGGCTGAGATCGAAGACAAGCTGAGGTCAGTTCTTTTAAATATTGTAAAAGGTAGTCATAAGTGATCAAAAGAAGAATTCAATCTGCAGTTTACTAAATGGAATTCTAGTGTACGGACTTTTATTTGTAACTAGATAACCAAATATGAATGTTTTAAGTTTTGAGTCTGCAGCAATCCAGACTTCCATTGTCTGCCGCCATTACGTGAGTGTATGGAGCAAAAATTTCAAACTGCAGAAGTAATCAGACATTAATTCTTTCCATCAATATTACAATATTTGAACTTCGAGGAAAAAAACGGAAAGTAATGTATTATTTTTTTATTCTAACAGTGAAAATTACATTCAGTAGAACAATCTTAGACTTGACGTAATTGAAATACTTTTTTGGATGGTGTGTATGATTAATTTTTCTCAGAGTAATTTATCACTGACTTTGTTGTGGTGTGATATATTATTCGGTCCATGCATTTTAATGTCGCTTACTGATTTAGTGAAACAGCATTTCAATATTTATTTGTAGTGACAAGGTGTGACAAAATAATTCATTATAGTTGTGCTCAGCAGCAGGTAAATAAGAATTATCAGAGATTATTTATTTCCTTCAGGTAATACTGTTGTTCTTGATGCTACATTTTCATACGTTTTACAGTTACATGTACACATCACCACAACAACTCTAAACAGATCCAAAACCCATTACAATTCCGCCACGTCACGTGGGGCCCGAGTAAAAATATAGTAATTATATTTATTGTAATCAGTGTATTTCTTTTTGTGTGTACATTACCACTGTAAAATGTTCATGTTTGTTTTGTTTTCTTTTCATGTACCAACTGAACGTACAAGATACTGATAATAAATATCAGACTGACACCTGGCATGATTATTGTATTTGTCTAAACAAACTGGAATTGAGGTGATGTATAATTTTCTTTAGAAATTTGTAAGCAGTGCGCAGCCCTTTTTCACCGATAGCGTTGCATTTTGTAAGCAGTGCGCAGCCCTTTTTCACCGATAGCGTTGCATTTTATCTAAATATAAGAACAGATGCAGATATTACACTAGCATACAGCTAAGACCTGTTAGTATGCTACAAAAATTTAACAGCACTATAGTTATACTCTCTCCAGCCATAAGAAGTATCAGTATCATATTCTGGCTACAAGAAACATTTTCAAATATTTTCTGGTTTCTAGTGATTTGTTGTGTACACAAACACACTTTTAGTTGTAGTGATTATTTCTTGTGTTAGTTTTAGAATGTTTTTGAGCACTGGAATTTATTGTAATTGCTTTATTGTTTGAAATATTTGTTTATAAACATGGTTAGGCCTAAGAAGCAAGCTAAAACGAATGAGCACGCTGATAAGTGCTCAAGTGAGCCAAATTCTACACACTTCAGTGCAGGAGCTAGATAGATTAAATGTTGATTATAATATTATTTTACCGGGCATGTCAAGTGATATTGAAAATGAGGAGTTGCCACTGTTAAGTGGTACTCCTGTGGTGAAAGCTTTAGAAGAAAATTATAGTAATTTCACCTGGCAAAGGGCAGGAGCTACCAATGCTTAAGTTATGCCAGTGCCAGATGATAATACATTAACTTTGTTACTTCAAAAATTGGATTTGGTAGAAAAGCAACCTAGGGAAGAAGAAGCTCTTAAAGAGCAGCAACAGTAAGAAGCAAAGGTTTTAAAAGAAAAGCGATGTTGGGAAGAAGAAGCCCTTAAAGAAGTGCAACGCGAGTGAAAAGAATAGGAAAGAGAAAGAAAATTCTTAGAACATATCAATCAGTTCTTTATCCAGCGGTACAAAAGAAATGTTCAAAAAATCAATCAAGTGATAATCACCAGGGATAAAGCAATGTCAGCACGCTTTAATGCGGAGATAAATGCAGTCAAAGACACTATAAAACAATTGGCAAAAATTTCCACCAAAGTAAATGATATGCATGCTGAAATCAGAAACTTTGAAACTAGTTTTAAAACGCTGACTACTGCCATAGACAGAATTGAAAGTAAAATACAAAGCGAAGTGAAGGAAAGGGTAGAGTCGGAAGTAACCAGAGTTTTTAATCTTGACAATCGAAACTTACGGGTAATGTCAGAATGCCTCTGTAAACGGAATTGTTAGCTTAGCACTCCTTGATACTGGTACACGTATTTCATTGGTAAGTGGGCAATTTTTCAAGTTGGTTTTGAAAGTAAAGCGATTACTGGTTCTTCCATGGAGCAAGTGTAAAGTTATAGGAGCTTTGCAAAAGAAGTCATAGACGGTGAAGTTCCAAATGCAGATAGAGGCTTCCTTTGGAAATGATAACCTCAAGTGCGCGTTCCTAGATATGGGAACTCTGTCTGTACCAATAATTTTGGGCTCCTAATTTATCTGGGATAAAGAAACAATAATAGATCTCATCGAAGGAGTTTGCAAACTGAAGCACCAGGAGTAAAAGATAACCTTACAGGTAAATCGGGAATTCGAGGCCGGCCTTCATCTGACTAGCTCGGTAAATATACCGGATAACGAACAAAAATTGCTTATATTATAGTATGATCACACGAAAGAATGCCATACTAGCCAAAAGGATGATGTTCACAACAATGTGAAGGACATCTCTGTCATGATTGAGAAGAAAGTGAAGGAAGCTTCACACATTGATAAAATCATAGCTTGGCAATCGAAAAATATATTCTCTAACTGTGTAAAAGTATTCATAGATCGGCCAGGTGTTATAAAAGGTTATATTTATAATATGAATGTGTATCCGCAGCAGACCTATAGTATGGCTTCGTAATCGGTCGCTTGAACGAAGAAGAAGGAGGTAATAGAGAGATAAGATAAATGCAAGATTGGGGAATTATCAAGCCATCGAATTCACCCTATAGTAGCTCCTTATTAGCCATCACGAAAGTTGACGAAAGCGTAGAGCTAGTCTTAGATGCATGACGCATAGGCCTGGAAATCTCGACGACCAGACACAAAAGTTCTCTGGCAAGAAATCTTTAACTTCCATCGAATTGTGGTCATCATTTTGGCAAATATTACTATCCAAGGAATCCACTCAGTATACTGCTTTTCTCTTAGCTGGAAAAAGCTACCGATTCTTTTGTTGTTGTTTTTGTTGTTGTCTTCAGTCCTGAGACTGGTTTGATGCAGCTCTCCATGCTACTCTATCCTGTGCAAGCTTCTTCATCTCCCAGTACCTACTGCAACCTACATCCTTCTGAGTCTGCTTAATGTTTTCATCTCTTGGTCTCCCTCTACGATTTTTACCCTCCACGCTGCCCTCCAATGCTAAATTTGTGATCCCTTGATGCCTCAGAACATGTCCTACCAACCGGTCCCTTCTTCTTGTCAAGTTGTGCCACAAACTCCTCCTCTCTCCAATTCTATTCAATACCTCCTCATTAGTTACGTGATCTACCCATCTAATCTTCAGCATTCTTCTGTGGCACCACATTTCGAAAGCTTCTATTCTCTTCTTGTCCAAACTATTTATCGTCCATGTTTCACTTCCATACATGGTTACACTCCATACGAATACTTTCAGAAACGACTTCCTGACACTTAAATCTATACTCGATGTTAACAAATTTCTCTTCTTCAGAAACGCTTTCCTTCCCATTGCCAGTCTACATTTTATATCCTCTCTACTTCGACCATCATCAGTTATTTTGCTCCCCAAATAGCAAAACTCTTTTACTTCTTTAAGTGTCTCATTTCCTAATCTAATTCCCTCAGCATCACCCGATTTAATTCGACTAAATTCCATTATCCTCGTTTAGCTTTCGTTGATGTTCATCTTATATCCTCCTTTCAAGACACTGTCCATCCCGTTCAACTGCTCTTCCAAGTCATTTGCTGTCTCTGGCAGAATTACAATGCCATCGGCGAACCTCAACGTTATTATTTCTTCTCCATGGACTTTAGTACCTACTCGGAATTTTTCTTTTGTTTCCTTTACTGCTTGGTCAATATACAGATTGAATAACATCCGGGACAAGCTACAACCCTGTCTCACTCCCTTCCCAACCGCTGCTTCCCTTTCATGCCCCTCGACTCTTATAACTGGCATCTGGTTTCTGTACAAATTGTAAATAGCCTTTCGCTCCCCGTATTTTACCCCTGCCACCATTAGAATTTGAAAGGGAGTATTCCAGTCAACATTGTCAAAAGCTTTCTCTAAGTCTACAAATGCTAGAAATGTAGGTTTGCCTTTCCTTAATCTATTTTCTAAGATAAGTAATAGGGTCAGTATTGCCTCACGTATTCTAGCATTTCTGCGGAATCCAAACTGATCTTCGCCGAGGTCGGCTTCTACCAGTTTTTCCATTCGTCTGTAAAGAATTCGCGTTAGTATTTTGCAGCTGTGACTTATTAAACTGATAGTTGGGTAATTTTCACATCTGTCAACACCTGCTTTCTTTGGGATTGGAATTGTTATATTCTTCTTGAATTCTGAGGGTATTTCGCCTGTCTCATACATCTTGCTCACCAGATGGTAGAGTTTTGTCAGGACTGGCTCTCCCAAGGCCGTCAGTAGTTCCAATGGAATGTTGTCTACTCCCAGGGCCTTGTTTCGATTCGGGTCTTTCAGTGCTCTGTCAAACTCTTCACGTAGTATCGTATCTCCCATTTCATCTTCATCTACATGCTCTTCCATTTCCATAATATTGTCCTCAAGTACATCGCCATTGTATAGACCCTCTATATACTCCTTCCACCTTTCTGCTTTCCCTTCTTTGCTTAGAACTGGGTTTCCATCTGAGCTCTTGATATTCATACAAGCGGCTCTCTTTTCTCCAAAGGTCTCTTTAATTTTCCTGTAGGCAGTATCTATCCTACCCCTAGTGAGATAAGCCTCTACATCCTTACATTTGTCCTCTAGCCATCCCTGCTTAGCCATTTTGAACTTCCTGTCGATCTCATATTTGAGACGTTTGTATTCCTTTTTGCGTGCTTCATTTACTGCGTTTTTTGTATTTTCTCCTTTCATCAATTAAATTCAATATTTCTTCTGTTACCCAAGGATTTCTACTAGCCCTCGTCTTTTTACCTACTTGATTCTCTGCTGCCTTCACTACTTCATCCCTCAGATCTACCCATTCTTCTTCTACTGTATTTCTTTCCCCCATTCCTGTCAATTGTTCCCTTATTCTCTCCCTGAAACTCTGTACAACCTCTGGTTTAGTCAGTTTATCCAGGTCCCATCTCCTTAAATTCCCACCTTTTTGCAGGTTCTTCAGTTTTAATCTACAGTTCATAACCAATAGATTGTGGTCAGAGTCCACGTCTGCCCCTGGAAATGTCTTACAATTTAAAACCTGGTTCCTAAATCTCTGTCTTACCATTATATAATCTATTGATACCTTTTAGTATCTCCAGGGTTCTTCCATGTATACAACCTTCTTTTATGATTCCTGAACCAACTGTTAGCTATGATTAAATTATGCTCTGTGCAAAATTCTACCAGGCTGCTTCCTCTTTCATTTCTCTCCCCCCAATCCATATTCACCCACTATGTTTCCTTCTCTCCCTTCTCCTACTCTCGAGGAGGAGGAGGAGATTATTGTTTAACGTCCCGTCGACAACGAGGTCTTTAGAGACGGAGCGCAAGCTCGGGTGAGGGAAGGATGGGGAAGGAAATCGGCCGTCCCCTTTCAAAGGAACCATCCCGGCATTTGCGTGAAGCGATTTAGGGAAATCACGGAAAACCTAAATCAGGATGGCTGGAGACGGGATTGAAGCGTCGTCCTCCCGAATGCGAGTCCAGTGTGTTAACCACTGCGCCACCTCGCTCGGTTCCTACTCTCGAATTCCAGTCACCCATGACTATTGAATTTTCGTCTCCCTTCACTATCTGAATAATTTCTTTTATCTCATCATACATTTCATGAATTTCTTCATCTTCTGCAGAGCTAGTTATCATATAAACTTGTTCTACTGTAGTAGGCGTGGGCTTCGTGTCTATCTTGGCCACAATAATGCGTTCACTATGCTGTTTGTCGTAGCTTACCCGCACTCCTATTTTTTTATTCATTATTAAACCTACTCCATCATTACCTCTATTTGATTTTGTATTTATAACCTTGTATTCACCTGACCAGAAGTCTTGTTCCTCCTGCCACCGAACTTCACTAATTCCCACTATATCTAACTTTAACCTAACCATTTACCTTTTTAAATTTTCTAACCTACCTGCCCGATTAAGGATCTGACATTCCACGCTCCGATCCGTAGAACGCCAGTTTTCTTTCTCCTGATAACGACGTCCTCTTGAGTAGTCCCCGCCCGGAGATCCGAATGGGGGACTATTTTACCTCCGGAATATTTTACCCAAGAGGACGCCATCATCATTTAATCATACAGTAAAGCTGCATGTCCTCGGGAAAAATTACGGCTGTAGTTTCCCCTTTCCCCTTGCTTTCAGCCGTTCGCAGTACCAGCACAGCAAGGCCGTTTTGGTTAGTGTTACAAGGCCAGATCAGTCAATCATCCAGACTGTTGCCCCTGCAACTACTGAAAAGGCTGCTGCCCCTCTTCAGGAACCATACGTTTGTCTGGCCTCTCAACAGATACCCCTCCGTTGTGGTTGCACCTACGGTAGAGCCATCTGTATCGCTGAGGCACGCAATCCTCCCCACCAACGGCAAGGTCCATGGTTCATGGGTGTAGGACCGATTTTGTATTCTCCCAATTTGGTGTAAACATTAGTGCTGGCGTATTTATAGCAGCCCTGTATAATGTACTAGGACCCCAGCTACTAGATCAGGTTACTATTTATTTGGACAACCTATTATCTGCATCTTACACTTGGGAAGAACACTTTCAATTGATACAAGATGTTTTAGATACGTTTTCTACAAGGGGTGTCACAGTAAACCTGAAGAAATCGAAGTTTGCCCACCAAGAAATTAAATTTTAGTGCATATTATTTCGTCTCACAGAATCAAGCCAGATCAGAGTAAAATGGAGGTAATAGAAAATGTTCCTCACCTCCGCAAAAACAAGCAACTAAAAAGTTTCCTTGGCCTAGCCTCGTTCTTCTGCTGGTTCCTAACAATACATCAACTGAATAGCGATGCACTACTGAGTTTATTGAAGAAAACCAGACACCAGAAGGACACCAGAATGTAAAAAGCACTTTGACAGCATTAAAGAGATACTAGTGAATGCACCTATTCTTAGTCAGAAAGATATGTCAAAAGACTTTTACATTGCGACCCATGCTTCAAATTACGGAATCGGCCCATGCCTATTTCAGACGACACAAATGAAGATAAGCTGGAGATTAAAATGATTGGGTTCGCCAGCAGTAATCTAAAAGAAGTGCAAGAAAGATCACATAGATTAACCGAACTTGAGGCATTAGCAGTATTCTTTGCTTTTAAAAAGTTTAGGTATTATGCATATGGAAAACATGTGAAGGTCATGTGCGATCACCAAGCCCTAAGCTTCATGTTGACTTGCAAACTTTCACACAGAAGATTAGCAAGGTGGACGCTCGTGCTGCAGAGATAATGCATGTAGATGGTCCGGATAATGTCGTCGCTGATGTGTTAGCAAGATTGTAGCAGGGCTTATCAGAATTTGCGGCAGTAGTAGAAAACTCCACCAAGTACATGATCTTATGGATTAAAGATAAAGTATAAAGGAAGAGACATCTTGTACTATGGAAGGAAGTGCAATAATACCAAGAGATTACCCAATGTGGAGAAATATTATCAACACATTGCGGCAATAAAACGTCAGTACTATCGAATAAATAAAAACATCCTCTTCTACAATTCAGGCAACCAAGATAGTCACTCGCTGGTGTGCATTCCTTCCAATCAACTCAAAGATCCAATATGGTCTGCACATCGAGTCTGGGGACATTTCCGTGTTGCTAAACGTACCATGAAGATCAATCAATACTGTTACTATCCAAACTTAAAGAAAATGGTGCAAGGAGTTATCAGAACCTACAACATCTGACAAAAGGTTAAACTGACTAATGTTTGGAGGGACACGGGTTTGCATCTCAGGTGTTGCAAGACGTTCAGGAGGAATCACAGCAATTGACATTACGGGACACGTACCTACTGCAAGAGGAGGGGTAAAGTACATTTTAGCGGTGTATTATTTGTTCACAAAGTACATAAGGATATATCCTCTCCAGACATCAACGGCAAGCAGCATTGAGAGAAAGCAAACAGGCGAATACATAAAATCTTTTGGTTGCCCAATAACTGTGCTCACTGATAATGCTTCATAGCTCACAGGAGACAGATGGGAGGCTCTAATGGACGGTAATGGTATCAAACATGTCCTCATCTCGCATTTCTCACATAGCAGTAATCCTGAGGAGAGGACATTCGAGAATAAAATTGATTCATTAGGACGTACGCCCACAACAAACACACTTAGTGGGCTGAATATCTTAACAGCTACATGGAAATCTATAATAACATACTCCACATTTCTACTCGTTTCATACCAACTGAATTAATGGGGGAAGAGAAAGACGAAGTAAATGAATGGGTTAATCAGTTCCAAAGATTCAGGACCAAAGGATTAAACACCAACAAAAGCTCAATATAACATTATACAATATAAATGGCCAGGCCAAAGTTCACAAAAGGAAATTCGACAAGAAGCTTACCAATAAACAGAAGTACTCAGTCGACGCACTAGTACTGCTTCGAACGCAACCTAAGCCACCGCTAATTAGGAAGAAAAATAATAAGTGGCACCTACTACATAAAGGGCCTTTCAAGATTATTTATATTCTTCATGACGGTTGCTGTTTACTGCAAGACGTTAATATTGGTAGTATAAAGGGTCTCTATTATCATAGAGACCTTAAGAAATATTTGCAATAAGAACCACACTTCACTGATTGCAGGTACCAAAATATATTCGGTGAACAAGTAGCAGTGTAAAATATATAAATAGTAGTTACAGAATAGTTTTATTGTAAAGTCTTTTACTCATGTGTCTTTGTTTATAATGGTTTCTTTTAGGTCATGTATGACCAGGTGATATGTTTAACTGTAATTTCAATTCCTGATCAACTCTAACTTCCCACAAGGGAAGAAATAAAGAATTTATAGCTTTGAAGTTTCAATACTGAAAGATCAACCACTAATTTATTTAAACAGTTAATTTATTAATATAAATATGATTTTCTGGTATTGTCTACCTAGCTTATATTAGGGTACATATGTATAACTTTAAGTATATCATGTATCTATGAATGTGGATGACTCATGAATGTACTTTATCTTGATTTATGTAGTGCACACAGACGAACGGATAGTAATTGAGAGCTAGTCCACATGTTTGCTTTCTTCTCATTTGCTCTGTTTGGAGCATTATCATTCAGGTGTACCACTTTGGGTATTTTTAACTTTCGGGTTTTGCTTTGCTGTTAGCTCTTTGAGCTACTTACTGGTAGGTGTACCGAATATGAGCATCTGTTCCAATATACTAATTACGAGATTTAATCGATTGTGAATGAATAATAATAAATCACAATAAACAAAAAATACCAACTATTGGAGATGTAATGAAATCTACACGGTTCGAAAGTGGTCTATTGATCAAGACAAATGTAGAAGATTTATCAGTCATTTTTTATATGACACTCAATACAGTATATGATTTTCGCCCTTATGTTCGACATAATACCAAATGTAGACTTGAACAAATATCATTGCTGTATAACTGTAAATTGGTATGAAGATTGTCTGTTGTGTGAAACTATGATACGTAGCAATAATCAATATTTGTGCTATATGTCTTACGAGAAGTCCAAAAATCAAGTGGATACGCACAAACTGTGTTTTTCATTTTCAAAACCGTGTTAAGCAGTGATAAATCACACAAATCTGTGATAACATGAATGCTCTTCGAGTGCGTATGGTAGGAGCAACGATTGGACGTTTGTAGACTGGTAACAAATTTTAAATTAAAAAAAAAAATTGAATACACATCAGACTTTCAACATAATGAAATAACCTAGCGAGTATAAACTCTTGAAACAGACTGTATTGCCAGCTGCGTGCCAACAATGCGAGTGCAACGCTGGCTCTGCTGCACCATGCAGAAATGTTAAATGTACAGTTCGAAATAAGCAAAGCACAGATGAACACCAGACTCTTTGAAAAGTGCAGTATCATACATGTGCGATTTAAACGAACTGTGAATCACTACAGTAACCAGAATCTAACAGCAGGTCTCTTTAGTTTCTGCTTGACTTTACTCCCGACCTAACAATACAATTGTTACAGTACAGATTTTGGGTGGACGTCTTTCAGCTTAGATACTTTCCTCTATTTTGTTCTTCCACCTTCAATCTTTTGAACTTTAGTTCGCGACGCATCATATCCGCTGGTGACATCAGATCCAGGGTAGCGTCTGCTATCCTTCACCTATTTCTTGAATGTTTCTGTTACCAATATGTAATATATTTGTACCCTTCGTATGTCTCTTGGCGCTTTCCACCTGTATCTCCTGCTTGGACGATGCTGGAAGATAGTATTCTTTACGACCAATTTATTTCGTGTGCAGAACGCTACTAATCGCTCTCACCTCTCATTTCTTTGTCCCAGTTGGTAACTGTACATTCGTTTATATAGAACCATAGAAAGGTACACGTAAAATAAGTTGTAGCTGCACTGCAAATTGCAACATTTGTGAAAGAAATATATTCCTACATTCTATTCCTACAAGAGAGAGCAGAATAATTTAGGGCCGGCCGCCGGTGGCCGAGCGGTTCTGGCGCTACAGTCTGGAACCGCGCGACCGCTACGGTCGCAGGTTCGAATCCTGCCTCGGGCATGGATGTGTGTGTTGTCCTTAGGTTAGTTAGGTTTAAGTAGTTCTAAGTTCTAGGGGACTTATGACCTCAGCAGTTGAGTCCCATAGTGCTCAGAGCCATTTGAACCAATAATTTAGGTTTTATAAAATTATGAAGATTCCCTTGTCTTGCTTGTGTTGCAGTTTTTTAGTCAGTTACCCATTGACTAAGTATCGATACGATATCAGATCAAAGCACCGGCAATTGTTTAACAGTAGCTTACGACGAAACTCCCGAAATGTGAACCTCTTATTGCTTGCCAAAAATGTCACCAGCTTTCACTCATAGTATTGGAGGGAACACAGGCAATGTAGATGTTTAACAGTAGCCAAAATAATCACCGCCGGCCGCTGTAGCCGAGCGGATCTAGGCGCTTCAGTCAGGAACCGCGCTGCTGCTGCGGTCGCAGGTTCGAATCCTGCCTCAGGCATGAATGTGTGTGATGTCCTTAGGTTAGTTAGGTTTAAGTAGTTCTAGGTCTAGGGGACTCACGACCTCAGATGTTAAGTTCCATAGTGCTCAGAGCCATTTGAGCCATTTTTAATAATCACCATCAGCGTAGCTACTTCCTTGCTAGGGAAGACGAAGAATGTTACCGTGAACGGACGTTCACAGGCAACTGTAGAAGCAACTTCAGACCTGCCTCATGAAAGTGTGTTGTGATCCTTGTTGTTCACGCTGTATGTTAATTACCTGACAGATAATGTTAACAGTAATGTAAACGTTTTTGCGAATGATGAACTTGCATATAGTGAAATACTGGCTGAAAAGAGATTTGCACCAATTTCCAGTCAGATCTTCATAATATTTTGACTTAGTGCAAGGACTGGCAGTGCATTAAATGTTAAAATGGTTCAAATGGCTCTGAGCACTATGCTACTGAACTTCTGAGGTCATCAGTCGTCTAGAACTTAGAACTAATTAAACCTAACTAACCCAAGGACATCACACACATCCATGCTCGAGGCAGGAGTCAAACCTGCGACCGTAGCGGTCGCTCGGCTCCAGACTGTAGCGCCTAGAACCGCACGGTCACTCCGGCCTGCTTAAATACTCGGAAATATATCATTGCACACTACACGAAACACTGAAAAGTGGTATCCATTGGCTATCGCCGAAGTAAATCACAGTTGGTATCAGTCAATACCTAGGTGTAGCAGTTTGTAGTGGTATAAGGTGCGGTCACATAGGCTCAGCAAGGCAGCTGCAGGATTTCAGGACATTTGATGACAGTGGGAAAATACAGCCGACAAATGAGGTTGCGTAGAAGTTGCTAGTGGGTTCCATTTAAAAATATTGCTCAAATATATTAGCCTTATACAGAAGTTTACTACTGGCCGTCGTTATGGTTGACACATGAGACCGTCTAAGGAAATCTGAAAATCCTCAACTGGTAGATTCTCGAAGACAGACGCCAGTTATACAGCAAAACCTCGCTTATTAAATATGTGAAATCAATATTAACTGAAAAGTCTAGAACTATTCCTCATATCTCTATATATCCCACTCGTAGCGACCGACAACACAGGATTCAGATTAATTACCACACACACACACACAGACACAGAGAGAGAGATTTAGGCAGTTATTGCACCCATGCTTTATACTTAATTATAACAGGAGAAAGCACTAACACGCAGTACTATGCTAATTACCCTCCGCAATGCACTTCACAGTGATTTACCGAATATTTATATCAGTGGACACAGGATGGTCCATTGATCGTGGACGGGCCAAATATCTCACGAAATAAGCGTAAAACGAAAAAATTACAAAGAACGAAACTTGTCTAGCTTGAGGAGGGGAACCAGATGGCGCTATGGTTTGCCCGCTAGATGGCGCTGCCGAAAGTCTAACGGATATCAACTGCGTTTTTTTTTTAAGGAACTCCCATTTTTTATTTCATATTCGTGTAGTACGTAAGGAAATATGAGTGTTTTAGTTGGACAACTTTTTTCGCATGTTGATAGGCGGCTCTGTAATAGTCACAAACGTATGGCTAACAATTTTAGACGATCAGTTGATAACAGGTAGGCCATCGATAAATTGGGGGCCTATTATCCTTCCTACCATAATGCCGCACCATACATTAATCCACCAAGTTCGCTGATGTTCCGCTTGTCGCAGCCATCGTGGATTTTCCGTTGTCCAATAGTGCATATTATTTCGGTTTACGTTACCGCTGTTGGTGAATGACGCTTCGTCGCTAAATGGAAAGTGTGCGAAAAATCTGTCGTCGTCCCGTAATTTCTCTTGTGCCCAGTGGCAGAACTGTACACGACGTTCAAAGTCGTCGCCGTGCAATTCCTGGTACATAGAAATTTGTTACCGGCGCAATCGATGTTGATTTAGCATTCTCAACACCAACGTTTTTGAGATTCTCGGATCTGGCGCAATTTTTCTGCTACTGATATGCGGATTACCCGCGAGAGCAGCTAAAACACCTACTAGGGCATCATCATTGGTTGTAGGTCGTGGTTGACGTTTCACATGTGGCTGAACACTTCCTGTTTCCTTAAATAACGTAACTATCTGGCGAACGGTCCGGACACTTGGATGATGTCGTTCAGGATACCGAGCAGCATACATAGCACACGCCCGTTGGGCATTTTGATCACAATAGCCATACTTCAACACGATATCGAACTTTTCAGCAATTGGTAAACGGTCCATTTTAACACGGGTAAAGCATCACGAAGCAAATACCGTCCGCACTGCCGGAAAGCTTTTGACACCGTTCCTCACAAGCGACTTCTAATCAAGCTGCGGGCCTATGGGGTATAGTTTCTGTTGTGCGACTGGATTCGTGATTTCCTGTCAGGAAGGTCGCTGTTCGTAGTAATAGACGGCAAATCATCGAGTAAAACTGAAGTGATATCAGGTGTCCCCCAGGGAAGCGTCCTGGGACCTCTGCTGTTCGTGATCTATATAAATGACCTGGGTAACAATCTGAGCAGTTCTCTTAGGTTGTTCGCAGATGATGCTGTAATTTACCGTCTAGTAAGGTCATCCGAAGACCAGTATCAGTTGCAAAGCGATTTAGAAAAGATTGCTGTATGGTGTGGCAGGTGGCAGTTGTCGCTAAATAACGAAAAGTTTAAGGTGATCCACATGAGTTCCAAAAGAAATCCGTTGGAATTCGAATACTCGATAAATAGTACAATTCTCAAGGCTTTCAATTCAACTAAGTACCTTGGTGTTAAAATTACGAACAACTTCAGTTGGAAAGACCACATAGATAATATTGTGGGGAAGGCAAGCCAATGGTTGCGTTTCATTGGCAGGACACTTAGAAGATGCAACAAGTCCGCTAAAGAAACAGCTAACACTACACTCGTTCGTCCTCTGTTAGAATATTGCTGCGCAGTGTGGGATCCTTACCAGGTGGGATTGACGGAGGAAATCGAAACGGTGCAAAAAAGGGCAGCTCGTTTTGTATTATCACGTAGTAGGGGAGAGAGTGTGGCAGATATGATACGCGAATTGGAATGGAAGTCATTACAGCAAAGACGTTTTTCGTCACGGCGAGATCTATTTACGAAATTTCAGCCACCAACTTTCTCTTCCGAATGCGAAAATATTTTGTTGAGCCCAACCTACATAGTTAGGAATGATCATCTAAATAAAGAGAAATCAGAGCTCGAACAGAAAGGTTTAGGTGTTCGTTTATCTCGCGCGCTGTTCGGGAGTGGAATGGTAGAGAGATAGTATGATTGTGATTCGATGAACCCTCTGCCAAGCACTTAAATCTGAATTTCAGAGTAGTCATGTAGAGGTAGATGTAGATGAATGTTTCGTGATACTACGTACTTATACGTTTGTGACTATTACATCGCCATCCATCACAAAGCGGAAAAAAGTGGTCTAACTAAAACATTCATACTTCTTTACGTACTACACGAATATGTAATAAAAATGGAGGTTCCAATTTTAATAAAACGCAGTTGATATCCGTTTGACCCATGACAGCGCCATCTAGCGGGCCAACCATAGCGCCATTTGGTTTACCCCTTCAAGCTAGAAGAGTTTCATTCTATGTAGTTTTTTCGTTTGACGCTTATTTCGTGAGATATTTGGCCCGGTCACGTCAATGGACCACCCTGTATATAAAAAAAGAAAGCACCAATATTAACGCTCCCATTCGAAAAATTTGCACAGTGCCCCACTCAATGAAACACTGAAAATAATTTCAAATCGTCACTCTGGACTACAGAAAAAGTGCTATTATGCATTTATTTTTTTTCCCATTTCATAAATCTTGATGGTCGAACCTTGCCCGTGTACCGTAACTTCAGAATAGTAGATGACTGGAATAGTAACTGAGATAGGTCCACATATGAAATGTTGCACTTTCTACCATGTTGTGAACATAGTTTATTGTGGTATGTTCCAGAAAGTTACAGCAACGGGACATAACTTTTTAAAGAAAATGTTAGTTTTTATCTGTCAAGTAACTGATATATTTAAACCAGGTGAGTGGATTTCTTGTGTTTACTTTGGGATCTAGAAAATTCCAAAGTGTTAGACGTGTTGAATCCCTGAGAATTCAAGCATCGGTTCACACGACTTCGAAGGTATACTGACAGATGAGATATAACGAGCTTTTAATCTTGATAATTTAGATTCTCTCCTTGAAAATTTCCGTCTAGATATGGGAGGCCGTATGTGGATGCATCGCGATGGCCACCCAGCCCATTCTGGGGGTGATGTTGTGCAAGAACTCTACAACAGTTTCCTTGGAAGACGGTTGATGCGCTGTAGTCCTCGTGAATGCCCCGCACGGCTGCAGTAGATTTCTTTTTATGTTGATATGGGAAGAATCGTATGTATGTCTGTGAACCCACAACAGTAGATGAGTTTAAACGGCGTATCGTGGAAGCTTGCTCAGTGACACTGGAGACGTTGCATCTCGTACGCAGGTCGCTTACAAGGCGCATTACGTTGTGATTTCAGGAACATACGATCACCTTTGAACATCTCACTTAAATCAACATTCTGCCGAAAGATAATCCATCAGCCCACGGCCTAGCATTATGCACAGCACGTTCCATCCCCTAACAGTTTGAAGTTTTTTAGCTTCCAAACTAAACGTGATAGAATTGTCATTCCACTTGGTTTGTAAATGGCTCGTTTAAATACGTCAACTAAATGATAGGGAAAGCTAACGTTCTATTTAAAGCGTTCTATCTCAGTTGCTACAGCATTTGGAAAACTCAATAAACTACGTTCATAATCTTGCAGTAATTTTAACGTTTCTTATATGGCCGTATTTCAACAAATATTCCTCTCACCGATTATTTTGTAAGTTACAGAGGCATAAACTTCATCTTAAACACTCTTTGTATTATATAAAATGCCTGACAAACAACAAAGTAAAATTTGAAAACCAACTGAAATTCCTTGTCAACCTGTTTTACACCGTAGAAAAATTCTGCTATTGAAATGTTCAGGTAGAATTACTGAATCATAATTTTTTTTAATGTAACAATATTTACAAATTAATTTGGATGTGAATGTGCGAGGGTTGTAACTTAAATAGTGGCAACTATTTATTCACAGCCGATACAAAAGAGTTCCATGTTGGCACCTGCTACTGTGCTTTGAAGTAGTCACCAGCGTTGTGTAGAGCCCTTTGCCAGCGATGTGCAAGGCGTAGTATACCGTTAGCAGTGCCTGCTCCGTTGATGGTGCGAATGGAGCGGTTTACTGCCTGTCGAATCTCTGCGAACATCGAGGAGTGCGGAAGCATAGCACTGGGTCTAACTGGGTGTTGGCTTGCTACGTTCACTTGTATTAACGTACCTCAGCAATGCCTCTGCGACGTCTAGGTTACCGTCGTCGCCGGCTGTGTACAGGTCCTTAAAGGCCATTGATATTGATTTGGCTGGGCAGTTTTCCAAACTGTTGAGTGGTACTTAAGTAAATAAATTAGTGAAATCAAAGTGAACTAGAAATTAGAATATAAATGAAAAACTTGGTTTAGCTTAGAGAGTTACATACTCGCAAACAGCGGGCCGAACAGCAGAACAGAAGAGACAATGACCGCGAAGTCAGCAAGTTCCACATACGCGGGCGCTGTCGATTCAGCCGTCAGGGCATCGCCCGACCGGCTCACGTGTTTCTCAGTTGTCGTATGTGAGCAAAGGCCCTCGCCTACATCCCAAGAGCCAATGAGCGACGTTAAGAAGATTCTTCGAGAAGCTTTTCAACGTGACAGAAGAGGCAATGACCGGCTCACGTGTTTCTCAGTCGTCACATGGGATCAAAGGCCCTCGCCTACATTCCAAGAGCCAATGACCGACGTTAAGAAGATTCTTCGAGGAGCTTCTCAACGTGACAGAAGAGGCAATGACCGTAAAGTCGTTCACCTCCAGTAAACTGAAGTGAATAAATACGCGAGACGCAGTGGGCCAGACAGATGAAGACGGGGAAGAAGACGAAGACGGAGACGGAGACGGAGACGGAGAGGTGAGACGAAGAAGACGAAGAAGTTTTCAGTCAGTTTCGGTGCTGAAGACCGTCATGCAAGAAGAGTCTGCATCATGCACAGACGAAGCAAGTCCGCCGCTGTAATGGAATAGCAAGCAGCAGCCGTGGCGCCCGAAGACATAAGTTAAAGGGTATTTGAAGTCTGATTTTTACGTACCCGGGTGACTCGTGAGGACGGGAAGGAGACGGCCTCACATCAGTAGTCACCTGTGAGCTGGGATGAATACCTGACAGCCGAAGACTGCCGAGCGGGAGTCCGTGGTTCGAGTCCGCCACACTGGCCTTCCCCGCCGCGCCGCTCCGCTGGCCGACGCAGAACACACGCGGCCGCTTAGAGAAGAGAAACACTGGGACGCGACACCCAAGGTATCATCCGATGCACGATTTCGCTCGCAATAATTAAAGTGCGCGTCTCCAGTCAGCTGGGCGAGACGGCGACACGAGATACACACCGCTACGCGTACTCAGACGCCGCCGCCGCCGCCGCTGCCGCAGCAGAAGACTTCACAAACGACACAGCTGCCGCTCTCCGAACCAGAACATTCCGTAAGATACAGTTGTACAAATCTTCAATAAAAGTTATGTAAAAATGATGTTTCATTCGACCTCATACCTGAGCCAAGGATGAACCCACCCTGCCCACATGTTGTTAAGAGAGAAAAGTTAATTTATTTAATATTTTCACCATGACAGAATGCTTTAGAATGCTCATCCTGACAATTGACAGCATCAAAAGAGAAAACCCAGTTACATTTAGTGACAGAAGTGTCACATATAGTAACACAACTGTTACATTTGGTATCAGAAGCCGTTTTAGTTGTTACAAAACAGCAATTGATTGGAGGACCAAGTGTTTTTCGTGGATTGCGTCTGAACTTCACCTGTGATGTACAAGCTGTGTTTGGAGGTTCAACATGGTTTACCTTGGCTGTTGTTTGGGGTAATCATGCAAACTGTGGTGGCCTTGAAGCATTTCCAGATGCTAACATTTTGGCGTGGAAGACTTGGAGTATAGCTGAGACAACAGCAATACTAGCAAAAGTGCCATATGGTACTCTTGTTCCTAGTATGCCATTTGTTTTGTCTACCAGAAGAAAGAAGAAGTTGAATGCTGATGAGTGGTGCCTTCATCTTCAGAATGAAATCAAAGTCACAAGCACTTAAGTCCGGGAGTATGGTGGATGGTACAGCACTTCCCAGTCCCTTCGACGGAACAGAACTGCCACAGCTTACGCTGTACGCGCAAACGCATTGGCTTACTGCCACGCGGGGTAGCCGAGCGGTCTCGGGCGCATTGTCACGGTTCGCGTGGCTCCACCCGTCAGAGGTTCGCGTCCTCCCTCGGGCATGGGTGTATGTGTTGTCCTTAGTATAAGTTAGTTTAAGTCAGATTAAGTAGTTTGTAAGCTTATGGACCGATGACCTCAGCAGGTTTTGCCCATAAGACCTTACCACAAATTTCCAAATCGTCGTGCAAAATGTTGGTTGGGTTGCGCAGAAAGTGTCGTTGCTTCTTTTTCAAAGCTGGTCGTACGTGATGTACGGCCTCTGCTGTACGATCTCTAGCACACTCAGTCTTGATCGAAATCTGTTGTTCCTGTTTAGAAAACATAGTGACACCGTTATTTTAGACCGCTCGATTGTGCGCACGCCGGTGACGTGGGAAGGGGGAGTCTATTTACTCGGAGGTAAGGTAGCTATGTCAACAGCGTGTGCTATCGGCGACAATAGTGGATTTCATTGCATAGTGTCTCCACAGCAGTGTTGCCACTATTTAAGTTCCAACCTACGTATAAGGGGCGTTCAAGAAAGAAACGAGCTGGAGGCATAATTACAGAAACAAAATGATGGTTGGGTTGCGCAGAAAGTGTCGTTGCTTCTTTTTCAAAGCTGGTCGCAAGTGATGTACGGCCTCTGCTGTACGATCTCTAGCACACTCAGTCTTGATCGAACTCTGTTGTTCCTGTTTCGAAAACATAGTGACCCAACCATCATGTTAGCAGTATTGACCCTGGCTGTTGAGATACTTATCCCACTGTGAAACAGGGTGGTGAATGACTGTCTCATAAAATTCCCAGAGCTGCGATGTTAACCGGTTCCGCACGTACAGCTGGATGTCGTCGTCCGAGGTGAATCGTTTGCCCCTCAGAGCCTTTTTAAGGGGACCAAAAATAGCGTAATCACAGGGAGAGAGGTCCGGACTGTATGGAGGGTGACCGAGAACGTCGTATTTGAATTTCTGCAGGAGTGACGCGACTGTGTTGGCCGTATGAGGCTTTGCATTGTCGTGGAGCAGAATGACCCCACGGGTGAAATTTCCTGGTCACTTTTATCTGATGCCTGGCGAAGGGTGGTCAAGGTTTGCGAGTAACGCTGGGCATTCACTGTTGTCCCGTGCTGCACTAAGTGAATCAGAAGGGGGCTCTCTTGGTCAAATAAGAACGTCAGCATAACCTTTCCTGTACTCGTTTGGACGACGATGTCCAGTTGTACGTGTGGAAATGGTTAACATCGCAGCCCCGGGAATTTAATGAGACAGCCATTCAAAACCTTGTGTCACAGTGGGACAAGTGTCTCAACAGCCAGGGTAAATTCTTCTAACATACGGGTACTGGTTTCTGTAATTATGCCTCCGGCTCGTTTCTTATTGAACGCCCCTTATATAATTATTCGATCCACATCATTACGATTTAGCGTGCAAAATGATCCATTCAACATGTAAATAATTCATTTTGTAAATTATACGTCTCTGAAAGCAACTGTATTACACTCTTAAGCCCACTTCACATCTTAGAAGTGTGCTTCTGATCAGAACTAACTGTATTGTTTACGTTATCGGGGTAACAGCTACTATATAACCAGAAACGATTTTCTCTGGCACGATGCTTCACTCGTTCCTGTTGTGAGCGCCAGGGCACAAAAGCACTTTACGCCACATTTGTATTATCCGCTGCCAGAACCTACTCATTAGTGATATCTGCAGCATCTCTCCTCTGTCACTGACACAATGCTGCCCCAAAACAACGTAATTACTGCTGTAATTTATCACTATAGTAACAAGTAGCTTCGTCACGAAAGACAATAGCGAGTTCACTTTTGACCCACATTAGTTCTTAATGCTCCTATGGAACAAGTTGTAGACAGAACAAGCTTCAGTCTGTAAGCAAAATATTTCCCTCAATGGAGGCAAACTCCGATTGAGATTCAGGAACAGATACATGTTACGATCCTCAGCGAGGAACTCCTAGAAGGAAAAGCCCGGCGCTTTCTGGTACTTTCATTCCTGTCGATGTTGAGAGATTTGATTAGAAAAACTGATGAGGCAACAATTGTAAAAAGATTCACTAATGTTTCCCGTACATACTGAATACGTTGTTATTCTCCCAGCAAATGTGTTAGCCGGTAAAAATTGAAATAACATACAATCACGTCCGGACAATATATCATTTACATGTAAGAACTCGGTACTGTTGAATGAAGTATGAAGTATAATGGTCAGTTTTAAGTAAAAGTGCGATAAAATTACCGGAAGTAACTTTTGGGCCAGGATCTATTAATCTTCTCCAAGCCCTACAAGACGGTCCTGTGAATGTGTATGCTACAAACACCGCAGCTGCATTATAAGGGGTGTTGAAAAAGTCTCTCCGCAGTGCCGTACGATCGTTAGCCTCGCGTGCCGTGATTGTTCGCCTGCCTGTGTTACTTCCCTACTAGTGGACTCTCTCAACATTCCACCGTTTCGTTTATCTCAGCCAGCGTCAGTAGTATCGTTGGTGTGTGTCGTTACGTGTTGACGTGAACGTTTAAGTTTAGTTCCTTTGTTCGTTTGTTTCGTTTTTGTCACTGTTAAAATTCTAACTATTGAAGAACGTGTGTTTTTAATCGAACAAGTGTCCAAAGCTTGCGGTTAATACAGTATCAGTTAGTCAAACATTTAATTGAGTTTTCTCTGAGACAACACTCCCACATCGCGATAATGTGCGAGATTTGATTAATAAATTTCGAAGTAGATGTTCAGTTACAGATGCACCGAGAAGTGGTCATTTTAGCGTTTTGTCTGAGGATAAACTACTCGATATTTCCGATGAAATGTCCATGAGTCCCAACAAGTCATTAAGAAAACTCACCCAGGAAATCGAGGCCGGACAGTGTGGCCGAGCGGTTCTAGGCGCTTCAGTCTAGAACCGGGCGATCGCTACGGTCGCAGGTTCGAATCCTGCCTCGGGCATGGATGTGTGTGATGTTAGTTATGTTTAAGTAGTTCTAAGTTCTACGGGCCTGATGACCTCAGATGTTAAGTCCCGTAGTGCTCAGAACCATTTGAACCATTTTGAACCAGGAAATCGATATTAGTGTCGGAACGGCATCACACAGCTGTAAGGAAAAAATTAGAACTTTTCCCACACAAAGTGATAGTCGTGCAAGAACTGAATAATACTGAACATGGCAAGAGACTGCATTATTGTCAATGGTTCAAAAATTTCGTTCAATCAAATAGAAGGGATATTCTTAATGAAACGTTTATGCCGCCCGCTGTGACCGAGCGGTTCTAGGAGCTTTCGTCCGGAACCGCGCTGCTGCTACGGTCGCAGGTTTGAATCTTGCCCCGGGCATGGATGTGTGTGTTGTCCGTAGGTTAGTTAGGTTTAAGTATTTCTAAGTCTAGGGGCTGATGGCCTCAGATGTTAAGTCCCACAGTGCTAAGAGCCATTTGAAACGTTTTTCACTGACGAGGCGTGGTTTCATTTATCGGGTATATGAATTCGCAAAATTCTCGTATGTGGAGTACTGCAAATCCATTCTGTATTCAAGAGGAACCACTTCATTCTGTGAAAATAGGAGTTTGGATTGCAATTTCGAGACGTCGGATTGTGCGTCCCATATTTTTCAACGAAACAATAAACGCACAACGATACTGCAGTGATATTCTTTACCCATTCACAGGAGAACTTGTGTTAAGTGAAATACTGAACGGTTATTTTTAACAAGACGGTGCAACCGCGCATACAGCTCGCGTTTTAGTGTCACTGCTTGGTGATGTTTTCGGTGATCGCATAATTTCACAGGGACTTTGGCCTCCATGATCGCCTGACCTAACACACCTCACCATTTCTCCTGGGGTGCAGCGAAAGCAGCAGTCTATAGAAACCGTCCAAAACTGTAACATCCACTTTCATTGCTTCTGTTACAGGAGAAATGTTACAGGTTGTGTTTGGAAACATTATTAGACGAACTGTATTATGTATTATACAACAGAGGGGACATTTCCTACATTTAATGTGAAAATATGTAAGTAAAAATGAATATTCAATAAATTAATAAGTTGGCAGTTCCAAGTGCCTCTGAGGGTTTAATTGTGTCAAGGGGGTGCTGTTGGGCTTTCCGCCCAGGCGGACCAGTGTTTGAATCCCGGAAAGGGCGCCATCAATTTTAATTTCCCTCTAATTCCCTCGTGGTGCGTAGGGTGGGACGTCACCACAGCCCTGGGACAAAGGAATTCCCTCCAAAATTCGAAATGCCCACCAAAATTCGAAATCCTTCACAAAATTCAAAATTTCCGCCAATAGGGTAGGTTGGGGGAGGGAGAGATGGGAGGGGGCTGGAGCACATGTGCAGGCTGAGAAAAACACATGGCTTCTTCCGGGGTCGGGGGTGCGCGTGGTCGGGGGCGAGGGTGGGCGTGGGCGGTGGTCATTAATTGATCAATTTATTTAATTTGCATATCAATTTGATATAAAAATTGTGCTGTTGCCGCCACTACCCTACTACTGTTACATGCTCCAATAAAACATTGCTAAGCGCTTCAGTCCTTTACTTTAGAAGCATCCACATGGATGTATGTATCCCTTCTGGGACATAAGCACAGCCACAACAACGTAACACACACACACACAAACACTCCCACACACACACACACACACATACAAACACACACACACACACACACACACACACACACACACACAACGCGACTAGGCAGCTATACTGCAGTGTCCCACGGGTTAATGGAAGGCCATGCATCAGGGCCTGCACTGTGTGCCTCATACCCTACTGCTGTGAATAATTATTGGTCCTGCTCCAGCAGCTGAGAGTCATGAACATTGCGTTAAGGTGGCAAGAAAATTACTCCTATCTTGTTCTTTACTACCCTTTCTCCACATCATTACAGCGAATAAAGAGTCTCCTGACATAACTACTGAACCTAAGTCTTGCGACGTACTAACTCTCTCTTTCCTCAGCCTCTTTAGATGGAAAGAGTTAATTGCGTGATCAGTTTTATAAGGTTCTTGGCTTTCCATGTAACTAAGGGAATGCGGCACACCCGTCGCAGTACCTTGATACTTTTCTGTTAATTCATATAACTTAATTAAACTGCAAGTAGGATTATTGTTTACAAAGTCATTATATGTCCTCAACACAAGATGGGAAGTAATTGAAATGGTTACTAAACTCTTGCTTACTATGATTGGAGTGACGGACTGATTTGCGAACTCAATCAAGAATGCACTAAGTCGGACTCACCAAATTGCTGTTCAAAGCGAAACAAAGTTTTGGTTGAACCACTGTTCAAAGTCCACGAGCCTGTACTGATGTTTTACAAGTCTAAATTCGCTGTGCCGTTCGTACTTAACGTACACGAGTGCTACTGCCTAAAACTTCTCTAAGTTTCTGAACTATTATTGATATTCTACAAGTCCCAAGGCTGAAGTTCCCCAAAACCGGTCATCAGCGGACGTCTTGCCTTGCTGGTTTCGCAGAAGCGAAGTGACTCAACCTGTCGTTTCATACTCCACGTATCAATATAAAAAGGACACATTTCACGATTCGCGTTTGCGCACAGATTCCTTTTAGCTGTTGAAGTGGACCTGTTTCATTATCCTTTTAGTCTTAATTATAACATAATATATTTCGTAGGCTGTGCATGAAGTTTTTAGTTAATAAAAATTAGATTAACCTTGCCGCTATATATATATATATATATATATATATATATATATATATATAAAAGAAAACCTAAATCAGGCTGGCCGGACGGGGGTTTGAAACGTCATCCTCCCGAATGTCAGTCCAGTTTGCTAACCACTGCACCACCTCTATTGGTATATACAGGGTGATTCACGTAAGATATGCAAATATTTTAATATGTTATTCTGCAAGTAAAACTAAAGCAAGAAGTTCCGATAAACATAAGTCCGCAAATGTTTAATTGTAGAGTCGCGGTTAATAGAAGATTTTGCCTGAAGTTTAGCAACTTCGCAAATATGAAACCGTTGCAAAACTGCACGAAGTTAAAGCAAAACACTATTTCCATTTATTTTGTTGTTATTGGTCTGATGAATCTAATAAAACATGTCCCAGATGTGTATCTGCAGTAGTTTTCCATAACATCCAGAGAAGCAAAGAATATTATAAAAGTAAATGTGTTTACTTTCCATTAAGAATGTAGAAACGTTTATGTCATTGTTGGCAAACGTTAGGGAGTTGTTTCAGTCATTTCCTAACCTTGAAAGTAGTTAGTTCTCTGTATTGTTCACTGAAATAACATAATAAAAACAGTGTATTTAAGTGACACCATATAGTAACTGTTGTAGTTTGTAGATTATTTATGAAATAGGCATGCCTTTCATATTTCCGACAGAGATGTGGTGTTTATTTATGGCAAATGTGATGGTAACGCTCGATTGGAGATAACTGAAATTGAAAAATCAAATTGGGCCAAGTACTTAGAGAATTAAAAATTTTACGCAATTACCTCTTTGTTCCTCTGGGTGTTCTGGAAAACTACAGCAGATGCACGCCTGGGAAATGTTTTATTATATTCACCAGATCAATAACAACAAAAATAGAAATCGTGCTTTACATTTACCTCGTACAGTTTTGCCATGGCTTCATATTAGCGAAGTTCCTAAATTTCAGGCAAAGTCTTTTATTAGCCCTAACTCCGTAACTAACCATTTGCGGACCTATGTTTACGTGAACTTTTTGCTTTAGTTTTACTTGTACCTAAACATATTAAAATAGTTGCATATCTTCGTGAATCACCCTGTGTATACAGGGTGTTACAAAAAGGTAAGGCCAAACTTTCAGGAAACATTCCTCACACACAAAGAAAGAAAATATGTTTTGTGGACATTTGTCCGGAAACGCTTACTTTCCATGTTAGAGCTCATTTTATTACTTCTCTTCAAATCACTTTAATCATGGAATGGAAACACACAGCAACAGAACGTACCAGAGTGACTTCCAACACTTTGTTACAGAAAATGTTCAAAATGTCCTCCGTTAGCGAGGATACATGCATCCACCCTCCGTCGCATGGAATCCCTGATGCGCTGATGCAGCTCTGGAGGATGGCGTATTGTATCACTGCCGTCCACAATACCGGCACGAAGAGTCTCTACATTTGGTATCGGGGTTTCGTAGACAAGAGCTTTCAAATGACCCCATAAATGAAAGTGAAGAGGATTGAGGTATGGAGAGCGTGGAGGCCATGGAATTGGTCCGCCTCTTCCAATCCATGGGTCACCGAATCTGTTATTGAGAAGCGTACGAACACATCGACTTAAATGTGCAGGATTTGAATCGTGCATGAACCACATGTTGTGTCGTTCTTGAAAGGCACATGTTCTAGCAGCACAGGTAGAGTATCCCGTATGAAATCATGATAACGTGCTCCATTGAGCGTAGGTGGAAGAACATGTGGCCCAATCAAGACATCACCAACAATGCCTGCCCAAACGTTCACAGAAAGTCTGTGTTGATGACGTGATTGCACAATAGCGTGCGGATTCTCGTCAGCCCACACATGTTGATTGTGAAAATTTACAATTTCATCACGTTGGAATGAAGCCTCATCCGTAAATAGAACATTTGCACTGAAATGAGGAGTGACACATTGTTGGATGAACCATTCGCAGAAGTGTACCCGTGGAGGCCAATCAGCTGCTGATAGTGCCTGCACACGCTGCACATGGTACGGAAACAACTGGTTCTCCCGTAGCACTCTCCATACAGTGACGTGGTCAACGTTACCTTCTATAGCTGCAACTTCTCTGACGCTGACATTAGGGTTATCGTCAACTGTACGAAGAATTGCCTCGTCCATTGCAGGTGTCCTCGTCGTTCTAGGTCTTCCCCAGTCGCGAGTCATAGGCTGTAATGTTCCGTGCTCCCTAAGACGCCGATCAATTGCTTCGAACGTCTTCCTGTCGGTACACCTTCGTTCTGGAAATCTGTCTCGATACAAATGTACCGCGCAACGGCTATTGCCCCGTGCTAATCCATACATCAAATGGGCATCCGCACCTCCGTATTTTTAAACATTGTACTGACTGCAAAACCACGTTCGTGATGAACACTAACCTGTTGATGCTCCGTACTGATGTGCTTGATGTAGAGCAATGAGTCACATCTCAAAACAAGCACCGAAGTCAACATTACCTTCCTTCAAATGGGCCAACTGGTGGTGAATCGAGGAAGTACAGTACATACTGACGAAACTAAAATGAGCTCTAACATGGAAATTAAGCGTTTCCGGACACATGTCCACATAACGTCTTTTCTTTATTTGTGTGTGAGAATTGTTTCCTGAAAGTTTGGCACTACCTTTTTGTAACACCGTGTACATGTTGCAGCTTATAATTTCACCAGCTCTTCCTCGATGACATTAGCGTCCTACTTTTATTGCTATTTGCATCTTATTGAGTGAAATGGTCAAGATTAGCTTTACTTATTATTACTCATTTTAAAAATAAAGGGCAAACGACTACAGATAGCTATTGTAGACCATTACGTAATGCTATCGAAACACTTGCTGGTTTCCTTTTTGTTTTACACTAAATTGCGATTTTTAAACCTCGGAGTCACACTTAACTCATAAATTGTGTTGTTGTATGGAAATTCTGTTTTGTTACAGTGCTCTCCAAACTCTGTCAGTTGACATTTTGTTTGGCGAGATCGCACAAGGTGTTATTTTTCAGTTATCGATCTTTTGACTGATTTGTTGCTCCGAATTCCTCTCCTGCGCCAAGTTCTTCATGGTAGCATTTACACCCACTATCCTCACTTGTTTTTCGGACGTATTCATATCTCTGCATACCCCCTACAGTTTTTAACTTAGTCACTCCCTGACGTCTGAACACATGTCCTACCATCCTGTCCCTTCTCCTTGTGAGTGTTTTCAATAAGTTCCTCTCTTCACCGATTCTGTGGAGAAGCTCATCTTTCTTTATCTTATCGGTCCACCTAATTTTCAACATTCTTCTATAGCACCACATCTCAAACGCTTCTGGTCTCTTTTACTAGACTTTTCTCACTGTCCATGATCGAATTTTGATGTTAAGTTTCTCGCTGTTTTCATATCTACTACACCATTTACTTTTGTCTTTTTACGGTTTACTCTCAATCTATATTCTGTACTCATTCAGTTCTTCCTTCCAGCCAACAGATCCTGTAAATGTTCTTCACCATCACCGACGTTATTAATTTTTAAATTGTCAATATCTAAAATTATTAGTTTTTAAATTGTTTCTATATAATTTACTACTGTATATCTACAGGGTAGTTGTACAGACGTACTTCTTATTTTTCATGTTCTGCCACTGCTTGATCTGTACCTTTATTACATGGACTTTCCTGTGATGGCTGCCGTGAAATCATGTACGTACCTTGAGTTTCCACATGGCGGCATGATCACGTCACCTGCCGATCTTCAATATCGACTCGCCTGGGAGCAACCACTCGCTGTAACCCTTCCGGCGACCTACGACAGCCCGTTCCTAGTGGGGCCCGTATATTCCGCATTACTTCGTGGTCCGTATATTACGCCAATAGCAGAGGCTCGGTTGTTGTATGCTGATCAAGCAGCCAGTTCCACCTGCGACATCCTCCGAAACTACGATCGCCTATGTCAGACCTCGCTCTGCACTGCGCTGAACTGCGATAAACCTTCGCATGTCTGGCCACGTCAGCCATCTCAAATCCTTCAGTACCTATCACATGGAGCCGTCATATTCAGAGTATAATCATTGCATACAGAGTGTGTGCCAGTTTATAACGCAACACTAACGAATTTTTTGCTGGCTATTGCAGTGGCCTTAACAGAAAGATTGTCCCAGCCATTATCAGGATTTATCAAACTGATCGAAAGATAAAAGTATCGGTTGCATTTAAATCTACAAAAATTTTCTTTTCTCTTTCATCTAACTTGGTTGTCGGCATTGTCTCATGTGCGTTGTCCGATACTTTGTCGTTGCTACAAAACATCAGTGAGCTACCAAGCCCGCTCTGAGATTCGAACACAGGTTTGTTCATCTCGACTGCACCATCCTTGTCTGAAATTCTGTATATCACATCAGAATTATTAAAGCGGCACTACTTATAAAGATACATAATCCAATTTACAGTATTAACAAGTGGGCCTAAGCCGGAAAATATTTCACAACAGGTATAAATTCTACAAACTCAGATTATGCTAGAAAAAAATCAGAATCATGATACTCACAAATAAACGTTGAACAATATATCTGTCGATCTTTCTTTCAGGGTTCCATACCTCAGTTGGCAAAAACAGAACCCTTCTTGGATCACTTTGTTGTTCGTCTGTCTGTGTGTTCGCCCGACTACTCAAAACATATTAGTGTCACACAATAGGGTCTACGGTCCCTTGGTGATGTAAAAAAGTGGAACTTCTAAGGGAATCCAATCAAAAGATACAGCCATTTATGTCATACATTTTGACACACGCGAACTGAGATATCAAAACCTAAAAGTGTTCCCCCTTGACCTAAGATCGTGAAATTTGTCAAGAAGTAACGTTTCACATGATAACCAAAGGAAAATAAATTATAATTATAACACACCAAAAACTGGTCTTTTGTTATCAGATTGTCTGTCCTAACGTATGTTAAGACCCATTTTTCTTATAAATAGTCAGACGCGTCAAGTTGAAAACTATATCACATACCAAGGTGTTGTGTCATGTGGGGGTGTAAAAGATGTAAGCTTCTAAGACAATTAAACGAAACTATAAGGCAAACTTACTCATCAAAAGGTATAGTTTACTTCCAGTTGACCTAAAATCATTCAATTTGCAGCAAGCAATGATTCACAAAACAAACAAGAGGGAATTCATAATTACATAACGATAAATTTTTTTCCATCACTTCTTATCTGACTGTCTGTCCGTCCGTCAGTAAAGACTCCTCCACATCAGTAACGTTCATATCACATATTGAGATCTACAGTCACTAAGTCAATGCAACCAAAATACAGGGCCATTTATGTAACATATTTTGGCTCTCGCAAACTCACTCCTCAAAACTTTCAATGACTTCCTGTTGACGCAGCATTATGAAACTCACAGGAACCAAGGTTTCACAGTACAACCAAAGTATATAATCAAGAAATCAAAAATGGTTAATTTGTAATTGTATCACACTAAGTTTTTGTTTACATTTTCTATCAGAATGTCTGTCTGTCTTTCAGTCTGTTATGATTCCTAATTCTCAGGAACGGTTAGACATATCAAGCTGAAATCTATGTTGCGTGCCGTAGTCTATAGTCCTTTGATTATATAAAAGTGTCAAGCTTCAAAGTTAACGCAGTCGGAAGACATCGACACTTATGTCGCATTCTTTGATAGAGACTCAGTCACCAAAATCTATAGGGTACTTCCAGTAGACGTAGAAACATGAAATTTATCAAAAAGAAAAGATTCATAGTACAAGCAAAGAAAAAAAATCAGAAAATTGTTGTGATTCGTTCATACGATTTTACTGGTATCAAAGTCGATAACAGGCACAAATCGTCATTATCCCCTATTCCTGGAATGGATGACGCGTCTGTAAACATAGTTAAGTTTTTACCGAACCTCAGTGCATGAGTCTTAGCCGCACCTGGCCAGTTTTTCACAGTGATACGCCTGATGTGATGCTACATCACACTACAACGGTAAATAATTATCTTGTGTACGTCCGTTTGCATCATTGCCCCCTTAACAAATATATTTGCGTCATTAAGGTTATGAGGTATCTGCACTGCAGCAATGAACAGTATGATGCGCACAGGAGCGAGCTTAGTGGGCTACTAGTTTCATTTCATTTGCGAATATTCCACATAGTACTCATTCTGGGGTCATGAAGATACGACACCAAACAAGAGGACGCACAATAGAGAAAGGTGTCGTCACACAAATTTATGTACTCTAATCGTTCTGTACGATCATACTTAACCCTAGAACATAAAAAAGGGGTGGGGGAATTTTACACTGCTGCTAATCCATCGTGAAGTTTGTTACTCCACATTTTATTCAAAGGAAGCGATAATTTATTGTTAGTCCACTAGATAATTACTGTTATAAGGACTCCAATGGTATATCCCATACAAAGTAAGTAGGAAATGTGCTATTTTACACGCTGCAATGAGAATAACAGATTAATCCAATATTAAATAAAGCAAGTTATCGCTTCACTTTACATTTTTAATAAATTCAGAGAGTTTTGATGCTATATTTTGCTTGCACAGATTAGTGTGCCGTTTGATCCAAAGGATGCAAAACTGTACATATGCATGACGCCAAGGCTGCTGGTGTGACGGGAAATGAAATCTCTTTGCACTCTTCCGTCAGTGGAAAGTTTTGCGTCTACCGTACCAAGTCATTCATAGTGGGCAAAGCAAATAAAAATTATAAACTTTTATTTATTTCATCCAGAAAGGGACATGAGAAAATATAGTAACATTTAAACAGCTGAATTTTCTGAGGCACACTAAGGAGAACAAATGTAATAAAGGATTACGGTTTCTTTAAAGAAGTATTTGAAAATATAACATTGCACGGGGAAGCTGTGTTTGGAAGGCGACAGAAAACATCATCAACTGTAGGAGATCAATGACAGTTGCAGTGATATAAAGTTTATAAGCGGAGTTGTTCGTATTGTGCTTGCATGTGTGGATTTCGTGGTGTGCTTGTGGACCCAGGGCCAGTGGCACACATTGAGAAAGCAGTCACCGAGAAGCAGTAGCAGCTAGCAACTGCATCAAGGTCAATAAAACAGCCCAGTCCAAGTGCTCTTCTTCAACGCTCCAGTCGAACGGACCTCTCTCCTACACTTGCTTTTCAGTAGCAAGGATTACTCTAACGAGTTCAGCATTATGGGTTTTCCAGCCCTTCTACAGTGTGCTAGGAACTCATGGCCTGTACTAAATCTGCTTGGTGCCACCTGTACTAAAACTGCTTGGTGCCACTATGTGCGCGTGTCATAGTACCAGGGATCCATGGTTATCGTCCATCGGAATTTCCTACTTTCGCTGGCACATGCCGGTGGCCCCAAGAACTACGACCAAGCTCTCATCGTGTTAATGGTGCATTTGTTCCATGTTGTCACTATCGTTCTCATGGACGGATGATTCCTGTGTCCTAGCGGACAGCATAGGGTTTAAGAAGTACGCCAAACCAAATGCAGCCTACTGTCGACAAGCAGATAATGGAAAGTTTCCAGCGATTCTTCTCCTGCACCCACTGGTTTTCGCTTCCAATGAACTTAGCTGAGAGTGGAATCATATCACTCGTAAATAGAATGGACCATATCAAATAACTTTACTGCTACGTTTGTTACCACATTTACACATTTCTGTCACGGGAGCAAAGAACTGCAACAATATGGAAGTCGCAAATAGTTAATTAGTGAAGTAACGGTGGTTCTATGCTCTCCCAATTTGTTTCACTTGTGAGTTGTCACAGAGTATCACAGAACAGCTCTCCATCTGACCTGTCGACAGTTTACAAACCAGGCATAATAAGTTACAGGACCATTCGCAATATATCAAGGCATCCTGATGGCTCTAAATTCCTGTCCAAGAGCAACCTACGACCATTGTTTGCATTCTAACATATTCCATACATGAGCTACCTTGACGCCCATATAGATGTTTCTTAAAGACACAATGGCAAAATGGAACTATTTCATTATAGGACTTACAGTGATGTCAGTTGTAACATATGAAACTGCACTGGAATAGCTGCTGTCAGTTTATAATGATTATGAAATGCACTCTAAGACCAAACAATAACGACGCACTGGGAAGGACTTATCGGAACGGAACGGAAATCGGTAGACAGTGCAGAGAAACAAATGATCATAATTTCCGAAAAAATAGATTATTTATTCAAGAGAATATTGATTCGTAATCAGCATGGTTTCAGAAAACATCGTTCTTGTGCAACGCAGCCTAGCTCTTTATTCGCACGAAGTAATGGCCGCTATCGACAGGGGATCTCAAGTTGATTCCGTATTTCTAGATTTCCGGAAAGCTTTTGACACCGTTCCTCAGAAGCGACTTCTAATCAAGCTGCGCGCCTATGGGTTATCGTCTCAGTTGTGCGACTGGATTCGTGATTTCTTGTCAGAAAGGTCGCAGTTCGTAGTAATAGACGGCAAATCATCGAGTAAAACTGAAGTGATATCTGGTGTTCCCCAGGGAAGTGTCCTGGGACCTCTGCTGTTCCTGATCTATATAAATGACCTGGGTGACACTCTGAGCAGTTCTCTTAGGTTGTTCGCAGATGATGCTGTACTTTACCGTCTAGTAAGGTCATCCGAAGACCAGTATCAGTTGCAAAGCGATTTAGAAAGGATTTCTGTATGGTGTGGCAGGTGGCAGTTGACGCTAAATAACGAAAAGTGTGAGGTGATACACCTGAGTTCCAAAAGAAATCCGTTGGAATTCGATTACTCGATAAATAGTACAATTCTCAAGGCTGTCAATTCAACTAAGTACCTGGGTGTTAAAATTACGAACAACTTCAGTTGGAAAGACCACATAGATGATATTGTGGGGAAGGCGAGCCAAAGGTTGCGTTTCATGTGCAGGACACGTAGAAGATGCAACAAGTCCTCTAAAGAGACAGCTTACACTTCTCTCGTTCGTCCTCTGTTAGAATATTGCTGCGCGGTGTGGGATCCTTACCAGGTGGGATTGACGAAGGACATCGAAAGGGTGCAAAAAAGGGCAGCTCGTTTTGTATTATCAGGTAACAGGGGAGAGAGTGTGGCAGATATGATACGCGAATTGGGACGGAAGTCATTACAGCAAAGACGTTTTTCGTCGCGGCGAGATCTATTTACGAAATTTCAGCCACCAACTTTCTCTTCCGAATGCGAAAATATTTTGTTGAGCCCAACCTACATAGGTAGGAATGATCATCAAAATAAAATAAGAGAAATCAGAGCTCGAACAGAAAGGTTTAGGTGTTCGTTTTTCCCGCGCGCTGTTCGGGAGTGGAATGGTAGAGAGATAGTATGATTGTAGTTCGATGAACCCTCTACCAAGCACTTAAATGTGAATTGCAGAGTAGTCATGTAGATGTAGATGTAGAGAGAAAGCTTCACAAATTGAGCAAGTCAACAACGAGTTGGTCCACCTCTGGCCCTTATCCAAGCAGTTACTCGGCTTGACACTGAGTGATGTAGTTGATGGGTGTCCTCCTGTGGGATATAGAACTAAGTTCTGTCCAATTGGCACGTTAGATCATCAAAAACCTGTGATAATTGGAGAGCCCTGCCCAAAACGCTCCTGACCTCACTTATGTATAGTTCTTAACTGTGGAGTGACCTGGCGACCTTGCTGGCCAAGGTAAGGCTTAGCAAGCATGAAGACAAGCCACAGAAATTCGGCCTGGAATCACAACGACTGGAGTAGAATTCTCTTCAGCGATGAGTCCCGTTCCGAACTGACCCCTGGTGAATAGCAAACACATATTTGGAGACGCCCCGGTAGCGGTGGGATACCATCCTGATGGTCACCCAGAATACAGCGGAACTACATGAGTGTGCGATTCATTTCATAACCGGCCTAGTTGGTGGTCATCCGAGTCACCCCAACAGTACAGCGATGCGTCGATATTTTATGCCTGTTTCCCTTCATAGAAACCTCCCTGAGCTTACATTTAAGCAAAATAACACCCGCCCGCATACGGCGAGAGTTTCTATTTCTTGTCCTCCTGTTTCTCAAATCCTACCTTGCTCAGCAAATTCGCCTTATCTCTCACCATTTAAGAAGGTTTCAAAAGTTATGGACAGGGCCCTCCAACCACATCTGGGTTTCGACCATCCAGTGGGACAGCTGGACAGTATTTGGCACGATATCCCTCTGAAAGATATCCAACAACACAGTCAGTGAATGACAAGCCGAATAACTGCTTGCATAGGAGCCAGAGGTGGACTGCCACGTTATTGACTTGCTCGGTCTGTGAGACTCTTTCTTGAATAAATCGTCACATTTTCTTGAAATTTTAATAATTTGTCTATCTGTACGTGTGCATCAGTTCTACCGATTTCTTTCCGATTCGGATAATTCATTCGTGGTGCATCTCTTTTTTTGCATAGAGCCTATGATTTGACGCAGCAGCTTCTGATACTGAGACAGTAATTGCAAAAAACGTTAATCCACGATAAGACCCGGAGGACTATCCATTTCCTTTATAAATTGTAGTACCCAAGGGTCCCGTTTTAAGAGAAATATAAATATAACAAGGACTTTGTGAGAGAGCAGTTTTATGGGTGGTGTACACATGGTAAGGTTACTTTCAGTGAAGCTCAATGTGTCATCAGCCTTTCGAACGATTAGAATTATGTAGGCATTCCTATTAAGATAATTCTGTACACACACTATCAGATGGATGTCGCTATCTGTAGAGAATGTTTCGCAATTGCCTAATCCGAGACCCACGAGTTTATAACGTTATTTGTGTACAGTACTTTACATCTGCTTATGTTGCTGGACAACTGCGTATTCTTGCAATCACCCGTCGAGTCACTGCTTTTCGCTACGATACTTTAGCATTGCGCCTTCCCTATGCACAACAGAATCATTAACGAACAGCACCAGTGAGCTCCCGAAATTATCCACTAGGGAATTTATATACAATGTGAAAAGTAATGGTCTTATAAGGAACCGGTGATAATTTTACGTCACAAGATATCACTTCACGAAGAACAACACCTTACCTTATGTGTGCTTTTATGTTCTCTCATTTTGGTGTATTTGTCCAGTGTCTTAGCTTATCACAAAATAGCGCTGCAACTGCCTATCGATAATTTACAAACACAGCATTATCTGGTAAGATGCAAGGCTAATTTATTAATTATTACTCGTAATTCGATAATCAATTCTGATTATAAACACTTAGTCACTAGCAACTTGATGAAATCTTTAGCCGGGAGAAAAATTATTTAGTAATTACTCAATGTAATAAAATAAGATTATCATTTTCATTTACAAATTAGTTAAATACCAAACCACCTCGTATAGAGGTGTTCTCTCTCAGTCACCAGTCCAGACACAATGGTGTTCTGATATTCCGTATACACATAGTTTGGACGCAAGGAGACAGTGAGTGGCAGTATTGATTGTCTTCCGGAAGACAGGGGAAGCAATGAACCTGCACGCCGATATCTGCCATGTTATGAGTCACATGGACGGACGGGGCGAACTGAATTCCACAAGATTTTTGTTTACGGAAAAGAGGAAGTTTTCAGTTTCCAACATAGTCACTGCACTTTGCACAAAACGTGATCCACATCGAGTTAAGCAGTACAGACCTGCAGTTGCATGTAGCTATTCGACGACCCTTTTTGAAATCGGGAATGAGTTACGCTTTTTTCCAGTTATTTGGAGCGCTTCGTACTTCGAGCAACCTACAATAGCCTGCAGATAAAATGGAAGCACGTTCTTGTCATTTATGTATTCGTGCGACAGTTGAAAAGAAGGACTGTCGTTCGATTTTCCTCAATGAAATGATATCTGAAAAGTGAATTTATAATTTTGGTCATCTCTCGGTCTCCCTCCGGTTTGGTTCCATTAACGTCACTGAGCGACTCGTTAGATTGCTTTGAGTGGTTTACTGGGAAGAAACCTAATTATCATTATCTATGAGACCTGTAAACAGAATCTAGTTTTCAAATTTGTTAAACGCTTGATGGCCAGCTAAGTATTCACTGATTTTGGATTAGTTCACTTTTTATTTATACATGTTTAGTATTGTCTTTGTTCATGCCAGAATTTAATTATTTGTCTCTTCTTATCTACTTTTTTCTTTTATGAAAAGAAGACTAAATCGAGAGCACCGGATGAGTATCGAAAGCGCCGTAGTACAAGTACGGTAGCATGCCTGATGCCTGTATTTTGTACGAACTGCATCTACAATCTCCAAGAAAACCTTTGGTATGTTTTCGTAATGAATTAACTCTATTATTCTGATAACGGCTCACCTGTTACGTATGTCAAAGTCATCATCACCCTGCAGTGGAACTGAGTTTTCCTTCATTACTGTCAGTACGTAAGAACGAAATGGAATGGGAAACGCTTTCCCAGTATCCTGTAAAATAATTTTTATTTGTTCAGCAACTAGAGGTCGATGTCTTAGACCACCATCAGGTGACAACTCAATATTGCAACCACAGGTAAAATTAAGTGCAATTTAACAGATATTACTCATTATTGTTAATCTCATCGGTTTTCGTCGTTTTCGCCATATAACAATCTTCCACGTGTACATTTACATAAAATATACACTTGAAATTTCAAAATTAATTGTGGTGGTGAATGGAACAAATAGTAACAATGAATGTACAGATTTAGTTTTATGACAGTATAGATTAATTATTGGTAACACGTCATACTGTAATCGTAATTTTATGATCACTAAAGTTACATTGTTATTCTATGAAGATATACAGGTTCTTTCCTAATCGGGAACATGTACTACACATGTAAATTACTTTTGTTTGGGTATTTTATCATCGTGTCGTAGATGGTAAGTAATCCTTATACCAAGGGAGTGCGATTTGACACAGGAAGAGGTACATTTCTCTGTAAAAGATTCTTCATTAGCTGTTCTCGCTGAATCCTTAATAGAGGACAAGAAGCTGAAAGTTCGTTCTCATCAATAATTGCTTCGTTTGTGCGCTTACAATGTTTAGCATCGTTCTCATTTAACTGGAGCTGCCTCTTGCATTCTTCTGTTGTCGTTAGTTTTGTGGAACCACACTTTCAATGGGATTTTGTCTTGAGTACGTGCTGACAGACTCCTTCTCTGAATTAACAATTAATCTTGTAGATAAGATGTACGTTATAATGGAAAACTTATGTTCAGATATTTAAGGCCTCCACCTGACAACAATTTGCGTTTCTGAATAATTCCATTTATCGTAACTACATTACGTGATTGTTCGTCTTCGGTTATTTTAGGCCACAGTAGAGTGTGGGTCAGTACTTGTTATTAGTGAATGCTTATCAATCGACATTCAGTTTAAATGATATTTATCTATCAATACTTGTTGGTGTTGATATCATTGCTTCTAATTATGTGCGGATTCATCTGCAATTTATTCAACTTGTTTAACCTGGCATTCGTTGCTCTGTGACATGTAAAAGAGTCATAGTCGATTTTGGTTCTTAGGACTGCTCTACAATTGTTGCTTAATGTTCTAGGATGACTTTCCCACCACGAATTGCTCTAGTTATATTCACACCCACCTCGCAGGACTGTATTAGACTACTTATATGAGGATCCCACGTTAAGCGAATCAAACACCATCTGGAAATTTAGTATGCAGCTACACTGAAAAAGGGTGTGAATCAAACATTATGTTGACTACTCCATAGCTGATGTGCTACCTTTTGAAGATTGCTGTCAATTTTTTCAGTTTACCTTTCTAATCAATTGTGAGAGACTTATCTATTTGTGCGTTTAATTGCCTTACCAAGGTCCTCTACCGCGTAATGCATGTCCCTCCTGTATAAATGAATACAAACGTCTTCTGCATACGACAGTATTTTTATGGCCATAGGAGTAACAGTTTCTATATGTAGTTTAAAAATTATATTGAGTAAGGACGCCACAGAGCCTCTCCAAAATATCTTTGAAGAAGTTTGTATAAATGAAAGAAACAGAGATCAGTCGAAGCTACCCTCACCCACCAACTCCATTGAAGAAGGTCTAAAACAGTCCCCAATGACTACAATACTTACATAAAACATACAAGATATTCTCTGAATTTCCACTAAACAAAGTAGAACCCCAACTAGACAATCAAAGTGAGAACACCAAGCAGGTATTAGGAAAGGAAGAGCCTGCCATATTCAAATCCTACACTCAAAAACCTCATGGCCCACGAAATATCAAGAGCAAAACTGACTTTAAGAAAATTACGAGTCAGTACATGGGGAAACCCTCAGTTCTCTATTAAAATTACTAAACGCAAACAACAAAAACACAGACCTAATCAGAGAAATCATTTCCAACATTGGGAAATCTCTGACTCTTTTGAGACGATAACTGGTTTACGGTAAGGACATGGACGCTCTCCACTGCGATTTATCTGTGCTCTAGAAAAACAGTTAGCTACCCGACCTTTCCAGACAATATGGCCGTACTAAGCGAGGTATGGAACAAGCCAAAGAACAGTCTCTCGAACTATAAAAACCAGCAGAAAAAATTGGTCTCAAAATCTCCTCCGAGAAACCAAATTAATGACAAACATAAGAAACTCACCGAAACAGCTTGTAGTGGGAGAACAAATTAACCCACATTGTTAAAAAACTGAAGTACCTTGGAGAACAGATTAGCTGGAATGCACTCGAGAAGTAATCTATGGAAGCGGGAAGAAATAAACTTGACCTGGCCTTCTAACTCGCCTGAACCACATATAAACAACACTTCCTGACATGGAATGCGAAAATAATGCACTACAACACGGCAATGAAACCGGAAACCCTACACGCACCCGAAACACTGTCTCTCACAGCCATTGCCAAGATGATAGGTCGGCAATCAAAGAAAGGTAGACATTAATACAAATAATAAGTCAAACTGAGACTCTGGTAAACACCAACCAACATACTAGGCTGACCTTTATTAATTTTTCCTAGGTTTTACTCATATAATATAATAGTGCTACTGGTCTATAAGAGTCGACAACTGAATGATCTTTCTTGGGCTTAAGTATAGGAATAACAATGTGTCTTACTACTTGTACAGAAGATACGAAGGAATCAAAATAATGTCATATATGGGGGGGGGGGGGGGTTACGTGTTCAAATCCTATGAGCAGTCCGTTGATTTTTATTTTCGTTTGGTGTTGCGGAAGAGTTTAAGATGAATAACATCAAAACTTTCTGACTGAGAAATACGAAGGGATAATTGATAAAAAAAATATTTCAAATAATACCAAAACAGATTTTATCATCATTAAATTAATATAATGTCATGCCACTAACAGTGCCTAGAAAAGGAAAACATATACATTTCTAGTATTTAACAGCCTGCTCTGAGTTTGTATTTCTATACTTCAAGAGAAGCAATGAATCCCGCAGGGTTATGTATACAGGGTGTTACAAAAAGGTACGGACAAACTTTCAGGAAACATTCCTCACACACAAATAAAGAAAAGATGTTATGTGGACATGTGTCCGGAAACGATTAATTTCCATGTTAGAGCTCATTTTAGTTTCGTCAGTATGTACTGTACTTCCTCGATTCACCGCCAGTTGGCCCAATTGAAGGAAGGTAATGTTGCAATTGTGCAATCACGTCATCAACACAGATTTTCTGTGAACGTTGGGGCAGGCACTGTTGGTGTTATCTTGATTGGGCCCCATGTTCTTCCACCTACGCTCAACGGAGCAGGTTATCATGATTTCATACGGGATACTCTACCTGTGCTGCTAGAACATGTGCCTTTCAAGAACGACACAACATGTGGTTAATGCAAGATGGAGCTCCTACACATTTCTGTCGTAGTGTTCGTACGCTTCTCAACAACAGATTCGGTGACCGATGGATTGGTAGAGGCGGAACAATTCCATGGCCTCCACGCTCTCCTGACCTCAACACTCTTGACTTTCATTTATGGGGGCTGCAACATCCACGAGATAAATTTTTGGCTACAGTGCGACGAGAGGAAATTATGCCTCTAACAGTTATAAACATTATGTATTCGACGTTTGAAAAAACAATGAAAACTTATAAATATTAATTATTTATATAATATTCTATGATGTAATTAGACATATCGATGTGTATCATACACAGACAATGATAATTGTAAATTCCTTTTATGATCTGCGTTTGTCTTCCTTTGTTTTTACCTTTTGTTGGATGGCTTTTGTAGGTTCAGCACGCAAGACGCATATCAAACTGAGGTCTGTTAAGAAATTGTAATTATTTGTTAAATATTACCTGAAAATAGAGTTCATTATTATTATAAACATGAGTTAATAATTATTTGTAACTGTAATTCCTCTCTCAGTAAGCATTATCTGTGTTAATTGTTTCTTTCCGCTGCAAGGAGCGCAGCAATTGATGATAGCGATTTGTATCGGGTTTTTGTCTGTGTTTTACTTAGAAACAAATCAAATGTTTGCTTGATGAAGTCTAAATAGTGCACAATACGAAAGCAGTTTTAATAGAGTTTAATAACCATTTTAAATATTTACTTACTTGTTCTAACAATAGAAAGTCTCTATCAATTGTCTGCCGCCATCTTAAAAATTATCTCAGCAGCAAATTAAAATTTAAATTACGCAACTCTGTAGAATAAATGCCGAAGGTAATACAAATGTGTGAAAATAAATGTGCACCGGTCGCCCCGAACTCATTTTAATGAAAATGATTCGAATCAGATTGGTTCTTTAAAAACAGTGCTCATAGCACGATTGTTATAACAAAACTTTTCTAGCTGATGTATGGAGCCGAAATTAATTACGCACGAGTTGCGAATAATATAGTTTCAGGTAACATATGTCAGTGTTGTGCGCGGCTGATATTCGGTGGTTTTAATGATCATTTAGCTGAAGATAACTGCTTCCATCTTAATCAATGGTTGTATACAATCTGTTGTATGAACTGTGATTTAATGAAACTTACACAACTTACAGACAACACTTTAACACGACGTTAACTTGGAGTTCTTTAGCAACTTGATGAAATCTTTAGCCGGGAGAAAAATTATTTAGTAATTACTCAATGTAATAAAATAAGATTATCATTTTCATTTACAAATTAGTTAAATACCAAACCACTGAATAACCCAGTGAACGCCACAGGGCATTTGAAAGCTCTTGTCTACGCAACCCCGGTACCAAATGTAGAGACTCTTCGTGCTCGTATTGTGGACGGCTGTGAAACAATACGCCATTCTCCAGGGCTGCATCAGCGCATCAGGGATTCCATGCGACGGAGGGTGTATCCTCGCTAACGGAGGACATTTTGAACATTTCCTGTAAGAAAGGGTTTGAAGTCACGCTGGTACGTTCTGCTGCTGTGTGTTTCCATTCCATGATTAATGTGATTTGAAGAGAATTAATAAAATGAGCTCTAACATGGAAAGTAAGCGTTTCCGGACACATGTCCACATAACATATTTTCTTTCTTTGTGTATGAGGAATGTTTCCTGAAAGTTTGGTAGTACCTTTTTGCAACACCCTGTATATCAAAAAATCATTCAATGTATAAAAGTTCAGAGCAACTATGTAATTAGCGTTTTCTGTGCGTTAAGAGTAGGGCACTTCTGTAATGGGCTAATGCTGTACTTCATTTCACAGTAAAAGTATACGTTGTAGGTTTGAAAGAACGGCATACACTTAGGTGAAATTACTTTTAATGAAAACCTTCATATTCCGATATCATCGAAAACATGGCCACCGTCTAAGGAGAGTTAGCTTTGCGTATCTTTCGAGTCATTAACGTATAGAATCGGCTCCGTTTTTGCGTTATGTCACAAAATTTTGTCGAAACATTTATGATGCATTTATTTGTTTTCAATGTCCGCCAGCTATTTTTGTAACTTTCTTATATCAAAACGAAAATATTCTCTTGCTAGAGATGAGTGCACACATTCTGTTCGATCTGTACTTATAACGACATCAGGTTTGAATTCAAGAATTATATTGGAGATCTGAAAGTTGCAACTGTCTTGCTCTTCTTAATATTTCCTCAGACATACGCCTATCTGCGGTTCTGATGTGTGTCGTGACATGACGCTGCCTAATTCTGTGTTTCCTCTGAAAGAGTCGCACCAGGTTTTTGACTCTATTCAAAGCTTTCCGTCAGAAATGAGGCTGCTCCAGCCAATGCCCACTGCCGCAAAGTTCGTGTAGTAACAATATGTTCGTTTTCTCCTCTGTAAAACTATCGAACATCCACAAGTCGATCATTTTATATTTATTTCGAGTCCACCCTACGCTTGCCAATTGGGCTTTTCATCGCAATTGCTGTTTTGTACTTGAGAACTTGTGCCCTCGTACAGTGCCGAGTACGATTTAACCCTTTCCGGAAAACTGTTACCACCAGCTTATGTTAGTCTTCAGGAAGGCAGTGGCAAATTTGGTCCTCGAATCAAAGAAGACGTAAATCTATGAATGGAATGGCAATATAAAGTGTTCACAAGAGCTTCATAATCCGGAAGGCTAAAAAAGACAACTATCGTCAGTTTTTGTGAAAAGTTTGTGAACTTACATAAACATAATTTATGTACACTGTGGAATCGTGTGATAAGCATTGCGGTCCCTCCTTAGACGACTGCCTGATTTTTGATGAAATCAGAATATTGACATGTTCTTTAAAAGTAGTTCCACCAAGGTGTACGTCATTCTTTCAGACTTGCGGCGTATACGTTTACTGAAAGGTGAAGAGCTACATTCGCCCTTTACAGAAATACCCTATTCTCAACGCATAGCAAAGGGAAACCGCAGGTAGAATTAAGAGGATAGGCTCCTGGATCCATAATCAATTGTAGATTTCAGTTCTGGAGAAAACCTTTTTATATACTTCATTTACCGCGAAATTATCACTAGTGCTAAATATTTGCTCACATTAACGAGGTTGCTTTTTCTAACTATATTCACACTAAAAAATGAAACTGTGGAATATTTGCTCCACAATCGGTAGTACTACTCTGAAGTTTTGTGCTCTGAATGCCTTATTTGATATAAGTCTCTCTGCTTAAAGCCTTACACCTATTGAGGAGGGAAAGTAGAACTCAAAGCAAACAATAAAAAACTAGAATTTATATTTTCACTTTTCAATTACTGTTAATCATAACGTTAGATAAAATTAGTGATGATAAAATCTATTTTAATGAGCTTTGAAATGCTTATGTCTTTTATCAATAATCGCTTTCTTCGGTGTCAGAGGAAACATTGATATCATTCATCTTACGTACTTCCGCAGTAACACTGAACTCCGACCTGAAGCCGGCGCGGCCATGTTAGATGCACAACAGCATTAGCAGACTGTTGTTTACAAGGAGATTACTTACGAATGGTTTTGTTCGTAGTTTCTGTCGTGTACACGTGACAGCTGTTTTAAATAGTAATCGTTACAGTACTTACTCTAATAACTTAGTGTCAGGAGGGCACATTCAAAATTGTTCAGCTTTTAAGTGAGTATTTGATATAGTAATACGACGTATTTCCCCTCGTAAATGCAACTTTCTTTTTGTTGACACATTTGAAATAATCAATTAGCGAAGTATGTGATGTGACCAGGATGCTTTCGTAATCCATTTAATTATTCTTTTACTATATTTGTGTCGATGGATAATGCAGCTAGAGCTCCGAAAACTTTGCTTGTTGCTAACTTATTCTTACTCGCTACATTTTCAACTTTCAAATCATGTGCACAACATGTTCAATGTTCACTTTTGCAAAAAACTTACAATATATTTTAGTCAATGCACCCTGAGGAAGGCGTCTTACAATAGTCGTCGTAACTTCGGAATTTTATAGTTGATATGTGATCACAAACCCAGAAGAATTTTATTGACTGTGACAACGGCCGCGGAAGCCTACGTTTACATTTACCTATGTTTTCTTTCTTAGCCCATCAGTGCGTCCAATAACGAAAGAACAAAGCAAGGCATGCCGTCATGGATGTCAACAATGGGAAAGATTCATGAAATGTCGAGGTACACGTCCGTGCAGATTTGAGTTCTTGTTTCAGCAGGCTGTTAGTGCGTTATTGTAATTGTAGTTTACACATGTTGTTACTATGTATTCTGACCTATGAAGTGTCATCATTATATGGCCCAAAATAGCAAAAAACGAGAGATTCATTTTTAAAACATGTCCCAGCAATTTGCAGTTCAATAAATGTCATCATTAGGCAGTTCTGATTGTATTGAGGACTATGTAATCTAGTACTACCTATATTAGTTAGCGTACAAGACCGCTTTCTGAAAAAAGAATGGTAGCCGTAGTCTACCCTGTAAAGTGTTTTTTTTTCAATGAGAATGAAACTGGTTTATTTAGTTGTGATAGTATGATTTTCATCCTTCTTAAACAGGTGTTAGACGTTTCCATAAAAATTTTATTAACCGCTTGTCGTTTCACACTTGTTATCAGATCATGTTAATTGTATATTTTTAGCAAAATCCTGTTACCTTCGTTTCTCAACATAATTCTTGGCAGGCTGTCTGTCAGTTTTTCAGGACTAACTTGCTTGATTTTACTATGGAATACCATTTTTGGTTTTCACTGTAAATAAGCCCATACGAATCTTTATGATAGACCATCAACAATCACTAGGACGCCATGCAACTAGTGTTTGTAGTTATTCGTTCATACATCGTACAGTAGATCGAATTGGCTACTTGTCAGGAATAGTCATGAAAGCAAATGTGCATAATAAGAAATATTATCTATGTACGAAGAGCACATTGGAATAACCATGAAAGTCCAACAAAATTTGAAATTTAGTTCATAATGCCATCTTACAGAGGAAAAAATGTACTATAATGTAGCAAGCTATGTCTTTGTAAAAGGACCAAGGTGCTCAAACATTAATGATAAATTGTCATTTTTATCTGTTTTCCGTCTTTCCCTTAGTTGCTCCAAATTAGTGGAGGTATGTACCGTCAATGCAACTAAATGAAGGCAGTTCGTTTGTTGCAATAGGCGTTTCACTTCCTTTATTTGGGAAGTATCATCAGTGGCCCGAAAAATTCATGTGTCTTTTTCTACATAAAATATACATATTATGTGATAGATATAATATGCTGCTATATTACATTCTGTCATTTTTTCTCTTACTTTTTAGGTTTGAAGCAACTTTTGTAGCACACGTTCCCTATTGTGAACGTATCGTTTGGTGTTACGATTTCCAGCGCTGTTAACACGTGTGTGTCGTCCTGGAGATGTATTTGTTAGTTTTAATACGCCAGCTGACCGATTTCTGGCCTTCTTTTATCCATATTTGTCGCGTCGCATGTTTCACTTTCACTTTCTATTTGGTGATCACACACACTTTGATTTTTTCCTTAGATGTTGTCACATGGGGCAAAGGATCTCTCTAGAACGTGGCACATTTCCATATAAATGGAACTGTTTCAAGTCTCCCTACACCGTACCCGGTGGAGTAGACGTTGTTGGAACCCGTGTACAGCAATCTGTGATCTATGTGATAGCTTTTACTCTTTCTGTTCATTATTAGGCCCATATTCCTATGGCACCATAAAGATATTCGTTGAAATTCTAATTGTGATAATGAACAAAAAAGCTACGTTTGTATATATCACGTATCAATGAATTTTATTTCAAACAGCTAAGAATGACCATAAAGTACAGAAAATATAAATGGAATGCGCTGTTAAGGAACTTAAGTCTAAGAACAGAAAATATAAATCAGAAGTCAGGACATTATGTTTAGTAGAATAGAGTTACTGATCTGTGATTTCAGTATTCAGTTATGAACGTATCATGTCTAAGACGTAATAGGCTATTTTTCTATGTTAAAAATATGGTTCTGATTGTTGTTATTCTGATTGATTATAGCATCGAAGTAGCATTTACGTTCAATATTCTCACAAAGTAGCTGTTATTTTATGTAATTAAAGCTTATTTTTATGTAAGTAAAGCTTAAAAATCATTAAATATCAAGATCTAGTCACGTCATCGAAAACGCTCTGTTACTGGCTGACGCTCTGGTGACGTCACAGACTAGGGTAAGACGAAGCTACACCTGTTACATGTCAGGCGAGGTTACGAGGTTTATACGTAGTTAAACAGAAAACAGTTTACCTACTTAGTGATAAATTTAATATAGCATTGGAAAAGGTTATAAGGGATTCACGCATCTGTACAAGGGAGAGTATATTATTGATACAACAGCGAGAATATCAAGAAGACATCAAAATTCTGGAAAGCGCTGCTGAAGAAATGAATATATTCTTAAACGATGGGAAAACTAAAGCCAGAGTGTATCATAATGTCGTAAACGCATACAGTTGAAAGTACACGATACTAGAAGCAAATACGTCTCAGTAAACATAGGGTCGAAAATGCATACCTTAAGAGCTACGAACAATTTTTCATCTTCGATGCGGTGAAACAAATCTCTTCTACTGCAAGTTTCTTGCTTTCAATATTTTGGGAGGCGGTAGTATGGACCAAAATAAGTCCAGAAAACATATGATCTAGAACGCATACCTTAAAAGTTACGAGCACTTGATCATTAGAAGAGTTCTGTTTCAAAGTAGCAAAGATGAACAAGTGTTCATAGCTCTTAAGGGATGCATTTTAGAGCACATGTTAACTACTATTTTTCCTTGTTTTGGTACATACTACCAGTTCCCAAAATATGGAAAGCAAAGAACTTGCAGCAGAAGAGATTTGTTTCACCGTATCGAAGATGAAAAATTACTCGTAGCTCTTAAGGTATTCATTGTCAACCCTATGTTTACTGAGATTTTTTGCTTCTAGTATCGTGGACTTTCCACTCTATGCATTTACGCCATTAATTATGACACACCCTGTATAATCCTGTAACTATGGAAGTTCATACAAGTTTGGTGCAGTTCGTAATTTCAACTCTGAAATCCAGAAACCACCAATAAGTGCTACTGTGACCTTAGCAAACATCTGAAATCGAAGCTGCTATGCAGGAAAACTAATGTTTATTTCTTTTCATTCATTACATATTAAATGTCTGTGGCCTAATGTTTTAAAACAGGTCACATATGTAGCAACATAGTTTTTACACTATAGAAGCAAGTATTGTACGCAGCAAAGAAAAATCAAAATTCATGCAGTCAGAGTAAGTTTCTACCAGTCAGGAAATCATTGTACGACTTAATATTTTTATTTCAGGTGACTGGCATTATTTTGTTCAAATAATAACAATTTTATTACCTCTTTTACATTTAGAACAAATTGAAGCCAGTAGCTGAAACACCAGTCATTTGGAAGAAAAACAGTAAGTGGCACAAAGATACACTGACTGGTAGAAAGTTATCCTCATTAATTCTAATGTTAACGAGTTACAAAAAGTCAAAAACAAAAGAGGAACTAGAAGTAATTCAAAGGAAACGGAAGGTAATAATTAAAAAGACAGCATTTAACAAACCTCGCTTCCTTCCTAATGATGCTCGTGGAACGACTTCGGTTACCTGTTGCAACTAAGTCCTCAGGTTCTCTTACGGGAGTTTCAACTCCTGGTACTCATTTTTCATATCCTTCAACAGTCCTCCTCTATCCACATCTTTCTGTAGTGCTACAAACCTGTCTTGTAGTCTTCTTACTTCATTTCTCACTTCTAAAACTCAGTTATCAAATTGTGGCTTGTTAATAGAATATCTGCTTTTATAACCATTCTGCAGTGGTTGATTCTAAATTATATCTCCTTTGTAAGAATATAGCAGTGCTACGCACAGAAGAAATTTTCTGGTCAGCATCTCGGCATTTAACCTGAGAGAAAGGTAAACATCACCACTCCTCTGCCTCCTTCAAAGAACTAAGTAAAGATAAATCAATAATACAGGAAAAGTGATACTAACGCCATAAGAACAATCATGGTACTTTGACTACACTGGAGATTCTACCTTACTTACTCCTAGATAAGTGAATAGGGTATATCCCTCTTAGGTAGCTGCTTGTTCCGTCCTTCTGATCTTTCAGGACTGGATTGAGAGATTTATGGCAATGTGTGAACTACGTCCTTAAATGGTTTGACTTGACTGACAAGCACGATCGAAGTCCTTATTGGTAACTGCAATTTTACGTTGACTGGTGAAATCATTTCAATAATTTGGTACGGTCTTTGATATTTAGTAAAAAATTTCTTAGTTTTGCCCTCGGAGTATAAGAATTAGTGAACAATACCCACTCCTTTTCTATATTGTGGTAGTTTACTAGATCTATGCCCAATACGCTGTTGTTTTTCTAACACTTTTGTATTGACGCCATTCACCATTTTCCAAATTTCTTTTAATTTTCTCGCAAATTCTTTCACCAGTTCACCTTGTGGACCCAGTTTATGTAGGAGAACATCAAAAGGTAATGGCATTTTCCTCCCATATTCAATTTTGTATGGCTAGAATGAACTTTTGAATTGTAGGCACGACTAGATTCTAATAGATATCCCACTGTAAATGCTGTGTGTCAGTGTTGTGGCTCAACATCTTAGATAATGAACGGTGAACTCGTCCAGTTCGCCCATTTGCTTGAGGGTGAAATGGACTGGTATGTAACTTCTTAATTTGTAATAACCAACATAGTTGCTTCAGCAGTTCAAATGCAAAAGTTTATAATAATAATTTCAGGTATACCATACTTCAATAACAAACTGCTCACCATTGCTTGTGCTATTGCACTAGTTTTTCTGATTAGGAATATCTACCATAACCAAATAATGTAAAAAGTGGGCCAAAATTGTTAAAACATATTTGTTTTCAGCAGGTGTTTTGTTAAAAGGTCCCAGAACGTCTAATCCTAAAAAATAATCAGCTTTAGGTAGTCGTTGTAACTCCAATCTTTTGATGACTTACATCTGATCGTTGCGAGCACGGAACACAGTTTTTTACATATTGCGCTACATCATTGTGACATGTCTTCCACCAGAATCTTTCACCTGCTCGTTCATATGTTGTACATTTAGCTCCGTGACCTGACAAAACGTGGTCATGAGTCTGACATAACACTTCCCGTCTCAGTGCTGTAGGAACGACAATATGTGGTACGCACTTTGTAGTTGTGCATGGCAAGCTTCTTGTATTTTAAACTGTGTCTACGTTTGAAGCAATGAGCACCTTCTGTCAGCTAGTTGTGCCTTTATCAAATCCATCCAATCAAAACCTATTACTTGTAAAGCTGCAACCTTTCTTATTAATGCGTCAGAATTTTTTTTTGAAGCTACCGATTTATGAATCACTTCATAATCGAATTCACTTAATTTCAGTGCCCACCTCGCCAATCGGCTTGATGGATCCTCTAACCCTAGTAAGAATCTGAGAGGAACATGGTCCATAACGACTTTGAATTTCCGACCAAACAAATAACAACGAAAGTATGAAATTCCATATATGACAGCTAGCGTTTCCTTCTCCGTTGTGGAATAATTTGTTTCTGCTTTACTTAACTGCCTGGAGGCACACGACACCGGATGTTTATTTCCAACCCTATTTTGACATAATGCACAACCTAATGTTTTATTAGGTGTGTCACATGCCGATATGAATTCATCTTCAAAATAAGGAAACACTAACACACGATCTGACATTAAATTCTTCTTAAGTTTGTCGAAAACCTCTTGACACTATGGTGACTATTGGAAACCAACTCCTTTCTTGAGCAACTTGGTTAATGGTTGTGCGATTTCACCAAAACCCTTTACAGATTTACGGTAGTAATTAAATAAACCAAGATAAGATTTTAATTGCTTGGTAGTATTTCGCGCTGGAAAATCATATGGGTCTGATGTAATCATATAGGAGCCGGCCGGGCTGGCCGAGCGGTTCTAGGCGCTACTGTCTGGAACCGCGCGGCCGCTACGGTCGCAGGTTCGAATCCTTCCTCGGGCATGGATGTGTGAGATGTCATGAGGATAGTTAGTTTTAAGTAGTTCTAAGTTCTAGGGAACTGATAACCTCAGCAGTTAAGTCCCATATTGCTCAGAGTCATTTGAACCATTTTTTAATGCCTAGAATCTGTTTTGACTCCATCTCTTGTAATAATATGAACTACATCCGCTACTTGTGCTTGCGCAGAATGACATTCGACTACTCTTACAGTAAGACGTGCTGCTCATAACCTACTAAACACTTCATTTAAACTTTCAGTGTGTTCTTACATTCCTTTTGAATGTACTATTACATAATGCAGGTAGACGATACAAATTTTGGGTTTTAAACCATGAAGGACACCATTGAGTGGCCTGTGAAAAGTAGCAGGAACATTCTTCAAACCAAACGCCATTCTCCGATATTGGTAGTGTCCAGAATTGGTTGTGAATGCAGTCTTATTTCTATCATCAGGAAACACTTCTACTTGGTGGTAACCACTTAGAAGGTCTATCGTTGGAAAATAATTCCAGTTTCCTAAGTTATCTAACGTATCCGTAATGTTAGGAATTGGATATGCATCCATTCCAGTTCCTTTTTTTTTTCATAAGTTCCTATGGGACAAAACTCCTGAGGTCATTGGTCCCTAGGCTTACACAATAGTTAATCTAACTTAAACTAACTCATGCTAAGGGCAACACACACACCATTCCCAAGGGAGGACTCAAACCTCCGACGGTGGGAGCTGCGCGAACCTCGGCAAGCGCCTCAGGCCACGCGGCTACTCCGCATAGCAGCGTTGTAGTTCGTACATTTAAAAACAGATTGTCGCCACAAAATCAGTCTGTTTTTTGTACCATCAACAGATTTTTTGGGGACCACAATTTTTTTGCTAGACCACGTACTATCACCCTTGAGACGTGGGACTAGGGAAAGCAGGAACGGTGTAGACGGGGCCTAATCAGTTACCGTTGGTTGCACATAAAAAACATACACTTTATTTTTAAAGAAACAAAACTCTCAACAATCATTTTTAAAAAGAATTTACTACACCGGCGGCTGAAAGCCTTATTAGAAGAATTGTAAGTTATTGTCGGCTGAAGGCCACAAGTAGTGTTACACACAATCAACGGCTGAAGGCCTGATTAAGAAGGTTGAAAATTATTCTTCGCCCGAAGGGCACAATCAGTTTTCTGAATACTCAACGGCTGAAGGCCAGAATTACAAGTAAGGAAGGCAGTTGCATGTTAAAATACTAACAACTATTTAAAACAATCTTAACGAACTCTAACAGGCTATAGTGACGGCTGCAGGCGTTATTAAGAGAAAACAGAAAATAATTTGTCGGCTGAAGGCCAAAAGCAGTGTTACAAACAATTAACGGCTGAAGGCAGAAATTACAAGTGGGGAAGTCAGTAACATGTTAAAATTTGGGTAAATTTTAAACAATTATGACAACTTGTCCAAATAAGACCGAGTGATCCACAGACAGTGCTCCCTGGATCGACCTGCAGCTGTGTAAGCGGTGCCACAGGCAGCCAGGAGTTGTAATCACGTAACAGGATGGCAGCTCACACTAGAGGTAGCGTAACTGCAGACCGACGGACTAACCAATCCGCTTGATGTTCGATCGCCGGTGCAGCGATGGAATACTTCTAGGCAAGGGCGAAGAGACGCACAGCACCACGTCTTCAGAAGCACACCCAAATGTGTGTGTGAAATCTTATGGGACTTAACTGCTATGGTCATCATTCCCTAAGCTTACACACTACTTAACCTAAATGGTCCTAAGGACAAACACACACACCCATGTCCGATGGAGGACTCGTACCTCCGCCGGTACCAGCGAAGTACACCCAAGGCCGAAGGAAAAACTAAAACCAAGGTAGACTTCCCAAAAACATATGCACAGAACAATTCAAGAGGCTGTCGAACTACACGCCTTATTGGACAGCATCAAAACGATGAGGAAAGGTACACTGCCGGGAAAGTACGCTAACCTCCAGGGCAGGTAACTGAGGCGTTAGCGGCCACAAGGCAGAAAATACAGCTGGTTGCACTTCACTAATAAGAATGATACTAAATCCAAATTAACATCAAGGAGTAAAAGGCGGCTAATAGCTTCCGCCATCCTGACAGACTCCACTTGTTGAGGTTGGTCTCACCGACCCTGGGAGCAGCAACACGCAAACAACAGCGAGAATTCAAACAGTGGAGTTTCCAGTACTGGACACGGTTCACTCAGTTTCAAACGTCCTGGGTTCGGTCGTCGGCTACAGCCCCTCGGTCCCACAGTGCCTGCGCGCTTCCAGCGGTCCCGGACTGCCCTAGCTGTGTGGACCTCCTCGCTGCTCCGTCCGAAGCCCAGCTGATGTCCGTTCGCCACTCTCCTCACCAAATCCAGTACACAGACAGCATTAAAATAACTGCTCATTCAAAACCACAAGATACACACGGATCCGGGAAAATAATTCTACCAACAACTCACAATACTAAAACCAGTCACTGTGAAACAACACGGACGAATTAGAAGTCGGCACAAACACAGAGAAGCCAGAAGCGGTAGGAAAAACAAAATGCACGTCGTCCGCTGCGACGACCGACCGAACGACCAACCAACAGTCTTCCCCAGTCAAGTCAGGGACCGGATGGATCCCAGTATAAATCGTCGACTGTCAACCTATTGCCATGAGTTCACTTCGATGGGCGGACACACACACACTAGTGAAAATTTCACTACTTTTATACCACGGTCCGTTCAACTAAATCTCGCTAAATTCTGTCCTTGACGTGGACTGGAATGTATGGCTGGTGTTCCTGCAGTTCTAATCCCAAATCCTTTTTTGTTTCTCCCGCCTGTTTGGCAGAAGGTGGCGGAGCGTTACACTGCTCAAGACTGACACACTTTCGTAGTTTTCCGCGACGTTTGGATGTGATCGTGGGTTTCAGTTTAGTCCGCAAAACTTCACAATAATTCTCACTATTAACAGTTTCGCCTCTTGGTGTGAAACGGCTACCACACCTTCCATAACGCAGAAGAGTGTTAGCATAATCGTACCAGCTGACGGCTGACGTTTAAATTTCTTAATTTAAGGGTGTTTCCTAATCATGCTCGCAGCCTTGTTTCGTCTACATTAACAGTTTGCTGTAAAATCCACCTCGGTCTCGATGATAACGAGCCAAATGTTACGTGAGTTGACCTTCCTTTGTACCTTATTCTGTGTTGACAATTATTTCGGTACCCACTTTGTATACACTTCGAAAATTTAGCCAGTCGATTAAGAGGGAATACGCTGAACCACGATTGATATGTAAAGTAATGGCGATTTCGTCCACTGTGATTCGTCTGTTTTCCATCGCCATACCATCAACGAGTTCTGAATTGTCCTCAGTTGTTGACTTCGACGTCCTGCCCAATTTTTCCTCTCGACACAGATAAATTTTTCCCTATTCGAAGCGCTCTATACGCCAGTAGATCTTGTTTCGCGATAAACAGATGTTTCCATATTGCGCTTGCATTCGACGAATACTTTCCGCAGGTTTAACACCTTCTGCCAACAAAAAGCGAATCATTGCCTTCGTGTGGGTCGGCAATGGATCTGCCATGTTTCACGGTCTGCTACGCTACAACGATTAATGCGGGCACACGAGCGACATGTATAGAGTTGTTGCAAACGACAGTTCTTCAGCTCAAGACACTAGCAGTGTTACCAAGTCCTACGGCGAGAAACTGCGAAAGCCCTTTTACTTTTTGACTTATCCTCGTATAACGTATACGTTGCTGTCCGGTTTCTAGCCAGCTTGCATATTATAAAACCCCGACGTTTCGACGAGTGGCATACTCAAGATCTTCAGGCGAAGTTTCGAGTATTTGCGGATTTCGTCCTATTTATTTCTGCTGTACGGTGATGAGTGCCTCACTCGTCGAAATGTCGGGGTTTTATAATACTGCCATCTGGCTGGAAACCCGAGAGATTTTCATCAACTCTGTACGCCGTGGAAGTCTACATTCACATATATTTCTATACACAACATATTGTTCACAGTGGCGCCTGATCAGCTATGCAACAAAAATCCGTAACACACTCAAAAGATGTCTTTTTCCTTGGTGGGTTAAACTCGAAATATAAAATTTCTCACGTCACTAAAAAGTATTCCAAGAAAAACATGTAATTTCTGACATTCATACAAGTTGCGTAGCACCAAGATTAAAAAGTAATTTCTGACGCCAAACGTTACTTACATTTGTCACTTCCTTTTTTATACTTTGTTGATCATCGCACGTATTTGGCATCTATATACTTCAGAAGGAAGGAATACTAGGGCTTAATGTTCCGTCGACGTTCGATCAATAAAGACAGGGCATGAAATCTGCGTGTTGAGGGATGGGGAACGGAAATAAGCCTTTCAATTCAAAGGGACCACACCAGCATTTGCCTTAAACGATTTAGGGAAATTACGGATATCATAAATCTGGATAGTAGGACGGATATTTCAACCACCGTTATACCGAACACGAGTTTAATGGCTAACCTTTGATTAATCTCGCTCAGTTACAGAAACTGTAGGTCACAAATACAAGAACACCACATTTAAAACTTATCTGTAAGGCGAAAGCGATATTTTAACATACGACCGCCTCTTCACAAGCTGTGATATTACCCTGATTCCACATGACTGTAAAATCTTTTGCGATCGGCAGAACACAATATGAATAACGATAATTGTTAGTACAGTAAAGGGTTTATTCCGAATTGTTAAAGTATAAATGTACTGTTGATGAAGACGATACAGTTTTATTTGATCCTTCAAGATCCACGGTTTAGACACTGTAATACGGCACTTGGTAGGAAGGATGCTTCGACGAGGAGCAGGCGCAAGGACTTCCTGGTTGTAACGGAGAGACCTCACTGTACAGTCTAGAAGCACTTGAATCAGTTTTCGTTTGATTGCGATTCACTTACGGTTTTGGGTTTGTTGTTCCTCACCAACAACTTCTCCTTTTGTGGTGGTAGTATGGGCAAGAAAATTGGAGAAACATCCTCAAACACTTACCGAGGAACACGTGGAATTTTATGTTCGTCAATGTGTTAGAATTTTAAGTGGCACACGGAACATATATAATTTAATTGCGGAACCATTATTAAAATACATTTTGCAAGAACTGGTGCCGCCCCCATCTGCTAAAATTTACTTTGTGGAGAACATTTATTCCTAAATATTGTTTTGTCCGTGGAAATAAATCACGAGATGTAACTTGTTGGTTTTGTAGCGTCTTTTTCTACCCTTCCAAACATAGGCGTATTTAATCGACTGATTCATTTTCTTTGTTACTTAAAAATGACACGCATTATGCAGAATCACACAATTGTCTGAACAATTTATGCAAAATGACTGGAATGTGCACGAGGTTCCATCTTCACGAACAGGGAGCCATTTTTCCCGCCCGCCCATTAATTGTCTCTTTGATGATATTGGAATTAGTTTGTGGTGAAACAAACCATTACTTTTTTATGACGTATGGTTTCAAGTTAAAGCAGATGATGTTTGGCGTTATACGATCAGGTGAAGTTGGCAAGCTGAGGATCAGCATATGAATGGTAGTGGATGCCTTCTATAATTCACGGCTTACTCATTTCATAATGTTTACATTATCACTTTTTGTCCTCCCAGCTCTTCTTACATTACATTTACATTCGTCTGGCTTCAATAAGAGGCAACATCATTTATTTAATCGTATGGTTAGGGCCCCCCGTCGGACAGACCGTTCGCCGGTTGCCGGTCTTCCAATTTGACGCCACTTCGGCAAACTGCAGTCGATGAGGATGACAGAATGATGATGGGGAGAGCACAACACCCAGTCCCTGGACGGAGAAAATTATCCGAACTGCCTGGAATCGAACCAGGGCCAATAGGATTGACAATCCGCCGGGGGCGGACGGCCACACCATTGTTAACCCTTGAGTGTGCTCCGTTCTTCGACCATCATCGGGCAGACATCAAAATCTATTGCTGTATGGATATGTTCAGCCTGCCTAGAGAAATCCGTTTAAATTAGACAAGTACCATCACTCTAGCACTTTGAGAAAATTAAAAGAGTTTCTTAAGTATTGCAAGCGTCTGTGAAAATAAAATGACCATCAAAAATGAAATATTTGTCCATTCATTTTATAATGTGTACTGAATTCATGGAGAAAGGACTCTATACAGAAGTGACTATCCAGAGAAGTTGTTTATATACGCTGATCAGCCAGAACGTTATGGCCAACGATCAACTATCGGTATATATCCGTCCAGGCGGTAGCAGCGTCACCTGGCGACGAAAGACTGCAGTCAGACACACGCAAAGTGCATGTAGTATCAGTGAGCGTGCTGTTCGTGTATCGAGCGGGGAAGGAGCGCGATTTACCGTTTATGAGTTTGATCGAAGACAGATTCTGATGGCCCGGAAGCTCGGCATGAGCATTTCGGAAACTGCACGACTTTTCGAGTGTTCAAGGAGTTCCGAGTTGAGTATCTTCAACACGCGGCGAAACCAAAGTGAAGCCACGTCCAGACGTCACGATCGGGTGGCTACCTGTCATTACAGATGTCGGACATCATTGGCCGCGCAGATTGGTGAAATAGGACAGGCGGCGAACTGTGACGGATCTAACATCAAATTTTAATGCTGGGCAGAATACAGGTGTGTACTCACTGTGCACCGAACGCTCCTAATTATAGCCCTCAGCAGCCGACGTTCCACACATGTGGCAATGGTAACACCACGACATCGGCAACTACGGTTAAAATGGCACGTGACTATCGGCACTGGTCGTTGGCACTGTGACAGGTCGTTGCATGGTCTGATGAATTCCAGCTTCTTTTTCATCATACCGATGGGAGAATGCGAATCCGTCGTCTTAACACCTGCACAGTGGGATGGACGCCAGCTGGCGGCGGCTCCATTATTCACTGGAGAACATTCACGTTGGCATCCATGAGTCCAATGGAGTTCGTGCAAGGCATCATGATGGCCAAGGAGTATCGTACACTGGTTGCAAACCAATTACACCCGTTCGTGACGATCATGTTTCCCAAAGGCAGTCCCATTTTTCGACACGATAATACACCATGTAACAAGACCAGGAGTGTTATGAAGTGAGTCGAGGAACCCAGTGGCGAGTTGCAAATGATATGCTGGCCCAACCAGCTCTGCAGATCTGAACCCAAGCGAACACATATGGGTGGGATGAGACTGAACTTGGCGTCAGTGCTCATCGTATCCCTCCCCCGGGAATTACGGGAATTAAGTGACTTGTACGTGTGCGTATGTGGTGCCAACTCCCTATAGCGACCTACTATGGCCTCAATGCCGAAAGGTGGACGTACCGGGTGTTTGATAAATGATTTCATATATATATATATATATATATATATATATATATATATATATATATATATTCTGCAAACGTGTACTCAACGATGATCCTCTAACACTCACAGTCACATGAATGAGGCTGGAACCAGGTCATAGCAATTAGAGACATAGGATAGGCGTCAAATAACATCAGCTGATCTGACATAAGCATCTTCCATTATAACTACTCTGTTGCATACCAACGTAGCAAACATATTTCGAAAAACGAGTGGATTCCAATTTAAAATAGTATTTTCTCATTCTCCTCGAGTCCTAGAAGACTGTATCGCGAATTTCCAAACATATATATATATATATATATATATATATATATATATATATATATATGTGTGTGTGTGTGTGTGTGTGTGTATGTGTGTGTGTGTGTGTGTGTGTGTGTGTGTGTGTGTGTGTGTGTGTCCTGTCCAAAGTCAGCGCTGTCACCCATCAGGGATGGATTTCCTTCAACTCCTCTTGCAGTAAAGGGAAGCTGCAGAGTCTGGCATCTGCTTCCCTCCGCCCGTGATAACGGAGACTTTCTTCTTCAGAATCTAACGCCCAAATGCTTCCTACAAGAGCTCCACTTCAGGCACCCTGTACAAATATGCGTATGCCCGCATCTCGTGGTCGTGCGGTAGCGTTCTCGCTTCCCACGCCCGGATGCCCGGGTTCGATTCCCGGCGGGGTCAGGCATTTTCTCTGCCTCGTGATGACTGGGTGTTGTGTGATGTCCTTAGGTTAGTTAGGTTTAAGTAGTTCTAAGTTCTAGGGGACTGATGACCATAGATGTTACGTCCCATAGTGCTCAGAGCCATTTGAACCAAATATGCGTATGTTCGTTTCCTAGCCAATCATGTCTAGCGAGGAATTGATAAGTGGCGAGATACTGTTTTCAGTTCAGATCTACACTACGTTAATTGTCGGAGGCTAGCAAATGGGGAAATTAAAGGATAACTTCGTGTTCTTGTATCTTTTTTTGTGGTAAGGTGTTATGGGACCAAACTACTTAGGCCATCGGTCCCTAAGCCTACACACCACTTAATCTAACTTACGCTAACTTACGCTAAGTACAACACACACAACAATGCCCGAGGGAGGACCCGAACCTCCTACGGGGGGAGCCGCGCGGACTGTGACAAGACGCCTAAACAGAGGAGCTACACCGCGCGGCTGCGCAATCTAGTGTCAACTTCCAAGAACGGTTAGTAGAGAGAGAAGAAAACAAGGAGCAACAGAGACGACGAGTCATTTCGGCGTACAGTGCCTTGGCACTGGGTTGCTGGGGAATCTGGATCGCCGCCCGGAATGGCCGTGCGGTTCTAGGCGCTACAGTCTGGAGCCGAGCGACCGCTACGGTCGCAGGTTCGAATCCTGCCTCGGGCATGGATGTGTGTGATGTCCTTAGGTTAGTTACGTTTAATTAGTTCTATGTTCTAGGCGACTGATGACTTCAGAAGTTAAGTCGCATAGTGCTCAGAGCCATTTGAACCATTTTTGAATCTGGATCCTGTTTAGAAAATTTCCTGTTGTTAAATTTGCATCGTAACTTCACTGCAGAAAAAAACATTGGACGTCGTTTCAGAGGTTTCCAATTAACTGTTGCAACAGTGCACGTGGAGTACATGTAATGACAACATTTATGGGTCAATAGTACAAGCGGTTGTAATATACCAAGTACACCAAGAACTAAAATAGGTGTTTCAATTTGGACCGCCAACCTGAAACCCCTATTTTAGTACATGGTGTAGCTTGCATTGGCGGCATTGCAGGTGCTGACTCTGGCATCCAGTCGCTCGTACATATAGTGAATAGTGTCCTGGGGTGCGTTATTCCAGGCCTGTTCCATCAGTTTAAGTAGTTATGTAAGAGCTGTTGGCCGGTGAGTTGCACGAGTCACTTCTCACCCTATCGTATCCCGCATGTGATCGATTGGAGACAACTCCAGAGATCGTGCTTCTCAGGGAAAATGCTGCACGTCCTGCAGAGCACGTTGGATTTCACGGGAGGTGTGTGAGCGAGCATTATCCTGTTGGAACACCACACCTACTTCCTTCTGCAAGAATGGCTAAAGAATGCATCTAACAACATTCTGCACGTACCGAGCACTGCTTAGCGTCCCAACGAGAAATACGAAAAGTGAACAAGAGTTGTAGCATATCAGACCCACAGACTAGAAGCCCTGGGATGGGACCGGTGTGTATTGGACGAATGCACTCTACGAGACGAACAAACGACCATCATTTGCGTTCAGACAGAATTTCCTTTCATTTCTGACGACCACGAGACGCCATTCCATCTTCCAAACCATCCTCTGACGGCATCATCTGCGTTGTGTGTGAGTGCAAGACGAGCCTGTAAACCAACTGCTAATATCCGATTCGCAACACTTCGTGTTGACACATCTTGCCTCACTACACACTTTATCTGTGCTGTGGTAGCTGTACGATCTGCACTGTTGCCCTTACTAAATGCCGGCCGCGGTGGCCAAGCGGTTCTAGGCGCTGCAGTCCGGAACCGCGCGACTGCTACGGTCGCAGGTTCGAATCCTTCCTCGGGCATGGATGGATGTGTGTGATGTCCTTAGGTTAGTTAGGCTTAAGTAGTTCTAAGTTCTAGGGGACTGATGACCTCAGATGTTAAGTCCCATAGTGCTCAGAGCCATTTGAACCATTTGAACCCTTACTAAATGTCGATCCTGACAAGCGTCTGTGCTGCGTGGACGTCCAGAGCTTCATGTACGGGTCTGAGAACGTACACATGACCACTGATACGAGCACAGTTGCACAACTGACGCAGTCTGGAGCGGCTGGTGAATTTGTATTTTTATGCTTCAACATCTCCCTACGAGATCCTGAAAACTATTTTGCGATCAGCCAGAAAGCGATGGAGAACATACTGACCATAGTTTCCATTCTACAAGTCCATATTGCTCTTGTGCTCACTGAAAGAAATGTTACTACTCTCTGTTTACTCAGCGGGGTCAGTAATTATTATTATAAATAAACGTTTTGAGTTCTAAATGATTCATACATTCAGCAAAAGCTGACACGCGGAGACATAGTAATATTCCTGATAATAATGACTGAGACGTGATTCACAAGAAAACGCAAACGTATGCTTGTATCTCACAAAGTTTTATCACGCATATCCCCAAAAATAGCTGTACAAAATTTTATACAAACCAGCCATTCAATAGCCACCAGTTACGAACATAATTAAAAACCTTTTAAAGTTTTAGTAAGATTATACGGAATGAAACAAGTTAAGTAAAGATCCTTCCTTTTAACTAATTAACAAGTAGTCCAAGACAAATACAGTTGACAAACATAATTGCCGACATATTTAACAGAAATTTACAGGGACTAAATCCCCATTGGTAAAACAAGCAACAGTAAAGAATATTAAATCACAAATTACAAGTAAAAGAGCAAAATCCCAACGAGAATCTTTGACCAATAGACAGATCTTAGAACAACGGAATTCCACCAATTACATAGTGACTTATTCCACTGAACTCATTCTTGAAATCCCTCTCAAGTACAACAGCAATATTTAGGCAGAAAAGACATCTTAATAGCCAGTTTAAGCTCCACGTAGGAGCGGGCACGGCCCGACGGATGACCCACCCTAAAACTGCTACTAACAGGGGACGAAACTTGGCGCCGACCGAACACATTAACGAGAGGAAACTCCAAACAATTACGAGAGAGAATACTCAACTTCTGTGAACTATTGGGGTGAGCAGCGACACTGATAGGATACAGCCAAGTAGCGCCGAGCGTCACCAAAACGTAGCTGGCCGACCTAACGCTGTCCGAACATATTTCAATCAAGGCGCCGCCCCCTGTATTGGTAATCGGGGACTGACTGTGTCCGCTGCTAGTAGTACACTTAACATTTAAAAAAAAGAAACATAAAACAGACAACCAAACAAAAGGACACAACACAAACCCTTTCATTTCAGAATTATGCCGGCCCCCCGTCTAAATTTAATACTCTGAACACATGTAAGGCCTAAAACAAGTATCATGGAAAATTATTCTTTAGTCCTACAGGCAGGTCACAATAAGAAGCATAAAGTCTGCAGAAGTTAACGGCCTGCCGAATCAAGAGCATAAAAACCAATAATACAAGACACCCAAGTCATGGCCCCTCCAAACAAAGACCACAGAATAAAACATAAGTAACATTACTGGCACACTGCCTTATTACTAAACATGGCCTGCGCACTGAATGACTCATGCAGCCTGAATGACCTAGAATGACTCATGCAGCCTGAATGACCTAGAATGACTCATGCAGCCTTCACGCTATACACGCTTAGTGCTCCCGTCACTGAGCAATGTTTTACAATCTTAACAGCACTACTCAATACATACCGTAACCCGGCGTTTGACTGAAGCGGACAGAGTGATAGCTCGGTGCGAAATGTGTCTGTCTGTTTTTTTCCTTTATTGTATTTCAATTCCCCTACCGGGCCGGGCTGGCAGCAGCATGGGCGCCGCTCTTCAGCCGAGTCTCTCTACTACCTTTCTGTCCGTATCTATACATGGGGACAATGGGCGGCCGGACGGAAGAGCTGCCGTCATTCGCTCTATGCCAAAGTAGCGGCATATGACTGGCCTCTTTCTTGGACACGTATTACTTGATAGCTTGGTCAGGAATCAATCTACAATCCTCTTAATTTCTATATGAATGGCGTTAAGTTGATTTCAATTACAGAAAAAGTTTTAGCTCGGCTGCATTTAAATTTTGCCGGCTAGAATTTTTAGAACACAACCGACAACAAAACGTGACCTCTGAACTACATCTTTAAGAGACCTTGTGTTGATTGTCGTTTACAACAAAGTCTTGAATCTTTATTATTTAATAGATGCAATAAAGTGCTGCATTCTGAACTGTCTATCATGAATGTAACCGATACTCACGTTATTGCTCCAAACTTAGTTTTTAGTAAATTACTTGATAGCTATTAGAGGTAGATTAGTGAAGTCACATAGTTAGTGGTTTTATATCAATCTGAAGCTTCATACGAATGTTCACCTATCTGAGTCTAGTACTTAGCGCATTAAATTTTTCGTAAAATCTCAGATTTTGACTAAAATATTGCTTTGATGAAGTCAAGACTTTTAAAAGTTGATTTTGACTTACATTTGCATATTCTGAACAGTTTTTGGTTTACTAGCTTCATTAATTTGCGCTGCTTATTTTTTTGACGATGTATTTAGGGAAACAAATTCATCTGATCACAATGAGCTTTAACAGTTTAAACTTTAGCACACTGAAGCATATGTTGTTAAGGATTCGAAAAATTACTTCAGTTTTTAATTTCATTCCGAGTTTATGGCGCAGTACTTTGTATGGTGTGCACCGGCGCTAGTAGTTGTGAACTGGGTAAGTCCCGCTACACTCAATGTATAGTGTCTCTCAAACCCCAGCGCTTGTTTCGCCATAGCAGCACATCCATCTTGTGTGGCAATTCTCCGAAAGGATGATCCCGCCACTGGGAAGGCCTCAGTTTGCTCCTTTGAAACTCGTTCTGTTGACTGTAAGAAGCACGTCTCCGAGACCTCACACGTCTGTACCACGAGGTAGGTGGAACCATTGTCAGTACATCTACTGTCTCCTGGGTGGCATAAGTTGTCATGGGATCAAAATCACCTTTCTTTCCAGGTGTAATACTTTTTTTCTTGCAACGTACAAAGAGAGCTACTCTTTCCATGATTTAAATCCTGACACGTCAGAGGGTCCACCAAGAGGAGTTGTTCCTTTTGCTCCACAGCTCTAGGTGCCTCCAGGACGGACGGTGCTAGAAGCAAGCAGTGAGCAAGAGTGTCACTGCAGTTTGGCTTCTCGCCTCCGTGTAGCCAGCCAGCCAGACACCAGTAGAAGTGTTTACTTTCAGACTCGCCTCAGACCACCTAGGCACCTATATAGGAGATGTAACTACGATGCTTTTGTCGGGGCGCCACATCCCGTACAGTGTCTCCAGCCTGAAAGGCTTGGTCGTCCGTACATTGACTGAGTTGGTTGTGAGAACGTCCTGTGACAGAAGCGTTTCTCTTCCACAAGGATGCGAGATGCTCTTAAAAGCTTCCACAATGAAACTCTGCCCCAAAACGTTGCAGAAAATCCAAAGAGATTCTGGTCGTACGTAAAGTAAAACAGCAGCAGGACACAATCAACATAATCACTGTGTATTACCAATGATAATATTACCAAAGACAGTGCCATTCAAACTGTTGTTACTGAACACAGATTTCCTGAAGTGCGGAAGTAAATGCTCCAAAATTCAAATCAAGAACATCTGCGAACATGAGTAACGTTTACGTAGGTATCCTTGATGCAGAAAAGCAGCTCAAAGCACTTAATAAAGACATTCTTCTTTCAGACTACTTAGCAATCATGTACTACCGTGCACTTGACGATAGGTCCGTACCTACAAGGCTTGAAATTGGCACAGACTGCACCATTACTCGAGAAAGGAAATAGGAGTAATCTGACGAATTACAGACCCATATCACTGACATTGATTTGCATTAGCGTTTTGGAACAGATACCATGTTTGAACATTATGAATTACAAAATTGTTGAGGCTTTCGTGGCTACTTGTTGACAAACTGCCAATTGGCTTCTGTCTCGGGTTCTTCGGCCGACGTTCATCTAATGATTTTTCTGACGTTTCGCCAGCACGAGTGGCTGGCATTGTCAAAGCTTCACCCTCCATTGCCGGTGTCTTAGATCGGCGAAGGAGAAAAGAGACCCACTTGCAATGTCGGGAATATACCGCATACCATGCACATGCGGAAAAGTTTATGTCGGAATGACTGGACGATCCATTAACACCAGGATCAATGAGCATAAGCGACATTGCAGGTTGGGGCAGGTGGAGAAATCGGCCGTGGCAGAACACGCACTGAATGAGACCGACCACGTAATAAAATTCTCCGACACGGAAGTTCTGGCTGTAGAGAACCACTGTCGCACGTACTTGTTCAGAGAAGCTGTAGAAATACAAAAACACGCGAACAGTTTGAACAAGAAAGAGGAAAGCCTTAAGGTAAACGGATCCTGGCTTCCCGTACTGCAGCGAACGACCGTCGCAGGTAGCAAGAGGAGAACCGCACCGGAAATGACCGCGGAGAAGCCCTCGGACGTTGGCGCGCCAGGTACATATAGTCTGCGGCCGCGAGCTCGGCTCCAGTTCACCACCGGCAATGGAGGGTGAAGCTTTGACAATGCCAGCCACTCGTGCTGGCGAAACGCCAGAAAAATCATTAGATGAACGTCGGCCGAAGAACCCGAGACAGAAGCCAATAGGCAGTTTGTCATTATGAATTACCTCGAAGAAAATGGTCCACTGACACATGGGCAACACGGAATCAGAAAGAAACGTTCTTTATTCGCAAGAAGTAATGAGTGCCACCGACGGTGAAGATACGAGACGGTTTCCTAGAGAGGCTACCTACATTAAGCTTTTCCGTCCATTAGTAGCGTACCACTGTGCTGTATGCGGTCCTTCGGATGTAGGATTGGCGGAGGACAGGGAAAAAGTCCAAAGAAAGGCAGCTCGTTTTGTATAACGGAGAAATAGGGGAGAGAATATCACGGATGTGGTAAGCGAACTGCGGTGGCAATCATCGAAACAAAGACGTGTTTCTTGTAGGCAAGAATGTTTCACGAAATTTCAGTTAAAAACGCTGTCCTTGAATTGGAAAATTTTTATTGACCCCGACCCACAAACAAAGGCCAGTTCTTCATAATCATATAACGGATTTAATGGTTCATTTTCCCCAAGTGTTGTTCCTGAGTGGAAAGGTAGAGAAACAGTGTGAAGGTGGTTCGATGAATCCTCTGCCAGGCAGTTAAATGAGAAGTGCAGAGCAGCCATGCCGATGTAGATGTAGACGAAGGAACTCGCGACAACCGTTCTCCACCTCACGGCTGAAGCCTACAGCAAAATTACGTAATTAGTTAAAAACTTGTTTTACAAATATACTGATTGTGAGTAACAAAAAAGACAGTGTATATTCTGCCTAGACAAGAAAATCCAAGAATATTAAACTCTGATGCTTGGATGGGGAAAATATAACACACTGATCTTCCACAATTGATTCTCATAATTCCGATTGCCTTCACCATTCTCTTCCTGTTAGAGGAAGCGAAAATTTAATATTTTGTAGAATTTGATCTCTGTGTAATGACCCAACTGGCAGTGAGCAGGACCATTTTACTTTTACAAATCAGAAAAAAATTCTATAACGCATTTTCGGTCCTGTTGCTGAAATATAATTGCCACGAAGAGGGCGATCTTGGGTGTCGTTCAACAGTCAAAATTTAGTAGTTACAGAATCGTCATCGGTCACGATAGTTGTTGAAGGAACCCCAGAGCGTTGTATTACACAAGACTGGGCCGGCCTGAGTGGCCGTGCGGTTCTAGGCACTATAGTCTGGAACCGAACGACCGCTCCGGTCTCAAGTTCGAATCCAGCCTCGGGCAAAAATAGTTCTAAGTTCTAGGCGACTGATGACCTCAGAAGTTAAGTCGCATAGTGCTCAGAGCCATTTGAACCACTTTTGAACAAAAGACTGGGAAGCAGGTGGGTCTTACATAATTTGGAACCAAGTTGCCCATCTCGTATTCACTTTTCCTCCATCTCCCTCTCAGTCACGAATGTCCCAGCAATGTTGCGACCAGGACTCATTTCGGTCACAGTTATACCAAATTCCTACAAGTGAATGCAAGGATCAACCATCAAAAGGCCCTCCCCCGTTTCTTGCCCTCATCTATGAACCTGTTCTAGTACTTGGGGTCTGGTTTCCTAAAAGTGATAGGTGTAAATGGCTAATATTCCATTTGAACAAATCTGGCTGTTGGGAGAGTGCGATAATGAATACTACTGCTTTTATTTGAATTAAAAAAGCAATCACAGCAATCGATTCAGTGAGAATTTCGGGAAGCTGAAGCAAAGTGGCTACAGGGAAAATGTTAAGGACTTGTAAAGATATGGTCATGAGGAAGACCGCTGCATCTTATTGAAAAGTGAACGTAAATTTTGGTGAAATTAACAGCAAATGTGTGACCAATACAAGTATAAAAAGCGAGAAGGAATAGGTGGAAGGCAGTATGTTTAAGGCTGATACCAGGGAAAGGATATGTCACTCGACGTGATATATAAAGATATGGGTTTCGTTTTGCAATACGTTGTTAGTGCTATTTTTAATTGGAAGCGTTTCAAAACTTTCGATACACCAAGGACGAAGAGATTAGTAACATCGCATGAAATGCCTGTGATCATTTAGGGAAGTGGTAACAAAATCGCTCTTCAAGGAAGTGTATTGGATCTATGAGAATAGAGACATTCCATAAAAAAAATTCATACATGCCAATCCGGAGATAGGAATGGTAGATATATGCGTGAACTACCTCCCACTCTGTGTATAATTTCAAGCACTCAACTTACTGACAACAACAGAAGATACGTTAGTTGTCGAACAGTTTGGTGTTAGGAAATTAAGACGGTCATGTTTGTCGTCGCGCTTAATATTGGAAGCACTACCTACCAACAAACGTGCCGCCTTCATAGTATTTGTCGAACAAGATTAATCTTTCGATAATGTAAAATGCTTTAATCTGTTCGAAATCCTCAGCAAAATACGTATAATCAGTAGGAAAAGATGAGTTATATACAATGTGTACAACTATCACGACGGAATATTATGAATGGTCGACCAAGATAAATGTGTACAAATTATAGAAATTAAACGTTCTACCCACCTGTTAAACCTGTAAAATGAATAAACAATGAAGGAAATAAAGTTTCGTATTAAGACTAAAATTCGGAGCAAGACGTTAGCAATAATAAGATTCGCTGATGACGTAGCTACATTCAAGGATTGGGAGGTACAATTAGATGACTGTTGAATAAAATGAATAGTCATATGGACACAAGGTATAGACTGAGAGGAAACTGGAGACGTACGAAATAATGAGGAGTAATATAATTGAAATTATCGATAAGGCCGACTCCAAAATCAGTGAACATAAAATATCTGAAGTGAAGGAATTCTGTTACCTTGGAAATAAAGTAACGGAATATGAACGAAGCAAGGAGCAGAAAATAAGCAGGCTAGCGTAGGGAAAGCGGGTATTGAATAATAAAAGCTGTCTTTTAAAATCATATATTGAATTTCTTTTACAGGAATGTGCTTCCAGAGAAGAGACTTCTACGGAAAACTACCACGGACTCTGAAAAAAACCTAAAGGAGGGGACTGAAGCGTTTATGGTGTGATTCTACAGAAGCATGCTGATTAGAAACATGTAGATATGTCCTGAGATATCACGGAACACCTCCATAGTATCAGAGGGAGACCTGGAGGGGGAAAATCATAATGAAAGATGAAATGTATTCAACAAACATAGATGATGTTGGCTTTAAGTGCTACTAAAGTTAAATGGCTGGCATAGTGGAGGAAATTATAGCGAGGAACATTAAACAAGTCAGTATAACGATGATCCTTTTTTAAAGTAATGTCTACCTCTGGACGTGGCACTATTTGACACAGGAACACGATAATTTGGAAAATATCGAGTGGTCGGAATCTTCTTCATGTTCATGATGCCTATGGAGGTCAGTTTCTACCCACAGGTAAAATTCCTCATTAACGTTTTGTTATTGATTACTCGTCAGTTCTTGGGTATTAGTATCAAAGCCTGCCCATATCCAGGAAACGACCGTTGGACGAAATGAGAGAATGTCACGTTGCGTTATCTGGCAACGTTTCAGTAAATGTGAATTGGTGAATAATAACTCTTCCTCTCGATGGCACACGGTCATCAAGTCCCCCCACCCCACACATGCACAGTCTTCTTAAACGAAAAAAAAGAAAATCGAAGCTATAGACTACTGAAATGCGCAGTATGAATAGATTTTTTCCACTGGATTTCTAGCCAGTATTAATCGGTCATTACTGAAAGGCCAGTTGACGGTATGCATTAAAAGTATGACTTCGAGTAACGGGTGCATTAGTTTTAGTGTCTAGTTTACTTGTATAATTCATTACCGGAAGATAATATGTAGTGAATTGCTCTTCCTATACCTGAATGATCAACGAGCTAATGGCGGTTAAACCAACAAACCAAAATGATATCCAAATGAAGGACTCTAATAGACACAAAAGATAATGCTTCTTTAATTACCTTAGTGATTCTATCTGTAATTTCAAAATTGACATATAATTTACAATCACATAACTAAAAGCAGTAGTTTTGGTAATATGAATACAGAGGAGAACGTAATAACACGCACACGACAGATTCATTAATTTTTGTGGTAATACTGTTTATCATACGTTTGTACTGCGGAGAACATTACCAACGGAAAATGTGTGCTAAATTACGTATGTCTAACTACTTTGACACTCTTCCATTATTAATGGAAACTCAGCCCAGACGAACACTCCAATGACGCTACTTATGTCTGTGTATTGCGTCCCTGTATTCGAGTCCGCAGCTCGTGGTCGTGCGGTAGCGTTCTCGCTTCCCATGCCCGGATGCCCGGGTTCGATTCCCGGCGGGGTCAGGGATTTTCTCTGCCTCGTGATGACTGGGTGTTGTGTGATGTCCTTAGGTTAGTTAGGTTTAAGTAGTTCCAAGTTCTAGGGGACTGATGACCATAGATGTTAAGTCCCATAGTGCTCAGAGCCATTTGAACCATTTTGAACCTGTATTCGATGGTATTTATCCTATGCACTCTGAGACTGTTTTCTCACTTGATGGTACAGGGTGTTTCGCAATGTTTTCACGACTTCAGATTTTAGCAACACACCACTAATTGCGAAATAAAGTTGAACACTTTACGCAAGATACAATTTTTATTCAAGCTTCCTTTCGAGATTATGCACCAAACAAAGAACGACCTTTCGCCGCTACACCATACTCCAGGCGTTTCAACCGGTTTTTGAACGCATTCTTCGCAACTTCTTAAGTAATTCCGAAAACATCATTGTGAATTCCATCTTTAAACTGTTGTAAGCTTCTTAGACGGTCTGAATACATTCTGTTTAAAATTAACTCCAAAGGTAAAAAGTCTGGCACGGTTGAATGAGGCGAGCGAGGCGGTCATTCGATACAAGCGTTTTTGGAATTGATGCGGTTACCGTAGGCTTTAAGGAGAACTTGAAGATCTTATTTAATGTGTGACATATAGCGCCGTCTTGCTAGAACCAAGTTTTCGTACAGCCAGAAGAGGGCGTGCCTAGAACCTGCAACTCACCCATTCGATGTTCTCGGGTGCTCGGATTGTTTTCCGAGCGCTGGTTGATTTTCGATTCGATGATCTGGCAGTTGTACGGAAATTTCTTACCCAGTTCAATAGTGTTCAACGAGCAGGAATAGGATATCGTGGCTTAATCTTGAAATACTTATGAAACTCACGTTGCACCCACGACAGAAAGTAGTACTCCACCGCGAATGCACGATGTTTCTTCGTCCAGATCAATGACATGTATGTGGGATGAAACTTGACGCTCCACACCACTAAAAGGCAGCGCCACCGCTGAAGTTTTCAGCGCGCGTTATTCAATTTTGAAATTTAAACATTGTGAAACACCCTGTATATTAAGGTATCATAACAGTCACTTCTTGGTATATGATAACCATATGAAGCACTATATGACAAACATCAAAAGCGGTTCAGGACCAGTATGAGAAGTGGAATCCATCTTTATCATGTTACTGGCTCGTATTTCTTTCCACAACATTCTTAATACTTACGGAACTTGTCTCATCGTGTTAACTTCAGAAAAAGAATGTAAATTAAATGGACATCTTAGCTGACGAATATACGTACGGTTTCACATAAGTGAGATACTTCATTTGCTTGATAACGTACCTCCAGACATCATGAACTGAAAGTATTATAGTGCTCCACCACACATTTATATTTCATTACAATCTCGATAGCCAATTTCTTTACAGATGGACTGATCAAGCCGGCCGCGGTGGACGTGCGGTTCTAGGCGCTTCAGTCTGGAACCGCGTGACTACTGCGGTCGCAGGTTCGAATCCTGCCTCGGGCATGGATGTGTGTGATGTGCTTAGGTTTGTTAGGTTTAAGTAGTTCTAAGTTCTATGGGACTGATGACCTAAGATGTTAAGTCTCATAGCGCTCAGAGCCATTTTAGCCATTTGGACTGATAAAGGGCTGGCACTTGTACGGAACGTTTCCATTCAGAATGTCTTAAACGGTGACAACTGACTCCTTCCCTTGTCGCGTTTCTTCTCCTATTACTCGATGGGGTTTCTTGCATTGTTCGATGAAATCGTACATTTCTTTGCCTCGGAAAACCTAAAATTGTCCTCTTAAACGCGCCTATCTCTCTCCAGCGTAGGTGGAATCGTGCATCGTGCAAATGTTTTTACACATGGTAACTGCAACCCATGGTACCTTCTGTCTGCTTCCACATTATTATCTGCTGAGCGATACAAGTAGTGCGTATCCGTTAAATCACTCGCTTAATGCATCGTGTTTTAATGAGGTGAACATCACTCCGAAAACCACACGAAAGACTAAAAACTAATTATTCAGAGAAACATGTTTGTATTGTATGAAGAAAGAAGACAAAAGACAATGATCCAACCCAAAAATAAACTCCAAGAATTTCTGTAAAGAAGAATACAGGTAAAGACACTCATCTAATGTGTGTCGCATAGTTAGAAATCGCCGCATTGTACCACAGGACGAGTAGTGGGAGCGAGAACTTGGATAATAAAGTGCAGACTGTCTGCTTAAAATCTGTTAATTATATTATTGCAATGGCAAAAAATAGAAATTTAGGTAATTAAACATTGTGCAGTTTACTATAAATGGCTTGCTTCACTAATTAGAAACAGTGTCGTTCATAACCACTGGCAAAATGTTACATATAACTCACATTCTGGTTGTCTCCAAAGTAAAACACATTAGGATTTACTTAGAGCAAAAGGCTATATAATCCGTAGACCCACTAAGCCTTCACATGTTTGACAGTAAAATTGCTGTAACATATCTAATTAATCATATTTACAACATAATCTGGGCTTAGAGGTTCAAGGAAAGACACCACGCTAGTGAAGACGCAAGTAACACTTCGTAAAATGATTAGCGTGTGTCGGAGAATACAGCTGGAAACAAGACCCTCTTACATATAAGTTTTAAGTCGAACTTACATAAAGAATGGAAATAACTTAAAATAACAATATACGAAGTTAACTAACATTTGGAGCTCCACTTAACTTTCAACCCCAAAGGCACCATCATGTATGATATGACATGCCACATATAGTTAAAGACAACAACAAGTACCTGTTTAAGTTAGAGACTAAAATCTAATATAACACTTCCTAGCCACACCTACGCTTTAGAATTTTCGTTCAGTTTAAACCGGGGAGAACCAGATAAAGTGATCGCCCAATAGACCATTTCTTACGAACGGGCAGTGTTTCATTCACTTACCTCACCCACATCAGAAGAGCAAGCTCCATTAGCGCTAACCTAGTGCCTTCTTACATGGAATGGCGTCGGCGGCGATGCGATCAAGTTCATTAGAAAAAGTCAAAACACTAGGAATCTACAAGCTGCGCGTGATTAACCGAGCGGCCTCAGGCGCTGGAGTCACGGACTGTGCGGCTGGTCCCGGCGGAGGTTCTAGTCCTCCCTCGGGCATGGGTGTGTGTGCTTGTCCTTAGGATAAATTAGGTTAAGTAGTGTGTAAGCTTAGGGACTGATGAGCTTAGCAGTTAAGTCCCATACGATTTCACACACATTTATTTTTTAGGAGTCTACAAACAATCTCTGGGAGCACACTGGCAGTTCCAAGTCCTCAAGCTGTGGGGAGTTGTCCACCTAAAACCTAGTCTACAACTGAGGAGTCCACATTCGATAACCGTGAGGACGTAAACCTTGGATTCTGTATTTCATCGAGGAGAGTGTATCTATCTGCAACACTTTCACTGCAGAAATTTCGAGTAGACTCAAACGCCGAGGATTCGTTGAGCGGCTTGGATTTGAACATCCACAGTGCCGGACGCTAATCCAAATTCCAGGACAGATGAAAACCGTCTTCGTCAAGTACCTCCGTAAACAGTCACGCCACTATGCCACACAACTTCATACACAGTACAGCAACGCTCGGCGACCACACTGCCAATTCCCACATTCAGTTTACTCTATTACTGTGTAAAGTCCTTACATTCGCAGGCTCACACCCTACTTCACTTGCGGCCGCTGCGGCCTATCTTTCCTCTTCGACACGCAGATGGCACCACCACACGGATGCACAGATCACACAAGGCGCGCATCGACGACGATGAGTCGCGAAGCGGCGCACTAGGGAACTCCTTTCGTAACTCCCTGTTGGAGAAGTTTGGGACTCTTCTTCATACGGACTTTTTGTAATGTTTTAATGTTATTACCCTCCCTGAAAATCACGTATCACTACAGGTATAGTTGCAGCCAGGTAAACTTTTTGAATTAATGATTTATTACTCCATAACAAGTTCAGGGCCTATGCCCATCGTCAGAGGGCAGAGAGAATTCCGCGTACAAGTTTCACATTGTAGCCTTGATTTAAGGTTTCCCCTTATACATTGCCGCTTGGATTGCGCATCATCGATATGTGACTTGTAGAACACGATCTATATTAAAGAACATGTTTTAGTGTGTGCGTATTACTGTAGTGTATGAAGCATATAGGAAACAATATGCAAGCAACATACACAACAACAGTTTGTGATTACAACATCGCCTTTCTTCCAAAGATTCTCATTGAAGTTCCCGGAGCATTACCGTTCCACTATCATTTGGGTTGGACTATGTCGGACACGTTAAGATTCTAGCAGAGCGTCTTTTCATTCGTTTCCCGTTTGCTGCCGTACTTTCTCTAATACAATTTCTTTTACTCATCTACTGCACTTTCTCAGAACTTAATATTCGTAAGCCGTCCTTTTCCTTTGTTACCTCTGATTTTGCATTTTTTATTCATTTTATTTCCAATCTTTCTGTTACCCCCGAAATTTTTACGATGTGGCAAGTTTCATAAGCTTATCATTAACGTTGTACACTGATACTATTCGATCATTGTTGTTTTCATGACCTTTACCTTGAATGATATTGTATTTATAAAGAGGCAGCACTTCCCTCAGGGAGTCACACCTAGTGATACGTGGCTGGCGACCACGGGGCCCCGAGCTGAGTCCTGGCATTGCTTCCACTCACTTACGTCAGGCTCCTCACTTATATCTTTCCTATCTGGCCACCCTCGACCAGCTCTTGTTCTCTTCTGACCCTGACGCTATTAGGTTTGGAGGGCTAGGGGTCTTTCATTTTCCAACCTATACTTCTCATGCAGCGTCTGACCCGGAGCGGGCGGCTGCAAAAGGCGTCTGTATCCCATGTTAGGGGCGGCCTCCAGAACTGCGGAAGGCAACGGAATACCACCGCAGATTATCGTCCCTGCATAATGCAGTCTCCATTTTATGCACAAAAAATGGCTTCCTCTCATGTTAAATCAGTGTCCGGAGGTAAAATAGTCCCCCATTCGGATCTCCGGGGGGGACAACTTAAAAGGAGGCAAAAAATAAAAACGAGAATTGGTACCTGGAATGTCAGAACTCTGCTACAAGCAGGAAAACTAGAAAACCTTAAAAGAGAGATGGAAAAGAATCATACGGACCTCGTTGAAGTTGCTGAGGTAAGATGGAATGGACATGGAGAGTTGCAGTCAAATGAACATGTATTCTACTACTCAGGAGGAGAAGTAAAAGGAATTAATGGAGTAGAAATGATTATGACAGAGGAATTGGCTAAATATGTGGAATATGTAGACTATGCAAATGACCGGGTTATTGGTGTAAGGCTGAAAGGAGCACAAAAATATTTACTGATTGTCCAGGTGTATATGCCCACTTCAAAACATGATGACAAAATTGTAGAGGAAACGTACAATGTAATAGAGAGAATAATGGACGAAAATAGAAAATGCTGCAAAATAGTAATGGGAGACTGGAGCGCCATTGTGGGAGAAGGGAAAGAGGGAAACATAGTAGGCAGCCGTGGTCTTGGAAAGAGAAATGACAGAAGTGAATGGTTAATTGACTTCTGCGGGGAAAGGCAGCTGATAGCGGCAAACACATGGCTCAAGAACCACAAGAGGAGGCTCTACACTAGGAAATCAACAGGGGATAAATACAGAAACCAAATCGATTTTATACTGGTAGAAGAAAGATACAGGAATGGAATCAAGAAGGTGCACACATTACCAGGTGCAGATATTAATAGTGACCACAACTTACTTATGGCAGAAATAGAAATAAGAATGAAAAAATTGAAGAAGGCGACCATGGTGAAGAAGTGGGATTTATAGAAGATCAGATCCAACAAAGAACAGATTACAGAAATGCTGTCTCGGGACTTTCTAAACACATTACGAGACAAAGAAGCACCTGATAATGCCAACGAGTACTGGAATATGCTGAAAGAAGGAATCATTAATGCAGGACAGCAAAATATAGGATATGTAAAAGGGAAAAGGTAAAAAAAAACCATGGGTCACACAAGAAATGATTTCCAAGATGGAGGAGAGAAGAAAATTGAAAAACAAGAACACTGAAGATGCAAAAAAGATATACCGAAAGTTAAATAACGAACTGCGAAGAGAAACAGAGCAGGCTAGGAAAATATGGCTAAAAGAGGAATGTGATGAAATTGAAGAACTGGACAGGAAGGGAAGATACGACTTACTATACAACAGAGCAAAGACTATGACATAGAAACAAAACTCAGGAAGTACTACTATGGAAATTTTGAGTAAAGACGAAGAGGCAGTGTACAAAGATCGTGACGATGTCCTCCAGAGATGGGAAGAATATATAAAAGAGCTATATGACACAAATAGCACACCAGAAACTCTGGAACTTGAATCACACAACAGTGTAAGTGATGACGAGAAAGGACCGACCATCATAATGGAAGAAGTACAGTCTGCCATAGCTGCAATGAAAAATGGCAAAGCGGTAGGTACAGATACAATACCGGGAGAAATACTAAAATGCTTGAACCACGATGGAATAAGAGAAATATTGAGGTTATGTAATAAAATATATGACTGTGGTGAATGGCCCGAGGACTTTCTGACAACAGTAATGATTCCATTACCGAAAAAACAAGGAACCAAGAAATGCAGCGAGTACAAGACAATCAGCCTCATTTCACATGCAGCCAAAGTGATGTTAAGAATAATTAATAAAAGACTTGAAAAAGTAATGGAGGACAATCTTGGCGAGGAGCAGTTTGGCTTTTGACAGAATACCGGCACCAGAGATGCAATAGGGCTCCTACGAATCTTGAGAGAAAGGTTTATTGAAAAAGCAAGAGACCTAGATATGTGCTTCATCGACCTAGAAAAGGCATTTGACAATGTGGTTTAGGACAAGCTGGCGACTATAGTGAGGGAAAAGAGAGTGGACTGGAAAACCTGGAGACTTATAAACTCATTATATCGTAATCAAAAAGATTCAGTTAAAGTGAGAGGAGAAAGTACAAACTGGATCAGACTAGGAAAAGCAGTAAGACAAGGATGCTGTTTATCACCTACTCTTTTTAACTTCTACTTGGAAAATATGATTGACCAATGCTCATCAGATGACAAAGGAGTAGAAATTGGAGGAAGAAGAGTAGGGTGTTTGAGATTTGCTGATGACATGGTTCTCTAGCCACAGGGGAAAAAGAATTACAGGATTTGGTGGACACCATTGCAACTAACGGAAAAAATATGGAATGAAAATTAACACAAATAAAACAAAAGTAGTGGCACTAGGAGGAAATAAGGAAATAAAAATTATGCTGAATGGAGAAACATTAGAACAGGTGCAAAATTTTAAGTATCTTGGAAGCAGGATAGACACCGACTGGAAGTGCACCACAGAAATTAAAACAAGGATAGCAATGGCAAAAGAGGCGTTTTATAAGAAAAGGAGAATCTTCTGCAGCGGTCTGGACAGAGAACTCAGAAAGAGACTCATAAAATGTCTTGTATGGAGTGTTCTTCTATATGGCGCTGAAACATGGACTATGAAGAAAAAAGACAGAGAGAGGCTGAAGGCTTTTAAGATCTGGACACGGCGGAAGATGGAAAGAATAAGTTGGGTGGACAGAGTAAAAAATGAAAAGGTACTGAGAAGAGTGGGAGAGAAAAGACAGTTACTATATGTAATAAAGAGAAGAAAAAGAAATTGAATTGGGCATACATTAAGAAAGAATGACGGACTGATAAAAACAGTTTTAGAAGGTTCTGTAGAAGGGAAAAGGAAGCGAGGAAGGAAGAGATTCCAGATACTGAATGACATGATGGACGGTACAACATACAGCAGCCTTAAGAAGTAATCAATGGATCGCAGAAAATGGAGAGGCAAAGGACCTGCTAATATAGCAGATAACTGATGATGATGAGCACTTAGTACACCAAGTGGAAAGTCTTTCCAAAATATTACGCGTTAACTTATCTGATCATTCAACGATGATTCTTTCCTGAAAACAACAACATCGTCAGCGAGTATCTTAACTCTACCTGCTGACACTATTCGATAATTCGTAGATATGTGTCGAGATTAATGACGATCATGTTATGATTCCCTGGGGCAAATTAGAAGTTACTTTCGTGACTGTTGTACGTTCACCTTCCAGTAAACAGTATCGACCCGTAATAGCGGAAAATTTAGAGCATATTGCTGAAGGTGTTGTGTTTGGTATGAGCGCATACGTCTGGATTTTCGTAGTTATCGTCAGAAAAGTACGGAGCAGGGAAAACAACGAAAATAAACTTATGAGCCATAACATTATTAATATCCGTTTAACAGAGTGTTGGACCACATTAAGAACGTAAAACAGATGTGATTCAGCGTCGTATGGCTTTGATAAAACATTAGTTGGTGTCCGGAGGTATATGAAAACAAATTCCTACGCACAGGCCACGCATTTTCTGTGTATTACGGTTCGGCGGTTTGAGGTTACCGAGTTGACGGCCACTGAATCCTAGACGTGTGCCATCGATTTCCAGTGCGAAGGCCAATACGTCAGGTGTAGCTCATTGTCGTGCTTTTCAAATCACTGTAGCAAAATTTTAGCCTTGAATACGAAGGGTTACAGTACTGGAAGTACAGTGCTGGAAGTCACGGAAAACATCAAGCATGAAGAGATGCACTTGGACCACAATATTGTTCACCGACTTGTAGCAAGAAGCGTGATTCCTCCGACGACAGTTTCCACTGCTCCAAGGTCCAATGTCTAATATGTCCAATCTCTAATGTCCCACTCCCGCTGCAATCTTAATTGACGGTCACGTTGTGTCAAATGACGTCGGATCAACAAAGGAACACACAAAAATCGTCTGCTAATAAGCTCTACGTTCAAGAGTGTGCGTTGAACGAAGTTCTCCAAAAGACTTGCGGCAGCACTTTCATAGCAGTCTGTCATAAGACATCGCACAGATCGCCTTCTATACGGCTTTACAGAGCTGCAAGCCTTTGATCTCAACGTTCTGTGATGAGAAATGGACGCGCAACACTTTGTCACTTATTCGGGATTTCACCGTCCTTTAACCACTTCTCATGGACACGAAAGTGACACGCGAACAACTGATCAGCTTCACCGTTTCCAAAGCGCTCGTTCCCAGTGATTGGATCACAACAACTTGCACGTTATCAGTGTCGCCTATGCGAGTGTATGTAGATGTTTGCGGCCTGTATCGTCGCTGGTATGATTCCTCATTTATCTCTGCTACGATCAAGTACCATTATCATCGCGTCACTAGCGTTCTTCGAGCTATACCATCTTCATGGGGAGAAATTACGATTCGAGTCACATAGAGGTCGAACATTGGTCCATTACTATTCTTGCTTGATGCTGAATATCTGCCTTTTTAGTTGAATCAGGAAGCAGAATTAGTCCTGTTTGCATATGATGATATAAGCTTTGGGGTGAAGCCGAACATAGAAGCATCAATAAAGAATATAGCGTTGACCTTTTTGTGAAAGTTATTGAATAATTCTGCACAAATGGCTAGCTTTAAACTTTGCAAAAGCGCATTTCATACACTTTTCTACTGTCCAAAATATCCCACTTCTTTTTAAACTCGAATATCGACAAGAGATAATAAACTAAGACTAATTTTTTTATTTACTTATTATGTAAGTGTTCTATGTTTGTTCTGTTGGCACATTCGACAATATAGTGTCGATCTTGAATTTGAACTGCGGAACGACTAAATAGCTAACTAGCTAAATAACATGCCCACATCACCAAGAGGCAGACGTTCAGTGTTGTGGTGGGCAGTGGTCATAATGTTTCGGCTCATATGTGTATATTATTTGAATATTGGTTTAAGGTGACGTTTTTACCATTTGTCGATGGATAAATTTGGAAGGCTTTCTCAGAGAATTGTCTACTAGAAGAACTGTGTTATCAGAGTGGCTTTATTAACTATAGAGCTTTTCATTTTAGTAATAACCCTGAAAGCGTGAGATCCATCATACGAAGGACCAATGACTCGACGTAGCATGGGCTCGGTATGACGATAGAAGTCGCCTGCAGAAATATTGAGCTAAGCCGGCTCTACATCCGTCCGTCATTGAGGAAGTGTTGCTTGTTCAGGGGTTTGTACATAACCTGACCTCCCTATTATGTCCCGTAAATGTTTGGTTGGATTCATGTCAGGCGAACTTGGTGGCCAAGTCAATCGCTCAAACTGTCCAGAACGTTCCTCAAACCAGTCGCGAACAATACTTACCCGGTGACATGGCGCATCTTCGTTTGGGAACGTGACGTTCCGAGTGGCTTCAAATGGATACAAGTAAGCCAATATAACCATTTCCAGTCAATGATAGGTTTAACTGGTGTGGAGGACCCACTCCATTGCATGTGAACGCAGCTCACACCATTACGGAGCCAACGTCAGATTTCCCAGTGTCATGCTGATAACTTGGATCCATGGCTTCGTGGAGTCTGGCAGGCCATTGTGGCCGAGCAGTTGTAGGCGCTTAAGTCCGGAACGGCGTTGCTGCTACGTTCGCAGGTTCGAATCCTGCCTCGGGCACGTATGTGTGGAATGTCCTTAGGTTAGTTAGATTTAAGTAGTTCTACTTCTAGGGGACTGATGAATTCAGAAGTTAAGTCCCATAGTGCTCTGAGCCATTTGAATCATTTTTGGGTCTGCACGGCACTCTAACCCTACCATCAGTTCCTATCAAGGGAAATCGCGGGCACCTGACCAGGCAACGGTTTTCTAGGGCTAAGCTGATGTCACGAGCCCAGGAGAGGCGATGCAGGCGAAGTTGTGCTGTTAACAAAGGCACACGCGTCGGTCATCTGCTGCCGGGTACGTTCTTCGTAGGTTCCACACTGATTTCTGCGCTATTTCGGTGTCGCTTGTCCGTTAGCCCTGACAACTCTAAAGAAACGCCGCCGCTCTCGGCCATTAAGTGAAGGCCGTCGGCCACTATGTTGTCCGAGGTGAGAGGTAATGCATGAAATTTGGTATCCTCGGCACACTATTGACGGTGTGGATCACGGAATACTGAATTCCCTAACGCCATCCCAAATGAAATGTCCCATGCGTCTCGCTCCAAGCACCATCCCGCGCTCAAATTCTCTTAATTCCCTATCTGCAGCACGGCCTTGCCGCAGTGGATACACCGGTTCCCGTGAGATCACAGAAGTTAAGCACTGTCGGGCGTGGCCGGCGCTTGGATGGGTGACCATCCAGCCGCCATGCGCTGTTGCCACTTTTCGGGGTGCACTCAGCCTCGTGATGCGAATTGAGGAGCTACTCGACCGAGCAGTAGCGGCTCCGGTCAAAGAAAACCATCATAACGACCGGAAGAGCGGTGTGCTCACCACACGCCCCTCCTATCCGCATCCTCACCTGAGGATGACACGGCGGTCAAATGGTTCAAATGGCTCTGAGCACTATGGGACTTAACAGCTATGGTCATCAGTCCCCTAGAACTTGGAACTACTTAAACCTAACTAACCTAAGGACATCACACAACACCCAGTCAGCACGAGGCAGCGAAAATCCCTGACCCCGCCGGGAATCGAACCCGGGAACTCGGGCGTGGGAAGCGAGAAACACGGCGGTCGGATGGTCCCGATGGGCCATTCGTGGCCTGAAGACGGAGTGCATTTTTGTCCCTATGTGCAGCCATAGTCGAGTCGGGAATCCTTCCACATGAATCACTTTGGTACGAAGGACAGCTCCGCCAACGCACTGTCCATTTATACCTTGTGTACGCGATCCTATCGCCATCTGTATATGTGCATATCACTGTCCCACACTTGAGTCCCGTGAGAGTACTGTCATGTACATACATTCGCTATGTAAAATAGTATGTCATTTGAAAAGTGATTATATATACCAATTTACAATTCTTTTTAAAACGTAGAACTCATCACAAGTGGTACATCTAATGTATTCAGTCTGGATTTTAAAAAAACTATGGGAAATATGTACTTTTTTTCTCAGGCGCATTCTCGTGCCGTGTGTCCGTTTGCAAACTCATAACGTCCACGTGAAGCGGACCTCAACTCTAGCTGACGATTTTGCACCCTGTGACGGTGGTCTGTGCGGCTATGCCTACGTCAGACAGATAGTGGCTGACAAAATTCAAGACAGAGAGGTCGAGAGAGAATGACATAGCCCTTAGTTTCTGGCCCAAATTCCAACGGACTCGTTTGTGCAGTGCCATTTTCAAGAGCTTGTGTATTGAACGCCGTTTCAACGTGCTCGAACCCATATTGTGAAAGTGCGCAGAACAACGTATGCATCTGCACATCTACTGAATTGATGACTGTACCAATGCTAGCGGGGGGCACTTTTTTATCTTTATTTTAAGTGGTAGGATTAGGGTTCCCACTCCCTGTCTTACACCTTAACATTCTTCTGTTGTACGCTAACGGAGCTATATGTGTAGTATACGGGAAACAATAAAAGTAATAATAATAATGTCGTGTAAAAGAAAGTGTAATTAGATGAATGACGAACACTGGCTTCACTTAACAAAGGTTTATTCAGCACCTGCATTAACAAGAGCGCGGAGCGAAATACCTCCGGACAGAACACAGACATTGTATATACAGCTACACAACATTGCAGTACTATGACTCTTGACATTTGTTGAAACTTCTAGAATGTACTCGAACTTATATAGAAATTAAAATCGTACAGTCCATGTGAGATTTGAACTAGCAACCCTCTATGCAACGGTTTAGTACCATAACCACTATACCACAGTGCAACTCGAATTCTTCAGCGAAATTACTCCCTTCTTAAGAGAACAGTGTCTCGGTGTTACGTCGGCCTAGTCCGGAAACGAGTCATCGGTCCAGCTTACTCCAACTCCTGATGACTGATTCTCGCCCTGTCGGTGATGATCTTAGAACTTCTTTTGCCGCTACGCTCTTCGTCACCTTTCCGATAGTTGCCTGTCGCTGGAGCTTCGAAATGATGCTTGGTTGCACGATTCCTATAGGGCTTCATTCGAAGGACGTGGACCGTATCTCTGATCTTGCGTCGTCTTGCTTACGGGTCGAAATCTTAACTTCATAAGCAACATCAGACAACTGTCTTACAACCTTATAAGGTCCAAAGTAGCGCCTGAGGAGCTTCTCAGAGAGACAAACCTTCCGAACAGTAATGAAGATCCAGACGAGGTCACCAGCCTGGTAGATAACAGGGCGGTGGTTCGCGTCATACCTTCGACGATTGTTTTCTTGAGCCTGCAGCGTGCGGAGTCGAGCTAACTACCGAACTTCCTCAGCTCTGGTCAACACCTGGCCGATGTAGTCGTCGTCCACATCATCAAAATGTAACGGAAACACAGTGTCCATCGTCGTAGTCGCCGCACGCCCATGCACCAGGAAAAATGGATTGAATCCTGTGGTGTCTTGTTTGGCGGTGTTGTAGGCAAACGTCACGAAAGGTAGCATCTCATCCCAGTTGCTCTGCTCAACATTGACGAACATTGATAGCATGTCGGCCAAGGTCTTATTAAGGCGTTCCGTAAGCCCGTTAGTTTGCGGATGGTAGGCAGTCGTCATGCGATGAGTAATGTTGTACCGACGGTTTATCTCTGTCACAAGATTCGATTGAAAAACTTTGCCTCGATCCGTAGTTAATGACCTTTGGGCACCGTGTTTTAATAAATGTCTTCCAAGATGAATTTGGCTACCTTGGATGCTTCGGCTGTTTTCACGGCTTTTGTAATGGCGTAGCGTGTCAGATAATCAGTGCAAACAATAACCCATCTATTGCCACTAGCAGGCGTTGGAAATCACCCGAGGAGGTCAATCGCAACACGATGGAAAGGCGTTTCGGCTGTTGGAATTGGTACGAGTCGGCCACGTGGTTTCTGAGACACTGCCTTTCTCCTCTGGCACTCTCGACAGTGCGACACATAGTGACGGACACTCCTAAATAAACCTGGCCAGAAAAATCTATTGCGGATTCTATTATATATCTTAATAAATCCCAAATGTCCGGCCTCAGGTGTGATGGAATTTCTGTACAACATCTAAGCGCATGTCTTTAGGAATCACTGGTAGCCACCTCTTTCCAAACGGATCAAAGTTTCTCTTGCAAAGTAATCCATTAACTACATTAAAAGGTCCTTTCACATCCTGTGATCGATTTAAGGCAAGTACAATTTGAGATATCTTGGCGTCTTTCTTCTGCTCAGCAGAGAGATCTTGGAGTGCAGCGAGACACTCACTATCTTCATCAAAGTCTTGATAGTTTTGCACAGCGTTTCTTGAGAGACAGTCGGCCCATTGCTGTTTTCTTCCACTTTTGTACACTATGGTAATGTCATACTCTTGAAGACGTAGTGCCTACCTGGCGAGTCGTCTAGTTGGATCCTTAAGACACGTCAACCAACAAAGTGAATGGTCGTCTGTAACAACTGTGAGTGGCCGAAATTTTCACATGGGCCAGATCACAGCAAGGCATTCTCTTTCAGTAGCTCAGTAGTTTCTCTCGGCTTATGTAAGTGTCCTAGAAGCATAGGCTGTAACCTTTCCTTTTCCATCCGAAATTTGCACCAGAAGAGCATCGATCCCATACCCGTTGGCATCTGTGTGTAGTTTTGTAGGTGATCTCTCATCGTACAGACCAAGTACAGGTTCAGTCGTCAGAGCCTTTCGCAGCACATCGAAAGAATCTTGCTGAGCACCACCCCAGATAAATTTAGCAGTAGCTTTTAAAAACTCTTGGAGTGGCCTTGGTTTGATACAAAAGTCTTTGATAAAACGATGGTAATAAGAACATAATACGAGGAAGTTTCTCACATCTCTAATGCTTTTAGAAATAGGAAATTCGGTTATAGATCTCACCTTTTCCGGGGCTGGCGGCACACCTTCGTTTGACACAGGGTCTCCAAGTATTTTGATTTCTTTAGCTCCAAAGAGACACTTCCATCGATTAAGTTTCAGTCCTCCTTGTTGGAGACACTTAATAACGGCCCTCAGTCTTTTTATATGTTCATCAAATGTCTCCGAGAACACTATAATGTCATATAAATAAAAAAGACACATTGTCCACTTCAGATGACGTAGAATATTATCCATCATCCCTTCAAAAGTTTCTGGTGCATCACACAAACCAAACGGCATTACCTCAAACTCTTACAGGCCCTCAGTGGTGATGAATGCAGTTTTCTCACGGTCAGTCTCCTCTACTTCGATTTGCCAGTATCCCAGTATATGTCCATGGTTGAGAAAAACTTAGCCTCCATCAAACAATCTAGTGAATCGTCAATTCGTGGAAGAGGGTAAACGTCCTTTTTAGTTATCTTATTAAGCTTACTGTAATCAACACAAAAGCGCCAGCTGCCATCCTTCATCCTGACGAGGACCACTGGTGACGACCATGGGCTCTGCGAAGGCTGATTAATGTCATTCTTCATCATTTTCCCTACCTCATCACGAATTATACGACGTTCTGTTGCTGACACACGGTATGCTCTCTAGTTTATTGGTTGATGGCCTCCAGTGTTAATCCGGTTCTTCACCTGTAGATTGAAGCATTCGGAGAACTCTTGAAGAATGGCAAGTAGCTTTTTGTCTTGTTCCTTGATGAGATCTGGTGATAGTTGAGCTAGAAGATTTTGTCTCGTAGGGATAGCGCTAATTTCGCCCACAGACTCGGCATGGGAGGATTCTATGACCCTTAGATGTTCTTCAATTAATGGCCCTGCGTTTGATAGATTTATGCATCTTGGAAGGATGTGCAGTTCTCGACAACAGTTAACTATCAACAATTCACCGAATCCATTCCTAAATGAGATGACAGAGCCTGGGAAGACCTAGTTATTCTTCAGTGGTATGCTTCTCTAGCATTCCACTACAAGATCCGTGGGCTGATGCATGGCATGATGCATGACAGTTAACTTTCTATCACTAACTGCAGAAAGATCACCCATGCAGCACACATAGTCTCCACATACTCAGATGAGCATTTTCTTGTCCACAGTATCTCATTTCATGTAGCACAATCTTCGACCGTCCACAATCTATAATTGCCTGAGAAGCTTTCAAAAACTCTCATCCGGGAATGACGTCATGACTACACTCATGTAGGACGATAAATTCTAAGGGCTGTGTATGGCCACTTACAGCCACATCAAAGGAACATCTTCATGTGGGTTTTACATATTTCCTGTTAGCCACCTTCAGCACAGATGGCGAATAGTTTTCTGCAACTGGTGATGGTACTTCTCCGAAATGACTAAATATGATGCTCCAGAGTCCACAAGAGCTTGGGCTGGTCGGCCTTCCATGAGGATATCGACTTAGTTTCCTATCATTTTTGTAGTGATAGACGGCGGAGGATTTTTCTCTACGGCAGCCTCACCTCCATGAAAGGTCGCACCCTTTAGTTTTCCAGGTTGCGGCGGCTACGTGATCGGCTGGAGCTTCTAAATGGCGATGGACACCTAGATCGGCGTGTTGGGGAGCGTCTTCTCCAGCGGATAGCTTGCGGCGATGCTGAACTACGTCGTCCTGCACTCACATCTTCTTGATCATCTTCGTCGTCCCGGAGTTGGCGTCGGCTAAGATCGGTCTCCTCTCTTGTGGCGCGGGCGTCATCAAATATCCGCCGCCTTTCTCGACAATAGCGCACCACATGTCCCGGTCGTCCACAGTGTAAAGATACTGGTTGGTTATCCTGGGTGCTCCAGACATCAGTCTTCCTTGGTGCCCAAACAGGTACCTCATGCAGGGCATTGTAGGATCGTAATTCCACCTCGGTCTCGACTTTTTCATCGTTTTAAAAGGAAATGAATGACGAGAGGTCGGGTTCATTGTCTCTTCGATTTCCAACCTTATGACCTCTTCATGTGTCTCGATTTTTTGCTCGCCATTTTATCCAAGTGCCTTCTGCACTTTCTCTCTCACTATCTGACGAAGAAAACTTGTTAAAGTAGTTGCTTCCCCCATCACAGACAATGATACGACGTTTGGAAGCCGTTCAAACGTCTTGCGTGTAATTCATTTTTGATGCATTGTCTCGATATACTGGCACCATTTTATGAAGTCGTCTGCTGTCGAAACGTCCTTCAGGAGTAGCTCAAGCCACACTGCGATGTGTGTGCGAGGGTACTTGTGATATCATTAACTGACGATGATTCTGTTCATAAAGGATTTAATCAGCATGAGTTAAATGGCTTGGTACGGGATTTTGGAGTATCCAAAAAAGCATCAGAACTTCTAGCATCAAGTATGTAGAAGTCGATGTGGAAATAGTGGAGATTCCATCAAGGAAATGAATACTTGTCCCGTACCCGTCGTCACTTACACTGCTGCCATCGTGAACTGACCACAAGTACAGGTGGACAGTAGGGACAGGAAGCAAGGAAACTCATAACATTCTACTGTGCACCTCCCCCTCACAGTGACGTCAGTGTACTTGCTCATAAAAGGGGGCAGTAGAGGAATACTGCAGGTGAGGCGAAGAAGCATGCATTTTCAGATGATGTAAAACATAACCAAGAATACTTTGACTGAAACCAGGTACAAAAAGGTTCTCGGACTAACTGAAGTAAAGTGACCGACGACTGACGACCCCCACGCACAACTCGGAGGGCATTAGCGTCCCAGTGAGGTCCTAGTAGGCCCTCCCCAGACTCGCGACCTCTCCCTCTCCCGTCGACAATTTGGCCGGCTGTCGGACAGCTTGCAGAACTGACAACCTAATATTAGTTGTCTTGTGACAGCCAGAGCGAGAGCACCAGCAGCAGCGAGTACTGTTTGTATAAAGCGTTTATTTTGCATTTTGTTTACGACCTTCCACTAAGGAAAGGATTCTATTTGTGTTTATCAGCTCTGCATAGTAACTAACAGTTCTTGATAAAACTTTACGTAGTTTTCGTGTTAGATTTCTTAGTGTTTTCTTGATCGTTTAGAACAGAAAGCGCCCTAAAACCGTCTTTTGTTTGTTTCGCGGCCGTTAGCCACTAGTCACTTGAATCAGCAGTTGTCTTGTGACAGCCAGAGCGAGAGCACCAGCAGCAGCGAGTACTGTTTGTATAAAGCGTTTTTGTACTTATTTGCTGCGCTTAGCCTTTAAATAGTTTTTCTGGGAAAACCTAGCGTAGTTTTCGCGTCTCGTATTTCAGTGAGTGTTTCTTGATTATCAGAGTAGCTCATCAGAAGATTATCTTGGGAATTTGTCACCGTATAGAGTAGGGTACACATAGTCATGTGTAGGGACTGTGGTTGTTGTGAGCGGACGCAAGGAGAATTGGCCACTCTTCGGGGGCAGGTGGAGGCTTTGTCTGTTAGGCTCATCGAGCTCGAGGCGCAGGCGTCGGCTCGTAGTGGCGTTGGGGCAACTGTGGTGAGACCTATGCCTACTTCGGTGGCCTTGGAATCACATGGAACCCCTGATGTCGCTGCGTCTTCCGGCAGTGAGCATCTTACCGGTCAGCCATCACTCCAGGGTGAATGGCGGACAGTGGTGGGCTCGCGCGTGCCTGGCCGAAAGGCGAAGGTGAGATCTGGCCGCGTGGCAGCTGCCTTACCCCTTTCCAACAGGTACGGGGTGCTTCCTAGTGGTGATGACATCGTTTCCGAGCCACCACAGGATGCCTCGCCTGTTGGGCCAGTGGCCGATTCTCCGGCAAGGTCCCGACAGTCACAGAGGGCGGGCCTATTAGTTATAGGGAGCTCCAACGTTAGGCGGGTTATGGAGCCCCTCAGGAAAATAGCGGGTAGGTCGGGGAAGAATGCCAGTGTGCATTCGGTGTGCTTGCCGGGGGGTCTCGTCCGTAATGTGGAGGAGGCCCTTCCGGCAGCTATTGAACGCACTGGGTGTGACCGGCTGCAGATAGTAGCACATGTCGGAACGAATGACGCCTGCCGCTTGGGTTCTGAGGCCATCCTTGGTTCCTTCCGGCGGCTGGCTGATTTGGTGAAGACAACCAGCATCGCACGCGGAGTGCAAGCTGAGCTTAATATCTGCAGCATAGTGCCCAGAGTCGATCGCGGTCCTCTGGTTTGGAGCCGTGTGGAGGGTCTAAACCAGAGGCTCAGACGACTCTGCGACTATAATGGTTGCAAATTCATCGACCTCCGTTATTGGGTGGAGAACTGTAGGGCCCCCCTAGACAGGTCAGGCGTGCACTACACACCGGAAGCAGCTACTAGGGTAGCAGAGTACGTGTGGCGTGCACACGGGGGTTTTTTAGGTTAGAGGGACCCCCCCTTGGGCGAAACGATGAAATACCTGATGGCTTACCAGAGAGAACATTATCATCGTTGATAAAGAACCTCCGTCCTCAGAGACCAAAAACAGGAAAAGTTAACGTAATATTGGTAAACTGCAGGAGTATCCAGGGCAAGGTTCCTGAATTAGTATCTCTTATTGAAGGAAATAGTGCGCATATAGTATTAGGAACGGAAAGTTGGTTAAAACCGGAAGTGAACAGTAACGAAATCCTAGACACAGAATGGAATATATACCGCAAGGATAGGATAAACGCCAATGGTGGAGGAGTATTTATAGCAGTAAAGAATTCAATAATATCCAGTGAAGTTATTAGCGAATGCGAATGTGAAATAATCTGGGTTAAGTTAAGTATCAAAGGTGGGTCAGATATGATAGTCGGATGCTTCTATAGACCACCTGCATCAGCAACCGTAGTAGTTGAGCGCCTCAGAGAGAACCTGCAGAACGTCGTGAAGAAGTTTCGTGATCATACTATTGTAATAGGGGGAGACTTCAATCTACCAGGTATAGAATGGGATAGTCACACAATCAGAACTGGAGCCAGGGACAGAGACTCTTGTGACATTATCCTGACTGCCTTGTCCGAGAATTACTTCGAGCAGATAGTTAGAGAACCAACTCGTGAAGCTAACGTTTTAGACCTCATAGCAACAAATAGACCGGAACTTTTCGACTCCGTGAATGTAGAAGAGGGTATCAGTGATCATAAGTCAGTGGTTGCATCAATGACTACAAGTGTAATAAGAAATGCCAAGAAAGGAAGGAAAATATATTTGCTTAACAAGAGTGATAGGGCACAAATCGCAGAATATCTGAGTGACCACCATCAAACGTTCATTTCTGAGGAAGAGGATCTGGAACAAAAATGGAAAAAATTCAGAAACATCGTCCAGTACGCCTTAGATAAGTTCGTACCGACTAAGGTCCAAAGCGAGGGGAAAGATCCACCGTGGTATAACAATCATGTACGAAAGGTACTACGGAAACAAAGAAAGCTTCATCATAGGTTTAAGAGTAGTCGAATCATAGCTGATAAGGAAAAGCTGAACGAAGCGAAAAAGAGCGTAAAGAGAGCAATGAGAGAAGCATTCAACGAATTCGAACATAAAACATTGGCAAACAATCTAAACAAGAACCCTAAAAAGTTTTGGTCATATGTAAAATCGGTAAGTGGATCTAAATCCCCTATTCAGTCACTCGTTGACCACGATGGCACCGAAACAGAGGAAGACCGAAGAAAGGCAGAAATACTGAATTCAGTGTTCCGAAACTGTTTCACTGCGGAAAATCGTAACACGGTCCCTGACTTCAGCCGTCGCACGGACGCCAAAATGGAAAATATTGAAATAAACGATATCGGAATTGAAAAACAACTGCTATCACTTAGTAGCGGAAAAGCATCCGGACCAGACGAGATACCCTTAAGATTCTACAGTGATTATGCTAAAGAACTTGCCCCCTTTCTATCAGCAATTTATCGTAGATCTCTGGAAGAACGTAAAGTACCTAGCGACTGGAAGAAAGCGCAGGTCGTTCCCATTTTCAAGAAGGGTCATAAATCAGATGCGAATAATTATAGGCCTATTTCGCTTACGTCAATCTGTTGTAGAATAATGGAACATGTTTTGTGTTCTCGTATTATGACGTTCTTAGATAATACAAATCTCCTACATCATAACCAACATGGATTCCGCAAACAGAGATCATGTGAAACTCAGCTCGCCCTATTTGTCCAAGAAATTCACAGTGCCGTAGACACTGGCGAGCAGATTGATGCCGTATTCCTGGACTTCAGGAAGGCATTTGATACGGTTCCGCACTTACGTTTAGTGAAAAAAATACGAGCTTACGGAATATCGGACCAGGTTTGTGACTGGATTCAGGATTTCCTAGAAGAAAGAACACAACATGTCATTCTTAACGGTTCAAAATCTGCAGATGTAGAGGTAATTTCGGGAGTACCGCAAGGAAGCGTGATAGGACCTTTATTGTTTACAATATACATAAATGACTTAGTTGAAAACATCGGTAGCTCCGTGAGGCTATTTGCAGATGACACGGTTGTCTACAAGAAAGTAGCAACATCAGAAGACTCGTACGTACTCCAGGAAGACCTGCAGAGGATTAATGAATGGTACGACAGCTGGCAGCTTTCCCTAAACGTAGATAAATGTAATATAATGCGCATACATAGGGGCAGAAATCCATTCCAGTACGATTATGCCATAGGTGGTAAATCATTGGAAGCGGTAACGACCGTAAAATACTTAGGAGTTACTATCCGGAGCGATCTGAAGTGGAATGATCACATAAAACAAATAGTGGGAAAAGCAGGCGCCAGGTTGAGATTCATAGGAAGAATTCTAGGAAAATGTGACTCATCGACGAAAGAAGTAGCTTACAAAACGCTTGTTCGTCCGATTCTTGAGTATTGCTCATCAGTATGGGACCCTTACCAGGTTGGATTAATAGAAGAGATAGACATGATCCAGCGAAAAGCAGCGCGATTCGTCATGGGTACATTTAGTCAGCGCGAGAGCGTTACGGAGATGCTGAACAAGCTCCAGTGGCGGACACTTCAAGAAAGGCGTTACGCAATACGGAGAGGTTTATTATCGAAATTACGAGAGAGCACATTCCGGGAAGAGATGGGCAACATATTACTACCGCCCACATATATCTCGCGTAATGATCACAACGAAAAGATCCGAGAAATTAGAGCAAATACGGAGACTTACAAGCAGTCGTTCTTCCCACGCACAATTCGTGAATGGAACAGGGAAGGGGGGATCAGATAGTGGTACAATAAGTACCCTCCGCCACACACCGTAAGGTGGCTCGCGGAGTATAGATGTAGATGTAGATGTAGTGTCAGATCAGTTTAAGACAGTAACCATGTAAAACACGAGAATAATCCACCACGTAAATCTTCCGCAAATTTGTTCCCGCTTTTTTAAAAAAGATTTTAAGATTTAAGCCCAATAATTAATCATCGATAAGTTCAATAAAACTACTACCAAGCCATTTAACTCATGCTGATTAAATCCTTTATGAACAGAATCATCGCCACCTTTAAAATCTTCCTCGCTGCGTTCACTTCGATTTTCGCCCGACGGATCTTCTTGTATTTCCAATGAGGGTAATTCTTCAAACACTGGCACTGGAATTTCAGCTGAATGCGGCACAGGGCGTATTTCTGACTTTAAAGTAGGGTAATCTATTTTATATTAGTTTCTTGTTGTTATATCCTGACGTTTTTACTATACAAAAGTAACAATCACTCGACTGGTCTTTGAGTTCTCACCAAATCATTGGTATACCAAACAGAAGTTTATCGCTGGTTTCTTCTGTCCATATTCTCAAACCCTCCACACACTGCTAGCAGACTTTGTGAGGGGCCCATGATTTATCATTGTCCCCAATTTTTACTTTAAAATAAGGAAAATAGGCTTCCCTGACAAAATTACTGATGTTTGCCCGTTGACCGGGCATTGTAAAACTGCCACCTATGTAACAAAACGAATTGGGGCTGTTTAAGCAGTTACGACGCGGACTATCAGCGGCAGACATAAAGAAACTTTTTCTTTTATATATAAATAAGAAGAAAATACCGCTAATATTGTGTAAATACAAATTCTTGCCTTACTCGTCGGAAACCGGCTTCGCTATATCAGAGCGACAAGTACACCTGTTTACTACTGCGTCTCATGCGTAACTGGCCACATTAGTCTAGACAATATGAATCTAAATCTGTCGCCCGGCGTCACTATCCCCTCCAGTCGTCACTGGTTTAAGGTTCGCCGACAGAGTGCAGCACTGCTTTCTGTAACAAACACGTTACCTGTCAGAAGCGTAATCGTATGCACAACAGCTGTAGAAAGACAACCTAATGTGATAGGAAAAAATTAATTACAGTTTTGGAATCAGCATGTCCATTTACTTCTAAAACAGCCTAAGAATCGAAGACAACAAAAATTAAGTTACAAATTGTACCCCAGTGTTATCTGTCTCCAGAACTCTGAATATATAAGATGCTAATATTTAAGCACAAGATTATTCCAAGGTAATTACAACAAATGGTCTCCAGAAATCCAGTACTCGTACAGCATTAAGACTGACTGCTCATTCAAAAATTTCACTAGATACAAATACTGCACCTTACCAACACAGGGCATTCATCCACAGTCCACAATTTCCGCTACATGACAACTGTCTCTCCATGCAGCTAGGGCTAACGGTCACCCGATTGGATGGTCTATGTAATTCTGAAACACTATTTAAAAAAAGGAGGTTAACCACTCGGAGCAAGAACTGCACTGTCTATCGAAGTAGGACTCCTATTAGTTGGACCCCTTCACAGATCCACCAAAAATCAGTACCACAAGCAACTCTAACAATATTAAAATCTTAAATTTTTAAACATGGCGGCGTAGTCAGCGACCGTTTACAAATTAAAGTTAAGGCAATTACAGCTCTCGGTCTAAAAAATCAAGGAGTGACAAAACCAGGTGAAAAGACTTACTTTTGCGACCGAGGGCTGTAATTGCTTTAACTTTAATAGAAAAATCAGTCAGTATGCAGCAACAAGGACGAATTGCAAGTAATCAGGGGAACACAGAATCCGGAAGCGAGTTAAGGACCTAATACACGTCGTTCGCTGAGACGACCGACTGACAAACGAACGGTCGTGCCTGTTTCAATTTCAGGCAAGGGAAAACGTTGCAAAGTAAATCGCCAACAGATACCTTATTACCAAGAAGTCACTTCGGCGGACGGCATCACAATAGGCGGCGGCGGCAAAACACACTTTCATGGAAAACCAATAGCCATTAGCCTTTCGCGGAATGGCTTCTGTGGTCACTTCCCGCACCAACCGCCAACCGTTGTCCTGAGCGCTTCATATCGGAGCCCCTACTTCCTCCCAGCGCTGTTCAAAAGAGACTGGCACTTCTCGGAAATTCGGCCACCGGTCACGGCTTGGAGGCAGCGCCACCGAACGACCAGAGCAGAAACCAAGCACAGGAAATCACCCAGAAGAGAAATCTACAGATGTCGGCACGGTTCAATGTAAGCTTTCAGGTCTTGGAAACATCCATCAGCTACGTAGGAAAGGCAGGAGAAAAGACAGAGAAATGAAAAGCGCTAGTAATGCTAACCCAGACCAGTAATGAAGGAGGTGTATAACTGAACGACTACTTGATCAAGTGAATGTATCTTATCATACTCTGAAATATTTAAACGCCCGCATCTCGTGGTCGTGCGGTAGCGTTCTCGCTTCCCACGCCCGGGTTCCCGGGTTCGATTCCCGGCGGGGTCAGGGATTTTCTCTGCCTCGTCATGGCTGGGTGTTGTGTGATGTCCTTAGGTTAGTTAGGTATAAGTAGTTCTAAGTTCTAGGGGACTGATGACCATAGCTGTTAAGTCCCATAGTGCTCAGAGCCATTTAGAGCCAAATATTTAAAGATGAAAGTTTCAGAGAAGAATGGCTGTGTTACATCGTCTTATTAGGAGAGATGGCTGCCTGATCGCTATCCACCTCCGTCATCGTTATCCGAACTTGCTATTATTTTACAAGAACAATGGTATAAGACAGGCCCGTCCAAACTGTGCCCCTGGGGCGCTAGCGCCCGCGATCGCCCGCGACCAGCGCCCCGGGCGAATTCGTGTGTTGCTGCAGTGGCCGAGCCGCGTCGCTTAGCTGGCCGTGCAGACCGCCCGCCTAGCCTCGCCATGCCTCTGTACGCAAATATTACAATAGATAAAAAACTATTTTGCGGCCACACATCACTGTCCTTTTCAGCAGAACTGGGGTAAAACGCATCCAAAACCAATCTTTTTTGTTAGTTTTTTATTTGAGTTTCAATGAATGAAACAATTAATTGTTAAAGTGTTAAAAGTGTTTTAATAACAGGATTGTACAAAATGAATTGTATGTTCTTTTTTGGCGTGGTACGAGCAGGAAACGGGTGGGCAAAGTTTGTGCGCAAGTTACAAATGATCGCTGAGAATTGGGAAAGCAGGGAAACCCTTTGCTGCTGGGAATCTCATCAAGGATTGCCTGGTCGACACGGCGGCTTGTATTTGTCCACCAGACCTCACGGAAAAATTTGAAAAAATAGCTCTTTCGCCTCAAACGGTTGCTCACAGAGTCAAAGATATGGTCTCAGATATGGAGCAGCAATTAATGGAGAGAGCAGCAAACTTCATTTCACTTTCTATCGTTCTTGACGAGTCCGCGGACGTTGCGGACATATCTCAGCTCGTCATGTTCATTCGAGCTGTCGACGACAATCTGCGTGTCACCGAAGAATTTCTCGATCTTATACCATTAAAAGACACAACCACGGGTTTGGATATTTTTCTAGCCGTGGAAAACGTGTCAATGGGTTTAAAATGGGAACGCCTGACCAGTGTAGCAACAGATGGAGCCCCTGCGCTACGACGGATACGCAATGGATTTCTGAGTTCCGTGAGGTCAAAAAGGGCTGAAGTTGGCTGTTCCTTATTCACGACAGTCCATTGTCTGATACACCAGGAGGCACTTTGTGCGAAGATTGTCAACATAAAAAATGTTATTGACACAGTTCTTCGAACGGTTAATTATCTTAGCTCGCATGGACTCACACATCGCCAATTTAAAGAATTTGTGGGTGATATCGAAGAGGAATACCCGGACATCCCTTACCACACCGAAGTAAGACGGCTGAGCAGAGGAAAGGTGCTTCCTCGTTTTTTCTCCTTGAGGGACGAAATAAATACCTTTTTGGAAATGAAAGGACGTCCAGAAGGCTTACTTTGTGATCCTAAGTGGGTGGCGAATTTGGCTTTTTTGAGTGACCTTACTGGTCATTTAAATACTTTGAAGATTTCACTCCAACGCGAAAATCACTATGTCGTTGATTTAGTGCAGACGATTCAAGCATGTAAAATTAAAACTTAATTTGTGGGACAAACAATTGCGCGAGAAGAATTGTGGACACTTTCCTGCACTATACAGCGTTAAAGAAGATGTGAATTTTTCAGATTATGTTGCAATCATTTGCGAATTACAAGAAAACAGATTTTTGGAGATAAGTGAGCTTCAATTGGCCTTAGATATATTTGTTCGCTCGTTTTCCCTTCGGCACAGGACGTCTCACAAGTGCTTCAACTAGAGCTGATTGACGTGCAGTGCGATATCCGCCTGAAGGAGCGCTTTCTCATGTGTAAAACTTTGGATGACTTTTACAGCTGTCTTCCACGAGAGAAATATCCTCTTTTGCACAATCACGCTGCCTAAGTTGTCTCAACGTTTGGTTCCACGTATATCTGTGAGCGCTTTTTCTCTCTTTTAAAGCTTGCTAAAACTAAGAACCGTTCATTATTTGGCGATAAAAATTTGACTAATTCTTTGAGGTTATCAGTCTCAGGGAATACTGTACCAAACATTGACATAACCGTTTCCTCGAAAAAGAAAAAAAGCGTAAAATGTTAATTGTCTTCTTTAACAATGTTGACAGTAAGAATTAGAGCTTTATAACCTTAATTCTATTTTTTAATAAGTTTTCAAACTTGCTCGGTTAAAATTATTACGTACAAAACCGCAAACTAAGGATCAGATTTCTAAACTCTGAAAAGGGATACAAAGAGATGTAGCCCGTAGAATAACAAAAAATATTTTCTTGTAACTGCTAACAGTAAGAATGAGACTATATCCCTTACATAAAGTTCAAAAATGGCTCGGAGCACTATGGGACTTAACATCTGTGGTCATCAGTCCCATAGCACGTAGAACTACTTAAACCTAACTAACCTAAGGACATCACACACATCCATGCCCGAGGCAGGATTCGAACCTGCGACCGTAGCAGTCGCGCGGTTCCATTATATAAAGTTATTTCTAAAATAGAATATTTATGACTCTAGTTTATTTAAGAAACTGATATATTTATCAGAAGACGCCTATTGTACATATGACGAGTGTGCATGTGCAGTGCTAATAGAATGAACCTGTGGGTCAGAAAATAATGAAGATGTTCTTGTTTTGGATATTGTTTCCTAAAGCTTTGCGTAGTAATTCTGCCACACGAACATCAGTTGTTACATAGACGGTACATGGTTTCCTTGTTTTACCGCTCATCGGCCTCTTTTACAGAGGTGCGCCTCCTCTGTTATTTTGTTTGCGTTGGATCTGACTGTGGGACAGTCCACCGCAGAGCAGAGCTGTGCGGTCTCTCTCTCTCTCTCTCTCTCGCTCTTATGCCGACACTAGCGACACACGGTCGCGGACGGGGCGCTGAAGTACACTTCCTGGCGCCCGCGGGGCGCGGGCGCGCCCTCCGGGCGCAGTTCTTGGATGAGCCTGATGTAAGACCCTTTGAAAACCGAAAGGACCCATATTCATGCATTCTGAGACAGTTGGAGGATTTTTTGAAGGCTAATGAATTTCCTACATAGTTTTACGCATGAGTTGTGGTTTTGTTGTTTCCTTATTTCTGTCCAGTTCTTGTGTACGAAAATTTCACCTGCTGGTGGCAGGGAGCTGACGGACTCAGAAGCCAGAAAAAGTGCTTGAAACCGAGCATACCACACAATCTCGTATTTCTAACTTCAGATACATCAGTCGCTCGAACAGAGTATACCAGACAGCTCTGGAGCAAAAGCATATATACGTTATTGACACCGAGATCCAAGGTGATAGCAAAATCGATGGGAAACAACTTCATAAGCTGCCAGGTAGGAGGACTTGAACAAAATCGACTCCGGCACAAACCACTGAAAGTGGTATCGGTTGTATCTGGGACACCGTAATGAATGTCTAAAGAACTTAGTGGACACATCGAAGCTATTGCCGTTGATAAAATATCCGTCTGACAACCAGAAATTGTCACTTTTCTAGGATCTCTACGAATTATCCGGCGATACACCACGCAGTTCATAACTCTACTAAGTCCGACTAGTGATAAAATACGAAATTGCGCATAATACCCTAATCTTTTGCGTTAACTTTTGCTATAATCATAATAAATTGGAACGTTTAATGTCAGAGGGTGTTCCATTTGGTAAGCATGTCTGTCCTGTTCCTATTTCGTATGTGGTTAGCACTTCGGACTCACTCCACCGCTCGTGGTCTGGTGGCTAGCGTTGCTGCCTCTGGATCACGGGGTCGTGGGTTCGATTCCCGGCCGGGCTCAGGATTTTCTCTGCCCAAAGACATGGTGTTTGTGTTCTCCTCATCATTTCATCATCATTCGAGAACGTGGTGAGATGGGACTGTAAAGACTTAAAATTAACATTTAAGTTTTCCACGATTTCCCTGAATCGCTTCAGACAAATGCCTCGAAGGTTCCTATGAAAGTGTGTGGTCGACTTGAGTCCCCACCCTTATAACGTTCTGCGCTTGTGCTCCTTCTCTAATGTGCTAGATATCGAGGTACTGTTTCTTCCTCCCTATTTCCGTTATAAATACTTTGTTCTAACACAGAAATAATTTTTTTCCTATGCATGACTACATAAAACAGTTTTTTCTTCAACATATAACGAACATACTCGAAAAGTTTTGACGTATTCTTTTTTATACCCTGCTAATACGTACATATAAACTTGTCAACATCCACGTCGCATGCTAGATAAATACTGTACCATTGTGACAATCGAAAGCGCTAAGTCAATTACATCGTCATCAAATGATTGCGCTTTTGTTTTTAAAACATCTTATTCTACGTTATCGCACTCCTGTTCATTAGCCCCGTAGCATTTCAAGCTGTAAGCAGAAAAGTAATTAAACTTGGAATTGTGAAACAGAATTACTCCAGCTTCTTGCTAATAAATGGAACGACAAACTCTAGAGGATGAAATGCTAACTTCTGAAACAATTTACATATTTTATGCAATAATCGGATGTTCCGGCTCGGCAGTTTCCAGTGTACAGTACTTTACGCTCCCAGCTGTGGACCTTAATTAGTCACCCCTTCCCCCGTTCCAACAGCAATCACTGGAGACCAGCAGAGCCAATAATTTTCAAGACGACTTCCTTAATACAAGATACGAGAAACACGTCTCTTCTGCAGAACTCTGCAAGAGACAGCAAGGATTTTCTGAAGCTTAACGGAGAATTCCAAGCTGGCAAGAGCTTAAGGATGTTGGAACCCCTTTCTAATCATTCACAGCTACAGATTTCTTAGATAAAGAGGAGTCTTTGGTCGACTTATATTTTCGATGCCTTTGGTATTAATCTATTATCCAGCAGTGAAGTTCCCCTGCACAAATTATCTTGTATGTGTGATAGCGTCTAACATAATTTTTGTTCACTGTACATTCATCCACAAAAAGCTCTCGTATAGCTCCGCATCTTATCTTCTGCTAATCGTCAGTAGTGCACGTGTCCACCTTAAATAGACTCTACTATCTTCATATATGTTACTGTGGCCATTAAACGTCCGACACCAAGGTTGGGGGGCTGTACTTTTATGCTCATTTTTTGAAAATATTGTAATACAGTCAGTTACTTCGTACTTTAAATTTTGGAAAAAAGGTGTATTGTTTTTAATGAATTATACCAGATTCATTATCGGTTTCAAAGTTTTCAGTTAAACATAATCCAAGGAAGTAGGTCTCGTCAGTATGTCACTTTACCAATTTCCAGGTTCAGAGTCTTACTTACACATCAGTACTTCTCTTTAATACACATGAGGATAAAAGTCAACAACAATGAACGAATTTTTTAAAATATTCTTATGGTGAACATAAAGTAGGTAGCACATGATATTCAAAGTGCGTTGATATTCGTAAGTGTGTGCCAAAAGGTAATTTCAGGTTCTCGTTGCTAATTACACATCAGTATCGCTTTAAAAATTATGTTGTCAATACAACTGAACAACAATTAATTAATTTCGCTTTTTTTATTTTTTTCCGGTGGGTATAAGTTTTCCAATCTCATACTTCGATAACGATTTTCGATCGAAGAAGTCGTTTACTTGGAAAGCCTGCGTCTTAACTTTTGCTGTTCAATTTACCGAATTACATACGTAAGGGTTTTCGGATACAAGATCAACATGTTTCTGCAAGTTGCTCTTTGAAGTTACCAACACTGTTACTGTTTCGTCGAAGGGAAGAGGAATGTTGTAACAGTCTTCCACTAATTTTTCTGTATCATCCTTTACGTTCCATGCTAATTCCATACCAATCATAAATGAAATGAAGAACTAGTATTCTTGTGACACGCTACACCCTAGCCTTATGCATTTGTTTATAACTGAATTTACTAGTCAACGGTGTTCTTTATACTGTAGTAGTAGTATCTCAACTGACCGTTCATATGAAGGAAAGCGTAGTAATTGTGTTGTTACCTCCACAATTGCGTTTTCCCAGTCTCTGAAATTCCTCTCTCTCTCCTCACAAAATAGGATTCCCCAGAGATGGCCAAACCAACACACCAAGTACTTTTCCTAATGTTCATAATCTTACAGTCTCTTGCAGATTGAAACGGACAAGTTTGGAAAATCAAAGAACAATTCAAGTTTTTCGAAAAAATAGTCATAGTTCAGGAGTTGAATTAAAATTCAAAGTGAAAGGATATCAGTGATACGATTCACTGATGACATCGCTATCTTGAGTGAAAGTAAAGAAGAATTACCTGATCTGCTGAACGGAATGAACCGTTTAATGAGTATACAGTATGGATCGAGAGTAAATCGAAGAAAGACGAAGGTAAGAAGTAGTAGAAAAGAGAACAGCGAGAAACTTAACATGAGGATTGATGGTAACGAAATAGATGCAATTAAGAAATTCTGCTAGCTAGGCAGTAAAATAACCAATGACGGACGGAGCAGCGAGGACATCAAAAACAGACTAGCAATTGCAAAAAGGGCATTCCTGGCCAAGGAAAGTCTACTAATATCATATATCGGCCTTAATTTGAGGAAGAAATTTCTGAGAATGTACGTCTGGAGTACAGCATTGTATGGTAGTGAAACATGGACTGTGGGAAAACCGGGACAAAAGAGACTCGAAGCATTTGAGATGTGATGCTAAAGACGAATGTTGAAAATTAGGTGAACTGACAAGGTAAGGAATGAGGAGGTTCTACGCAGAATCGGAGAGGAAAGGAATATGTGGGAAACACTGATAAGGAGAAGGGACAGGATGATAGGACATCTGTTAAGACATGAGGGCATGACTTCCATAGTACTAGAGGGTGCTATAGAGGTCAAAAACTGTAGAGGAAGACAGAGATTGGAATACAACCAGTAAATAATTGAGGACGTAGACTGCAAGTGCTACACTGAGATGAAGAGGATAGCACGGGAGAGGAATTCGTGGTGGGCCGCATCAAACCAGTCAGAAGACTGATGACCAAAAGAAGAAAGTAAGCAAGGTAATGTGACGGAAACGATACTTATGACGTTATGGGACACTGACTACAGCACACTGGTGGAAGCAGAGGTAAAGGAGCACGACTGAAGTTTCACAAGCGATGTAAATAAAGGTTTCTTTCGAGGGGGGGGGGGGGCATAAGCCGACTGACGTACTAAAAGCAGGCATGGATGTAACAGACAGAGGAATCAGTTCACAGAATTCCAGGAATAAATTTAGTAACAAAAAGGGGTCCTTTTTCCGCTAAATGTTCTCTAAGTCTATCTGTTGGAATATATGCTTGCTCCATTTATTGAAGGAAGCACACCAAAATTCACTAAACTTTAAATCTATAATATTTCTCGCTATTAATTCTTCTTTGTATTTTTAGTATTAGTTGACTGTTCAGAATCACTTTTCTGAGGATTGGGTGAACGCATCAAGTTGGAATTTATGTGTACGGTCCCGTAGCGGTGTAAAAATGTTAAGCTTCTAGCTCAAGGCAATCAAGAGATACGGCCATTTATGCCACATACTTTGAAAATCCCAAAGCCACTCATGCCATTAGGATTATTCAACAGTGAAAGTTTCTTTTGACTTGAGATTTCGTATTGACTTGGTTGGTTGGTTACTTGTAACTTTTCTGTTGTTTAGCTTTGGGTGAATTTCTGCATTTTCAACTGCGAGAAAAGCAAATATTGTAGCGATTTCGAGAAATTATTTTGTGACATGAGATACCATGAAAATTACTATTCAGTGGCCCACATTGGGCGCCAAAGCTTTTGTGAACTCGAGAAATTATTTTCTCACAACAGATTCCACGAAAATTACCAATCAGGTCACCCAAGGTTGATGGCCAAAAATTTTGTGATATCAGGATGGGTATGAAATCAAACGCAAATGGTTCGTAGTGAAGGTGTTCATTTATCAATGTAAAAGGTTGCTTACATGAACAAAGTTTTGTGCTGTTAATACAAACCAAAAGAAAGTTACAGATGTGAGGGCCGATCCGACTGGGCGAAGGCACGACTCAGGTATTAAGGGGAAGGAGGAGGGGACGAATCGTCTCACCATTCTTCGTTATGGTTCGTCATGTACCTCCGTCGGCGACAGGCGCTGCGTCGGTTTGTCGCGTCGCCTCAGAGCTGTGCGGAGCGTGTCGGCTGTCCTCCTCAGCAATCGCAGGTACGATTTCCACCCCACGCCTCTCGGTGTGGAGTGGAAACTTCCTATCTGGATTGGGCTGGCCTTTGCCTCGGGAACTGACGTCTTTCTCATGATTTCATATTCTTATGACCTTTACCTGCATTCGGAGGCTGTTGCGAGAACAGCTGCACAACCCTTCTTTGTAACCACTCTCTCTGCGTGGCGCCTGGACAGACTCATGTTTGATCTCCGTCTCTGAACCTGCCGGCGACCGTGATTTGTAAGGAATGCCCTTAGTGTGGAGAAAAATGTCTTGTTAAGAACGCTTCTTTCACACGCCTCCGTGCGCCAAGGCTCCGTTTTTTGTGTACACTCTACATCTACATCTACATCTACATAAATACTACGCAATCCACCATAACGTGCGTGGCGGAGGGTACCTCGTACCACAACTAGTATTTTCTTTCCCTATCCCACTCCCAAACAGAACGAGGGAAAAATGACTGCCTATATGCCTCTGCACGAGCCCTAATCTTTCTTATCTTTGTGGTCTTTCCGCGAAATGTAAGTTGACGGCATTAAAATTGTACTGCAGTCAGCCTCAAATGTTGCTTCTCTAAATTGCCTCAGTAGTGATTCACGAATAGAACGCCTCCTTTCCTCTAGAGACTCCCACCCGTGTTCCTGAAGCATTTCCGTAACACTCGCGTGATGATCAAACCTACTAGTAACAAATCTAGCAGCCCACCTCTGAATTGCTTCTACGTCCTCCCTCAATCCGACCTGATAGGGATCCAAAACGCTGGAGCAATACTTAAGAATAGGTCGTATTAGTGTTTTATAAACGGTCTCCTTTACAGATGAACCACATCTTCCCAAAATTCTACCAATGAACCGAAGACGACTATCCGCCTTCCCCACAACAGCCATTACATGCTTGTCCCGCTTCATATCGCTCTGCAGTGTAACGGCCAAATATTTAACCCACGTAACTGTGTCAAACGCTACACTACTAATGGAGTATGCAATCATTACAGGATTCTATTTCCTATTCATTTGCATTAATTTACATTTATCTATATTTAGAGTTAGCTGCTATTCTTTACATCAATCACAAATCGTGTCCAAGTCATCTTGTATCCTCCTACAGTCACTCCTCCCTGTGTCCATGGGGTGCTGAAATTGTCAGCACATTCCTGTTTTCTAAAGCAGGTAAAATGACTGCCGCCAGGCCAGAGAAACTCACATGCTTTTGCGCATACATTCTTGGAGCTCCGTCCTAATGGCGGCAGGTGTCCATCAGTTCTCAGCATGCTTCTCATTGTCAGATAGGCTGGCGAAAGTGGTCGCTTTCCAACGTATTACAATATATTTGCTGCCAGAATACAACGGTAATTTGACCCTGTTTTATAATCTATTTTAAAAAAGTGCAAACTGATCAAATCCTGAACTGCCGGCCGGTGTGGCCGAGCGGTTCTAGGCGCTTCAGTATGGAACCGCGCAACCTCTACGGTCGCAGGTTCGAAACCTGCCTCGGGCATGGCTGTGTGTGATGTCCATAGGTTAGTTAGGTTTAAGTAGTTCTAAGTTCTAGGGGACTGATGACCTGAGATGTTAAGTACCATAGTGCTCAGAGCCATTTGAACCATTTTGAAATCCTGAGCTGTAATATTAATCAGTTTAACTAACAAACTGGTCCCTGTTCATTAATAATCTGCCTAATACTGCTGTTCATGAAATGGTCCCCGTCGGTTGGTAATTTTCTTTGCAAACTGATGATGAAATGAAAATATTTTAACGTGTATTGCAGTTGCTTGGAAACGTGGTGCTTTGAAAGTTGTCTGTGCTCCAGCTGCAGATTTCTAACAACAGTTGCTGAAAGCTTAGTGCAGTGTCCAGACAATAAGTAAACTATTTTAAACAAATCTATGAGTGAGACACTCCTTTAAATAAAAGCTGGACAATGCTCTTATGAGAAATATTCCTTTAATTGATTGTTTTTAAACTATCTAAGATATTATTCCTTGAACGTAATTCATGTCACAACACTCCTTAACGCTGGGGCAGCATTGACACCAAACTCTTACACTCACAAATGCTAGACAAGTAATCAACAAACATTCAAAATACTTAAAAGTGAAAATTACTCAATCGTTAATGAAAAATCGAAACTTCCCTCTTATGGATGTCTCATTCACAAAAGATCTATTTAGTCAGGACTGCAGAGCCAATAAATAAAAATATCGGCTTCATTCCTCTTCAAACACTTGTCATTCTAAATCTCTAACCAATTCGTTCTCGTCTGTTTGACAACATTCAAACACAAATCATTTTACATAAACAGAAATGCACTTAGCTTTACGTTTATATTGCCATGAGTCCTCTGCTCAGCTTCTATCGCCCTACTACTTTCAACGTTAGAACTCCCTCGCTCCTGCGACAGAGATCACCAAAGACTGCTCGCAAATAATAAGCAATGCAAAACTTTCGCTTAGCGTTTGAGACATCCGAAACATGTACAGATTCCAGAAATGCAAATAACAAATACTCATTAGACCGGTTTCAACAGTGCAAGTGAAGGAAGAAAATACAAAATTGTTAATTGTTTAATTGTATCATATGAAAATATATTTCTTTTATTATTTGCTATGTAGCTTCTAACTTGGAATTAAAACACTCTTGAAAGTAGTAGAATCCCTCGGACCGTTAACTTGCCGGTATGAATGTCAACAACATGTAAACATCATTACGATCCTTGATTACAGGAATGGCTGAATTATCCATATGCATACTCAAGTCTGTACGGAACCTCCAGTGCGTGAGTCCTAACGCATCTGGCCAATTTTCTTATACAACGTATCCATTATAGGCTAATTTTTTAAAATCGATATTGTGAACTATTTTGAATATTTTAAATAATTGTTATTTATTTGTAATTACAACATAAATTGTAATAGTAAAAGTGTACATACTGTGCTTTATAAAATACCGTTTAACGAATCCGAATTTAAAAATGAAAAACTAAGTAATAAAAAAATTCTTCTTTATTGGACTTTTTACCATATCTATCTTTTACATAACGTTTCTGGGCGTTTTACACAATGCTTCTTTTGTTCCATTACAATTACTTACGTCCATTGAGAATTGATTCTCTGATGCACAAACTTCGAAATAGAATTTTCGCTGAGAATTTCTTACTCAAATTACCCTTCTAATGGGTTGATTCTGGAAAAACGCTCTTCTTGTAGCTGTCTAATGTATAAAATGTCGTCTGTAAATGTTTAACGTCTACGCTGGGAGTTGAGCTGCATTCCTGACAAAAATTAGGAGATTTCCCGCCATTATGTTTAAATGCTGCAAAAATCCTTTCGTAGTGGGAGCATACGATATACAACGTTTGGTCTTCTAAATATTCCTGGGATCAGTAGTTTGGACTCAGCATTGATGCAGCTACAGCTTCTCACCGTTTTTACCAAGTTAGGGATGAAAAACTAAGAAGAGAACTATACTAAGCACCGAGCTTCTAACATTCTACGTTCCCTCCATATTGCATGTATTTTGGGCCAAGGGAAGGTATGGTTCCCCTTTTGGCCCCAGACGGGACAATCGTTACCGACGAATGGTATTACTGGATGCAGTACGGAGGGGCACGTGCTCAGCACACCGCTCTAACCGCTCTACCAGTCATTTTCGGCTGTCTTGACCCCTGAAACGCTACCAGTCGGTCGAGTAGCTCCTCAGTTGGCCTCACGAGGCTGAGAGCCATACACATTTCAGCACTTTATTACTTGAATTGTACAAAATCATTTCTCAGACAGTGTCTGCGAATAATAGCAAATAATTCAAAACAATTTTATACTTTCAGGGCGGTGATAACGCACAATCTGTGGGCTCTAGTGTATTTCTCTTAGGAGTTAAAGTTTGTAAAATCAGCTCCTAGCCTTCTGCCAAGTTCCACGAAGAATGAGCCTTTCAAATGTCATATTGATCAACCGTTTATTTCACCAGTTTTTCTTTAGACGGTTAATCATTTTATCCTACAGATTTCTACTTCCATGCTTGGTCCAGACCAGTTCTAACAGGCGTCCCTCGTATTTGAGATGGAGCATAGGTAATCCAGCAGGCGCTCCGCTGACTAAAACGTGAGTGGCCACTGCCATTATTTACTGAAATTCAGATAACTTCCCTATCTATAACTAGTTATGAGGATTATTTTATAATTTTGTAAAGAACTGCCCTATAACAATAGTAAGGAACTTTGGCTCATTGAGCTAATTATTTTCGATGCCTGAAACGAATAGAGAGAAAACAGAGGGACAACCAGAGGATGTCTAAGATCATGAACGTTAAAAATTTTGGTATCTCCTGCGATAAGATGAAAGTGTATCGATTCGTAGCCTCCATCACCAAAAAAATACTCCGGTCTGCTAGACAAATGCAATGATTCGTGTACAGATATAATTCACCTAGGGTGGGCTGGACGTGCCACAACGACATTTTCATTATTTAAAAATCACAAAAGTCTCAGTCTCATACAGTTTGTTGCTTTTTGCTGCTGCAGTTTCGAAAGCAAAACTTAGTAATATCTCTTATGTCCCTCTCCAGACTATCCTAGAGTTAGGAACAGACACTTTTATGCTACTGTGGTTACCTTCATCTGGCGCCTGTATATTTCGTGGGTAGAAATGACAACTGTTATGATTCAGGGCGCCGTGAGTATCATAATGTGATCCCCACTCCAAGAATATTAAATATGAGAGGGAACCTTTACAAAAAGGGTTCAAATGGCTCTAAGCATTATTGGACTTAACTTCAGAGGTCAGCAGTCCCCTAGAACTTAGAACTACCTAAACCTAGCTAATCTAAGGAAATCACACACATCCATGCCCGAGGCAGGATTCAAACCTGCGACCGTAGCGGTCGCGCGGTTCCAGACTGTAGCGCCCAGAATCTTTACAAAGCGGTGTTTTAAGAGGCAGGCACTTATCCTCCTCTAGCCACCTGCGCACACCACATTTCAGCACGATCATGCCTGGTGCATGTGACGATGGATGAGGAGATTAGTGTTTAACGTCCCGTCGACAGAGAGGTCATTAGAGACGGAGCACGAGTTCGGATTAGGGAAGGACTGGGAAGGAAATCGGCCGTGCCCTTTCAAAGGACCCATCGCTGCATTTGTCTGAAACGATTCACGGAAATCACGGAATACCTAAATTAGGGTGGTTGGAGACGTGTTTGAACCGCCGTCCTCCCGAATGCGAGTCCAGTGTGCTAACCACTTCGCCATCTCGCTCGGTATGTGACGATGAATCGAATGCCTTCTTCAGATGGACACCGTTGCAGACGAAATACCAAGAACAGTATTAAAAAGGATACACAGACAGACGATGATACAGCAGGCCAGTAGCTTCGCAGTGATCTGGTGAAGACAATTCAATTGATAATATCGCCAACACAGAAAACGAGCAAATATTTAAAACAAATCGTCTGTAATGAGATAACCTGTTGACTCCACCATAGTAGTAGGAAAATCAGGCATGACTACACGACTGCACATACAACGAGGTGATAAAGGTCACGGGGTGCCTTCTACTATCGTGTCAGACCTCATTTTGCCTAGCGTAATGCAGCAACTCAACGTGCCATGGACTCCAAAAGTCGTTGCAAGTCCTCTCCACAGCCGTCCCTTATTGCGAAAGTATTTCCGTTGCAGGATTTTGTATTCGAACTGACGTGCAGATTGTGTTCCCTTAAATTGTCGGTAGGACTCACGACGGGCGATTTGAGAGGCCAAATAATTGGCTCGAACCGTCTCAAACGTTCTTCAAACCAATCGCGAAGATTTGTGGGCTGGTGACATGGCACATTTTCATACATAAATATCTCATCGCTGTTGGTCTCCAAGTAGGAAAACACGCCCATAACCAGTCAACGAGCGGCTCAGTTGGACCAAAGGACCAAGTCCATACCATGTAAGCACAATTCACACTATCACAGAGCCAGCACCAGCTTGTGCCTTGTGACAATGTGGGTCCAAAGCTTCGTGGGGTCTGTGCCGCACTCTACTATCAGCGCTTTCCAACTGAAATAGGGAGTCGTCTGACCAAGTCACGGTTTTCGAGTCGCCTCGTGTCCAGCCCATATGGTCACGAGTCCAGGAGAGGCGCTGCAGGCGATGCTGTGCTTTTAGAAAAGGCACTCGTGTCGCTAATATGCTACCAAAGGCCATTAATACCAGATTTCGTCGCACTGTCCTAATGGATAAGTTCGTCGTACGTCACATTGATTTCTGTGGTTTGACGCAGTTACCACTGACAACTCTGCGCAAACGCCGCTTCTTTCGGTCGTTATATGTGTGCCATCGGTGACTGCATTGTCAATGGTGAGAGGTAACGCCTGACATTTTATGTTCTCGACACATGACACTCTGACTTTCGGAATACTGAATTCCATAACGATTTCCAAACTGGAATGTCCCATGCATCTAGCTCCAGCTATCATTTCGCCTTCACAGTTTGTTAATTTTAGTCGTGTGGCCATAATTACATCTGGAACCTTTCCACTTCAATTAGTTGGGTGTAAATGAAACCCTGCCGATGGGATTACCTTTTATAACTCGTGTACGTGATACTACCACCTCCTCTATAAGTGAATAGCGCTTTCCCATGAGTTTTATCATTTGAGTGTGTATACTAGACATCTAGTCAAAAACACAGTGAATCGTACACACATAAGAATACTTCTCCACAGGCAGAACCCACATCATAAAAACTGTATCAAACGCTGTGGGACAAGCATATTTATGAAAACTGTGTTGTAAGTGCAAAGGACTCCTAACAATTTTACACTGGTAGATTAGGATGAAACTATGTCCAGTTACTGTGTACTAAAAACATGTGAAAAGTATATAAGTAGGATTTGTCTTCAACTGTTCAGAACAGAGATTAACATTTCGGAGACTCTGTACCTGTGCATTAAAGGCGTTAGGACAGTCTAATTCATAGGCAAAATACGGTGCCGGGGACACATTTTGGGACGTCTTTCAGAGAACTCTTTGCCTGAATTCCGTTGGTAGGGGGACGCTCACTAACTTCTTTCTTCAGATGAAGTGGCACCAACCAACACAGACATTCGTTGACATAATCACACTGCTTGCATTAGGAGCTAACGCTGTTTATCATCACTTGCCTACCGCAGTACACAGGCGTTACCGCAATGGAAATGACCAGTGGTATTGTCGAAATCCAGGAGACTTCTACAGTGTAGAAGCAATGGGTTTGAGAAACACCTGGGGCGTATCCTTACTAGCACTCCCAATTCTGGAGTGAATAAATACTGACCATCGACCTACCAAGAGGCATAGAATTGGCTACCACAGTGGAGGGAGCTGCTCTATGAGGCCATGGAGGCACTGCCATTCACTCGCTATCCACCTGAGTAGGCATTTTTTCTTGCTACCCTACGGGACCACCTGTCTAGGGGTCCAGCCCCAAACATGATGGGACGAAAATTGAACTGAGAACTTCCCAGACATCATTGTCAGGCACCACTTGCCAGATACCAAGATTCTTGTTTACTCCATGGAAGTCCTCCTTTCTAAAACTCACGACAGCTGGGGCAGGACTCCATCCCACCTTGCTAGTGGTACGTCTGAGACTGTAAACAGCGCCAGAAATTAGCACAGGTCAACCAACAGTCTGGAATGCCTACCAAACAAGGTCGCTCCAGTGTTGATGTGCACTGAATGAGGCAGCTGCACATGACTATTTTGCGGTATGTCGTTCCTAAGGATCAAGGGTATGACATTCATAACGCGGTTCTCAGACATGGGCATAAGACGTCTGCTATAGACTGGACCAAATAAATAAATCAACTGGTATCAATCTGTATGTGTATTTGTTTTCCGTTGCCTACGCGCATATAACGCCACACCCCACCTTTCGTGTCAATAGAGCTGCTGGAGCCGACGTTGGATGTCGGACAGCAACACATCTGGTTACATAATATGGTGAACAGATAGGGCTGCTCCAGCAGGAAGTCGTAGAGTGTCTACGATTTCGTAGCCTTACAGTGGTAGCCTGATCCAAATTGTTCCCAGATCCGATGTCACCTACCTGCTGGACGAGTAGGATTTAGATACAACCTAATCGGGTGTGTTGGTAAGCATACATTCTAGGTGTCACGTAGTCCTACTGCCACAACGTTGTCCCAGTGTTCCGAAACTTGGTGATTTTAATGGTCATCGACCTAAGTTCATGCCACTGTACCAAGGCGGGCATAATTGTGTGATATTCTGTGCTAGCTGATTACTCCAAGCAACGTGATTATGGCAATTAACAGTTACCCTGGCCAGTAAAATTACAACAAGTTTTACTAATTTACCTTATCAAAATTAGTCCCCACTACTTATTTAATACTTTTCCTCTATCCCATTTAGCAAACTTTCACAGCTCACATAGAAAACTGCAAGCAGAAACATCTACATACAATGGTAATTGTAAAATAACTGATTCGATGTGTGCCCTGTTCTCCGTCTGGGCTACGAGTAAAAAATTTATGGCAATAAATAAATATAAAATGTTAAATAATTATTTTCTATTTAATTGAAATACCTGTATCATCGGTATAGAGACTTTTTCCAACACTATAACAGCTCAGAAATTTTTCTATTTAATATTAGCGTACATCTATTAACAGTGTCTGTTCAAATGTTCTTCCAAGTATTCCGATCTTGTATATCCTTTTCTTCGTGTGACAAGTCTTCTCTTTATAAATTGTACATTTTGCATTCTTCTTCCTTTAATTCCCTATTCCACTCCAAGTTTTGGTAATCTGCGTTCCTCCGTGCGTGTTACATATCCACACCACAGCAATTTTTCCCTGTCCCGCACATCACATATTCCTACTTCCACTTCGATCCTCCTTAACACTTTAGTCTATTTACACTGTCTTTTGTCTAAGTTCTTGGTGATATTCCCAAAAGTCCATATCTAGTACTTTCAGATTATAAATATGTTCCTCATTGGTTGTCGACGTGAGTCCTCCATACAAAACTATACCCTCTAATCTTGACGTAAATACTACCGGCCTCATTCTCTTCTTCTCATTTCTAATCCATTCGTTCAATTTGAGCATCTCGGTGACCTTTCGGCTGTTACTAATTCTGTTATTAATTCCAGAATTTAGTTTTATCTTATTTTTCCTCTTGTTAAAATAAAAGTGGGAAGGGGAGGGGCGGGGGAATACCCGGCAATCTCAACCATCAACCAAAAAATGGAGTCCCTCTGACCTACTGCATTTCTCCAAATGTAGCTATGTTTCTTTGAGATAAAAAGTAGGAGTATTCATCAGTCCTATACTTATTCAGTATCATTTCACAATAATCTACGGGACTGGTAACGTAAAAATTCAAATGACTCTTATACGAGGAATAGAATAGTGGACAGCAGCTACCTCTATTCAAATATCAGCTCCTACTGTGATGGTACTCGGAAGACAGTCCAGAAAGGCTGCGTCTAACAGAGCGCAAAATATCTCCTTGTCCAGAAATTAAAATTCCGCTGAGGTGCCGCCTTTCCGATATCCGCCGAGGGCCGTTGTGATTAATGGACCAATAAAAGGCGTAATAAGAGAGTTGGATATCGCTGGGTTCATTAATTATGAAGCAGTCGAATTCACCCACCGCAATTCAGGCGCACGGAATTTCTACAGGAAGGACGCAAAAATGCTGTAATAAATTGCTTTAGCGCGTTACGATGAGTCCAATAGGATAATCCGACCGAACATGGAATCAAAATGCGTACAAACAACGCTACATGGAAAATTCAGCGTTTGACGTTACAGTCAGTTAACTCGATCGTGGGGCGCGTGGTCGTGTTCGGATAAACGCGGCACGAAAAACCTCTTCCGTCTATCGTGATTTATGTGTTCTGTTACCGTCTAGGGTCTCTTCAGATGTCGCCTTGATTAATTCCTCATCCATATTGGCAATGGCCTCCAGAAAGAAAGTACTTAATTAATTTTACATTTTACAACATTCGTCAAGTTGTTGTTCAGCTCTGAACTAAAAATATTTAGATGTTCTCAGTTAAGCTCGTCAAGAGACAATACATACAATCTTCCCTAAAATTAAAGCATCAGTTTAAAAAATTCGAGAAAACGTTTGATTACATAGCAAGACCACATATTTAATCCAAAGCAACGAAATAATTCTCATCAGGGCACTGGGATGTACTGTTTTTGACGTGGAGACTGTTGCACAGTGCCATGCTCTGAAACTGTAGTGTATTTCGACAAGCTTTAAGTCACGGATAAGTCACATACCCATATTTGGTGAAGTTAGGGAGGTCCAATACAGATGCGTTAACCCTAGTAGGACCATTGTCTATTACACGTATTACCATTTGGGAGTGGGGGGAGGTGAGATGTCGCACTTTGCGCTCACCCGAGCCAAAATTTAAAAGAACAAAATTCGCTAGCTTTTGTCTAGTTACGTTATATTAACTACATACTTTTAAAGGGGTGCGGATGCGTACATTGGGACAGAACCCAAAAATAACGTTTAGCACGCTGTTAGCAATATCAACACACTGTCAACTTTCCGACCACCACAAAAAATTAAAAATTGCAGATTTCGTTCATTATTATTGACTTTCACTCTCAGTATAGTTTTAAAGAGATACTTGTGTGTAAGTAAGACCCTGATCCTGGAAATATTAAATACGTCATTGATCAGGGTATCTGACATCCGCTACTGAGACTTAATTTTTTGGGCTGAGTTAAATTGAACAATTTAATAGATCTAGGGAATCTGGCAGAAGAGTTCATTAAAGACAATACATATTTTTCAGAGTTTCAAAATACAAACTGACGGACTATGTTACAATACTTTGAAAAGGCCTGCATAAACTAGTCTGCCCCCCCCACGCCGTTGGTATTGCGAGCGTTAAGAGTAGCAGTGCGTCGAGAGACGATGATTATATTGTACGGAACAGAATTCCCTGTTAGCTATGTTCTACGTTGTTCAGTTTACCATAAAGTCGATTTTGGATGTATCTCATGCCTCCCTCTGCCATGTATCACAGATGCTGTGGAGAAACAAACTCCACGAGCTTTCTTGAGGATTCCCTTGCCAGTTCAACAACGTAAACATAAGTATACCTGAACTAGCAAGTTCATTCAATGAAAACACAGGTTAGGGTTTTATCCATTAGGTGCCAGCATGAAAGATTTGTTGGCACTCTTTATCGCAGTATGCTGCTAATATAGATGAGCTAACTTCAGCCGTGCCTCCTCGTAATTTCAAACAAGATACAAGCTAAACAAATGAATAAGTACTAGTTAAGAGTTGAAAAATAGTAGCTGTCGAATTACGTACTTCCGTTCACTTATCTAGACAGTAGTAGTACGATTATAAACTGGAGATAAGTAATTTTTATTTTGTAAACCATGTATTTCATAAGCTTCCTCACAGAAGAAGTTTGAAAAGTAAGTAAAAGAAAGTCAGATTGTACACTCCTGGAAATGGAAAAAAGAACACATTGACACCGGTGTGTCAGACCCACCATACTTGCTCCGGACACTGCGAGAGGGCTGTACGCGCAATGATCAGACGCACGGCACAGCGGACACACCAGGAACCGCGGTGTTGGCCGTCGAATGGCGCTAGCTGCGCAGCATTTGTGCACCGCCGCCGTCAGTGTCAGCCAGTTTGCCGTGGCATACGGAGCTCCATCGCAGTCTTTAACACTGGTAGCATGCCGCGACAGCGTGGACGTGAACCGTATGTGCAGTTGACGGACTTTGAGCGAGGGCGTATAGTGGGCATGCGGGAGGCCGGGTGGACGTACCGCCGAATTGCTCAACACGTGGGGCGTGAGGTCTCCACAGTACATCGATGTTGTCGCCAGTGGTCGGCGGAAGGTGCGCGTACCCGTCGACCTGGGACCGGACCGCAGCGACGCACGGATGCACGCCAAGACCGTAGGATCCTACGCAGTGCCGTAGGGGACCGCACCGCCACTTCCCAGCAAATTAGGGACACTGTTGCTCCTGGGGTATCGGCGAGGACCATTCGCAACCGTCCCCATAAGCTGGGCTACGGTCCCGCACACCGTTAGGCCGTCTTCCGCTCACGCCCCAACATCGTGCAGCCCGCCTCCAGTGGTGTCGCGACAGGCGTGAATGGAGGGACGAATGAAGACGTGTCGTCTTCAGCGATGAGAGTCGCTTCTGCCTTGGTGCCAATGATGGTCGTATGCGTGTTTGGCGCCGTGCAGGTGAGCGCCACAATCAGGACTGCATACGACCGAGGCACACAGGGCCAACACCCGGCATCATGGTGTGGGGAGCGATCTCCTACACTGGCCGTACACCACTGATGATCGTCGAGGGGACACTGAATAGTGCACGGTACATCCAAACCGTCATCGAACCCATCGTTCTACCATTCCTAGACCGGCAAGGGAACTTGCTGTTCCAACAGGACAATGCACCTCCGCATGTATCCCGTGCCACCCAATGTGCTCTAGAAGGTGTAAGTCAACTACCCTGGCCAGCAAGATCTCCGGATCTGTCCCCCATTGAGCATGTTTGGGACTGGATGAAACGTCGTCTCACGCGGTCTGCACGTCCAGCACGAGCGCTGGTCCAACTGAGGCGCCAGGTGGAAATGGCATGGCAAGCCGTTCCACAGGACTACATCCTGCATCTCTACGATCGTCTCCATGGGAGAATAGCAGCCTGCATTGCTGCGAAAGGTGGATAGACACTGTACTAGTGCCGACATTGTGCATGCTCTGTTGCCTGTGTCTATGTGCCTGTGATTCTGTCAGTGTGATCATGTGATGTATCTGACCCCAGGAATGTGTCAATAAAGTTTCCCCTTCCTGGGACAATGAATTCACGGTGTTCTTATTTCAATTTCCAGGAGTGTATAATCAAAGCTTATAAGGAAGTATAATATATATACTGACATTAATTCTTATTAGTGATGCTCTATTGTTAGCTACGAACTGATTATTGAGAATTCATTCAGTTGTTGGAGTTTCCCAGCTTTTCGTCCCAATTTGAAATAACTCTTTACGAAAGGACCTGTTCGTCTAAGGATACGTCTAACTTCCGGCTGCTAGTATATAGAGGCAAACTTCACCATACCACTAGGTATATCTGCAATAAAGCTCCAGGAATTCTCGTCCTTTCTTTGGACCTCTGATGAATCGTCGTAAAAATATGGTAGACATTTTACGAAAGAGTGAATGAAGGAATAAAGAGATATAACTACGATTCGAGTCTTGAGTGGTTATAAAGGCTGAAGGTCAAGTCTGTCAGACATCTCACCACGGCTTTTTACCGACACTCCGTAGAATCCTCCAGTGTTCTTCCTCCAGACGTGGTATACTACTTTCAGAATGTGTGTAGTGTGTGAAACTACACTACTGGCCAATAAAATTGCTACACCAAGAAGAATTGCAGATGATAAACGGGTATACATTGGACAAATATATTATACTAGAACTGACATGTGATTACATTTTCACACAATTTGGGTGCATACATCCTGTGAAATCAGTACCCAGAACAACCACCTCTGGCCGTAATAACGGCCTTGATACACCGGGGCATTGAGTCAAACAGAGCTTGGATGGTGTGTACAGGTACAGTTGCCCATGCAGCTTCAACACGATACCACAGTCCATCAAGAGTAGTGACTGGCGTATTGTGACGAGCCAGTTGCTCGGCCACCATTGACCAGACGTTTTTAATAGGTGGGGAATCTGGAGAATGTGCTATCCTGGGTAGCAGTCGAACTTTTTCTGTAACCAGCAAGGCCGGTACAGGACCTGCAACATGCGGTCGTGCATTATCCTGCTGAAATGTAGGGTTTCGTAGGGATCGAATGAAGGGTAGAGCCACTGGCCGTAACACTTCTGAAATGTAACGTCCACTGTTCAAAGTGCCGTCAATGCGAACATGAGGTGACCGAGACCTGTAACCAATGGCACCCCATATCATAATGCCGGGTGATACGCCAGTATAGCGATGACGAATACACGCTTCCAATGTGCGTTCACCGCGATGTCGCAAACACGGATGCGACCATCATGATGCTGTAAACAGATCCTGCATTCATCCAAAAAAATGACGTTTTGCCATTCGTGCACCCAGGTTCGTCGTTGAATACACCATCGCAGGCGCTCCTGTCTGTGATGCAGCGTCAAGGGCAACAGCAGCCATGGTCTCCGAGCTGATAGTTCATGCTGCTGCAAACGTCGTCGAACTGTTCGTGCTGATGGTTGTTGTCTTGCAAACGTCCCCATCTGTTGACTCGGGTATCGAGACGTAGCTGCGCGATCTGTTACAGCCATGCGGATAAGATGTCTGTCATCTCGTCTACTAGTGATACGAGGTCGTTGGGATCGAGCATGGCGTTCCGTATTACCCTCCTGAACCCACCGATTCCATATACTGCTAGCATTCATTGGATCTAGATCAACGCGAGCAGCAATGTCACGATACGATAAACCGCAATCGCGATAGGCTACAATCCGACCTTTATTAAAGTCGGAAACGTGATGGTACGCATTTCTCCTCCTTACACGAGGCATCACAATAACGTTTCACCAGGCAACGCCGGTCAACTGCTGTCTGTGTATGAGAAATCGGTTGGAAACTTTCCTCATGTCAGCACGTTGTAGGTGTCGGCACCAGCGCCAACCTTGTGTGAATGCTCTGAAAAGCTAATCATTTGCATATCACAGCATCTTCCTCCTGTCGGTTAAATTTCGCGTCTGTAGTACGTCATCTTCGTGGCGTAGCAGTTTTAATGGCCAGTAGTGTATATATCAAGTACACTGAAAGTTGGAATTTTTTCATGTTTGAGGACAATTAGTCACAACATTATGTCACATTATTATGCTCAGTATACGGATTATGGCTTCAGAATATATTTTTCAGCACCATTCCACATACCACCACCTGCGACGTGTTTCATCTGGTACCTGATAGTACTGTCCGTATATTTTCATAGTTCCTTGCAGTGATCATTAGCGAGCACATTATTTCCAGCAAAAAAATTCATTTCACTTTAATGCTTCCGTACATTTTTAATGGCTGAACGTAATCGACCACTTATTGGTAGAATCCCTATGAAGGTACGAAACAGTATTAGTGGTGTACTAACAAATACGACACTAAAATACATCAGCCGTAAAAACACTTTTGGCCTACGATTGCATGAGAATATGCGATGAGTCAATGTTTACTTGAATCTCATACTAAAGAAGTGACTATATACGCAGTTGTTATGATGGATCAGTAAACAATCCTCTGTTAAGAGCCTCATTTAATTATTGAATCTGACGCAGCCGTGGCTAAGAAGCATTTACGGTGTCACTTTTCAGTCTTTTATAGTTTACTTATGTTCTTATCGGCCGGCCGGTGTGGCCGAGCGGTTCTAGATGCTTCAGTCTGGAACTGCGCGACCGCTACGGTCGCAGGTTCGAATCCTGCCTCGGAAATGGATGTGTGTGATGTCCTTAAGTTAGTTAGGTTTAAGTAGTTCTAAGTTCTAGGGGACTGATGACCTCAGATGTTAAATCCCATAGTGCTCAGAGCCATTTGAACGTTCTTATCAAGTTAATTAGTGTAGCTTAATATCCGAATAATTCCGCTTCTCTACCACTTCGCAATTATATAGGGCATTTGAACCATGCATTCATGGACCTTGCTGTGTCAGAGAGGATTGTGTGCCTCAAAGATTCAGACAATTGTATGGTCAGTGCTGTCGCATTCGAGGGGTATTGATTGGTACAGAAGCCAGACAAATATATGGTTTCTCACGAGGGGCACTAACTTTGCATTTGCTACTGGAGAAACAATCTAATTGACGGACTCATCTGGCTTTGGAAAATCAACCAACATGACCTTGCTGTGATAGTAACGGAAACGGCTGAAAAGAATCAATTTTTTCCCTAGTCGTTAGCATTTTGACTTATTTGATGCGACCGGCTACTAATTCCCCTCTTGCGCTGACCTCGTCAGGTTAGGATATCACTTGCACCCTAGGACTTCAATTGCTTGTTAGATGTAGTCCTATCAATGGCTTCCCTAAAGTTTTTACCCTTTACTGTTCCGCTAGTTCCAAGGGGCTTACTCCGTAAGGGTTTAACACATGTCCTATTATTTTGTCCCTTCTTCTTGTCAGTGTTTATCACATATTCCATTCTTCACCTATTCTCCGGGGAGCTAACTCGTTCACTATCTTACCACTGCACCTGAGTTTCAACATTATGCTGCAATTCCACATCTCAAACGCCTTCATTATCCTTTGTTTCGTTTCGCCCGCTGTCCTCAGTTCACTACCATACAATGCTGTGTTCCAAAAGTACATTCTCAAAAAATTCTTTAGCAAATGAATATCGATGTTAGGTACTAGTAAACTTCCCTTCTTCCTCTTTGCCTGCACAAGCCTGCTTTACATGTTCGCCTTGCTTCGTTCGTCGAGGGTTACTTTACTTCTGACACAGCAGGATTAATTAACTTCGTCTATTTCATGATGACCAACTTCGACGTTAAGCCTCCTACTATTCTCATTTCTGTTACTTTAATTAATTTTGTATTTTCTAGTTTATTCTCAATGCATATTCTGTAGTCATTAGACTGTTCTTTCCATTCAACAAAGCCTATAATTCGTCTTCACTTTCGCTGAGGATAGCAATGCCATAACTGATTACCTTTCACCCTGAATTTTAATTCCATTCTTGAACTATTCTGTTATTTCCGTTATTCCTTCTTCGATGTACAGACTGAAAAGTAGGGGTGGAAGACTGAATCGCTATCTTTCACCCTTTTCATTCCGATCTCTTCGTTCTTCGTCTTACAGTCTTGTTGTTCCCTCTTTGTTCTTGTACACATTCTATATTACCCACCTATCCCTATAGCTCACTTCTATTTTTCTCCGAATGTCGAACATCTTGCGTTGTTTTACATTGTCGAACGCTTTTTATAGGTCAACATATTCAATGAAGGTGTCTTAATTGGTCATCAGTCTTCCTACTTTAAATTTCCTTTCATTATTAATTCTGATGGGGTCGTGCATGAATAAATGCTAGGGAGTGAGCCCTCTTATTAAAACCATTAATCAATGTCTTAAATAAATAATGTTTGTAAATACAATGCTTTTGTTAGGCGCACTTGACAATAGTTTTCTGTGTAAGGTCTGTTCTTATACTTTCACTCGACCATAGGTATCTCTTCACACGAGAACTTCTTTTATCGGACTTCGAAAACTTTTACGCACCCAAAAACAGGTTCGTACTGCATTATTTACGTGATTTAAATGAATATGAAACCTTTCGTCCTTGCAAGATGCAGTACAGATGAGGATGAGTTTTAACATAAAATGAAACAAATATTAAGTAACATCACTATATTCAATTACCACATATAAACAATAAATTTACATTGAGACTTACATGAAATCAGTTGCTGTTTGCAACAACATGCGAGTGCATGTAAGATGACTGTGTCTCTACACAATGTATATGAAAATCGCGATGTGCCGTATAAATCTGCCGTAATCCAAGAAAAGCGTCCATCTTGGCCCGCTTCTAAAACAAAAAGGTGCCACCGTCTTCACAAAAATGACTGAGATCGTACCGGCGACACAGCCGTCCATAGTACTTAATTTTCAATTAATACTTTTCTTATTTAATTATTTATTACGTCCGGCTGCAGTGACCCAGCGGTTCTAGGCCCTTCAGTCTGGAACCGCGTGACCGCTGTGATCTCAGGTTCGAATCCGGCCGCGGGCATGGATATGTGTGATGTCCTCAGGTTAGTTAGGTTTAACTAGTTGTAAGTCCTAGGGGACTGATCACCTCAGATGTTAAGTCCAGTACTGCTCAGAGCCATGTGAACCATTTTATTTATTACGTTTTAAGTTTTTCGTATGTAAATTCTGCTTCTCCCGCAGAGGTGCCTTTAAATTGCCCCCCTGCAGGTGAGCAATTCACCCTTATTCACATCTTGTTCTATATTTGGAAATCATGTTCGATTATAATGCGAGATTTGCAATTTTCAATATGGCTGATTCGCCAGGTACATTTCAAATTTCGTAGCGAATGCCGCGGATAGGCGTGGTCATGTCCTTTTAAGGGCGGCTAAGAGGCGGTACTTTATATTCCATCTCGCAACACGCCGTTGATAGTTTATTAGCAGCTCCGTTCGTATGTATAAGGAAATTGTCACAATAGCAGAACACTACATGGAGTATTCACAAGAAATAAGCACTTACACTTGTAGCAGGTAAAATAACCTTAATGCTGTTACATCTGTTTATACAAATACACTTGGTTTTTTTTTGTTATGTATTACTCTTAGAATGTCTTCGAGTGCAGATTTCCGGTCTTTGTACTACGAGTCGTCTTTCAGTATTGATACACACAATGTATAGAATAATAAGGCAGAGGTAAAGATAGTTTTTAACATTTGTTGTTACGGAGAAATTGTTGCACACCAACGTTATTTTTCGCTGTTTGATATCAGATACATGACTTTGTTCGCACGTTGCACTATTTATTTACACAATTCTTCAGTGTTTTCCTAGGCCATACTTCAAGTGGACGACGACCAGTACATAACCAATCCACAATATCTTGTTCCATGAAGACATGGATGTGAGACCACTGACGGCAATATTCTGGCATCGATCCACGATTAATGCAGGGGAGAGACCATTGCATTGACAGAACATACCATCGCAGTAGGCGATGTACGGAAAATGTCTTTTAGCAGTTTCACATATACTATTACATCGCGATGACAATCTACGTTGCGATGTACGAAGAACGTTTTTCAACAGTTTTACGAAAACTTTTCACCGCGATTACAGTCATTGCGATATAAGAAAACGGTCCTTCACCCTCCTTTTTCAACGTAAGTCTTGTGCTTCTACCCATGTTTGTTACATATTACAAATTCTGATTATTATTGAGTAACATGTAGTCATGTTAAATTTTGCTTTACATTCATTGACAGATATTATATATTTCTCAAACAAACATTATACTAGCTACTTATGTCACCTGAACCTAGAAAGATTGGACAAGGCATTTTGATAATATCAGCAAACAAACTCAAGCGCACATATACTAATTGACAAATGTCTTATGAAACAAATATTAGTTCAAAGCTAAAGAGAATTCGCGAATCTGAGTGTGCAGTTTGTTTATATGGCCTTGACTTGACGTGATAATAATTCATTCTACATTACGTGTAGCTAATCTGCTTCTAGGCTGAAGTGTTTGATTGTCATCTCATTTAATGTACACATCTATCAGTCACGGATTAACGTCGATCGACAGTACAGTTTGTCAATTTCACTGCCTCATTAAAATTTGTTTTCCATTCCTTATGAGTAAATATCGTCATCACATGTTCAAATCCCTTCTTTACTTCTTTTTCTTCTTGCTGCTGCAAGCAGGTTCTACTGGAAGTAAAATTTTTTACGCTACCTTCATTTCTTACTGAAGAGTTGTGCAGTACTTATAATTCGTAGGAATTCTGTTTACTTACCAGTTCGAGATAAACATACGTTTATTACTGAAAATGAAATACTCTCAAATTTCTATGAGCGTAAAATTAAATGATTTTGTCTGTGTTCTGGTTTAGTAATAGGTACGCACCAGGACGCGATATATTAAGGATTGTATATTGGCCTTCGTATAGCAGACGCCATTTTGGATTATGCTGCTTCAGTGCAGAAGATTTGCGGTGAGTATGCTATAATGCCTGTATGCTAACTTCCAAGTCTGGCCTTTTCTACATCAAATTAAAGTAAAATCGGTTTCTGTCACTAGCCTCCCGCGTAAGCGTCGAAATAACTCTCCAAATCTTTTCATTATACATCACAGGTTAAATTGGAAATTTCGGCAAACGATTGGTTTCCTTGAGGTGATACATTACTTCATTAGCAGTATACTTAGTATCGTATTTGTTAAGATTATTGTGCACATCTTCAAAAAGAGTTAAACAGCTTAACCAATTAGAATGCTATGTGCGTATGTATGTCCTCATAAACGTTTTCAGTTCCCTGACAATCCGTGCCGTGCGATTAGACTGAGGGCTGTGTTGCGATACAAAAATGCTCTTAATATCATTATCTTTTAAGAATTTGCGTCTCTTTGTACCCTGTGTAGTATGTGGCGTTGTCAAGATAAATTGCCAACGGTTTTCCCATGTGAGGAATATAATCACGTGAAAGTCGTCTTAGTTTGTCTTAGATTTTATGTCGAAAAGCTTAACATGCTTAGAAAATATGTCATAAAATGCTAATAAATATTTTACACCACCGCTACTTCTCGGAAAGGCTCCACTTACGTTTTATTAAAGATGTCCATTGGACTACTGGGTAGTATGGACTGTAAATCAGTCTTTGCTAGTAAATTCTGTGGTTTAGCTTTCTGACCAGTTGCACAAATTTTGTGTATGTTGTGAACCTTTCTCCTCATGTTGGTAAAATAACAATACGTACTGAATTTTACTAGACACTTCTCTGCCACATAATGTCGCCAAATTAAGCGCGTACGTCTAATTAAAATGTGTTCTGAGTCCTTGGGTATACATACACACCAGCTGGAGCCATCTGGATGTCGATGATAGAATAATACATCTCGATATACCCAATAACGTCTAGACAGTGAATGATTAGGTTGAGTAGTCAGCGAGGCCCTTACCTTGTTCCAGTGCGGATCTGACTTTTCTAAATCTCCCACGTTTTTACACAAATCGATGTAGTATTGGTGATACTGTTTATCCTACATCAGAAGTACTCTGTAGTGGCTCTCATTTTCTGGACCAGTGATATTGTCATTCAAACCTTGTGTAAGACGAGACAAAGCATCAGTAATGATATTGTCCTTTCCCTTAGTAAAAAGAGTCTCAAATTTGTAATTCTGCAACGACGGAGTCCAGCGTGATAATCAGGGCTGAACCAACTTACCGGTTACTAAAACTGCTGTTGCTTGGAGAACAGTATAGATTTTCGTGTGTTTGCCATATACATAGTAATTTAACTTTTTAACAACCCACACGAGTGAAAGAGTTTCTTATTCAGTTGCCGAATATGTTCGTTTACAATCGCTTAAGTTTCGGCTTACAAATCCAATGACCGTTAGCTGATCCTGTTCTCCTTCCTTAACCACCTGAAATAGGCAAGATACTAAGTCACTGCATGATGCGCCACATGTCATACAAAAATCTGAATGGTTGAATTTACTAATGCATGTTTTACACTTTGAAAATTTTGCTGGCACTACTCTGTCCCGGTCTAGTAAAGCTAGAATATATTTACTGTTTAATAGTTGTCGTGGCAGAAAACGTCAGAAGAAATAACAGTGTCCTAGAAACGATTTCGATTGTTTTTTAGTACGTGGACTATGAAAAATTTTTAATAGCATTTAATTTACGCAGGTCAGGATGTATACCTTGGGCATTAATTATGTGCCCTAGATATCTTATCTTACTACATGCAGTAATCTACAACCTCCCTAAGCTGTAGTCACTACTATCAATATGGTTAACTGTTTTAATAAGTTTCGAGAGGAGTAAGATTTACAATTAACTTTTTACTTAACTTTTTTTCTCGTAGCTGGCTGCAGTTCTTCATGTCTAGGGGTCTGATTCCTGAAGCTGAAACATTCACAATATTGGTTCCCATGTCATAATTAATGTACATAATTTTGATGAATGCCCGTGCAGATTTTTTTATGTTTATTTGTTTCACGTTTTACTATATCACACTGTCCTTTGAATTTTCACACTGACAAAGCCGAAATTACATTGTTCTTTCAAAGTACAGAAACACATCCAATCACATCAGAGGCATGCCCAATACTCTTTCTCTGTGCGGTTATAACAGAATTCCAAAGGGTTTACAGTTTATCTTGAGAAATGAATTTCTGGTGGTTTATATCATTATTTTATAAATGAATCCCGAAGTAAACATAATAAACAGTGTCAAATAGTGTAATTAATGATAGAAATTCTAAGTGTGCGAAATATAGTAATTTAATTTCGTAGTTTTTAGCTTGAAATATAACATATTGTGCATAAAATGAAACATTCCCTTATAAACCCACCTTTATTGATTAGTGGATGGTTGCCTCACAGTTTATAATAGTCTGAATATGTGCAACTGATAAAGGCTGATCGGTTAATATTTACACAGAACTTGTTTCGTATCAAATCCAACAAAACTAATTAGGATCTCAGGTAGCAATAATCAGTACATACTTTGTAGTTAATAATCTGTATCTATTGTCTAAACAGCACAAATGAAGCAGTTACTCCCTTTGTCTGACGATGTAATAACCGTTAACTCATCACAGGTCGCCCATTAATGTCGTCACACACCAATGTTCGTCATGTAGCACTGAATGCACAAACGTCACTGCAATCCTAATCGTGGGTGCCCAGCGCGGTTGTTGCGTAGTCACGGAGCACAAATTAACACTTAAACACATCAACAAATCACTCAGTTAATGCCTTTTCCGTATTTGCTGGAAGGCCCACGGCATTGGGTGACACACAGCAATTAAACAATTGTAAGCATGGCCGGCCATCCTTCCACAATCTGCCATGCTTGCTTAGCAGCCAACAACTTACTTCCTCGGGATCTCAACACTGAGTACTCTCTGGCGCACTGGGCGCTCGGTTATCCATAGTACCTACTGCGAGGTATCGACTACTTCTGCTGACGAAAAGTAATGCTAGAAGAGGATGTCCCTTTACATTATCCCCATCTCTAAATGTGGAAAAAAATGTGTTTACAATATTTCGTGACCTACTGTGAAGTTTGCAAAATGGTGTACAAAATGATACAAAAAATAGAATACAGATGTGTAAACGAATCTGATACATAACATATTACAAATATGATAAGAAAAACATTTACTGTACAAGTCATAATTTATATATATATCAAGACATGGCATACAGACTTTTAGATCTGTGAACCATTATGACACAAAGTCAAAACTGCAACATTGCATCACTAAATTATATAAGTAAGTGCAGGGACAATATAAATTACTAGAATTACAAACTGGAAGTTTACATCTCATAGTTATCTAAATAAATAAAAATTTGAGTTAATCATATCTAAATAGATAATAAAATATGACTGACACACTGATTCTGATTGTAATATCTGAACTCTAATAATAAATGAGCTGTCAATCATGAAACTTGTACTGTTGTAATGTGAAAGCAAAGCTGCATTGTAATAATAATTAATTCTTATAATGAGAACGGAAGTCTTTCATACTGGAAAACTTATCTATCTTACTGCAAGGATTTTCAACAGTATAAACTGCCTGAATAATGAAGTTTTACATAAAGTCTACAATAATTAGATTGGCAAAACTGATCACAGAAACTGTATCTGAATGGCATAAATTGGCCATCATTGAATAAATGAAAAATACATAAAAATATTTTGTCCTTACCTCTGTTCTGCACAAATCTGGATAATGCATTCGAATAGAGCTCTGTCTTGCAGGCAGCTATGCTAAAGCTGCAAATTACTGTTTCTACAAAGTTATACTCTTGAGTTGCAATGAGTTCTCTGTTAATTGTAAGTCGAAATATTTTACTATTAGAATTGATTCCTTTTCCATTTTTCAAAACAAATCGTCAATTAAAATTGTAAGAGAAAGGTAGATAAAAATAAAATATGGGTATAAATAACAACATTAAGTTCTTTGTGTACACTGTGAAAAAATGCTGATAACTGATTTCAAATTTAATGAACGACTTAACATCCAATTGTCAGTACAATAGCCAAGTTAGTTCGATGGCGCAGCACTGGTGAAAAAACAGTAATATCATTATAATATTTCCCCACGACACTCCACTTCTGGTGTACACTTACTTCAATTAAACTTCCTGCCTCACAAATCACTTTCCATTACAATCTAGATATAATCATGTCCAGTAAATAAATTATAAATTGAGACTTATCATTTGAAACATACTATTACAACTGCTTCCTCACTCCAACACAGCTTATCGTTATCTGACTGCACCTCTGCCAACACCAAAGATAATGACCTAACTACAGCTATGCAGCTTTACAACATCGCTGCTCACTCACAATCGATTCACATACCAAAGTTATATGTAACACCTATCATTACCCTGCATTGCTAAGACTTGGAAATTTGACTTTACAAAAACAATTTCCTAATAGAAATATGTAGAAATTTGAGTGCAAAAGTTTAAAGATACAATATGAATTAACTGGCAATAATAAAAATTTATATGACAGAAATAAAGTACAGATTATCACTGGACATAAACAGTTGTTTAACTGAAAATAAGCAAAAATCGTTGATAGACATGAACGTATTGTTACAAGTGTTGTATTTGCTAAATAGTAGGGTATGCTCTCTGTAATGCGCACTGCATTACATGTGTAAACTGTTAGTACAAAGAGCCAATAGAATACAAATATGCTCTGCACATAGTAGTGTCGTAAGTACAAAGAAAATGTTTATACCCACATTACGTTGCAACATGTACATGAACTAAATAGCACAAAAATTGTCCTCAGAGCGGTAAAACTTGTAATTAACTGCCAATCATAAGTGTATAGGCAAAGTATATGCAACATCGTGGGAAAATCGTGCATCCCACAGACAATAACAGTCTAAATATTATTTGAGAAGCACAGTAAGATGTAGACCCACTGGCACTGACATCATAATTATTTGGTATAAATGACCGGTGCAGGACAATCTTGCAGTCCAACTGGCACTGACTTCAGAGGCATTTGGTATAACTGACCAGTGCAGGACAATCTTGCAGTCCCACTCGCACTGACACCACAATGAGGAGGTATCAAGCTCAGAATAAGCTAAGAAAATAGTCCACCCACACTGAAGCAAGAACGTAACCACTCATTACAAACATGTCTCCACGAGACATTCACAGTACGTATAACCTTAAGTGCAGTACAGACTAATCGCAATCCAGGGTACAAAAGTCTACTGTCTCTGATCAAATAAAATGTGAGAGCTAACAGTTATTCCCAATGAAAATATTTCAATATCTGTGCAGAGAGCAAATAAAGTGCTACACTTCATTTAAAAAAAATGGTCCAAATGGCTCTGAGCACTATGGGACTCAACTGCTGAGGTCATTAGTCCCCTAGAACTTAGAACTAGTTAAACCTAACTAACCTAAGGACATCACAAACATCCATGCCCGAGGCAGGATTCGAACCTGCGACCGTAGCGGTATTGCGGATCCAGACTGCAGCGCCTTTAACCGCACGGCCACTTCGACCGGCACACTTCATTTAAACAAGAGGGTATGCGCAGTCAGTGAAATACAATGGTGTAAAAAGCATACATATTACATCGAGAGAAAATAAGCAAGTTATTACAACAAAGAGCAAAAAGTATCAGAATTTAGTACATCTTAACACTAAAGAAGTGGCTTAAAACTAAGCCAATAATGAAGGTAGGAACAATAGCAAGAAAAAGTGTCTATGGAGTCCAATATGTCATAGCACAGTCAAATGGCACAGGAACGCCACTTTCCATTCAGTGTAATGTGCAGACTTGGTTGCAGTTGAACCATAATCGTTTCATACTAAGTTATAGAGCTGACATGTGAAAAAGTTATCAAGAGCAAAGTATGTCACATTCAGTAATGTGACACAGTTCTATGAAAAAAAATTGTTCAGAGAAGCATACAAACATAGTTGCTGTACAAGACACTTTCCATATGACTGCAAGGACATCCCTATGTTAACAAAAAATATTTGCACTAATATCTAGGCTACCTGTCTCTGCAGAGTACACACACAAGGGAAAAATAGGAGCTATGGCAACAAATAGGAAATGAGGGATAAATGGAAAGTTTTTATAGTGCACTAGGCCTATTATAAGTGTGAAAAAAGACAATTTAAAGTCATTCGATGTGCATCAATCAACATAGCAATAAGAAGAATTTGGCCAAAATAATGAATATATATCAGACTTGACGAGATAAATACGAGTATCATGACATAGCAAAGAGTAATCATCAGGCAACAAGAACATAAGTATCAAAACACAAATCGCTATAGAGAAAAAGAAAACAATTCGAACAAAGCAACAATTCACTTAAAACTAACCCTCACACCATCTACACCAGGAAAAAAATATCATCATGAAATTGTAAGAAAGTATCATCATCATCTACATTAAGTCTCTGTTTAACTTAACATCTTCAAAAGATATTCCTCATAAAGACTCATCATAATAATAGTAGTAGTAGTAGTTGTAGTTGTAGCAGTGTACTAGAAATACATTGTGGTATCATAAATATCGTACCATTTGCTGACAGAGACAAAGCCTGACCTACTCTTAACCCAGTAAGTCTTGTTAAAAATGGATTAATACAAGCTTTGAAAATTCATCAGATGCAAAACCACGATACATGGTTTGCCAAGGAGTCTGCCACATGACCATGGCATAAACATGTACTATTTACTTCTGTATGTACCAAGCTGACTATACACTTCTGAAGTATATGGATCTGTCACTCCTTAACAAAATTCTGATAGGACGATGGCAAAAAAAGGAAACATTTACAAGCAAAAGGTGGGTAACAGTTAAGTAGATATGTTTAAAATGTACTAGTGGTAAAAAATTGCAAGACTAAGGTTCACCATAAACATCCAAGAAAATATATGCCATAGTCTACAATGTAACTGCCTATAGGTAATAAACAAATTGCAAAGCACTTTACAGTGTATTCCAAAATACAAGACGAATAAAGCATAGTACACCATGTGTACAACATTCTTGAAAATACTAAGCATGAGTATGGAAAATGATAAGACACAAATTAGGTGTAGTTGTATCACTTATGTGAGTATCTTCTCTGTCAACCCATCCGAATTCGTTCAGTACATATGAGAAAATCTTAGCTTAGACAGGAAAAAACAGACAAGATAATGCAGTAGATCATTATTAGGCAAGGAAAACAACGTCATAGTATATAGTGGTAATTATTCCAGAAATGTACATTGCTGTAAGATGTAGCATGGCTGTAGCCTGTTGTGTTGTTCTCACACAGAAAAGGAAAAGATTTGGTAAACATATCCAGGGTTGCATAAAAATCCCAAGAAAGTGGCAACTGTGTATTATACAAAAGAAACTTTAGTGCAGTAGCAAATTGCTGTAGAACAATTACTATTGTCAACCTGCCATGGCTATTCAAACTTTTATACTTATAAATTAGAAGTATCATAATGTGAAATAAAGATTGAGTTCAATAAAAACTGGGCCATTAAGCCCTAACCATTTCTTGAATATTATTCATCATCATCGTTATCATCATCTCATGAGTAACTGCACAAACACATCATATACATGTCACATAAATCATAATCATATATCTCATTAAATATTATCAGTAATCATCATCATCAATTACACAAATATGCAGTAAACTTCGTACTACTACTCATTTAAAGCATACAAAACTAAAATTCCTTCTTCTGATTCCCTCATCTGCCTCCCAAACGAAAAACTCCTCATAGCCACAAATATGCAACATCCAGTAATGTACACAAAACACTTGCAGTGTCAATAGATCCTGAGAAACGGAAAATTTAGCTCTGCGCAAATATTCCTTCAGATAGTAAAGGAAAAAAATGAATGAAAGGAACATGCTTTAGGTAGCATCTGATAAATGGTACAAAATTCTCCAGAGTAACAGCATTGTAAATACAAATATATGTGCCAGTTAAACGTTATACGATAAGAAAAGGCAATTCTGATCAGTCCAGTAGTAATCCCGATCACAGTGTAAGTGTGTTGTCTGTAAAGCTGTGTGAGTGTGTCCTATTCGTGAAATTCTTTGACATTCGTAATATGGTGAACACTCATATTGCATTTTGTTTTCAAACTTTAAGCATTCGGGTGACAAATATGATGAATTCTGTATGATCAGTCATAGCAAAGAAAGAATTTGCTGAACAAGCGTTTTCCTTTATGAGACACTCTGTTGGATCTGACGGGTACTTTTTGACCTACCTGAAATGTTCGTTGATCTGACAACTTCGTTCTGAATCGTATCGAAAATGTCATAGGGTCGTCAATGTTGTGGTCATAGTTCGGCGATTAATTTGCATTTGTCCTAGTCGAAAGTTGTCAGTTGATTAATATTCTTCTGTGTCAGTGTGCCTTCACAGTGATTGTCATGATTTAATTTCAATTATGCTACTGTGTCGGTGAGTTCTTCACATTCAGTTTTCAGCTCTGTATTACGACAAATATTATTATCGGAAAGTTGAGTTACGTCGGAATTAAGATTGTTTACGATGTTCGTGCATTCACTACGCAGTTTATCAAGTCACTGCATCTTCTTTGATGTATGTACCTCTATGCCACTAATTAAAGGCAGCTTGTTCGTTGCAATAGGCATTTCGTTTCTTTTATTTGGGAAGCACCATCAGTGGCGGTTTCCAGCGCTGTTAACTCCCGTGTGTGGTCCTGGATATGTATTCGTTAGTTTCCATACTCCAGCTGGCAGATTTCTGGCGTTTTTCACACCCACATTTTTCACATCGCATATATCACTTGCACTTTTTATTTTTCTGATCAACATATGTTGAAATAAAACTAACGAACGCATTTCCAGGACCACAAACATGTGTTAACAGCGCTGGAAATAGAAACTGATGATGCTTTCAAATTAAAAGAACCGAAACACGTATGGTAACAAACAAACTTCCTTGAATTACTTGCATAGACGGTACAACACGGAAACAGAGAAAAGGACGACAGCCTCTGACATTTTACGTCAGAAATATGGGTAGTATTAGTAGCAATAGAATGAATAACAAAGGTATTGTTGCTGTCGGTTGCATTTTGCAAATCAGATCTTTGCAGATTAATAGTAGGGCGTGATTAGCGTGAAAAACGTTCTACACTGCATGATAATAGAGATATATAAAAGCAAACCACAGATGTAAAAGACAACGTCAAGAACTATAACGTCAAAGTCTTTTGAATTTTCACATTGACACAGCCGAAATTACATTGCTCTTCCAAAATGCAAAAACGCATCCAATCACATCAGAGGCTTGCTCACTACGTCTTCATTCTACAGTAATAGCAATGGTTTACAGTCTTTCTTGACAAATGAATTTTTAGTAGTTTATATTATTGTTTTATAATTTAGTCCAGAAACGAACATAATAAACAGTGCCAAATAATGTAATTTATAATAGAAACTCTAAGTGTGACAAATATTTTGCAATTTCAAATGTTTCTTGAAAAAGTAATTTTAACTGTACTTGCAAAGCTAGTACATGTAGATCGTAACAACGAAAATGAAGTAATTCAATTTCATAGGTTTTAGCTTGAAACATAACATATTGTGTATAAAATTATATGAAATTTTTCAAAACTGTTGATATTGTATTGCTCTGTTAGGAATTCGAAACTTAGTGCTGGTATCGACTACTTCTATTCAGGAAAAGTAATGCTAGAGGTGGATGTCCCTTTATAATGCAAATTTCCGTTTCTTAATATTTGGTGTTACACAAGCTTATGAAGATCTGCAGATAATTTTTTTAAGTATTTTGTGATTTTGTTTCCATGTCTATGTGGCGATTAGAATGTCATCTACATAATATGGCACACTTTCTAGTAATTCGACTCCAAGAGCTGTATCCAAAACAGTTATGAATGCACCAGACCTGACATTCAGGTGGAACACAGAATTGATACCTTCCACGCCTTCCTACTCCCTCCCCCCGCGGAGATACAAGCAGTGTATTTCCTAGAATCAGGAATAGTTGCCACTTGCCAAAACGAGTTCTTCATGTCAATGATGGAAAAGTACTTAGTGTCTAAAAATGTTTTCAGTTGATCCTCTAAGTTTCCAGGTTTTGTGCGCATTGGTACTATAATAACACTTATAACTCGGGCATGTAACGCCGATCTAATGTTTCTGTCAGGCTTCGTTACAAAAAGTAACGAGCTATTGTAAGGAGATGTGGTAGGTTCCATAATTTTCCATTGCAACATCTGTCTGATTTCCCGCCACGTCGTAGATCGCTGAGATAAAGGTACATTGTAAGATGAATGAAAGAAATCTGGTGACGCTTGACTTCAGTTTTGTACACTACTGGCCACAAAATTTGCTACACCAAGAAGAAATGCATATGATAAACGGATATTCATTGGACAAATATATTATACTAGAAATGACACGTGATTAAATTTTATCGCAATTTGGGTGCATAGATCCTGAGAAATCAGTACTCAGAACAACCACCTCTTGCCGTGTACAGGTACAGCTGCCTATCCAGCATCAACACGATACCACAGTTCAAGAGTAGTCACTCGCGTATTGTGACGAGCCAGTTGCTCGACCACCATTGACTAGATATTTTCAATTGATAAGAGATCTGGAGAATGTGCTGTTCAAGGTAGCAGTCGAACATTTTCTGTATCCAGAAAGGCCCGTACAGGACCTGCAACATGGGGTCGTGCATTATCCTGCGGAAATGTAGGGTTTCGCAGGGATCGAATGAAGGTTAGAGCCACGGGTCGTAACACATGTGAAATGTAACATCCACTGTTGAAAGTGCCGTCAATGCGAACAAGAGGTGAACGAGACGTGTAACCAATGGCACCCCACAACATCACGCCGGGTGATACGCCAGTACTGCGATGACGAATACACGCTTCCAATGTGCATTCACCGCGATGTCGCCAAACACGTATGGGATCATCATGATGCTCTAAACAGAACCTGGATTCATCCGAAAAAATGACGTTTTGTCAGACGTGCAACCAGGTTCGTCGTTGAGTACACCATCGCAGGCGCTCCTGTCTGTAATGCAGCGTCAAGGGTAACCGCAGCCATGGTCTCCGAGCTGATAGTCCATGCTGCTGCAAACGTCGTCGAACTGTTCATGCAGATGGTTGTTGTCTTGTAAACGTCCCCATCTGTTGACTCAGGGATCGAGACAGGGCTGCACGATCCATTACAAGCATGAGAATAAGATGCCTGTCATCTCGACTGCTAGTGGTACGAGGCCGTTGGGATCCAGCATGGCGTTCCGTATTACCCTCCTGAACCCACCGATTCCATATTGTGCTAACAGACATTGGATCTCGACCAACGCGAGCAGCAGTGTCGCGATACGATAAACCGCAAACGCGATAGGCTACACTCCGACCTTTATTAAAGTCGGAAACGTGATGGTACGCATTTCTCCTCCTTACACGAGGCATCACAACAACGTTTCACCAGGCAACGCCGGTCAACTGCTGTCTGTGTATGAGAAATCGGTTGGAAACTTTCCTCATGTTAGCACGTTGTAGGTGTCGCCACCGGCGCCAACCTTGTGTGAATGCTCTGAAAAGCTAATCATTTGCATATCACAGCATCTTCTTCCTGTCGGTTAAATTTCGCGTCTGTAGCACATCATCTTCGTGGTGTAGCAGTTTTAATGGCCAGTAGTGTAAATATACGTCTTAACGAGATGTAGTCGTTTTGTAAATATCTGTAAGTTCTTTGATAACAGTTCAAAAAGTTCATTACGTATATCTCAGTGAGAGTAGTCGTTTCTTCTGATTTATGAGTAATCAATGCTCTTAAATCATTACACTCCTCATCTGATACAAGTGTCTGTGTGTCTATTAGGTCGGCTTCATTTGTTAATTAGATTTTGCATTCAGTGCAATACTTGTATTTTAGCTTCTTGGTATCTAAAATGATAGCGGTTTCATTGCCCCCTCTGTTTAATGAAACACTTATGTTTCGAGAAGTCAGTGATGCTATCCTTATCATATAACGTATCTAAACTTATAATTAAAAACTAAATTATGACCATGAGGAATGGCTATTGCACTGTTCCATAAACTACCTTCATTGTCACAAAAACTGGTTTCGTAATTTTAGTTGACTTACTTCCTATGGCAGTCAAAATCTTACATTTTTGTGGAGGAAACTCAGGCACTGCTGAAAATTCTATCATTTCATTATAAAAGTTGTGCGATGTTACAATCACAACAGCTCCTGTATCAAGACAATACTACCTCTTACTATACCAGTAGTTGTAGCTAAGACCATTTCATTGACCAATGAATGACATTGTGTGTTTTCCTCCAGTAGTTTGGTGGATAAATTCTCGTCGTGACTACAGCGTATGAGCCATAGTTGTTGTTGCTTAAAGTTATTTACAATATCGCCATTGTGTTATTCTCTTGTGGGTGTATTAAACACTGATTCAATACCGAAGTCAATCCCCACACTTTCATCATCAACGACCTGGAGCTCAGTGTTGACCGTCATTAGTTTGTCGACGTCGTATTCGGTGCAGGTGAAGACGGTGGTTGGCCTGTTACGTTATATCCACTTTCGGGTTCCGCCGATTCCAGTTTCCAATCTGTTGTGGTTTTTGTGATTGAACATCGTGACTTACTTGCTGATTAGTAGGCAATGTCCTGTTCTAGTTTTGCGATGGGTGTGGCTGCACTTGCCACGGACATATGCTGTCGTTCTTTCGTGGTGGTGGACCAGTGTTTTGGTACGCTTTTCCGTAATTAGTGTTCCAGTTTTGCTGTTGGTTGTGTCTTGGCTGACAGTTATTTTTGTTCAAATTCTAGTTCCCATCGTTTACGTTCCTATTGTTACCATTATTATTTCGGCGCCGCATTTTTGGGTTATCGCCTATCGTACATGTGATACTATGATTACTATCCATGTTAGAATGTATCTGCTGATTTTGATAAGTGGTTTGCGGAAGCAGTCTGTGGATTGTGCTGCGCCACTTAACCGAACGCAGCTGGCGCGTCAGGATTATTTTGACTGACCTGCGTGCCCGCATATCACTCATGTAAACATTGCGGTTGCTGTTTTTCCGCCCGCACCGTTGATTTTCATATAGCGGATAAAATGAATCCTGAACTGTCGATAAATATTCCGCATCGTTGTCGGGAATGTGCATGATTTACTCTTTGATATGCAAAAATGTGTTATGCATGGGCATTTCTCCAAATGTGATCGTAAATTACCGTATTTGGATTTGAAAGTCTTTGGTTTAGTGATTTGTTTTCTGAGGCGCTCTTGAACAGTTTGAGACCGAAATTTGATCAAGAAAGCTTTTTCCAGCTGTTCGTAAGTTACGCATCTGTCGGCTTCGTTGTATGCCCATACAGCTGCGTCTTTCTGAAAGTAACCTTTTGCGTATGAAATGGTTTTCTGGTCACTCCACGATCTGGAGGAACGCGTTTCTCAATGGTTTGAGAAAAATCAGAGGGTGTACATTACACTTTTCCGGAATAAATGGTTGAAAATGGCGATTTTTGATTAATCTCTATTACCTCTTTAGCATCGCAATACCTGTTTCATTCACTGTAATTACTGTAGTGCGCACCTACTGAACGCTGGGAAACATATCCATTGATATCACGATTGCGATTTGGTGATGTATATGTTGTTGTGTTTTGTTGACAATGTTGTGTGTTTGGTGTGTACATGGAATTCGTGTCACACCCGTATCGCTTCTCATTTCCGGCTGCACACAGTCATTATATTGTTTTTGCTGTACTGCGCTACTTTGTGCTGAATCATATATGATGCGTGTATTATTTTTAACAAATTCAGTAACATTGTAATGCGGATTTGTCGGTAATTTTTCATCTATGCAGTGATCGAAGTATTTGTTTTTCTCGTCAATCAAATCGTGAAATTCTTCGTTTATGTTTGCGAAATTGTTGCCTATGTCTAACGGAAGCTAGTCTGTCAATTGTTCAGTCAATGTGTTTACTTTGTGTTGAATTGGTGTAACCCGCATGTACTGACGGTCATAGTCTTCACTTGACTCGCGACAGCTTCGCACGTTGCTGTTATCTGTTTGACTTCACTCTGAATATTTATTACGTCCTTGGTGGTTTTCCTGTTGTAAAAATAGTTCGGAAATTTTTTATCTAATTCAGTCACTTGTCCACTCAGTCTTGTGTTTAGGCCGGCCGCTGGTGGCCGAGCGGTTCTGGCGCTACAGTCTGGAACCGCGCGACCGCTACGGTTGCAGGTTCGAATCCTGCCTCGGGCATGGATGTGTGTGATGTCCTTAGGTTAGTTAGGTTTAAGTAGTTCTAAGTTCTAGGGGACTTATGACCTCAGCAGTTGAGTCCCATAGTGCTCAGAGCCATTTTTTTCTTGTGTTTATTTTGTCTATCCTTTCGCATAAGGTGTCTTTTAGTACTGTCATACGTTTTTGTATGTCTACTCGTACTGCGGTCCCATGATTTTGTATGGATGTCTCACGTGCGTTACTATCATTTTGATCTTCGGTCATTTGTTAGACTATAATGTTAAGCATATTAGCAATATTTGCCAAATGAAACTGCTCTGCCCCGCCACGTCTTTTAACATGACGTCACGGTCAAGAATTGGTTCAGAACTGGCTTTTAATAATTGACTAGTGGTCTGGACGCCTACAAAATTACCGTCACTAGGCATTTCGAATACTGAATACTCGTTAACGTCTGTGTGAACGTTACAGTTATTGCCAGTTTCCAGTTCGATGTCGACGTTAGATTCTGTTTGTGTTTGCTGTCTATCGTCCTCTATTTTCGCGATCTGTTTGCGTGTTATTACCATGCTATACTCAATGAATTATGGAGGGAAAACTCTTTAAGTTTAACTGTAGTGGCTGATCTACATTTTGAGTCGTACAGGACATAATTCGTCCATTTTGTAAAATAGTGTAATTCTATTGTTGTTGTGGACTGTGCTGCAAGATAAATTGCAATTAGCGATTTTGAGCAAAAGTTGTTGCTACATTTTCGGAATATTTCTTTGGAAGCAACGAAGCAAACTACGATTCTGGAATGCGTCTGAACTAGCGTGCTAATGTATAGATGTGGTATCTTACCTAGGATACTGCTTTTCAACGCAGATTCTAGGTTTCATCATTACCCGCCAGGGTAGCCGAGAGAGCTAACGCGCTGCTTCCTGGACTCGGGTAAGTGTGCCGGACCCGGATCGAATCCGCCCGGCGGATTAACGGCGACGGCCGGTGTGCCGGCTAGCCTGGATGTGGTCTGTAGGCGGTTTTCCACATCCTACTAGGTGACTACCTGGCTGATCCCCACGTCCCGCCTCAGTTTCACGACTCACAGACATTTGAAACACATTCACACTATTTCACGATTTACACTAGACGCAGCCAGCTCGGGTACACTAATTCCGTCCTGTGGGTATGGGGTGGCGGCAGGAAGGGCATCTGGCCACCCCTTAAGAATTAATCATGCCAAATCCGTACTTCACCCTGCCGACACTGCGCACGATGCGGGATAAAAGCAGTATCAAAAGAAAGAAAAATTCTAGGTTTCATCATTATTTCTATTAAATTTCTCTCCAGTTTGATTGTTAAATTTTGGTAATGGCTTCACAGGTGTGTTTGCATCGACCATGCAAAAAGAAACACAATATAGTATGTACAATATTGGCCCAGTCACAAAGTTCAAATGGTTCAAATGGCTCTGAGCGCTATGGGACTTAACATCTGAGGTCATCAGTCCCATAGAAGTTAGAACTACTTAAACCTAACTAACCTAAAGACAACATACACATCCATGCCCAAGGTGGGATTCGAACCTGCAAGCGTAGCGGCCGCGCGGTTCCAGACTGAAGCGCCTAGAACCGCTCGGCAACATCGGCTGGTAGACACATAGTCGCTTGTTTAAATTTTCTTTTATTATTGGTTTTGACAGGGTCGTGCATCGATAAATGCTAGGAGGTTAGCCATCTTATTGAAACAATTAAGCAGTTTCTTAAATAAATAATGTTTTAAAATACATTCCTTTTGTTAGGTGCGCTTGATAACGGCTTCCTGTATAAGGTATGTTCTGATACTTTTACTCGACCATGGATATCTCTTCAAATGGAACCTTCTTGTATCGAAATTCGAAAAGTCTTACTCAACAAAGAAATGGTTCGTACTGGACTATTAATGTGTATTTAATGAACACGGAACCTTTCGTCATGGCAAGACGCAGAAAAGCTAAAGTTGAATTTTTCAGATCAAATGATACAAATATTAAGTAATGCCACTGTATCCAATCATTACACATAAACAAAAAAATTAAAATGAAACTTACATTAAATAGCGAGCAGTATGCAACAATTTGCGAATGCATCTAGTATGACTTCGCCTCTATAAAATGTAATTAAAAATGTGCCGTCTAAATCTGCCCTAATCAAGGATCAGCGTCCACCTCGACTCGTTTCTAAAACAAAAAAGTGCCATCTCTTCACAAAAATAATTTAAGGACGTAATTCTAGATTTGTCTCTGCGGTGCTAACGTATAGTCAGTACAACTGTTCACAGTACTTAATTTATAATTAATACTTAATTTATTTATTTATTACGTTTCAAATAATTCGCATGTAAATTCCGCTCTTCCCGCAGATATGCCTCTAAGCGTCCAGTATCAAACGCTACATGAGAACTGCGTCTATGGTACTTTTACCTTTCCTTATACCAAACTTATTATCACATAACAGGTCCTCAATTTTCTTTTCCATTCTTCCGTATACTACCACTCACTGCAGCTTCGATGCGTGAGCTGTTAAGCTGACTGTGCAATACTTCTCGCTCATATCTGCTGTTGCTACCTTAGGAATTCGGTGCATGAAATTTTTCCGGAAGTCTGACGGTAAGTCGCCAGTCTTACAGATTCTACACACCATAATGAGCAGTCGTTCGGTAGCCACTTCCCTCAATGATTTTATAAATTCCGGTGAAATATTGTCCATCCCATCTGCCTTATTTGATAACAAACCTTCCAGAGCCCCTTTAAATTCTAATACTAGGCCCCAATCTGTTCCATACCCGTTCAGATTTCTTCTTCCATCACGTCCTCAGAGTTCTCCCCTAAAAAGGGCCTTCAATGTACTCTTTCCACTTATCCACTCTCTCCTCTACGTGTAACAACGGTCTCCCCGGTACACTCTTACCAGCCATGTTTTTAATTTCACCGAAAATTGTTTTGACTTTCCTGTGTGCTGAATCAGTCCTTCCAATTACTTCACTCCTTTCCTGCAAGCATTTGACCTTAGCTGCTCTGCACTTCTACAGCTACATGGATACTCTGCAAATCACATTTAAGTGCTGGCATAGGGTTCATCGAACCACCTTCCAAATTCTCTATTATTCCAAACTCATGCAGCGCGCGGGAAGAACTAACACCTGCATCTTTCCGTACGAACTCTGATTTCCGTTATTTTACCGAGGTGATCGTTTCTCCCTATGTAGGTCGGAGTCAACAAAATATTTCACATTCGGAGGAGAAAGTTGGTGTTCGGAATTTCATGTCAAAATACCGTCGCAATGAAAACCGCCTTTCATTGAGTGGTGTCCAGCCCACATCCTGTATCATTCCAGGGACACCCTCTCCCATATTTCGCGACAATACAAAAACCTGATGCCCTTCCTTGAACTTTTTCGATGTATTCCGTCAGTCCTAACTCGTAAGGATCCCACACCGTGCAGCAGTAATCTAAAAGAGGAGGGACAGGCGTGGTGTAGGCAGTCTACTTAGTAGATCTGTAACATTTTCTAAGTGTCCTGCCAGTAAAACGCAGTCTTTGGTTAGCTTTCCCCACAACATTTTCTGTGTGTTCCTTCCAATTTAAGTTGTTCGTAATTGTAAAGGTATTTAGTTGAATTTAAGGCCTTTAGATTTGACTGATTTTTCGTGTAACTGAAGTTTAACGAAATTCTTTTAGCACCCATGTGGATGACCTCACACTTTTCCTTATTTAGGGTAAACTGCCGATTTTCGCACCACTCAGATATCTTTTCTAAATGGTTTAGAAATTTGTTTTGATCTTCTGATGACATTATTTGTCGATAAATGACAGCCCCATCAGCAGACAACCTAAGACGGCTGCTCAGATTGTCTCCCAAATCGTTTATATAGATAAGGAACAGCAAACGGGGGGGAACGCCAGAAATCACATATGTTTTACTCGATGACCTTCCGTCAATTACTACGAACTGTGACCTCTCTGACGGGAAGTCAGAAATCCAGTGACATAACTGGGACGATATTCCATAACCACGCAATTTCACTACAAGCAGCTTGTGTAATACAGTGTGAAAAACCTTCCGGAAATCTAGAAATACGGAATCGATCTGAAATCCCTTGTCAATGTCAATCAACGCTTCATGCGAATAAAGAGCTAGTTGTGTTTCACAACAACGATGTTATCTAAACCCATGTCGACTGTGTGTCAATAGACCGTCTCCTTCGAGGTAATTCATAATGTTCGAACACAATATATGTTCCAAAACTTTGCTGCATATCGAATTAAAGATATCGGCTTGTAACTAAGTGAATTACTCCTACTACCTTTCTTGAATATTGGTGTGACCTGTACAACTTCCCAGTCTTTGGGTCCGGATCTTTCATCGAGCGAACGGTTGTATGTCATTGTTAATTATGGAGCTAATACATCAGCGTACTCTGAAAGCAACCTAACTGGTGTACAGTCTGGGCCAGAAGACATTCTTTTATCAAGTGATTTACGTTACTTCACTACTCCGAGGACATTTGCTTCTACGTTAGTCACGTTGGCAGCTGTTCTTGATCAGAATTCTGGAATATTTAATTCGTCTTATTTTGTGAAGGTATTTCGGCATGCTATGTTTAGTAAATCTGCTTCGGCAGCACTGTCTTCGATGGTATCTCCATTGCTATCGCGCAAGGAAGGCACTCATTGTTTCTTGACACTAACATACTTCCCATAAGACTAGAATTTCTTTGGATTTTCTGCCAGGTTTTGAGACAAAGTATCGTTGTGGAAACTGTTATAAGCATCTAGAATTGAAGTCCGCGATAAATTTCGAGCTTCTGTAAAAGATCGCCAATCTGGGGGATTTTCGTCTGTTTAAATTTGGCATGTTTGTTTCGTTGTTTCTGCAACAGTGTCCAGACCCGTTTTGTGTACCAAGGAGGATCAGCGCCGTCGTTTGTTAATTTGTTTGGCATAAATATCTCAATTGCTGCCGATACTATTTCTTTTAATTCAAGCCACATCTGGTCTACAGTTATATCATTAATTTGGAAGGAATGGAGATTGTCTCTCAGGAAGGCGTCAAGTGAATTTTTATCAGATTTATTGAATAGGTATATTTTTCGTTTATTTTTGGAGGATTTTGTGGTTACAGTATTCAATCTCGGCAATCCTGTGCTCACTAATCCCTGTATCCGTTTTGAATCTCGTTACTAACTCAAGATTATTTGTCGCTAAGAGATCAATTGTCTTTTCACAACCGTTTACTATTCACGTGGGCTCATAAACTAAATGCTCGAAATAATTTTTAGAGAAAGCGGTTAGCATAATTTCAGATGATGTTTTATACGTACCTCCGGAATTAAACATGTATTTTCGCCAACATATTGATAGTAAATTAAAGTCACCACTCACTATAATCGTATCAGCCGGGTAAGTGTTTGAAATCAAACTGTAGTTTTCTTTGAACCTTTTAGAAACTGTATCATCTGAATTGGGAGATAGTTAAAAGGGTCCAATTATTATTTTATTTTGCTTGCCAACTACGACCTCTGCCCACACTAAGTCACACGAACTATATACTTCAGTTTCGCGACAAGATTAACTACTTCTAACAGCAACAAACACGATACCGCCAACCGTGTTTAGCCTATCCTTTCGAAACACCGTTAGGTTCTTCGCAAAAATTTCGGCTGAGCTTATCTCCGGCTTCAGCAGGCTTTCAGTGCCTATAACGATTTGAGCATGAGTGCTTTCTATTAGCGCTTGGAGCTCTGGTACTTCCCAACACAGCTACGACTATTTACTACTATTATACCGATGGTTCCTGTATCTATTTCTTCCTGTGTTCGACCTGCACCCTCTGTCACTGAAGCTCTTCTTGTGTTTCCCCGAGACCCTCTAACCTAAGAAACCCCCCAGTCCACGACACAAAGTCCCTACTACCCGTACAGCCGCCTCCTGCGTATAGTAAACACCTGGCCTATTCAGCGAAACCCGATACCCAAACACCATTTCGTGCAAGTCGAGTAATCTGCAGAACAGTCTGAGCCTCTGATTCAGGCCCTCCACTCGGCTCTGTACCAGAGTTCTGCAATCGGTCGTGTTCACTGTGCTGGCAATGGTCAGCTCTGCTTTCATCTTGCAAGCAAGACTGGCAGCCTTTACCACTTCTGTTAGCCGCTCAAAACCAGAGAGAATCTCTTCTGATCCAAAGTGACGCACATCATTGGTACCGACGTGTGCAACCACCTGCAGTTGGCTGCAGCCTGTGCTCTTCATGGCATCCGGGAGGACCCGTTCCACATCTGGATGACTCCACCCGGTATGCACACCCAGTGCAAATTCCTTTTCTTTCCCTTCTTGGCAGTCGTGTCCCTAAGGAACCCCATAACGCGCCGAACGTTGGAGCTCCCAACTATCAATAATTCGACCCTCTGTGAATGTCCGGACCTTGCATGCTGAGTGGTTTCCTCTGAAACAGGACAGGTGACAGCATCTGACTAAGAGACTCAGAGACATTGTCAGCCATAGTCAGCACATGGAACCCGTTTGTCAGACAAACTGGGAATGCCTCACGTGCGGCCACCTGGGAAGTCTTTCGCCGCCTACTACGCCCTGGGGCGACCTCCCACTCGACCACAGGTGATAGGTCAACCTTAGTGCGAGCAGTAACTGGGCTGGCCACGCATGAGGACCGATCGGAGGACACGGACGCGCTACACATTCACTGGATCCCCACGGCCACCCAAAACAGTGGTGCCCATCCACTGCAGCCTCAAGCTATGTAACCGAAGCCATGACAGCCTGTAGCTGAAAGCGAAGTGTCACCAACTCGGCTCGCATCCGCGCACAACAACTGCAGTCTCTGTACATACTAAAGACCATGGTAAACTAAACTATGCTGATAAACGGACTATCGGCGGGTGCTGCACAACTCTACTACAGACCCTGACGAAAACGCAGGAACTGTGTCTAATAAATTAGATTAATAGACAAAGGTTCAAGAACATAACTGCCGAAGCACTCAGGCGAAACTAAATTGTATGCCCCTGTTTAGGAACTTCTAATATTCCACAAAATCGGTTTACCTTCTGATGCAAACGAAAACGCGGAAACTGCGGCTATTAGATATTACATAAACACGCAGAAACTCAAGAGACTAAACTATTAAAGCACACAGACGATATTATAAAATTCGCTCCTGGTTAGCAACTCATAAAAGTTACAGTATCGGCTGCTTCCCTGTTGCTGCTTGTATCTCAGCCGGCTAATGCTGCCATTATTATTTCATTCCCAAGGGATTTAAATTGCTGTGTTCCTATCTTCCCCTAAACTTTTTTGTACTTCCTTTTCTCGTTAAATTTAAATTGTCAGTATTTTCAGTTAAGCATCAGATCATCATTTCCTCCACACAAAACACATTTAACATGATAGCATAACACCTTATTGAATCATTAGGTAATATAATATTTGTTGTAAAGTTTAGTGCGTAATAGTTACTTTTGTTCTTTAATTTTTCGTCAGAAAGCACAGTGGTGCAAAGCTACTGGCCGGCCGTGAGATTCAAAGCTAAGAAGGAAATTATATTGGTTTTATGTGAAAGAATTTAACATTTATTACGTAATGCATATCACTGTAACTTTATTTAGAACGTGAAGCGGTCAAACTTTGATTATTTGAATAAGTTAAAATATAAAATAATGTAGAATAAGCTGTAGCCACTCAGACGGACGGCTTCAGGAAAGGTAACTACTCAAATCAGTTGAGCGAAGATGATCGGCGCGCGGGAAACGTGGCCGGGGACGGTAAAGAGTACAGATGTGGTCTAGACACCAAGGAGTACAGTTCGCCTGGAGACACCAAAGGGTACAGTTAGAGTTGAGATGCGAAAGCGGACAGTCGGTCTTTAGGCAGCTAGGAAGTGAAACGACTTAGAAAATTTCGCGTTATGTGGTATCACGGGACTTAGTTTCTGAGGGCTGAGCAGCCGTATGCCTCGTGTGAACTCTAACTTTTCGTATGGTTAACGAGGTGGAGAATTGAACGTGTATTTCGCGATGAGATTGTGAATGATCGAACTGTGTCAAATGGATATTGCCTGGAGTGTAATAGTAATTCTAAATACGGCCACTTTCGCCATTACTTTGCTTCGTGAATAAACATTATTCTAGTGAAATCGCAACTGTGTGGCCTACATCATTTATGGGTCGTTAATTTAATGGTTCAAATGGTTCAAATGGCTCTGAGCACTATGGGACTTAACATCTGTGGTCAACAGTCCCCTAGAACTTAGAACTACTTAAACCTATCCAGCCTAAGGACATTACACACGAACCATGCCCGAGGCAGGATTCGAACCTGCGACCGTAGCGGCCACGCGGTTCCAGACTGAAGCGCCTAGAACCGCACGGCCACACCGGACGGCTCGTTAATTTAGTTCCCGATATTATTATTACTGTTGTTATATGTTATATCACGTTGTATGTTTCATACAATTTCGCAAACTTGTCGTCAGCCAGACAATTTAACTAAAAGGTCGCAAGTGTCTAATTTAGCACGTGTAATGCGACATGTGCCGTTCAACCCCTAGATGAGTTTGAGCCAAGACATTTCGACGAAGTGGAATCGCATGTGAGCCCGAACGTCTTGGGGATGTTAGCTCGCAATTGCCAGCTCAGCCGGGATCGGAATTTGGAAACTGTTAGTAAAGGGATAGCAATCTTGTAAAGTGTTGAACTAAATTTGATTTTGGAAAATGTTAGTTGTAGAATATGAACTCTGAAAAGTGATAGAATTGGATTGGAATTCTGCAAAGTGTTTCAAAAAGTATTATCTGAACTTCTATAGGCAGTACCTCTCGCAAAAGTTTCTTTAATAGTTGTGAAATTACAAATGCAATTCTTACAGTTAACGACATTCTGTAATCTAGGTTCCAAGTCTGTGGCAGTTTAGGCATTTTGCGTGGGGGCTTTGAGCTGAGAATTTTGCAACAATTGTGTGCACCGAGTTTTAGCAATGGTTAGGAATGATAAAAAAGTAGCATGGAAGAAGAGGCGACATGGAAAGCACGTGGTTTCAGCAAGCAGCGTCATATTTAACGGCGATTCATCGCGCAGCGGCGGTTGCAGTACCACAGCAAAGGCTGCGAGATCTTCAGCGTCTGCTTCAACTCCAACATCGGCAGCAATACCATGGCAGAAGGATACAGCACGACAAAGCCAAGTACCTGCGCTGATAGCGAGATTATGTATGATTCTGTAGTTCAATCGCCAATAGTAGACGTCGCTTATTAAGCAATCGGCCAGTTTGTGTGGGTCCGAAAATACTAGCGAGCCGCTTAGCCCCAAGTTGGAGAGGGAGAGCGTGATCGGCGGTGAATATAGTAGGGCAAATAGTCCGAACTCAGGCAAGGGAGATGAATTTGGGGGAGACATGATGTCGTAATTAATGAAAATGATAAGAGGATTGGGACCCAAAATTGACTCTGGTAAAACAGATACGGCTGACGTATATTTAAAAATTGATGCGGTTCAATCCGAAATGGCTTCGATTGTGAAAAACGAAGTAGATAAAATTCGTAGTGGAATCGCGGAATTGATAGACGGAAAATTAAAAACCATTTGGGTGAAACTGGCAAAATTCATGATGAAAGAGGCGTACTTGATTCTAAGGGAGATCAAGAGTAGAAAAATTTCAGTGATAAGGTGGAGAAGTTGCAGGCGGGTCTGGGAGGCAACGTCAGAAATTGTATGAGTAGGCAAGATGCTTTAATGGCTGACACGAATCCTTTCAAATAGGTATAGGAGATAAAGAAGTAGATAAAATAAAAGAACAAGTAGAATCTGGCACTAAAATTGAAAATAATGATGTTAAAAGCAAATCAATGAAATAAGAAGAGAATTGAATTCTTTAGCTGCACATCAATCCTCTACAATGATAAGTGTTCCGTGGATGAACATGAGATTCTTCAAATGTTTTTGAGACGACGGGAAATATCTCCCAGTAAATTTTCTAGCAGCATGCAGGGAATGTTTTATAAGGGGAATGTCCAACGAGGCGAAGATAAAATTCGTGAAAAGGCATTTGGAAAGTAAGCCGCAATCTTGGGCAAATATACACAGTGATACGTTCACTACCGACGAAATATTTGAAAGCAGTTTCCTGAACAAGTTCTTGAGTGAAGCGAAGCAAACGCGATTCCAAAATGTATTTGTGAACGGACCACCATTTAAATACGGGAACGGGTCGATGCGACGATTTTGTAAACGTGAACTTGTGAGATTAATGCATGTGAAGCATCCATTGTTGAGCGCTTGCTGAAATTACGACGTTGGAAAGGCGGTTACCGGAAAATCTGCAGTGAGATCTAGTGCACAGTCTTAGCAACTCAGTAGACGAATTTTTGGACTGTGTTGAAAAATTAGAACGGGCGTTGAAATTTAATCCGCAAAGTAAGCAGACAAATAGTTTTCAGAGAGGAAATAATAACTACAGTCCGAGTAATTACTATGAAAGACTTCCGGAAAGTTATCAACGGAACGCAAACAGCAGTTTTGATAAGAGAAACGGTAACAGGAACACATCCAATGATGAATTTCAAAGGGGTAATGGGAACGGATACTTTCGTGACAGGGACCGACACCAAGACCGTAGATCTGAGGGACCAGCACTTGGCGAAATGAACCAGCGTTAGGGGAAATCGGGAAACTAAGTTTCGCCGCGTCTCAGGTCCAGAGATGGCAAAATAAACCGGCGATGAATAGGAAGCGAGTAAACCGATATGTGATAGGTGTCAATATATCGGCATAAAGGCGTCTGAATATTGAAATGAAATTAGTAAGAGATGATAATCAATTAGGTACGTAAAATTCGTAATCCTAAGATAATGAAAGATAACGATAAAGGCGATAACGGCGATTTAGTGCTGAATGATCTGTTTTATGAATGTGAGACGAAAGGGTGTTTGAATGTTAACAAAAGGAGGCTGAGGTGGAGCTAAATTCTGTGGAGTAAGATGGTGCAGATAATTCTAAAGAGGTACTAACCAGTAGTAACGCTTATAATGATGAAGGGGATGATGTTTCAGGTGATATTGTGAATGCGAAAGTTGTTAAGGAGGTTAATAAGAGCGGCGTAGCATTAGTCTCGTCAGCTGTTGATGAAATTGTGTGTGTATCGGCGGATATTGGTGGATTATTTTTGAAGCGAGCTAGTGATGATGTTTTATGTGCTGAAGTTCCGAAAGCTGAAGACGCTGGTATTGATACCTCAGAGGAAAACCTCTGTGTGTATCTTTCTACTAATGGAGGTGAACCCCAAATTCTGGATGGACCTGTGGATCTTGAATGTTTGTTTGAGAATAAATGTGGATCTGAATTTGATGTGCGATCTGAAATTAATGTGGTGCAGGAGTGTGTAGGAGAGGAAATGGTGTTATGATCAGGTTTAAATCAAAACGCAGTGGAATTTAATGATACTGTTGATTCTGAAAATGCACGACGCTGTAGCTACAATTTAGGTGTTGTAACGGCAGAGGATGGTGAAACTATGAACGGTTCTTACATTGGTGATTTGTCGACGGAGGTAAATAAGGTTTTATGTAACGAGTTGTACGATGTAACAGCGGCTGTTGAGAGTGCTGTTTGTGAACGCGTTTGAAATGACAGGGAAGTGCAGTTCGACCCCTAGATGAGTTTGAGCCAATACATTTCGACGAAGAGGGACCGCATGTGATCCCTAACATCTTTGCGATGTTAGCTCGCAGTATCCAACTTCACCATTATTAACCTGTGATCTGAGAATTCGCCTATTTCTGGGCACGCCTTAGAATCCAATATCTTTTCTTAATTTCTGTCTGACAATAATGTAATTCAGCTAGAATCATGCTGGTTCTCCTCCTTTTGTGGTTTGTGAAGAGAGTATTCACTATTATTAGCTAAAATTTATTGCAGAATTCCATTAGTCTTTCGGTTCTCTCGTTTTTGCTTACAGACTCATGTTCTCCCGTAACTCATTCGTCAATTCGTTTCCTCTCCACAACCATGTTTCCATCCTCATGATTATTACTCTTGCATCTCCCTGTACATACTGAATTTCCTGTTTAATATCCGCACTTATACCTTCTCTGTCTCTTCATCTTCTGCTTGTCACATTGGCTTGTATACATGAACTATTGCTATCGGCGTTGCTTTTTTGTCGATTCTGATCATTGAACTGTTGACCACAGCTCATTCTCTGCACCACCTTCCTGTTGATAGCGAATACCACTCCTGTTGTATCATTTCCTGCTGCTGTTGGTATTATCCAATCTGACGATAAATCCTAATATACATTGTATGGGAAACCATCAGCTGCATAATGAATGACGACAGTGAAAATATGTGCCGGACCGGGACTCGAACCAGGATTTCCGCTTTATGGCGAGCAGTCGCCATATTACTTGGCTATTAGAGCACGACTCAAGGCCATACCCAAACTTCTATAGGTCGTCGACCATCTGTCTACAATCTGTGTGTGTGTATTGGGTACTAAACCGGGTACCTAGAAACGATGGAGAGGCTTCGCCCCGCCGTAGCACTCAGTGGTTCACAACCCCACAACAGGCCACAGCTGTCCACCCACCCCACCGCCGCCCCTGACCGAACCCAGGATTATTGTGCGGGTCGGCCCCCAGTGGACCCTCCAGGAACGTCTCATACTAGGCGAAAGTAACCCAAAGTGTTTGCATGGTAGAGTAATTATGGTGTACGTGCACGGGGAGACAGCGTTCGCACAGCAATCGCCGACATAGTGTAACTAAGGTGGAAGAAGGGGAACCAGCCCGCATTCGTCGAGGCAGACGTAACACCGCCCTAAAAACCATTCACAGGCTGGCCAGCACACCGGATCTCGACACTAATCCGCTGTGCCGATTCGTTCCTGGGACCGGCATGTCTTCCCGTTTGGGAGCCTGCAACCTGTACTCGTACATCTATTATGTATACTCCAGTACAGGGTAGACATTTTACATGAAAGTCGCTTGCCCGTTGTCAGCGGATAAATACGATATTGCAGTGCCTATGTTATTCAGAAATACGACGATTAGTTCCTTCGAACGTGCATGCATTTTGGAAGGAACATTACATCGTAACTCGCAGTAACATAGGCACTGCATTCTCGTAGAAATTCTTCTTTCCATTTTACCTCACTGGCGCTTCAATAGCTTGAGCCGCTGTATTTTCATTTTCAGATATCCTAGCTTTTCTAGCAAGTCGAAAATTCTGACATTCCAACCTCCGACTCATCTGGTCATTGGATATTCATGGTCCCCTCCCAGAAATCCATACAAGGACTGATCCGAAATCATTTTAAGATTGTCATCACACTTCCTTCAGTTACTGGCCACATGTCTTGTGCCCTTAACACGTTTCCGTTGCCTCCTTTATCCTCATGCCGTTCAAAGCAAACTAGCTGTTGTGTATTTGCTGTAAGTGTAAATGATGAAGCTATAATCTGGGACAATATATTAAAGAAACGTCCCAATTGGATATCTGGGCGGGGACTACTCAGTGCGATGTTGTCAGTGGGAGAAGCAAATGTGATGTTTTATGTATACAATTTGCAGCGTGGAATTTTGATCTTTTAATTGGGTAGGTAGGGCTTATTTTATTTTACTTTTATTTCTGTCCCAGGATCCTCATCAAAGAGTAGCACTTGTGCATAACTTCGCCACCTCTTTTTTCGAGATATTCCACCCCCTACAGTTGTTCACCCTCTGCAGCTACTTCAAGTACCAAGCGCGTTATTCCTTAATATATATTCTTTAATGTCTCAAAACGTGCGCTATCAACCTGTCCCTCCTTGCTGATAATGTTTTCCACAAATTCTTCCGCCCAACGAACGAGTGGAGAATCTGTTCATTTCCTATCTTAATCAGTATAGAAAATGTTCTGCTGCTTTCTACAGGATCACTACCTGAACGCTTCGATTCTCTTCTTTTTTGTTTTCCTCATAATCCATGATTCACTTCAATACAATGCTGTATTCTAAAAATGCTTGTTCAGGAGCTCCTTCCTAAAATTAGCACAAATGCTTGAATATAGTAGATTTCATTCGCCACTCATTTCTCATATCCTTCTTACGTCATCCATTACGTGAGTTTGCTTCCTAAGTGATAGAATTCCATCAGTTCACCTAACTCGTGGTCTCCAATTTTGATGATAAATTTATCGCTAATCTCATTTTTGGTGCATCTCATTACTTTCGCCTTTCTTCGGTTTACTCTCAATAAATAGTGTGTGTTCGTTAGAGGGTTCAGTCAATTTAAAAGATCCTGCAGTTTGAAAGTTACGCATGTGGGGCTGTTATATAATAGCGAGTGAGGTGGCGCAGTGGTTAGCACACTGGACTCGCATTCGGGAGGACGACGGTTCAATCCCACGTCCGGCCATCCCGATTTAGGTTGCTCCGTGATTTCTCTAAATCGCTTCAGATCAAAGCCGGGATGATTCCTTTGGAAGCCCACGGCTGACTTCCTTCCCCATCCTAATCCAATGAGACCGATGACCTCGCAGTTTGGTGTCCTCCCCTCACATCAACTCAACCCAACCCTCTGGTATCTTAGTACTCTAGCAGATTAATATCGCTCGTTCCGATAGTTTCTGCGGCATTGTTTGAGCTGAGTCCGCAGCGGCTGTGTATCAATTCCTATTTGAATTTTCTCTGTGTGATCCCTGCGATGGGTTACGGGGTCTCAGTTCCACATATTCGCCCTTTGGTCATTCTATTGACCTTGACCGTTGTATGTAATGCTATTGCTTTGCTGTTGGTCCCTAGAATCCTGTTGATTCTGGTTCGAGTTTCTCCCCAGTTTCCGTTTCGTCGGTATTTGTTGTTGTTATGATTATAATTTTCTCGTCTTCTACTTTCCAATGATGGCTGGTTATTCCAATCGAAATTTTAATTTTGGTTTCGATTCGATCGATGTTTTCCCTCATTTCGTCCACCGTAATTCCTCTCTGGCTAATCCGGCCAGTTACGGTCATTATTTCTACTTCTTTCCCGCGAGTTGTGAATTCCATTCACGTACTCGAGTTCACACAGAGCGCTCTTGAAAGCTTCGATTGGATCGCTGCATCTACCGATCAGGCATTGCTGGTAACGTAAAGATAATTTAATGTAGGAGTGCCTTGTAATTTCCTTGGGACTGTACGGTTTATCCTAAAATCGGTTCTTCTCGACCAGGGATTCGAATAATTTGACTGGAATGCGGAATCCTGACACTCTTAAGTCCTTTGCTAACATGATCTTCTGTTTTATCCTCTCCTGTATGTCTTCCGATCGATATGTGCTAAGGAATGCCTCCTTAAATTCTTGGTAGGAGTGACAACTCTCCGCAACTTCGCGCATATGTTCTGCAATCGACGATTCTAAGAAACGAAAGATAACGCGTCTGCAGCGCGTCACTCCGTGTATCCGTGCCCAAACCATCCTCGTGCACTGTTATGGTATACCCTCGTGTTGTTCAGATTCACGTAATAGCGTTTCTGACCTCCGTAGACGTGTACAATTGTTTTCCAGCTCGGTCTCTGAAATGCTGCTTGTTACCGTGTTCTATTGCGCGTTTCGCCGCGGCGGGGGCATATTCCTGCTGCATTCGCCCATGTGCAGGGGGTGTGTCCTCATATAGCGGTTCGGAGAGTCGCAAAACATTTTCTTCATTTCTGTGATGCTCTCGTTGGCGCTCTAGCGGACGAGATTGTATTTGCAACTGCACGACCCGCTCATGTGCCTGTGGAACGTCAAAAAAATGGTTCAAATGGCTCTGAGCACTATGGGACTTAACATCTGTGGTCATCAGTCCCCTAGAACTTAGAATTACTTAAACCTAACTAACCTAAGGACATCACACATATCCATGCCCGAGGCAGGATTCGAACCTGCGACCGTAGCAGTCGCGCGGTTCCGGACTGCGCGCCTAGAGCCGCTAGACCACCGCGGCCGGCTGCCGAACGTCCTTAGCCAACTCGTTTTGTTGCGCGCTGACTCTGGTCTGATGATCCTTAACTTCAGAGTTTTCGGCCTGTTTGATTTCTATCTGTTCAATTCGCTTCACAGTCTCACTCATTTTTTCCTGCATTTTTAGAACTGTTTTTCTGCCTTTCTTTCGGAGAGTTACAAGTGCCATTTTGGTCTTACACACCTCAGTTCTTGCCAGTTTAAGTTGTTCTTTAGCCACTGATGCGTCCTTTCGTGCTACTTGCACTACCATTCACACTGTTTTGGCATCGCGCTTCGTCTGGTCCGCGACCTCGCGTTTCTGTTGTTTCCTTGACATTCTTTAGCTCTTCTTGGATTCCTGCGATCTCTTTTTTGATTCCATCAATACCGTCTGTGACCATTGTTATGACTAATTTGTGTCTTTCTTTCTCTTCCTCCCGTCTCTTTTCCACTGCCTCTTGTCTCTTCCTTTCTGGCTCTTGCAAAAATTGCATGAGATCCTCAAACTGAGATCCAGCGCTAAAACCTCCAGAACTAGATGAACGAGATACCATCACTCTGCGACGTTTCGTTCGTGATTCTGGTCTTCCAGTCTTACTGATGGTGCGTCTCGTACAAGCAGCTCCTACATTTCGTTCTGTTGCGGTCTCCGGTTCACTTTTGTCACCTGACTGACACATGTCGTTATACTCTGCCGGTTCTACGTTCAACATATCTGCCTGGTATGCAACATATTTACCCGAGACTCACGTGTAATTACTGTCTGGTCACCGCTAATAATCTGATGTGGATCCATGGTTGACAAAACACAATTACTTCCGCTACTCCCTAGCAAACTTACCTTGTTTCTTGTAAGCATGCACTCTAATTCTGACCGAAACGAATTTAAAAACTAGACATTCCTGTATTACAAAGATTCTACTCTAAATTACGCTCCCGTGAGCTACTGACTCCTAGTTCCTGACAACCAATTCAAATAACAGCACGCTCGTCTATGCTCACAAACGAAAATCTTAATCAACCCTAACAAATCAGCACAACGCCGTTCACCATCATAAACAATCAAGTGACACAGAAGTCACAACCACAACATGAAAATACACATAAGCAACAATTTATTATTAGTAATATGTATAGGCGCCAGCAACGCGAATCTGTTCTACCCAGTGCACATTATTAAACATGGGGAACAGAAACTTCACTACGCAACACTGACGGTCACAGAAGGTGCCATAAATTCAAAATTCTGCGCAAGGGACGTCAAATGGAATGACTATGCTAGGCAACACGATCTGACGGTCACAGAAGGTGCCATCAATCCGAGATCCTGGCAGGGGACACCACAATGAAAGTTAACCCGTGGGGTTGTTACATAAAATGATTGAATATGTATGCAAAATTTAGTTTACTGACAACATTTATTTTCCCTAGACAAAGACAGACATAAATTATGCTAAACATGTTATGATTGAATACCGTAAACAACTAATATGTGGTTTAAGACCACAATGGACAAGGATTGTGTGTGTCTGAAGTGAATCAAGTACTTTGGCCCTATAAATGTGTGTAAAGCAATCTGAACTGATCTGACGCTGAGCAGAATTTGATTGTCCAAATCTACAGAATAGGTGCAGCTAAGAGCAAGTGGCGATTAAGATCTGTGCGCCCTGACAAGGCCGGAGTAGCAGTACGTTACCCTGTTTGCTTCGTGCGATGTTGTAACTAGCAGCTGGCAAGATGTGTGCGGCAGAGGTGACACATGAGGCGGCAAATGTGAATCGATAGCGGCCATGAAAGAATTGCAAAATCTCACGGTCTAGCGATCAGGCAGACAGATCGCAATTTACTCTCTATCACAGCCCTGAAATCACGGTATATTTCCGTGTGTGACACACCATTCGCTGGTAGTACCAAGGACCAATTTGGCTCACTTATATGACAGAGCGCACAAGGATACCAAACGTCAAACCTGGTAAACCAGAAACGAATATCTGTGCCCTTGACAAACGAGTAGTCTGAGACGTTTGAAGTCACACTGTCAGTATAGTAACCACTTCACCACAGGCTCCCCAGTCCAAACTACTCACAGAAGAAGTCAGTCTCAGGACAGGTCGCAAGCACTAACCACTCATGCCAGAGCATCGACGAGAAGTCCTCCTTACCAGACCAAAGTCCAGCACCTGCGTGCCTTCCACCTCATCCGAGAAGAAAATCGGTTTTCCCACAAAGTGCACAAACAACACCGCCTTCACGCCGTCTTGAAGCAATCACAGTGCTCTAGAGGCAATAAATCACCCCTCCCACGCGACGGCACAAACTGCTGTCTAACCAGGGGAAGAGTTAAGAAACCCGCATCTCTTAAAAAAACGCTGATTTCTGGCTTTTTTAAGTTTTCGAGGAGGGGGCAGATGGTTCGCTCCGAAGTCGTTTCGCTACCTGCGGCAACAAGTGAGCAGATACAATCCTAAAGATCTTTAAATCGTCTGTGCCTTGGAACTTTTTAGTCCTAGCTATGAGGTGTAGTAAAGATTCTTTCTCTAAACGTTTCTCAGACACTGGAGTTTCTGATGCAACCGAGGCGGGTGATGGAAGGCCTATTTGCAGTGTTGGCGAACACAAAAAATTGTGAATTTTTATTACGTGTGGTTCTGCACACAATGCCCAGTTTACAACTCCACTGTGTAGACGTGTCCCTTCAGTCAATCTACCCCAACACAGCCTTCAGCTGGCGCCAATGCGGGTATAGCAACATGGTTCTGCTGGTTTTTTAGTGCCCTACCAGGCGACATCAATGTCGGCTCAGGCTGTTAAGTTTCTAGCGTCTAGCTCAAGGTGCGCCAGGTTGTAACAAAGCCTTTAATAATTTTCTGTATACGAGAGAGTAACTTGTCCTCTCTCCAGTTCTTCCTCTTGTTCGTTTTGTTTACAAATACCACGAGCTGTACATGTCACTGAATATCTAATACAGTAAATACTATCCCACATGCGAAAATTTCTTTTAATTTCGTCATTGCCTCTTCGATGTGTAGACTGAACAGAAGAGGAGAAAGGCTTCATTGCTGCCTTACACCCCTTAAAATCCATGCTTGATCTTACATTCTTATATTTCTCTGAGGATTAATGTACATAATGTATACTGTCCATTTTTTTCATATTGCTTTCACCAACTCCCCTCAGAATTTACTACCTATTTCATCATTTCACACTGTAATTGAACAACTATCTTGATAATTACTTCATTAGCAAAAGACTCCTGATTAGTCCCTCATTCGATTTTATGGGGAAGGAGTGCCACTTCGGAGGTGACCATAAGGTTAAAGTGGTTCAAATGGCTCAAAGCACTATGGGGCTTAACATCTAAGGTCATCGGTCCCCTAGACTTAGAACTACTTAAATCCATGCCCGAGGCAGAATTCGAACCTGCGACCGTATCAGCAGCGCAGTTCCAGATTGAAGCGTCTAGAACTGCTAGGCCATAGCGGCCGGCTTACCATAAGGAAACGATGACATAACCAACGAAAGGGTAACACAATGTGAATGGGAACACCGAATGTTAGTAATCTGAATGTAGGAAGGAAGTTTGAAAATCTAAAAAGCGAAATGCAAATAGTGTAATCATAGAACTGAAAAGGGAAGAACATTTGTATTTCTCAACAGATGAATATAGGGTAACAGCAACAGCAGCGTAAGATAGTGTAATGGGAGGAGAATTAGTTGTGAATAGGAAAGCAGGACAAAGAGTTGCTGTCGCCACTTCAGTGACGGAATAACTTTCATTAGAATTGACAAGAAACCAGCTCCAGCATGAATATTTCAGCTATACACACCAACCTCGCAAGAAGAAGGTAACGAAAGAGAGAGAGAGAGCTTAGGAGGGCACTGAACGGATAACTCACTACACGAAGAGGGATGAAGTTCTAATAATCATGTGTGATTGTACACTGTAGTAGGAGAAGGAATGGAGGGAAGTTACGGGAGAATATTGTCGCGCTAGTAAAAGGAGAGAGGGAAAGACAAGCATTATTGTGCAATAAATGTCGGCTAGTGCTGGGGATTAGATTGTTCAGAAATCAGGACAGCAGTAGGGAGGAAAAGGACAGGAGACACGGTAAGATTCTAGCTTAATTACATAAATGTCAGACGTAGATTCCGAAATCAGCTAGTGAATTGTATGGCACACACCGTAACAGATGTATATACAGATCACAGTTTAGTAATGCTGGAAAGTAGACTGAAGTTTAAGACAATAGTAATAAATGTGGAAGAAATGTGATATAGAAGTTTTTAGGAATGATGGGGCACATTTGTTGTCTCTAAGCTGTACGTAGTGCGATAATAAACACAACCATAGGAAGTCTACTTGAAGAGAGTGGATATCACGCAGTTGGACACAGAAAATATAGGTACAGTGAAGATAAAATCAGAGAAGGTTTGAGTGACAGAAGAAAAACTCAAATTGATCGAGGAAAGAAGAAGAGAGAAATTATTCAGTAAAAGAATTCAATACCGCTATGTGAGTCCCTTGGGAATATTATACATAAGGAATGCTGAAAAGTCCGAAGCGGTATGGCCCCAGGAAGAATGTGAAGAATCTGAAAAACAAATATTTGCCTGAAGCGTATATGAAAGGCAAAATAAACTCTAGTGAAATTAAAAGCAAAGGCGTCACCGTTAAGACTGCATGAATTCCATTCTTGAACGCGGAGACGCGGGCAGATAGCATCCAGAAATATCATCAGACATTTGGAAATATACCAGCCTCATAATCACAAGCATAGTATGGGCAGACATGTGCGGCATATATCGCTAAATCGGATTAAGAGCTCATTCATTCAATTTCCTACCAGAGTGCCTCATTTAGACTACCCACAAAAAATAATTTTTTGTCTAGCAGCAAACAAAAACCAATAAAGCAAATATTGTTTAGCTTCCTGGGTAACATTAGTTAGCATAACTGCGTTTGTTGCAACTTTGTTCTTTACTAAGAAAGGCAGTATGTGATATTTAATTAGCCTTCTTTTATTTTTTTATTCGAGATTACACTTCCTCTCCTCAGGATCTGTTCAAAAACGTCTCACAGTGCACGTAAACATGCCATTGCTAAAAACGTAATATCAAAATAACTGACAGTGATTGTCCAGCACTAGAGTGCAGTGAAGTTACAGACACCACTTGCTGTAGTTGGCATTAATCAAATGGAAACACAGGAAAAATTCACACCGGTCAATCAGTTAACAACACAATGAGAGTAATGATGGTGAAGTTTTTAAACAGAAACTTTCTTTACGCAACAAAAAACATCGTTTAAAAGTCGTACCGTATAGTATTACTTGTAGACGTATTGACAATAAGGAAATATTATTGCATTTTACATTTATTGTTCCATTAACTTACTTTCTCCGTATATGAGTGACATTTGTCCCTTCTCTTCGTTGGTTTTCTAAGGAAAATCTTCATGTGATGAAGATGGTTAACTGAATGGCTGGTGTTTACAATTGTTCACTCTGAACAACAGCGGGTTAGATACATCCCGTGTGTGTTAGTACATTTGAGTCAAAGTCAGTTATGAGTTGAGTTTGTTATAACGTCGTGTTTATGTGAGTGGTACACCTTGAGTCATGTCTAACGGGTCTTGAGGGTGGGAAGCGGATTACCGAATGAAAAATGTAGGGACCTGTTTAAAACTTAACTATTGCTTTCATACCCTAGCAACGAACATAGTTACGAGAAGGGCATGCTGGTTAATTTCCTCCTGGTACCTAAATAAAATTTACTTGATGTTGTTTTTCATTTCGCTTTTGAACAAAGAGTTTTATAGTGCGGTGAAGGTAAATGCAACACTCCACATGGAAGAATGGAAAAGTAAATTGAGGATATGTTATTTCACAGTGGTTTCCATTGCCTTCTGCTTCCTTACACCGCTGATAATTGACCATTCTTTCACCTTTTAAGGAGCAGTTCCTATCCAAGGGGCAATAGTAAACCCCTGAACCTCTGTCTGCTCCTCCAGCCGGCTTGGCAAGAAATTTATTCGAACAAGACTGACTCTTTCGTTTGAAGGTATCATATGAGATTTTAGCGGTGCCTTGGATCCAGTCCAGGGCACGGGACTTTCTACAACTAGTCGAAGACGCTAGACGTGGACCACGATGGCAAACCTACAGAACTTAATAACTTTAATACAGGTGTCGAGAGAATTAATGAAGTGGGGTGACAGTAAGAACAGGACATACGGCCCGTTGTGCACAGGATTGTTATCGCAAACATAAACAGAGTTAATAAAGGAGTAGACCTAATAATAGAATGGTAAAGTAAATCCGAGCTTGTGGTCTGTCTTCAGTGACCTCGTTGTAGTTACAGTAAACACAGATCGCACTTCGTCCGTTCCTTGCTACGAGTCGGGACATAAGTATAGCAGATATTCGTAAAATGTCTTTTCATTCACATACCAATACTGTTACGTTCACACTGGAAACAAAAAATTAGAAAAGAACAAATTTGTCATCGATTGATGTAATTCTGTTGTAAACCATCTAAAGCAGTCAGCTAAACCATTCCAGTGACTAATGCTGCTGAAAGAAGAGAAACATGAAGTATCTTTAAAACAAGATAAACACTGAAAAAGTTCAGTAAAGTATCGTACTCTTTATTGCACTCAAGTTATTATGGATTTATTGACTTATTTTCAAGCTTTATGTTCTGAATGCTTGGTGGAATAATAAAAGTTGAACGAAAGGTGGTTAGAAATTTTTTGGGTTGTTTGGGCAAAGCGTAAAAGCAGGTATAGTAATCAACGAGATCAATTTGGGAAATTTTAAAAAGAATCATCAAATTTGTCGGTAAACAGGCTCTTCAACCGACAACAGCTGACAGTAGTGGTATCAAAAGTTTTACTATGCTGCCTTGCCAACGGCAGAACATAAGATTATTTTCTTTATCACGTCAGAAATCACTCTTTACACTCATAAACAGAATTTACACTATCTCATAATTCTTGATACATGTGAATATATCATATTTCGTCAAATACATGATACACATACAGCAATAGGTGTCAAATTCAGCTGTAGGACACCTGACTGAGGTACTACCGAGAAGTGACCACAAGGTGGCGCTACATCTAAGCGTGTTTTGCCGGCAATAATATACAGGGTGGTCTATTGATAGCGGCCGGGCCAAATATCTCACGACATAAGCATCAAACGAAAAAACTGCAAAGAACAAAACTCATCTAGCTTGAAGAGGGAAACCAGATCGCGCTATGGTTGGCCCGCTAGATGGCGCTGCCATACAAAATTGTTAAGGCTTTCGTGGCCACTTGTTGACAAAATTTGTGGTAAGGTCTTATGGGACTAAAATGCTGAGGTCATCCGTCCCTCGGCTTCCTCATTACTTAATCTAACTTAAACTAACTTACGCTAAAGACAACACACACACCCATGCCTGAGGGAGGACTCGAACCTCCGACGGGGGCAGCCGGGTGAACCGTGCCAAGGTACCCCAGACCGCACGGCTACCCAGCGCTGCCCATGTGGAGATATGTAATACACTATTAGAGATTACGATTCTGTTGTTTAGAATTTACATTTGTTGAATTTAGTTCTATCTTCGTGGCATCAGCATAGGGCATCGTGTACAGTTAAATATTCGTTTGTGGGTTTCTTTGTTTGTACACAGCTCCTGCCATACGTTGCGAAGTCGTTGTCGCCTGATCTCTCACATTCGTAAGTTATCGAACATGGTTTGTGTCGTTGGCTGAGTATAGTAAGGTTAACAATTTATACCTTGATAAGCTGCGTGGATACTACGTTTTCTGCTAGCTGCGATGAATCGTTACACCACTCATAGAGTACCGCCAATTGCAACTCCTAAGAATGACGCTGGCAGTGTATTTTTTAATTCGCTTAGGATTTTTAGCAAGTTAAGGTTTAGCGCACTGAGGCCACTATTTCGATAGCATGCTATACCGTGCACATGTGCTGTCATCCGTGTGCTATGTTACCGTCTTCCAGTACCGTTAACGGAGGTATTAAATACACGATGCGGAGTATTCTCGAATGCTACATAGGAAAGTGAGTGTTACAAACGTACTGTCCCAAAATTCCGATCCATCGATCTTATTTAGCGAAAACCGATACAAGCACATCAGGTCTATTCTACTTGCAAAAGCAGCAGGCAGGTAGCAGTATGTGACGGATGCGGCGAGCTAATGCAGCCGAATATCGCTAGCGGGAAGAGCGCAAATTGAAATTCGTTGTTGTTCGCGTAAGTTAATATTCAGTAGCTGGTTTTCCCGAAGCGAAACGAATTTCTAGTCGTCGACAAGAATAATCGGGTCTTGAAATCATCAAGCAACTCTGTTATCGAGCCTCTATATAACTGTCTCATCGCCGTCCTTCAACTGTTTCCTGTTGACGCTTAGTTATTAATAATTTGGACGCGGAAGAAATTAATAGGGATGCTGCGTGCCACAGCTGTGGTAGTCTCGTGCACTGGAATACATTCTTACGTAGTATCGTTGCAGTGGGGGCGCTCCCTGTATCTCTTGAGGCTTAGTAGCACGAGAAATAAGTTAGCTTGGTTGGCGACACTTCCTGCACTGCTAAAAACTGCAGATCAAAAAATGTTCAAATGTATGGGAAATCTTAGGGGACTTAACTGTTAAGGTCATCAGTCCCTAAGCTTACACACTACTTAACTTAAATTATCCTAAGGACAAACACAGACACCCATGCCCGAAGGAGGACTCGAACCTCCGCCGGGATCAGCCGCACAGTCCATGACTGCAGCGTGCTAGACCGCTCGGCTGATCTCGCGCGGCAACTGCAGATCAATTGAATATATCTGTTGCTGAAAATTAGGTGTTTCTGTAGACAATGAAAAGCTGTGACGTAAACTGTTGCTAGTGTATAAATCTGCGTCATACCTAACGGATAATTTATGTTTTCGCCTGTCCAATTAATATTTGATCTTTTGATAGATTCGTTACCTAAATCATCTCACGTTTCCCTAGAGATTCTGTGGTAGTCATCTTCTCATTGAAGATCTCATACATTTTTCTTTTCAGTCACATTTCGGATCCAGTTTGCTATTTATCTGTCTAGTTCTTCTCCGTGTACATGGGAGCTTTTCTTCTGGGTATTTAATAAATGCCTCCTGCTGGGGCTTCAAAATACGTTTTGTCATTGATGTGCAACATTTCCGTGTGTAATATGTGCTGCGTTAACACATTCGTCCACGTCCATCTGCGCGGAAAGCCGTTTATTGTTTTCTACACTCTGCAAGTTCTTTATTTTTCTTTTTCTTTTTTTTTTTACTTTGATAGCCCTCTCATAACAGCTGGACGATTTGTAGCGCTTTGGTCTTTGTAGCCAATATCGCATAAAGTTGGGAATATTGGAGCCCAGATTAGTAATATTTGTGCAAACATTCCGATTTCCGGCTTTCTTCTGATAGGAGATAGTAACCTCCAGATTACCTTGATCGAAAACGGGTACTGGAACTATATGAATCATTTCTGTGACCATGATTAGCTATTGCCCAGTAACAAACTGAAACTTTTGTGTTTGTTTATATATTTGTGGGCATGTGCATGTGTGTTGTGATTTCACCAGTATTCAATGAGTTCCTGTTTGTCTGCCTTAAGAATGTTGTCCCTCTTGCAAAAGTACTGTACATGAAATCCTTCGTGGAAATAAGTCATTTGTATAGCTACTTCTACTATCATCTCTCGCTTCTCTTCTTGCTTCATTTGCTCAGAGCTGTCATAATCAACCACCAGCAAACCCCCAGATTCTTTAAAAAACTGAAATCCCATATGGAAAATAGCTTCAAACGTCTGTTTATGTATGTGTTAAATGTGTTATATAATTTGACGTTAAGTGTTGTAGCCGAGAAAAAGGTTAGAGAAAGTTAGAAGATGCTAAGTGCTCTCATTATGAAATACTTGATTAATGTACTCTGGGTAATTTTCGCTCCATTTTAAGCAAAAGCTAATTTTTCAAGCATGTCAATCTTACTGACGTCAGCTATCCAAAAATATGGGGTTCACAGTCGTATTATTTTGTAGGTATATTCAGTGATGTGTACATGACTACCGCCAGGAAAATGTGAATATAGTTAATACTAAAGAAGCACCCGTGGTGTTGGGGTAAGTCGGCCTTTGGCTGTGGCAAGGCGCGTAAGTGTGTTTGCGTGTCGCCTGTTGTGCTACTTGCGACCGAGAGCGCTTTTGTTTACTTCCGCGTAGCGTATAAATTATGCGTGTATTTTGGAAGTCGAAGTCAGATCTGGAAGCTGGAAAAATCTGTAGAGATTGATTAAGAGCCCCTAACCGTTCATTTCACCCATCTGTCGTCGGTCGTGGGATCTTCTTCGGCGGAGGCTGCTGTGCTGTCATCTCGAACTTGTCATTGGCTTTTTATGGTATGCCACTGCCCAGGTTAGTCTCCGTAGCCACATGGGCAAGATCTGTAGTAGTGACAATGATGGTAGGAGACACTGCTCATTAATGTATCCTGTTTCATCATTATTTAAATATTCCACATTTTACACTGTCTTATACAACACTCGACCTAGCTTTCTTAATTGAACGGAAACTTTTCTGGAAACATCCAATATAGAGTACGACGTGTCTGTTCGAAACAGATACATTTCGGGCTGTAAAGAAGACCCGAAACAGTCTTACGCATTACCGGACCTTCTGAACGCCCGAAAAAGTCTGACTAGCGTAGCCGAAGTACTTCGTCTCTAACGTGCGCCAAAGCGACCTGAAGGTGTCCGAAGCACTTAGGTTGAAATATGTTTCTCAAAACTAGTGAAATTTAATAAACGAGAAAGGTAGGCTCGTAGAGTAACCATTTCAGATTGTCATACTGAAATCTGGATTAAATACTATGAAAAGTACACAAATAATTAATATGAGACGATAGCCGTTTTGGCGCCTAACACCAGAATGCGCCGACCAAACACAAGAAAATTCAGTACGTATCAATCTGCATCAAGGCGAGCTTCTAGCAAGATAAAATACTGCCGGCCACAGCCGGGAATATCACAAGCGGCTTGTCTCAGAGTCCGAATTCATCGCCCATCACGCTGTTTTCTTACCGCCATGCCACAATTAATTTAACTTTTCCATTGGATCACGAACGCCCGAAGGCATAGGATGATAGTGTTTTATACTGGATGAAATGCGTCTCCAGCCACAAGATGGTCTCGGAATTCAGTCTGCGAACACCAGTAATATATAAAGCTGGCGAATGACGAACTGTACGCCGACGTTGTGGGGCGCCAAGTTAACGCTCTTGAGTTCCTATACTCTGGGGGGACATATAGGTACTGTAGTGTTGATGACGCAGCTTTTGGCCTCCGCACGATGCAGATTTACGAACTCCCGTTTGAATTACCGTCGGACATTGCGGTGGCCGACTTTAAACCTTATGTTAACGTCATCAGTCACTTGGCTGAAACGTGGAAGACGTTGAAAACATGCCGTGTCCTCTACGGAGTCCATTAGATAAAAATATAACTACGGAAATACGTGCCTTCTTACTTGGTTATTGCCGGCTGCATGGCTGTCGTCGGGTACGAAGGCCAGCCACGCACCTTTTCAGGAAGGCAATGTCCGTCCTGAATGTCACCGATGTAAACTGGTTCAGACGCCGATCGGAGATGTCGCTTTTTCTGTGGCTCTCTCTGTGTTTCTTACGCACCTGCGTCGGTGCTACCAGCTTCACCCCCTCTGAATCAGTCGTTGCCGGCGTCGACTCCTCTCGACCACGAGATGGACGTTTCACCTGTCTCTCGTACACTTCTACCAGATGCAATACAAATGAACGGTGACCGTCAGCAGGCACAATCTGTCTATCCCGACGTCATGGTTTTCATCATGGAGCTGTACCTACCTCCGCTTTTCTGCCATTTGGCCACATGTCGGACGATAGCAGCCCACCATCCGACTCGGAACTGCAACGATCGCCGAAGAAACGGAAGAGACAACGCCTTACCCTTTCTGATGGCTGCGCCCATCGAAACCTGCACGGTATGACAACCCAGCTACTGATGTTGCGCTGTCCTCTTACACCCTGGCCTTTACGACGCGACGTCCTTCCCCGCCTCCAAATCCAGTCAGCGTCACACCGATATTTCCCCGCCTGCGTCTGATACGCTTGCCTCCCTTTCCGCGTCTGACGCTACCCGTAGGCGCACCTCTGATAGTGTTCCACTGCAATGGTCCGGTGAGACGTCTGTCTCCTGGGCAGATGACGTCGATGCTGAGATGGACATTCTCAAGGGGTACAGAGCGATGGACCCCCGCCCTCCCGCCTCCCTCTTGGTGGGGTCGGCTCCTACCCCATTATATGGATGTGTCCTTCCACAGGGGCCCAGTAAAGACTTCACTGCACTTCCCCAGTGTTTGAATCGTCCCTCCTGGCTTTGCAGTATGACATGCTGCATGCTGCGGAAATTGACGTTGTTCTCCTTCATGAGGCGCAGGTTGCAGTTTTCTGTACTCCACCATGGTTTTACAGCACATGTCTCTCATGCTTCCCCTACTGGCACTGGCGCGGCGCGCGACCGCTACGGTCGCCGGTTCGAATCCTGCCTCGGGCATGGATGTGTGTGTTGTCCTTAGGTTAGTTAGGTTTAAGTAGCTCTAAGTTCTAGGGGACTTATGACCTCAGCAGTTGAGTCCCATAGTGCTCAGAGCCATTTGAACCATTTTGAACTGGCGCGGCAATCCTCTTACATGACGGCATCCTCTCTCATAAAGTAGCCTATCTCCCTGGAGCCAGACCGAGCGAGGTGGAACAGCGATCAGCACACTGTACTCGCATTCGGCAGGACGACTGTTTACATCCCCGTCCGCCCATCCTGATTTGCGTTTTCCACGATTTTCCTAAATCGCAGCGGGCAAATTCCGGGACTGTTCCTTTGAAAGGGCTTGGCCGATTCCCTTTCCCATTCTTCCCTAATCCGATGGGACCGATGACCTCGCTGTCTGATATCCTCCCCACAAATCAACCAAACAAACTGATGCAGAGGTATGGCTCTCACGTTTAGTGGCGTCAGGATCGGTGTCTATGAGCCATTAGGTTCGAGTCGCTGCCGTGAATGATCCACTTTCGGCTTAGAGACTGTCACGCCTCTTTTCCTGGGTCGGCAGTACGCACTGATCACAGGAGGTGATTTCATCTGCACCCAGGCACTCAAAGGACAGCTACCACGTAACTTTTCGTACCCGGCGCAAGCGACAATTCTTCAGCACCTCAGACTGGTGGATTCTTGGTAGAATATCAATGACGATCGACTGGGGTTTACGCATTTCAATAGCCATTCTTCCAGCCGACTCGATCGTGTTTATATCTCCTGCGATATTGTCAGTGAGGTGCAGGATGCTGAAGTCTGACTCGTTATATTCTCTATAACGCATATATTTGCGTCGTCAGACTCTGCCACGAAAAGGTGTGGCGCGGCAGTACACCATGAAAAGTGAACACGATCCACCAGACTGCCGGCGGCTCATCGACAACACGTGGACAGCCTGTAGTCGATGCTGTGATGCCTATGAGTCTTATTGATTGGCGACTCCATGTTGTCTTGTGCACTACGACCAAATAACAGGTATACTTGAAAAAAGAGACAGCATTTGTCGTATATTTTTTACTATTGCAAAATCGATTTTCTGTCACTGAGCATCTTCAGGGCTATATTGTATAACAAAAATTGGGATGCACTGTTGTCACTTGCTATGTGATTGCCGTAAGCTTAGTGACAACAGTGCATTCCAATTTAAGTTATACAATATAGCCCTGAAGATGGTCACTCAGTGACAGAAAATCGATTTTGCAATAGTAAAAAATATACGACCAATGCTGTCTCTTTTTTCAAGTATGCCTATGAGTCTGTTGTCTTGGTGGGTGCTCTGTGCAAAGGCTGCCCTCAGCAAGGCCTTGATTGGTTATGGAAGGGAGAGACACGGTGTGGCGACGACGGACTCAGGAGTTCTACTTCATAATTCTCCAGGAATTTACAATGAAACTGTATTCGCCAGAGCGGCAGGCGATAGTGAAGCGTGCCAAGGCAAGCTCACACCCCTCTATGGTCAGGGCGTGCATACACTATGGGTTAGTGCAAGAGCATCGATCTATGGATCATGTCATAGTGGAAAGACGCCACCGTCAGAAGAATTTGATTTAAGTTCTTACGACCGATGATGGGCAGTGTTTTTATACAAAAATGGATATGGGGTCTGCCCTCCATGCACATTATGTTGTGCTGTACTCTGAACAACGTCACAACCCTGCCAACATTACGGCGGTCTCCACACTCCCCTTTGGCTCCGCTCCCCTGGATGCGACGTTGGATCTCCTTGGTAACACGGGGGACAAAGTCAATGATGCTAACCTGGAGCGTTCTACGAACAAGTCTCCTGGCCCTGACGACTTCCCACAGGAGATTTATCGGACATTTTGTCCCTTTCTGACGCCAGTGAGGACGCTAATTTGTCAGGACCATATGTCATCTTTCGAGCCGAATCCAGACGGCTTCCCCGATGGTTTTCTCATTCCCATCCTCAAGCCTTTGGGTACCTCACGGATATGTGATTACCGTCCCTTGACGTTACTCAACAGCGACACAAACATCTTTAGCTGCCTGCTGGGTGCCTGGCTTAAGCGTACAGTTTGGTACGTGGTTTGCCCCGATCAAACTTCTTTGGGAGGTGCCAATAACATCTGCCCAATAACATCCGCACTGCCCGCTGCCCTTATCGGGACATAATCGCTCTCGCTCACGCTCGTCGTAAGCCTGGACTTTCGGCAGCTCTCGAATTCAGCCAGGTGTTCGAGCGGTTCGATCACGACTAACTGGAAGGGGTGTTCCGCAATGTGGACTACCCTGATGCTACCATCGACGTCATAATGCGTCGTGTTTATGGAGCTACGTCTCATGTACCCTACATGGAGCGTCTCACTCGTCCCATCTTGATTCGTCGATCAGTGCGTTAAGGCTGCGGGCTCTCAGCACTGTTTACGCTTTCGCCATGGAACCGTTGCTTTCTGGCATCCGTCAACGCCTCTCTGGGATGTTTCTCGGTGACCATGTATTCAACTGCACTGCTTAAGCAAATGATCTGGTCATTGTTCTTCGTAGCGGTGCTGAGATCAGGGAGTCACTGGCATGGGTCACCACATACGGCGTAATTTCTGGTAGCTGCCGCAAATCGAGCACCATGGCCGTAGGTGCGGGGCTCCCTGCGGAGAGTGCTACTTCTTTGTATGTAGCTGATACTCTCCGATGCTTAGAAGTCGATTTCTCAAGTGGTCTGCAGCGCACGATTTCCCTCATAGGCCGACGTCTACTTTCCCCGCTACGAGCTGGGCTCTTAGATCACAGTTTTCGAGCACTCGACCTTCTGCAAAGGACACAGTATGTAAATGTATATTTGGCGTCACGTATCCCCCACGTGGCACAGACACTTCGCTATCCATGGCCCATCGCATTCTAGCGGCTTTGGGTTCAGTAGTTTTCCACGACTTGCTGTTCACTATAAGGTACGAGACTCTCACCTTCCCGCTGTGCAGGTCTGTATCATATGCCTGACAGAGCATTAGCCCTTTTCATTTGCTATCACATGAAGTTGTGGCGCCGTAGTCCTATGTGCCTTACCAGCCTATTGCTGGAGGCCCTTGCACCACACACTCTCTCAGCGTCTATCCAGCTTTCGGATATCCCGCTACCCTTCGTTTACTTCCACCACTTTTTCCTCGAACCGAGCGACGTCCGTACTGTGATACTGCTAAAGCATTTGACATCCTCGAAGGCGATTTAGGGTTTCCTTCAGCGACACAGGTCGCCGAATGAGGTTTAGGGTAAACATCCCCACGTCTACTAGCAAGCCGTTTGGTGATCGGTTTGCGCTCCTTATCTTGATAATGACGTCCCGTCTACATGATACCTCACTGTCAGTGGGACAATGGGGAGCAAGTATGCCAGTCACGCGTTCGCAGGATTCACCTTGCAGACACCCCGTTGTATGTCGCTTGTGATGTGTTGGACACAGACGAAGACCACCTGGTGTGCAGATCGGCAAGAGGTATCTAATTTTGGAGCGAAAGATGTTGTCCAAAATTCCCCGTATGACTCCCCATCAAATACCCACTCAACTGCTCCTGTTTCCGGACGCGGGATACTTCACGCAAGCGAAGACAACGTGGATTTTTGGACTCGTAATTCATTACTTGTTTGCTGATGCCGAGAAAAGTATCCTACACTTTTGGCAGATAATTAATGGACTCCATTGTGCAGATGTACGCCATCCAGAATACAGACAATTTTTCTCCAGTAACCTTCGGAGTGTCTTCCTTAACCAACCCAAAGCTGGGGTGTTGCTGTCATGAAGAGTTGTCGGCCGTGGTGGCCGAGCGGTTCTAGGCGCTACAGTCTGGAACCGCGCGACCGCTTCGGTCCCGGGTTCGAATCCTGCGTCGGGCATGGATGTGTGTGATGTCCTTAGGTCAGTTAGGTTTAAGTAGTTCTAAGTTCTGGGGGACTGATGACCTGAGAAGTTAAGTCCCATAGTGCTCAGAGCCACCTGAACCATGAAAAGTTGATCCCCGTCTCTTCCACACTTAGAACTAATATATTCACAGGTAATCGGAATGTTCTTCTCGGAAAAAGTACACCTTGATAGCCTCAATTGGTCTGACGTCTTACGGCGCCCTTCTCCTCATGTGATTCCGGTTTACTGTTATTGTCAAAAATAGATAAATAAATATAAATGTAAAAGGGGTAGCATCTTTGATTAGTGATGAAACACCCTCTGTCCCGGGATCGAAAATCGCCACTGCCTAGATTTCGATTAATAATCGTCATTGGTGGCCAAAGACTTCCTGTTTAAGAAGTCGCCATCATACAGCCTACGACTTTGCAAAGAAGGTGGAAGAGCGGACAGAGGTTCAGGACACACTCTTGTCATTTGGGTGGGAAACTGCCCCTAATGGCGGGAGAATCAGCAATGACAAGGCAAAAGATTCCGGAATAGACCTCCATTCGGATCTCCGGGAGGGGACTGCCAAGGGGGAAGTGACCAGGAGATAAAGACTGATTAACCAACGAAAGGGAAACGTTCGGCGTGTTGGGGCGTGTAATGTTAGAAGTTTAAACGTGGTAGGGAGCTAGAAAATCTGAAAAGGGAAATGCAAAGGGACAGTCTAGATTTTGTAGGGTTCAGTGAAGTGAAATGGAAAAAAGACAAGTATTTCTCGTCAGATGACTATAAGGTAATATGAACAGCAACAGAAAATAATATAACGGGAGAGATATTCTTTATGAATACGAAGGTAGGACAGAGAGTATGTTGCTGCGAACACTTCAGTGGCAGGTTTGTTCTTATCAGAATCGATAGCAAACCAACACCGACAACGGTAGTTCAGTTACACATACCGAAGTTGTAACCTGAAGATGAAGAGAGAGAGAAAGTATATGAGGATATTAGAAGGGTAAGAGTACGTGAAGGGAGACTGGAATGTAGTTGTAGGGGAAAGAGTAGAGGAAAAAGTTACAAGGGGCTTGAGACAAGAATTGAGAGGGGAGAAAGATTGAGTTCTGTAAAAAATTTCAGCTTGTAATAGCGAATACCCTGTTTAAGAATCACAAGAGGAAGATGTATTCTTGGAAAAGGCCGGAAGATACAGAAAGATTTCAGTTATATTACATCATAGTCGACAGAGACTCCGAAATTAGATGCTGGATTGCAAGGCAACCCAGTAGCAGACATAGACTAAGATCACAATTTTGTACTGATGAAGACTAGTCTGAAGTTTAAGAGATTAGTCAGGAAGAATCACTACACAAAGGAATGGGATACGGAACTTCATATGGAATGTCGAAATATGCTTCCAGTCCTCTGATGCTGTAGATACAGCAATAAAGAGTAGCTCAGTAGGTAGTACAGTTGAAGAGGAATGGACATCGCTAGAAAGGGCAACCACAGAAGTTTGGAAGGAAAAACAGAGATACAAAGAAGGTAAGTGCGAAGAAACTATGATTAACAGAAGAAATACATCATTTGATCGATGAAAGAAGGAAGCTCAAAACGCTCAGGGAAATTCAGGTATACAGAAATACATATCGCCGAGGAATGAAATAAATAGGAAGTGCAGGGAGACTAAGACGAAGTGGCTGCATGAAAAATGTTAAGAAATCGGAAAAGAAATGATTGTTGGAAGAACTGACTCAGCATCTAGGGACGTCTAACAACTTTCGGTGAAATTAAAAGCAAGGGTGATAACATTAAGCGTTAACGGGAATTCCACTGTTAAATACAGAGGAAAAGTGGATAGGTGGAAATACACTGAAGGCCTCTATGAGATGGATGATTTGTCTAACGTGACAGAACAAGAAACAGTAATCTATTTAGAAGAGGTAGGGATCTGGTATTAGAATCAAAGTTGAAGAATGGTGGGTGGGACCTACCATTAAATAAGGCAGAAGGGATACATAACATTCCATCAGAATTCCTAAAATCATTGAGGGAAGTGGCAACAAAACGACTATTCACGTTGGTGTGTAGAATGTATGAGCCTGGCGATATACAATCAGACTTTCGAAAAAACATCATCCACATAAATACGAATACTGTAAGAGGTGACAAGTACGAGAATTATGCGACAATCTGCTTAACAGCTCATGCAGCCAAATTGCTGGTAAGAATAATATACAGAAGAACGGAAAAGGAAATTGAGGATGTGTTAGATGACGATACGTTTAGCTTCAGGAAGAGTAAAGACAGCAGAGAGGCAATTCTGCCGTTCCGGTTGATAATGGAGGCCAGACTAAAGAAAAATCGCAGCCGTTCATAGGATTTGTCGACCAAGAAAAAGCATTCGAGAATGTAAAATATTTCAAGATGTTCGAAATTCAGAGAAAAATAGGGTTAAGCAATAGGGAGAGACGGGTCAAATACAATACGTACAAAATCCAAGACGGAATAATAAGAGTGGACGAGCAAGAACGAAATGCTCGGATTAAAAAGAATGTAAGAAAGGGATGTAGTCCCTCTTCCCTAGTGTTTAATCTGTACATCAAAGAAGCAGTTATGGAAATAAAAGACAGATTCAGGAGTGGAATTAAAATTCAAGGTAAAACGCTATCAATGATACGATTCGCTGATAGCATTGGTGTCCTGAATGAAAGTGAAGAAGAATTACATGATCTACTGAATGGAATGGACAGTTTAATGCGTACAGAACCTGGTTTGAGAGTAAATCAATGAAAGACATAGTAATGAGAAGTAGCAGGAATGAGAGCAGAGAGGATATATGGTCACGAAGTAGACGAAGTTAAGCAAATACCTAGTAATCAAGATAACCAATAACGGACGGGGCAAAGAGGGCATCAAAAGCAGACTAGCATTGGCAAAAATGTAGTTCCTAAGAGCAGTCTATTAGTATCAACATAAACCTTCATTCGAGGAAGAAATTTCTGAGAATATACGTTTGGAGCACAGCATTGTATCGTAGTGAAACAGGGACTGTGGAAAACCGAAACAGAGGAGAACCGAAGCATTTGAGATTTGGTGTTACAGACGAATCTTGAAAATTAAGGTGGTCTGATAAGGTGAGGAGTGAGGCAATTCGGCGCAGCATTGGAGAGGAAAGGAATATGTGGAAAACACTGACAAGAAGGAAGGACAGGATGGTAGGACATCGGTTAAGACATCAGGGTACTAGATGAAGCTCTAAAGGGCAAAAGCTGTAGGGCAAGACAGAGATTGAAGTACATCATGCGTGCAATTGAGGACGTAGGTTGGAAGAGCTACGCTGAGATGAAGTTTGGCACAGGAGAGATTTTGGCGCCCGACTGAATCAAATCAGTCAGAAGATTGCTGAAAAAATAAGAAGAAAAGATTAAAGCCTTGTGCCTGAGGTTGAAGTTTTACTGCAAGAGCAGCGAATATGTTGAAATAATGAGCAACCAGTCGAACTAATGAAACTTTATTTCTTTACAGGTTTGAGGCATCTAGTGCCGTTCTTCAGAAGGTTATACGCCCAACTATCGCATTATTTGCGAGCGTCAGAAGTACCAGCGTACAGCTGTTGTCAATTGCAGACATCATACCATAAATAGAGCTAATCAGGTGATGTCTGGAATCGTTATGCCACTTCAGTTACAGTTATTATGAATTACATGACCACGGAAGTATGCTGCGTACATCTTACTTTTGACGCTCGTAAATAATACGATAGTTCGAGAATGAGATTTTCACTCTGCAGCGGAGTGTGCACTGCTATGAAACTTCCTGGCAGATTAAAACTGAGTGCCGGACCGAGTCTCGAGCTCGGGACATCCGCCTTTCGCGGGCAAGTTCTCTACCATCTGAGATACCCAAGCACGACTCACGCCTCTTCCTCACAGCTTTACTTCCGCCAGTACCTCGCCTCCTAATTTCCCAACTTCACAGAAGCTCTCCTGCGAACCTTGCAGAACTAGCACTCCTGGAAGGAAGGATATTGCTGAGACTTGTCAAAATCTGGCCCATCGGCATTAGACAAGGTAGATTTGGGGATAAGAGCAAGCTTCCTGTTCATGTCAGCTATGAATTAATTGTATTTTCTCTGGAAATTTTCTTAAACATCGTTGTTTTGCGTCTTCCTATACTGTACGATTTATGGGATCTGGTTAACCAGATCGAAGAAGACTTGACATCAGCTATGTTTATCTCAAATGAGTTTCATAGGGCCCAGTCTTATATATATATCCACCGGAAATTGTTCATTGCCTCTCAGGAACAGCTCTACACGGTTCATATCTCAAGAAAACTCCTCTAAAGTACTGTTGTCCATGTTCTTTATTGAAGTTAATGGGTTTACGTTGGTTATTAATTTGGGGCGTGCATGGGGAGGGGCAGGGGTAACGAGACTCCGTGGCCGTCCTGTACAGTAAATCTTTCGGATAGTTTTTCCCTCACAGTTTTGCAGGCTTCATTTTCTGCATATTCATTACTTCGTGTAAGTCTTTCTTACATTTATACAGTACACGGTCAGATTTTACGAAGCAATACCTGGTTTCCACACTGTCAACATTAAGTGTTAAATGCAATGAATATTAATTCAATTTTATCTCCATTATTAACACTTTTCCTACAGCAAAAACCACTTCTAATTCTTATGGATATTAAATGAATTGAAAATTTGAGTGAACAATAAATGCGGATAGCTGTTACAGAGAAACTATCACCGAAAACTGGAACTCGCTTCACAAATACAATCGCGCCGGTTGCGTTACCTGTTTACCTGCGTCGTCAAACGACGATATGAGCCTCCCATGTTGCGCATGCGCAATCCGCTACAGCTCTGGCAGCGGTGTACATATCTCCCGCGAGATACGAACTTCGTGATTTTCAATATCATTTGCAAACATGATTGTAGTGAGTCTTAGCAGATAAAATATGACAGGGTGTTTCATTCGATGTATTGTGTCCATACAAAAAATTTCAGAACATGTTTCGACGTGTTGGCCTGGACCATTCCTTTGTCAATTAGAAAAAGACGTTCTGTTGCGTTTAAATTCATACACTTTCTTGAATATAGCTTGCAGAAGTGCTTTTCTGGCCGTCACAAATTAGAATTTGACGTAAATGAAAGGAAATATTAGAGGGAGAGGTATTGTGATCTGGTTTTGTCCAAGCGCACAGCGAACACCGCTATCAAAGTTGAAAAGTGTGTTATTTTGTCATTTCCCTGGAGCACCTGTAATACATTTCCGCGCCAGTGGCTTTGTAACGTTTTGACCTGGTAGATTACGAATCTGCACCGCCAGAGGTCTCAATCCCGCATGTGATATTACCACGTTAATTACTTCACCTGGTGTGTTGTTACAGAATAACGGTACCGTTAAATCAAGGCATCACTCGTGTACGTACGTCAATTGGCATTAACTGTACATAAGCAGCAACACCTGGACATTTAGTAATTCAAACTGCCTACTTCGTTATCCCACAATTTAATTATTCCGTCTAGTCATTCATCTATCACCGATTATGAACTTCCTGATCAAAGGGAAATCCGAATAGCCATGTATGATAACTAAAGCAATCATGCTTGGGCTGCTTCGTATTTGCAGTGTTGCAGTGCATACCAATAAACCGCGTGCATGCCCATGAATTACGTGAACATGGCTCAGCGAGTAGAGGCCTGCAATCACGATCGGCTGTTTCTGCAGGAGAAAGTAGAATGCTTTGCAGGTGGACAGAAATACCTGCATTACTTGCAGAAAGTCAGTTTTGGCAAAATCATTAATGCTTAACATGTACACGATGTCCCTTTCACATTTTCATGCCACCTGCGTCTGCTTCCTACAATGTTTGTAGTTAGTAGCGTGTTGCATTCTGTCTGTCTAGAAATTCGCTTAACAGACTCTGACCCGCCTACATATGCCACATGTAAGTATACTCTTCCGTACACTTTGAAGCATTTGACTCTTACTAACATTCAGTAACCCTAGAAATACTAGAAGGACTTAATGAATTCCATACATGGCATTTAGAACATTCTATGAAAAGAACGCTTGCTATGTTTTGTTTGAGCTATGTTTTCTAAATTCAGTCTCGTTTCCACGGAGAATATCATTTTGATAAGACATTGAGATTTAACTTAATATGTTTTCCAGAACCCTGTTAATATTCGAGATAATGAAAGACTGGAATTGTGTGGACCGCCAGTGCTCTTATTTCTAGATGGCGTGCTTAGTACTAGTTTTTTTCAGGGAGCTATGTTCGAGGCATTTGAAACAAAATCTGAGTGTACAGCTATTTATTTTCACATTACTCATAGAACCTGATAGTGAATCAGCACGACCTGGTTGGATTTTGACGATTTTAGTAATTTTGAAATAAGCTAGGTGTTGTAGGGGTAGCGTTTTTGACCAGTGATGTAGGTCCATTGTTTGAACTCATCTATCGATTGAATTCTGAAAAATTATCGTCAGAAATCGGGGCTGCAGAATTCCTATATCAGGTTTCAAATTCGTTCTGAAAACTAGCTAGTCAGAGATGGAAGATAAGCGGACAGAGATTCAGGGCAATCTCTTGCTTGTCGGTGCGTGTAGTATCATAAGCTTTAACTTCTCAACAAAGCTAAAAAATTTGAAAATATCACGTAGAAAGATTAAATCTACATAGGCCATCATTATGCGTCTGTAAAGTAAGACGGAAATCTTCCAAATCAGACAGCACCAAAAAAGTGGTACAAAGGGGGTAAGATTTTTTTATGAATGGGAAATTAGAGCATAGAATAAGTTACTGTGAACCCTTCAGTGATAGTTTGTCCTCATCAGAATATACAGAGAAACAACGTCAACAACAACAGTTCTTGTATGCATGACTGTGTCACAAACGGAAGATGAAGAGAGATTATGTGAATGTGCTCCATCATTTCAAGAGCGACGATAATTTAACAATGTTGGGGGTTGAAACGCTGTATTATGACACAGAACTGAAAGACGTAGTGAAAAAATTGGGACTGGTAGTAGGAATGAAAGGGTACAAAGACTAATTGAGATCTGCAATAAATTTCATCCAGTAATAGCGAATATACAATTCAGAAATCACTTGAGGAAGAGGTGTACTTGTAGACCGCGTGGAAACAGGGGACATTCTGGGCTACATCATGTTCAGACAGAGATTCGAGGAAGTAAAGTATTGCATTTTAATCCATATCCAGGAGTATATAAGCACCGCGATCATAGTTACATGATGATAAAAATGGACTTCAGTTTAAGAGTATCGACCGCGGCAATGAATGGCGATGACGAGAAGCACTTAAAGTTTCTGAAGCTGAACATTTTGGGATAATAAATAACGCAGGAGACAGCTAAGTTAACTGGAACTCCAAAAAGGGCAACGATGAAAATATAAATGTAAGGAAAGTAGCTGCAGAGAAACCATGGGAAACAGTTGAAATAAAACAACTGATAGAGGAAAGAAGAGGTAGAAAACTGTTCAGGGAAAGACAGAAATACAGTAACATTAATAAATTCGGAATGAAATAGATTGTCCCATGGGAGAGAAGAGAGAAGATACGAGGAAAACATACAATTTCCGTGAGCTCGAGGACTTAGTTGATGTTATAAGAGAAGAACTGGTGGTTCAAATGCAAGACATCAACGATTCAGGGGTTTGGAAGGCTTACAATCAGATAAGGCAGAGGGGATACATAACCGTCTTTTCGAATTTCAGCTTCTGTTGAAGTTGGCGTGTAGAATCTGTGAGACTGGAGGCATGCATCAGACTTTTGGAAAAATCCTCACATTCCCGAAGATAGCAGGCGTGGATAAGTGAGTGGAATCATAGCGTTCCGGGTCGTCTCGGCACACGTATTCGGGTAGGAATCTCTTTTACGGGGGTAGAGGTTTGGCCGTGATGAATCCCACTTCGAATTTATCCCCGATGACCAGTGAAGACGCCACAGACAGCGATTTTATACCAACTAGACTGTCGCCCGCCATGCTGCCGGACAACCGGAAATGAGGACCCGGAGTGCGATTTCATTTCATAGCCGCGTTCCTTTGTCACCGGTGGCACCTTTACAACATAGTGACACTACGGCATTTTACGCTTGATTCTCTAAATTTGTGAAGCTCTTTATCTTGAACAAATCATGCAGTTTTTCTGAAATTGTGATCATTTTATTGTCTGTATAAGCACTTAACACCAACCGATTTTCGTCCCTTTCGGATAACTAGTTCGTGGAGCGTCTCAGAGTATACCTGCAAAGAAACCTTTGGTAACACCAGAAGTACAGAAATATGAATCATTTACGAATGAAATAGGTAGGAAGTGCAGGGAAGCGAAAGGAAAATGTCTGCAGGGAAAATTTGAAGAACTCGAAAAAGAAATGATCGTTGGAAGATCTGATTCAGCCTACAGAGAAGTCAAAACAAGCTTCGGTAAAATTAAAAGCATTGAGAGTGCAATGGGAATTCCACTCTCAAACGCACAGGAAAGAGTGGAGAAGTGGAAAAAGTAGACTGAAGGCTTCTATAGCGAGGAAGAGTTGTCTGATTAAGAGATTGAGGAAGAAATGAGAAATGGAAGTCGATATCGAAGACAAAACGGTTGCAGTATTATCAGAATTTGACAGAGCTTTGAACACTTGCAATCACAACTTGGTGTGCAGGCCTACATTTTATAAGTCTGGAGATATTCGGAAAAATGCTATCCTCACGATCCCAAGGATTCGCTTGCCTATGTATGTATGTATTTATTAAACCTGGGACCTACAAATGACGGAGAGGCTTCGTCCCGCCGTAGCCCTTAGTGTTTTACTACCGCACAGCCGTCCACCCACCCCATCGCCCCCCCTCTCCCCACACCGAACACAGGGTTATTGCGCGGTTCCGCCCCAGCGTCCACTCCACCTGACCAATGTGGGTCAGATGGGTCCCGTGGCCGAGGTTACACATCCATCATGCGCGCATCAGAACGCTAATTGTAAGAGAATCTAACATTAAAATTATACCAAAGAGGGGCCAAATAAAATGGTTACGGCGTCGGAAAAAACACTATCTATAATTAAGCTACTGAAAGGGTTCTTCAAGTATAAAATCATTCAAGGTCCAATTCACACATTTGCTAACATAAGATTCATTGACAAGCGATCAAAGAAGATCTACACGATGAGGAATGTATTATCAATAGTAACATTGAAAGTCACTCACAAAACACAAACAAGCAATCGCGAAACTCTGTAGGGAAATAAGTGCAACCTTTCGACAAATGAAGCGGTGCTAAGGTTCCAAGCAGCTAGCCTGGGATAACACAATAATAAAACGGAGATCTTGCTATTTTCAATGCTGTTAGTTCCATATTTCCTAGCCACTGAACATGTTAATGAATTTTCCGATAAGACAGGTAAATGTAATTTAAGTAATTATCTACCTCCTGTTAATATCAGTCTACAATAATAGTGCAATGTCATATATACAGTAACTGAGTCGTAATCGATTAATCGATTATAAGACGAGACATGAAGTGTAAATGGATATGTTTAACTTCAAGAGAGCCTGATTGTATCGGTATGCTGGGCGCGTACTTTCTTGTGCTTTGTGCTTATTGTAGATCATTTTACGAGATTCTTTTGCAGTTTCGAACTCATTTTAGTACATTCAGAATTAAATACGATTCTTACATTCATGGAGATTAGGTGCTACTTGTCTTTATAAACGCCCTCTTCGCCTTGTCTTTCCTTCTATGTCTAGCGTATACTTATCATGTTTATCTTTTCTACGTTCCGGACATCAGAATGTACACCTATGAGCCTTTCTTCATCACTTTCCGCTACCACTGCTGTATCATTATTTAACTCTGTTGTCCTAACCTTCTGTCCTTGGTAAACAATGATAGTCCTTCATTTTCCTCGTAACAGTTTCAAACTACATAATAACATCAGCGGCGACAATGCACATCCTTGTGTTACACCTTTCATGGATTGGTTTTGACTTCTTATACTCATCGAGAGAGGTGGCGCGGTGTTAGCACACTGGACTCCCATACGGGAGAACGACGGTTCAAACCTGCGTCCGGCCATCCTGATTGATGTAGGTTTTCAGTGATTTCCCTGAATCGTTTCAGGCAAATTCTGCGTTGGTTCTTTGAAAGGACGTTGCTGACTTCCTTCCCTATCTTTCCCTAATCCGATGGGGCTGATGACCTCGCTATGTGATCGCTTCCCCCAAATTCATCAGTCAACTTCCTACACAAATGTAATTAAATGTTAAAAAATCGCAATGAAACAACAGAGATAGTTACCCATCTGTCCTTGTTATCGATACCATATTGCCTAAAAAGTGAAAAAAATTGCAAAACATCTTTTAACATTTACAAAAATCATATATTTTTCTTCGATATCCCTCTGTAACTTGACTTTGTGCTAAAATTATTCGTTTATGCCTAATGCAATCCAGGACATTTCCTTGCTTTCTCGAACTTCTTATGACAAACTAATTTTAACAATAAAACAGCATCAACACCTCAGAATTATTAAATGAGCGTAACATGATGCCGTAGGAGCAACGTCTTACATGACATAATCTGCTACTAAAAAATCATCCATAAAATACTTGAAATTGTACAATAGTACAGTAAGTAAAGAGTATGGCAGCTGAAGACTTTTCCAAAATTAATTGACTGTTTGTACACAACCATAGTAATTACTTGCAAATAAGCGTATCCATACTCAGTCTAACGCATAACCGCGAAATTATACATGTGTAGTTTTGTGAAATTGAAGTGTGAAAGTAAAGAGCCCCTGTTGACACGGTTGTCGACTGCTGTAACTTGGAAATGTCTAGACATTTTCATACATCGGTGACATTATGCAATGGTAGTTATGATTTTTCGATTCTCATTAAGAGCCGAAGTTCTGTAGACACTAGAGTGAGTAGAACTATTAAATTTTTTCTCGCTTGACTGAAAGTATAACTTGCCATCCCTGATATAATCGGTTGTTGTTCGTAACATTGTTGACTCACTTGTCAGCATCCTTTTAAAATACGACAAGAAATATTTCCAGCTTTTAATTTCGATTGGTAGTTCAGTTTTCAGCCCTCGAGTATGCGCCGAAATGCGGTATGACACCAGCCTTTAACAGCTACTTGCACTCAAACGAGCACTTTTTTGTGATAAGTTATAATACAGCATCACCGGTCTTTTGCGGTCTAACTGTGTTGTGAGGCAGTAAATTTATCCACAGGGAAGTGACACTGCGTCGCTGCAATACACTTCGGAGGTGTGGCGGTGGGACTTGGAGTCCCGTACCACCCTCCGACGGTGACAATACTACATCAGTCAGGCAGAAACATTTAGCCTAACGTGGGCAGGTAGGGTGGGAAAGTATTGGACGTAGAATGGGGGCTAGTCCCGCCAAAGGATGCATCCGTGGTGGGCGTGCCAGGCCTATCCTTAGCCATGGAAGTGTGGTCCCAACGTGGCGTAACCAATGGACAATGTCCCGCAAGACATCCAGTTTCTCATAGAGCCGCCGCGCGTTGTTGCGTATGGTCGTTTTGAGGGGGACGATATCCGCTTCCTCATGGAGAGTGACAATTCTCGTGAGTGGCGGGGCGTGCAGACTCCACCTGAGCACCTTCTTCTGCAGGCGCTGCAACGTCCGCATCCTGGTGACACTAATCGTGGCCCATGCAGAGGATCCATACGTGAGGGCAGGCAGGATAACTGTTGGTGTAAAGGTTAAGTTCCCTACTGCGGAAGAGTGGATACAGAGCCCTGGTCAGCTTTTGACCCTTGTTGGCGAATACTCCGCATGAGAGTGGAAGAGCAACTTGTGATCCATCTGGACCCCGAGATAGGTGGTTGTCGGGGACCAGGGCACTTGCAAGCCTGCAATCGAAATATTGCGGCGGAGGACTGGGCGCCGTTTCGTGAAATACACTGTCGTCATTTTGGCAGCATTGAGAGCTATTTTGTTTGTCCGGTACCAGATGATGGTGGCGTCCACCTGTCGCTGGAGGCGGGCGACGACAGCGTCAGTAATGCGGCCAGTGGTATATACTGCTGTGTCGTCAGCATATTGTGCTAGGTGGCAATCGGGGATGACTGGCATATCATTTACATAGCTATTAAAAAGGATGGGAGATAACACCGATCCTTGCGGGGTGCCTGCCGACAATTGGCGGATGCCAGAACGTATTCCCCGTTGAGCCACTAGGAAAGTCCTACAGCGGAGGAAGTCATCCACGATCTTGACATAAATATCCGGTATAGGGGTCTGTGTCAGCATCTTGTGTACGAGGTTGTCCTTCCAGATCTTGTCGTAGGCGTTTTGCAAGTCCAGAAAAACGGCAGCCGTCGGCTTGGCGGTTTTGAAGCCTTTGCTGATGTGTTCAGTGATCCGTAGGACCTGAAGTTCGACAGAGAGGTGCGAAGTGAACCCAAACTGGTCAGGACGGATCGTCCCAGCAGCCGCAAGAGGTTGAGAAAGTCGGTGAAGGATCGCAGATTCAAGGACCTTCGCCATAGTATTTGGGAGGCTAATGGGCCTGATGTTGGTGGGGACCGCAGGGTCCTTGATCCTCTTGGGGATCGCAATCAACTTGGCTTGTTTCCACTGAGGGGGAAAAGGCCAGACATGAGATAACAGTTTATGATGTTGGTGAACAAGATGAATGGTGTGTAGGGAGGGTGGCACACTTTGGAGGTGTGGCGGTGAGACTTATAGTCCCGTACCACCCTCTGACGGTGGCAGTACTGTATCAATCAGGCAGAAAAATTTAGCCTAACGTGGGCGGGTGGGGTGGGAAAGTTCTGCACATGGGACAGGTCCAAACAGTCCAAACTCGCAGTCGAATTATGAAACACCGTGTTTTAATAAGCTAAAACGTGTGCATCCCTATCCCGCTGTATTGTAACATATCACAAAAAAAAAAAAAAAAAAAGCATCCCTATCTTAGTGATAGGGAAGCATCATTAAGGTACGTTTACACTGGGATACATGTATCGTGACATGTATGAACGACATGTCAATTTGATATGGGAAGCATCATTAAGGTACGTTTACACTGGGATACATGTATCGTGACATGTATGAGCGACATGTCAATTTGACATGTCGCGATACGTCACCTCATACAAAAATTCACGGAACTTGTATGCGGACCCTCGAGCTCATACATGTCGCGTATACATTTTGTATATCGCTTTTTGGCCATATACATGTCGCGTATACATTTTGTATATCGCTTTTTGGCCATATACGCGACATGTATGAGCGACATTTGAAGAACTCGCGCATGCGCAGTACTGTCATTTCCTGTCGCTTGTCGACTGCCGCTTATTTCGACGATTAGCGCATGCGTAGTACCAGGCTCTTTGGCGGCTGTTTGAGTTTTGAAGGTGCCGACTGTCGTTTCGACGTTAATGTATCTGCATAGAATATCAAAAAGTGCCATATGCAACATTATTCTTCATGTTTGCGAGGCCATTGTGCAAGTTTTATCCCAAGAAGTGAAGGTAAAAATTTAATATATATCAGAGTATGTAATACATTATATAATTTTTTCATGCATCTGGCACGTATATCAATGTTTTGCTGTTATTCCGGCGGCCTCGCGTGATAATGTTGACAACGGATGCCGACAATCGTGTGTGAGACGTTGGCATTAGCAATCGCGCGACAATGCAAATGTTTTGTCATGAAATCTTCGTTTTACGAGGAATCCCCAGTGGCTAAAAAACGGAGTGTTACTGCCAACTTATCCTCTGGTGGAATCGCTTCCCGAAAGTTTGTGTTGGTTTTGGACACAAGAGGAGCCACAAGTGATAACAAACCGCGGAAATCCTCCATACTCATCCTAACATAATTTCTAAAATATGCGCCATCCTCTAGCGTTAATTCGCGAGAAACTCTCTGTGCCACCATCTACGCTTCCTCCGCCTTTTCTTCCTATCATCTTCCAAAAGAGCAAGTGTATCAGCACATAAAAATGTGAAAACTTCCAAATCGTCGTCGGAAGCTATCGCACAGTGATACATATCAACCAGTGTAAACGCACGCTCATACATGTATGAGGTTGATACTTGTCAACTCATACAAGTCGCGATACATGTCGCAAAGTCGCATATACATGTATCTCATACATGTGCCGATACAAATCGCAGTGTAAACGCACCTTACTACAAGAGAAAGAAAGTTACATCTGGCTAATAACATCTCATAACCTAACAGTGGCTTATTTAAACTGTAGTTCTGAGACCCCGCACTGCCGATAAATCTTACCATTTGTCTGCTTGTGATGCTACCGCATAGAATCCGCCACTTATCCCTGCTGTAGCGAGCAAGCGTCCCACCTCTCCGCCCTATGTCCGAGTCGGCATCACCGCGGCGCCGAAAATCTGAAGAAAATCTGAAACTCCCTCGCTGCCCCAAATTGTCCCAGAAGGGGCTAATTCTGGTGCGTTCTCATTCTAAGAGAGCCTAAACCGAAATTACCGTATAAAGTTCTCTCATGCTGTACCCAAGTTTTGTCCTCAAAATACTACTTGCACCCTCCGCTAATAAGGGGGCAGCAAGGAAATCGTGCTTCCTCCCCCACCAGTCAGAGAGACTGGCACGCAAGATCACCAGACCTACTTTGCTGTCGGACTTGCTGCTGAGGACCACCACTCCCACCCCCAAGATATCCTTTGACCACCAGTTTCTGGCGTTTCTCGGTACGGGAAGTACACGTAAATCGGTTTCCATGCATGGAATCCACACTGATGCCTTCGTCGTCGTCGTCTGCACGGCAGAAAAACACTGTCACCCAGGCCGGCCGTAACAGTATGTGAAACCAGGCTGACATCCCTTGAAAGACATTTAACGGCCGCCGGGATACACCGTATTGTCCGGTTGTACGTACTGAATGGAGGCACCAATAGTGCTTCCCGGGAAGGTGTCTTTCGGAGCTCCTACTGGCCATCTATGCAGCACACCGCACACTGTTTACGAAATCTGTCCTTCAGACAAGTAAACACACGTTCCCATCTCTACAGCTAGCATTCTTCTTAATTCAATCCGAAAACATGGAACCAGCATGCGTTTAGATTTATGAAAACATGGACTACAATTACGCTACAGTGTAAAAAAAGTAGGGGATGTGTAATGAATTGAAGCTGCCACATGATCACGCAACCACTCCTCGTTCCTCCTGAATTAAATTTACTGTTACGAATATCACTTTATCAGTTACTCCAATTATGATATTATGAAAAGAAAAAAAGGGTGTAAAACTGGAATGTAATCCTCTGCTTCTACTGTTCAACCTTTACATCGACGAAGCAATGACGGAAAAAAAGAAAATGATTAAGAGTAAAGAAGAGTTACAGGTGTTGCTGAATACAATTAACACTCTAGTGAGATAAGTGCTAAACTTAAACAGTGTGCCAAGCTCCCATTCCCTTTCGAAGGAACCATCCCGCCATTGGTTTAAGCAATTTAGGGAAATCTCGGAAAACGTAAATCACGATGCCCGGACGCTGGTTTGTACCGTCGTACTCCGGAATGAGAGGGCAGTGTGCTAACCAATGCGCTAGTGAAGTGAGCAAACGAAGGAAGCAAAAGTAAAACATGGCGAGCGAAGCAAGGAGGATGTAAAAAGCAAAAGGCAAAGAGGGCATTCCTGACCAAGCGAAGTCTGCTAGTAAGTCTTAATCTGAGAACACGCGTTTGGAGCATAGGACCGGAAATCTGGAAGAGGAGATGGTCTAAGCGTTTGGGAAGTGCTACACAAAGCTGCTGAAAATTGTGTGGGCTGGTAAGATAAGGGGTGAGGAGGTTCTCCGAAGAATCAGCGAAGCAAAGAACAAATGGAAATCACTGACTAGAATTCGTCATATGGAAACAGGATATGTATTAAGACATCAGGGAATAACGTCCATGGTACTTGAGACAACTGGAGAGGGTAAGACAGAAATTGGAAGAAGTCCAACAAATAATTAACGAAAAACGGTCAAGTGCTGTTCTGCTAAGGGAATGGTCCAAACCGACGTGTCGAAAATTTACCTAAAATTTTTTGTACGGGAACTGTACAGGTCATGAAACATAATGACAAACTTTTTACTGCTAAGACGCACTATAAGTGTTTTTTAAGAAAAATATTGAAAATTGCCAAAATCTTAGCCCTTTAGGTGGCTGGAGAGATATACACTCTCATAGGAGCTGTGAAACAATGCATATGCGCAACACAGCAGGCGCATGTACTTGACTGACGCCGCATCGGGAAACAGATAACACAAAATAATTGTAAAGCGAATTTCGATAAGTACCAAAAATGGAGATAAGTCTAAATTAATATTCATGGTGCGTTCGTCACATAGGTTTGTTAGCAGAATCTGTCTGTTGGTTGGACATTGATTCGATTGATGTCGGCCTCTCTATAGAATCCGTGGAAGCCTTAGAAGTGTGTAATAAATGACGATTCCATGAATTGTGGCTAAAACACTGATGGCTGTTTCAATAAGAGTCCCGAACATAAATATCCTCCTTACCAAAATAAAACATGTACAGTAGTACATGTCAGTGACAGAGAATAGGTTGTGAAATTTTTCGCTAAATGAAGGAGGGAGAAAAAGCCCAAAATTAAGCAGTGTGCAAAGCCGGTTTCGTTTCGTAAAATCTGAACGTTAAAGCTGACACGAAATATGAAATATGTATCAAAAATTAAATTTGAATGAAAGAAGAGCTATTGGAAAGGTTTACAATTGCTCGTGAGATGTGCTGCACTATTACCAACGGAGATGCGGCATACCGAACCCTTCCAGCCGCATGTAAGATGAAGGTCATTAGTTTCCAAGCTTCGTCGACGTCATCAAACCGATTGAAGAAATCATACTGAATAGGAATTCGCAATGGTACGAAGTTTACATCAGGTCAACGTATAGGCAGTACTGCAGCGAAATACGAGTATGTAGCTGACGTAAAGACGACGCCTGTTTTTATCACTTCATTTACTGGACACAAAAACGATGAGTCAAAATTCGTGAAAGAACTGCATGCAAATGACACTGTACCCTTTCGAGGGAAATAAAAGACAGCGTTGGTTGTGCAGCCGATGAATGCTATGACACATTCGTACATAATAGTGTCACTGAGACTCATAAATGGATTACTGTTTCTGCAGGTTTATATCTGTTGTTACGAACCCCCAGGCAAATAAGGACCACGGGTAAGAAGAAAGGACTCTTGTAATGGACACACCAAAATCTGGAAAATGGGAAAGAATAATTTTAAGCATTCAATTCGAAACGTCATTTTACACAAATAATTCAACACTTTTGTTGGGAGTTTCACCTGAATATAACGACTCCTCTGCCTTTGAAGAGAACGACGAAAAGGCTTTTGATAGAAAAGGCTTTTGATAGAACTCCAACAGGAACAACTAACGTAACTGAACCTCTCGACAAATAGATAATTCACCAGTGGAAAGCATTTTTCAGGAAACTATCGGGCAGGAGCTGTTTGTTGTTTCATGTTTATAGTCGGAACAGTATTTTTAAATTTCAGTCACTTGTGCGTTATATGTGTCTGTCACAACAGCTTACGAAATTGATCAGCTATGCCTGGAGCATAGCGCAATATGCAGAACAACGGAACCCATCCACAATCTGTCTAAATAAAATAGTAATTACTCTGAAGTGCCCGAATGCATTAATTTTTCTTTCATCACACATGCCTGGTGTAATAAAAATGTTTGTCTCCATTGTTTAACAGACACTTCTCAGTTTTTGACAACTATCAGGAATTAAACTTATCATAAGCACTGCACTACAGGAATTATTTTAAAGTGAAACATGTGTAAGAAATATTTCATTACCCTAAATTTAAGCCTAGATCGATTTTTTTCCATCAGCCAGCCATTTTTAAGCATTACATCTGAAACAGTTTAGTTATCAATATGGCCTGCGAAATATTAAAAAAATTATGATATGCGATATTTTTGGTACGGTTTAGGTGTTTAAATTCCACGAAAGTGCACCCAGAATTTTTGCGCTACAGTATGCTTTATTGTCAAGGCTACTTCGACTCTTCGTCTAGTTGCGCACTGGGCAATAAGGGCTGTACAAATTGCTCTTATGAATGGTTCTTCACGCCGCAAAAATGAGTATCTATAACATTATTTTTAAAAAAAGAAAAGATATTTCCAGTGCTTCTTAGCAGCTAGAGTTCTGTCATTTCATTTCTTCTGGTGTATTGTTCCTCTGTATATAATTCTAGGGTAGGTTCAGACATGCCAGTCTGCACCATTCCCTTGTGAGATGAAGAGTTAAGTGCAAGAAAGGAATTCGTAGCGGCCCACATCAAATCCGTCAGAAGACTGAAGGAAAAAAAGGAAAAAGAGTAAATAAAAATGTAGCTAGCCACGAGGCACGTCAATTTTATTATTAAACATATTTTTGTATCTAGTTTATGACATCGTTTTTCTTAAACTTTTCGTTAGAGGGATCCCTATTGGTAAAAGCCAAGAGTCACTTGAGAGTGATTTGATACTATTCACTATTTTGAAAGGCAACGAAATGTATATTGGCAATAGTGTATAAAAATGACAGATGTTAGTCATAAGCGACTTCTACAATTGTTTACAAAATAAATACGGAGATTGGAAAGCGTGTTTTACAAAGCAATATTTATGAGGCACAAAGCCATAAAACCTGTTATCAAAAGCCAATTTCGGAGCCAGAGGCGTGCAGCAGACTATAACCATCAAACTCATCACATTCCATTGATGAAATCGACAAAAAGGATTTGTGGCATACTGTATTGAATGGGGACGTCCGTTACATCGACTCTAAGCATTGTCAGTGCCACATACGGGGTTTCTGGCATATTATGCTGAATATGGTTGTCTTTTTTATCGACCCAAAGCGTAAGGTAACGCCGCACTTCGCGGATGAGACACAATATACGATTAAATGGGCTGTGTTCGTGAGACAGTTGCACGACATTTCATGTAAGTCCTACGAGGACGTGATGAAAAGTAACGCCTCAGATACTTTTTTTTTGTTCTGTTCTCAAGATCTGTTGAAGGGTTGTATATCATGCTTTTAACATGGTCAAGTTCCCTGTTTCGCTGATCAAGTTACAATCGCTGGCCACTATGGCGTTCAGAACTGTAGCGTATAACATGATCATGTGTAAAGTAAATACTTCAGTGCGTGAGAAACAGCAGAAAACTTGCTCCCAACTGAAATCCATCTCCTTCAGCATGGAAATGCGAGACCAACATGAGCGCTGCGACATCTGCAACTATCCGACGCCTTGGATTCATTGTCATCGATCATCTTCCAAACTGCACCGACTTGGTCCCATCCAATTTTCATCTGTTTCCATAGCATAAAAAACTTTTCGATGACTTCACTTGCATACTGATGAAGCCTTGGAAGTTGAGGTAAGGTTGTGGCTACGTCAACAAAGTCAAACACTATACAGCGACGGTATCAAAGAGCAAGTCTCTCGTTGGGTGAGATGTGTTCGTCGTCGGAGTGACTATGTTGAGAAATAAATGTGTAGACATGAAGAATAAAGGTGTAAAATTTTATAAAATAAGTTTTATGTAATACGTTTTATGAGTTTTCACGCGAAAAATTCTGAGGCACGCCCTGTTACTGTTAGTGCGCCGATGTAGCCCAGATACCGTGTGGATTACATGTATGTAGTCCTTTAAATGGTTTTGAACGAATTTCAAAAAATGGTTCAAATGGCTCTGAGCACTATGGGACTCAACTGCTGTGGTCATCAGTCCCCTAGCACTTAGAACTACTTAAACCTAACTAACCTAAGGACATCACACACATCCATGCCCGAGGCAGGATTCGAACCTGGGACCGTAGCAGTCGCACGGTTCCGGACTGCGCGCCTAGAACCGCGAGACGACCGCGGCCGGCGAACGAATATCAAACCATATCCTAAATTTAAGAAATTGAATAATGAACCGCCACTGCTACAAATTCGATAACCTCTGAATGACTGATCACAGCACACCAGCGTTGTTGAACGGTCTCTACAAGCACAGAATTAATATCTCGCGTGACCGAGTGAATACACCTATTTAGGTCCGTGTAGTACATAAAGTGCTTAGCTGAAACATTGGCTGCACCGCTCGACATTTCAGCATTAACGCATTTTCGTCTGAGATAAATTAATTTAATAACCGTGGAAGTGACATTCATCTAAAACTAGACAAAACAGTGATTTGAGGCGGATACAGTAGCTAGCAATTTGTTATGACATGGATGTAAGAACTAACCCCAAAGATGTGCATAAAATCTTATTGGTGAACATACGCCATCAAATACGACTTTAAATGGAGCTTTCAAAGATAATCACCACATTCTTCGTCAGATGACTGCCGGGAGCAAAGCTTCCCTCCTTTGTAATGGGGTTCTAATTTGTCATTGGTCGAGTGGTGTTACTTAGTCTCCCTTTGCAAATGCACAACTGGCCATTTTTCAGAGCTTATTCACAGTAATAGGACGGTACCTGCTATGTCCGCATCCGATGCCGCTGCAGAAAACCTAACGTGCAGAGAAATTATGAATTTTCAGGTAGTTTATGCTTGTGGATTACACTACTTGCTATTCCTTACCTCTAGATGTTAAACCCCAAAGAAGATTGTTCAATTGTGGCGTGTACTTATTTCCATGCAATCGCACTGGGTACATTTGTGCTGTTTGGTGAGCACTGCTGTGTATGTTTTTACGGGTTGGAGTATGGACGTGCATGTCCACACTTGTCTGCATTTCCACCCTCGACTACAACACGTGTGTGCATTTACGAGGTGCGTGAGAAAAATAATGAGACTAACAACACTGCGGGAGGTCTGGCAACGCTGTGTTGTTCTGCTGGTGTAGAGCGGTGTCTTCGCCCCTTCCAGATGCTCAGTCCAAGTTTAAACTCCATACAGCCATCATGTGAATTTTGAGAGCACTCGTAGTGAAGTTGTGTTTTTGTTGTGTGTAACGAAAATGGAATTGCGGAACTTAGAGAAATGTTATGCCATCAAGTTTTGTGTTAAACTTGGGGAATCAGCGAGTGCGAATCTGGAAAATTCAAACAGGCGTATGGGAAAGAGCACAAGTTTTCTGCGGGAAAAAATCAGTTTTGGACTTCCGAGAACGCGTTGAAGATGAATCTTGTTCAGGGAGACCTTAAAGAACCGACGAAAACATCGAACTTGTGCGTGCTTTTGTGATATCAGACCGATGTCTCACAATAAGGATGATGGGTGATATGTTAAACTTAAACACTTTCACCTTACATCAGATTCTGACATAAGTTTTGTACTTTGCAGAGAAGTAGATGCCGTGTTATCACAATGCATGTCACATGGCTTCCTTCATTACGGAATGTTTTACCTCATAAGACATTCCTGTTGTTGCCCAGCCCCCAGCTAGGCTGATGCGAGACCTTGTGACTTCTTTACTTCCCCGAAATTGAAAAATCTTTTAAAAGGGCGTCATTTTGAGACTATGGAGAACATTCAAAAGCATGTGACTAACATGGTAAGGGCCCTACCAGCTGAAGCTTTTCAGCGCTGCTACCAAGACTGCAAACAATGTCTCCGGAAGGCGGAAGGAATTACTTTGTAGAGGACAATATTGTTTTTTGGGAAAAATACATAATTCAGAAAATTTCTTACACACAAATTACAGGTCTCCGTGCCTGATCCTCAAGAAAATACGAATCCCTACGTTTCTCAGACTATGTGCTACCAATTTTTCTACCAGAGCCTATCTTGAGGAATAAACTTACTACATGTTCCGTCCCGTTACTTCCAAACGAAATACAGTAACCTCATCTCAATGCTTGTACACAAGAATTATCACTTCTTTTCCGGGTTAAGCTGTTGTTACAGGTAAATTTCTTAGCATTTCCTTAGTTGTGTGCTGCTGCAAAACTGTAGTGACTTTCCTCTCTTCTCATCTTTTCTTGTGACAGCTATTATTCTTAACACTTGATCCTTAATTTATTATGAATTGTGTAACGTACAATACTTACTTTAGAAGTGGCTGTGTATACAATGCAGACGTGTGGTTTGGTCAGTAAACATGCGCAGTGTTTCTTTTTTTTTTTTTTTAATAAAGCAAGAGGGTTGGCGGAGAGGGATGGGGAGGGGGGGAGGAGGGTAGTGAAAGTAGATATTAGTGGTTATTAGTTTCATTAAATGAATCTCTAGGTTTGCATTCTTAGAACAACTTTGCTGCTCTCTGGTAAACTCTGTAATAAGTTTAGTGGCAAACATGGAGGGTATTTAAAGACTGTAATCGCCTGAGCTCGGGTTTCACATGTGCAGGAAAACCACATTCAGGAGCGCCCTGCAGTGAAGCACCCCCACAGCCCCGGCCCCCTCTCCCAGTACCACAACCGCAAAAGCATGGAGGGCTGGCGCTTTCCAGGGCTCGCACCTCACTTCATTAACTAGAAAACATTCCCCCTCAGCTAATGAACCGAGAGCTCTTTATTTTCCCCCGCATCACCGACGCACTCAACTGTGTATGTTTCGGAGCCGTTGACGTATTACTTGAATATGAAGCCCACTATATGCAAGGGAAAGCTAATTAGCCTTTCAGAACGATAAACTACGCCCGGTTTGTAGATAACTCGCGGCTAGTTTTTATACGTGAAGAGGTTTTAAAATCTTTATAAATGCTAACTGGAAATGTACGACACCTTAATAATTTACCCTGTGTTCTCCATTACTACATTAACAGTGTTACTAGACGACACGAACACACACACACACACACACCGTCCGAATCTCAGAGAAAACCTAGATGAAATATCGGACCATTTTCCAATACGGGTTTCACAAGAGACGTCATCGTCTTTCCACATACAACAGAACTTTATCTCTTTTGTACCGTATGCAATATTTTTCTTTGACAATTTCTTCTTTAGTAATTACTGTTTTAGTAACAGGATATCAGGCTATAAATTTATTTCGTTTAATTTATCTGTGATTCACTTGTTGTTTTTGTAATATTGGGAACTTTTCCTTACCTGAGTCCTTATTTTTTACTGTTACTTTTAGCAAGGGTATGCTAATGAAAACAATTCTTCCAATTGTTCCCATTTTTACGATATTGCAGTGCGTATGTTGTGTGCCCGTATTGAAAAGGGTGTAAGACAGCGATGTAGCCTTTCGCCCCTACTGTTCAATCTGTACATCGAGGAAGCAATGATGGAAGTAAAAGAAAGGTTCAGGAATGGGATTAAAATTCAAAGTGAACGGATATCAGTGATATGATTCGCTGAAGATTTTGCTATCTTGACCGAAAGTGAAGAAGAATTACATGATCTGCTGAACGGAATGAACAGTCTAATGAGTACAGAGTATGGATTGATAGAAAATCGAAGAAAGACGAAGGTAATGAGAAGTAGTAGAAATGAGAACGGCAAGAAATTTAACATCAGGATTGATGTTCACGAAGAAGATGAAGTTAAAGATTTCTGTTACCTAGGCAGTAAAACAACTTATCACGGATGGAGGAGGAGGACATCAAAAGCAGACTAGCAATGGCAAAAAAGGACATTCCTGATCAAGAGAAGTCTACTAATATCAAATAACGGGCTTAATTTGAGGAAGAAATTTCTGAGAATGTACGTCTGGAGTGCAGCATTGTATGGTAGTGAAACATGAACTGTGGGAAAACCGGAACAAAAGAGAATGAAGCATTTCAGATGTGGTGCTACAGACGAATGTGGAAAATTAGGTGGGCTGATTAGGTAAGGAATGATGAGGTTCTGCGCAGAAAAGAAGAGGAAAGGAACATGTGGTAAACGCTGATAAGGAGTAGTGACAGGATGATAGGACATCTGTTAAAACATGAGGGAATGACTTCCATGGTACTAGAGAGACCTCTAGAGGTCAAAAACTGTAGAAGATGACAGAGATAGGAATACATCCAGCAAATAATGGAGGATGTAGGTTACAAGTGCTACTCCGAAATGAAGAGTTTAGCACAGGAGAAGAATTCGTGGCGGGCCGCATCAAACTATGAATGATGACAAAAAAAAAATTATTCTGATTACTTTGCAAATTTCCTTTTGACATGCATGCACGTCTTTAGGAACGGGTAATGCAGCGAATACAGCCGTTATGAAAAACATTAAATGTATTCGCAATTGGGAATAAGGACAACCGTCAGCTGTAGATTGAAATTACGACAGTGAAAACGTGTATCCGACCTGCCCTCGAACCCAGATTTCCTGCATTTCGCGACCAATCGCCCTCCTACTTTCTTTTTTTGGATCTTATGTTGTTTTATATGTTCTGTTGTGACCACATGTAGTAAGCTTGCCTTCATGCAGTGGAGAATGGAAAAACAGAGGCACGCCGGCGATTGAGGCGTTGAGAAGTAAGCAGGAACAGATAGCCTTGCTGATAGCAGCAGTCTACCAACAGACTGATGCAAGGACGCACAAAGACCGAGCGACGAACGAAGCCTGGAGAGTGCTGAGTAAGGGGATGTGAGGCCAGCACGCTAAGTTACGCTGCAATATACTGCGGGAGTAATAACAAAAAGCTACCACCGAGGGTAAAAAAAATGTCCTCCTGCCAGATATAAATAGTGGAGTGCAGGCAGCAACAGACAGAAGCCATTAGGAAGCAGTTCGGATCCGAGGATGGACGTGGTCCGTGTCTGAATGTTCAGTCTTCGTAAGTGACGATTCTGGAAGTCTGTTCCAGCTCGCAGGAGTCATCTGTTCTCCGCCAGATGTCAACTTCAGCTTTGGCGGTCGGCCCAGGTTCGGTCGGCACCATGGCTGACTAACTACAGCGAGATCTTCCAACAGGACCGGCCGCAGCGCGATCTTGGTCACAGGCGCCGCCGGGGACTAACGCCCAGACTTTACTGCAGCCAGCCCCACGGCGCGTGGTCCGTCCATGACGGGACCTCGCGGACATTGCGACTGGCGGCTTCCCAGCCGCCGGTGCAGCAGGCGTCGACAGCTGACCTCACGGCGACGCGGCTCCGTGGGCGTGCCCGTACTGGGGGCGCCGAGCGACGACGAGTTAACCACAGGGCATCCTGGCCTCAGCGGAGCACTGGTGGCCTGAGGCTCCGGGTGCGATTAGCGGCGCGCGTGGCGCGCATTGTCGGAGAATCTACTCAGCAGCACCCAGGCGGAGGGATCAGCAGGGCTGGGCATCGATGATGAGGGAGAAATTGTAAAGAAAGTTCAATAAAAAATTGTGAAACTCCACGCCGTCTCAGACTTTGGCGCAGCCACTGTGTCTGCTGCGAACAAGTGGAGAGAAGGCGTAACAGTTCGTTGAATATTTTCAGAGCAGGCGTCTGCTGACACCCGGGTAGGTTCTTCGTTGATCCGTTCACTCTGTCTTTTTTTGTTATTATTTTTATTACAGAGGGTAGTTAACCCTCTGACTCAACACGCTGAGCTACCGTGCCAGCATTTAAACTGCTGAGGTCATCGGTCCCTAGAGTCACACACTACTTCAACTAACAACACCAATGCTCAAGGGAGGACTCGAGCCTCCAGTGGGAGGGGCCGCACAATCCATGATACGGTGTGTTCAACCACGCGGCCCCTTCCTCACAACTGCCCATTGGCTATCCGTGCGTGACTCACGGGCAGACCCAAACTTCCATAAGTTGTTAACCATGCGTTTGCGACATATGAGAGTTTGGGTGTGGCTACGGGTCGCGTAAGGATAGCCTAATGGTGAGGCGACCGCTCGTTACAGAATCCGGGTTCCAGTCACGGTCCGGCACAAATTTTAACTGTTGTCATTCCACTATACATCTGATGGTTGTCCTTATTCACAACTTCAAATACATTTAATGTGTTTCAGTTTCTGTCTACTTTTCCCCCTTACTAAATTTTAATCTGAGTGTATATTATTTCGTGAATTTCAAATTCTAAATACGGTATGCTAATCTTATACTACCATGATCTAATCTAGTTCGTATCTTGCTTCGGTTCCAACACTCTTCCATGTTTGCTTCCTCTCTTGATAAACTTGAACAGCGTTTTCCCTACTACTAGCTCTAATTTATTACAGAACTCGATGTCTCTGCCGAGAGCGTATTTTCTCGCAACCTTGCTCTCTGTTCCTTTCCCTTAAAAGATACCTACCGTCGGCTGTTTCATAACCTGACAGTATATTTCACCTTTATTGTGAATCACAATACTTATTTTGCTACATAATAAGAGATTTTGAACTAACCACTTTTAATATATGTCGATAAAAGCTTTTTCGTAAACTCTTTGCTAAGTCATTTTGCCGCAAGTAGTCTTTCGCTAGTCATAAGGTTTCTTTGTTTGATGTGAATTAATGTTTTGAGGTAGTCCTGTTATTGTTCCAGTCGTATGCGGGACAGCTACTTCCGAGGTCACGCATAGCTCGGATGCAAGCTACCTTTGTTTGACGGACAACCATGTTATTGAGCTGACATTACAATGTACAAGAAATCTTGTACGAACTTTCCAATTTGTATAGTTTTCCGTGAGAGGTTAGCAAGACATCTTTATTCGTATCATTCCACGTCAAGGTATTCGACTACGTATTTCTGCACAGTGGAATAGGTGTAAATTAGTCGTGATTTCATAATAACTTGGAATCTGGTTACTGCATCAGTTTTAATTCGTTAATGTTAACAGAGTAAAATTGCTTCCTGTGCCCCAATTTTTGGTTAGGTATTCCTATGAGCTTGGTATGAGGGATGAGTGTAGGTTGGATTATCCCTACGAGGCAAAGTGTTTCAATTTGTCTTTTCAGGTAAGTAAAATATGGCGTTTCAGTCTTCGATCGCTATTCTTTATTTTCAATAACCGGTTTCGGGCTAGCTGCCCACCTTCAGATCATATGTTGTAGTTACAGAGTACCTTGTCCGTACAGAACACACAGTTCACTGTCATAAGACTTTACTTATGACAGTGAACTGTGTGTTCTGTACGGACAAGTTACTATGTAACTACAACATATGATCTGAAGATGGGCAGCTAGCCCGAAACCGGTTATAGAAAATAAAGAATAGCGATCGAAGACTGAAACGCCATATTTTACTTAATGAACGATCGCGGACCTCCCAGTGAGACAACCATGTCTTGCTTTGATTTTCAGGTAAGTGCATTCTTTGCTAAAATCACTGTTTATGAAATAATTTCCTGGAGAAACCTTATCCTTAATATTCGCTTTATTAAAATGTGCCACGCTGGTGTGCCGCCAATTGGTCAAGCTGCGGACGTCAGATACGCTGTTCAGCGTCACTTTAATAAATTTCCACTCAGCTGCTGAGTAGGCACTAAGAAGTGTTGATAATAATCAGTGGAACCTTTAAACAAACTAGTTAGATTCCAAGGACTGAGTAAAGTAAGGCTACGTGTGATGTAGTGTTGGACGCTGATACAGGACTTGTGGTTGCACTGCTTCACTGAACTATTACCATAACTTGTCTGATAGGAACTTAGGTTCTTATTTAATGATCCTTCAGCTAGTTAACTATCTTCAGCATTCCTTATTTATATGCACACAAGAGGAAAGACTGCACCTGACCACAACTGGACGCTAAAAGATGGAAGCTAATACATACTTAAAGTAAAATGTTACCTTCATGAATCTCTTTATCCTTGTAAGACGTACAGTACTTCTACACGAAGTCCCATTCTTCTTCCCGAGGGGTTGATTGTATGTAAGCGTATTGTATTTAACTACTTTCGACGTACATTCTAAGATGAATGGGATGGAGATCGATATATGTCATGCACATGTACAGGCGCAAAAAAAGTGATCACTATTTTAGAAAAATTGGATGATTTATTCAGAAAAAAGAGCTTCACAAATTGAGCAAGTCAACAACGTAAACCAACTCTGGTCCTTATGGAAGACACTGGACTCGCATTCGGGAGGACGACGGTTCAATCCCGCGTCCGGCCATCCTGATTTAGGTTTTCCGTGATTTCCCTAAATCACTCCAGGCAAATGCCGGGATGATTCCTTTGAAAGGGCACGGCCGATTTCCTTCGCCGTCCTTCCCAAAACCGACGAGACCGATGACCTCGCTGTTTGGTCTCTTCCCCCAACACAACCCAACCCTTATGGAAGCTGTTATTTGGCATGGAATTAACTGAGAGACTTGCTGAGTGTCCTCCTGAGAGACAATCACCCAGATTCTGTCCATTTGGAGAGTAAGACGGTCAAAATTCCAAGCTTGTTGGAGGGCCCTGCCCACATCCTCAGAATTTCCTCGATAGGTGAAAGACCCTGAGAGCGTGCTCGCCAAGGTACTGTTCGGCCAGCATGAAGACAGAAAATAAAAACTCTCGCCGTGTGCGGGCTGGCTTTATCTTATTGAAATACATGTTAATGATGGTTTGGTATGAAGGGCTACAAAATTAGGCGTAAAATATCGTCGACGTCCATCTGTGTTGTAATGGTGCTGTGGATGTCAACCTCAGGAGTAATGTTCTTTTTTCTTTTTATGGTCATCAGTCTTCTGACTGGTTTGTTGCCGCCCAACATGAATTCCTCTCCTGTGCTAACCTCTTCATCACAGAGTGGCACTTGCAACCTACATCCTCAATTATTTGCTGGATATATTTCAATCTCTGTGTTCTACAGTTTTTGCCCTTCACAGTTCCCTCTAGCACCATGGACGTCATTCCCCCATGTCTTAACAGATGTCCTATCGTCCTGTCCCTTCTCCTTACCAGTGTTTTCTCAAATATTACTTTCCTCTCCAATTCTGCGCAGAACCTCCTCATTTCTTACCTTATCAGTTCACCTAATTTCAAACATTCGTCCGTAGCACCACATCTCAAATGCTTCGATTCTCTCCTGTTCCGGTTTTCCCACAGCCCCTGTTTAACTACCATACAATGCTGTACTCCGGAGGTACATTCTCAGAAATTACTTCCTTAAATTAAGGCCGATATTTGATATTAGTAGACTTCTCTTGACCAGGAATGTCCTTTTTGCCGTCGCTAGTCTGCTTTTGATGCCCTCCTTGCTCCGTCCGTCACTACTTATTTTAATGCCTAGGTAGCATAGTTCCTTAACTTCATCTACTTCGTGAGCATGAACAGTTTCTCGCTGTTCTCATTTCCACTACTTCCTATGTTAGGAAACGAAATGGCACCACAGAACATCAATCCTGGTTGTCGGGCAATACGGCGGGCGGCAGTTGTTTGGTATCCCACCACTGTCTGCAGTGTGTCTAGACACATCTTCAATGGTCATAGGGGATCATTTCGAAGCGGTACTCGTAAGTGAATACAACTGTGTTCTAGTCAATGAGATTCCAGACCGAATGTGCCTGATACTACTCCAAACAGGCTTGTTGATGCACAGAGGTCAGTGGTATTTGGCGCATGGGGGCTCGTGAGCTCAGTCCCCTTCCGTAAGCCACCTATTAATGATTCTTGTGGTAGCTGAAGCATCAGATGCACGTGTACACGCGCAAAAAAAGTGATTACTATTTTAGAAAAATTGGATGATTTATTCAGGAAAAAGAGCTTCACAAATTGAGCAAGTCAACAACGTAAACCAGCTCTGGTCCTTATGGAAGACACTGGACTTGACCGCTTCCGTCTTGACGGGCCTTCAGCCATAGACAGATATTCTCGCGGACGTCGTCGAATAGCGGCATCGGCCCTATTCAAATGTCGAACGATTCCCTGATTACTCTAACTATCTTGTTTGGGCCCAACTACACGTCCCCTCTCAAATCTCAGATCTGCGTATGCTGTTCACCCTCCAGAGTGCGAGGCATAGTTACTGTCCAACAAAGTACACGAATTAAGGTCCCAAAGACTTTATACTATGTTATCGACATGTCCTCTGTTCACTATTCTCGTCAGGTGCACGGTGAAATTTCACTGCAACCGCATACATTCACCCATTGGCCGCCAGAGCTAGCAGTTTTTCATTCTCCGTCGATACCAGCATAAATTTGTGAGCAATTTTGTATGGCTCCTTTGTGGTGCATTTTTCTGTAGTGGGTGTTGGATATTATCATTCTGAATATTATTAAATTTTTATGGCTTACTTTATCGCTACTTATCAAGAAGGCCTTGCAAAACCGTGCCACCCACAGAACATACGCGTCACTGGACGCGAATATCACTATTTCAGTTTACATTTCATCTCTCTCTCTCTCTATTTCACAAACGCACACACACACGCACACACACACACACACACACACACACACACACACACTTAAACCTTATTACAACATTCATATAGTCTATATTTGATCATTCATATCCTTTTACGTAAAGTGTCACCCGTCCATTTCTCTCACACACTTTTCCTCTTCGCCGTCTGTTTAATGTCAGCATATACACGAGCAAGACCACCTATATAGCCCAATGATTGCCGTCAAGGGAGATTGCCGTGTTCAGTCAGGGGACTTATCTTCGTCTGTAATAAAAGGCTGAATTTGAGAGATGTCACATGATATTTGCACTAAAATTGCTAGCATCACTACTTTAAGTACGTATGCGCCTGGGATCCGGTTCCCCATACCTCGCGAGATATTTTCTGAGGTCGGGAGGTCTGGAAATGACTCCACTCACCCTCGCGAGGCCAACTCAGAAGCTGCTTGAATAAAGAAGCATCTGAAACATTTCGGATGCATCTACTGTGCGCTATAGTTCTCGATGTTGCTTTTGACTGTGACGTGAATATTTCTTTTGTTATCCTGTTAACAGTAACTAACGTAACTGCCACCTAATAAATCCAAATTTTGCCTTTAAATTTATCAGATTTTGTATTTTCCGTACCACATTCGGACATCTGACATTCCACAGTCCAAATCACAGAATGTTATCAATTCATTCAACTTTAATTTTTTTTATTTTGAAACGTCCCCTTTTGAACAATTATATACGTGACTGGGCTTAAACTGACACACAATGTTTTTAGCGCAACGCAATTTGACTTTCAATAATCCCTACAAAAGAATGGCCCTGACTAACATTAACCTATACCTTTCACAAATCACTTACCACACAAAAATCTTCATTACTCGAACTACTGCAATACAGCGAGCGCCACTACTGCCAGCAAAATAAAAGATTCAAACTACTGAAGGCACTAACTACTCATAGGCATAGTTAGCAAATGAAAGAGTTTGATAGAGAACAATGTATTTACCTTAATACCTTAATAGTCATGTTCATGACATCCAGTCTTACAAATTTCAAAACTCCGCCATCTCTCTCCCCACACCCACCACTGCTGGCGGCTCACCTCCAACTGCCCAAAGCTACGCGCTGTTCACATCCAGCTGCCCAACGCTACAATGGCGAGTATTACAACAATGCAAAGCAGCCACAGACTGCACACAGCACAGTCAGTGATTTTCATAAAGAGCGCTACGTGGCGTTACCAATAAGAAAACCAAAACAGCCTCCTTACATAGCCCCCATGCACCCCATAAAAAATTTTACAAATTGTTTTGGGCAGTGGCCAATAATGATTTGAAAAAATTTTTTCATAATTACAATAACAAAGAAATCAAATGCACACACTTAATGACACAATGTTGGTCAAAGTCCATAAAGACAGTCCTGATCATTCTTCACAGTAAAATTGCAGTGTTTTTCTCAAAGTCTCAGCAGTAAAAGAAAATGCACATGGATGTAGTGGATTTCCATGCAGTCTTGAAGAAGTAGCGGTGTCCTTCCAACGGAAAGATAGTGCTGACTCTCGACATGCAGACAGGTAATGGGCCACAACGGAGCAAACCCACAGCAGAGTCAGTCGAAGTTTTGAAGAATACTGGTAGGTAGGTCATCACAGAGCAGACCCACTGTAGTCCTGGTAGACATTGTGGTATTGGTGGGCCACCAGAGGTGCAGACCCACTGCAGTCCTTGTAGAGACGGCCAACAACCATCTGTTGCGACTGTGCAGGTGCACAATCACCATCGAAGAGTCTTGCGGACAATATAGCAAGTTCATAAACCACCACTTGTGCACTCACAAAAATTTTTTTTGAAATGTCCTTAGAACCAGCAATGCTGTTATCCAGTCCCCTGCTGAATTATCAACACACGTGCAAACACTAACAGTCCCTACTTCTCACATATTGTCCATATACTATGACCAACAGAAACGTGTGCAGCGAAATGGAACTTACAAGTTAATAATATGATGAACTGGTGTCAATTACAATTTTATAACATAAGAATACAATTACAAAGGTACAAAATACATCATTGAAAACATAATAATACAGATGACATTTGTAGTAATAGGGGCTTTACAAAAGAATAGAAATAAACATATACATCAGTGCTACAGCAATTATGACATACGTAAAAACATAAAAGATCAGAATAACTTTTGAAACGTCAACTTCACATATGAGCATTAAAACAAAACAGAATAAATAATGTCTAAACATCTTTACAAAGAAAATAACATAGTATTGGAAAAATTCTGCAACATATCTCATATCAGCTAAACACATAAAGACAGTAAAAACACTAATACACAAGAGTACACAAACACATAGCACAATAACACAAGAGGAAACGACAGGGTTTGTTTTCAGTGTAACATTTGGTCAGGAGTCCAAACTAAAACTTCATTTCATAGATCTTTCGTCTTATTTCGACATTTGTTTGCACCAAAAAAATCCTATCCTAGCATGCTTTCTGTATTCATATTTTCACATATTTCTTACCTCATTATTTATTTTCCATTATCTTACCTCATCATTTATTGCCAAGAAAATCCTACCTAAAACTGTTGTCCCTAAACCCTACTTTTTTGGTTCGTATCCCCTTTCAAAATACTTTTTTTGGCCAAACCATTTTCTTATAGCTTCTCAATGCATTACTTCCACTTCATCACAACTTGTTCTCTTATATGGCCTACCCCATCTTAAGCTAACTTAAATCTACTGAGCTCAGATGCTAAACTAAGGGACGAGGCAATGCAGCAGCACAAAACAATTAACACAAACAGCAATGATAAAAAATACAAAAGGCAAAGCAAGCACCATAAATTAGCAAAGCAAATGCAATATTACAACTAATATAAGGCAATGCGCAGCAAACAAGAAAAATAAATTCGTAGTAAAACTGGCTTAACAGAGTAATAAAAAGTGAAATTTAGTAGCACTATGTCTGGCAAACAGCAGCAGCAAATGCAATAACTTATACCTAAACATGACAAAGCTCAAGCACAAAAAATAGTAGACTAAAGACAACAATGCAGATAAGGGAAATGTCTATTCACATCTTAATATCTATGTCATTAAAGTGGTGCACCACAAAAACTAATTCTAAAAAATAAATTACCAAGTATTTCAAAAGAAAATTATATATGCAGTTACTGTTATTAGTCCCTTCTTATTGTTCTTTCCATTCCAAGAGCTCCTTTTTTGAAGAATGTGGATCAGAAAATAATTACTTAATAGATCTGTTGACAGAAAGTGTTCACATTAGCATATGCATTAATTTTATTTTATGAAACCAATGCTGCAAGACAGCTGGAAACCAGATATCAAATGAAATAAGCAACTACGCAAACCAAAGCATAAAAACATCATTTAATAGCTATGTGGCATTTCGTAAGTCAGTAGCTCGCAACTCTCGTAGAAAGACACTTTTCATAAGCAGGTTTGCAGATGTAAGAATATTTCCCATCAATTCATAAGCATTTCAGTAAGTAGCACAAAGTACGATATGTTTCCAAATAATGAGCGTGTCGTATTTGCGATGCTTTCTACAATGGAATGTCAATAGCGAGAATAATGGCCTCCTTTTTTCTCCACCTGTGCCTCTGAAAGGCAGACACTAATGGCTTTTTTCCAGGCGACTGTCACGCAGCTGCCCACGTAATGCGTCGTGCCCACGACGCATTATGTGAAGGTCACTTAACTTTCTTACCGAAATATTTACAACACCAGTTTGCACTACAGTGGCAGTCTCATATACAAAATTTCACGGGTCGAGAATTTTCGTTGCAATTGTGTAGAAACAAAATCTTATGAATATAACAGTGTCCAAAAAATTTTCGCCGGCATTGTGATACATTCACACATTTACACACATTTCATAACTCTTAAAGTACGACTCTTGGTTTCCAACATCCTTTTTCACAAGTCAGAGTCCCTAACCACTATTCATTACCCCTTACCTTATTACACATATACATATTCTTCGACAAATACGTAGCATAATCAAATTCCTCATATAGCATCAGATTATTGATCATAAACATACCTCAGCAGCATAATACACATCATCGTCGTAAAAATAACATCATAACACCTCAGTCAAATCTCAAAATCGTCGTAACTTCCTCCAATAATTTCAAAACCTAAAAAAAAATACTCTGCTCATTTCAATAGTGTCATCTACCTCAAACGTACTTTAAAAATCGTGATCTCATACCAAATATATCATTCAAAGCTCTCATAGTATCACAATGGTTCTGAAAAAATATGAACAGTTCACAAAGTACAGACAAAATACAATTTCATAAGTAGTTACATAAACATCACTGATGTAGTAAAAAAATGTTTGTTTCTCTGTTAAATAATCAAATAGCTGTGTAATTCTGTGTTAGAGAAATATGGTACCGAGGTGTAAAGTTGTATAAGCAAATACCATATTTGCTAGGGCTCCTTGTGCTTGCCACACACATGATACACAAAGTAAGCGTGTACCCCCCTGAGGATTAATGTAATTATACCCTCAGGTGTTACAGATTACAGCAATGGAATGAAATGTATCACGGAAAACTTTCTTTGTAATTCAAAAATCTTTAAAAATAAATGTTTTAAGTATAAAATTAATCACTCAAATACGTGTACTGTAGCGCTAAACTGTGCGTCTTGTTGCAACATAATCTCTGTGGAAGTGTCGTAGTTATCGTCCTCCGAAAGCTAAGTTCTGCAGAAGTCAATGTACTTACCTCATGATGAACAAAAGTGAAATGCTTTGCGTATAGATATCTTAGTTATTACGCTTATTGCCGTGATGAAGAAAGTACAGTGCTGTAACGTATTGTTGTGCTACGGAAAAGGCTGTCTCATTGTGGCTATATCACAAAAGTTACTACTAAAACATGTTGTACTTTCCAGAATAATTCAAAAATACTGTGCAGATATGAAACAGAAACACCGCAAAAGCAACATTGTAAATTGTCACTCATTAGTAGCGTCGTGATACAATCGTGTAGCTGTCACCTAAACTAACAACTGTGTCATCTGGTATCTCACAGAAAGTACTTTAAAAACAGAATGTATTTTAAAGTAAACCAAAATGTTGCATTAAAATCTTCTTAGCAGTACCAGTGTATGTTCTAAGTATGTACGCCTTATAGTCGTTACGTAATCGTGCAACTAACCAGCAAGAATGTACACACACAATAACACTGTGTCGTCTGTTCACAATAACAATGCATTCGTAATTTCTATTTAAATACGTTCTCTTGGTTCTTGACTGGATATTTAACATCAAACATTCTTGCATGTTAACAGATTCTAAGTCTGACAAAGCATACTAGCGATGTAAAGTGAAATGTTATATGGCAAAGACAAAGTTAAAAAGCAGATTATCTTTCAATAAACGATTTTACATGTGAAATGTGGTGCAATCCTTTACTCTTCCTAGTACGCAGAGTTTCAACTTCAACACAATTATCATGGGCTGCCTGCGGTGCGAGTCATTGTCTGTCTCTTTGTTGGCGCGCGTCGTTATTGGAATTAGGAGACCTATCTTCTACAAATTCACCTTGTCGAGAGGGCCCTGCCCTGTTTAAATCCCGCCAGTTCTGATGCAATTCAGGTCTGTCGTTACGATCATATCGTCCGTCGTCATGTCGGTAGATTTCATAGTTTCTTTCTTGTCGGTCATGTGGTGGAGAATTTCTCCCGGAATCGTAACTGCGTGGTGGACCTTTGCGTCTGAAGTTATTCTGTCTCCCTTGATAATAATTATTTTGGTTCCCATATTGTCTGTTTCTATGGTTGTCTCTGTTACATTCATTACTACGAAAATGCGATCTTTCTCTGTAACTATTACTCTGCCAGTGGTTGTCGTATGGGTGGTGTCTGTTTTGGTCACGATTTACGTTGTAAGAATAGCCTTGTCGTGTCCAGTTATTATTTCTGTCATCGCGGAATTGTGACGGATGTGACCTGTAATTGTTGTGCTCCTGTTTTCGCGTTCCGCGATTGTCAGTGTCAGTTTCCAGTTCTTGTAAGAGCCCTTGAAAAGCTTCAATGTCGCCTTTGCAACGTCCTGCCAAAATAATATGTCACAAATGTTCAGGTAATTTGATTAAGCAAATGCGGATTAGTTCTGAGGGGCTGTATGGGTTTGACAGGTACTGATTCTTGTGCAACATGTCTTCAAAATATTTGACAAGACTGGAAAATTCAGATTGTTCAAAGTGTTTCATCATCATGATGCTATGTTTTACTCGGTCTTGTGTAGCTTGAGATCAATATGCTGAGAGGAACGCATGGTAAATTTCTCCCTCACTGTGACAATCGTGAATGACCGATCGCATTCTTTCAGCTGGTTCATTCTCTAAGTAGCCACATATAAATTCTAATCTGTGCTCTAACGACCAGTTGGGAGGAAAACAATGAGAGAATTGACGGAGCCTTGCTTGTGGATGAATGTCGTTGCCAGAATTCTTAAATGTTTTGAATTTACGTGTAGTAATGAACAGCTTATAGTCAAAATCATCGTGTCGGCGAGTAGCATATCGGTCATTGTTACGTCGTGTCGGCGGTTCCATCTCAAAATTCGGTGCACCTTGCCAGTTTCTTTCATAATTTCCGAAATGCCCTGTGTTATTATTTTGTGGCTTTTCCGTATTTCTAAGTCCCTCTTCCCGTGTTGGAGCACGAGTGTCCTCTGAAATATGTAATTTTTGTATTACTTGTGCCAACAGGTCTTGTACTTCCCGGATTTCTCTTTTGTGTTGCGTATTAATTTGATTCTCATTTTGTTTGAATTTCTTAATTTGTTCATACTCTTCTGTGTCAGTGATGGCTACAGGTCTTGTGTGATTCAGATCATCATCTACCTTTGTAGATAAGTTAGTGAACTGATCTGAAAGTTCGGCTACTTTATCCGTTAGTGAAATTATTTCCTCTGTGTGTTTTTCTGAACCAAGTTTCAGAGTGTCCATTTGTCTTGAAATCGTATCTACTGTGTCCTTTAAGTTTTCCTGAGTTTTTGCAAGTTGCATAACCGAATCTGTAGATGCAACTGAGCCAATTTTAGCTTGCAAGGTGTCGTGATTTTCATGAACAATAGTTTGCTGTTCTTTTATGGCTGCTTCGTGATTCTGTAATGCATTTTCATGACGCGAAAAAATAGGTTGGAAATGCTCACAAATTTTTGTTTTTACGTCATTACAGACCTTTTGACATTTCGATTCGATTTTATGTAACTCAGCAGTTAAATCTTCACGTGTTTGTTCAAGTGTGGTGTCTAACTTTTGAAGATTTTGTTCCATTGCGTCTAACTGTTGCTGTGTTTGTCTCTGGTGTTGTTCCATTGTGTCTAACTTTTGAAGCTTTTGCTGTGTTTGGCTCTGATTTTGTTCCATTTGTTGCATTAGCTGTAATAACAATGCATTAGTGTCTGGAATCTGTTCCTCTACGCTTTTCGGCAGTGCATTTGCACCGGCAACATTCACATTTTGACAAGCAGAAAATGTGTCTTGACTTATTTGAGAAAACGGTGAGGATGCAAAACCTGAATCTACAGTATTTGCAAAATTGTGTCCTGTCATTTCGGATTCCTGAGGCGAGCTGTTGCCGAGCGATCGATCGATAATGCTTCCCTGTTCACTACCTGTTTCACTGTCTACACCACTATTTGACGCCCGCTCCATTTCCCTATGCACAGTTACGAAATTACTACTTTGAATGTCTGTTAATTCATTACACAGTGGTGTTGGTAAGCTACGCTCGTCGTCACTATTATTTCTCAGTTTACTTTGGAGCCTAGTGTTACGTTTTTCACACGCCATTATTGTCTTAATATTTCACACAATAACAAAGAAAAGCACAATTTGAAGAGCAAAAATAAGAGAACACATTAACATAGCGCTGAAAATAATATCTAGTTAATTGCAAGCGCAGCTGCGAAATATTTGCTCCAAATCTTCATGCATGCCACAACTGTTTTACTGTACAACAATGAAAACCTACAACTACAAAGGAAATTCTCTCTATAATTACGCGCTAGCAATAAACAAAAGCTACACTAATTACACAATCTACAATAAAAGATCAGTAGATTCCAGTGAGGTATCCTCGGCTAAGGGTCGACATATGAAACGACCCCTTTTGAACAATTATATACGTGACTGGGCTTAAACTGACACACAATGTTTTTAGCGCAACGCAATCTGACTTTCAATAATCCCTACAAAAGAATGGCCCTGACTAACATTAACCTATACCTTTCACAAATCACTTACCACACAAAAATCTTCATTACTCGAACTACTGCAATAAAGCGAGCGCCACTAATGCCAGCTAAATAAAAGATTCAAACTACTGAAGGCACTAACTACTCATAGGCATAGTTAGCAAATGAAAGACTTTGATAGAGAACAAACAATGCATTTACCTTAATAGTCATAATATATATAGCAGTTCATGACATCCAGTCTTACAAAGTTCAAAACTCCGCGATCTCTCTCCCCACATCCACCACTGCTGGCAGCTCACCTCCAACTTCAAATGGTTCAAATGGCTCTGAGCACTATGGGACTCAACATCTTAGGTCATAAGTCCCCTAGAACTTAGAACTACTTAAACCTAACTATCCTAAGGACATCACACACACCCATGCCCGAGGCAGGATTCGAAACCTGCGACCGTAGCAGTCCCGCGGTTCCGGACTGCAGCGCCAGAACCACTAGACCACCGCGGCCGGCTCACCTCCAACTGCCCAACGCTACGCGCTGTTCACATCCAGCTGCCCAACGCTACAATGGCGAGTATTACAACAATGGAAAGCAGCCACAGACTGCACACAGCACAGCCAGTGATTTTCATACAGAGCGCTACGTGGCGTTACCAATAAGAAAAGCAAAAAAGCCTACTTACAATTTTCCTTCTCTCACAGTGTTTGTCTCTCGTTTAATATTTATTTCCTGAATATTCGAGGAGTAATCAGAACCATGAAACAATTTTTATTTACTGTTCACATCTTTTGCAGATACACGCAATGTGTCTTAAACAGTTGGTGTCCACTGCTTATTGCGTCCTCATACCATTGATTGTTGTTGATTCTTGCGCCTATAGGACCTCTTCATTGAACGTACGACAAGTGGATACGTTGGATCTCTTTCTACTCCTCTGTCTTCTTTCGACAGTGCTACTGGAAGAATGGAGATGACTCCTTACACACGAAACCTCCGGCAGCCGCAGCTGACAATTTTTATTCCAGCTGTAAGCAGTATCGGGCATAGAACCTGCAACCCACAACTTTTGGCGTGCTAGTCGAAGACCCTACCTCTAAGCCAGGTTTCTTAACGTAAGCGCACTTTCATTGCTGAGAAGCCTCATCTCGCTTCTGTCCTTGTCACACACAAACACACACACACACACACACACACACACACACGCACACACACACATATATACAGGGTGTTTCAAAAATGACCGGTATATTTGAAACAGCAATAAAAACTAAACGAGCAGAGATAGAAATACACCGTTTGTTACAATATGCTTGGGACAATAGTACATTTTCAGGCGGACAAACTTTCGAAATTACAGTAGTTACAATTTTCAACAACAGATGGCGCTGCAGGTGATGTGAAAGATATAGAAGACAACGCAGTCTGTGGGTGCGCCATTCTGTACGTCGTCTTTCTGCTGTAAGCGTGTGCTGTTCACAACTTGCAAGTGTGCTGTAGACAACATGGTTTATTCCTTAGAACAGAGGATTTTTCTGGTGTTGGAATTCCACCGCCTAGAACACAGTGTTGTTGCAACAAGACGAAGTTTTCAACGGAGGTTTAATGTAACCAAAGGACCGAAAAGCGATACAATAAAGGATCTGTTTGAAAAATTTCAACGGACTGGGAACGTGACGGATGAACGTGCTGGAAAGGTAGGGCGACCGCGTACGGCAACCACAGAGGGCAACGCGCAGCTAGTGCAGCAGGTGATCCAACAGCGGCCTCGGGTTTCCGTTCGCTGTGTTGCAGCTGCGGTCCAAATGACGTCAACGTCCACGTATCGTCTCATGCGCCAGAGTTTACACCTCTATCCATACAAAATTCAAACGCGGCAACCCCTCAGCGCCGCTACCATTGCTGCACGAGAGACATTCGCTAACGATATAGTGCACAGGATTGATGACGGCGATATGCATGTGGGCAGCATTTGGTTTACTGACGAAGCTTATTTTTACCTGGACGACTTCGTCAATAAACAGAACTGGCGCATATGGGGAACCAAAAAGCCCCATGTTGCAGTCCCATCGTCCCTGCATCCTCAAAAAGTACTGGTCTGGGCCGCCATTTCTTCCAAAGGAATCATTGGCCCGTTGTTCAGATCCGAAACGATTACTGCATCACGCTATCTGGACATTCTTCGTGAATTTGTGGCGGTACAAACTGCCTTAGACGACACTGCGAACACCTCGTGGTTTATGCAAGATGGTGCCCGGCCACATCGCACGGCCGACGTCATTAATATCCTGAATGAATATTTCGATGATCGTGTGATTGCTTTGGGCTATCCGAAACATACAGGAGGGGGCGTGGATTGGCCTCCCTATTCGCCAGACATGAACCCCTGTGACTTCTTTCTGTGGGGACACTTGAAAGACCAGGTGTACCGCCAGAATCCAGAAACAATTGAACAGCTGAAGCAGTACATCTCATCTGCATGTGAAGCCATTCCGCCAGACACGTTGTCAAAGGTTTCGGGTAATTTCATTCAGAGACTACGCCATATTATTGCTACGCATGGTGGATATGTGGAAAATATCGTACTATAGAGTTTCCCAGACCGCAGCGCCATCTGTTGTTGAAAATTGTAACTACTGTAATTTCGAAAGTTTGTCTGCCTGAAAATGTACTGTTGTCCCAAGCATATTGCAACAAACGGTGTATTTCTATCGCTGCTCGTTTAGTTTTTATTGCCGTTTCAAATATACCGGACATTTTTGAAACACCCTGTATATATATGTATATACAGCAGCGAGATGAGACTTCTCAACAATGAAAGTAAACTTACGTTAACAAACCTAGTTGCCTCTTCATGTATATATGCCTTCCAAGTATTTACTCGTATGAATGCTCTATCAGCATACCACTTTGAGCAAGATATTAAGCAATTTCTCACTAGTGTAACGGCTACCATAGCACGTGAATATTGATGAGCGTACTGAACGATCAAGACCTTTTTATAGAACGTGAAACGTCCCCTTAGAAAAATTTATGAATGATAGCGCTGGTAAACTCCTTACGTTATTTGATTTTCAAACAGCTGCGCAAAACTGAACATACTCAAATATTTCCCTCTTTACTTATTCTGATCATCACTAAACTGACACACAATATTTTTAGCGCAACGCAATTGACTTTCAAAAATCCCTACAAAAGAATGGCCCTGACTAACAATAACCTATACCTTTCATGAATCACTTATCTCACAAAAATCTTCGTTACTCGAACTACTGCAATACAGCGAGCGCCAATACTGTCAGGTAAATAAAAGATTCTAACTACTGAAGGCACTAACTACTGATAGTCATAGTTAGCAAATGAAAGATTTTGATAGAGAACAAAACTATGTATTTTCCTTTATATTGTTCAAAAGACATATAAGTTCATGACATCCAGTCTTACAAATTTACTGTCTCTGATGGACACACGTCCAGTTCATCCGCTCTCAAAACTCCGCCATCTGTCTCCCCACATCCACCACTGCTGGCGGCTCACCTCCAACTGTGCAACACTACGCGCTGTTAACATCCAGCTGCCCAACATTACAATAGCAGAATGAGATTTTCACTCTGCAGCGGTGTTTGCGCTGATATGAAACTTCCTGGCAGATTAAAACTGTGTGCCCGACCGAGACTCGAACTCGGGACCTTTGCCTTTCGCGGGCAAGTGCTCTAACATCTGAGCTACCGAAGCACGACTCACGCCCGGTACTCACAGCTTTACTTCTGCCAGTATCTCGTCTCCTACCTTCCAAACTTTACAGAAGCTCTCCTGCGAACCTTGCAGAACTAGCACTCCTGAAAGAAAGGATACTGCGGAGACATGGCCTAGCCACAGCCTGGGGGATGTTTCCAGAATGAGATTTTCACTCTGAATCGGAGTGTGCGCTGATATGAAACTTCCTAGCAGATTAAAACTGTGTGCCCGAGCGAGACTCGAACTCGGGACCTTTGCCTTTCGCGGGGAAAGGTCCCGACTTCGAGTCTCGGTCGGGCACACAGTTTTAATCTGCCAGGAAGTTTCATTACAATAGCAAATTCCAACAATGCAAACCAGCCACAGACTGCACACAGCACAGTCAGTGATTTTCATAAAGAGCGCTAGGTGACGTTACCAACATAAGAACCTAAACAGCGTACTTACATAGCCCCTTACATAGCCCCCATGCTCCCCACATAAAATTTTACAAGTTGTTTTGGGCACTGACCAGAACACATTTGTTAAAATTTTTCTTAATTACAATAACAAAGGTGTCAAATGCACACACTTGTTGATATACTGTTCGTCAGAAGTCCATAAAGACAGTCCTGATCATTTGTCACAATAGTAATTACAGTTTTATTTTCATAAATTCTCATTAGTATAAGAAAATGCACATGGAAGTAGTGGATTTCCATGCAGTCATGAAGAAGTAGTGTTGTCCTTCCAACAGAAAGACAGTGCTGACTCTTGACATGCAGACAGGTAATGGGTCACAACAGAGCGAACCCAAAGCAGAGTCAGTCGAAGTTTTGAAGAATATTGGTAGGTAGGTCATCACAGAGTAGACCACTGCAGTCCTATTAGAGATTACGGTATTGGTGGGCCACCAGAGGTGCAGACCCACTGCAGTCCCTGTAGAGATGGTCAGCAGCCATCTGTTGCGACTGTGCAGGTGCACAATCACCATCGAAGAGTCTTGCGGACAATATAGCAAGTCCATGAACCACCACTTGTGCACTCACAAATTTTTTTTTAAATGTCCTTAGAGCCAGCGATGCTGTTATCCAGTCCCTTGCTGAATTTATTAACACACGTGCAAACACTAACAATCCCAAATTCTCACATATTGTGCATATACTATGACCAACAAAAACGTGTGCAGTGAAATGAAACTTACATTGAAGAACTGGTGTCTATAGAATTATAAATTTACAATATAAGAATACAATTACAAAGGTACATCATTAAAGAACATAACACTACAGATAACAGTTGTAGTAGTACAGGCTATACAAAAGAATAGAAATAAACGTATACATCTCTGTTACAGGAATTAAGACATAAGTAAATGCATAAAACAAGAATAGCTTTCAAAAATAATGTCGAAGCATGTTTACGAAGTAAATACATAGTATTAGAAAAATTCTACAGCGTATCTCTTATCAGACTAACATATAAACACAGGAAGAACACAAATACACAAGGGTATACAATCACATAGCGGAATAACACAAAAGGAAAGGACAGGGTTTGTTTTACTGCAGTATTTTGCAAACAAACTTTCTTTACTTCTTGAAGATCTCCCTTCATTCATCATTATTCCCAAAAAGTCCTATCTATACTTGTTTTCCCTAAGCCCTACTGTTTTGTTCATACCCTTTTTGTAAATAATTATTTCTCGTTGTACAATACTCATTTTGGCCCAAGTCTTTTTCATATAACTTCGCAATGCATTTCTTCCAATTCATCACAACTAATTCTCTTATATAGCCTACCCCATCGTAAGCTAACTTAAATCTACTGAGCTCAGATGCATAAACTAAGGGACAAAGAAATGCAGCAGCACAAAACAATTAACACAAACAGCAATGACAAAAAATACAAATTGTCAAAGCTAGTGGCAGTAAATCTAAATTAGCAAAGCAAATGCAACATTACATCTAATATGAGCCAATGTGCAGCAACAAGAAAAATAAATCAGTAGTAAACTGGCTTATCAGAGTAACACAAATTAAAATTCAGTAGCACTATGCCTGGCAAACAGCAGCAGCAAATGCAATAACTTATATCTAAACATGACAATGCTATAGCAGAAAAAATATTACCTTAAAGATGGCCATGTCTAATACCTATGTCACATCTTAACACTAGAGTGATGCATCGCCTTGACTTACTCTAAGAAACAAGTTACCCAGTCATTGACAAAAATTATGTATGCAATTCCTGTGAAGGGAAATGTCTTTTTGTGCTCCCTCATTTTTTTGGAAGTAGATCATAAAATTATTATTTACTGGATCTGTAGGCATAAAATATCTATATTAGAACATCTATTAAATTTTATTCTAACCAATGCTGCAGTGCAGCTAGAAACTAGATATTAAACAATATGAGCAAATATATACGTAAAGCAAGGCACGAAACGTCATTCACTAGGCAAACGGCGTCTCCAAAGGCAGTAAAAAAAATCTCTAAACTAGAAAGACAATAGATGTAAGATGTTTCTCATCATTTCATTAGGCATTTTAGGAAATATCATAAATTAAGAGCTCCACAGTGTAATCATTTTTTCAAGTTTGAGCGTGTCGTATTTGCGAACCTTTCTACGAAGAAATGTCAATATGGAGGATAATGGCCTCTTTTTTTCTCCACCTAACGTCTTTCTTATTTCAGGCGACTATCGCTCAGCAGGACGCCCACGATGCATTACGTCAAGGTCTCTGACCTTTCTTACCGATATTTACAATGGAAGTTTCCGCTACAGCGACAGTTTGATACAAATAAAATCGAGAAATTACAGTAGGAATGTGTGGAAAGAAAATGGTATAAATATAAAACTGTCCAAAAATGTTTTGCCAGCATTGTGATACATTCACGCATTTACACACATTTCATAACTCTTAAAGTACGATTCTTGGTTTCCAACATCCTTTTTCACAAATCAGAGTCCCTAACCACTACTCATTATTCCTTACGTTATTACACATATACATATTCGTCGACACTTCTTCAATATTTCATCATAATAAATACATAGCGTAATTAAATTCCTCATATAGCATCAGCTTATTCATCATAAACATACCTCAACAGCATTATACACATAATCGTCGTAATAATAACATCAAAACACCTCAGTCAAATCTCAAAATCGTCGTAGCTTCCTCCAATAATCTCAAAACCTTAAAAAAACTCTCTACACATTTCAATAGTGTCATCTGCCTCAAACGTACTTTAAAAATCATGATCCCATACCAAATACATCATTCAAAGCTCTCATAGTACCACAATGGTTCTGAAAAAATATGAACAGTTCACAAAGTACAGACGAAATACAATTTCATAAGTATGAAGTTATCCAACTGTGTAATTGTGTAAACATGTGTCACTGACGTAGTAAAAAAAATGTTTCTCTCTCTCAGTTAAATGATCAAATAGCTGTGTAATTTATGTGTTAGAGAAATATGGTACCGATCTGTAAAGTTCTATAAGCAAACACCATATTAGCTAGGGCTCCTAGCGCTCGCTACACACTTAGTACAAGAAGCATGCTTGTACCCCTTGAGGATTAATGTAATTATACCCTCAGGTGTTACAGATTACGGCAATGGAAGAAGTGTATCACGGAAAACCTTTGTATCTTGGTAATTCAAAAATCTTTAAAAATAAATGTTTTAAATACAAAATGAATCACTCAGACGCATGTCCTGTAGCTCTAAATGTGCGTCTTGCTGTAAAATAATTCTGTGGAAGTGTCGTAGTTATCGTCCTCTGTAAGCAAAGTTCTGCTGAAGTCAATGTACTCACCTCACCATAAACGAAAATGAAACGCTTTGCGTATATTTATTACCCTTATTGCCGTGATGAAGAAAGTACTGTACTGTAAAGTATTCTTGTGCTACGGAAAAGGCTGTCTCGTTGTAGCTATACCACAAAAGTTACTACTAAAACATGTTTTACTTTCCAGAATAATACAGAAAAACTGTGCAGATATAAAACAGATACACCACAAAAGCAATAATATAAATTGTGTCAGTCATTAGTAGCGTTGTGATATAATTGTGTAGCTGTCAAAGAAACCAAATGCTAAGACATCTTTCATCTCACAGAATTTACTTCAAATAAAGAATGTCCGTTCAAGTAAACCAAAATGTTGCATTACAATCTCATTAGCAGTATATGTTCTAAGTATCTAAGCCTTATAGTCGTTATAGTCGTTACGCAATCATGCAACGAACAAGGGAGAATGTACACACACAATAACACTGTGTCGTCAGTTCACTATAACAATGCGTTCATAATTACTGTCTAAATATGTTCCCTAGGTTCTAGACTGGATAGTTAATTTTAAAACATAGTTGCATGTTAACAATTTCTAAGTGTGACAAAGAGTCCTAGTAGCGTGAAGTGAAAAATTTTATGGCGAAGCCTAAGTTAAAAAGCAGATTATCTTTCAATAAACGGTTTTACATGTGAAATATGGTGTAAACCTTTACTCTTCCTAGTACGCAGAGTTTCAACTTCAGCGCAATTATCATGTGGTATACGTCGGATTCTGTGAGGTCCATTGTAAACCAGAAAGAAATTGTGACCCTAGTGTTTCTTCTTATGTGACAATGAATGAGCTTTAATGAGAACTTTCTAACCAATATATAATTTCTTTGCATTTGATTTACCGTATAGTTTTCTCCTTTTGTCTGCTGCAAAATTTATATTTTTAATAGCCAAATCAATTATGTCTTTGTGTCGAAGTTTACGTGTATTCGGAAAAGGTACAATCTCTTTCTCTCTTTACTTATTCTGATCATCACTGAACTGACACACAATATTTTTAGCTCAACGCAATCGACTTTCAAAAATCCCTACAAAAGAATGGCCCTGACTAACAATAACCTATAGTTTTCATGAATCACTTACCTCACAAAATTCTTCGTCACTCTAACTACTGCAATAGAGCGAACGCCAATACTGTCAGCTAAATAAAAGATTGTAACTACTGAAGGCACTAACTACTGATAGGCAGATTTTGATACAGAACAAACAATGTATTTACCTTAATATTGTTCAAAAAACAATATATATATATATATATATATATATATATATATATATATATATATATATATATATATACTCCTGGAAATTGAAATAAGAACACCGTGAATTGATTGTCCCAGGAAGGGGAAACTTTATTGACACATTCCTGGGGTCAGATACATCACATGATCACACTGACAGAACCACAGGCACATAGACACAGGCAACAGAGCATGCACAATGTCGGCACTAGTACAGTGTATATCCACCTTTCGCAGCAATGCAGGCTGCTATTCTCCCATGGAGACGATCGTTGAGATGCTGGATGTAGTCCTGTGGAACGGCTTGCCATGCCATTTCCACCTGGCGCCTCAGTTGGACCAGCGTTCGTGCTGGACGTACAGACCGCGTGAGACGACGCTTCATCCAGTCCCAAACATGCTCAATGGGGGACAGATCCGGAGATCTTGCTGGCCAGGGTAGTTGACTTACACCTTCTAGAGCACGTTGGGTGGCACGGGATACATGCGGACGTGCATTGTCCTGTTGGAACAGCAAGTTCCCTTGCCGGTCTAGGAATGGTAGAACGATGGGTTCGATGACGGTTTGGATGTACCGTGCACTATTCAGTGTCCCCTCGACGATCACCAGTGGTGTACGGCCAGTGTAGGAGATCGCTCCCCACACCATGACGCCGGGTGTTGGCCCTGTGTGCCTCGGTTGTATGCAGTCCTGATTGTAGCGCCCACCTGCACGGCGCCAAACACGCATACGACCATCATTGGCACCAAGGCAGAAGCGACTCTCATCGCTGAAGACGACACGTCTCCATTCGTCCCTCCATTCACGCCTGTCGCGACACCACTGGAGGCGGGCTGCACGATGTTGGGGCGTGAGCGGAAGACGGCCTAACGGTGTGCGGGACCGTAGCCCAGCTTCATGGAGACGGTTGCGAATGGTCCTCGCCGATACCCCAGGAGCAACAGTGTCCCTAATTTGCTGGGAAGTGGCGGTGCGGTCCCCTACGGCACTGCGTAGGATCTTACGGTCTTGGCGTGCATCCGTGCGTCGCTGCGGTCCGGTCCCAGGTCGACGGGCACGTGCACCTTCCGCCGACCACTGACGACAACATCGATGTACTGTGGAGACCTCACGCCCCACGTGTTGAGCAATTCGGCGGTACGTCCACCCGGCCTCCCGCATGCCCACTATACGCCCTCGCTCAAAGTCCGTCAACTGCACATACGGTTCACGTCCACGCTGTCGCGGCATGTTACCAGTGTTAAAGACTGCGATGGAGCTCCGTATGCCACGGCAAACTGGCTGACACTGACGGCGGCGGTGCACAAATGCTGCGCAGCTAGCGCCATTCGACGGCCAACACCGCGGTTCCTGGTGTGTCCGCTGTGCCGTGCGTGTGATCATTGCTTGTACAGCCCTCTCGCAGTGTCCGGAGCAAGTATGGTGGGTCTGACACACCGGTGTCAATGTGTTCTTTTTTCCATTTCCAGGAGTATATATATATATATATATATATATATATATATATATATATATATATATATATATATATATACACTCCTGGAAATGGAAAAAAGAACACATTGACACCGGTGTGTCAGACCCACCATACTTGCTCCGGAAATGGAAAAAAGAACACATTGACACCGGTGTGTCAGACCCACCATACTTGCTCCGGACACTGCGAGAGGGCTGTACAAGCAATGATCACACGCACGGCACAGCGGACGCACCAGGAACCGCGGTGTTGGCCGTCGAATGGCGCTAGTTGCGCAGCATTTGTGCACCGCCGCCGTCAGTGTCAGCCAGTTTGCCGTGGCATACGGAGCTCCATCGCAGTCTTTAACACTGGTAGCATGCCGCGACAGCGTGGACGTGAACCGTATGTGCAGTTGACGGACTTTGAGCGAGGGCGTATAGTGGGCATGCGGGAGGCCGGGTGGACGTACCGCCGAATTACTCAACACGTGGGGCGTGAGGTCTCCACAGTACATCGATGTTGTCGCCAGTGGTCGGCGGAAGGTGCACGTGCCCGTCGACCTGGGACCGGACCGCAGCGACGCACGGATGCACGCCAAGACCGTAGGATCCTTCGCAGTGCCGTAGGGGACCGCACCGCCACTTCCCAGCAAATTAGGGACACTGTTGCTCCTGGGGTATCGGCGAGGACCATTCGCAACCGTCTCCATGAAGCTGGGCTACGGTCCCGCACACCGTTAGGCCGTCTTCCGCTCACGCCCCAACATCGTGCAGCCCGCCTCCAGTGGTGTCGCGACAGGCGTGAATGGAGGGACGAATGGAGACGTGTCGTCTTCAGCGATGAGAGTCGCTTCTGCCTTGGTGCCAATGATGGTCGTATGCATGTTTGGCGCCGTGCAGGTGAGCGCCACAATCAGGACTGTATACGACCGAGGCACACAGGGCCAACACCCAGCATCATGGTGTGGGGAGCGATCTCCTACACTGGACGTACACCACTGGTGATCGTCGAGGGGACACTGAATAGTGCACGGTACATCCAAACCGTCATCGAACCCATCGTTCTACCATTCCTAGACCGGCAAGGGAACTTGCTGTTCCAACAGGACAATGCACGTCCGCATGTATCCCGTGCCACCCAACGTGCTCTAGAAGGTGTAAGTCAACTACCCTGGCCAGCAAGATCTCCGGATCTGTCCCCCATTGAGCATGTTTGGGACTGGATGAAGCGTCGTCTCACGCGGTCTGCACGTCCAGCACGAACGCTGGTCCAACTGAGGCGCCAGGTGGAAATGGCATGGCAAGCCGTTCCACAGGACTACATCCAGCATCTCTACGATCGTCTCCATGGGAGAATAGCAGCCTGCATTGCTGCGGAAGGTGGATATACACTGTACTAGTGCCGACATTGTGCATGCTCTGTTGCCTGTGTCTATGTGCCTGTGGTTCTGTCAGTGTGATCATGTGATGTATCTGACCCCAGGAATGTGTCAATAAAGTTTCCCCTTCCTGGGACAATGAATTCACGGTGTTCTTATTTCAATTTCCAGGAGTATATATATATATATATATATATATATATATATATATATATATATATATATATATATATATATATATATTCTCACAAATTTACTGTGATGGGCACACGTCCCGATCATCTGCTCTCAAAACTCCGCCATCTCTCTCCCCCTCTCCCCACATCCACCACTGCTGGCGGCTCACCTCCAACTGCGCAACGCTACGTGCTGTTAATATCCAGCTGCCCAACACTACCATAGCAAATTCCAACAATGCAAAGCAGCCACAGACTACACACAGCACAGTCAGTGATTTTCATATAGAGCGCTAGGTTACGTTACCAACATAAAAACCTAAACAGCCTACTTACAAACGTAACTGAATGTATTTCTATGTGGGATCTCTGAGCCATCTCATCGACTGTATGGCAATAGAGCCATTCCTGTTTAATGCTAAATCTTTTCCTTATAGAAAACATCGTATAACCACACGTTTATGACACAATATCTTTCCAGAATAAAGTCTTTATAGCACTCTTTACCATTCTTTATCTAAAAGAACTGTATTTGATTCTCCTTACCACGCTGGTCGTAATTTAACACAGTGACTTCGACAGCCACAAGGCGCAGGTGGCAAGGCCACAACATCTGTGCAGACCAGATTGCATCACAGTAGTACTGAGAGAAACAAAATTAATCCTTTAATCCTGTTCACATAAAATTCCGAGTAGCCTGATACCTAACTCAGACCAGTCGATTACTTAATTAACAATTCATCAAACTTGATACTGCTAAAGTATTTTCCCCAAGTCCACAGACAGTTCGAGGTATTGTCTACAAAGAGAACCATCGGTTGTGTGAGTGTAGGGGCGGGCGAGGGGGGGGGGGGGGGGCAGAGGCATGGCAAATGTAATATTCCCCGTTTAATTCAAGTAGAAAACGCACTAGATGGGAAGTATAGGTAGGTTTTGTGGCCGGAAGTTCAAATTGTTTTTGAAGCCACGCGATGGTGGAGGCCCACACAGTTCTCCAGTGTTCTGAGAATTCGCTTCATTTCAGGTCACCCGACTTAGCAGCCGGAACTCTGCCGCTCCAGACGGCTTGGACAGCTGGAACGGTACCGCCTCTTACTATTAGGTTAGCTACAAGGCTCTTTTCGTGTACCACGAAGGTGTACCGTAGTTCATCGATCGAGTCTGCAAAAACTGGGGAGTAGTTCGCCGGCCCATTCCATTGCGGTTTCTAAACGTGTCAACATCGCAAGTTTCAGTGTACAGCAGTTACCACTATTCAGTGGCTAGTGCTTGCCGTTACCCTGAGAACACCCTTCGTTAGTCATCCTTGAATCATTGGTGATGTTTAGAACTGCTATGTGTAGGGCCTTTACAATGGCTGCGACTGTACTAGCGCTACGTCTGCGTCGCAGATCGACGTGTAGCGTCGTAAGCTGTTTCGGTCGACCCCTGTCACTGGTATCGTAAGCATGACGTGTGGTTATTGTCTTATAATGATACCAGTTACTTCATTTCTGTTCTCTCTCTCTCTCTGGGGCTGGTCTCTCTTCAGAAGACAGTTTTTTTTTTGTGTCAGCTTGTGTACTTTCAACCTGTTCTACCCTGCAGCGGCTAATTTATGGAAACTTGTGACAGGGTTACCTCTCGTTTATTTGTTCATTTCCGAATATACGTTTCTCCAGATTATTGCTACTGTCATTGTCTGTAGCTTCCCTACTGTGCCTTTTGCAAATCCGCTCCTTAGTTGGCGACGAAATACTTGCTGTAAGGAACGTACTCCGACACTTAGGACAGAAGATCTTCAGGTGAATGATCTGCTAGGGAACAATTTTTGTGCTTCTTTGTTAATCTCTTACAGTTGCATCCATCAACACCCAAAGTCTACAGTAACCACCGTTTATCGGCAAGTACGTAATCACTATATCTTCACAATATTATTCTTTTTCAGTGTGAAGATATCGCTAATGTGATAAATTGCTAATGCTGTAGTAAGTAAACAACATACCAACATCAATTTTAAAAAGTCAATGACCTTCAGGTAATTACGGTTAGATCTATGAGTATCAAACTGTTTGTGTCTTAATATCATATAGAATTTAATGATGAAAGTGATATCTGCTACGCAAGGAGACAAAAGCAATTAAAATGTTATTACTTGTCATATTTAGTATGATGTTCTAATGTGGAATATTGTGTACAATGATATGACTGTTTTGACGGTATACGTTGAGCATATCGAATAGGTTTGTAATATTCATGTATTACTGTCAGTCCATTGTCCAAGCTGCCAATCCGTCAGCATATAAATGCATGCCCTGTATAGGCCTCCCGCATGGAGACAATGGCTTGATTTACATGTCCGCCAGAGGCGTGTCAAACCCCTACCGACGAGTGTAGCTCACGACACCTATGATCCCCTACAACACTATATAATCTGCCATTTCCTTATGTAATATACATTAGATGTACCTATAAAAGGGCATTTTCATAACATTCCCTAAAGGTACTATTATTTCGATGATGAGACAAAAAAAAGTCTGTTGGAGGGCTTGTTGAGTCTCGCAACATATCGACTAGGAATTGCGAGGGCAAGTCGATTTTTTTTAATGAGAAAAAGCTTTTTAAATAAAACCATCTGTAGCTCTCTGCCGCTAGAGGAACCCGAATTGTAGCTTGCATGACGGCGTGAGAAACGGCGTGCTGTGATGGAGTTCCGAATTCAAAGAGTTCCTCCACACATTGATGATCTCTGACTCAGCGTGAAAATACCGGACCACAAATGAATGTGACGTCAGCAGCAATCGCACACCTTGGGTTCACTGTCATCGAACGTCCTCCATAAAGTCCTGACTTGCTCCCACTCGATTTTGATCTGTTTGCAGAACTGAAAGAGCACTTTCGAGGACTTCACTTTGCTAGAGGGTAGGTTGTGGTTTCATTAACAAAGTCAAACATTTTGCAGTGATGGAATCAACAATCCGGTCTCTCTTTGGCAGAAATGCGTTCGCCGCCAGGGTAACCGTGTTGAGAAATAAACATGTACAGATGAGAAATGTAAACGTCGAATGTTTATAGCATGCGTTTTAGTTGAAAAACAGTAAGACGTTTCACATAAGAAAATTTATAGGCACTATTTTTCAACACGTCCTCGTATTTCTAATTTTACTTTTGTTTGTGATGCGCTATTTAACACTCCACTGAAACCGGTCCAATGCTTCGTAATCACGTGTTATCAACATTTTAACATTGAAAGTCATTTTTCACTGGTTGGAGCATGGATGAAGTCTTTCATAATTTCCTAATCACGTATACAGCTGCTTATAGGATCGAGGATAGGTTACGGAATTGATAAATGTGCGGCCCATAATTTTATTCTGGTGTTTCATAGGAATCTTCCTCAGGCTGTGTATTTGGCCGACGACTCGGTAACATGTGGTCGACACGTGATATGACATAACTAAACAAGCCTCCAACCCATGCCTCTTCTACCTGTAAGTACGCAGTAGACAAGGAGAATAACGGACGAAGGAGACTTTTCCGAAATAAGCAACGGTGTTTTGACACTCCCTCCTGCTGCTAAACGCAACAAGCACACGTCATGCCACGCGTTCACCACAGCAGCATTCCCGTAGAGGATATGAATCATGGGGTGCACCCTGTGGGCAACAAATATCCCAGTGGCAATTAAAATTTACTTCCGTTCCTCTTTGTCCTTGCATGATAACCATGATAGGGAAAATCGTTAAGTCATTGTGAAGAGTGTTACTCTATTCCTCAAAGTACCATATGTTCATCATGAATAGTTCAATTTCGTAAAACCCATGTCCTTCTCTAAGGGCCATTTCACTTAAAACTACAGGATACAAGTGCGCCCTTTAATGCTTTCGGTGGACATGATCGACTACAAAATAGCTGATTGCACTTGTGTGAAAAATGCTTAACTGATAACTGTGGTGCTCAATATCTAACATGTTCCAACAACAGCAGTCTCCAGTTATATCTTCCCCTCGGTTCCCGATTCTTGTAATCGCCTCTTTTTCTGTACGTTCTTACTAAAATACCTGATTTGGCTGTTGAATGTCGAATTTCGCATACCTGTGCTTCCTTAAGTGATGACTGGTCCAGCTGAAACGGTCTGCTGATGCGAAACGTCTCATTCAGCTACAGATACGTTGCTCCGACTACTGGCTCTCAATAGATTTGAATACTCACAAATTTCTCCTACAATTTGTGCTCCCTTAAACAAATATATAAAATACAGTAGTTGTGTGACCAAAAATCTATTTTCATTGAGTGTCACTACTTTTATTTCCAGGTATCACTCGTAACGAACAGTATTAAGATATACATCACTAAACGCTCGTAGGAAAACCATCAACAAATAATCAACACATCTGAATGTAAGCTAAGTGATGTCTGGAACTGTCGAAATATGATAGTGTTTGTCGCTTCACGATGAACACTTGTTTTGCTACTGTAATATTTCTGAGACCAGAGTGTGAACAATGTCTGCGATACGTTTTCAGGTCGATGTTAGGCTAGAAGAGTCACAACATATCACAGAAGAAAACGAGACGTTCCATGATGCCAGCGGCAGTTACAGCGATTGTCAGTATGAACCTGGTTCATTATATTCTCGGAAACATAGGTTACATAACACCTCGTCCATTAGCGCCTAAGATAGGCTTTGTGCACCTCCAAATGCACAGCTGCTGCTCTAAATGATATAGCTCATGTTTTCTGCTGTGTTAAATAAGGATTTTTGTCCACAACAGAAGTGTGAGGAATCGTGTCGTCAACACCTTAAAACAGAAACGAAACTCATTACAAAGCAAACTCTGGCACAATCCTTTTAATGAAGAAATCACGTCTGTCATTCTTTACTGGCAAACGCCGCTACTGTGTTTTGGGGTTTGACGAGCATAAATGCATTGATAGTGCACGGATGTTAGTGTATTGTAGCCTGCAACATATATTTTAAAAAAGCGATAACGTCCACATAAAAGTATGGAAACTGTTTTTTTTGTGTTGTCCAATCTGCGTAAACTGGTAATTATTAATATTTTTTTTGTATACTACCTACTGGAAATGTGAACAGTTATTTTGTCTCTTACATTCCGTCATTGCTCACCAGATAGCTCCGCGAACATGAATTTCTGAAGGACTAGTAATTGAATTTAAATGACGAAGACAGAATTTCGTACCTTGTTCTTTAATTATTTTTGGGTACTACAGATGTTTACTTCCAACAATCTCTCTGTCCATTCTAATATGTTTGCGGTTAACACTTTATATACCGCTGTAATATTTCATTAAAATACGCTTTCCTAAAACGGCAACTAAATGCTTTCATTGGAGCTTTCCGAAGAAACTTCTAACTTATTTGGCTGAAGAACCAAAACTAATCTCTGATGTTAGCTGCGTCTCCGGAGAGAGGAAGGCAACTGACAATCCAGAGAGTAATTATGCCAACTGCTGTCTTGCTAAAAATCGCTGTGGACAACGTACTTAAAATATTGCGTAAGGTAAATGTGCTTTCTACGGTGGAAATATTGTAATGAATCTGACGCTTCCACATCCATCATACCCGACTGATCTGTAATTGTCAACGTGCAGAGTCATTAACAACCTTTGTACGTAGTTGTCTTACCAGTGCCTAAGAAATGAATGCAGAATTTTTTCCCATTGCTTTCTGCATGTAGACCTGCCATTTAGTAACTAAGTAATATCAAGCAAAATTTTACATAATACAATCACAAATAAAAAATAGGAACAGAAATAACAGGGTGTACTGAAAAGTAATGCCACCGAATTATGTACGAAAATTCTGAATAAAACTAACGTTATTAACGTTCTACATCTATATCCCTCATGTCTACATACTTGTTTCTCAACATTATCACTCTAGCGACGAACACATTTCTCCCAAGGAGAATCAATTTCGTTGGTATCATCGCTTGCACTGCTTCGTCACTGATTATCACTGCTAGCATTCAACCGCGATTCTTATACATATTTTAACAACGCGTTTCAAGAGACAATGCTCTCATCATCAGGTTGTAAAAACTATGTCATGAATTAAACGGACTAAAAAGACCAAATATCATCACCAATAGTGGGGAAGTCCATAGAGTAAAACAGAATTAAAAGTATATTGGACTGTGAGTCCTCGTCTTACATTGAAGTTGTTGACACAAGTCAATGGCCGTCCCATAGCTACCAAATATGCTGTCGACTGCGCCGGCCCGGGAGCTGTTGTGGACAATGTAAGACGAGGACTCACAGTCCAATATACTTTTAATTCTGTTTTACTCTATGGACTTCCCCACTATTGGTGATGATATTTGGTCTTTTTAGTCCGTTTAATTCATGACATAGTTTTTACAACCTGATGATGAGAGCATTGTCTCTTGAAACGCGTTGTTAAAATATGTATAAGAATCGCGGTTGAATGCTAGCAGTGATAATCAGTATAACGACAACTGCTACCTCGACTCCATAATGGATTATATAAAAAAAAAAAATGCTTCGTCACTATCAGAGTGAAGACTTCGAAGGTGTTCTTTTGGTTTCGGAAACAAATGAAAATCGAATGGGGCCAATTCGAGATTGTTTGGAAGGTGATCGATGAGAGTGAACCCAAGGCGTCGGATTGCTGCCGATGCCGCAGCTCTCGTGTGTGGACTGGCGATGTCGTGTAGAATGAAAGGGTGTTCCGAGTGCGGACGAACTCTTCGGATTCCAAACTCTATTGTAGCATGCTGTTTCTCAAGAACCGGCATAGTTACGTTTCCGATTGTCAAATTACACGCCACGTTTCGGAGCCCCCTAACAGCAGAGGGCTGCAAATATGTAGACACGAAGAATAAAGTTGTAGAATGCTACCAATATTTGTTTTATTTGAAAAGCCTTAAGGGTTTTCACATAAATAGTTCTGAGGCATTACTTTCCGCATGCTCTGGTACTTAAATTGTACCGTAAGGAAAACGTACTGTCAGACGGAAATAAACGCCTGTAAGTAAAGAAAGGTTCAGTGCGCAAGAAGACAGTACTATGGCGTTCTTATTTGTCTCCTTTATGGTACAGTTCCTCTCTCTAATGAATCATTAATGATTGTTGATACACATCAGTTGAATTGTTATGCATTATGAGCGTTTGAATACACTTGTATATAGTTGTAGCATCGGTGTTTCACAGCGGAAATTTTTAGAATGACACATACAATAACATACACATTATGTGAGTGTACACGAAGGTAAATAGACTGTACACTTTCAGTTGCCCTAGAGTATTGATGTGCTTCTGGAACATTAATATGATCTGGAGGTTTGCCTACCACCACCAACGCAGACAGTTCAAAGCACCTCAGTGTTATATTTAACCACACCATGGGACAAGAGTCAACAGTTTGTCTCTAGAAGTCAGTTCCTCCCCAATATTAAACAGTAAACACACCGCAGGCAGTTCGCAGAAGCAGATTGCACAAAGCAGTTTTAAGCGCTTTGTTAGCAGTTAATCGCCTGTGCGGCATGCGGAATCGCACGTATTAGTTACATAGATAGTAATTATATACTTCGCATTTGAAAGTGTTCACAGGTTTACACTCAGAGGTGAACTTCCAGAGAATCTTCAATCCACGAACTTCACATGGCGAACCATGTCTTCCAAATAAGTGTAACGGTCACCCCTCAGGTCATGTTTTTTTTTAGTGATCATGGAAGTCGAGCAGGCGATATGGTTCTGAGAAAAGACGCTGACCCCTACTATCCTGCTCTATATGTACTCCTGTTTCATGCCTTAAGGTCCACACAAAATTTTCCATAACTTTCATTTTCATAATTCCGATATTAAAGTTCCTACATTAAGCAAATAGTATTCATATTATCAAAATGGTAGAAACAAATCCCTCCTCCCTCCCTACCCACACGCACACAAACAAAAGTTTATTATTCAGGTCATTCAGTTTGTTTTCCTGGTTGCAATGAACTAATGCGTTTCGTGAGAAATAATGGCAATCAAAAGTAATTGGAATTATAAAATTTCGCATATCCAGCTACAGGAAGATTCTTTTGAGCTAATATATATATTCCGAAGGGAGGACCATTCCAAATTACAGAGCTATTTATTCTTTTCAGTAAGGCACTTATATTAACCCAACTTACTTTGTTAACAGGACATCGTTAATGGAAGATGTCACCTGGTCCCAATTACAGTGATTATTATTGCTTAACTACTATAAATTTCCAGGGTTTGTTGCTTTAGTTATGATTGTCTGACTTTTATGTATCCATTGGCAGACATATTAATTAGCAAGGGTCCTTAATTAAGCATTGCAAAATTTTAAAATACTAAATTTCAAAATAAAAGATCGATCCCATGGTCATATACCTGGGATTCACCTTGTGCAGGCATAAATTGGTTCTGCGTTCTTGAACAGACTGGTGAACTTCCAGTTCTTAACTTAAAAAAAAAGAAACAATTTTATGGTTATCCATTTTAAGGATAAGTCCTACAGCAGAACTTTCAGATGGTGTTCCAGTGAATCTATGATGCATTTTTTGGGTCATCAGTCTTCTGAATGGTTTGATGCAGCCTGCCACGAATTCCTCTCCTGTGCCAATCTTTTCATGCCACCTACGTCCTCACTTATTGGCTGGATGTATTCCAAACCCTGTCTTCCTCTACAGGTTTTGCCCTCTGCAGCTCCCTCTAGTACCATGGAAATCATTCCCTCATGTCTTAACAGATTTCCTGTCATCCTATCCCTAGCGGTTCTGGCGCTGCAGTCCGGAACCGCGGGACTGCTACGGTCGCAGGTTCGAATCCTGCCTCGGGCATGGGTGTGTGTGATGTCCTTAGGTTAGTTAGGTTTAAGTATTTCTAAGTTCTAGGAGACTTATGACCTAAGATGTTGAGTCCCATAGTGCTCAGAGCCATTTGAATTTGCATCCTATCCCTTCTCCTTTCATTCCCTCATGTCTTAACAGATGTCCTATCATCCTGTCGCTACTCCTCATCAGTATTTTCAACATATTTCTTTCCTATCCGTTTCTGCGCAGAACCTCCTTATTCCTTACGTTTTCAGTCAATTTTCAACATTCGTCTGTAGCACCACATATCAGATGTTTCTATTCTCTTCTCTTCTGGTTATCTCACAGTGCATGTAACACTACCTTACAACCCAGGTACTCCAGAAGTACATTCTCAGAAATGTCTTCCTGAAATTAAGGCCTATGTTTGGTAATAGTAGACATCTCTTGGCCAGGAATGTCCTTTTTGCAAATGCTAGTGTGCTTTTGATGTCCTTCTTGTTCCGTCTGTCATTGTTTATATTACTGCCTAGGTAGCAAAATTCCTTAACTTCATCTAATTCGTGACCACCAAGCCTGATGTTCAGTTTCTCACTGTTCTCATTTGTACTTCTTCTCATTACTTTCGACTTTCTCCGATTTACTCTCAGTCCATTTCTTGTACTGGTTATATTGTTCATTCCATTTAGCATATCATGAAATTCTTCTTCATTTTCACTCATGATAATAATGCCATCAGCGAATAGCATCACTGATATTCTTTCACTTGAAATATTAATTCCACTCTTGAACCTTTTTTTATCTTCATCTTTGCTCCTTCCATGTACAGACTGAATAGTAGAGGTGAAAGACTACATCTCTGTCTTACATCATTTTTTAATCTGAGAACAGCGGTCTTGGTCGTCCACTCTCCTTATTCCCTATTGGCTCTTGTACATATTGTATGTTACCCGTCTCTACTTATAGCTTACCCCTATTTTTCACATAATTTCGAACATCTAGCACCATTTTACCTTGTCGCACTTTTTCCTTGTCGACAAATCCTACGAACGTCTCTTGATTTTTCTTCAGTCTTGCTTCCATTATAAACCGCAAAGTCAGACTTGCCTCTCTGGTTCCTGTACCTTTTCTAAAGCCAAACTGGTCGTTATTTAACACATCCTCCATTTTCTTTTCCATTCTTCAGTATATTATTAGTGAGAGCAGATTGGATGCATGAGTTTTAATAGTGATTGTGCGATAATCCTCGCATTTATCGGCTTTTCCAGTCTTGTTTGGACGATGTTTTTCCGAAAATATGATGGAATGTCGCCAGATTCATACATTCTACACACCAACGTGAATAGTCGTTTTTTTGCCACTTGCCCACAAAAATTTTAGAAATTTTGCCTTATTTGATCTTAACTCTTACAAAGCTCTTTTAAATTCTGTTCTAACACTTGGTCTCCTATCTCTTCCAAATCGACTACTCTTTCTTCTTCTACCACGCCAGACAAATCTTCTACCTCACAGTCTTTCAATGCGTTCTTTCCACCTATCCGCTCTCTCGTCTGGATTTAAAAGTGGAATTCCCGTTGCAGTCTTAATGTGACCACCCATGCTTTTAATGTCACAGAAGGCTGTTTTGACTTCCCTGCATCCTGAGTCTGTCCTTCCTACAGCCATTTTTTTCAATTTCTTCACATTTTTCATGCAACCATCTCGTCTTAGCTTCCATGCTTGTTTCATTCCTCAGCGAATTTTATTTCTTTTTTCCTGAGTTTCCCGGAACATTTTTGTACTTCCTCCTTTCTTCGATCAACTGATGTGTTTCTTCTGTTACCCATAGTGTCTTCTTCGTTCCCTTCTTTGTACCTTTGTTTTTCTTTCCAAATTCTGTGATCGCCCTTTTTAGAGGTGTCCATTCCACTTCAACTTTACTGCCTACTGAGCTATTCCGTATTTGTTGTATCTATAGCCTTAGAGAATTTCAAGTGTGTCTTGTCGTTGCTTATTACTTTCGTATCCCACTTCTTTGCGTAATGATTTTTCCTGTCTAATGCCTTAAACTTCAGCCTGCTTTTGTTCGCTTTTATATTGTGATCTGAGTCTATATTTGCCCCTGGACACGCCTTAAAGTCCAATATCTGGTTTCGGTATTTCTGTCTGACCTTTATATAATCTAACTTAAATCTTCGCATATTACGAGGCCATTTCCAAATACAGGGTGTTCATAAAAGAATATCGGGGTTTTAACACTTTATAATATTTATTACATTGAACTTACAGCTATAAATGATAAGTCAAATGAAAGAGCAAATCAAACAGTTGTATTTGGTACCAGTGCACATGCGCAGCGCGCAATATTTCCGCCGCAATCCACTAGATAGCGGCAGTAGCGAAGATGGCGACAAGTGAAGAGAAATCGTTTTGTGTTTTCAGTTTATAAAGACCGAATTTGTAGTTAGTGCGCAACGTGTGTTCGGGCTGAAGTTCTGTTGTGATCCTCCAAGTGATAGCAACGTTCGTAGATGGTATCATCAGTTTGAAGATACCGGCTGCCTTTGTAAAGGGAAGAGCACAGGAATGACCAAGAGTTAGTGAAGAAACTGTTGAGCGAGTGAGAGATTCGTTCACTCGTAGCCCAAAGAAATCAGTCTGGAAGGCTAGTAGTGAATTACTAGTTCCTGTGTCGACTGTTTGGAAAGTTTTAAGAAAACGCATACAACTACGTCCTTACCGTTTATAGTTATTACAGGCTCCAAAGCTGGCAGACCATGGATTACGTGCAAACATCGCAAACGAAATGTGGTTCATGACGATGAAGATTTTCTGGATCATGTTGTCTTCAGTGATGAATCGACCTTCCACCTTAGTGGAGATGTTAACACTCGCAATGTGAACATCTGGGGCTCAGAAAATCCTCACGAGGTGGTACACATGCAACGAGATTCCCCTAAAGTGACTGTTTTTAGTGGCGTATTCTGGCGGAAAGTTTATGGGTCGTTCTGTTTTGGTGAACATACTTTAGCTGGCACTTCTTACCTTGATACACTAGAGCAATGGCTCTTCCCTCAGTTGGAAGAAGATAAGCCAGAAACTTCGTTTTCCAGCAAGATGGTGTTCCACCTCACTGGCATAGCGAAGTACACGATTGGTTGAACTTCAGTGTACCCAAGCCCTGGATAGGCTGTAAGGGGCCTAATGACAGGGCATGACCTCCACGATCACCCGACCTAACGTCATTCGATTTTTTCCTTTGGGGCTTCATCAAGGATCATGTTTACGTGCGTTCGCTACCAGCAGACCTCCCTGAATTAAGAAACTGGACTGAAGCAGCTGTTGCTACAATCACTGAAGACACACTTATCAATGTTTGGAAGAACTCGGCTATAGACGTGATGTGTGCCGTGTGACAAATGGTGCTCACATTGAACATTTATAAGGTTCTTGGTAAAACTGTTTGAGTCTGACATATCATTTATAATTGTAACTTTAATATAATAAATATTATAAAGCATTAATTCATTTAGAAACACCCTGTATATCTCCTCCTCTTGTGATTATTGAACAGAGTATCTGTTATTAGTAGCTGAAATTTATTACAGAACTCAATTAATCTTTCTCCTCTCTCAGTCCTTGTCCCAAGCCCATATTCTCCTCTAGTCTTTTCCTCTGCTCCTTCCCCTACAACTGCGTTCCAGTCCCCCATGACTATTAGATTTTCATCTCTCTTTATGTACTACGTTACCCTTTCAAAATCCTCTTATACTTTCTCTATCTTTTCATCTTCAGCTTGTGACGTCAGCATATTTACCTGAACTTGTCGATGTTCTCTTGCTGTCGATTCTGATAAGAACAACCCTATCACTGAACTGTTCACAATAACACACTCTATGCCCTACCTTCCTATTCATAACGAATACTGCTCCCATTATATGATTTTGTGCTGCTGTTGATATTACCCTATTTTCATACGACCAGAAATCGTTGTCTTCTTTCCATTTTGTTTCACTGACCCCTACTGTATCTATATTGAGCGTTTGCATTTATCTTTGCGGGTTACACGCCCCAACTCGTAGAACATTGGCCTTTCGTCGATTATTCAGTCTTCTTCTTGTGGTCACATCCACCCTGGCAGTCCCCTGCTGGAGATCCTAATGGGAGACTATTCGAGAATCTTTGCCAATGGAGAGATCATCATGATATGTGTCAGTAACAGGCCACGTGTCCCGTTGATACACGCTACGTGTCTTTAATGCAGTTGTACCCATAGCCTTCTCCATCCTCATGCCGTTAATCATTGCGGGTTCTTCCACCTCCAGGGGCAGTTTCCCTAGGACAACAGTGTGCCCTGAACATCTGTCAGCTCCTCCTTCCTCTTCGACAAACAGTTGACAGAATGAGAGTAACTTCTTATGCTGGAAGTCTTCGGCTGCCAAAGCGGATTATTAATCAATACTTAAGCAGTGGCGAGATTCGAACCCTGAGCCGAAAACATTTTTATTACTTATCTAAGACGCTATCCCTAGACCAAGGGCTATGCAGTTACAAAGTTTTATTGTATAAATGATAGGAGGAACTACGTGAAGACACCTTACTCTTTTGGCACTGTGTGCGACTCATGAAATTTTAAGGTATAGTGCACAGTATTTAGTGTGTGCGAGTGAGGACGACTACCAGTTTTAAAACGTTAAATCAAAAACACGTTCAGCCGTCTATATATCAAATTTTACTTTACTTGTGATTCCAGTTTTGGTGTTTCACTTTCCCATCTTCAGTCCCCCTGACAGATGTGTAGGAATCCAAACTCACATGCAATCGAAATAGGTCCCTTATATTCATTAACTGGTATCCATAGACAACCTGTTTAACTAGTAGACTACTTGTTTAACTACACTATCCAGACGTTCGCCAATTACAGGCATCAACTGCAGACTTTGATGGCACTTGGGATTTGATTCTTCCTGCCTGTTGGTCAGGGAGTCTAAACACGGCTTTGTAAAGCGCCGAAACCGGTCGCAGAGTAAAATAAAATTTGAAATATAGACGGCTGCTAATGTTCTCGTTTTGGCATTTTATGTTGGGCTGCCGAAGTCACTCAACCAACCTGTGTAAGGATGTACTTGCAGAACCTATCTGTTTTGGTACGATGCGCAAGCTCACGAATGGAATAGTGGCAAATGACATGTTCGCAAATGTGTGGACAGAAGTTAACGTTTTAATATATAAAGAATTCGTGAAGGTGGGTTTTGGGACAGTGATAGCACTGTGGAAGGCACTAAAGTGTTACTCAAAGCAGATCGTAATCTGTAGAATGTGCTGTGGAGTGACTTATGCGAACAATATCTGAACAGATGAACTTCGTGGTTGTATTGCAACAGGAAATAAGCAGGACAGAGGAATACCCTAGTGACACCTTGGGTACCAGACCGGTATTCAACGCGAGAGGTGTGGACCAAGACTTTTTTTGTTAAGACAAATTATTTTTGAACAGTTTTAAGTCTTGCGTGCGGTTCATTTTGTTAACTGTTGACATTCGTATGGTACTGGCTCTGAGCACTATGGGACTTAACAGCTGAGGTCATCAGTCTCCTAGAACTTACAACTACTTAAACCTAACTAACCTAAGGACATCACACACATCCATGCCCGAGGCAGGATTCGAACCTGCGACCGTAGCGGTCGCTCGGTTCCAGACTGAAACGCCTAGAACCGCTTGGGCACTCCTGGCCGGCCGTATGGTACTATCATTTGCCTGGGGCCAAGACTCCTTCATTCAGCTTTCACTAGCAGTTAAGTTCTTTTGATTTTAATGTTGTTGTTGTTGTGGTCCTCAGTCCAGAGACTGGTTTGATGCAGCTCTCCATTCTACTCTATCCTGTGCAAGCATCTTTATCTCCCAATACCTACTGCAACCTACATCCTTCTGAATCTGCTTTGCGTATTCGTCTCTTGGTCTCCCTATACGAGTATTACCCTCCGCGCTGCCCTCCAATACTAAATTGGTGATCCCTTGATGCCTCAGAACATGTCCTACCAACCGATCCCTTCTTCTAGTCAAGATGTGCCACAAATTTCTCTTTTCCCCAATTCTATTCAGTACCTCCTCATTAGTTATGTGATCTACCCATCTAATCTTCAGCATTCTTCTGTAGCACCACATTTCGAAAGCTTCTATTCTCTTCTTGTCCAAACTATTTATCGTCCACGTTTCACTTCCATACAGGGCCACCCTCCATACAAATACTTTCAGAAACGACTTCCTGACACTTATATCTATACTCGATGTTATCAAATTTCTCTTCTTCAGAAACGGTTTCCTTGCCATTGCCAGTCTACATTTTATATTCTCTCTACTTCCACCATAATCAGTTATTTTGCTCCCCAAATAGCAAAACTCATTAACTACTTTAAGTGTCTCATTTCCTAATCTAATTCCGGCAGCACCACCCGATTTAATTCGACTACATTGCATTAACCTCGTTTTGCTTTTGTTGACGTCCATCTTATATCCTCCTTTCAAGACACTGTCCATTCCGTTCAACTGCTCTTCCACGTCCTTTGCTGTCTCTCACAGAATTACAATGTCATCGGCGAACCTGAAAGTTTTTATTTCTTCTCCATGGATTTTAATACCTCCTCAGAATTTTTCTTTTGTTTCCTTTATTGCTTGCTCAATATACAGATAGAATAACATCGGAGATAGGCTACAACCCTGCCTCACTCCCTTCCCAACCATTGCTTCCCTTTCATGCCCCTCGACTCTTATAACTGCCATCAGGTTTCTGTACAAATTGCAAATAGCCTTTCGTTCCTTGTATTTTACCCCTTCCACCTTCATAATTTGATGGACAGTATTCCAGTCAACATTGTCTACAAATACTAGAAACGTAGGTTTGCCTTTTCATAATCTATTTTGTAAGATAAGTCGTAGGGGCGGTATTGCCTCACGTGTTTCATCATTTCTACGGAATCCAAACTGATCTTCCCCGATTCGGCTTCTACGTTTTTCCGTTCGTCTGTAAAGAATTCGTGCTAGGATTTTGCAACCGGGGCTTATTAAACTGATAGTTCAGTAATTTTTACATCTGTCAACACCTACTTTCTTGGGATTGGTATTATTATATCCTCCTTGAAGTCTTAGGGTATTTCGCCTGTCTCATACATCTTGCTCACCAAATGGTAGAGTTTTGTCAGGGCTGGCTCTCCCAAGGCTACCACTAGTTTTAATGGAACATTGTCTATTCCCAGGGCCTTGTTTCGGCTTAGGTCTTTCAGTGCTCTGTCAAGCTCTTCACGCAGTATCATATCTCCCATTTCATCTACATCCTCTTCCATTTTCATAATGCTGTCCTCAAATACATCACACTTGGACAGACCCTCTATATACTCCTTCTACCTTTCTGCTGTCTCTTCTTTGCTTAGAACTGTGCTTCCATCTGAGCTCCTGATATTCCTACAAGTGGTTCTCTTTTCTCCAAAATTCTCTTTAATATTCCTGTAGGCAGCATCTATCTTACACCTAGTAAGATATGCCTCTACATCCTTACATTTGTCCTCTAGCCATCCCTGCGTAGCCAATTTGCACTTCCTGTCGTTATCGTCTTTGAGACGTTTGTATTCCTTTTTGCCTGCTTCATTTACTGCATTTTTATATTTTCTCGTTTCATCAGTTAAACTCAATATTTCTTCTGTTACCCAAGGATGTCTACTAGCCTGAAAGGTCTCTGTTGGATTCCTTTCATGTTTAATTTCTCAAATTTGTTGTCTTTTAAGGAATAAATTCCTCTTCTAAATTTACTGTGGCGTTTCTGACTATCTGGGAGGAGACTGAGTAGTGGAACGTGTTACTTTTACACGTAAACAAGAACGATCTCTCACACTACTACACTTTAAAGCACAGTTTATATGTAATTCTTATATGTAATTCAGGTCACACAGTCTCATACGGAACCTACATCCGCTTTCTTTTATATACTGTGTATGATAAGATACTGTCATCCCCCTTCCCTTCTGTGTGAGAGGATGAATGATCAAATGTGTTTGTAGCTGCATGCTTGAGGGTAGCAGACAAGGCTGTCTGCTAGAGAACAGTAGGACCAACGTTGAAACAGGTAGCTACGGTTCCTAAAAGCAGAGAGGTTTCCATTCTTAGTATGGTCCGGTCCGTCCCCTGTCATGTTGGTATAGGAAGCTGCCCCTCTGGCGCCTTCCGTTGGTCTTTGTGAGCGACTCTCGGGAGCACGCTGGGTAGTTCAGTGGGAGTCTGGAAGTTGGAGAGTTGCAGCCGAGCAGTAGGCAGTTGGAGTCCAGTAGTAGCGCAGGGCAGTCCAGCAGTTGCAGTCTGGCGGTGCGAGCGTCTGAAGTGGTAAGATCTCCGGCCAAGCGCGTGTCTGTTAAGTCCATAGGACAATGGATTTGTTAAGTTCAGGTTAACTGAGAATTTAATCATTTTATTTCGGGTTAGCTTTAAAATAGCTAAGGTTATCTTTAATTGCAGCGGAGTGTAATTCTCGTGTCCAGTTCAGATTAATTGGCGGTAGTTGCTTTGTTATTACTTTGTGAGTAAAGTGGAACCACGTGTTGGTCAGTAACTCTAAGTAAGATCAGTCTTAAAGGCAAATGCTTGTGTGATTATAACGTATCGTCTTGAAAAGATTTTGAATATACCAACTTTTCTTTATGTTCAACCCACGTGGCGTGTACTTTGTGAGACCAGTACCACGTGCTTATATAACTGTTTGACCCATCAGGTTAGTAGTAAGACGTTAGTAACCAGTTCGAGGTTTTTCTTTTGTAATTTGCTTTTCGATCGAATGTATTTTTATTATCTAAATTATTGTGGAGTTATACGCTTTCTGTAAACCAAGTTGACCACGTGGAGCATGTGGTGTAATCACCAAAGTAGCCATCAGCTATTCTTCTTGGGAAGATTTCACAAAGATTTAATGTGAATTTAGTATACCAGTGTGTGGTAATTACATGACGGACAGGATTGTGCTTCGAACGGAAATTCTTTGGGTAAAAATTTGAATCTGTTTGTAGTGATTAACTTTCTCTTGCATGCGTTTCAATGTTCTTTGTGTGTTGTTTTATGAATGCAGTGTTGTATCCAGTCTCCCAATCTTGACTCCATATTTTATGTGTTCCGTAATATTCCAATCTCACAGTCTCACAATCGTAAATAAGGCACCAGCTCAGTTATAACTCACGTATAATATGCTGAAATTTCAATGAACAATCTTTAAAATAAATTTGCAAATATAAACTGATTTCTTTCTTTTTATTTAAATTCTCCTTTTCATATATAGATATATTACCGGTTGTTGTATGACTGTTAAAAATTATAATCAATGATAGTCTGATTGGTAATATGGTAAACTTAGACTAGTTACCTGCTGAAACAGTGGCCCAGTAAACGCACGGTTAACTTCTCCCCAGGCAGCTCAACTGCTTGTACCAGCTTTCACTTTCATTAGCACCGATCTCAGCATACCAAAATTCTTATTAAAACGTTTCACATGGCGACCCTGTTCTGTGATTCCGCTAGACTCTGGAATCTCTGAGACGTTAGATTGCAAGCGTTAAATAATCTTAATTTTTTTCCCTACAGCGCTCAAACAACTTTTGCGTTGTTTCCGAGCAGACGTTCAAAAGATTCACGGCGTTATTGATCGGCGTTGCGTTGTTTGTCTTGTTTTGTTTTCTATATTTGTGTGTTTTATATGTGTGTGTGTGTTTTTTTTTTCTCTCGCTTGTAAATTCCACTGTTTCGATCTAAGATAAAAATTTGTTTTGCGTGTGAAAAAGTGCGTACTAGGTTGAGTATCTTTCGTGTGACTGTCGTAAATTTTGGGGGACACATTTATTGTGATTAGTGTGTTGCGTACTGGGTGTAAACTGCACTAATGCTGACACGTAACCAAGCTAAAAGTAAGGGGTCCGACAACTTAAGCAACATGGACCAAGGGGATAATTTGATTTCCAATATTAACGCGTCGGGCGGTTCCGAAAATGCAATGGGGAATACTTCAGACGAAATGCAAAACAGCACGAACGGGGTCACATCAGAGCCAGAAATTAATTCGCCTCCAACTAAACAAATTGATTTGGCAGAATTCATGAAAGCCTTATTGCAACAAAATAAAGAAAACGCAGAGAAATCTGAAAAATCGATCCGCGAGCTAGGCGAACAAATAGACAAAAAATTAATCCAGCAGACAAATAAAGTTGACAAGTCGATGCAGAGAGTGTCCGATGATATCTCACAAAGAATAAACAATCTGGCAAGTGAAATAAAAAGTGACATTATGAAAGAATTAGGCCGTACATTTGAACAAATCGACGACCGTCTGCAAGCCCTAGAACAGAGCAAGCGGTGTGGCGAGGCCGAATCTAAAGAAAGCCAAGAACGGCTACTTAGGAATTTCCAAGAGCTGAGAGAACAATGCCAAAGAGATCGTCAGCAGGTACTGTCGAGGGTCCAAGAGGCTGAAACGCATTGTCCCACGGCCGTTAGCAACACAATAGCGGACAACAGTTTAGCGATCCACGCGTTGGAACAGCAGGTCGAACAATTGAAACAGACTGGGGCGGAGGACAAGAGACAAATAGATGAGAAGATCGCGGCATTAGCGGACATTGTAGGCACGATGAAGCTGACGGAAAGCGAGAACAATATCACACAGGTAGCGGCCGCAGAGACCGAAGAAGTGCGTTCGCTTCTTAAATTCCAGAAGGGACAGTTTGAAGTAAACAGACAGCACAAAGCTGTAACAGGCGATTTACAAGAACGCGTGGCGCATCTGGAAAACCGCATGGCGTGTGATTCCGAACTCGCCAATAGCAATAAAAATAGCCGTACGAACAGTGCAGAGAGGGACTCCGGCCACGAGGGAGATTGTGACGACAGGGAAGAATGTAATTTAAGGGGCAGACATGAGACAAATAGAAACATTCAAGGGCCTCGCCAGGAGGAAATGCGGGGATTTGATTTCAAACATTTCCTTACGGTAAGAAAATTTGAGATATTCCGTAATTCTCAAAAAGGCATACATCCACGAGCATGGCTCGAGCAATTTGAGTTCTGTCTTCCTCCCGACTGGGCAAGTTCACATAAAATAGAGTATATGTGTGGCTATTTGGAAGGCGAACCGGCGAGTCGTATGAGGTCGGCAGCGCGTCACTGCAACTCCACTCGGGAGTTTCGACAAGCCTTTCTCTCCGCCTATTGGTCGGAAGCGGCACAAGATAGGGTCAAACATGGCATAATTATGCTGCCAAATTTGAACCAGTCTGGTTTCGGCAGCCCTGCACGCCTATTCGACCACATGCTGCAGGCAAATCAATTTTTATACGACCCATACGGACCTGCGGAACTAATTAGGATATGCATCACCAAATTGCCGATGCACTTGCGGCACGTCATTCTTGCGGGACGATGCAAAGAGGACGTGGAAACGTTTAAAACGCTTCTCCAAGAGTTGGAATACAATACACCAGAATGCCCGCCTAATCAGGCACAAAGTTATTACGGGGCTCAGCAGCGCGATCGCAGTCGTGGCCGTATTACTAATCAACGGCGTGACTGGTCGTCGCGACGCGAACGAAACAATAATCGGGACAGGCCGTATAGAAACTGGGGTGACAGTCGCGAACACAGGTGGAACAACAGAAATGATAGAGGACGTAGACAAGATCGTGAACGCAACAGGTACGGCAACCAGAGTCGTTATTACGATGAACACGGTGGAAATAGGATTGTAGGCGGAGCACCACATGATGTCGAAATTCGGCCGGCCAACCCCAGACATAATCCAACAAATGGGAATGAACGAAACCGGCAATGACAAATGATCAGCCCAGAAGGCGCCAAATCGGAACAAATGAGCGACATGGCAAATGAGTACATAGGGTTTATAGAGAGGAGAATGAATTGTTTAAATTTATGGCGTAGGCATTTTGAATAATATGATGGTAAATATAGTGATAAAGATATTTTTATGTGATTGATTGAAGTGATGTTTTAATTGTTTTCTTTCCTTGTGCAATTAGGATTTAGTTTGATTCAAACGTAAAGATAAAAGGTTTCCTTGTGAACAAGTGAAATGCTTTTTTTTGTGTCAATTGAAAAGAGTCGCTCCTGAGAGAAGCAAGATCGTTGCTGAAATTGCAAGAACTCAGGGGAATATCCGATCTGTGGGTATTATGGGTCTGGCAAACCCAGGTCCCCAGCTGTTAGTAGCCTTGTTTCCGATTTTCTGCTTTCAGTGCTACTATCTACCTATTACTATCCTATATCTGTCAGTATAAATGAGGATCTCTTACTATAGTATGCGTGCTGTATGAATATTTTAAGATAGGAGAACTCTGAGAAAGGAATGAGTAAATCTGGAATCGTGAAAACAGGATGCGATAATACGATTGTTTAACCATTGGCTTCCCAATATGCGATGATATGTTAATATTGATGATATATGTTTTTTTTGTTCTTTATAGCTGAGTACGTAAAGTGTTGCCTGTGGATTGCGTAAGTAGATTGATTCCCTTCAAGGTGAAAGAAGAATTGTGGTTTGTGTAATTTACGTGGCCCTGAAATATTATTGTGGTAGTCAAATACGAGCAGTTTTTCAGCAAATAGAGAATGGAACGGAAATGTGGATCCTTTTTGTAGTCTTGATTGATGTTGAGCCAAAGCCTGAAAAATTATTCTGCGTGAATACTTGTCCTAGAAAAGCGACGTTTATGTGATTTTGCTGATGCTGTGAGCATTACAGCCTACTGTTTTCGCTGGTGCGGGATGCACTGCAGCTTATATGGTTTGTACTGAGGAAGTTTCCCTCTTGAAGGTAGAGGATGATTAAATAATTTTGATTATGGGAACGAAGGAAAGCTTGGTTTAAGGTAATAAGGATGAAGCAAAACATTGTCATTTATACTTCAGGAGGATTCGAATCTTTTGTGTCTGTTGTAAGTTCAAATATGTAAAGATGAAACTGTTTTACAGAATAGAGGTCACCACAATTTTGCTATTCATGAGAAATGAATCCAGAATAACCACCACAGGAGAAATAACTGATTTGAAGGCGAAAGGTAACGTAAAGAAGGAACGAAATCGAAGCAAAATGGGTAAGAAAATGTAATATAACCTGTATAATTAAAATATTTTACCTTCTCAGAGCCATCTGTGTGATTAAGTCTTGTAATAACGTAATTTTAGATGAAATTTTCTTACTGTTTTATGTGTGAATCTATGAGTATGACAAATGTATAATTGCGAGTCTCTTTTCAGGTGTGAGAACTGGTATAAATGTTTTTGCGTGTAAATAACCATTGTTCCTTTTAATGTGTATGTTTAAGGAAAGTCTCCATATTCATTATATGACAAGACATATGCGGCGAGCGTCAAGAAGAGGACGAAATAGAACAATGTGGTAGTGGTGTAAACACTTCGTTGAAGTAGCATTGAAGTGGCTTGTGGGATTAATTAGTAGTGGATAGAAGTAGAATTTAGAGTAATGCATGTTTACGGGTAGTTAGTTTGTAGAATAGACAACAGGTGTGCATGTGTGTGTGTGTGTGTGTAAATAACATGCGAACCCTATGCTGTCCTGACCTATACTTGCGCAAGGCATAACCCTATTCATTGTAGTGAATTAATAAGTGGCATCTGATTTATTAAAACACAAGTGAACCACATTAGTGATGTGGATTTAAATATTATATTGTCAGTTCATTTAATTTTTATTTTTACATTGTAAAGTCATTTCACTTTTATTTTTTATATTGTCAAGTCACTTAACTTTTAATTTTATATTGTCGATTCATCTAACTTTGTTCTTAAAAATTGTGTTAAAAATTGTGAAAGACAATACTAAGTGGTATTATGTATGACATTGTGTAATCACATAAGAATGATGAAAAATTTCTGTGAATGCAGTTGAGAACGTGAAAGCGAACCGGCAAAACTCTTAAGAGACAGCGGGAGCAGCCAGCTAGTTGTAAACTGGCGGGTTTCCCAGCGGGACACGCTGTCAGCCAGGCCACTTCGGGAGCGCGGCCGACAACAAAAGACCCTACGCCGCAAACACTTTCCCGTATACCTGCAGCTAATGGAGGGCCGCCCCGCGCGACCCTAGCTGAAGGGAATGACCTGAGATGGGCGAGCGGTCCACCGCGCGGAAATCCATCTCCTGGCAACGCACCTCACGCACGCGACCGTGACGAGACGGCTGCGGTGTAACAACACAAAGGGCGTGGAGCCTTTTGACAGGTACTGTCCAAAGAAACTTGCAGACGTCAACGACGCCTATCGACATTTCCTGACGGATGCCTACTGTCAAGCGACAGTAATTCATGGTTCGATGTTCTCTGGTCGCTAAGGGTGACACGAAGAAGAGCCATTGAAGTGTCATCCTTGCCCAGGAATATCAACCTGGCATGTCAATCGAGGATACTGCACGAATTTGACAATACAAACATGGAACAAAATCGAGATGTACGTGACACAAGAGAAACTTCATGAGAGGGCAGAGATGGCGGGATTGCACGCAACAGATGGACAAAAATCCCTACTGACAGCTGCGGCGACGAACCCCCTCCCCCTCCCCTTATATTGTGCCACGGAACAGTGGAACTAGTGAGTGTATCAGTGAACAGTGATTATACGGTTCTTAGTTCAATGCATATACGTGTGTTTCTGTCACAGAAACTTTGACTCGTGTGTTTTGCAGGGACTCGATTTATTGGTGTTTATTAAACTCTGACTCTTGTATTTTGCAGGTGTTCTATATTTTTTTAAAAACTTTGGCTATTGTATTTTGCAGGTGTCTTATTTATTGGTGTTTTGTTTTAGATTTTGACTATTGTACTGTTTTATTGATCAATGTTTGTTCTTGTGTTAGGTATTAGATCTGTGATATTTTGTTTCGAAAATTCATTGCTGTGGCACTGCTTCCTTTATGAGTCAGATAGCTATTCATTCTCATTGGACGGTGATCGATTAGCCTTTGCATGGGGCATATTTATTGTGAGGAACCCCTTAAGGGTAACAATCACACAATTATTGTACTTTCAGTATAATGACACAGTGCTCATTGTTTGCTAACTAACTGAAATATTGTAGAGTGATTAAATTAGTGCCACATAGTTAGGTTAATCCTACAGATTATTAGTTTTATAAGATATAGAATTTTTTTGCGATAACCACTTAGTAAAACATGTTTTTTTTTTGTCGATTTTTTGCCTTTTGCGAATTGTGCATTGTAATGTTCTACTTTATGATACTGATGTTATTTGATGTTCTTTTTTTTAATTGCTGTGGCACCTTTGCTATTTTCATAAATTTTGCCTGTTAATAAACAGTCATAAATTTGCCTGTGATCAGTTGGCTCTTGCAATGAGCAAATACTGGTGAACTCCATAAGGGTAACAACCAGAAATTGTTTTCATATTAATGACACAGGAACCATTGTTTTTACTTGCTGACCGATTTAGGTCTACATGATCTTTTAAATAGGTGTCACAGATTGTGTGTTTTTATTTTTTTTTCTTTAAAATTGGTAGATTGTAAAGATGTTTGAAATTATTGTGTTTTAGCAAGTAGCTGGTGACCTTTTGCCTTTTTCTTTACACTTTTGGTTTAAGTAGGGTGTGAGAAGCCTGCTTGGGAATGTCCTAGCATGGCCAGAAAATTCCCTGCACAGTCTTTTCCCGGAGCGTTGGGGTTATGAAAGGTCTCTGTTGGATTCCTTTCATGTTTAATTTCTCAAATTTGTTGTCTTTTAAGGAATAAATTCCTCTTCTAAATTTACTGTGGCGTTTCTGACTATCTGGGAGGAGACTGAGTAGTGGAACGTGTTACTTTTACACGTAAACAAGAACGATCTCTCACACTACTACACTTTAAAGCACAGTTTATATGTAATTCTTATATGTAATTCAGGTCACACAGTCTCATACGGAACCTACATCCGCTTTCTTTTATATACTGTGTATGATAAGATACTGTCATCCCCCTTCCCTTCTGTGTGAGAGGATGAATGATCAAATGTGTTTGTAGCTGCATGCTTGAGGGTAGCAGACAAGGCTGTCTGCTAGAGAACAGTAGGACCAACGTTGAAACAGGTAGCTACGGTTCCTAAAAGCAGAGAGGTTTCCATTCTTAGTATGGTCCGGTCCGTCCCCTGTCATGTTGGTATAGGAAGCTGCCCCTCTGGCGCCTTCCGTTGGTCTTTGTGAGCGACTCTCGGGAGCACGCTGGGTAGTTCAGTGGGAGTCTGGAAGTTGGAGAGTTGCAGCCGAGCAGTAGGCAGTTGGAGTCCAGTAGTAGCGCAGGGCAGTCCAGCAGTTGCAGTCTGGCGGTGCGAGCGTCTGAAGTGGTAAGATCTCCGGCCAAGCGCGTGTCTGTTAAGTCCATAGGACAATGGATTTGTTAAGTTCAGGTTAACTGAGAATTTAATCATTTTATTTCGGGTTAGCTTTAAAATAGCTAAGGTTATCTTTAATTGCAGCGGAGTGTAATTCTCGTGTCCAGTTCAGATTAATTGGCGGTAGTTGCTTTGTTATTACTTTGTGAGTAAAGTGGAACCACGTGTTGGTCAGTAACTCTAAGTAAGATCAGTCTTAAAGGCAAATGCTTGTGTGATTATAACGTATCGTCTTGAAAAGATTTTGAATATACCAACTTTTCTTTATGTTCAACCCACGTGGCGTGTACTTTGTGAGACCAGTACCACGTGCTTATATAACTGTTTGACCCATCAGGTTAGTAGTAAGACGTTAGTAACCAGTTCGAGGTTTTTCTTTTGTAATTTGCTTTTCGATCGAATGTATTTTTATTATCTAAATTATTGTGGAGTTATACGCTTTCTGTAAACCAAGTTGACCACGTGGAGCATGTGGTGTAATCACCAAAGTAGCCATCAGCTATTCTTCTTGGGAAGATTTCACAAAGATTTAATGTGAATTTAGTATACCAGTGTGTGGTAATTACATGACGGACAGGATTGTGCTTCGAACGGAAATTCTTTGGGTAAAAATTTGAATCTGTTTGTAGTGATTAACTTTCTCTTGCATGCGTTTCAATGTTCTTTGTGTGTTGTTTTATGAATGCAGTGTTGTATCCAGTCTCCCAATCTTGACTCCATATTTTATGTGTTCCGTAATATTCCAATCTCACAGTCTCACAATCGTAAATAAGGCACCAGCTCAGTTATAACTCACGTATAATATGCTGAAATTTCAATGAACAATCTTTAAAATAAATTTGCAAATATAAACTGATTTCTTTCTTTTTATTTAAATTCTCCTTTTCATATATAGATATATTACCGGTTGTTGTATGACTGTTAAAAATTATAATCAATGATAGTCTGATTGGTAATATGGTAAACTTAGACTAGTTACCTGCTGAAACAGTGGCCCAGTAAACGCACGGTTAACTTCTCCCCAGGCAGCTCAACTGCTTGTAACCGCTTTCATGGTCTAATTAGCACCCGATTTCAGCATACCAAATTCAAGTCACAATCTTACGCAATTCAGCAAAGCAAATTAGAGTTACAATCTTTCAAGCCCTCGTCTTTTTACCTACTCGATCCTCTGCTGTCTTCACTATTTCATGCCTCAAAGTTACCCATTCTTCTTCTACTGTATTTCTTTTCCCCATTCCTGTCAATCATTACCTAATGTTCTCCCTGAAACTCTCGACAACCTCTGGTTCTGTCAGTTTATCCAGATCACACCTTTTTAAAGTCCCACCTTTTTGCAGTTTCTTCAGTTTCAATCTACAGTTCATAACCAATAGATTGTGGTCAGAAACACATCTGCCCCTGGAAATGTCTTACAATTTAAAACCTGGTTCCTAAATCTCTGTCTTACCTTTATATAATCTATCAGATACCTTCGAGTATCTCCAGGCCTTTTCCATGTATACAACCTTCTGCCATAATTCTTGAACCAAATGTTAGCTATGATTAAGTTATGCTCTGTGCATAATTCTACCAGGCGGCTTCCTCTTGCATTTCTTACCCCCATTCCATATTCACCTACTATGTTTCCTTATCTTCCTTTCCGAATATCGAATTCCAGTCACCCATGACTATTAAATTTTCGTCTCTCTTCACTATCTGAATAATGTAAAGGATGAGCCAGACAATAAGGGATTTTACTTTATTATATGAGCCTCAAACCGGTAACTTCATTTTTCCATTACGGCCAAGCCACAGCCGGCAGTGTTAGCTGCCTGTAAATTCTTTCGTCCCACGGTCTAGTAACAGGAAGTCAGCACCGAGGAAGGGCACCTTGATCACGCGCCTCTCTCATGTGCTTACGAGGTAACGCCGCCCCAGGCGTCGCTTAGCAGGCAACGCTCTGGAAAGTTCCATGCCGCCCGCACGGTTTGCTCGGTCCTGACCAATCAGGGTGGAGGAAGCCGCGTGGTGCGTCGAATATACCCGGCCGCCCGTCGCCGGGCCCGCTCTCTTGTATTCTTACTCACCCGCGAGTCGGATGCGCGCCCTGTAATATTGAACATCTTCCGCTTCTCCCAGTGCTGCGGCACTGTGGACTTAGTTTTGGCAGACAACCACTTTCGGTAGCTACGCGAACAATGTTCGCCAAGTTATAAGCTCTGGCTCACCCTCACCTCCCTAGGCCTATGTAGCCCCTTTTCATCATGCTTTGGCCAATAAATGGCCTTTCTCTAAAATTTACACTATTATTCCATAACGCCCACCACCTGCCCATACCCGCCATCCTGTACAATTGGTGTCAGAAGTGGGATGCGTTCCCGTAGTGACTTTGTCGCTACACAAAATTTTTCCCGGCGAGACGCCGTGAACTTCGCGCATGGAATGCGCCAACCGGCCGCCACGTTTGCTCCACGTGGGCCGTGGCTGCCCCACTAAACACGCACAGGGCGCGCGCTGCAGCGAGGCAGCCCACGCTAGTCAGCCACGTGAGCCGGACGCCGCCGCGCTGCCCGCTGCCTGAGTTCGAGGGGCCTGCGCTGCGCTGCGCGACCGGCCGGGCCGCCGTCATCCGCCGCCGTCATCCGCCACGCCGCCGCCGCCCGCCGCTGTCACCGACGCGCCAGGGGCCTGCCGCCATCGCCGACCGGCCGAGCCAGCGCCGTCCGCCGCCAACACATCTGCCGCCGCTCGAGGGTCCGGACGCCGCCGCTGCCGCCCGCCGACCAGCGACCACCGCCGCCGCAGCCACTGCACCACGCCGTCGCCGCCACCACTGCGTCGCACCGCCTCCATCGCCATGTAAGTCGCCGCGATGCTTACAACTATAGCTTCGACGATCTTCCGCCGCTGGATTGAGAATCTTTGTGGCCGTCCTTTTTTTGTAACAATCATTACTGTTTTCTGGTCACTAGCGTCCCATAAAATTGTAAACATGCCGATAGGGACACGAGCGACGGAACGGGATACCCCTGTAGAGGCACCTGTCTCGCAAGACCCGCTCGAGGCCATAAATGCACAAATGCGCCAGTTATTCGCACAAAATCAGGAGCTACTTGAGCAAAACCGCGTCTTGAAACAGACGCTGGAAGCTAGTGCGCGAACTTCCATACCTGTGGCTAGCTCCGCCCCTGTAACAAATGTTCATACAGAAGCAACTAACAGTAATTCTGTCTCTAACACAAACGCCACAATTTCTGCTAACATGGCGACTGTAAGCAATTTTCCTGCGGCTGATTTCATTCCCACGTTTTCTGGGAAGTCCCACGAAAATGTGGCTATGTTCTTACAAAATATTCGTGATGTGGGTCGCACGTGTGCCTGGCCGGATGATCTATTGGTCAATGTAGCCAGGCTCAAGTTGACAGGGGAAGCCCGAATGTTCATAGAAACGGTGGACGAATTGCGTGACACGCACGAATTTGAAGTATTGGCCCGCGGATTGACTACGCGTTATTCCGATACCAGAGGTACCGCATATTACAGAGATCAATTATCAACCCTTAGGCAGAAGCCTAATGAGGATTTTGATGCCTTTGCACATCGCATACGAGCAGTGTCTTGTCGTACCTATAAGCTAGGCGAAAATGCCAGTGAAAACAGAATTTTGCGCTCAGAAGCCGAAGCGCGTGCAATTGATGCATTTGTCCGCGGTATTGACCCCCGCATCGGAGGAGAAGTCAAAGCAGCCTCCCCCACTTCTCTGTTTGAAGCTGTTCGTTTGGCAATGCTTCGCGAAGAGGTGTTGCGTTTTTGCGCTGCCACCCCGCGCCCATCGGACCCAGTACCGGTCCCAGCAAAAGAAGTATTTTGTCAGCGTTGTGGGAAGTCCAACCATACGGCAATGCGCTGTCGCGCGCCGTATTGCACTATTTGCCAGACAGTAGGTCATGCTAAAAATGTTTGCCCCACAAAGTCACCATTTTCTAATCAGATGCGCGGCCACCGCCGCAACGCGGGGTCGAATCAGGGAAACGCTTGGGGGGCAGGTTCCGCCACCCACCCGCGCCCACGACAAAAATAATACACCCGGTTAGGACCGAAAAATGTAAAGAGGTGGAACACGTTAGTCTATTTGGCGTACTCGGGAACAAATTAGTTAGAATTTTAGTTGATACTGGTGCTCAAGTTAGTGTATTGTTTGTGGAGAAAAATGATCGAAGGGTGTTACAGCCACCCCGGTACCATATCAGTGGCCTTGGAGAGGAAGTAATTGTCCCTGCAGGTTCGTGTGTAGTGAATCTGCAAATAGACGAGGGTAAATACAGTCAGAGGATGGAAGTAGTAAGGCTAAAGAAGGGTGAATTTGACATCATACTAGGGAATGACTTCTTGCACCGTTATCAGGGGATAGTGGATTATCGAACGCGAACTGTGCAGTTCGGCGAAGCAATTCACCGATTTGGCAGTGCGCACACCCGTCAGACGCGAGGGAGCTGCGAAAGGCGCCGTTCACAGTCTCCCATAAAACCGCAGATGTGGGCGATAAAAACCACTGACCCTGTGAGGATAAAAGGCGGAAGTGGAAAGATTCTCTGGATAGATGTCAAAAATCAAGAACAGCCCAAGACAGACATTCTGGTTGACCCGCTCACCCAGAATGATGTTTTAGATCGTCAGTCAGTACATATAAAGAGAAGTATCTGCCGACCGGAGAGGAGACAGAAGGGTTTTGCGATACCAGTAAGTATAGATAATTTTGGTGTAGAAGATGTTGTGATACCGAAGGGTACTATTGTTGCCAGTGGTCAGGAAATTTTTGAGGAAATAAGAGGAGCTGAGAAGCAGCGAAATAAAGATAAGAAAGGAAGGAAAAGAAAGAAATGTTCAGTTAGAGAAGTGCGATATGTCGCGTCGACGATAAGGAGTCAGTTAGCAGAGAAGTTAGGTCATTTAAACAGTGAGGAGAAAAGGATGTTGCAGCCGGTATTAGAGGAATTTTCGTGGTTATTTGAAGAGAGGCAGTTTCTACCGGCTACGGATTTGGTTCAGCACGAAATTCCGACCGGAGAAGCTCGGCCTATTAGGCCAGTAGTTCCACCCATACAAGCAAGAAAGAAGGTAATACAACCGCCTAGACAGCAACGTAGATATGCTCTAAGGTCAAACCCCTATAATTTGCGTGCCAGAAAGTAGGTCTGAAATGGTATGTAAACAGTTGGAAAAGTCCTGCATGCAGCAAGAGAATCAATTGACGGAAAACACCGTCGTTACTATACATTTATTGAAGTTGTGCATGTTAATTATAAGTAGACATAAGAATTGGCAACTGTTGGTAACTGGTAATAGAATTTATGACGTCACATGTTAATGGAAGTGATTGAAGTTATGTGATCATTTTGTCTTGTCATTTAACGTCTCCAGTAATGTTATCGTAGCAGTCGAGAATTAAAAACACAACCATTTTTTAATCATGGAATTAAGGGGAAAGTTGTCCTTGTCAAAAGAACACGTAGAGAAAGAATCAGTTAATCTAGAATATATCAAAGGGATTCACATTTCACCTGTTAATTTAGTGAATAGTGCACGAACACAGCTGCTAAAGCTTTACCATAAAAACATGATAGTAACACGCCTTCGTAACTACCAGTAGATCAGTGACTACATGCTGCCGTCTACCTGTCCTTTGAAATACGCCCAATTCCATGTATGTTTTGCTAAATGATCCCACAACGATAATAACAAGAATAAGTATGTCCAAGTTAAACAACAAATAGGTTACTCTAAAGTAAAAGGAGTCTTCCTCAAGTGCTATTTTATTGTTTTCATGATGCGATGTGAACAGACAACAAGGTAAGTTTTTTTGGTACCACGTATTTCTGTATATTAAATGCCACGGAAGGAGTCGCGTAAATACCGCCGCTGTTGTCTACAGCTGTTCACATGCGGCGAGTCCCGCCCCTACCTGTCAGCTGGCGACGCGGCCCCCTTCCCTTCCCTCTCATCGGCCTGCCGAGAGAGCGACCATTGCAGTTCCCCCCTCCCCACCCAACTCCTCTGTCTTTGGCGCTTCCAGCATCTGCACCTTTCCCCTCACCCCTCCCCCCCCCCCCCCCCGGCCCATCGCCCAGCACGCCACGTGCGTCAGCCACGCTACACCTTCGTACATTCGTACGTTGCAGTTTAAACAGCAAACCTAAAGGGATAGTTATAGAAATAAATTCACCAGCTTAATATTGCCCTACAGAATTTACTAGCCTGATCTAAGATGGGGATCTATTTGTGTTGTCGGAGAGAGAACTTTTTCCTGGTACGCATTGTGGAAACTATCAGGATTAGAAAACATTGGAATTTCAGATCAATCTTCGGCTATGTTGTGTCACTACCACGGTTAATAAACGGGTCTATATGGCGTCAAGAAAACCGGCACTTGCCGCTATATATGTCCTGTAAACGACCGTTGTGTGGGAAACGCGTTAGCCAAGGAGTTGGGTTTGGAATGCCATCGCAAAATACAGTTTATCTAGAAGCCTAACACCTGCCAGTTACCTAAATTTTAGAAGAACAGAGTGTTTAAGTAAAATAATTGGAACCCGATAGTTTTGTGACTAACGATTGAAGTTATTAGAGTCCCTTAGAAAAGAACATCCCCCATGCATAACTGTCGTGAACAACATAAGATAATTCTGGAAGGAAATTTAGTGACAGTACCGAGAGACTAAACTCCACGCGTAGTAAGAGGACGGACCCAGCGTGGACGCCAGTTATGCCGCCGAGCCAGTGAAACCGGACGCAGCCGTACTGTCAGCTGTACTGTCAGCAACTTACAATCTCACAAGCGCGACGCCTGTCGCACCTTAGCACCTCAAGCTGCACTGAATCTCAACACAGAAATACTTAACCATTGTATAACGAACCCTATGAATAACTTTATGCACATTCTCAATAGTAAGGAACATACTTTGCTCCCTACACACTCTTTATATGACAAATGAACTCTAATTTTATTAAAAACCAAAGCACCGACAGGTATGTCATATCGACGTCTTCGAGATGCAACCAGCTTCGTCGAGCCGCCAATATTGATTATATGGAAGCAGGTAAGTGAGAGAATTAACAAAAGGATCAACAATCATATCCTTGAACGATTGACTGGGTGACTGATAATCACAAATATTTGCAAAAACAAATCAACACAGGAAACGGTTTATCACACGTTTAATAATTATTGGTCTGTTTATTGAAGGAGACACAAAACCACTTTTCCTCAGAATTTTGTTAAAGGAAGTATCAACGTGACATTACACTATTCCACAGCATTACACACAACATTGCCATTACGTAAAGACAGTTTTCTTCTAGGTAAAAGTACCAAAGACTATTAGTTGGTATAGAGACACAAACGAGAGCATAAAGGAATACCAAGGGATGCTTACATTCATTTTGCTACGAAATGTAACTGGAGGATAAGGAAGTTTTGTTTGAAAGAAATAATATTTTGAACTTTTACTTTTGTTGCGGTTTTGCCATGTCTTGTATCACTATGACGAGTTGCCAATTACTTATGTCAAATTACATATGTCTAATTACTTGTGTCCAATTACTTAAGTCCAAGTATTATCTTATTGTTGTTCATTTTGACTGTTTTATTACTACCTATTTAGAGAATTTTGCTAAAGTTTGGCCAGCACCAGTAATTTAGTATTTGTATCAACCTAGTATTTCCATGTGTCGCTGTGTTACTATACTGATGAGGATAATCATTTTGTAAGATTTCAAGTATGCTAGAGTAAGTTCCCGAGTACTGCCAATTATTTGTTTAATAATAATGATGTCTTAGGTGATAAATTGCTTTGGAAGAGTAATTTAGGATGTAACTATGCTTTATTTTCATTTGTATTTGAATGTTTATTTGGAGGGACATACCACATGCCTACTCCCGTGATAGATAACGTAAACAGAGTGAATCATACCCCCAGAACGAGCAAGTTTTGGCTATATACCTAGTCTGTTGGATGAACAAGAGAACCACAACCCGCAAGGGCACGTACCTTACGTGACGCGGCTGGCACCCGCGCGGTCCCTTAGCTGTCTGTGTCGTTCCTTCACTTTTCCGTTTCGCGACATAGTCCATCCTACCCACTTTCATCTTTCAATTATCAACAGAACAACACATGAAGAGTCATGCACCACCCGCGAGGGCACGTACCTGACGTGACGCGGTTGGCACCCGCGCGGTCCCTCAGCTGTCTGTGTCGTTCCTTCACTTTTCCGTTTCGCGACATAGTCCATCCTACCCACTTTCATCTTTCAATTATCAACAGAACAACACATGAAGAGTCATGCACCACCCGCGAGGGCACGTACCTGACGTGACGCGGTTGGCACCCGCGCGGTCCCTCAGCTGTCTGTGTCGTTCCTTCACTTTTCCGTTTCGCGACATAGTCCATCCTACCCACTTTCATCTTTCAATTATCAACAGAACAACACATGAAGAGTCATGCACCACCCGCGAGGGCACGTACCTGACGTGACGCGGTTGGCACCCGCGCGGTCCCTCAGCTGTCTGTGTCGTTTCCTCACTTTTCCGTTTCGCGACATAGTCTGTTCTACCCACTTTCATCTTTCAATTATCAACAGAACAACACATGAAGAGTCATGCACCACCCGCATGGGCACGTACCTTACGTGACGCGGCTGGCACCCGCGCGGACCCTCAGCTGTCTGTGTCGTTTCTTCTCTTTTCCGTTTCGCGACATAGTCCAACCTACTCACTTTCATCTTTCCTCTCTCAACACAACACATGAAGAGTCATGCACCACCCGCAAGGGCACGTACCTTACGTGACGCGGCTGGCACCCGCGCGGTCCCTTAGCTGTCTGTGTCGTTCCTTCACTTTTCCGTTTCGCGGCATAGTCCGTTCTACCCACTTTCATCTTTCAATTATCAACAGAACAACACATGAAGAGTCATGCACCACCCGCAAGGGCACGTACCTTACGTGACGCAGCTGGCACCCGCGCGGTCCCTTAGCTGTCTGTGTCGTTCCTTCACTTTTCCGTTTCGCGGCATAGTCCGTTCTACCCACTTTCATCTTTCAATAATCAACAGAACAACACATGAAGAGTTATGCACAACCCGCAAGGGCACGTACCTTACGTGACGCGGCTGGCACCCGCGCGGTCTCTTAGCTGTCTGTGTCGTTTCTTCACTTTTCCGTTTCGCGACATAGTCCATCCTACCCACTCTCATCTTTCCTCTCTCAACACAACACATGAAAAGTCATGCACAACCCGCGAGGGCACGTATCTTACGTGACGCGGCTGGCACCCGCGCGGTCCCTCAGCTGTCTGTGTCGTTTCTTCACTTTTCCGTTTCGCGACATAGTTCATCCTACCCACTTTCATCTGTCAACTTTCAACAGACACAGAACTATTCAGCCCAGACTTTGATCTTCCATCTCGAAGAAGAGTTCACGAGAACAGTGTTCCGTGCTCTCTGACGACAGCTGATCAGGCAACGTCAGACGCGAACCGCGTCTAGCCCGCAGCTAAACGCCAGTAAGCGGAAATCTCTGTTCAAAACCTTGAGCCTTCTTTGTTTCCCCATTGTATTTTCCGAAGGAAAACCGATTATTGAAGTAGTAGCATTTAACTGTATGACGTGTCCCAGGACACTGCGATACAAGCAAGGATAGACGGAGTTTTAAGCAACCAGCTGGGCCCGAGGAGGCCAGCACTACGGAGTTACAGAGACGGCGAGTTTAGTCGCAAAATGTTGAGAGGATGAAGACGGTGAATTTTGTCGCACAGTAAAGTTTTTTTTTTTTATGTGAGAGAAGTCGAGTTTGTAGAAGAAGTATGAAGTAGCTATCTTGGAGTCGCAGCATTGTCATGTACACAGTTAAGTAGGCGATAACGTCGTGTCAACGATGCGCCATGCACTATATCTTCATAAAGGAAATGTCCTTCAGAAATTACGCTCAACTTAGTCTTTTCTAATTCAATTCCTTACGCTTTCCGTTTCCACTATGGAAATCTCTAGATTCCCTTCGAGTTTTATTTTTCTCCTCTTGTTAGCAACAGCCTTTACATCCAACGACACAATCTACGCCCCACCTGCACCAAACTGGTGTAACTTTTTTTTCTCAGTTTCACTTGATGGTGTTTTGCAAATATATTGACGCATGAGAAACTTCCTCTCACATTGTGAACGTTATTGCAGTTAGATAGTCAGCCCACAGTTACATGTAACTTTGTTTGTTTAGTGATATGGTATATACAACAATTTAATATGATACTTGTGTACCTTTTATATTTTCATGTTTTTGTAACAATTATGTTTGGGCTAAAATGGATTTCATAGGACCTATGTTACGGGGTTGTGACGTATCTGTCACTTATGAAGTAATTTACTATGGCATAATGTAATTTTAAACAGAACCCGCTGTAACAACGCATCTAGCGTGATTTCACGAGTAATTCCACTTCTATTTTGTTGGTCATCGTTGAGTAAACCAAATCGATTGCGCGCATCTATTCCCTTTTATTCAGTAACAGTATACCCCTTTTGTGACATTAATATTTGTCACTTCTCATTTTGGAGCACATAAATAAGCTCCTCGGGCGCAGGAGCCCGAGAACATGTAGAGAGTGTGTAAAGTACAGACAGCGCAGTGGACAGCATCGGTATCTCTCTCTCTCGCTCTTACACCTGACGCTTGCTTCCTGCGCAGAGCACGTGCTCCCTGCGTACGGCATTTGACAGTCGTAGCCTTCTCGGCTTCGCTTCTCAGCTGCCGCGTGCAGATCTGACGCCGCGCTGGCCCTGGAAATTATCTGCCGCGCTTGTTTCTGACGTAGCGCGAGATTCGGCCTTGTAGTCAGCTGTCACTCTGACGTAGGCTCCGTGCAGATCTTCCGCAAACGGTTCCTGTTGGAACACCACTTATAACCTTTTATACCTCTACGGCTTACTCACTTAGTATTCGCGCCAATTATGTTTTTTATACCTGGGAGCTTTTTCGTGATTCCCTGCTTTATCTAAGAAATCAAATAATCACCTCCAATTGTCAATTGATGACTTTCTAAAACATTGAAAAAGGACAAATTTCTTACGTTCGCCTGTTGGCACACTTGAATGAATGGCAAACAGCCACAAACTAAACTAAACAAAAAAGAGAAAACAAGAACCTATCAGGCATGTGCCCTCCCTTAGTTTTAAGAATGAAACAGAGATATCAGTTAATGTGGAAAAACTAGCGTAGTGTAGTGAAGTGTTCCCTTAGTGATAACTCCCTTTTCAACTGTGTTTTGAAACATGTGGACCTCCCCTCATATCCCCCTACCCTGCGCTGAGTTGCAGTGCACGGACCTGGCCACGGCCACGCCCCCTACCCGCCGGCAGCCTGCGCGCTGCCCGCTGAGGACAACATACCACGCCGCCTCGTGCCACTCGCCCTCGCCGAGACTCATCAGTGGTGATATGTTTAAATTTTCAACTTATTCCAACAATAGAAAAAAAAGACATTTTTACTTTCACTTAGCAACAAGAACACTTGACATGTTTATCTAATTCACACTGCTATGTTTTGTCCTAATTTTGTTTTGATATTCTATGATATTTTATGATGTTCTGATGTTTTACAATGTTTTGATGTTTTATGATGATTCTTGTATACACACAATATTGTTGACATGTGTAAGTCCCCTTGCGACCCTTAGGAGGTCTTTAGAGTCTCTACACCCTCCCGTAGATTAAGACCCCTGCCGTCTTCCGTGAGGGCCATTCGTAATCAAGTGATGTTCACTTTCTTTTGCAAGATAAATTTGTTTACATTCAAATAATAATTACATTGAGCGAATTCACGTACTTTCTCCACTCCCACGGAAGGGGGAGGAATGTAAAGGATGAGCCAGACAATAAGGGATTTTACTTTATTATATGAGCCTCAAACCGGTAACTTCATTTTTCCATTACGGCCAAGCCACGGCCGGCAGTGTTAGCTGCCTGTAAATTCTTTCGTCCCACGGTCTAGTAACAGGAAGTCAGCACCGAGGAAGGGCACCTTGATCACGCGCCTCTCTCATGTGCTTACGAGGTAACGCCGCCCCAGGCGTCGCTTAGCAGGCAACGCTCTGGAAAGTTCCATGCCGCCCGCACGGTTTGCTCGGTCCTGACCAATCAGGGTGGAGGAAGCCGCGTGGTGCGTCGAATATACCCGGCCGCCCGTCGCCGGGCCCGCTCTCTTGTATTCTTACTCACCCGCGAGTCGGATGCGCGCCCTGTAGTATTGAACATCTTCCGCTTCTCCCAGTGCTGCGGCACTGTGGACTTAGTTTTGGCAGACAACCACTTTCGGTAGCTACGCGAACAATGTTCGCCAAGTTATAAGCTCTGGCTCACCCTCACCTCCCTAGGCCTATGTAGCCCCTTTCATCATGCTTTAGCCAATAAATGGCCTTTCTCTAAAATTTACACTATTATTCCATAACGCCCACCGCCTGCCCATACCCGCCATCCTGTACAATAATTTCTATTATCTCATCATTAATTACATCAGTCTTTTCGTCATCTGCGGGGCTAGTTGGCATATTAACTTGTACTACTGTAGTAGGCGTGGACTTCATGTCTATTTGCGTGCACTATGCTGTTTGTAATAGCTTTCCCGCACTCCTATTTTTCATTGATTATTATACCTACTTCTTCATTACCTCTATTTAATTTTGTATTTATAACCCTATATTCACCTGACCAGTAGTCTTGTTCCTCCTGCCACCGAACTTCACGAATTACCACTATGTCTAACTTTAACCTATCCATTTCCCTTTTTAAATATTCTAACCTACCTGCCCGATTAAGGGATCTGACATTCCACGCTCCAATACGTAGAGCTCCAGTTTTCTTTCTCCTGATAACGATGTCCTCCTGAGTAGTCCCCGCCCGGAGATCCGAATGGCGGACTATTTTACCTCAGGAATATTTTACCCAAGAAGACGCCATCATCATTTAACCATACAGTAAAGCTGCATGCCCTCGGGAAAAATTACGGCTGTAATTTCCCCCTACTGATACAGGATATTTTAGCCTATATACGCTGGGGTGTGGGCATTCAGCCACAACGAATGGTCTATGGTAAAATTCGAGGAGCCCATTTACCCATCTGCTTCATGAGATTTTTCTTTGGTTTGCACTAAGACGCGGTCCCCAAACTTAACAGTTTTACAACACCCATCATGTAGGTTTTTCTTTCATTTGCCATCTTATGAGCGTTCACTGCCTCCTCTTTATCGGTTGCCTTTAGTGGCCGACCTGGTGGAAAATCCACCTCAGTAAGAACTTCGGCTTTTTTCCTGTCATTATTTCTAATAACACGTACCGAGACCCATTACTCTTAACGCTATTTAGTAAGCAGTCAAATAATTTGATAAGTTCCGTCCACATAGAATGCTTGTAGATTGGATGAGCTCTTCACAGGCGGCCGATTTCTCGAAAATAGCGTTCACACGGTTTACTCGCCGGATGGTATACCGATATCTTTGTGTTTGATGCATTGATTATCCATGAAACTGTTCCACATTTTAGACCTAAACTGTGATCCTTTGGCAGACAACAGCCCCTCTGGTTTTATTACTTTAGTAAAGAACTCTTCTTTCAGTTTGGCGATCAGAGTTTTGCTGTTAGCCTTTTCTATCGGATACAATTTGTTGAACTTTGAAAATGCGTAAACAACAAAATATGTATACTTCATAGCAGTATGAGGATTTGGGAGTGGCCAGAAACTGTCCAGCACCAGTATTTCGGAAACTTTTCTGGGATAATACTCTGCATTCCCCTCAGCCCTACCATACAAAATCGTTTTCATTGGTTTCACTTTCATTACTGTACTTGTTACTATAGACTAGTGCTTCGTTGTAATTTGTTATACATTCTACCTCCACCAATTTCAGATCCACCTCCACCGCTCTTCTGGTTACGGAATCTTTCAACTAACATAAATTCATTTCATCACTCACTTCTCTTTCTCCAAATAAACTCTCCAGCCTCATTTCATCATTATCGAATCTCTCTACCAACATTATAGTATTTAATGGTCCCTCTTTACGGTTGCGCTGAATTTTCTTTTTATTTCGTATAATCTCCATCTCCAACATTTGTAACTTATTTGCCGACTTTTCGAGATCCACAGAATTTTTTAAATGAGGTGTCCCTTTCAACGCCGGTCTATTTGTCCGTCTTCGGACGTAAGATGCGGTAGTCTCTGGTTCCCCGATATCGTATTGTGGTGTCGCATTTCATGAGGATCCTGCCCTTCAAATATTCGTTCCCGACTTTTATTTCCGTTACGAAATTTCCCCTTTCAACTTTATTATTACCTTGACAATCATTTCTGTTGTAATTATTATGACTATTATCTTGGGGCTTTTGTCTCGCGTCAAGCGGGGTCGGCCATGTTACTACTGATTTGGCAGTGTTAGTTGCAGAAGGTGGCGGAATGTCCTTCCTGCCGCCACCCCGAACACCCCGAGAAGCAATTAGTGTACCCCAGCTGTATGCGTCTAGTGTAAGCCATGGAATAGTGCTAACTGTTTCAAATGTCTGCGATTCGTGTAACTGAGAAGGAACGTGGGGACTACCCTAGTATTCACCTAGCGTGTTGTGGAAAACGGCCTAAAAACCACATCCAGTCTGGCCGGCGTACCTGTCCTCGTCGTTCATCTCCCGGGCAGATCGTTACAATTATTATGATTATTATGGATCTTAATACTGTAACCGTAGTGTAACCATTTGTCTGTCCGCTATCCACATTATGTGGTTTCAGTTTCAACGACTGATCATGTCTCTGAATGAAATCTAAAACTTCATGGATGGAATTTGTAAGACTATAATGTTTATGTAAGCGTCCCTTGGGCGTCGTAATCTCCGAAAACACGCACAGCGAACGATTAATACTCATCAACACGTAGTTCACGCACACAAAAATCCCACGTCGACCCATTCACTCTGAATTCTCATTTGCTTCCCTTCACTCCAGAATTGTTTTCAGGAACAAACACCTCATACGTAGTAAATGGAGCACTTTAAATCTGTCAATGACTGTGCATTTCCCTCAAGACGTCTTTTACCGAATTTAATTTTTGCCTCTTCCGCCATCCCTCTCACAAAACCATTTCTAGATGCAGCAATGAAATGAAATGAGTGGTACTTCCCATCGTCTCAAAACACTTTGTCGTATCCGAATTACCCCATGGAACACCCATCACATCAGTAGCCTGATTCGCTGCCAAAGCATTTAATTCCGCCCGTACATCGTTAATCTTCTGTTGCCACTGCAAAATTATGTTATTTATCTCTGCTCAAAACTGTAGTCTATTTTTCACGATATCTCTTTCACACTCTATAATTTTAAAATACAAACTGTTAATAGACTTAGTGATCACTTCCAAAAGTACATTTCGCATCAGCACACAATTCTTAACATCGGCATCAAGCTTGTGATGTACCTTTTCCAACTTGTCACCGAAATCAACAATTCAAAAATGTCATGAGCACAATGGAAGTATAACAGGTCAGTGTTGAACAATTTTTATATATTGGTACGCTGCCACTTACTCGACTTGTACTGCCTGATTGATTGAGTGAGCGAGGTCATCAGGCCCCGTACTGCTTGCTGTCGTATCATAGCAAAGCGCCTCCTAAACAGCCATGGCTTCATCTTCTTTAGAAGCTGGTGGGACCATAGGGACTTCCAGCAATTGTTCCAGGACTTGAAATGTTACTAATACTGTCAATCGACCTGCCTTTCTACGGTCACAGCTTCGAATCCTGCCTCGGGCAAAGATGTGTGTGATGTCAGATTAGTTAGGTTTAAGTAGTTCTGAGTTCTAGGGGACTGATGACCTCAGAAGTTAAGTCCCATAGCAAGCAGTAAGGGAAACAAAATAAAAATTCGGAGTATGTATTAAAATCCATGGAGAAGAAATAAAAACTTTGAGGTGTGCCTACGACATTGTAATTCTGTCAGAGACAGCAAAGGACTTGGAAGAGCTGTTGAACGGAATGGATAGTGTCTTGAAAGGAGGATATAAGATGAACATCAACAAAAGCAAAACGAGGTTAATGGAATGTAGTCCAATGAAGTCGAGTGATGCTGAGGGAATTAGATTAGGAAATGAGACACTTAAAGTAGTAAAGGAGTTTTGCTATTCTGGGAGCAAAATAACTGATGATGGTCGAAGTAGAGAGGATACAAAATGTAGACTGGCAATGGCAAGGAAAGCGTTTCTGAAGAAGAGAAATTTGTTAACATCGAGTATAGATTTAAATGTCAGGAAGTCGTTTCTTAAGGTATTTGTGTGGTGTGTAGCCATGTATGGAAGTGAAACATGGACGATAAATAGTTTGGACAAGAAGAGAATAGAAGTTTTCGAAATGTGGAGCTACAGAAGAATGCTGAAGATTAGGTTCGTAGATCACATAACTAATGAGGAGGTATTGAATAGAATTGGGGAGAAGAGGAGTTTGTGGCACAACTTGACAAGAAGAAGGGACCAGTTGGTAGGACATGTTCTGAGGCTTCCAGGGATCACAAATTTAGCATTGGAGGGCAGCGTGGAGGGTAAAAATCGTAGAGGGAGGCCAAGAGATGAATACGCAAAGCAGATTCAGAAGGATGTAGGTTGCAGTAAGTACTGGGAGATGAAGAAGCTTGCACAGGGTAGAGTAGCAGGGAGAGCTGCATCAAACCAGTCTCAGGAGTGAAGACCACAACGACAACAACAACAACAATAACGTTAGGTAGTGACCGTGAGCACCATCTGAAGCTTGGAGAATTGACACTTCCAAATCTAGCGTCCACGTCAAGACTACAGCATAACTAAGTATATCTCTGTCAACCGGTCGACTGCTAGTCTAGAAACCAAGGATATGAAAACAATCCTCTCTGCTGCCAATTCTGAATGGGAAAGCCATCGAAACGTACTCGACTTCCAGTCGAAAAGTTTTCTTGTATTTCCCCTAACAGAGCACCTGATAACAAAACGTTCTCACTCTCTTTCGCAAAAAAGAGCCGTTCTTATTTTTCGAAGGTCACAAAACCTTAACCATACCCAGTACCGTACCCAATGAAGTCAGCATCAACTGTTGACACTTTTGGGAAAATGGCATCCGATTCCCTACTTGCCTTTTTCCGGCAAAGGGCGTCCGTCCCCCACTGACACAACTTCTTCAAGCACCAGCAGCCATCGTTCTTCCCATTGCTTTCGGCAGTTCTCGGGTCCACAAACTCTGTGCCCTTGCAACAGGACGTCGCACACCAGCCTCTTACAAACTGTAACCGACGTTCCACAAGTTTTGCACTCTCACGAGCCAAACAAAATCTTACTCCTCTCTCTCTCTCTCTGTCTCTCTCCAAATACCTTCTCACCGTTTTTTATTACCAGCGTCTGGCTTGTGGCCAGCAAGCACGACATGAAGCCGAATACCTGAATAGGATTACACGCAAAGAAATGCACAGGCCATGCGTAGTCGCAGCTTTCTCATTAGTGAACATTTGTAAGGGGTATTCAGCGCCGCTTGCCCGCCAGCTACCTCTGCGGTTTCTCCGTAAAGCCAGTGTATCGCGCCACGATGCCGCCGACCTACAGTAGCAGTTGCCCCGCGAGCTTCTGACGTCTTGGCCGGCAGCTTGAGGGTGTATCTTTGCACCGTGGCGACGTTATTTAGATCTCATAATAAGATGTCCCAGGTAACATATCCTCAGTCCCTGGCTGCCAAATGGTCCTCAGACGGATGGCTCACTAAGCCAAGACTTGGCCAGATACTCCTGCCAAGTACTGAATTTAAACGGTAAGTTAACCAGATTTATTTTTTAGATGATTGTTTTGATATCTGCAACCATCAGTATCGTACATTTTGACGTCCAAGAGTGAAATTCAAATGAAGGGACCAAACTAAGTGTTCTTGTTGACCGATGAATAATTAACGATAATTAGAAAGAAACAGCAGTGCTGCACCAGCCTGACGCATTTCAGAGTGAAAACGTGAGAATATTTTCAGAATGTTTCAAATCGTGTATCTGAAGCGAGACGTTGTTACCAGCCCGGTGTTCACATAGTCGTCTCAGAACTACACCTAGACAGGCGATCGTCGTTAATTACCTCGGCGGGTTCGACCCAGGGCCTGCGAGCCTCCGTGAATCCCTAAAGCAACGTGCTGCCGAGCGCGGCTATTTGCGAAGGTCACACAGACATTTGTAGGAACAAACGAATGGAGCACGTTCAGTACAATGAAAGAAACAAATAATTGTAGTTAACGTACGTCTGGAAATCGTTTCCCTGGGACGACGTATTAAGACTGGGTGCAAGAATAGGTGAACACCTTGTAACAGTCCCCGAGGATCCAAGTTGCAGATATACACGTGAGGGTAAATACATTCAGCTGTTACACAGGGCCACCACTCATGTGAAGACAGACCTCAACACGTCTCCTCATCGACACCCATAGACCTTAATAATCTGAGGCGTTTTCTGGGTACAATGATAAACATCCCCTATACGTTTCCAGAGTTCATCGACTTTATTAACATGGCTGGAATACAATACATACTGCAGTACTCTCATACAAAAAAGGAAAAAAAATTCAACGTGGTACTTGGGAGGCCACAATATGGGCAAGGTGCGACCGATATACGCTTTTTATCAATACTCAGGTATCCGATAGACCAAATTAAAAAAAAAAATTGTTTTAAACAAATCAATCCTAAAATTTTAATTTAAGATGGCTGAAGGCCTTATCTTAAAAATATTTCACGTAGAAGCTCGGCTGAAAGCCACACGCTGGACATTGAACCACTCAGGACTTAAGGCCTGGATAACAAGAATTTCAGATAGAACAAACTTCCCAAATTTAGTTTTAAACCAATGAATCTTCAAATTTTTATTTAAGTCGGCTGAATGCCTTGTTTTAAAATTAAAACAAACTAATTTAATAGACAGCTGAAGGCCTCGCACAGTACTTCACAGTAAAACGAAAATCACAATCCAAAACCAACCGAACAGTGGTGCTCAGAAGTGTTCCAAGGGTCGGCCTGATGAAGTAGCTCTAACGTAAGGTGAGGTGAGACAGGCAGCCAAGAGTAATGTTAAATAATCGGATGGCAACCCGACCCAGGGACGGCTGGAGGACCGACCAACAACCTAATCAATTCCATTCCACCCCACCAATGGCAGGACAACGGAATGTATCAGGATGAAGATACCAGCATCACTACATCTTCAAAATTGACATCTAAAAACCGCCAAGGCACACTAACCACTCTAGGAAAAAAATATGAACAAATAACTAAAAGGCTGTCGAACTACACGCCGTTCTGGACACTTCAATTCACTTCACTTCACTGATAAGTAACAACCAATTTAATAGTTAAAGACCATACAGGAAGACAGCTGCAAAATTTAGCCGACTCCAACACACCATACGTTACTGGTAGCCGGAACGGCTCAGGAAACAGCAACCGGCAATGAACGAAGAGATGTCACAGCAGTTGAGGTTTCCTAACGGGTTAATTGATCACTCAACTTCAGTGTCCAGGTTCGGTGGGCAACGAACTTTGTAGCTCTCGCAGCTAGCGCCTAACAATCCGACTGCGCGTGCACGTTGCCAGCCTGACCACGCGCTGTGGAGACTTCGTCGCTGTTCTTTCCCAACCAACCGACTGCTAAACACATCACCACACGGAAAAATAGCGGTCACACCAAAGATAGTACAGCAGTAATAGAATCGATAAGCGCTGCTGCTGCCACTGACAGAGGCAATTCATCAACTCGTTATGGTAGTAACTCAGGGAGAAATAAGACGCCACTTAACAAAACCCAAAGAACAAACGGCATAAACGCGAGCTGGCCACGGCTCAGTGAGTGAAGCATTATATGAAAAACACTGACAAGAAGAAACGACAGAATCATAGAACATCTGTTAAGACGTCATGGGATAATTCCCATGGTACTAAAGGGTGCTGTAGAGGGCAAAACTGTAGAGGAAACAGCTACTGGACTACATCCATTAAGTAATTGTTGATGTACATTGCCAATGCTACTCTGAGATAAAGAGTCATATCAAAATGAGTCAGCAACAGCAATGGAGCAGATGCTCCGTCGTACCTAAGTGCGAGCTCGCCATCCACCACAGTGTTGTACAACATTGAATCCCTCTTGAGTGTGGTGATGGAAATAATTAGAGCTCTTTTACGTGTGGAGGTAAAACACTAGTACATCCTCAGTGCCCGATGCATCAAAGATCTTTCATGTCCTGTTACAAATGAGTGTGCTTGAGCTGGAACACATTTCTGGCCACAGCTCCACAGGACCTTTTTTGTTACTTATTCTCTCAGGGATAGTTTCCAGCAGTTTCTCCAAATTTAGAAAAATCATTTTCTATGAATTTCAGATGAAGCGCTGCATTCCACTGTAAGAAAACACCATACAACACATTTGTAATTATTGGGAGGAATTTAAGAAACAAAAAGGTCCTATTACACCACCCAGCGTGACCGAGGCCTCTTCCCAGCAGATACGGATGCGTTGGTCATTGCTTGTATGGAACTTCAACAGTTACGGTCAAACTGTACAGTTAACCATGGTAGCTGTTTTCCTGCATTTTGGTAACGACTGTCTTGGATGCAGTGGCGGATACAGAAAAACCTCAAGGAGTTGGCGCCAAAGATATATTGAGCCACCGTTACTTTTGCCGTAATAGAAAATAATCAAGTCACCTGCAAAGCTTAAGAAAGTTTCATTTAAACGGATGATAGACATACACAAATGCCGGCCGAAGTGGCCGTGCGGTTAAAGGCGCTGCAGTCTGGAACCGCAAGACCGCTACGGTCGCAGGTTCGAATCCTGCCTCGGGCATGGATGTTTGTGATGTCCTTAGGTTTGTTAGGTTTAACTAGTTCTAAGTTCTAGGGGACTAATGACCTCAGCAGTTGAGTCCCATAGTGCTCAGAGCCATTTGAACATACACAAATGCAACACTAGTACACTCAGCATTAAAACACATACGGTCACACTCTGTTTATTTTTAATATCATTAAGCACAACACTGACTGATGTCCTTGGTAATAGCTAATGTTCGCAGCTCTTCACGTTTTATCACTTCCAAGTTATTGCGACGATTGTAGCTTTCAAACTTACTACCTGGCAGTGACTTTTCCACCCTAACATATGTGGTTCGGTTGTTTCGAGAATATTCGCTGCCAGAATGTTCACTTCCACACTTTTATGGAGCGTGAACAAATACCTACTGTGAAAGCGACAAGCCAGTATGTGGGGCGGCGAGTTTGTTTGGATTTGAAAATTATTGTTGTTGCTGTATAAATGTTTGTATGTTGAATCAGTTTCTAGCTTTTAGAATGTTGTTAATGCTGTATTTCGCCGTTCTCAACACTGGCTCTCTAATTCCTTTGTAGCCCCCAGAAAGTGATTTAACAAAACGTGAAGCCTGTAATTAGAGTTCCTAGTGCGCACTTCAGATGAGAATATAATTATAGCTGCAGCTTATAGCTCTGAGGAATTAGGAGATTGTCCGGGATTTCTAATCAAAAACGATTTTCCAAAATAGTTGAGTATATTCTCAAAGTCACAAATAAAAAACACAAGTATCCCTACAACCTAACTAACAGAGCAGTTCAGAGTCTAATGCGCTGATGCAACTATAAATGTCCGAATTAAATGTTGAAATGAATGCTCGCCATAATTTGATGAAAATATTTCATCAAACGCCACGCTAAATATTTGGTAGAATGTCTGTCCCGCGACGGCACGTGAAAATACGACAATACGCAAACTGAAGCTAGATAATGAAAATCACTTGAAATGATTTCATGGTTACGTGCATCTCGAGTAACTGAATACGGCACCCGAGGCTGTTAGTAGCAGTGATATCGACGCGACGCGACTGCCGACACAGATGGCGTGTCACTCAGTGTCTGGAGAGAACTGGGGCCTTGCTTCCTCGCGCAGCGTTCTTATATATAAAGCCGCGGTGCGGACGGCTAAGGGAACGCCTGATCAAATCGGCTCTCCCGACTAGCCGCTGGGCTAGTAACGCACCACATCAAGTTACATAATAAATTATAGCTTCTTTCGCTGATGGCCGATGAAGCTCTTAATTTAACTGTACATTCAGCACGCAGGTAAGTATTGATAATAAAATTTTGACGTGGCTAAGTTAAGTATTTTTGGCGAGAGAATTAATTTAATTGCCCTGCACGCAGTAGATGAGCTCTGAACTGGTCCTTTTGAGATCCGTTATCGCTATAATTTTATAGGTATTCAAAAGAAACTTTTCACATCTTCATAGTCAAAGCGGACCCCCAACCTATTTAAATCTAAACATCGTAGCCTTAATTACTAGCCTACTTAATCTATCTTGCTTCCTTCAGTTTTTAGACGAAAACCACAAAATCATGAATCTCCACTAAAATCTGAATTTGTGAAATCCAAGGCACTGTTTTTATTAAATCATTATGAAAGATGAATCTAAATATAAATTTTGAAGTCTCTAGCTCTTTTCTGTTGCGCCAATGATTTTTTCAGAAAAACGTCCAAATTTCGGAAACGGCTTAAGTTATCGAACTGATATTCAACACACATTAATTTAGTATTATTTCTGACATGCTAGAAAAGTTTGAGGTCATTTGCTTGATTTTTAAGGTATTGCGCAACATTTATGACGTCAGAGCTAGTTACAGCAGACTGGCTGGCACACAATTGAAAACTGATGTGAATTTACTACAGAGTGAGTAGGCTGCTTCCCTACAAGTACATAGTTTACGAGGTATAATAGTTTCCAATGATGACGTCATCGTGCAATTTACGTGTGCAGAATTTTTATTGTCGATTCCGTTTCTTTCTAGTGCATTCAATAGAGGGCCTACATAGTAACAATGCGTTTTTACGAATCTTCTCGAAAGTCCCTATTATTGGAGATTTACGCATCAATAGTTCCCCATACCTAACTCGTATTATGAGTCAGGTATGGGAAACTATTGTTACGTTATGTGTAAAAATATGGTTGCGAGTCTAGTAACAATATTTTTAGTGGGAAATTACTTTGAATTACTGTTGTTAATGAAACTTCCTGGCAGATTAAAACTGTGTGCCCGACCGAGACTCGAACTCGGGACCTTTGCCTTTCGCGGGAAAGTGCTCTACCAACTGAGCCACCGAAGCACGACTCACGCCCTGTACTCACAGCTTTACCTCTGCCAGTACCTCGTCTCCTACCTTCCAAACTTTACAGAAGCTCTCCTGCGAACCTTGCAGAACTAGCACTCCTGAAAGAAAGGATATTTCGGAGACATGGCTTAGCCAACAGCCTGGGGTCCCGAGTTCGAGTCTCGGTCGGGCACACAGTTTTAATCTGCCAGGAAGTTTCATGTCAGCGCACACGCCGCTGCAGAGTGAAAATCTCATTCTGGAAACATCCCCCAGGCTGTGGCTAAGCCATGTCTCCGCAATATCCTTTCTTTCAGGAGTGCTAGTTCTGCAAGGTTCGCAGGAGAGCTTCTGTAAAGTTTGGAAGGTAGGAGACGAGGTACTGGCAGAAGTAAAGCTGTGATTACCGGGCGTGAGTCGTGCTTCGGTAGCTCAGTTGGTAGAGCACTTGCCCGCGAAAGGCAAAGGTCCCGAGTTCGAGTCTCGGTCGGGCACACAGTTTTAATCTGCCAGGAAGTTTCATGTCAGCGTACACTCCGCTGCAGAGAGAAAATCTCATTCTACTGTTATTAATACTTCACAATCAATATATCACTCTCACTCTTAACTAATCTTCACACTTGCAGTTGCTAAGACTAGGACTTTTTATTTATTCTTCGGTCGTAATATTCGGCTTCTGAATGTGAACTAGCCTCCTTTTCGGCGATTAGACCATAATTTATAGCGCTACATATCGAAGGTTTTCTGTACAAGAAAACAGTAGAATATTCGCAACTTTTCTTGAACAAATGCTAGACAGAATAACGTATCGAGATCACCAGAAAGGCGCAACTTTGCTACTAGGTACATCTTAGCTATCTATGTGCCGGACGGGAAACGTATAAAATACGATGACGCGGACGCGCGTGCTACGTAGCAAAGTACAACTACTCGTTAACTCTATTCACCGAGTCGACTGACGAAAGAAACTAATGAATAGCGTGTGGCCTGATTGGTGGGGGCAGGGGGCAGCGCGGGTAGCAGTGGGGTGGCCCCGCAAGGGTGAGGGGGGGGGGGCGGCGGGGAAGGTGCTACTGCTTGGACGTCTACCTGAAAGTCTCATCTCATGTATTTCAATATAATGGTATGCTTCCCTTCATCAAAAATTGTTTTATTCTTCAATATTGTACTTTTAGAACTTACTTTCGTAAGAGATTTGCGTTTCTGTGAAACATTGTAGCATAATATCAATTACTTTGTTCATAATATTTTACCTGACGGAATAAATCAGAAATACGTAGTAAAATTGGGTTAACAGCTTCAGGGAAAATCAATGACCGTTTGTAACCAGCAACACAACTTTCCAAAATGCTTTCAAGAAATTATACTCTTAATGGTTTCATCCCTCCATAAAACCTTGTAGTCTGATTCAGAATGGCCTGCAGGTCGTGTTCAGGTATACTTGCTGGTTCCATGAAGATGGGTAAATGTATCAGTTCTCTGCCGACTGACCTCCTCTGCTGCAAGAACCAAGGAAAGGAAGAACTGTTTAGTAAAGATGTGCACCTTAAGAGCTCGGAACACTTTCTATTGAAGAGTTGTGTTTCACAGTAACAAAGATGAGCAAATGCTCGCAAGACCTAAGGTATCTTCCCTTCAGAGTCCATGTTTACCAATTTATTTTAGTCATACTCTGCATTACAAGAGGTCCAGTGCCTGAGGTATTAGCATTATTTTCACTTATAACCTTCGATTCAATTGTTTCGCCCGCATCTCGTGGTCGTGCGGTAGCGTTCTCGCTTCCCACGCCCGGGTTTCCGTGTTCGATTCCCGGCGGGGTCAGGGATTTTCTCTGCCTCGTGATGGCTGGGTGTTGTGTGATGTCCTTAGGTTAGTTAGGTTTAAGTAGTTCTACGTTCTAGGGGACTGATGACCATAGATGTTAAGTCCCATAGTGCTCAGAGCCATTTGAACCATTTTCAATTGTTTCCACACGAGGGTAACTTACCTGAAATTGATACATTTACCCTCCTCCGTGATGAAAGTTCGTAACTCCATCACTGAATCAACCTGCCTATGGAGAAGTTATGTAATACACCTTTACGGTCCGCCCCCGGTAGCTGAGTGGTCAGCGCGACAGGATGTCAATCCTAAGGACACGGGTGCGATTCCCGTCTGGGTCGGAGATTTTCTCCGTTCAAGGACTGGGTGTTGTGTTGTCCTACTCATCGTCATTTCATCCCCATCGACGCGCAAGCCGCCGAAGTGGCGTCAAATCGAAAGACTTGCACCAGGCTGGCGGTCTACCCGACGGGAGGCCCTAGTCACACGACATTATTATTATTACAGCTTTACTATATCTGCTAATATGAGAAAGATAATGACTTTCAAAGGAAAGTATCCAAGTCAGATCGAAAATAACAGTAGATGAGAGAATGTTACAAGTATCGCACTTCAGCTATGTAGGATGTGATGATGAGTTTTAACTATGACAAAGACATTGAGGAGACGGTTGATAAATATCAGGCTATCTGTGGAACAATTGGAAGAATATTACGAAGAAAAACAAGAAGAGAAACACAAATAAAATTTTATTAATTACGGCAGTAAATACTCTTGGATATGGTTCCGAAACATTGGCAGTAATAAAACCACAAACATCACAGTTACAACTAGCAGAGGTCAAGTTCATGAAAATACGTAAAAGGCTCTATTAAGTGGATAAAATAAAATTCAAATTTAAAAATCTTTTCAGTTAATGAGAAGCTAGGAGAGAACATACTGAAAAGGAAGGATGATGTTCGTAGAGTGAGAGGAAACAGATTGCAAAAATAAGTGATTACATCATTTAATCGAAGGAGATGATGATGTTATTTTGCGCGACATGGAGAACAAATGTGGAAAGGATAGGAGTGCCCAGTGATACAAGTATCAGTGTGGCTCGGATGCAGCGTAGCGCCTGCGGCGTTCCGCGGCACTCTGTGGTGTTCTGTGACGTTCTGCGCTGCACAGCCAGGCGGGCCTTTGTTGGCCGTCGGCGACACCAGCTGCCATTGTCTGCGCGAGCTCAGCTGAAACGGGAACGCAGGGGGAAGCGGACCGCGGCGCGTCTTATCGAGCGCCCCCTGCTATCTGCCGGCGTCTTTCAAAGAGTTGACCTCTGCGCTTATAGGACGCCGTATCTCTCTTCCTTCTTTTCAGCTCCGCTGCTACACTTGAAAAGATTCTTATCCGAATCCGTGTCCCCGTTTGTCCTGTGAATAGGGACGGGCAAACGATAACACGTAATTGCTGTTTTGAACTACCTAGCTGTACATCAGTAGGCTTTTCATAATGTGGCGAAAGTAGGCACTTCCCAGTTCCAACGTAGACATGTTGTGAATGTAACGGTAGCAATTTCGTGCGTCATTGAGGTTCAAACTCGACTTCGAATTTTGTCGTAGGAGTGAATTTAGCTTAGGCTCTAAAAACAACAGTTAATTTCCTGCAGAAAGAACCACGGGTACAGATGTGACGTCAAACTAGTATACGCTGCTCCCTATAATTTCTTCGTGCTACAATTTCATTCACTGGATAAAAGCCTTTACTCTATTCCAAATTAAAAAAGTTCCATGGTTGTTTCTATACTCAGAGGAAAAGCTGTACAACTGATAAAACCAGTAAGCTTATGAACTATAGAAAAGCAAGTACTTCAGGCAGATGTAAAGGAAACACAGAAATCACTGGGTTGCACCTACAAACTAGAGGAACAATTCATATGATAGCAGATTCTTGTACGTTTCTGTTTGAGGTTCGTCATTCAAGCATAGGATGTTGATCAGTATGGATATAAAAAATTGATAAATGTGTGTATGTTCCCCATCTCCTCCTATACCACTGGATCGATATCAACCAAATTTGGCCACTGGATCGATTTCAACCAAATTTGGTAAACATACTACCCATTGTCAAGAATCAAACAGGGTTAGGACAAGTAGCACCTTATTCCCATAAGTGCGGGGATGAGGGTGAAAAAGTTTGGTAATGTCTGACATCTAGGGTACCCTTCATTACTGGAATGTTGTGTAGGTAATATCAGACGGCGTTCCAAAGAATATATGTGCATACTGGCACTGCTAAACAGAGATGGGGGACAGAGTTGGATTGCCAGAAGGTAGAGGATGCCATGGACAGGGAAAAGGGAGGAGGAGACTTAAACGGGAGTAGAAGAGAAGGGAGGTATGGCCAGACAGAAAATGGGGAAGCGAGATGGGTTAATAGAAAAATTCTGAAATCGCGACCCACTGATGTCATTTCTCAACACTGACTCTCCTCTCTTACAGGAGTGCTACGTACCACAAGACTGAAGGAGGCAGAAGCTATTACTAGGGCGGCCGGCTCTACGGTTTTCTGGAACAGAGAATATGCCATAAAAAGAACCAAAAATTATTCAAAGAACTTCATAACGTATGGAACCAAAATGAACCTTAAGACAGCTGTAATTAGTGATTTCTTTATTATCACAACAAGTTTCGTTGCACTAAAACAGTATACTCAGGTGAAAACGATGTCCCGTTAGCGCACCAAGATGCCCCTAAGGTTCGTAGTCAAAAAACAAACCTCTGGAGACGGTAAGTCGTCGAAATAAATAAAACAGGACATCGGGGCGAATACGCGGTGGCGCATCAGTCGTAACTGCAAGGGCACAGCAAGGAAGGCGGTCGGTTGACATAAATACTGTTTCTAATCGACGACGAGTGTGACAGTGATGATACGTGGTAGCGTGTAACAGGTGTAGGTGAAACTAAGGTTGAATGTTTTTGCCGACTACCCGATATCCATGTGACAGCTCTAGAGTCGTTCAAAGAAAATCTACAGCCAGCAGCACGTGAATATCTTTCATTTCTAGTTGGAGGCGACTTTCATCTACCGAGTATCGGCTGATGTCTATGAATTCACTGCGGGGGGGGGGGGGGAGGGGGGGGCTACAGACAGATGGTAGTCCGAAATAATTTTGAATACGTTTTCTGAAAATTGTTTTGAGCAGGTAGTTCAGCAGCCCATATACAGTGAAAATATCTTAGACCTTGTAGCTACAAACAGGCTGGACATTATCACAACGTCAGTATGTGAACGGAGATTAGTGATCATGATGTCATTGTAGCAACTATGGTTAAGAAAGTTCATCAGTCTAGAAGGCTAGGAGAGTGGTTTTGCTAGAAAGAGCAGATAGTCAGTTGATCGTAGTCTGGAGCCATCTGTGGCTATTAAATGGCTTAATGATGGAAAAAACCACCGTGCTTTAATGATGAAATTTGGAAAATGCTTAGGGAGCAGAGGTTATTGCACTCTCGGTTCAAAAGAGAACGCACAAATCATGACAAGCAAGGTTCAGAAGAGATCCGTGCGCCTGTGAAAAGGTGTGTGCGCGAACCATACAACTACCACAGTCATATCTTAACCGAAGATTTTGTAGAGAACACTAGAAAATCCTCGTCCTATGCAAAATCGCTAAACGAGTCTAAGGCTTCCATCCAGTTCCTTGCTGACAGTCTGGTGTGGCCGCTGAAGATATCAAAACGAAAGCTAGACTTCTAAATTTCGCATTCAAGCAGGAGAACTGTGCAAAATCATCACAATTTCACCATCGGATGGACTCCCGTACGGGCGACATAGTAATAAGCATCCCTTGGATAGAGAAACAACTGAAAGAGTAGAAAACAAGGAGATTGGTAGGTCCGGATAGAATCCCAATTCGGTTTTACAAGGCATTGGTCCCTTACCCAGCTTACATTTATTGCGAGTGTTTTAGTCAACACCAAGTTCAAAGTGACTGGAAAAAGTGCAGGCGACTCCTGTATATAAGAAGGGTAAATGAACGGACCCGTAAAATTACGGACAAATATCCATAACTTCGGTTTCCTGCAGAATCCTTGAACATATTCTCAATTCGATTATAACAAATTTTCTTGAGACTCAATATCTTATGACCACTAATCAGTTTGATTCTGAAAGCATCGCTCGTGCATAACTCCGCTTACCCTTTTCTCACTTGATATACTGCGGACTATTGTTGAAAAGCAACAGACAGATTCCAAATTTCTAGAACCGGAAAGCATTTGACACGTCGGATCTTGACGAAGGTACGAGAACATGGAGTAGATTCACTGATATGTGAGTGGCTCGATGACTTTTTAAGTTATCGTATGTTGTCAACAGCGAGTGATCATCAGAGACAGTGGTACCGTCAAGAACGCCCCAGGGAAATGAGATAGGACGGCTGTTGTTCTCTATATACATAAATGATTTGGTGGACAGGGTGGGCAGCAATCTGCGGTTGTTTGCTGATGATTCTGTAGCGTACGGTAAGATTTCGAGTTGACTGACTCTAGGAGAATACAACATGCCTTAGACAAAATTTCTAGTTGATGTGATGAATAGCAGCTAGCTCTAATAGTGGAGAAAAGAAAGTTAATGCGGATGAATAGGAAAAACAAACCCGTAATGTTCGCATACTGCATTAGTAGTGTCGTGCTTGACACAGTCAAGTCGTTTAAATATCTGGGCGTAGCGCTGCAAAGCGATATGAAATGGAGCGAGTATGAGAGGACTGTGGTAGGGAAGGTGCATGGTCGACTTCGGTTTATTGGGAGAATTTTAGGAAAGTGTGGGTCATCTGAAAAAAGAGCCCGCATACAAGACGCTGGCGCGAGTTATTCTTGAGTATTGCTCGAGTGTTTGGGATCCGTACTTAGGTTCGAACCAACATGTAAGTCTTACGGAGATGCTACAGGAACTCAAATGGGAATCCCCGGAGGGAAGGCGATGTTTTTGCGAGGAACGCAGTTGAGAATATTTATAGAACCGCCATTTGAAGCTGACTGCTTAGCGATTCTACTGCAGCCGACATACTCGTCCATTGCGCTTAAGGACCACGTAGGTAAAATGCGGGAAATTAGGGCTCATACGGAGGCATATAGACAATAGTTTATCGCTTGCTCTATTTGCGAGCAGAACAGTACGGTTGCTTGCAGAGTATCGATGTAGAAGAAGATGAACTTTGTATTTTGCCCGTTTCTCCCTCTTCGGGGGTTTGATTTTTCACTACGAAAGTTGGGGACAAATGGTTCAAACGGCTCTGAACACTATGAGACATAACATCTGAGGTCATCAGTTCCCTAAACCTTAGGAAATACTTAAACCTAATTAACATAAGGACATCATACACATCCACGCCCGAGGCAGGATTCGAACCTGCGACCGTAGCAGTAGCGCGGTTCCGGACTGAAGCGCCTAGAACCGCTCGACCACAGCGGCCGGCAAAGTTGGGGACATCTTGGTGCGCTAATGTGAGACGGTTTTCACGTATGGATGCAATTTTAATGAAGGAAACCGGTTGTGGCAATAAAGAAATCTGCAGTTTCAAGTGGCTTGCGGTTCATCTTTCTTCTATTCATTACAAAAATGATACGTAGAATACCAAAAACTTTTCTTTTCACATTTTTAGATAGAAATAACGTACAGTCTTACAGTTTATCACTATCCACTTCCCAAAGTAGGTCTAAGGAGTCTGAATAGTAGGTGTTCCACGTATGAGGAAATGAGTGTTCGTTCGCAGAGGATACGTACCGGCTAATTCCCTCGGCAACTGCCGCGGCAAGGTTGGACGCGTCTTCCTGAGTTCATCAAAAAGTGACTTGGATTGTGACTATATTATTCGTACCATTATCTACTGCATATTGTCAGAGGAACAGTCTAAAATGGTACAAATGGCTCTGAGCACCATGGGACTTAACATCTAAGGTTATCAGTCCCCTAGAACTAAGAACTACTTAAACCTAACTAACCTAAGGACATCACACAACACCCACGAATAGTCTGTCACCTTGTGAGCCTATTGTGAAAAACTCGTCGAATTCAGTAGCCGGTATTTGAAACCATAAGCAGAATTTCGTCTAATGACTTTTCGAGTATATGAAGTTTGTTTGTGTACTCCGTATCTTTGAATATCCCCCAAAGATAAAAATCACTTGAACTTAGACCTGGGAAAGGAAGCGTCAGTCAAATAACCAGTTATCAAAATACCTCGTAATACTCTTCGTCTCATTAACAGGTGTGGTCCTCCATTGTACTGACTGATAATTTGGAATTAGTCACACAACATCGTGGTCTCTTGAATACCAACTCTCACAACTTCTCTCCGTTATGCTAGAGTGCTCTTCCTGCTTTTGTTCTCTCGAGTGTGTGACTTCAAAGTAATGGTACAACGACGAGGAGCGTGCAGTGATTCCATCATCGGCGACAGCAGCGACAACGGTGCGGCAGTGCAGCCAGTCACAGCAAAAGTATCCGCTCCGGCATGCATCCCAACGGACATCGGCTAGTTCGTCCGCACCCACGTGACGCCGTGCGGGGTAGCCGCGCGATCTAGGGCGCCTTGTCACGGGTTCGAGCGGCTTCCCCCGTCGGAGGTTCGAGTCCTCCCTCGAGCATGGGTGTATGTGTTGCCCTTAGCGTTAGTTAGTTTATGTTAGATTCATTATTGTGTAAGACTAGGGACCCATGACCTCAGCAGTTTGGTACCAATGGTACTTACCACCACGGAAGTGACGGCCGTTCCGAAGTTCGCCGATACATTGGACCTGGTACTGAAAGTCATCACTGACTCCTCCTCGAACGGTGTGCTTTAGAAAATACAGAGCACCATTGAACTAAAGAAGTCACTTGCCAAAGCTAACGAGAAACTACGTGTCCTTGAACAACAGGTCTTTAACAGATCGGACGAGATTTAATAGTGCCAAAGTTGTAAAGATCTCAGAGTCTTTGGCATGTTTCGGAAATCGATATTGATAGGAGCCGCAGAGTAGGACGCAGGGCGCCACATTCTCAAAATCCCTTGCTACCATGATAAAATTTTTATCCAACTGGAAACGCTCTGAAGTCCTTGGAGCAAAAAAAAAATTAGAAAAATCAGGAATCACGATAGGTTAGGATCTTACGTCTCAAAGAATGAAATTGCTGAACAGTGTGATCTTCCAGTTCGGCCTGCAGAATGTGTGGACCAGAGATGACAGAATAATCGTTAAGGTATCTGCAGAAAAGCTTTCAGTGAGGAAGAACGAGGAACTTGAAACCCTAAGCTCTGCGAGTCCATCATGATATGTTGTGAAGAAATATTTTATTTTGTTGTAGTATCCTTAAAATAGTTTTCCAGTCTCTTTCTGTTTTAGGTTCATTTCTAGTACTTTGTAGTCATTATTTCTGTATAGAAACACTCCAATATTCTAGCGCTTATGTTTAAAACGCTTTTCTTTACCAACATTATTTCGTCTGTTTACTTTTACTCTTGGTACTAGTTGCTTTTGTAATTAAACATTTCATTTCTGGAGCACTTTAATTGGAAGAAATTTCCTGTCATTATTAACAAGTTTACTTCCAGAATTTGTTATAAATTTTGTATTCAGTTATCATACTTCCAACGCCAACATAGTCGTTATTTCCTATTATACTCTTACTTTTTCTTGTTTCGGACGATTAATCCACGACCATTTCATCATTTTACTTCATTAGTAACGTCATCCAAGGTATACCGTTTCATTACTGCTCCTTCTGCTTTTCTACAGCACTATTACTTCTGTCCTGTCTAAGTATAACTTACTGCACCTTCTCCTTTAACTTGCGTTTCTGCTTCTGCATAACCACTCTTTCATTACCAATTTTTCATACTATTGTACTCTGCTTGTTTTGTGGTGGTGATGTGCCATCCTGAGGAGAACCGTGCACCTTCATACGTCACACTTTGTGTCAGGCAGTTCTTCCCGAACTTCAACCTTTCACTGTTTCTGTTGCACTACTCACCTGAGACCAGCTACGCGCACTGATCCTCCTCCTACTCCTCAAAGCATTCCGCAAGACTCTGGGTCATGTCTTTCTTTGGAGCAGCCGCTACTTCCACTTCTGCGCTATTAGCGAAAGCGACTCGGGACACCTATACGCTGCAGATCGCTCACACAAATGTGCGGTCCTTACAAGCACATCTGACTGAGTTTCGCTGCATATTTCAGGACCTCAAATTTCAAGTGATACTCGTGTCAGAGACGTGTCTGAAAGCTAGCACCACCTCCAGTTCTTTAAGTGTATATGGGTACATTCTTACAAGACATGACAGATACAACAGACGAGGGGGCGGTGTAGAAGCATATGTTCGAGCAAATATGTGCCCAGAGCTTGTGCTCACATCTAATAACGAGGACAAACAGCCCGATTATAGGTTTTTTTTATTAAACCTTTCAATAGAATGTTTCTCATTTGCGTAATACGCAATCCACCTAACATTGGAGAGCTCTCCAATTTTCTGTCTGCACTATCAAATCTTGAATCTTTGCATGAACATGTAAGTCTAGCCAGAGATATAAGCATAAATTTTCTGAATAATAGTTCTTCCGTATCAAAATGTACTCGCATACATTCCTGCTCAAACCTCACACTCGTTCCACATGGACCTACTCACTATACAGAAAACACTCATACGTTCCTCCATATATTGGCAACCAAATCACCGAACAGAGTAATTCGTACTCATGCACCAAGCCTGTGTGCTCATGATGCAATATTAATGAATTACTCACTGCAGTGCCGAAAGAATAAACCGCAACTCTCGACCTTTAGAGATTTTAAGCCCATATTTTTTTCTGAAATTGCAGCGGACGCTCATGATATTTCTTGGCAGGCAACGGCAGGAAATAATGTCGACATGAAAAACAAAGTCTCTAATTTGACTGTGAGACCCAGTAACTTATACGACAAATATGCCTCCTTAAAAACAGAGAGAGTAAGGAGAAAACGTTCTCCATAGCTCTCTGGCTCATGGCTCTTGAGTGTCAGAGACATAGCACACACGAAGAGGAAGCGGCACTCGACGTCTGATAATCACATCACATACAAGCAGCTATCCAATCCGTCAGGAATGCAAAACTCACATATTCCCACTCGCTAACTGAGGATTTTGACGGCCCCGCCATGGTGTGCAAAACTCTATGAGGTCTAGTAATACTCAAAACAAAATCTGCTGCTGAACCTCTACTTCCCTTTGAAGACCTAAATGAGAAATAGGCCACTATATTATCTATAATTGACCAACACACAAGAACACGTGCTATCGATTCCATTAATGCATCAGAGGTTAATGGAGACGAGAAATTTTCCCTACAGACTGTAAGCCCTAAGACAGTCAGGAAGTCAATTTCGGAAATTCGCTCTGCAGCTGCAGGAGACGATAGTATTACAGTGCTAATGATCAGTTTTCTCATCGATTCACTGCTGCGACAATAATGGACATCTTCAACAATTCTTTAATCTCGTGCACCTTCGCATCAGACTGGAAGCAGGGACTCATAAAACCATTACCAAAGAAGGAATCTGCCAAAGAACCTCCGACTACTGACCCATTTCCATTCTTACAGCACTATCCAAGGCTTTAGTAAATATAGTTCATAGACAACTCACTAATTATTTAACATCACACAATCTTTCAGATGAATGCCTGTCTGGTTTCCAGTAAAACCGCAACAAGACTACTGCTGTTGTAGAAGTGCTGACGATTTAAAAACAAGCCATAGACAAATGGCAGATGATTATCATGTGCTTCTTAGATACTGTATTTAAATCTATATACTTCTTCAACCTATCTGATTGTTTAAATATTAAAAATCTATCAAATTTTGTTAATTTCATTCCTAATGATATATACTCTTTAAGGGGCTCCAGAACGCCCTATACTTGCAATGTTAAAATAACGCTTATAAATTACATCTTTCCTCACAAAGTATTTGAGGTAGGAAGTTGAACTTTTTACAGATTATTTATTGAAATATGGGCTACAACTTAACACAGGGATTTTACAAAATTTTAGTTCAGTTATTAAAGATGATTTTTTTTCAATTGTAATGAAAATTCACAACATTTTTTTGCAATTTCTTATTTATATATTCAAAAATATAAAGTTTTTTGGAAAAAGGCTGTGTTAAATTATGCAGAAGGTACTGTGTAACATTTACTGAAAGTTTGAAACAAATACGTTTGGAAGATCCTTAGAAAACATGTAATTAGTATGAGAAAATAAAAGTTTTGGGAATCGAGCGACAAAGATTGGACTAACTTTTTAGTGCATTCCAGGTCCATAGGATGGATTATCTTCATCCTCTGCAAACTCCTCCTCCAGCTTCCTCTTGTTCCTCCTCCTGTTTACTCTTGCTTGTATTTCTAGACTCTTTACAGCCCTGTCTGCAGCCCGAAGGCGTTCCTTGTCTAAAGCAAGCATCGCTCGTACCATGTTAGAACTTATCTTCATTCCCATATTTCTAAATACCTTGCACCTTACAATGTTGCCATCATTGAAAGTCGCAACAGCATCATACACACCAAAGTGAAGTGTTTCTATTCCAACAAATACAGTCTTGGGGATTCTCGACCATATAACACTATTTACACTTTCATTGGGGTTTTGAGTTTTTCCGTGAATACACTTTTTCAACAGTTCAGGTGCTGCTAAGTCTCTGAAAATAGGTTTTATCACCTCCATTATTGCATGAGGCAGACTATGCTTATGAGTGTACACTTCACTAGTTAGCAATCCTTTGTTATATTTACACCAACTGTCTTCTTCTTTGGGACACAAGATATGTTGGGGATTTTCATCGGTTGAAGAAGTATGAAAAAAAAAGAGCCCAAACAGCCTTCTTCATTTCGTCGACACTTTGTGTATTTTGCCTAATAGCCATTCCATAATAGTTCTGTATTTTGTCAATTACACTGTCAGTTAACCTTCCCTTCCCATCCAACCCTTTACCATCACTGAGTTTTTGTACGAAGCTTTCAGTCGCCGAAGTCTTGTTCCCATTTGCTTCTGTACGTGTCCAATACACTCAAATTTCTGCACTACAACATCATCACCATAGGGTTTCAGTCCTTGAACATGTTTGAAACTTTTAGAATCACCGTCACCAAGGTAATTAACATATCGCACTATATCACACGCCTCAGAACGCTGGAATATACTGGCAACACCAGCCACTTCCATCCCTCCACTACTGCCACTATAGTTAGCTTTGCAATTATTTTCATGTGAACCTTTATATGGACATCTACAATACTTTAATATTACTGCTACATCTAAAACTTTCCCTGTATACATACTGGTGGCAGATACTACACCATGAAGAGATGTGTGTCCCCGTTTATGCCAGGTACCATCGAACGCTGCAGTCAAATCTCTGTTACCATTATTTTCCATTACTGCCTCTTCCACAGCGTTCTTCATAGATTCTATACAGACATCTTCTACTTTAGACCCTATTAATTTATTATAGGTCGTAAACTTGGTTGGGGGATTTGGAAGATTCGTGATGCCACAGAAAATGGCACCTGCAGTAGCACCCTTACCAACTGAACGCAAGGAATAAACAGATCTAATCTTGTGTTCGTAGATTTTGCTACCATTTTCTTCAGTTGCAGTTACTGCAACACTGTTCCAAAAGGTGGTCATGTATGAACACTTATCACATTTCAGTTGTATTTCACTAGCAAGTCCTACGTGCTTTATTATGGAGAGTTTCAGACCAACTTCACTACAATGAATACATCTTACACAGTTTGAAAAAATTCCTTTGAGAACCGACATATCAAATATTTCATTCACATCCGATTCGCCCATAAAACATTCATAGTTTTCACTCATTGAACCAAGCTTCTTCTGTGAAGTATTTTCTTTCCCACTTTGACTGCTATGGGCAGGTGTACTTGAGAGGTTAGGTTCACTCACTTGGTTATCGTCTTTATTGTTTACAGTAATAACACATACCTTTGGCTTTCCAACATTTCTCCTTTTCTTAAAAGCCTTCAGAGGATTTCTAATAACTTTACTTTTACTCATTATTATACTTCAACAAAACAGAGACTCAAGAAACAGAATTAATTACGAATATTTTCGAGATAACGACAGAGTAAATAAACATGAAACAATCGACAATCACACCAGCGATATATATTGAACCATCACAGGTTAGCCACAACACATACTTTATCTCACATCACTAAAATGTACCTGATGAACACGGACGTTAATAATAACACCATTTGACAGCAGTTTAACAGCGCCACAGTGGGTCACGCCCATGTAGAACACATTTCAAAAAAAATTTAAAAATAGTTGTAGTCTTCGGAATTGAATAAATTATATATCTATTAAAAGGTAATAGTCTGCAGATTCAGAAAACGCAAAAAAGTAAAAATTGAACTTTTCATGATTTTGAGCCCTTCTGGAGCCCCTTAAAGATTCTAAAGCGAATTATACATTTATTTATATTATTCAGAGTAGTTAACAACTTGCTTTTGTTAGTTCCTGCAAGAGCTGAAGCAGTCTAATGACTGCACCCAGGCATGGTTTTATTTTTAGTAGCTAATGGTAAATCTTTATGTAAATCACGTAAATCTTTTATATTCTCTATAATACTTAAAATTTTATCAGTATCTCAAAGTTGACTTCTTTTTGTACTATCAAAAGAATCTGGATTATCCAATTCAAATTCTCCATAAGGTAAATACTGACTCATAAGTAACTTGCATCTAAATATGCTAGATATTTACTATCTTCTTACTGTCAATATCATTCATATATTTATTGTTTGCTTTAACATATCTCTTCCAACATCTTGGTATTCCTCCTCTTATTGCCCTTTCAACCATTAAAATCATATCGTAATCTTATAATAAATCAAGTGGTTGATAGACATTTTCAACTTTGTATTCCAAGATAATCCTGGTGCAGTAAAATTCCAAGATGGATCAAAATCATCCACTTTTATACAAGTTTCTATAAAATTTTCAGATACATCCAATAATAAAAATACATCAATTTCAAGATACATATCATGATATTGACCTATATTTTTAATATTAACTTTTTCCAAATTATGTTTGCATGTTTATAGGCTTCATTATTTATTTCACAGTCATTCAGTTTATTATAGAATTCTTCTTTTGCTGATAATTGTGTCTTATCAAATTTTTTCCAAGAATTAATGTAATCTTACAGATATACATCTTTTCTGATCACTAAATCAAACAATGCTTCTGGGAAAAATTTTCAAATCCATATGTTCTCTATTCAAATTTGATGAAACTTTATCAATTGAAGAAGCCATAAATTTAACTCTGTCAATAAATCTCGTTTTTCAACTTCATTTCTCTTATCAAAACTAATATATCTATATTCATTGTTTGGTATTAAACCTATTTTATTCCTATCATAACAAATTTCTTTCACAAATGATGCAAATCACATTATGATAAATTGTATAAATAAATTGAATGCTGTATATAACATTTATTACATAATGGATTTATATATATATATATATATATATATATATATATATATATATATATATATATATATATATATATGCAAAAGTCAAATGAACATTATGATGAACCTTTATTTTAGTAAATACTGACAGTTACAGAGTATGCTTGTTTTCAGTCTTGCATATCTTGATTGTTCTTCATGAGTTAATGGTTTCATTGTTTCACCTTCACACTAAATTCTTTCAATTTCTTCAACCTCTTTTTTTTTTGTAACACTTTTGTCTTCTATAATGAACAGGAACTTAACAGGATCTAATTGGTTCATGTTCTTCATATTTCATTGTATACGAATTTTCTGGATTTGGTTGACAGTTGTCCATCTACAATAATAAACTTTCAAAAGCAGCGTAAATAATGAATGGAACTATCTATATATGTGGATAATTTTTAAAAGTTACATAGGAACATTACTCTGGCGTTTCTGCTTTTAATGGTTTGTTAACTAATCAACTTAATGTGTGACAACCTAATTTTTCTTTACTAGTGAGAGGGAGTAACCATGTAACACAAATAAATTTTACCTCATCTTGTTTATTAAATTGACTCAAAAGAAACCTATATAAATTTTTTATATAACACTAGTGTGAATTATTTAATTCCTTCAAATAAAGGAGATTTAATGTTTCACTTTGTTACTTTTGGTAATTTTTAATGGATACAGTTGATAGTATTCATCAAATGAATGAACACTGATAGGTCCCAAAATTTTATTTTCAGTTTTTGCAATATGATCAACTACTACAGGAAATTCAAAATTTTCAAGTTCCTGATGAAAAAGAAGACTAACGTTTTTATATTTCGGAATGCTTTTCAAATTTTTAACTCCTGGACATGAAGCTCACTTTATAGCTCACAGAAACCATTTTTGATCTCTATTTTTGACATTAATACATACTTTTTTATTTTCTCTGTTAATTTGGTGTAAGATGAACCTTTCAATGGATGTGTCTCTTAATTTCTAGTTATAAACCAATGATTCCATTTAATATCCATCCTGAAATGCATGTTTGGAAATCACTCATTCTTGATGAAATGTCTTGATTAGCATTATTAAATCTTTTAATTATGTCTCTTTCGTTGTTGATCTAATAGTTTTCTGTCTGTAACTGAAATTTCAAAACATTTCTGCTTGTCTCTGTTTGGCACTCATAAAAAACTCTTAAAGTTATTTTCAATCTATGATATATTCTTACATTCTCTTTTACAATTTTCCAAATTTTAGTCTTTACCACAGTTAAGAAATGATTACGTTCAATATAGTTTATATTATTTTCTAAATATATAATTTATCTGTTTCTAAATACAGTATAAACTAGATGATCTCCAAATGGTCCTCTGTCTCTTGGTTTCTCAAATAAACTACTATAAAAAGGAAATAATATTTCTTTATTAGTTGTATTTTTTTGTTTCTCAAACACATTAAGAGCAAATGGAAATATTTTTGCATGGTTTATCTGCATTACATCTCTTTTAGTTTCTCAAAGATGTCATTAGAATTAGGAAATATTTTTTTCAATGCTTCATCTACTTTACTTTCGAAAGTAAATTTTGTAATTTTACAATAAGATAACTGTTTCAAAAGACTTCCCCTTCATAGATTTTAATTTGTGACTTTATGCCTTAATAAATGTAATTAGATTGGCTTTATTTCATTTACTATATTAAGTTAAGTTATTTCTTTTACAATTATGATGAAGTTGAACAACTGTGAATTAACCCATTTGCCATGATATTTATGTAAAATAATTAATTTTTGAAATTTCAATTCGTGAAAATTCGTATTAGACAAATATTTAAAATTAAGTTTGAGATGATTGTCCTTTCGATTTTTTGCATATTCTGAAGCACGTTTTTTTACATTTACTACCATGGTAATCTTTATCAGAAGGATTTTTGTAAAAACGATCAAATTTTTTTTATCTCAGACAAGCTTTACATTTCTCTGCTGCTGTATTGGTTTTGGTTTTTCTTCATTTTTCAATTCAAAATAATATATTCGAATGTTTTTCACTCTGAAGTCGTTACAAATGATTTATATAATATTATTTAGAAGTATTTGTCCCACATGCACAAGGAATTCGATTATCATTGTAATTCTTTACATTATAGTCGTTTACACACTGTCTACAAATCATTCTACTTTCATCTATTGTACATTTCTGTGAAGTAAACTTAGCAGTTGGGTTCTCAGTTTTACAATATTTACAAAATTTGTAGTTGACGGAAGACTTCTCTGGATGTTGCTGAACCTGCTCTCTTTATCAAGAAAAAAATTTCTTACATTTGTGAAAAAGTAAAATTTTGTTTCTGAGCTCCCATCACTTGGTTTTCTAATCATGTGTATCATAGAAAATCCAAATTGAGAATTGCCTCATCTTGCCAATCTGCAAAGTTTGACCGCATGAGTAAGAAAGCACAGCAGATGGAAGAGACACGCACTGTGACGAATCTGAGTGGCATACAGTTTGATGATATAACCTTAAAGGTACTCAGCAAGGGTCTCAACTTTGCTATGACCCCTAGAAACGTACCCATTTCAGGTTTCGTCAGTGCAGTAGAGCAAGTTGCAGCCACACTTCCACCTAATGTGGCAGAGGAAGTCCGCCGAGAGACCTGCAGGGCCCTCACCAAGGCCAGGCCGCCGAAATCGAACATCACAACCGAGGAGAGGCTTGCACTCAAGAAACTCCGGGAAGACAACAGCATTGTGGTACTGCCAGCAGACAAAGGGAACTCCACTGTCATCTTGCAGCAGGTGGATTATGATGAGAAAGTACGCCAACTTCTGGAGGACCCTGCATACAGAATTCTGGAGTGTGACCCCACAGACAAGTTGGCCAAGAAGACTAGTGCTCTCTTGAAGGAAACAGGGATGCCCGATAAGATCATCAGACAACTACGGGAAAAAGCGCCAGTGCCACCTAGACTGTATGGTCTGCCTAAAATACACAAGGAGGGCGTGCCCCTACGTCCAATTGTCAGTAATATTGGGGCACCTACGTACACAACAGCTAAGTACTTGAAAGGTCTCCTGTCTCCATATGTGGGGAAATGTATTCACCACATTCGCAACTCAGAAGATTTCCTGCAACGCCTCAAGCAACTGCACATCACAGATTCGGACATCATGGTTAGTTTTGATGTGGTATCGCTGTTCACCAGGGTCCCACTGAAGGACTCACTAGAACTGATTGCAGAGAAATTTGACGGTGCTCTGTTGGACCTGTTCAGTCATACACTGACATCCACGTATTTCCTGTACAGAAACCAATATTACGAGCAAACTGAAGGTGTAGCCATGGGCAGCCCACTGTCCCCTGTGGTTGCCAACATGTTTATGGAGAGTTTTGAGGAGAGGGCATTGGAGACAGCCACATTTAAACCCACATGCTTCTTTAGGTATGTGGATGACACCTTCGTGATCTGGCCACATGGGATGGACAGGCTCAATGAGTTTCTCGAACATCTTAACTCATGCCACCCTAATATCGAGTTCACCATGGAACTGGAGAAGTATGGCCAGCTGCCATTTCTGGATGTACTAGTCCAGAGGAAAGCAGATGGATCAATTGGCCACAGTGTGTACCGAAAACCAACACACACTGATTTATATCTGCAGGCCAGCAGCTGTCACCACCCTGCACAGAAGAATGGGGTTCTGAAGACTTTGGTCCACAGAGCACGGGCCCTGTCAGACCAAGAGAATCTACCTATAGAGATAGAACATCTCAAAACAGTTTTCTCCAAGAATGGATACACGGACAGACAAATTGAGAGGGCACTCCAACCAGCCACTACACCACAGGTTCCTGAAGAAGACCAAGATGAAGCAAAGAAGGTGGCATATCTGCCCTATGCTGGCTCTATTTCTGCCAGAATCAGTAGGATCCTCCGTAAACACAATATCAAGTGTGTTTTCTGTCCATCCAACAAGATCGGGGGACTGCTGGGGAGTGTCAAAGACGACCTGGGATTACGAAAACCAGGGATTTACAATATACCTTGTCAATGTGGCATGTCCTACATTGGCCAGACGACCAGAACTGTGGAGATCAGGTGCAAAGAACATCAGAGGCACACTAGATTAAGACAGGTGACTAAGTCAGCCATTGCTGAACACTGTCTAGAACTAGATCATGCCATAAAGTATGAGGATACCAAGATTCTAGCACAAACACCCAGATTTTGGGACAGTATTATAAGAGAATCGATAGAAATTAAAATGGCTGACGATCTTATGAACCGTGACACAGGGTACCAACTAAGCAGAGCATGGGATCCGGCTCTGGAATTGTTAAAGGAGCAACGGGGCCAGCTGCAACACTACACAAACAGAAGAACCAGAGACATGGAGATGGAAAACGAGCCCCTGACGGACTGCCAGGCGCACCAGACCGAAGATGGAACGCCCAGAAGTGGGACTGGTGGGCGCGGACCGCAGAGGGGACATCTAGAGCCGCAGCGGACGAAAAACGGAGCGGCAACGCTCCAACAGGTCGTGGTGAGCGGGCGCGGACCGCAGGGGGAACGCTTGGTACCCTAGACCGTAGATGAAACCCCCAGGAGCGGGTTTGGTGGGCGCGGACCGCAGAGGGAACACGTAGAACCGCAGCGGACCGAAAACGGAGCAGCCGCGCTCCAGCAGGTCGCAGGGAATGGGCGCGGACCACAGAGGAAGCGCCTGCAGCCGTTGGTGGAGGGGGAAGGCCATAGGCATAAATACTGGACCAGGTCCACTCGAGGAGCAGTCTCAGGTCGCACCTGATGAAGGTTACGAGCTACGTGACCGAAATATCGTGCAAGTACGACGCTGATATCCGGCAGAACACCCGACAACCCAAGATGTCATTAGATCGCCGGGAAAGCCTGAAGAGTTACATCAAATTGATCATTATAACATTTACTACATATTTCTTTAAAAGTCACGCAACTTAACAAATGAACTCATGATAAATATGATTTAAGTTCTACATCAAAAATAATAAACTATATAGTGACAGAGAAGCAATAGAAGTCCCTATAGGTCAGCATGAAAAATTTAGAAAAATGTATTCAATCGAAAAACCCGAATACTCATATTAAAGCAGATGAAATTTTAACTATATTTACTATTATGATGTTAAGTTATATACGGATATAAAAGAAGATAAAATTGCAAGTGTGCTATGATTTAATATGAGATTATTGAAGCTAATAAAATAACTGTTGCTAAAAATGTTCTTAAAATTATTTCATTGGTATTCATTGCAATAAATATTAATTTGGCTGATGGAATGTTTATTGAACATACTGATTGTTTTAATAAATAAACTAATGTTATTGCTTCAATTAAACCAATAGTTTATGAACTACACTATCCTGTAGATATCCTATTTTTGATCCAACTCAAGATTTAAAAATTACTGTAATTGATGAAAATGATAATCTGACTAACTTTAATAGTGCTTCTGTAACAGTTGTTTTATGAATATCTTAATATATTTTGTCGATGATAAATCATGAACAAAATCGAGATTTATCAGGTTTTTTTTCATTCCCTGTGAATGGAAGGAGATTTGACGCCATTTTTTATTAGAGTTTCTAGTTCTGGAGATGCACTTCTTAAATTACCTGATTATAATGATGCTGGCATTGACATTGAAGATACACTTCCTACGGAAGGAAAAGTTGTAATAGAACCGATAGAAATTGGTGTCCCAATTGTTAAATATGAACCAATTTACAAGTTAGAGCAACCAGAAAATATTCTGAAAAATCCCAAAGCTCTGATATCTTTTTATGAACAAGAAATGTAGAAGCTGCAGACAGTGGCGGATTGAGGGTGAAGGCTAAGAGTCTCAAGACCCCCCAATAGCATTTGGTTGACTTGTGAAAAATCTCATATTAAACTTGATATTATCCTTCTGTCTTAGTACTATACTACCTACAGTACCATTTTCATCACTTGCTAAATAATCCGTTTGAAGTAGGTATAGTATGTGTCTAGTTTTTTAATCACTCACCACCCATTTGGAATGCAGCAACATACACACACCACTGCCACTACAACCCGCCCATCCAATATGAGTGTGTGGTTAGTGAGTGTGTGTGCTGCACTGCTGTACACATAGGGCACTGTTGTGAGATTTGTCGAATCAGACACTATAGAAAGGGCTGTTCAAGTGGTTTCTAATTGTAATCACGGCGTGCTATTGTTTGTATTTGTCACATTCTCAAAAAGCTGGACAAGGAGATGTTGGTTTTTTTTTCTTTTTTCTTTTTCCTTTTTACTGAAAAGGAAGAAAGAAGAGGTAGAGTCGAGCTCTTGTCGAATGGTCCCAAATAGACGCTGTTAATTTCTGGTTGTAGTGCTTCAACACAGAGAGAGCAAATGACATCAACGCACTTCACGAATCGACAAATTTTGTGCCGTCATGGTTAATGTTACCATAGTCGAACGCAGAACTGGGAAGCCTTGTTAGCCAGATGAACATGATTATAATTAAAGCGAGAAATAAAACGAAATCCGAAATGATGAATTCGCTTTCGTCGATTCGAGCAGGAATCGGAAGGAAGAAACGATGTTGCCACAATAATGAACTGCCAACAGAAGCGCTGACGAAGGTACTAACTTACAACATTGTAACACGGGTAGCCACAGGCACTGAAATTGATGCGGACTTGAAACCGAATGAAACCTCAGACAGCAGTTAACTGATAGTTTATTGACCCTACCGGTTTCGCTGAGTTAAAGCAACATATTCGAGTGTAAGTGGTGTCACATAAATTAGCACATGGACATGCCCCCACAGTTCGTAGTCAGAGAATCCATAGTGCTTTACCCTTACGAATACTCATTGACATGTGCTAATTTATGACACCACTTACACCTGAAAATGTTGCTGTAATGCAGCGAAATCGATCGTGTTAATACGCCATTAGTTAACAGCTGTTTGCGGTTTCATTCAGTTTCATGTGACCTAATAGGAACTGTTAAAGACATGTAAAGCATCAGAACATACTTTATCCGCTACTACCTCTGATCTGGTGTTGAACCTTCTGTCGAGGAATGCGTTGATAACCCCGAGCTCTTTCTCTTAGGTAAGTTCGCTGTGCCACATTTCATAATGTTGTTCTAGCCTTAAACAAAGGGATAAATTGAATTGTCTCATGCTTTTGGTTACTCACATACTCAGTGATTAAAAAATCACAATCTAATGGTTTTGTTAAAGGCACGATAAAAATGTTGTGGTTTCTAATGGTTTTGAATAAGTTCTTTTAGCGGGAAACCTCATTTCCCTGTGTGAAACAAAAATACTCTGAACACTCGATCCCCTCTGCCTGCGCACCGAGGGATAGCGTGCAGTAATACTTAGCGTAAGTGATGTAATGTAATATAGAGTCATAGGGTTTGTTCGGTTCTGAATTCTTTTTAAACCAGCTTTCTTCGCGCGCATGCCGGTGTTGGCGTCAATTTCACACTTCTATACCGCGTTATTTACCTAAAATCGGTATAAATTTTTAACGGGTTAAAGTTCTCATCTATAAGAATAACTTTACTGTGAGACCAACTTCAAACTCGCGGAAAATCAGCTGTTTCATACAATTTGGTCGAGAAGATAAGTTTTATGTAACTTTTACAGGGACTAGCTGATTTCAAGTTTGTCCCATAATAAAAGAAAACCTTCATATTATTTTCATTTTAATCCCTTAAATGATTATTGGCCTTTTTAAATAACCCTGAATATAGTTCCGAAGAGTTATTTTAGGTGTCGGTAAGTTTTCGATTTGCATATGTATGATTCTCTGATTCGCGTACAAGTTGTGGTTATTGTTTGTTGTTCTTACAGAACCAGAACTAGTGTCAGTGGGAGCGGCTAGTACATTAACTACTTGCGCTGAAAATACTTTTGATATTTCTTATGTGGTAGGAAAAGTACTCAGTGACGAGGAAAAGTATAAACATCTGACGCAGTCTTCAGAACAACTTGTAAATATGAATATCCGGAGCAAACAGATGGTGGATAAAAATGAAAGTTCCGTTCTGATTGGTTAAAGAAATACTCTTGAATAGCCTACAGCCAACAACAGAACGGTGCATATAGTTTGCCTTGCGTACTATTTTCTGGTCGAGGTAGTGGGGGCAAGCAATCTGTGGCGCTAAGATCTTTTGTCACTCGTCGACTTTGCAAATACAAAAGAACACTAGAAATCTTCATAAACCATTCTGCTGCAAATTAGCACAAAATGGCAGTTTCAACAAGAACACAGTTGAAAAGTTCATATGAAAACTCTGAAAAAGCTGTAAATAATTGAATCGAAATTGAGGAACTGAAAATGATTAAATCAAACCGAGAGCGGCTGATTCCTATACTAAAGACGATCATATTATGTGGTCGAAAAAACATACCGTTAAGAGGACACCGAGATGATGGTGCACTGAGTGATGAAATCAGATAAGGAAAATTTCAAGTGCTTTTAAAATTTCGCATTAACTCAGGTGATTCGTCTCTCCAAAAGCATTTTGAGATAGCCCCAAAAAATGCTACATATCTGAGCAAAACAACTCAGAATCAACTGATTGTGACCATTCTCTCATTATGAAAGAAGTGCTCATAGTCAAAGAAGCAAAATATTATGCTATCCTTATCGACGAAACAACGGATACCAGTGTTACAGAACAACTCAGTGTATGTATCAGGTACCTGAATTTACAAAAAAACACAACTCACGAAGACTTCAAATGCTTTCTATCTGCAACTGACATGACTGGTGCTGCATTAAGCGATAATCGTTCAAGCATTAAATGAATTCGGTCTACAAGTTAAGAATTTGAGAGTAAAGGTTATTATGGAGGTGCCATCATGTCTGAAAAGTTCGGTGGCGTTCAATCCCGAGTAAATCAGCTCCAACCGCTAGCGGCTTAAAAAATGGTTCAAATGGCTCTGACCACTATGGGACTTAACGTCTAAGGTCATCTGTCGCCTAGAACTTAGAACTACTTAAACCTAACTAACCTAAGCACATCACACACAACTATGCCCGAAGCAGGATGTGAACGTGCGACCGTAGCGGTCGCGCGGTTCCAGACTGTAGAGCCTAGAACCGCTCGGCCACCCTGGCCGACGCTAGCGGCTTATATGCATTGTGCAGCACATAAACTAAACCTAGCTACTATGAGCAGCTTGCCTAGTATTCGAAATATGATGGGAGTTGTAAGTTGTGTTACCAATTTTGGGCGCGAGTCGGCAAAAAGGTTAGCACTTGTCAAGCGATCTATCCTTGAAAAACACCCAGAGACGAAAAGAGTTAAGTTACAGAGTCTTAGTGATACACGCAGGGTTGAGAGGCTAGATGGACTCCTTCAATTCAAAGAGCTCTTTGACTCATCGTACAATTCCTTGAAGAAATGGAGAGAACTTCTCCGTCATCCGAAAGTGCAAGTCTTCTGGCTTCTATTCAACGATATGACTTTTCTTAACTTTGACGGTAACCGACGTTGTATTTTAAATTACTGTTTCGCTTTCACGGCAACACCTTTACTATGAGATGGTAGATACTGTAATAAGAACACTACAACGATACAGAGAAACGAAATAAGAAGAAATTTTCCAAGAGTCGTGTCATATTGTAGAACCTTTTGACATCCCAGTGAAGGCACTTAGAATCGCCAAACGTTCTGCGCATCGCTCAAATGTAGAAGCACCGGATGCTAAAAAGTGCTACAGGTAAAATAAACCTTTAATACATACATACGCGTTTTGCTTGATGCGACATTTCATTCTTTTCTGCTCTTTCGAGTTCGTGAATAATTTCATGTCGTGTTTTATTTCAGATTGAATGTATTCCTTCTTTTCATCGATTTTGTATTGGGACAGTTGGGGAGTCGCTTTTCGAGAACAGAACACTCTTCAATTGTCGACCTGTTCACCCTTACACAAAGTAAAATCGTAAAAACAGAAAATCTGAACTCTTTAGTGGCAGCTGCACGTGTTTACAGCAGTAAATTGCCTTATCCTCTCTCGTTATCGTGAGAAATAACTCTCTGCAAGAAGCTCTGGAGAGACAGGAAATATACCCCCCCCCCCACCTCCGAAAACAGGAGCAGATACACTTAAAGAGACAAATGAATTTTTCCCTAATATAAAAATTCTTTTACAAATTCTCGCTACATTATTAGTATCTGCTGGTAGTGGGGAGCGCAGCTTCTCTTCGCTTAAACTAATAAACTCGTACCTTCGTACGACAATGACGGATGACGGTTGAATGTTATGTCTGCAATAATTATTCACCGAGATGTATCTGGCAGCCTACAACCAGTCAAAGTCATTAAAGAATTTTTCAAAGCATTATCTTAGGAGACTCGCTATGCATTAAAGGAGCAAAATAAAAATATGTGTGCTTTTTAGTATATTAATGTTTACCTTGAAAAATCCTAAGTTGAGTTGGGTCAAGCCCCTCCCAAAACAAAACCCTGGATCCGCCACGGGCAGCAGGATTGAGTGGTAACAAAAGTTCCGAATTAGATACCACAAATTACTATAATTCATTGGCATTTGATATGGCATATTTCATATTTGTTACATTTCAGACAAACTGTAAAAATAATCTTTTACCTGACTTTTCATTATTCGTCAATTTACTGAATATATACTTGAAAATAGTTATTGTAAGCAATGACAATTTACCGATATTTGCTACATACGTCTTATCTTCTCTGAGTCGGCTGCTGGTGCTTGAGTAATGTTTTTCATGTTTTTAACTTATCACCTCAGCTGGCAGAATTTAATATCCTTTTTTTCCCCTACAATTCTGTGAAAATTCGGGTTGTGCCAAAGCAGGATGTAGTTTTAGCACCACTTAACCAAACCTACCCTTTTTCAAACTCTGCTCGTACCTTTTCAAAATTTTCGTAGTGTTTCTGTCATACTGTGCTTTTCGTAACCACGTAGAAATTGGATCTCAAGTGTTACTCTGAGCCAAATGTTATTTTTCATTTCGTGATAATGTATGGCTCTGAGCACTATGGGACTTAACATCTGAGGTCATCAGTCCCCTAGAACTTAGAACTACTTAAACCTAACTAACCTAAGGACATCACACACATCCATGCCCGAGGCAGGATTCGAACCTGCGACCGTAATAATGTAAAAGTAGTAGGAGATGAAAAATAAAATACTATAGGAGGTGTGAAACAGTTTCGCCTGCGTAACTACATGCGCCGTCGCTGATGAATTTGCGTTAGTTGGAAGTTGTACAAACCTCCAACAAGAAATTTGTTAAGGAAAGTACGAAATTAATTTTGGTAACATCTGAGACATCACTATTGTATCGTGTCATGTATGAACGAATTTTTTACAAAAGAAACTCAGTGCGCGGCAACGCAAGAGTACTTGAAGGCCGACAGCTTGCCCTAATGCGGCCTAGAATACTCTCCACCTCAAGAACATTTGTTATTAGGTGTTGATACTGACGTTTCGTCACTGCACCCATCACCTAAATCTCCGATGTATGCTGTACATCGGTAACCGTACGTGCGTTCACTCAAATGTTTCCTCTCATGTCGAGCAAAATACGAGGGTTGTCCAGAAAGTTAGTTCCGATATGGCGCGAAATGGAATCCACGTTGAAAACCAGAAACGTTTCATTTGCACAGTTAGTACACCTTCCACCTACTTCTCAACATAGAAGCTCCAACTTCGTGTTTTGTCGTAATGTTGTATCAACTTTCCAATACCACCGTCATAAAAAGCTTTCAGCCAGTTATCTGCACTGCTCTGTAGCTCGCTGTCTGTGAAAAAATTTGGTCTCCATAGCCAGCGGTTCTTTCGAGCAGAGATGAGACTGAGGGGGAGCCAATTACGGACTGCATTGTGGGTGATGAAACACTTCTCATCGGAAACGCTGCAGGAGCGTCTTCAATTCCCCTGCAGTGTGCGACCAAGAATTGGCATGAATAAGGAACTGCTCGACAGTTGTGTTATGTGGGCTGCATGACACAGGCGAAATCTCTAACAAGGACCTCATACTTGGTGGGAGACGCTATTTCCTACCCATCTTTACGTGCTTACTATTCACTCAAAACTGAAAAGAGCTTAATTTCTGGACAACCCTCGTATACAGGGCGTACATAAAGTCTGGGAACATTTTCAATTATTTATTGCACAAGTACCAAACATTTTATACATATCATAAATATGTCATTTTGAAGAGAAAACCTGGAAGTTTTTTTCATGTACACCGCCTCAGCGTAGTTTGGTAATTTGCTGATAATCATCACCGGTAGCAAATATGGCTAGATAAGGTGTGGAGTGAGCCTTTTTAATGAAGTGGCCAAATGGGCTCCATGATAACCAGATCTCACTCCGTGTGACTTTTTTCTGTGGGGACACATTAAAAATTAGGTGTATGTACCGCCTCTGTCACGTGATGTAGCAGAGCTCCGGGAGAGAATACGGGAAGCGACTGCCACAGTTGACGATGCCATCCCTAGACGGGTATGGCAAGAATTCGATTACAATATTGACTTCTGCCAGGTCACTCATGGTTTGCATATCGGATGATTGAATTTAAAAAAAAGAAAAAAGAAAGAAGAAAATCAACTTCCAGAGTTCCTCTTCAAAATGCAAAATGTATCACATCTGTACAATCTTTAGCTCTTGTGTAATAAATAATTGAATGTGTTCCAGGACTTTATGTACACCCTGTATTTGTAATAAATAATTGAGTGTGTTCGCGGACTTTATGTACACCATGTATTTGTGCGTATTGTTTTGCAGAAACCAAGCTTCATCGGACTATGCTGTAAGACTATTGCCTTCAGCACACAGTAAATTAATTTTATACAAAACTTCGCTCTTGCTGTGAGCGGAGTAGACAATGAGTGGAGGTATCTAAGTCAAAATAATTAATTTTTTCACTGCGTGTTTTGGTAGGCATCGGACTCTCAGATTCTGCGCAGAACCTCTTCATGCCTTACCTTATCAGTCCACCTAATTTTCAGCATACGTCCGGAGCACCCCATCTCAAATTCTTCGATTCTCATCTGTTCCGGTTTGCCAGCAATCTGTGTTTCACTAGCATACGGAGCTGTGCTATAAACGTATAGAGCACCCCATATCAAATGCTTCGAATCTCTTCTGTTCCGGTTTTCCCACAATCCAAGTTTCACTACCATACAGAGCTGTGCTATAAACGTATGGAGCACCCCAACTCAAATGCTTAGATTCTCTTCTGTTCCGGTTTTTCCACAGTCCATGTTTCATTACCATACAGAGCTGTGCTATAAATGTATATTCCCAGAAAATTCTTCCTCAGATCAAAAAATCCTGTTAACGTGTCTTGATCTTTCTTTAGTCTTGCTTCCAATATCAACCCCAGCGTCAGAATTGCCTCCTTGGTGCCTTTATCTGTTGTAAAGCCTAACTGATCATCTAACACATCCTCAATTTTCTTCTCTATTCTTCCGTATATTATTCTTGTCAGCAGCTCTGATGCCTGAGCTGTTAACCTGATTGTGCGATAATTCTCGCACTTACAGTCTTTATAATTGTGTGGATGATATTTTTCCGAAAGTCAGACTATATATTGTCAGACTCATACATTCTACTCACCAAAGTCAATAGCCGTTTTGTTGCCACTTCTCCTAATGATTTTAGAAATTCTGATGGTATGTTATCCATCCTTTCTGCCTCATTTGATCTGAAGTCCTTCAAAGCTCTCTTCATTTCTGATTGTAATTAGTGATCCCCTATGTCCTCTAAAACGACTCCTGTTTCTTTGTTTATCACATTGACAAATCATCTCCTTCATAGAGGCCTTCTATGTACTCGTTCTACCTATCCACTCTCCTCTGATTTTAACAGTGGAGTTAACGTTGCATTCTTAATGTTACCACCCTTAATTTTAATGTCAGCGATGGTCGTTTTGGCTGTGCTGTAAGCTGAGTCTGTCCTTCCGACAATCTTTCTTTCCTGATTTCTTCACATTTTTCAAGTAGCCATTTCGTCTTAGCTTCCTGGAATATCTGTATTACTCAGTTTCCCTGAACTGTCTCTACAGTCTTAGAGAACTTCACATGTATCTCGTCATTCCGTAGTACTTCGTATCCCACTTCTTTGCATTATGATTCTTCCGGGAAAATCCCTTAAACTTCATCCCTATTACATTGTGATCTGAGTCCATACCTGCTCCTGGGCACGCCTAAAAATCCAGAATCATTTCGTAATCTCTGTCTAGCCACGACGTAATCTAACTGAAATCTTTCCGTATCACCCGGCCTTTTCCAAGTATATGTCCTCCTCTTGTGATACTTGAACAGAGTATTCGGTGTTACTAGCTGATATTTAATACGGGACCCAGTCTACCTCCTCTCCCATTCCGTGTTCCAAGCTCATGTTCTACTGCAGCCTTTTCTTCCACTCCTTCCCATGGCCGGCCGGAGTGGCCGAGTGGTTCTAGGCGCTACAGCCTGGAGCCGCGCGACCGCTACGGTCGCAGGTTCGAATCCTGCCTCAGGCATGAATATGTGTGATGTCCTTAGGTTAGTTAGGTTTAAGTATTTCTAAGTTCTAGGGACTGATGACCTCAGAAGTTAAGTCCCATAGTACTCAAAGCCATTTGAACCATTTGAACCCTCCAATGCAACTGTATTCAAGTCGCCTATGATTAGTAGATTTTCATCACACTTTTCGTATTGTATTAACCTTTCAATATCCTCACAGACTTTTTCCACCTCTTCATCTTCAGCTTGCGACGTCGGCATGTATGCCTGGACTATCGTTGTCGGTGTTGATTTGTTTTCTATTCTGATAAGAATAACCCCATCACTCAATTGTTCACAGTAACACACCCTCTGCCCTACCTTCTTATTAGTAACGAATCCTATCTCCGTTACACCATTTTCTGCTTTTGTTGGTATTACCCTATACGCATCTAACTAGAAATATTTCTCTTCTTTCACTGCACCCACTACTATATTTAGGTTGTGCCTTTGCATTTCCCTTTTCAGATTTTCTAGCTTCCCTACTACATTCAAGCTTATGACATTCCATGTCCTTACTCCTAGAATGTTGGCTGTTTATTCAATATTTTTCTCATGATCAGCTTCCCCTTTGTAGTCGCCACCCGCAGATCAGAATCAGGGACTATTCTGGAATCTTTTGCCAATGGAGAGATCATCATAACACATTTTCAATTACAGGCTGCATGTCCTCTGGGTACGCGTATGTGTTCATTATGCATCCTCGTGGCGTTGAACTTTGCTGGTTCTTCCGCCTTTAGGGTCAGTGTCCCACCCTAACTGCAAGACAGTGCCCTGAACCTCTGTCCGCTCCTCCGCCCTCTTTGTCAAGGCTGTTGGCAGAATGAGGGTGACTTCTTATGCCGGAAGCGTTCGTCCATCTATACTGATTATTAATCAAAATTTAACCGGTGGAGGGTTTGAACCCGAGACAGAGGACGTTTTGATTTTGGTTACTTTTATGGTTTATGTAGGAGTTTGTACACAGCTGGGTGAACAGACGCTACCGACATATCGTTCTGGAGTGCTCAATGGGGCAACGATAGTCTCAGGGTTCTTTCCAAGGCGCCTCTTAGGTTGTCCAGTATATCCTCTCAGTCAAAACAGATACACCACTTATCGCACATGTAAGCTATCTGCTTGTAAATATTTATCACACTTAATTATTTTTCTGTTATTGGGCAGCTTAATTATTAGTAGAGATCACAACAATGACAGGGTGCCCAACCAATAAGATCTCGGAAATCATTAGAAAAAATATTCCGAGATTCTCAGTGTCAAGAGTGTGCCGAGAATACTAAAATTTAACGCGTTACCTCTCACAACGGTCAATGCAGTGGCCGATAGCCTTCAATTAACTGGTGTTTGCGTAGGATTCTCAGTGCTAACAGACAAGCAACACTGCTTGAAATAAGCGCATAGATCTATGTGGGACATACGACGAACGTATCCGTTATTGTGTCTTCTTCTTGATGTCCGCGGCTCGTTGTCTAGTGGCTAGCGTTGCTGCCTCTGGATCACGGGGTCCCGGGTTCGATTCTACATCTACATCTACATCTGCATCCATACTCCGCAAGGTACCTGACGGTGTGTGGCGGAGGGTACCTTGAGTACCTCTATCGGTTCTCCCTTCTATTCCAGTCTCGTATTGTTCGTGGAAACAAGGATTGTCGGTATGCCTCTGTGTGGGCTCTAATCTCTCTGATTTTATGATCATGGTCTCTTCGCGAGATATACGTAGGAGGGAGAAATATACTGCTTGACTCTTCGGTGAAGGTATGTTCTCGAAACTTCAACAAAAGCCCGTACCGAGCTACTGACGCTCCTGCAGAGTCTTCCACTGGAGTTTATCTATCATCTCTGTAACGCTTTCGCGATTACTAAATGATCCTGTAACGAAGCGCGCTGCTCTCCGTTGGATCTTCTCTCTCTCTTCTATCAACCCTATCTGGTACGGATCCCACACTGCTGAGCAGTATTCAAGCAGCGGGCGAACAAGCGTACTGTAACCTACTTCCTTTGTTTTCGGATTGCATTTCCTTAGGATTCTTCCAATGAATCTCAGTCTGGCATCTGCTTTACCGACGATCAACTTTATATGATCATTCCATTTTAAATCACTCCTAATGCGTACTCCCAGATAATTTATGGCATTAACTGCTTCCAGTTGCTGACCTGCTATATTGTAGCTAAGTGATAAGGGATCTATCTTTCTATGTAATCGCAGCACATTACACTTGTCTACATTGAGATTCAATTGCCATTCCCTGCACCGTGCGTCAATTCGCTGCAGATCCTCCTGCATTTCAGTACAATTTTCCATTGTTACAACCTCTCGATATACCACAGCATCATCCGCAGAGAACCTCAGTGAACTTCCGATGTTATCCACAAGGTCATTTATGTATATTGTGAATAGCAACGGTATTATGACACTCCCCTGCGGCACACTTGAAATCACTTCGGAAGACTTCTCTCCATTGAGAATGACATGCTGTGTTCTGTTATCTAGGAACTCTTCAATCCAATCACACAATTTGTCTGATAGACCATATGCTCTTACTTTGTTCATTAAACGACTGTGGGGAACTGTATCGAACGCTTTGCGGAAGTCAAGAAACACGGCATCTACCTGGGAACCCGTGTCTACAGCCCTCTGAGTCTTGTGGACGAATAGCGCGAGCTGGGTTTCACACGATCGTCTTTTTCGAAACCCATGCTGATTCCTACAGAGTAGATTTCTAGTCTCCAGAAAAGTCATTATACTCGAACATAATACGTGTTCCAAAATTCTACAACTGATTTACGTTAGAGATATAGGTCTATAGTTCTGCACATCTGTTCGACGTCCCTTCTTGAAAACGGGAATGACCTGTGCCCTTTTCCAATCCTTCGGAACGCTACGCTCTTCCAGAGACCTACGGTACACCGCTGCAAGAAGGGAGGCAAGTTCCTTCGCGTGCTCTGTGTAAAATCGAACTGGTATCCCATCAGGTGCAGCGGCCTTTCCTGATTTGAGCGATTTTGTTTCTCTATCCCTCTGTCGTCTATTTCGATATCTACCATTTTGTCATCTGTGCGACAATCTAGAGAAGGAACTACAGTGCAGTCTTCCTCTGCGAAACAGCTTTGGAAAAAGACATTTAGTATTTCGGCCTTTAGTCTGTCATCCTCTGTTTCAGTACCATTTTGGTCACATAGTGTCTGGACACTTTGTTTTGATCCACATACTTTGACATCAGACCAAAATTTCTTAGGATTTTCTGCCAAGTCAGTACATAGAACTTTATTTTCGAATTCATTGAAGGCCTCTCGCATAGACCTCCTCACACTACATTTCGCTTCGCGTAATTTTTGTTTGTCTGCAAGGCTTTGGCTATGTTTATGTTTGCTGTGAAGTTCCCTTTGCTTCCGCAGCAGTTTTATAACTCGGTTGTTGTACCACGGTGGCTCTTTTCCATCTCTTACGATCTTGCTTGGCACATACTCATCTAACGCATATTGTACGATGGTTTTGAACTTTGTCCACTGATCCTCAACACTATCTGTACTTGAGACAAAACTTTTGTGTTGAGCCGTCAGGTACTCTGTAATCTGCTTTTTGTCACTTTTGCTAAACAGAAAAATCTTCCTACCTTTTTTAATATTTCTATTTACGGCTGAAATCATCGATGCAGTGACCGCTTTATGATCGCTGATTCCCTGTTCTGCGTTAACTGTTTCACATAGTTCGGGTCTGTTTGTCACCAGAGGGTCTAATATGTTATCGCCACGAGTCGGTTCTCTGTTTAACTGCTCAAGGTAGTTTTCAGATAAAGCACTTAAAAAAGTTTCACTGGATTCTTTGTCCCTGCCACCCGTTATGAACGTTTGAGTCTCCCAGTCTATACCCGGTAAATTAAAATCTCCACCCAGAACTATGACATGGTGGGGATATCTACTCGAAATATTTTACAAATTATCCTTTAGGTGCTCAGCCACAACAGCTGCTGAGCCAGGGGGCCTATAGAGACATCCAATTGCCATGTCTGAGCCTGCTTTAACCGTGACCTTCACCCAAATTATTTCACATTTCGGATCTCCGTCAGTTTCCTTCGATACTATTGCACTTCTTATCGCTATAAACACGCCTCCCCCTTCACTGTCCAGCCTGTCTCTGCGGTATACATTCCAATCTGAGTTTAGGATTTCATTACTGTTTATGTCTGGTTTCAGCCAACTTTCTGTCCCTAGTACTATGTGGGCATTGTGACCGTTAATTAATGAGAGCAGTTCTGGGACCTTTCTATAGACGCTCCTGCAGTTCACTATTAGCACATTGATATTGTTATTCCCTGTTACATTTTGCCTACTCCTACTTTGCCGCGTCTTAGGAGGCGTCTTGTCGGGCATAGGGAGGGAATTCTCTAACCTAAAAAACCCACATGTGCACTCCACACGTACTCCGCTACTCTTGTAGCCGCTTCCTGCGTGTAGTGCACGCCTGACCTATTCAGGGGTACCCTACATTTCTCCACCCGATAGCGGAGGTCGAGTAATTTGCACCCCAGATCTCCGCAGAATCGTCTGAGCCTCTGGTTTAAGCCTTCTACACGGCTCCAAACCAGAGGACCGCGATCGGTTCTGGGAACGATGCTACAAATAGTTAGCTCAGATTCCAACCAGCGAGCGAGGCTTTCCGCCTTCACCAACTCCGCCAACCGCCTGTATGAACTGAGGATGACCTCTGAACCCAGACGGCAGGAGTCTTTGGTGCCGACATGAGCAAAAATTTGCAGTCGGTTGCACCCAGTGCTCTCTATCGCCTACGGCAGGGCCTCCTCCACGTCTCGGATGAGACCCCCCGGCAAGCAGACAGAGTGAACACTGGCCTTCTTCCCCGACCCTTCCGCTATTTCCCTAAGGGGCTCCATCACCCGCCTAACGTTCGAGCTCCCAATAACTAATAAACCCCTCCCCCCGTGTGCCTGCTCGGACCGTGCTGTAGGAGCGGCATGTCCACTCACAGGCAGAGCGGGCGATGCCACACGTCCAGCCTCCACATTCACCCTCCGCCTCGTGCGCCGCGAACGCCGCTGAACCCGCCACTCCCCTTGGGGAGAGGGTGGCCCAACCGCGCCCGGTACCCGCTCAGATGTCTCGACAGCAGGGACAGTGGGTGAAGCATGTAACACCTGGGGTGTACCATGTGACGCACCAGACCCCCCACTGCCCCCACACTCCGAGGCAGCAGCCTGAAGACGGTTGACCACGGCCATCAACACGTTCAGCTGTGCGCGAACAGTGACCAACTCCTCCTGCGTCCGTACACAGCAGTCACACATCCTAATCCATCCTAAGAAATCAATTTACTGTAGAGAGTTAATCAGCTTTTAACTAGACTGCTAATTCACTAAAGGCGGCTGATAGTTGACTAAACTGTGGTTACTAGAAACTTCGTGTAGTAAACAATGAAAATAGCGCTACCTGTCTCTGGACCGTACTGAAAACAAACACTAGCGCTACTGGCACTATGGTTGACTAAAGAGACTCTCTCTGAGTGTATTCGAAACAAACATGAAATCTATGGAACACTATTACTAGTACTCGAAAATTAAAGCTTCCTAAAAGTAAAAACACACGGAAGAAGAAGTGACAAGTAAGATAAATACAGTTACTACTTGAATTAACGTAGCTCGCTGCACAGCAGACGTGACGCAGACGGCAGTTACGACGACACTGGCCGGGCTGGGGATTTTCTCTTCCCGGGGACTGGGTGTTTGTGTTGTTCTCATCGTTTCACCATCATTCGTGACAGTGGGTAGATTGGACTGTGTAAGAAACTGGACTGCGAAAAATTTGGGACTTAGTACAAGCGCTAATGGCCGTGGAGGTGAGCGCCCCACAAGCCAAATATCGTCATCATCATCATCATCCCCCTTGATGTTACGTACCAGAAAATTCTGTTCCATCCGTGCAATGTAGCACGACCGTGACTCTTCCTTACGACCGAATTTCCGGAAAAGTGATGGCGGGGGCCGGACGTTGTTAATGGAGGCGTGTAGTTGCGCTGACCGGCACTTCCGGCATCGAATGGACTATCGATGCGAGTCTGCCTACCAGCAGTTCGTTCGTGTGTCGCATCTACTGCAGCAGAATGATCACTAGGTGGATCAGGTTGCCATGGTGCCATGGTGAAAGCTGTCTGAACACAGCGACTACCTGCAACTGTCGCATAGAAAGTTTGTATAACCTGTCGCCATCTGAAGTATTCAGAACTTCGAACGCTTCTACAGGAAACGCAGTTGCATGTATGCACCGTCTGTATTTAAAAATCAACGCAAATGGTCTTCATTGACCGTCAAAATAATCAAGTAACCAACTTTGTAACACTTTTTTAACAGGAAAACAGGTTAACAATTAAAAGCAAGTATTAGTAACAACAAAAGGAAGCTTTCACAGTCACATTTCGTTCACTACTTGCTGACTATCAAATGTCTAAGTCCACGGGCACCTTGAGAGGTCTGCTCGAGTTTCAGTTTCTACATCCTTGCCAAGTGAGTCTGACAGAATACCAACATTGCCGCGAGCCCGTTCCGAGGTCCCTTAGAGGCGACGGCGGCGTTGCGGTCGGCGCTGCTGCATCCGGAGCAGACTTCCTCTATTGGCTGGCTATGTTTTAATGCCGTGGTCGTCGAACGTTCTGTCCTAAATAGCCTCACGGCGGTGGTACGTTTCTTCCTGATTGATTGTCCTTGACAATGGCGGATGCAGCAAATGGTTCGTGCTATGAGCGATCTCTTGCTGATTTATACGCTCTCTGTCCTGTGGACTGGCGTACGTGAAAGTTTCTGCAGGTCGCATATAACGGAATCGGAACGGCGTGTAGTCGCAGGCGCTGAACTGGCAACCAACCCGACGGTAGTTATGTTGCCGTGTCGCGTCGACGCTTGACGGTTTTGGTGACACGCCACCCGTTAGGGCAGTGCGGCGAAATCAGGCGTTGATATGTCATGGCAGCTGCAGACTGTCGCGAGTACTTTTGCTAATAGCGCAACATCGCCTACAGTGCCTCTCCGGGTCTCGTGACCCTGTCGATTGGACCCTAGGCTACTGCAAAACTGTGGCCAGATCAGATGAGTCCCAATTTCAGTTCGTAACAGCTCATGGTAGGGTTTGAGTGTGTCGCAGATCGCACAACCCATGCACCCAAGTTGTCAACAGAGGGATGTGCAAGCTAGTTGCCGTTCGGTAATAGTGTGGGCTGTGCTTACATGGAATGGACTGAGTCCTGTGGATCATTGACTGGACGTGGTTGTGTTCAACAGCTTGGAGACCATTTACAGCATTCATGGGCTTCAGTTTCCCAGTCCCACGATGGAACTTTTGTCGATTACACTATGCCACATCACTGGGAAAAAGCTAGTCGCGATTCTTTCTGGACAATTCGAGCAAATGATTTGGCCACATAAATCTTCAGACATTGGACATAATAGAGAGGTAACTTCGTGAACAAAATCCTGCACCGGCAACACTTTCGGAACTATTGGTGGCTGTATAGGCAACATGGTTCAATACTTCTGCAGGGGACTTCCCACGACTTGTGGATTCAACACCACATAGAGTGTCACACTGCACCAGGCAAAAGGAGATCCGATACCTGTGTGTATTGTTGAGCAGAAATTGATGAAACATCAAGCTGACCCTGTACATGGCTTCTGTAATGAAACTGTGAGCCGGACCGAGACTCGAACTCGGGACCCGAGTTCGAGTCATGGTACGAAACACAGTTTCAATCTGCCAAGAAGTTTTATATCAGCGCACACGCCACTGCAAACAGAAAATTTTATTCTGGCTTCTGTAATGATGATACTTCCAAATAAACTGTTTCTTGTTTCATAGCGTAACGGTATGTACGTCCTGTAACGTAGTAATGACCCATTGGAGGGTGTAGGAGCAGGACGACCGTTCTTATCACCTCAACTTTTGTGTCCAAGTTGTATAGTGGGAGCGAATTCAGCAGTGTTGCAGGTAGACACTTTTGTTAGCCTTGAACATAGTACAATGATGTATCAGGCCCATGTCCACAAGGAAAGAGGAGCATCGAAGCTAATGTCCTTGTCGTAAACTGCAATCATGACTCCGAGAGATCAATCTTGCTGAGCAGGCAACTCAGTGCCAGGTGGGGGCTGAGTCAGTGCTACCGACGCAGCTGAATTTCACAGACATACGGGGGTTGGGCGATTTCGACAGGCTGCCCAGTAGCAGTAATGTCATTTGGGAAAAGATATCCGATCCCCACATCTGACTAGATGCGTCCGGCAGCGGCCGTTACCGAGCAGGTGGTTGGTAGTAGTGTCCCAGTTCGATCCTCGGGCATGTCGGTTCTAGGAGCAGGACGTACGGTGAGCTCTTTGACGTTTATAGGTGCACCGACACACTGTGGCTGGGTTACAACGTCTCTCGGGGCCACGTGGTGGTATCACGCTCCTCTATAGTGGTCGCCGACCCGATGCTCTACGCAGGCTGGGCGGACGCTATTCTTGTACGTTCTGACCATGTGTGTTGTCTTAGGGACCCCGCACGTGCCACGTAGTCATCCTGTGGTATTATTACACCACTGCTTGCCGAATGGTGGCCGTACGCAGGTGCTAGTGTCTGACGAGCGGCGTAATACTGAAAGAGCTCCTTTGGTAATTACGTGGTCACGACCTACAGTAACTGGCTAACGGTGCCCCATAGACTTTTGTCTGAGCATTAACCCTTATGTTTCTGTTCTACCCTCTTCCATTAGAAACTTACAGTATGTCTCAACAACTTCCGATGCTCTTTTTGAACACAGAGCTTCCCTCATGGCATCGCAACATCTTTTGTTTCTTAAATGACGATTCTTGATCAATGAGCCCCGGCTTGAATAATGTTCTCCACACTTTACCTGCAATCCCTTAACCACCAAGAAAGTTAACAATCCTTAATCTATGATCCATGGATCGAACGTCCCTCATCCCTCCCCCACCACCCCACCCAGAAAGGACTGTTTTACCTCGTTAAACCTTCTCTATCGTCGTTTATAACTTATATACATCACTCTATATTCGATTCTGATTTAGCCTCTCTGTATTTCCAATTAATTCCACTTGTAATCTATTTACCGTTTGCTGTCATCTTTTACGGCCTAATATTTCTTGGAGCTGTCAAAAGTTTATCTACTTGTGTTTTCGCTGGCTTTATGGTGGCCTGTCCTCTATCAAGTATCATCTTAAACATAATATAGTCTTTATAATTTTTTGTGTTTATTTTTTCTGTTTGTTGATTCTTGAACACTCGCAGCTTTGGAAGCAGTCGAAATTTTAGTTCATGGTCCGTGTTAATGTAATGTCAAGCAATATTTACAAAAAGATACAAAGGTAGTCATTTAATGTCAAAAAAACAGGGAGAGATGATTATCGTTCACTGTCTAAAAGATGAACTTGCGAGGAAAATATTGACTAAACAGCTCCAAAAAATCAACGTGCATCATAACATCATATATTCCCCACATGTTCGCTGTTATGCATTAATCGACCTGCGATATTGCGGCAGAGAGGACGCAACACAGAGCTCAGCTCGATTAGGATCGCCATGTGCCGTCTCGTGCGACATCTATTGGCGATAAATCGTGTTCGCCACTGCGACCACCGTGTTTCCGATCCCGAAAGCCTATTCGCTATGCTTACTCTCACTCCATGGAACCGCGTCTTGCCGTTTATAGTAATTTATGGGCTTTATAAATCCGGGATAAACAATATCGGAGGCATTTATTGCACAGTGCGCATCATTTTATACGCTGCCGATCCAATAAACCTGCAGTTTTCAGGAAGCTTGATGCATGGTCACTGCCAGTAATGTTTATGAAGTACAAATTAATATGCTAATGAATAATGTGTTTCACTTTCCGTACATCTCTGCAATCCTTATCCTTATTTAATGGGTTATCCATTTCCTAGTGCATTCAACGCTACCGCGCAATTCACTTTCAGCCTGAGATTCCAAACAGTGGCCATTAACTATAAATTTTGAGCTGCCTGAAATGTAATTGCTTCCTCTTGGCAATGAGCTTTTCGTGGTTACATCGTTACTTTTCTTCCTGTCACGAAATTCCAAACAGTGGCCATAAACGATAAATTTTGAGCTGCCTGAAATGTTATTGCTTTCTCTTGGTACTGTGCTTTTCGTGGGTACATCGTTACTTTGCTTCCTATCACGAAATTCGCATTGTAGCAATGCAGGTGATATTCAACGCATCGAGAGCTTTATAGATGCTCATATACATACAAATGCAAGATGATTCTTATTAACGTTTAAAAATCCCGACGTTTTTTACGCCGAGACACGTAATTTAATGTAAGGCACAAAGGATCGCAAAAGTCAGTAAATGCCCCAAAAAGGATGAGAAATCCATAATGAGATTTTCACTCTGCAGCGGAGTGTGCGCTGATATGAAACTTCCTGGCAGATTAAAACTCTGTGTCCGACCGAGACTCGAACTCGGGACCTTTGCCTTTCGCGGGCAAGTGCTCTACCAACTGAGCTACCGAAGCATGACTCACGCCCGGTACTCACAGCTTTACTTCTGCCAGTACCTCGTCTCCTACCTTCCAAACTTTACAGAAGCTCTCCTGCGAACCTTGCAGAACTAGCACTCCTGAAAGAAAGGATATTGTGGAGACATGGCCTAGCCACAGCCTGGGGGATGTTTCCAGAATGAGATTTTCACTCTGCAGCGGAGTGTGCGCTGATATGAAACTTCCTGGCAGATTAAAACTGTGTGCCCGACCGAGACTCGAACTCGGGACCTTGCCTTTCGCGGGCAAGTGCTCTACCAACTGAGCTACCGAAGCACGACTCACGCCCGGTACTCACAGCTTTACTTCTGCCAGTACCTCGTCTCCTACCTTCCAAACTTTACAGAAGCTCTCCTGCGAACCTTGCAGAACTAGCACTCCTGAAAGAAAGGATATTGTGGAGACATGGCTTAACCACAGCCTGGGGGATGTTTCCAGAATGAGATTTTTCACTCTGCAGCGGAGTGTGCGCTGATATGAAACTTCCTGGCAGATTAAAACTGTGTGCCCGACCGAGACTCGAACTCGGGACCTTTGCCTTTCGCGGGCAAGTGCTCTGCCAACTGAGCTACCGAAGCACGACTCACGCCCGGTACTCACAGCTTTACTTCTGCCAGTACCTCGTCTCCTACCTTCCAAACTTTACAGAAGCTCTCCTGCGAACCTTGCAGAACTAGCACTCCTGAAAGAAAGGATATTGTGGAGACATGGCTTAGCCACAGCCTGGGGGATGTTTCCAGAATGAGATTTTCACTCTGCAGCGGAGTGTGCGCTGATATGAAACTTCCTGGCAGATTAAAACTGTGTGCCCGACCGAGACTCGAACTCGGGACCTTTCCAGTGGACATTCCTCTGTTGAGTGATTTTAGTTGCTTTTATATTCCTTGTACACTTATTTCGATGTCAGCCATTTTTTCGGTTGTGCGAGGATTTAGAGAAGGAACTGCAGTGCGGTCTTCCTCTGTGAAACAGCTTTGTAAAAAGGAGTTTAGTATTTCAGCGTTACGCGTGTCATCCTCTGTTTCAATACCATCATAATCCCGGAGTGTCTGGATATGCTGTTTCGAACCACTTACTGATTTAACGTAGGACCAGACTTTCTAGGATTTTGTGTCAAGTCGGTACTTAGAATTTTACTTTCGAATTCACTGAACGCTTCACGCATAGCCCTCCTTATGCTAACTTTGACATCGTTTAGCTGCTGTTTGTCTGAGAGGTTTTGGCTGCGTTTAAAGTTGCAGTAAAGCTCTGTGTGCTTTCGGAGTTGTTTCCTAACTTTGTTGTTGCACCACGGTGGGCTTTTCCCGTCCCTCACAGTTTTACTCGGCACGTACCTGTCTAAAACGCATTTTACGATTACCCTGAACTTTTTCCATAAACACTCAACATTGTCAGTGTTGGAACAGAAAATTTTCGTTTTGATCTGTTAGGTAGTCTGAAAGCTGCCTTCTATTACTCTTGCTAAACAGATAAACCTTCCATCCTTTTTTTATACTCCTATTTACTTCAATGTTCAGGGATGCTGCAACGGCCTTATGGTCACTGAGAGTCGAAAAGTTCGGGTCTGTTTGTTATCAGTAGGTCCAAGATGTTATATCCACGAGTCAGTTCTCTGTTTAATTTTAAATGGCTCTGAGCACTATGGGACTTAACATCTGAGGTCATCAGTCCCCTAGAACCTAGAACTACTTAAACTTAACTAACCTAAGGACATCACACACATCCATGCCCGAGGCAGGATTCGAACCTGCGACCGTAGCGGTCGCGCGGTTCCAGACTGAAGCGCCTAGAACCGCTCGACCACACTGGCCGGCTCTCCCTGTTTAATTACTCGAGGTAATTTTCGGATAGTGCACTCAGTATAATGTGACTCGATGCTCTGTCCATACCACCCGTTCTAAACATCTGAGTGTCCCAGCCTATATCTGGTAAATTGAAATCTCCACCTAAGACTGTAACATGCTGAGGAAATTTATGTGAAATGTATTACAGATTTTCTCTCAGCTGTTCTGCCACTAATGCTGCTGAGTCGGGAGGTCGGTAAAAGGAACCAATTATTAACCAAGCTCGGTTGTTGAGTGTAACCTCCACCCATAATAATTCACAGGAACTAAGCACTTCTACTTCACTACAGGATGAACTACTACTAACAGCGTCAAACGCTCTACCCCCGGTTGCATGCAATCTATCCTTTCTAAACACCGTCTGTGCCTTTGTAAAAATTTCGACAGAATTTATCTCTGGCTTCAGCCAGCTTTCCGTACCTATAAAGATTTCAGCTTCGGTGCTTTCTATCAGAGAGATAAGCAAAAGAACGAGAACATATCCGAAAAATCACCACCAAGCTCTCATGATATGTGACAATTTTTATACAATTTTTATCCATATCCTTTCTTTCAGGAGTGCTAGTTCTGCAAGGTTCGCAGGAGAGCTTCTGTAAAGTTTGGAAGGTAGGAGACGAGGTACTGGCAGAAGTAAAGCTGTGAGTGCCGGGCGCGAGTCGTGCTTCGGTAGCTCAGTTGGTAGAGCACTTGCCCGCGAAGGGCAAAGGTCCCGAGTTCGAGTCTCGGTCGGGCACACAGTTTTAATCTGCCAGGAAGTTTCAGGATGAGAAATGTTGAACACATGACGTCACCAAATGACGTAGCTCGCCCCACATTGGGCTTCAGCGTGAAGGGATAATTGAGAGATGCAATACCTGTATTCGAGCAAACGGTGCAGTTTTCAGAGACTTTTGTAAATGTGATCTGTTGTGAATCTGAAAGTTATAAAATTGTTGTCCCCGCTGTATCCAAGTATAAGCTGTACTTGAGTTTTGTTTCCTTTCGTCTCTTCTTCTTTTGTTTACAGACTTTATTTAATAAAGAAGCTTATACTCATTTTCTTCTGACGCAGTACCGTAGGTTTCTGTTGCACTGTCATTTGTAGTAAACTAACGGAGACTTCCAGGCCTTTAACTAAAATAATAATTCTTACATCAGCGTAAACATACAATTGTCTAACGCAATGCATGTGCAGCGATGTACGGTATCTGGTGACGTCACATGATCAACATTTATCATAAAGTTTCGGGGTATATTCTGACATTTGCGACCCCATGATATTAAATCACTTGTCTCAGCGTCATCTACGTCGCTTCGGCGGTTTTTAATCGGTGACAAGAATCACTCTGCATGTGCATAGAACCGTATACCATACATCAATGACTGATCAACTGATATAGGTAATGTTTTAAAAAAGACTATGAAAGTGAATAGGAATTATCTATGTTGAGTGCCTATATGTAGCAAATAAAAGTTCAGTTTTGTCTTATGATGACATGGTTGGAAACCGTGGCTGTTATTTTAAGACTAATGTTGATGGTGTTGAGACAGCAACCAGCCACAAATTTATTTTCAGTTCCTTTATTCAAAAGTTACCGTTACCATTTTCGAATGATTACGATTCATCTTCAGAAGGTTTTCATGCTTTCATTAGAACATGTGCGTTTTTTTACAGAATTATTGTCCTAAAATATAAATAATACGTAATTATAAGCACGCCACACAGATGGTTGCGTTAGAGATTTTTATTGGATGTGACTTATGTGAAATGTCAGTTTGTTTTCATAGTTTTCGCACAACAGATGTGAATACATTCCCAGTGCATTCTTATAGTTGCACACGTAAATTTTTCCCACTGAACAGTTTATATTTGTCACAGAATAGATTTCTAACATGCACCACATGTTTTGATAAATACAAAGTGCTTACAAACATGTGAGTGTCGAAAATGCTATGATATATCGTAACACTATAAAGAGGTCCCATGTTTGGAAAAAGATCAAATATTCACTTAAGCAACTGAAACTCCTTTTACACTAGTACAGAGAGACAATGGTTTTGTGAGTTTTAGAGTGAATACTGTTACTTACAGTGATTATAAAGATGTTCCATGTCAAAGATAGATTTTTTTGGTGAGTACTGTATAGGTAAGGCAGTACATTATTTATTTACATTTAGTATCAAGAGAATTTTAGTAACATATAAATTTGCTGCTTGATCTGCAGATGGGGGAAATTATTTTTGGAAATTTTTCAGGAAAGGGGTGTTAGCTAACTCGGTTTGTTCATTAAGGATATAGTCTGGGTGCTGTTTTTTTTTGTGTGTGTGTGTGTGTGTGTGTGTGTGTGTGTGTGTGTGTGTATTTTTGTTTCTTCTAATATATTCATAGTGTCTCCTTTTTGCACTGGATGTAAAATTTTTAAGTTGTTCTCAATGTTTCTCAGTGAATGGTTTTCTTCAACAATATGGGTTGCAAATGCAGATTTGTTCGTTGCCAAGCCTTGAAGCATTCAATGTGTTCTTTGTATCTAACTTCAGAACTTCTGTCAGTCTGTCCAATGTAGAATTTTGGGAATGTATCGCATTTGAGTTTGTATATTCCTGATTTACCATGGGGACTCGTGGAGGTATTTACATCATAGATTACTTTTTGTTGTGATTTATTGCTTTTGGAAAAGCTGATTGTGATATTTTTCTTCTTTAATAAGTTTGCTATTTGGTATGATAGTGGGCCTATATATGGGAGAGCAGCATATTTAGGTTTGGCTTCTGTGGCACACTGATTTGGTTTGGACTGCATGTTGTGTGGATTGCTGTTAAGTGGATCTGTGGTTTTTATTTGCATTTTGTTGTGGAGTTTTTCTATTATTATGGCTTTATATTCATTATTATGAGCAACTGTTTTAATTATATTGATTTCATTTTGTTGGTCTGTGTCACTCCTTGGTACTTTTTTAATTCAGTGTACCATGGCTCCGAAATATGCCATTTTTTGATGGCAGGGGTGGCAAGATGAGTTGTCAATACTGGTATCTGTGGTGGCAGGTTTTCTGTAAATACTAAATTGATGTTTATTTTTGTAAATCTTCAGGTCAAGGAAGTGAATGCTTTTAATAGTTTCATGTTCAAATGTGAAATTAATATTTCTGGACATTTGGCTTACATCTACTGCTAATGTATCAATTTCATTGTTTGTACCATCATAAAGCAAGATTGTATCATCAACATATCTTCTGTAGTAGATTATTTTGTTTCAAATGTTCTATATGGTTGATGTCAATATCAGCCAACAACAGTGCTAAGCTACTTCCCATTGCCCAACCATCATGTTTTTGGTACAGTTTGTTGTTGCAGATACAGTAAGTATGCTCTAGAATAAGTGAAAGTATTTCTATGAGTTCATAGATCTCTGCAATACTAATTTTTATATGTTTAAGCAGATTGTTTCTTATAATGTTAATAGTCTCTTTGACAGCTGTGTTTGCGTGTAGGTTGACTATGTCTAGTGATAATAATTTAGCTGTTGGAGAGATGTGGATGTCTTTAATTAAGCTTGTGAGTTCATTTCACGTAAGTCACATAGAATGCAAATCTGTAACGCAACCATCTGTGTGGCGTGCTTATAATTATTTATATTTTAGAACAATTAATCTGTAAAAAAACGAACCATATTTTCTAATTAAAGCATGAAAACCGTCTGAAGATGAATTGCAATGATTAAAAACCGGTAACGGTACCTTTTGAATAAAGGAACTGAAAATAAATTTGTGGCTCGTTGGTGTCTCAACACTGTCAACATTTGTCTGTAAATAAAAGTACAAAAATAGTGAAAGTGTGTGAAAATAAATACTTTTGTTAAATTTCAAATTTATGACAAAGTGTTAAGTGCTATGAGTGGAACAGGGAACTGTATCTATGCTTTATAGATCTAGAAAAGGCATATGACCGGGTTCCTAGGAGGAAGTTATTGTCTGTTGTACGAGATTATGGAATAGGAGGCAAACTTTTGCAAGCAATTAAAGGTCTTTACATGGATAGTGAGGCAGCAGTTAGAGTTGACGGTAAATTGAGTTCATGGTTCAGAGTAGTTTCAGGGGTAAGACTAGGCTGCAACCTGTCTCCACTGTTGTTCATATTATTTATGGATTATATGTTGAAAACAATAGACTGGCTGGGTGAGATTAAGATACGTGAACACAAAATAAGCAGTCTTGCATATGCCGATGACTTAGTTGTGATGGCAGATTCGATTGAAAGTTTGCAAAGTAATATGACAGAGCTAGATCAGAAATGTAAGGACTATGGTATGAAGATTAGCATCTCCAAAACGAAAGTAATGTCAGTGGGAAAGAGATATAAACGGATTGAGTGCCAAATAGGAGGAACTAAGCTAGAACAGGTGGATGGTTTCAAGTACTTAGGATGCATGCTCTCACAGGATGGCAACATAGTGAAAGAACTGGAAGCGAGGTGTAGCAAAGCTAATGCAGTGAGCGCTCAGCTACGATCTACTCTCTTCTGCAAGAAAGAAGTCAGTACCAAGACTAAGTTATGGGTGCACCGTTCAATCTTTCGACCAACTTTGTTGTATGGGAGCGAAAACTGGGTGGATTCAGGTTACCTTATCAACAAGGTTGAGGTTACGGATATGAAAGTAGCTAGGACGATTGCAGGTACTACTAGATGGGAACAATGGCAGGAGGGTGTCCACAATGAAGAAATGAAAGAAAAACTGGGAATGAACTCTATAGATGCAGCAGTCAGGGCGTACAGGCTTAGATGGTGGGGTCATGTTACACGCATGGGAGAAGCAAGGTTACCCAAGAGACTCATGGGTTCAGCAGTAGAGGGTAGAAGGAGTCGGGGCAGACCAAGGAGAAGGTACCTGGATTCGGTTAAGAATCATTTTGAAGTAATAGGCTTAACATCAGAAGAGGCACCAATGTTAGCACTGAATAGGGGATCATGGAGGAATTTTATAAGGGGGACTATGCTCCAGACTGAACGCTGAAAGGCATAATCAGTCTTAAATGATGATGATGATGATGATGAGTGTTAAGCCGCTATGGAAATTACACAAATCAAGACTGTTTTATGATTTGAAAATGGCATGTGTGCAGCTTAAACTAGGGATCACATTAAATTTTTCTGCGATCTTGACTTCGAAATTTATAATCCTTAACAAATATATTTAAAAAAAGTATGACAGATGAGCTCGTCCTTAACGTTGACAATGGCAACACACATGACAAATATGTGGGTCTATTCGAGCGGCACCAAATGACTCAGTAATGAGACACATACCAGGTCTCTGAAGCCATTTTGCAGTGTTCGGCAACATTTTCTAAGTGATGCTGTCGTAAACTGTTCGGCCAGTGTCGCTGACTGGAAATGTGTGCAGACATTCAAAATTGCACTGTGTACGTATGGAAAAGAAAACTGAGGATGTTTCAAATTACGATCAGTTAGGTTTTAGGAAAGGCAGAGGCAATTCTGATGTTGCGGATGATAATGAAAGCAAGACTAAAGAAAAAACAAAACACGTCCATAGGATCTGCCTTCCTGCAAAAAGCATTCGACAATGAAAACATGGAGCAAGATCTTCGAAATTCTGAGAAAATAGGGTATGTTATAGGGAGAGACGGATGATCCGCAACATGTACAAGAGCCAAGAGTGAATAATAAGAGTGGTTGACCAAGAACGAAGTGCTCGGATTAAAAAGGGCGTAAGACAGGGGTGTTGTCTATCACCACTACTCTTCCACCTGCAGATCGAAGAAGTGATGATGGAAACAAAAGAAAGGCTCAGGAGTGGAATTAAAATTCAAGGTGAAACGATACCAACGATAAGATTCACTGATGATATAGCTATGCTGAGTGAAAATGGAGAAGAATTACACGACGTGCTGAATGGAATGAACAGCCTCATGAGCATGGGATATGGACTGAGAGCAAATCGAAGAAAGACGAAAGTAATGACAAGTAGCAGAAATGAGAACAGCGAGAAACTTAAGATCAGGATTGATGATCACGAAGTAGATGAAGTTAAGTGACTCTGCTGTCTATGCAGCAAAATAACCAATGACGAATGGATCAAGGAGGACTTCGAAAGCGGATTAGCAGTGGAGAAAAGGACATTCCTGGCGAAGAGAAGTCTACTGGGAACAAACATAGGACATAATTTGAGGAAGAAATTTCTGAGAATGTACGTTTGGAGCACAGTATGTACGATAGTGAAACATGGACTTTGGGAAAACCGGAACAGAAGAGGATCGAACCAAATGAAACATGGTACTGCAGACAAATGTTGAAAATTAAGGGGACTAAAAAGGTAAGGAATGAGGAGGTTCTGAGCAGAATCGGAGAGGAAAGGAGTATGTGAAAAACACTGACAAGGAGAAGAAACAGGATGCAAGGATATCTGCTGAGACATCAGGGAATGATTTCCCCGGTACTAGATGGAGCTGCAGAGGGTATAAACTGTAGAGGAAGACAGAGATAGGAATACATCCAGCAAATAATTCAGAAGTTAGGTTGCAAGTGTTACTCTGAGATGATGAGTTTAGCACACGAGAGGAATTCGTAGCGGGCCGCATCAAAAAAAGATAAAGAAAACGGATGGCAGGGTGAATTTGTTGAATGTGTCTCTGAATGTTAGACAAAGGATGCACTTCAAACGCCTTGGGGCGCCAGCGTACTTCAACGTTGCTGTGAGCAACCATCTGAGAGCCACCTCCGGGAATCCATGGATCGACTTAGGTGGCCCTGTGACCTGGCCACCAAGTTAACTTTGAGTGGCTATATTTCGTCCTGTGGGACATTTGAAGCAGCTATTGTATGAAACCGTTTTGAAAACAGAAAAAGATCTCGTCGCAAGAATTACCGTCGCTGCTGGTATATTACGCACATGCCAGGAATCTTCGAACACTCCCCTTCCTCCTCCTCCTCTCTTGGCAGGTCCCCGGACTCGCACACGCATAGTGAACATTCGTGCGCCGGAGATCATCGCCTTCTGTGTCTCGTGTGTGTGACGTCGTTTAGTGTTTTTGGTGTCCGCCGTCCCACTACTACGTTCACTTGTGCCGTCGGATTCGTCAGTGTTCTGTGCGCCGTGCCAACGTGTTTTCAGTGTTGTTATCGTCACGTGTGAACGACTCCGTGTTTTTTGTGTCTCTGTGACCTCTCTCTTTTGCCCGTCACTTTGTTCATTATCATTCTCCGTTTTTATACTATTGTAAAACGCTATGGCTGAAGAGCGGCGTAGTGTGCCGCTGCCAGCCTACCTGATTTGTACAGGTTTTAAAATAATAAAGTAAAAAAAAAAAAAAAAAAAAAGGAATCTTCGAACGGACACAACAACCAACGCTTCGACGTTGTATTACGTACATACAGTCCAGTGGACACTCATTCGAGAAGTATTTGTGAACGCTACTGCTGTAATTAGCACGCTCAAATACCTACTTTGTAAATAGTCCCTGTTGTTGTTGTTGTAGTGGTCTTCAGCCCTGAGACTGATTTGATGTAGCTCTCCATGCTACTTTATCCTGTGCAAGCTTCTTCATCTTCCAGTACCTACTGCAGCCTACATCCTTCTGAATCTGCTTAGCGTATTCATCTCTTCGTCTCCCTATACGATTTTTACCCTCCACACTGCCCTCCAGTACTAAAATCGTGATCCCTTGATGCCTCAGAACATGCCCTACCAACCGATCCCTTCTTCTAGTCCTTAGCATCCCTAGCATCAGAAATTGCTTTCAGGGACCATATGTAACGTAAGTAACTAGATTTGGTTGATGTTCTCTATCTCCTGTATTAATTTGAAAGAATAGTTTCTGAAGACACTATATCTCGCTCAGCTTTTGAAGAGTGTAATCAGTTGAGAAATTTTCACATAATGGTTTGAAGTGAGCTACATTCTAGTATGAATAGAAAGATACAACCTCTCATTTTGGTGTTCCACTACGAATTTTATCCCGCCTTGCCGGAATGTTAATTCCTAAACAAAAACTCTGGCATGTACACTTTCACTGTATGTGTTGAGCGTTGAATAAAAGGTATGATAGGGCAGACATAAAGCTAATTTCAGGAAGTAGATGAGCTAGTGTTTAATGGATTTGGCCGGCCGCTGTGGCCGAGCAGTTCTAGGTCTAGGCCCTTCAGTTGGGTACCGCGCTCCTGCTATGGTCGCAGGTTCGAATCCTGCCTCGGGCGTGGATGTTTGTGCTGTCCTTAGGTTAGTTAGGTTTAATTACCTGTAGTTCTAAGTCTAGGGGACTGATGACCTCAGATGTTAAGTGCCATAATGCTTACAGCCATTTGAACCATTTCAACTACTGGATTTCGTTGTTTGCTTACGTAAGTAACTTGATTTGATATATCGTTTTCACAGAACAGCTGGAAGAGAGGGATCTAATATCATCAGCGTAATGACGCGGAAGCTTTCAAACTACGGTATTCGTAACTCTGCTTGATCTAACTAAAATACGTGCACTGACTGTACTTCGAAGTTAACGTTGCTGTAAATATGACTGTGGACGACCGCGATGACACCTCACAGGAAGTGGTTCTTGTCCTAATGACCATGTGCGCTGGCGATGTGATGGGATCCGTTTCTTGCTCCAGACTTCGTACACCGTTCGTTGATCATCAGATGAATGTCAGAGTGGCGCCGCAGCCCTGCACGATGAACTGGGAGCAGACCTCGGACGTCGAACGTACGAACTACATGAAGATGCGGGAAAGGAATACCGAGGCTCTAAAAAGCCCATCGTAAATCCCTGAAGTACACCGCAGAACAAAATTTTACTGTGCAAGTATGACAGTTTGTGAAGACGTCTACAGACAGGAGGTGCACCCTGCAGTCGCCTAGGTGTCTTAACGGGAAATAGACAGAAGCTCGTTTTCTGATTTTTCTCTGAGAAAACTACACGTTTACAGCTAACAGTTTTGTTCGTTAGTGAGTTATTACAACGAATAACTTAGCGCTAACTAGTACTATTGCCACGAGAGGTAGCCGCACTGTCTTAGGCCATTGATGTGTGTGTGTGTGTGTGTGTGTGTGTGTGTTGTCCTTAGCGTAAGTTAGTGTAAGTTATATTAAGTAGTGTGTGAGCTTAGGAACCGATGACCTCAGCAGTTTGGTTCTAAACGACCTGACCACAAATTTCCAATTTCTAGCACTATTCTGTGTATCCGTGTGAAGTAAAACAGATTTGTTCCTTGCAGAAGGCACTTAGTACTTAATTTTCAATGTTTACATGTATTTGTCGTGGTCCTATATATCATGTTCAACCAAAAGCTTATTCAATATAACGATGATATTTTTTTCATGTGATGTGAGTGGTCGAATAAAGATTACAAATCGCCGACTCAAATTCGACAAAAAAGAGAAAATATCAGTAATAAGAGAAAATGTTACTGTTTTAAAGTAAAAGTATAGATGTGATGACCTTTCAACACACACACACACACACACACACACGATCACAGAGAGAGAGAGAGAGAGAGAGAGAGAGAGAGAGAGAGAGAGGGAGGGAGGGACGGAGGGAGGGAGAGAAAGAAAGAGAGGGAGAGAGAGAGAGAAAGAGAGAGTGACAGAATCTGTGATTACGAGGCCTCACTGACATAATGATGAAGTATTTATCCTATTTAGCAGAGATGTATTTTAAATATAAAGACTACATGTAACAGAGTTCCAAATTTCACCCTTGGCCGATGGTTAGGAAATGTGCTCGATATATAACGGAATACTGGAAAATTTCGCTGCTGCATTAAGATATTTCATGCGCAAGTTTGCTTCATGATGAGTAGCTCGACCAGGGCATGTACTGTACCTTGGTATCTAAGATCAACTGAACACCAATTGGATGGATTTTTCTGAGTGAGGACTTCGCAAAAGTGAATTTAGTGAGTCTCCCGTTAATACTGTTGGGGAACTGGAACAGCTAATTGTACATTATTGTCAACATTTAAACTATCCAGGGGTGTTTGAATTAATTCGTAACTCAGTACAGACCCAAGTGCAGTAATGCGTCCAGTTGCGAGGATGACACGTGGTACGATTGTACAGCGGACTGTAACTTGTAACATGCTGAAGTAGTGTTGTATTTCGTGTAATGTGAAATGTTATCGCAGTCTGATGAGACCAAAGGGTGGGTGTTTTAACAGAGTACAGCAACTAGGGCAATATTTCATACCGAACTTAGTAAGGATCGTAAAAACAGATTTGCCAGCTATCTCGCATACAGCTCGTTTTCGGACCCATATTTACAAGAATATTTCTGCTTCTATTATCCTACATTTTCACCCATGTCAGTTTCCTATATTAATTACAATACGTCCTCTATATGTACTCTCATATTTCAGATTTATATATATATATATATATACAACGGCCTTAAGAGAGTAATTGTTTTGTTTCTTTTGTTTTGTATAAGGTTCCTGTATTCTTAATTTTCGTGTATGTAACTAGTGTTATGTGAACGTTCTTTCAACTAAACAGTGAGAGTGGTATGCTTACGTAAACGTAATCTGATGAAAGGGGTCGTCAAATCCTTCTGAAATTGTGTAACTGTATTTTACTAAGAATAATTAAAATACATAAAACTGTATACTAAAGAAGCTATCACGTGAAACTTCGTGTTACGCAGTGCAGTGAACAGTGTTACAGTGCGAGACGTCACAGCAAGTATCTTTCAGTTCTAACACAAAACTAACAGAGTAAATATCCTGCATAAAATCCCAAACCGAACTTTGAAAGATTAAATGTCCAAAATATTTCTGTAAATACTCTCTAAGTAAAATTCCAAACATTGCATGAGAAACATGCGACTAAATAACACAATACTCTAACATGTCCGCTATAGGAAATGAGATGAGAACTACATTTTAAATAATCTGGCCCTGACGGTAATTTTGAATGCTACTTGACTGCAAATAATCTCACTGTGTTCGAACAATAATGTTAAACTAGCTCTAACGAACTTCCGTGATGTGCCTTGTGGCAAAGGAAACTCAGTCTTATTGAAAGTGGTGAATGTCAGAATGCAAAGCAGCAGCAAATTAGCTATGGAAAACCTTGCCCATGTGCATTTTTGCCAAGCGTATCGTACTATAACCCTTAGGTAACTTTTTTCCTCTAAGAACAATGCGGTGACAGTCGATTACAAAATAAAACATTGGTACGGGAACGCTGGAAGAAACTGAACCTACTAAATCACGTTGAAGAGACCAGTATTTTAAAAACCTTTATTATGAAACTAAATTTTAACGATTAAAATAATGTTTACAAAATTATTTTCTTACAAAAAATCTAACTCGGTAATGTAATAATTTTGTTTGATCTCGTCTCGACAGTCAAATTAAATGACCAGAATCAATAGAGAAAAATCGCACCGAAAATTTGCCCGTCTGAAAATCATCATAAATTAAACCCTAGTAAGCAATGCAGTGGCAATGTTACCTGAATATAACACTTTTAAAAACAATGTTTACGAAATCATACTTCCAAAAACCAATATGCTCTGCGTCAGCATCTCAATGTTCTGCTGTTTATTTCCAAAACTACTCAGCGTGACCGACACCAGACTTTGTCAGTTACACGAGGCAAGTAACTGTCAGCGAAAGATGACACTGCTTGTACTCAGAACATCTGTGGTGTAAGATACCCACTACTGAAGAAATCTCTCTTAAAAATATCGTGTGTACAAGTATGAAGGATGACTCATCGAATAGAATGATAACTCACATCACCCTCGTCCGCAACCCAAAATATACTAGAGAACTTACATAATTTTAAAACAGTTTAATCGTATCGATTTGTACTTACTGAAGTGAAATCTTTAAATATGAATACGCTTCATGTACCTACACTATGTTGTTCTTAGTAATATACAATGTCAAGTCACGTATCATGGTTAAAGGCTGTAAATGCTGAAGGAATCTAACAAAACAAATACCGAACAATTTAATAAAAGTAATATTTTTTATTGTCCTAAGAAACTTGCAGGAGTAATAAATTAAACCGGGGAAGGAGATGTCTTTCTGCCTGGTGACAAGGCACGTAGCTGTTATTGACAACGAAATGGTCGAAGTATCTTCAGTGTGCCATCCCCCTGCATGCTATCACCTCGCTGTTGAGAAGCGAGGTCATGCGCCAATGGGAAGGTGATTGGCTGGAAGTGACAGACGATAAGCTGCGAGTGTTAAAGTGAACAATATAACTTGGTTTGCCTTATTCCAGTCACTCAGTTCCTCCTCGTTCATCATAGATCCTAGCCGTATGACGCATATCTTCTTGCTGCGGTCAGAGAACCCTGGAATGCGGTGCTTGTGGCTCACAGATCACGATGCGCCACATTTTAGTAGACTGTGCCGAATATACTTACCAGATGGCAGCGGCTCATTTACCGATACATCTGGCTGATATCTTAACTAACAGTCAAATGAATGTGGTACCACTTTTAAAGTTTTGTGACGTGTCCGAATTGTTCCCTAAAATTTTAGGAAGTGGTTTTTAAAGCGTTCTCATGGTGTTTGGTGGGTCCTGCATGTTTTTTTGTATGTAATCAGCCAGACACGTCTCCTTCTGTATCAGTTTTAAGTAAGAGTTTGTTACTGGTTTTTTAATTGTCAGTTTAGTTCTTCTGCCTTTTTTTACGGTATCTAGTAAGATTAGAAACTGTGTGATGATGTGAGTGGCTATGAGTATGTTTGACAGAGAGTGAGTGTCATTTTGTTGGACCCGCTATTCCTTGTTTTATATTTCAGGTGCTGTAACCGCTTTCGCTGTTAGTGATTTTCAACGGGCGCTGATAATTCGAGTTGAGCTCCCATACAGCACAAAATCTCTCTCTCTCTCTCTCTCTCTCTCCCTCTCTCCCTCCCTCTCTCTCTCTCTCTCTCTCTCTCTCTCTCTCTTACACACACACTCACACACACACATGCACGCATACGCAGTAATAATTAAACAATCGATTCCTGCCGGGGTATTTGAGGCCTTGTAGTGTACGTTGCACCCAGCAGTAACCTCTCGGCTTTGATTCGTAGCTAATTATAACGCCATGTTGGGAACTTTCACCATTCAAGGTTGGTCACTTCGATTGTGTTGCCCGCCTTTCCTTCACCTGTCATCTCCAAGAGTAAAGAGAAGAAGCTGATACTCTCTTCCCTTGATTTAGTTCGTTCGTGGACTTATTTCTCGTGTGAACTTGAATTTTGTTTTGTTTTGATCTTGAACTGAAGTTAGGAATCATGCTTCGTGTAATTAACTGTGATGTGACGCTTTATGTCACATCCATTTCGTTCCATTGAAAATGGCATAAATCTGTAACGGGTAACTATTAAAGAAATGTTACAAATATTGTCTGCGCGAGTTTTTTTTATGGGTCTAGTATTATTTCCTGCAGGACCGTGCATAGTTCGTCCGGTATTTACAAGCCGCATGCCCGACTACGAAGAGCGGTTCATAGGATAATGAACTATCTAGAAACACTCTCCCTTGTGTTGGATCCAGTGCCAGGTCAGATACCACGCTTGTGTGGGGTTCCCATATTATTTTTGACCAAAATCATAATATTTTCATACTAAAGCACAAGTATTCGGCATAAGTGAATAAGAAGCAGGGCATGACATAAGTATTGTCAGTTTCGACTTTACAGCTGATTTCGTTTAAACTACCATACGACTGATGAGAGGTTATCAGCGGTACAGCGTATACAATTTTGATGTAAATATAGACACATATTTTACAAAATTTTCTTTGAAGGTGATAGTAAGGACATAATGCAATAGTACTTGTAAGAGGTGTGGTTCTTCCGTAACTTTTCATGTAATATCAAATTATTGAACTTCTTACGAGGATGGTAAGAACTGTGACTTTTTATCATAGTCAGAGATTTTACTGTTTGTGCCCGGAATCTGTTTTTGTTTCTTATGTCCACAAAGAATTAATAACCTAGAAAACTATTTCGGTAGATATAGTATAATCTGGAATAGCTAGTGTAAATTCAGCCAAACTTCTAACATGTTTTAGAGACACTCCCTCATTGCGATAATGAGTAAAGATACTGCACCATTATTCACTGACGAACATTTGGCTTCAAATTCCAGTCCAGCGGTTGGCGTACACAGCATTTACTTAAACAGCAGTATTCGTCATACAGTTTTCCCCCATGCACAGTGAAGTTCATGACTCTAGATTTTACAAAGTTGTGTAGTTCTTGAATACTCATCCAATCGCTTGTTTTATTTAATTCGATCCTCCCCACTGGCTGAAGAGTTTTCAGAAATGATTCACGCCATTCACTAAAATATCCAACATTACTCACACAGAAAGCTGTGATCATTTCACCAAACTGTTTATGTGTCGCTAGCCTCTTACTTTCCAACTCAAGAAACTGTTAATTTATTGGTTTTAGTGGCTTATAATTTGTTGAGCAAAGTATGTATTTTACCTACGACTTCAATTAGATTTACATTTTTCTGAATGTACAGAACACTTAACTTGCTTGAAAGAAAATAAAAGATGATGAAGGAGAGCAGGCTTTCGAAGAGGTACACTTTACAAGGACTGGGAAGTATAACGTTAATACTTGGAAAATATCAGTTTCTGTTTCAACAGGTGAAAGCAGAGATAACAATCTAACTGTACTACGACCTAAAGTATTGCACTTCAGTGAATTCACACTACGATTTTAATTTTTCAACACTTTCAGCACAAATAGGGAAATGTTTGTAGGTTTTTACTAATTACGAATTTTATAACATATTGCGAGCCCCTTGCACCAGATTGGGCAGCATTATGGAAAATGTGAGCAGGCCAAACTAAATCTATTAAATCAATTTCACTCTTCTTTCTTAACTTCAAGAAAGTAGTTTTTTCTGTATTCCAAAATTAGCGTTTGCATCGTCAACCGAAACTCCTACAACACTTTTCTGAGGACTGTAATCTCCAACACTTATAAGATACACGGAGTCAAATTCTCTGCACTTTCAACACAAAAATCCGCCAACTCCAATACCGTCACTACGATGCATTTAGCAAGATGGTAAATCCTAACCACTAAAGCTATCTGCTGGAAGTCCTTCAGGTTGGAACAACCTATCACCAATGAAATAAACTGTGCTTGTTCCAGTTCCCTCTTTATTCGATCCATAGCAAACGGTGCTATCATATTCCTGATAACAGATTTTGTTTCCGACTGGGAGCACGAAGTCCTCTTGTTGAATACTGATTGAATTATGTCACTAGTGCAGTCCCCGATAGAGCGTCAGTGTGTGGTATGCAAATTTAGCTTCTTCCACTGAGAGTTGCATAACCGTGACTGAAACTATACAAGTAAGTAGTTATGAAATTTTCATCTCGAATAGTTAACGGGAAGCGCGATTTTATGTTTGTTGAATTTCATGTGATTTACTAAGCTGAAGCGTCCTCCGTATCCAGCGCTACATTTTGCACCAAAACTGTACACTCAACATTCCTACCGTTCCTCTTATAATCGGGAATTTTTATAGCATGTTATAGCGGTCGCTCGGTTCCAGAATGTAGCGCCTAGAACCGCTCGGCCACCCGGCCGGCCCGAAAGAATCGATACATTCATTCGAACATGACAAACAATTCAGTTTAGTTTCTTCATGCCAGTGAAGTCTGATGTAAAGGTTCCAAAATCTTATGCGAACAAACCTTTATAACAGTGCATGTTAAAGGTTTACACGTTAAGTAGAATGGTGGTACATAACAGTTTGTTTTATGTGGTACCACTTGGTGCGTCTCTGAATGCAAATACAGTGAAAATTATCGTAGCTAACGATGCAGTCGAATAGCAGCCGTAGACAGCGGTAGTTGTTGACTCGTGGAGAGAGAATGTTGTACCATGGCAGAATGAGCAGTTTGGATGGGGGATGTGCACCACAGAGATTTTGTTTGAGATATTCCGTAGTGCGTAACCTGAGAATAAAGAATGACTTTTAAGACCATTTTATGGAGAGAGATCAGTTCAGAGAAAGGTAATTTATTTTGAGCTTGTCACTTCCAATCACAAGTTCAGCTAATTACTGATAACCAAAGATTTAATTCTGTTTAGTTATGTTTACGTATTGGTAATCAGTAGGAATTGACAATAGCAAATATTAGCAGTATTCTAATTACCCTTCCTCCATTTGGATTAATTAAGTAACATAGCATTAAGAACCCAAGAAAACAAATTTTGTAGTGTAAATATTTTGTACAATAGGAAATTATGGTGTATGACAGTCTGGAAAAGACTATTCTATGTGTCCACATTAATTTTATTTTGCTTTTGTCTCATTAAAACTACTGAATATAGTTTCAGAGAACTCCCTTTTGTCATTTATAAATGTCTCACAAACTATATTCATAGTGTTCAAAGATTAAGGTGTTTGGTAAAATTTACAATACAACACCTTGAACTTGTGTGTCAAGAGTAATTAATTATTCTGAAAAGAGAATGAAACACTTATGGTGTTAAAACAGCAATTTTAAAGAAATAGGAATAAAAAGGCAAACTGCTGCGCAGTGATTCATTTCAGCTCATCATTCTTGCGGTGCAGCCAGAACACAGCCATGTTATGAATTGAAAGGTATGTATTTCCTGTAGAGCTTAAGTTAACATTTTGACAGAATATTTGGAACAATTTTCAGCTAACGAAATTTCACGTAAATTCAACCGATACTTTTTGTGTCATAGGGCACAGTCAAATTACTTAACAGCTTGTCATTGTAAAGGTTCTTGTGAATCGTTATTGTCATGCAATCTAATTTTCAGACAGTCAGATGCATTTTACATCAATTAAAAATCATATACCTAAAAAGTAATTAGCACAGATAAGTTCATGTCCAAACGAAGGGTGGCTTCGACGATTCTAGATCAAAATCTGCGGTCGGAATTTAGAAGACAGATAGTTTTAGATTGTTAGCGAGAAATTCAGTTACACACGGTGTCAGCACACATCTTTCAACACATGTACACGTTTCACATGTAATTGGTTTATGAAGAAAGAAAAGTCATTCTACGTAAGCCGAATATCCGAGATATTTTACTGTTCCTGGAGAGTGCTCAGGTACACTGGAACATTTTGTTAAAACACTAAGCTAGTATTATAAGTGAAACTCTTTGATCGTTCCTGTTGTTGTAGTGTGACGGTATACATACACAGTCAAAACATAAATATTATTAATATTTTGTGTGTCTATGTGTGAGTTTGTGTTTCTCTGTATTATTGTTTCAAGATTGGGTGGTGTAACACACTAAACTACAGCATAGTCGAACATGTATGTTATGTTCAAAGGCGTCAGTATAGTTGTGAAATGGCGAAACGGTACAGAAGGCTTCAATTGTACCTACCGATACCATTCGTTCCGCAGCAGAGTGGGCACCGGTTTGTAACTTCGTATTCCGGCACATAACTTTTATCTGTCAGAGGTATCAAAATATCGCAATTTCCATTTGAGAGTGAAATATTCAGTCCACAAACATATTTATACCTTTGCCTTTTTAATTACCACGTCTTGTGAAACTATAGACAGTTTGCACTAAATTTCTTCGATGCTGTGAATCGAAACCTAATTTGCTGTAGTGCTCAAGCTTAAGATATTCTAGAGAGTACACGCTTTCTAATAACTTTTCACTCATCGGGGTATGTTATAGGGTTCACTTGTTTCCTAAAGCTTGATGAGGCTGATTGCTGTACAATTTTACTGCCGCCAACTTATGTTTCGCGGAAAGACCACAAAGATAAGATAAGAGAGATTAGGGCTCGTACAGAGGCATATTGGCAGTCATTTTTCCCTTGTTCTGTTTGGGAGTGGAACTGGGAGAGAAGATGCTAGTTGTGGTACGAGGTACCCTCCGCGAGGCACCGTATGGTGGACTGCGGAGTATATATGTAGATGTAGATGTAGAAATTAACTGTCGAAATAGTGGGTCACTTTGAATGAGATATGACGTCGTAGGAAGTCATTATTTTCTCATTCAGGAAACCTCCCACAGGCTGTGGCTAAGCAATGTCTCCGCAGTATCCTTTCTTTCAGGAGTGCTAGTTCTGCAAGGTTCGCAGGAGAGCTTCTGTAAAGTTTGGAAGGTAGGAGACGAGATACTGGCAGAAGTAAAGCTGTGAGTACCGGGCGTGAGTCGTGCTTCGGTTGCTCAGATGGTAGAGCACTTGCCCGCGAAAGGCAAAGGTCCGGAGTTCGAGTCTCGGTCGGGCACACAGTTTTAATCTGCCAGGAAATTTCAGTCATTAATTTATTTTACACTGCTCGTTAATCAAACTGAAAATACACTGATTTCGATACCAGCGATCACTGTTCTGTTTTCTTAAAATAACTGGGTTTGGGAAGAGGTGCAGGTCTCCAGATCGTTTCTTGTAGTTACAGAGTAATCAGTGTTAAATGAAAAACTATTAATTTTACAGCCATATAGCACCGACCGTTAGCCTGAAATTAATTTTCTGTACGTAATGTACGTATTCTATACATATGTACCACCCTTCATCGTGGGGTTCCCAGCTGCTTATTTTTACGTGTTTGCGATTTATAATACTTCCATGTCAATTTTGTGCTCGTTTTCAAGATATAATCCTTTCAGATGATTCTTAGACTTCCTGATGCATGTTCAGTGGATGTCACCCCAATACATCATCGACAAGATGTTACGTGTTGCTAATTAGTATGAGAGAAGGAGAGCGAAAACTACAATTTAATTCACTATAGTTAAACTTCTTTCTTCTCTGCTAATGTGCAGATTTAGAAATATAGTAAAGCATCAATTGTCATAAAACGTATCAACTGGGATGTAGCTTAATCGAAACCATTCCATTCGGCAAATTCAGATTTCCGCAACTGCCATGTTCAAGATTCGACGGTTTTCCTCTCTCAGCCTAGAGTCACTGTTGTTATTCTGTATTGTCTGAGCGATCGTCTGACACAGAGTGCTGTTGTACAGTTTAGAATGACGAGTGAGCGCAATTACATTCTTCTGGTGTTTCCGATGAGCTTAAAATAATATAAGAGCTGAAGAAATCTGCTAGACGATTAAGAAATATCCATATAATATAATTATATTAACTATTATATAAATATAATCGTCAATGTCCTAAACGACCAAGACCCTTGCGATGACGAGAAACAGCCAAGTGATAACGATCGTGCTGAAAAGGAATAACAAAAAAAGTTCAAGTGTGTGTGAAATCTTATGGGACTTAACTGGTAAGGTCATCAATCCCTAAGCTTACACACTACTTAACCTAAATTATCCTAAGGACAACCACACACACCCAAGCCCGAGGGAGGACTCGAACCTCCTCCGGGACCAGCCGCACACTCGAGTGCAGCGCCCCTGACCGCTCGGCTAATCCCGCGCGGCGAAAAGGAATCATCGTGTCGTTTGGTGGCTGTGAAGTAAGCGGAACAACCATTGGTACGCGACGCTATTAAGTTGCTATTTGTAAAACGTTTGCGAAGTTTGGTTATAAGAAATGTTTCTCAGCTCGAAAGCGTAATGTACAAGATGATGGTAATATGGAGGAGGGGTTGGATGTTAGAAATGCAGAACGACACTTTCAAATTCGTATTAAAACTAAACATTCACCAATAATTACAAATTATTAAATCATGAATGAAAATCTTTGTATCTTGGCACACTTTTTGTGAGCTATATGTCCCGGTAGATATACTGCAAATAACTTTCAATAAAATAATTCATGTAAACTCCGAAATAAATACAACTAATTCCTTTTACAATTTTAATTTACTTGAAATTGCTTAACCAAAGAACCATAAAGCATAATGAAAAGTTACACAATTAAAATTTACTGCAACCTTTTAACCATGAAAACAGTAAAAACCATAATAATTATTTACACAAGTCACTATAACAGGCAGCATTTTCTACTAACCATAAAATAGAAATTAAAGAAATTTTTTGCCATTGATGTCGACGCCTCGTAAACCCGGCAATGAAAGCATCTCACGTACTATCACAGTAAGGTAGTACTAACAACCCTCAGGGTTACACCCAATTGCCAACACTTAAATATTAGTAAATGTCTTTTGACCGCAGCTTAGTTGACAATCCAGGCACCCAAGTAGCTTGAGGCCATCTAAATAGGCAACAGCCTCCCAGCATACTGCGGCGAATGGGGCCAGACTAGTACTGCAGACAATATGCACTGGAGGTTGATCTGGTAATTTGAAAACAACCATAAATAGTTCTCGGAAACCAAGACCACTAAGGACAGATACCCAAAGGAGTTCATCAAGTTACGAGACAGTTGGACTGCCAGCACTGAGTGTCGGCTCCGGACAATTTTTTTTTACATAATAATACAGTGATTTATTATAATTAGGTCAATCACGCAGCACTAGAACTGTACACAAATCTCGGATACCCTTCGACACAAAATTATCTCTAACACCGTGTGCCAACAGCATTAGTGAAACAACCAACCACACCTCTTTTTTTTTCTTAAACAGAAGGATGCAGGATGTATAGCCCTTTGGCATATTTAGATACCAGTTTCCACATATATGTGCATGTGTGTGAGTGTAACCCGAAGCTTCAAAATCACTCTTCTTATCACAATTAGTGAAATGTTTCGGGTTCTTACGCCGTGGTCGAATGGATTTAATTCAAAACCCACCAAAAAACTGTCAAGAAACGACTCGAAGAGCACAAGGGCAATTGAAAAACAGGGACGCTTGGCAGATCAACTGTTGCAAAACATGCCTTACAGCCAGGAGACCACCACATTCCTTTTTATAGGACTCCAGTACTGGCAGCCCAAAGCGGATAACATGGAACATCATAAGGAGAGGACACAGAGATTGCAAAACACCCCAGGAATTTCGATATGAAGGACGAGAACGTGAATTAATGACTTATGGATTCCGGTGCTGAAGAAGAAGTTTATGTCTTACACCATGAGATGATAGCAAAAGCGGACGGTGGCAGTTGACAACGGCCATTTGCGCTCGCGTATTGAAAATATATGACGTCTTGCAACTGCGCAGAAGCTCGAGGAAGCGGAATTTTGTTATAGTCAGTAGCGAGGCAGGGTGTGAAAGGGACAGTCAACAAAGCTACGACCTTCCTTGAGAATGACCTCCGCAGATTGGACTAAATGCCGGGTTTTAAAGTGCAATCCATTCGACCTCGTCATAATAGTTCGGAACATTTTATTAATTGTGACATTTCCGGCGGTGAAAGTTTACATTTTACAATTAGACACTCTTCTTATGTCACACAGAAGTGCCTCATTCCACTACCGTCCGCCCAGGCGTAGCATATGAAGTACATACAATAAGAAAGGTCATGGCGAAGTGGAAAACAGCACGATCTGACACGCTAATTACAACTGCTACTGAAAGAGTCAGTTATGTGATGGGATCACAAACGTTAGCAGCAAAATGTTAACAAAATGCATGTTTCTCACCACTAGAGTCCATAACAGGCTGTGTAACTAGAAATCGAGACACGCATAATACAGCGGAAATATGGGCATAATACACATGATCAGACGTTTTACGTTAACCCTATGCTACCTACATCTCACCCAGCACACTATTGTCGTACCAGATCGAACGATCTCCGCCCTAGGTCATACCTCCACGACATTTAAACTGTAAGTAGGCTGTTTAGGTTTTTTTTATTGGTAACGCCACGTAGCGCTCTGTATGAAAATCACTGGCTGTGCTGTGTGCAGTCTGTGGCTGGTTTGCATTGTTGTTGGCTTTTGTAGTGTTGGGCAGCTGGATGTTAACAGCGCGTAGAGTTGCGCAGTTGGAGGTGAGCCACCAGCAGTGGTGGATGTGAGGAAGTGGGATGGCGGATTTTTGAGAATGGATAATCTGGAGGTGTGTCCATCAGAAACAGTACATTTGTAAGAATGGATGTCATGAACTGCTATATATATTATGACTATTAAGGTAAATACATTGTTTGTTCTCTATTAAAATCTTTCATTAGCTAACTATGCCTATCAGTAGTTAGTGCCTTCCGTAGTTTGAATCTTTTATTTAGCTGGCAGTAATGGCGATCGCTGTATTGCAGTAGTTCGAGTAACGAAGATTTTTGTAAGGTAAGTGATTTGTGAAAGGTATAGGTTAATGTTAGTCAGGGCCATTCTTTTGTAGGGATTATTGAAAGTCAGACTGCGTTGCGCTAAAAAAATATTGTGTGTCAGTTTAAGCACAGTCCTATATAATTGTTCTAAGGGGACGTTTCATATGGCGACCCTGCCAGGATACATCACTGGAATCTTCTGATTTTTTCTTGTAGTTTGTGTAATTAGTGTAGCTGTTCTTTATTGCTAGCGCACAATTGTAAAGAGAATTTCCTTTGTAGGTGCAGTCTTTCATTGATGTACAGTAAAACAGTTGTGGCATGCTTGTAGATTTGCACCAAGTATTTCGCAGCTGCGCTTACAATTAACTAGATATTATTTTCAGTGCTATGTTAAGGCGTTCTCTTATTTTTGCTCTTCAAATTGTGCTTTTCTGTATTATTGTGTGAAATATTGTGACAATATTGGCGTGTGAAAAACGTAACACTAGGCTCCAAAGTAAACTGAGAAATAATAGTGACAACGAATGTAGCTTATCAGCACCACTGTGTAATGAATTAACAGACATTCGAAGTAGTAATTTGGTAATTTTGCATAGGGAAATGGAGCGGGTGGCAAATAATGCTGTAGACAGTGAAACAATTAATGAACAGGGAACCATTATCGATTGATCGGTCAGCAACAGCTCGCCTCAGGAATCCGAAATGACATAACACAATCTTGCAAATACTGTAGACCCAGGTTTTGGGTCCTCACCGTTTTCTCAAATGAGTCAAGACACATTTTCTGCTGGTCAAAATGTGAATGTTGCCCGTGAAAATGCACTGCCAAAAAGCATAGAGAAACAGATTCCAGACACTAATTCATTATTATTGCACTTAATGCAGCAAATGGAACAAAATCAGTGACAAACACAGCAAAAGCTTCAAAAGTTAGACAAAATGGAACAAAATCAGAGACAAACACAGCAAAAGCTTCAAAAGTTAGACACAATGGAACAAAATCAGAGACCAACACAGCAAGAGCTTCAAAAGTTAGACACCATGCTTGAACAACCACGTGAAGATTTAACTACTGAGTTACATAACATTGAATAGAAATGTCAAAAAGTCTGTAATGACGTAAAAACACAAATTCGTGAGGATTTTCAAACTATTTTTTCGCGGCATGAAAATGCATTACAGAATGACGAAGCAGCCATTAAAGAACTGAAAACTATTGTTCATGAAAATCATGAGGCCTTGCAAGCTAAGATTGACTCAGTTGCATCTACCGATTCGGTTATGCAACTTGCAAAAACTCAGGAAAACTTAAAGGACACAGTAGATACTCTGAAAATTTATTCAGAAAGACACATGGAGGAAATTAGTTTCGGAACCATTGTGGTACTATGAGAGCTTTGAATGATGTATTTGGTATGGGATCATGATCTTTAAAGTATGTTTGAGGTAGATGACTTTATTGAAGGTCTTGAAATTATTGAAAGAAGCTGCGACGTTTCTGAGATGTGATTGATCTGTTATGATGTTATTATTACGATGACGATGTGTATTATGCTGTTGAGGTATGTTTATGATCAATAAGCTGATGCTATATGAGGAATTTGATTATGTTACGTATTTATTATAATGAAATATTGAAGAAGTGTCGACGAATATGTATCCGTGTAATAAGGTAAGGAATAATGAATAGTGGTTAGGGACTCTGATTTGTGAAAAAGGTTGTTGGAAACCAAGAATCATACCTTAAGAGATACGAAAAGTGTGTAAATGCGTGAATGTATCACAATGCTGGCGAAAATTTTTTGGGCACTGTTATATTTATAGGATTTTGTTTCTACACATTTGCAACGCACATTCTCGACATGTGAAATTTTTATATGAGACTGTTAGTGTACTGCAAACTGGTGTCGTAAATATTTCGGTAAGAAAGCTAAATGACCTTGACGTAATGCGCTATGGGCGACCAGCTGTGCGAGTCACCTGGAGAGAAAGCCATTAGGTGAAAAAAAAGACAGCATTAACCTCGCTATAGACATTCCTTTGTAGAAAACATCGCAATTAAGACACGCTCAAATTTGAAAACATATGATTACACTGTGGAGCTCTTAATTTATGATATTTACTAAAATGCCTAATGAAATGATAAGAAACATTTTACATCTATTGTCTATCTAGTTGAGAGATTTAATATCTAGTTTCTAGCTCCACTGCAGCATTGGTTAAATTAAATTTAATAGATTTACTAATATAAATATTTTCTGTCTACAGATCCAGTAAATAATAATTTTATGATATACTTCCAAAAAAATGAGGGAGCACAAAAAGACATTTCCCTTCACAGGAACTGCATACATAATTTTCTTTTCAAGTACTTGGTAATTTATTTTGTAGAATAAGTTGTGGTGCACCACTTTAATTACATAGACATTAAGATGTGAATACCTTTCCCTTATCTGCATTGTTGTTTATAGTGTAATACTTTTTCTGCTTGAGCTTTGTCATGTTTAGGTATAAGTTATAGCATTTGCTGCTGCTGTTTGCGAGGCATAGTTCTACTGAATTTTACTACTGATTTAGTTTTCTTGTTGCTGCTCATTGCCTCATGTTAGTTGTATTTGCTTTGCTATTTTCTATAATGCTGCTTGCTTTGCTAACTTGCATTTTTTGTCATTGCTGTTTGTGTTAATTATTTCGTGCTGCTGCATTGCCTCGTCCCTTAGTTTAGCATCTGATCTCAGTAGATTTAAGTTAGCTTAAGAGGGGGTAGACTATATAAGAAACAGACTATGGAGAATAGGAAAAGAAAACATTGAGAAGTAATATGAAAAAGATTTGGGCCAAAAGGAGTATTGTACATTGAGAAATAATTATTTTGAAAGAAATATGAATAGAAAACAGAAAGGAGGTATAGATAGGACCTTTTGGGAATAATGATGAATGAAGGGAGATCTCCAAGAAGTAAAGAAAGTTTTGTTTGCAAAATTCTGCAGTAAAAAAAACCCTGTCTTTTCGTTTTGTATTATTCCGCTAAGTGTTTGTGTACCCTTGTGTATTTGTGTTCTTCCTGTCTTTATGTGTTTATCTGATACGATTTATGTTGTAGAATTTTTCTAATACTCAGCTACGTTCAATATGATGAGGAATACTGTTATCCTCAAATATAATTTGCATTAATAATATGTTATTTACTTTGTAAAGATGTTTAGACATTATTAATTCTGTTCTGCTTCAATGCTCATACGTGAAATTAATGTTTCAAAAACTATTCTCATTACTTTATGTATTTACGTATGTCATAATTCCTGTAACACTGATGTACAAGTTCATTTCTATTCTTTTGTAAAACTGTTTTACTACAAATGTTATCTGTATTGTTATGTTCTTTAATGATGTATTTTGTACCTTTGTTATTATATTCTTATGTTATAAAATTGTAATTGACACTAGTTCATCAAATTAAGTAACTTGTAAGTTACATTTCACTGCACACGTTTCTGTTGGTCATAGTTATGGACAATATGTGAGAAGTAGGGACTATTAGTGTTTGCACGTGTGTTGATAATTCAGCAAGGGACTGGTTAACAGCATTGCTGGTTCTAAGGACAATTCCAAAAACTTTGTGAGTGCACAAGTGGTGGTTTATGGACTTGCTGTATTGTCCGCAAGACTCTTCGATGGTGATTGTGCACCTGCACAGTTGCAACAGATGGCTGCTGGCTGTCTCTACAAGGACTACTGTGGGGCTGCGCCTTTGATGGCCCACCAATACCATTATTTCTACAAGGACTAGAGTGGGTCTGCATCGTTGATGGCCCACCAATACCATTATTTCTACAAGGACTGCACTGGGTGAACATCTCTGGTGGCCCACCAATACCGTAATCTCCAACAGGACTACATTGGTCTGCTCTGTGATGACATTCCTACCAATATTCTTCAGAACTTCGACTGAATCTGCGGTGGGTTTGCTCTGTTGTGGCCCATTACCTCTCTACATGTCAAGAGTCAGCACTGCCTTTCCTTTGGAAGGACAACACTACTTCTTCAAGACCTCATGGAAATCCACTACTTCCGTGTGCATTTCCTTTTACTGATCGGACTTTGACAAGAACACTGCAATTCTACTGTGATTAACGATCAGGACTGTCTTTATGGACTGTGAGAAGATTTTAGCTTTTGATCAACATTGTATCAATAAGTGTGTGCATTTGATTTCCTTGTTATTATAATGGTGAAAAATTTTTTAACAAATATGTATTGGCCAGTGCCCAAAACAATTTGTAAAATTTTTTGTGGGGAGCATGGGGGCTATGTAAGTAGGCTGTTTAGGTTTTTTTTTATTGGTAACGCCACATAGCGCTCTGTATGAAAATCACTGGCTGTGCTGTGAGCAGTCTGTGGCTGGTTTGCATTGTTGTTGGCTATTGTAGTACCCGTGGTCTAGGGATAGCGTCTTTGATTCATAATCAAAAACGTCTTCGGTCCCGCGTACGATCCCCGCCACTGCCTAAATTTTGATAAATAATCAGCATTGGCGGCCGAAGACTTCCGGCATAAGAAATCAGTCTCATTCTGCCAACGGCCTTGTCAAAGAGGGCGGAGGAGCGGATAGAGGTTCAGGGCACTCTCTTGTCCTAGGGGTGGGAAATTGCCCCTAAAGGCGGAAGAATCAGCAATGATCAACGACATGAGGATGCAGAAGGCAATGGAAACCACTGCAGTAAAGACACGTAACCTGTATCCACGGAACATGTGGCCTGTAATTGAAGAAGTGTCATGATGATCTCTCCATTGGCAAAAGATTCCGGAATAGTCCCCCATTCGGATCTGCTGGAGGGGCCTGCCTAGGGGGAGGTTACCATGAGAAAAAGATTGAATAATCAACGAAATGATAACGTTCTACGAGTTGGGGCGTGGAATGTCAGAAGCTTGAACGTGGTAGGGAAACTAGAAAATCTGAAAAGGGATATGCAAAGGCTCAATCTAGATATAGTTGGGGTCAGTGAAGTGAAGTGGAAGCAAGACAAGGATTTCTGGTAATCTGGATCGGGGAAAATGGTATAACAGGTGTAGGATTCGTTATGAATACGAAGGCAGGGCAGAGGGTGTGTTACTAGGAACAGTTCAGTGACCGGGTTGTTCTAATCAGAATCGACAGCAGACCAACACCGACAATGGTAGTTCAGGTATACATGCCGACGTCGCAAGCTGAAGATGGACAGATAGAGAAAGCGTATGAGGATATTGAAAGGGTAATGCAGTATGTAAAGGGGGACGAAAATCTAATAGTCATGGGCGACTGGAATGCAGTTGTAGGGGAAGGAGTAGAAGAAAAGGTTACAGGAGAATATGGGCTTGGGACAAGGAATGAAAGAGGAGAAAGACTAATTGAGTTCTGTAACAAGTTTCAGCTAGTAATAGCGAATACCCTGTTCACGAATCACAAGAGGAGGAGGTATACTTGGAAAAGGCCGGGAGGTACGGGAAGATTTCAATTAGATTACATCATGGTCAGACAGAGATTCCGAAATCAGATACTGGATTGTAAGGCGTACCCAGGAGCAGATATAGAATCGGATCACAATATAGTAGTGATGAAGAGTAGGCTGAAGTTCAAGATATTAGTCAGGAAGAATCAATAAGCAAAGAAGTGGGATATGGAAGTACTAAGGAATGACGAGATACGTTTGAAGTTCTCTAACGCTATAGATACAGCAATAAGGAATAGCGCAGTAGGCAGTACAGTTGAAGAGGAATGGACATCTCTAAAACGGGCCATCACAGAAGTTGGGAAGGAAAACATAGGTACAAAGAAGGTAGCTGCGAAGAAACCATGGGTAACAGAAGAAATACTTCAGTTGAATGATGAAAGGAGGAAGTACAAACATGTTCCGGGAAAATCAGGAATACAGAAATACAAGTCGCTGAGGAATGAAATAAATAGAAAGTGCAGGGAAGCTAAGACGAAATGGCTGCAGGAAAAATGTGAAGACATCGAAAAAGATATGATTGTCGGAAGGACAGACTCAGCATACAGGAAAGTCAAAACAACCTTTGGTGACATTAAAAGCAACGGTGATAACATTAAGAGTGCAACGGGAATTCCACTGTTAAATGCAGAGGAGAGGACAGATAGGTGGAAATAATACATTGAAAGCCTCTATGAGGGTGAAGATTTGTCTGATGTGATAGAAGAAGAAACAGGAGTCGATTTAGAAGAGATAGGGGATCCAGTATTAGAGTCGGAATTTAAAAGAGCTTTGGAGGACTTACGGTCAAATAAGGCAAAAGGGATACATAACATTCCATCAGAATTTCTAAAATCATGGGGGGAAGTGGCAACAAAACGACTATTCACGTTGGTGTGTAGAATATATGAGTCTAGCGACATACCATCTGACTTTCGGAAAAGCATCATCCACACAATTCCGAAGACGGCAAGAGCAGACAACTGCGAGAATTATCGCACAATCTGCTTAACAGCTCATGCATCGAAGCTGCTTACAAGAATAATATACAGAAGAGTATAAAAGAAAATTGAGAATGCGCTAGGTGACGATCAGTTTGGCGTTAGGAAAAGTAAAGGGACGAGAGAGGCAATTCTGACGTTACGGCTAATAATGGAAGCAAGGCTAAAGAAAAATCAAGACACTTTTATAGGGTTTGTCGACCTGAAAAAAGCGTTCGACAATATAAAATGGTGCAAGCTGTTCGAGATTCTGAAAAAAGTAGGGGTAAGCTATAGGGAGAGACGGGTCATATACAATATGTACAACAACCAAGAGGGAATAATAAGAGTGGACGATCAAGAACGAAGTGCTCGTATTAAGAAGGGTGTAAGACAAGGCTGTAGCCTTTCCCCCCTACTCTTCAATCTGTATATCGAGGAAGCAAAGATGGAAATAAAAGAATGGTTCAGGAGTGAAATTAAAATACAAGGTGAAAGGATAACAATGATACGATTCGCTGATGACATTGCTATCCTGAGTGAAAGTGAGGAAGTATTAAATGATCTGCTGAACGGAATGAACAGTCTAATGAGTACACAGTATGGTTTGAGAGTAAATCGGAGAAAGACGAAGGTAATGAGAAGTAGTAGAAAGGAGAACAGCGAGAAACTTAACATCAGGATTGATGGTCACGAAGTCAGTGAAGTTAAGGAATTCTGCTACATTGGCAGTAAAATAACCAATGACGGACGGAGCAAGGAGGACATCAAAAGCAGACTCGCTATGGCAAAAAAGGCATTTCTGGCCAAGAGAAATCTACTAATATCAAATACCGGCCTTAATTTGAGGAAGAAATTTCTGAGGATGTACGTCTGGAGTACAGCATTGTATGGTAGTGAAACATGGATTGTGGGAAAACCGGAACAGAAGAGAATCCAAGCATTTGAGATGTGGTGCTATAGACGAATGTTGAAAATTATGTGGACTGATAAAGTAAGGAATGAGGAGGTTCTACGCAGAATCGGAGAGGAAAAGAATATGTGGAAAACACTGATAAGGAGAAGGGACTGGATGCTAGGACATCTGCTAAGACATGAGGGAATCACTTCGATGGTACTAGAGGGAGCTGTAGAGGGCAGAAACTGTAGAGGAAGGCAGAGATTGGAATACGTCAAGCAAATAATTGAGGACGTAGGTTGCAAGTGCTGCTCTGAGATGAAGAGATTTTCACAGGAAGGGAATTCGTGGCGGGCCGCATCCAACCAGTCAGTAGACTGATGACCAAAAAAAAAAAAAGTGTTGGGCAGCTGGATATTAACAGCGCGTTGCGTTGCGCAGGTGGAGGTGAGCCGCCAGCAGTGGTGGATGTGAGGAAGTGAGATGGCGGATTTTTGAGAATGGATAATCTGGAGGTGTGTCCATCAGAAACAGTACATTTGTAAGAATGGATGTCATGAACTGCTATATATATTATGACTATTAAGGTAAATACATTGTTTGTTCTCTATTAATATCTTTCATTTGCTAACTATGCCTATCAGTAGTTAGTGCCTTCCGTAGTTTGAATCTTTTATTTAGCTGGCAGTAATGGCGCTCGCTGTATTGCAGTAGTTCGAGTAACGAAGATTTTTGTGAGGTAAGTGATTTGTGAGAGGTATAGGTTAATGTTAGTCAGGGCCATTCTTTTGTAGGGATTATTGAAAGTCAGATTGCGTTGCGCTAAAAAAATATTGTGTGCCACTTTAAGCACAGTCCTATATAATTGTGCTTAGGGGACGTTTCAAAACGTATACCCTAACGTGAAATCTGGATCAACGCTGATCTAATATCCACAAAATCCACAAATTCGCACTCATTCCGTACTGAACCAGATGTCTCCTCGTATCAACTCCCATCGACCGCCACCCTGCGCCTATGGCTCTGGTTTGCGGCCTAGGTTGACGCCACTGGCAAGACTCAAAGACGCTGTCCATCACAAATACGCCACTGCATTGCACAGTAAACAAGATTAGAACTTCCAGCAACTTTCAGGTTTTCAGCGGATCCCATCAACATTCTGCCACGATACGTCGGCCCAGAGACGTCCGGCCATCCTCAGGTGAAGAGACCTGATGGAGTCATGGTATTTATAGCGAATTCCGCACATGCGAATCGTACTGGTGGTTTACAGCGCATGCGTTAGGAGGTGACATGTTCGAGGCAGCCAAGTTGTGTGTGCTGCCCTCAGCAGTGAAGTAAGAACAAATTAATCACTGAGTATCAATTGAGCGTGTCGATTCCGTTTTGACCGCACAATTTTAATAACTGGATTCCAATTTTTATCCAGCTGAAAGCCGTTAACACGATTCATTCTGGATCTATATCTTCAGGTGTCCAGCTGCCATCACCTCGCACAAGCCGCTGGTGTTCTCTTTACTTTAATTCAGCGCATGTGAAACCCGATACTGATAGCCTTCACGAAGTATTAGTGAATCTGGAGAAGGTCTTTCCTATCCCCTCCTTCTCTCGGAGCAGAGCAGATTTTCCTCTGTCCCCCCTGAGTCTCTGCACCCTCTCCTCGTCTATCTCCCTCCCACATCCTTCCCTCACCGGTTCTCTTTGATGCGCCCCCCACTCGTCATCCCCCCCCCCACCCCAATACCGCCACCACCCCCTTTCTTCACTTCTCCCTCGTCTCCATCCAGCTGGCAGATCCTCTCAGTTCGTTCATCGTCATCGGTGTGCAACGTCAATGTTGAGTTTGGTGCATTTCTCCTGTGACGTCAAGAGCTGTGATTTTAATTTTATGCTGGACTCGTACGTAACGCTTATGTCAGTGATTGGTACGTGCTACACCGCCCATCGCTACTTTTACTCTCTGGACATACTTCGCCTTGTGTTTCTTTTAATCGTCACAGTGTGTGTTTTTTCTGTATACTGTTTTTAGCTTTTTTATAAACATTTTACAGTCCTCCCCTTTTTTTACGTTAACTTACATTACGTTTCCCCTTTTATATGTCTGTTTCGACGTATTTCCTTCTTTCTGTTGTTTTTTAAATGTCTACATTTTCTGCACTTACATCTGTCTCTCGGCTGAAGAGCGGCACCTACGCTGCTGCCATCCCGCCCCGTATGAGGCACTGAAAACAAATGAAGAAAAAAAAAGATCTCTTCAGTACTTCGTCTATTCACCTGAGGATGGCCGGACGTCTCTGGGCCGAAATATCCTGGCAGAGGGTTGATTGGGTCTGGCTGCAAAACCGAAGATTACTGGTAGAAGAAATACGCCGGGAAAGTTTTAGAAGACACAAGTTTTGGACATCCTAACCCTAGCTGTAGACCTGCTTCAATTGTGATCTTGAACTTGTTATTTTAACTGTGTTGTTTTAGCTCGTGAAAAACAAAAAAATTATAGGTAGAATTTCTGTTTAATTCAATATATCCTGGAATCATAGGAATGCTGGTAGAACACGATTGCGCGAATGATTTGCTATCGAAATTCCGCCTCAATCACTTCAAATAAATTTGGTTCTACTGTGTTAATGATTTCCTTCTAACAAGGTATTTAAATGAAAAAATATGTTACTTTTACGTGCTGTCAAACTTGCCGTTACGATAACGTCGGAAAAGGCAGTGTGAAATAATTGACTTAGATGAGAAGAGGGATATGTTTCTGTGTTACGAAGTCATAATTTTGTCCAACTACAATCTGCAGTTTTTCTTATGATGTTTTAGAGAACGGCTTGTACGTCGTCGTGTTGTGTAAGAGGCAGGTATCACCTACCGTTAAGTTTACGTCGCTTTGATATCAGAAACAGCAGTGGTGACGACGGAGGGTGCACACAGACGCGCGCTGTGGATTACCTCCTGAGTGGCTGGAAGCGTGGCGAACCTAATACGGGCCCTACAGCTAGCGCAACACCAGCAGTTGTCGCGAATAATTAATTAACGCGGAGCAGCCGGCTGCAAATTTCGCGCAGCGTTGTGCGAGGCTTACCTCGACATGATCGATCAAACTCGCAGCAAGCCTATGCAGCGTGTCAGGACGTCTCATCTCGCTCTGTTACGCCATCTAACACGGTATCGAGTCTGAGATGAAGCTGAGTAACGGAACGGGGTAGCAGACAGTTATAGAGACAAATTAGTCGTTGCCCTCCGAGACAACAGTGAGATGGCTACGTATCAATTTTCGTACCTCGAGTACGACAAAATGTCAAGCAGGTCACATTCTCATTATTTCGATGATGTACATTTATCTGTAACTTTCTTCAAGGAATGTGGTACTGATAATATTACAATGTGATCAGATGACGAATGAGTTATTTTAGAATAATGTGCCTCTACGATAACGCCAGAGATTCGGAATAGGGAGGGTCTGTATACGAAACTTTTATCCTAAGTAGTATTCTGTTAAATCACAGTGCGTCATTAACTCGCTGAAATGATATGAATGGGAAGCAGTAATTGAGAAGGGTGTTGGACAGGCCAATATATACTTTTAGTGAGTCTCTGCATTGAGCAAGGGAAGCAGAGGAGAAACTGTGAAATGTAATCTAATCTGTGCGTGTTGTTATATCAATTACTGTGCTTGTGGAAACGTTTTGATTAGCCTTGCTTAGCTACGATTTCCTTGGCGTCTCGAGTGTTGGCGTGCTCGGCGAGGGATTTGGTGATTTCCAAGAATGAGTGCCCATCGCAGTCGTTGGGTCCAAACGATACAAATCGAACGTGCTATCGAAAATCGATCATGCGACTCCGGTGGCAGGCGTTATGAGAATTTTTACGTTGGTCATTACAGCAACGACAAAAAAAGAGCGTTAAAAATACCTGTAATTGCAAAGTAGACGGCTCACCTTCCTCGTCGTCGCTGTTTTCGTCATGTGAAAGTCCATTATAGTGGTCCGCATGGATAATTTGGAAGAGTCTAACCATGTATTCTTCCTGATACTCGTTCGTTTTCCGCACTGTCAGCAGTGAAACTGTAACGGTATTTCAGCATCGAAACTGTTCTTACGAAGTTTTACACACTTCGCACCACCACAGTCTACACAGTCCCTTCTTAGCTCGTCCGGTAGTACTCCATATTAGCGACAAAAATTCGAACAATCGTCTATGCTGGATAAACATGGAATTAGATTCTTCCATGTGAGAGAATCCGCCGCAGAAACGTCAAGAACACCAGACATCTCACTCACGAACGATATAAATCGTCTGGGTTTTCCTAGCAAATCACAAATAAATCGAGGAGATATGTAACTTAGAGCAACTAAGGGAAGGATGGAAAACAGATAAAAATGACGTTCACAAATAATTGATCACAACGCCCGCCAAAGGAGTCGCATGATCGAATTCCGATTGCACGCTCGATATGTTTCGTTTGGACCCAGCGACTTCGATAGGTAATCATTCCTGGAAATTACCGGGATTCAGCTATGCGCACAGCTCACGAAGAACATCTCGAGTGCGAGGTGGCAAAAGGCCAATGATGCTCACGGTATTCGATGTCCCACATATTGTCGAGTCTAGAGGAACGTGCGATACTAGCCGTCGCCTTTTATCTGTGGCGTAATGGCTACTGTGACGTCAAGTTTTGGTGCGTATTTGAATTGGATTTCTGTGTAGCATTACGTATTATCGATCGTAATCTTGTTGTTTTATATAGAAAGTAATTTGTTAATCTTCCCGCGGCTTCCGAAATTGCTTTTCAGGTATTTGTAGCTTCTCGAATTATGGAGGCAAGTGCGAGGCCAAGTTGTTCATCTGATTTTGATGTGGAAAATAGTGGGATTGAGGAACAAAATATTCCTCACGTTCTTTTCATTATGGTGAAATTAGCCGATGAATTGAGGAAACCAATTAATTCCACTACTTTTGCTAGACAGTACAGTTTAAATGCTTGCTATTACAAGTGGATTCTTACTACTTTATATCTAAGAATTCATCTACTGAGTAGAAGGAGTTATCAGTCAGAAATTCTTTTAATTTGCTTTTAAATTTTGGTTGGCTATCTGTGAGATTTTTTATACTATTTGCCAAATGATCAAAGAATTTTGTGGCAGCATGATTCACCCCTTTCTGTGCCAAAATGAGATTTAATCCAGAGTAGAGAAGATCTTCCTTTCTTCTAGTGTTGAAGCTATGCACTTTGCTGTTATTTTTGAGTTGGGATGGGTTATTAATGACATGTCGGCGCCCGGTTGCCGAATGGTTAGCGTGACGGATTGTCAATCCTCTGGGTCCGGGTTCAATTCCCGGCTGGGTCGGGCAATTTTCTCCACCCAGGGACTGGGTGTTGTTCTGTCCTCATCCTCATCCTATTACCAACATCGCTTGCAGGTCGCCAAAGTGGCGTCAAATTGAAAGACCGGCACCCTGTGAACGGTCTGCCCGACATGGGGCCCTAGCCATACGATTAAATAAAATTAATGAAAAATATCATAAGTGGATATATGTATTGCGAAGGTATTGTGAATATCCCAAGTTGCTTACATAAATGTCTGCAAGGTTATCTTGAGTGGGCTCTAGCTATTATTCTTATTACCAGCTTTTGTGCAATGAATACTTTCTCTCATAATGACGAATTGTCCCAAAATATGATGCCATATGAAAGCAGTGAATGAAAATAGGCGCAGTAGGCTAATTTACCGATAGGTTTATCACCTAAATTTGCTGTAACTCTAATAGCATAAGTAGCTGAACCTAACCGTTTCAGCAGATCATCCATGTGTTTCTTCCTATTCAATTTCTCATCAATGCACACACCCAGAAAATTTGAGTATTCTGCCTTAGCAACAGAATTCTGTTTATAGTCTATATTTATCAGTGGTTGTATGCCATTTAATGTACAGAATGTATAAAGTGAGATTTCTTAAAATTTAGTGAGAGTTCATTTGCAGAGAAACACTTAATAATTTTCTGAAAGATACTTTTTGCAATTTTCTCAGCTGATTCTTGCTTTTTGGGTGTGATTAATGTACTTGTATCATCAGCAAAAAGAACTAGCTTTACATATTCATTAATATAGAGTGGCAAATCGTTAATATATATTAAGAACAATAAGGGACCCAAGACCGAACCCTTTCAGACACCATTCTTGATATATCCCCAGTTACAGTACTCTGCTGGTTTTTGCAGACTATTTGTACTGTTAACAGTCACACTTCTGTATTCTTCCAGTTAAGTATGAATTAAAGCATTTGGTGCACTGTCCCACTCATACCACAATACTTAAGCTGATCTAGAAGTGTTTCATGATTCACACAATCAAAAGCCTTTCAGAGATAACAAAATATCCCAATGGGTGATGTTTGCTTACTCAATGCATTTAATATTTGATCAGTGAAAGCATATATACCATTTTCTCTTGAAAAGCCTTTCTGAAAACCAAACTGACATTTTGTTAGTACTTCATTTTTACAAATATCTGATGCTACTATTGAAAACATTGCTTTATCAAGAATTTTGGATAAAGCTGTCAGAATGAGATTAGGCGGTAGTTGTTAGCACCCAATCTATCCCCTTTTTTATGCAATGGCTTAACAATAGCTTATTTCAGTCTACCTGAAAAAATCCACTGTTTCAGTGAGCTGCTACATATGTGGCTGAGAATCCTACTTTTCTGTTGGGAACAAGCTTGTAGTACTCTGTTGGAAATGCCATCAATTCCAATTTGAGCTTTTACTTTTGAGTGACTTTATTATTTCCTAATTTCAGTAGAAGAGGTGGATTGAATTTCAGTTTTATCAAATTGCCTCTTCCATATACTGCCTGGCATTTTGTAATGAATAGCCGGATCGCCTTTTCTCTACAAGCTTAAGAAATTATTATAAAAAACGTTTTCTACTTCTGACTTTTTGCTAACTAATTTTCATTGTGTTTGATAGAAATACAGTCTTCCTGTGCTTTTGGCTGCCCTGTTTCTCTTGTAACAGTATTCCAAACTGTTTCAATTTTATTATCAAATGTACTAATCTCAGACATAATGCTCATACTTCTAGACTTTTTAATAATTTTTCTAAATATAGTGCAGTAGCATTTATAATGTATCACTGTTTCTTGATCATTACTCCCCCTAGCTTTAAGATACATTTCCCTTTTCTGTTTACAAGGCATTTTTATCCTTTATTAAGCAATGTCCTTTTACATGGTTTCTTACAATTATATTTCACTGTTTTCTTAGGGAGACTGTTTTGAAATGTACTCACAAATGTTTCATGAAATAGGTTAAATTTTAAATTAGCATCATGTTCCCTTTACATCTCTTTCCAGACTAAATGTTGCAAGCTTTCACAACAATTTTGATATGTTAAGTCGTTAATTGAATGCACTATTTTGGAGGAGCGTTTTGCATTACTGTATGGAGCTATATCATACACTGTACCTAACTGTGCATCACAATCAGACAGACCATTCTTAACAGGAAAAGTTTCTATTTGATTAAATTTATCTTGGTCTATGAATACATTATCTATCAGTGTGCTGTTTTCCTGTACCACTCGAGTAGTAAGATCAATAATTGATGTCAAATTGAAAGAACCAATTTTCAAGGTTAAGCTTTCTATGTGACTCTTTCATGAAATCTACATTGAAATCCCCACAAACAACATATGGCTTTCCTCTGACAGGTAGCACAACGAAGAATAAAAGTTTTTAAAAAATGGTTGAAAATTTCCCAATGGAGACTTATAGATGGCTGCAATTATGAAAGTGCCATTATTTTGTTTAGGCTCACATGCACATGCTTCTATATGTTACTCTGTGTGGTATTTTTTAGTTTCCAAATTTTTCACACTATGACAGATTTTAACATCTATGGCAACTCCTTTCCTTTACATAGTGTCTCTACTTACGTGTCCTATGAGCTTATATCCATCTACATTTACAGTTTCCGTACCTGTGACTGTATGATGTCCAGACAGGCATAGTACATCTATTCCACCCTGGGTTTCTAAATTTTCTAAAAAAGCAAGAAGCTCATCTACTTCGTTTTTTTTAATCCCCTGATATTCTGATGCCATATACTGACATTATTTTTCACTGTACTGTTATGAGAATCTTGTGATATTTCCACAACTGTAGTACCTGCCTGCGTAACTTCTCATTAAGCTTAATTTCAATCAATGTAGGATGATTGGACACTGATCTTAGCCTAAAAAAGTACTCCCATGAGTTTCAGTGCTCCCCTCCCCCCCCCAAAGATATTGCTATAATCCCAGCCAGATTAACCTTCCCTTTCCTACTGAGATGCAGGCCACGTCTCTTGAAGTCACACCTATCAATACCATCAACAGGAACCAAACCTTGCCTGACAAAGTAGCTGCCCACAGCAGCTGATTTAGCTCCATATTGGCCCTCCTGACAGAGCTGTTCAATTGGGGCGAATCATACTGCATGAAAGCAGGAACCAAGCCAAAATTTGTATGGTTCCTTGCAGATGCTATTTTTATCAGGTCACACTCAGTATTATAGCCCTGATCGGTATCAGTACTGTTTCCCGCTCTACCCACTACCACAACATGATCCTGCGTTGTAAAACATTTGCACAATGATCCTACATCCTCTATCACTTGGCTAAGACAAATGCAGTGAGCTTGAAAATACTTGTGACCCTGTACCTGTCACCTAATTTTACTTGCAAGATCCGGCCCACACCTCTTCCATAGCTACTACCTAACAACAGAACTCTCCTCCTACTTTCTACTTTTTTTGCAACAACTGGTTCCCTAGGGAAAGTCTGTTGAGTACTTACATCTATTTGGGCCTCTTTCTTAGTTGACTGAGGTAGCAAGGCTAATCTATTTTTTGTGCCAATGATGAAACTGTCAGATACTCTTCACTTTTTGTGGCCCCTGTTCCTTGCTACCACTTCCCACCTGTCTTCACCCTTCTCTCCCCTTATCTCATCAGTTCCTGCCTAGCACTATCCAGTTCAGCCTGAAGGGCTCTACTTCTTCACTCCCTGTTCCGACCATCTGTCATAACAGCTGCACAGAATCCTAGAACTGACTTTCCTAGGGCAGCTCAAACACTTCTCTCTCGCTTGTTTGTGGCACGAGTAAATTATACATGTGGCGCTGTGTGAAAGACCGCATGTGGCAGTATGCTAGTAGAGGGACATAGTTTGAGAAATCAAGGCTTCCTATGAAGAGTATCTTTTTACTTTCTTATGTTTTGTTTGCTTGACATCTTTTTGTCATCCCGCTCATGACAAGAAACAGGCCGTATAACTGTTATACACTTTGGAGGGCCAGTTGATTCAGGGAATCACTACTCTTCAGACATGATTTTTAAAGTAATTAAAGACAGGACTGCTTGTTTCCATGCTTCAGTTAGTAAAACGTTATACAGCAGATGGCTCGATCATAATGTCAGATTGGTGGGCTAGCTATAAAGGATTGAACGAAACTGAGTACATCCATTTCGCTATGACTCATTCCATTGTTACGGCCTAAAAAGAGGTACTGGGGGGGGGGGGGGTGCGGCGGCAATAGAAAGTATTATTGGGTGAAGGAAGAGGAAAGTTTCATTACTACAGAACCATTTACATGAGTATGTCTGGAGGAAGAATGTTCCACGAAATCGATGCTTGTTTGAGGTTTTTTCGAAGGGTGTGGGGAGTTAAGTTCTTGTTTTGGAATGGAGGTGTGTTTTTCGTTTCTTTTTTGTTGCAGTTTTTGCGGATACTACCTCGTTAATTTTCTTTGATGTTTGTCTTTGAAGTATTACGTTTTTTTTTTTTAATACTTCATGCATAGCCTTGATTTCATGGACGTCAATCTACTGGAGACACTACTCTCTAGAAACTTCCTGGCAGATTAAAACTGTGTGCCGGACCGAGACTCGAACTCGGGACCTTTGCCTTTCGCGGGCAAGTGCTCTACCAACTGAGCTACCCAAGCGCGACTCACGCCCCGTCCTCACAGCTTTACTTCTGCCAGTACCTCGTCTCCTACCTTCCAAACTTTACAGAAGCTCTCCTGCGAACCTTGCAGAACTAGCACTCCTGAAAGAAAGGATATTGCGGAGACATAGCTTAGCCACAGCCTGGGGAATGTTTCCAGAATGAGATATTCACTCTGCAGCGGAGTGTGCGCTGAAATGAAACTACTTTCTTATTCGTAAGAACTGGTGCGTATCCTATTACCGCAATTTTAATTTCTATACTAGTTTTATCTAACAGTGACTTGCTGTGCGGCGGTTCGTGCATTGTGTGCCGATGTTGGGAATTGTTTGATGTTGGTGTCAGCGAATTTGTAGATAGCAGTTGGGTAAATGTTGTAACGTTCTTTATAAAATTTTGGTGGTTTTGTTTGTCAACGAATATGAAATGCGTAATGTTTGTATCATGCCAATTTACTGTGTGATGTATTATTGAGCAAATGACTTAATCCGCAAAATCGATACGATGTTTTCATAATGAAATCAATCCTTCTGAAATTTACCCAGTCTCGTGAACACCGGGTTCTATGGCCCTGTGCAATAAACTGATAAAATTCCCTATGCAAATAAACAATGAAATAAATCTTCCTTAGCTGTAGAGTCGCAACTGATGTTATCTCGGTATTCTGTCCTCCCCACAGTAGACACAGAAAATATGCGAACTTGGCACACCGAAGTGTAATGGTGGCTGTAAAATTGCTTCATACAAGTAATATCATTAGATAGGTTGATAAATGAATAACGTTGCAAATGTTCAGTGAAAATGCGGGATATTGGCTCAAAACTGTCCAATGCTACACACATTGAAGCTGTTGCAAACATTAATACTTTCCTGATTGTAGCACATTAATATTTTCCTGACTGATTGAAAAATGATTTATTTCAAAAAATATTCATTGTATTCAAATATACACGACATGGAAGAGGATGAGGTGTTTATAATAGGATATCCTAAGACCAAATGCTTCAGTATGAAAATTGTATTCAAAATAAAGTTTCTTCTTCACAAAATCTGATATGAAATATTTTACATTAAAGTCAATGTCAGTGAACTTCTCAACTGTTCAAAAATTCTCTCGCACTGTCGTAATTAAAACACTTGGATTGTTACATGACAATAAGCCTGACTTTGTTTGACAAAATAGATTCCAAAACTGAACTTCTCTGTATCAGGATTAACAAATATTTCCAACCGTGTATACCTAATCAACCTATATATTAAAGTTTATGGGAAATACTTGCTTCCTACATTCAAGGGTCAACACTGTAAAAATGAGTTAAATCAACATTGCGTTGCTGCATACTTAAGACTAAATATACAAAATTTCATTACCTTACAAATTTGTTCCAGTTGCTTTATCTTTGAGTTACAGTATCAATTCATTACTCTTCAATAATTGCCATGGAAATGCTCAGTATTTGTTAACGATCAGTATCACTTCAGTTCCTGAAATTCTTACAGCCTCACAAATTAACAACATCCTACTATAGAAATAACTACGACCAAACATTTACTGAATCTCCGTGAGTATAAACAGTATGATTCGTCCAAAGGTCAACAAATAAATTCTCTCTGCTAGCCACTAGCTTTAAGTCTTAGATCCTACCTATGACAGAGTACAACGGCAACTGAGCTCCGAACAGCCCCTACTTACAATCGATTCTGCCACGCAGGCAACATCTTTGGTTCAGCTGTGTAAAAATACAATCTCTTCTACATATGACAATTGTTTCAGGTCAGTTTTCATGAACTGCATTACAAAATCGGGCTTCACGTACAAGCGGACCCATCACCAGGAGGTAGCGGAGGTAGCGAATCGAAGAGAGAGATGTATCTTTTGGAAATACTGAAGAAGTTCTGAATTTGCGAGAGAGTGGTTACGTCGTGAGTCAGTAAGGTAGCTTAATGTAATGATAATATACTGGCTTAGCCGGAGGTCAAGGTTAGGATAGATTGTGGCGATTTGGATGTGAGTTACATAAGTTAACGAATCTGATAGCGAAAAAGTTTTCTGTGGTGACAGACTGATCTGTAGCGTAACCTCAGGTCTAGGTTACGTTGGAATGCAACAATTTTCTCGTTAAAGCCAAGAAAACTACATGTGTTAAGAGACTCATCTGTAGTGTACCAAGAGGTATGTGCAAATTTTATTGAGGTGTCGAAGTAAACAAATACCAACACAAATGTATGGTGCCTGATTGATCTGCATAGTATTTCGTGACATATGATGCTCTTCACAATCTCCTAGATGAATTTATGACTTTGCCGTATATTTCTACTATTTGGTTCACTTCCGAGATTTTAGTAAAATCTACAGCTGACATTATTTACGAATGACTATAGAGTGTATCAAACAGTATCACCAGATTTAAAAATATAAAATTATGATATCTGAGATATGTGCTTGAACAACGTGCTGTTGGAAAGACCAAACTCTCGAGTTTTTCATGGTTGCCGTTAGGTAAGCACAATTACTTCTAGAAGGGCGGAAATTTTTAAATCAAAGGGTACTGAAAGATGGATCGGTCGTACTGGACCAAATGATTCAGAATTACATTACTGGCCTCCAAGGTCGCCGGACCTGACTGCGTGTGACTATTTCTTGTGGGGGTTGATAAAAGACTCTGTTTATGAGTCCCCATTACCAGCAGCAATGAATGAACTGAGGCATCGTCTAATAACAGCTGAGGAAGCTCTAACTCAAGACACGCTCGCTCCAATGTGGAAACAATTTGAATACAGCGTTGACGTACGCTGTGCATCTAAAGGGGGGTATATTGAACACCTATTAAAAAGCATAAAATATCTTTTTGAATTTCCCGTTCATCAAAAAAGAATATTCATTGTATATGTGTATTAGTTTCAGAAATACAGACGTGCCAAATCGAATAATTGCTTTTGATCCACCCTGTATTGCATTGATTGACAACGTACTAATGATTTAACATTATCAGTGCGTTAGTTATGATGCTTGTTTGAATTTTTTCCGAATATGACTCTGTTTACGAGGGATTATTTATTACAGAAATTTCGCTGTTTCCGAGTATAGTATGAGTTGCGGTTATTCGCGAAGCAAATATAGTACCGAGATTCATAGGAGCCATTATCAACGCAGTAGCAGACTTGGAAAAAGTAACTGAGCCTGTAAGTGTATTTCTAGTTAACTTTTTTGTATGATAGTTTTCACTCTTTAGTGGTGTGTACTATATATGGCTCGTGTCGGAGACTCCTCTGTATCCCATATTGTCCACCATGCGACCAAAATATTGGCTGCTAATGGCAACAGGAGGCTGGACTGGAGGTATCCAATGTTGAGCACATCATGAGGCTACGAAACGTTGTTGAACTGCTTAGTCGACGAGCAACTCATAGGTGCTAGTGGTATTGATACAAAGCAGATCAGCGGCAACAATAAACAAAGCAAATACTGCATTGTGTTTACAACAACAGCTGAAGTTGACATTCCCTCAGAAAGGACACCAAGGAATTTCGGAGAGTGAGAAAGAATTGGTAGACGAAAAGATAATTTGTGGTGTAGTATTTGTGATAGTTCGATTCTTTGAATTCCTGTCGAGTGACTCTTGCCGGCCGGTGTGGCCGAGCGGTTCTAGGCGCTACAGTGTGGAACCGCGCCACCGCTACGGTCGCAGGTTCGAATCCTGCCTCGGGTTTGGATGTGTGTAATGTCCTTAGGTTAGTTAGGTTTAAGTAATTCTGAGTTCTACGGGACTGATGACCTCAGCAGTTAAGTCCCTTACTGCTCAGAGCCATTTGAGTGACTCTTCCGATGGCCGCGTTGACTGAGGGGCGCTCCGGGATAGGTAGCGCTAGAGAGCCTGTGTACAGAGAGAGTGGCCATAGGTGAAGTTGCCCGTGATTTGTTGATTAGCCTTGGCAGAAAAATGGCGCCAAACATCCCTCGCGCTTCCTATGTTCGCCGTGCTTTTGAGTTGAATTGAAGTTCAGAGGACTTTTGGAAACGATTAAAAGGTATTTGGATTATCGAGAGACTTGCTATGCGTTGTGCATGCATGTTCGATTTAGTTCTATATCGTTTTTACTACGTAATTAGCGTTTGCGATCTTAAATACGAGTTGAAATAATGAAGCGTTTTTTGGTGAAGTCGGTAGGCCTACATGCTTGAAGTAAACACGTTAGTAATTGTACAGCATTGTTTTTGACATCTGTAATTCGTTCTGTAGACGTTCGTAAACGATGCAAGGTTGTGCTGCATTTGGTTGTTCCGATAGAGGCGAAGGTGGATTTCGCATGTTAGCATTTCCGCGCAATGAAGAAAGACGAAAGCAGTGGGCAGTCGCAGTCAACAGGGCTGACATAAATCAAACAGGAGCCTTGTGGAAACCAACCAAGTACTCCAATCTATGTGAAGTAAGTCGTTTTTACTTTTTACTACATATAAAACAACTTGCAATATACATAGTTAAATTTGAAAACAGATCTGTAAATTGGCTGTGTGAAAATTATTATAACACATTATTCTTATAAACAAAGGCATTCAAGGAATGATTTCGCCATATTGTCTTGTGCTTTTGATTCGGTGGGCGTGTACTCCACTACTCCACTACTGGCCATTCAAAAGTCCCGCCCACAGTTTGGCAGAAAAATGGCCGCCGTATCGTCCGGCTGGCCATTTTCTCCCTATACATGCTCTCTAGGTAGCGCCTGTGCTGCTCGCAGCGTACAGGTAGAGCCTTCCGGAGGTGGACGACGGAAACTTCTCCCTGGGACAAAGAGGGCTGCTGAAGAATGGCTGCAGGCTTTGCCCTGGTGTTCTGTTGCACTGGGCAGGGCGTACGATCGGTCAGCCGGGGGTTCCAAGCCGTTGTTTCGTAGAGTTGGCATGAGGAGGTTTATAAAGGGGCCCTCTCCAACTGTTGCACACCCCCGTTCGCCGAATTTTGGACTCTGATGAGCGACGTTAAACCGCCACATAAAATAAGGTCTGTTGGTCGAGATGGCAGTTAGCTACTGTTTAGTCTATGTGGATTCGAGTAGCCGCTACAGCTTCTAAAGACGTACTTACTGCGTAGTTGGTTTTAGTGAAGTACGTTATTGGTGCGTATCATGGTTATTGCACTGAGTCTATGTGGTTTTGAATGGGAGTGCTTGCCTTGACAAAAATCATATATATTACATTATGTGATATTTAGTTGAATGTTGTGTATCCTGTTATCATTTGATTATCGTTGAAAAAGATGACGTCCACATTTAGAAAAGGAGGCTGTACATTCATAACATTAACGCATGAGCTATCAGTTCAATATAGTAATGGACTTGTCTACTGTGTAAGGATTACCTGTCATCATTTCAATATTACTTATTCTGAAATGCAGGACGTTGAACTTAGTGCGTACATTTAAGTCTTTCCTTGTTAATATCTTGTGAGATCTGTGCCATTTCTGTCATCTTAGTTGATGGGGTTTATTTTTATGTAAAGATTATCTGTGGACCTTTTTAAAGGAAGGTGAATCCGGTTGAAATTGTATTTGTTGATTCCAAGTACGCTTATATCATGCAGGTTCGTTAGCTGCTGTCTTAAAAGTATTTGTTTCTTAAAGGTAAGAGGAGAACAAAGTTTAAATTGACATTTCCTGCTCATTGATTTTACAAGTAGTATTAAAAAAAAGTGTGATAATATAATTTTTTCGAGTCTCTTGTAAGGCTAACTGGAGATTCATCCCTTGAAAGAATTTTGTCAAAATATTTATGTGTAACAAAGTCATGAAACTTTGTTCGCTGGAATTTCATTAGGTATGCCTGTAAACCCCAGCACCACCACTTCATTGTTACTTCACTGTATTCGCTCGACTATGATAATATACTTGATGAGCATAATTATGACGATATACAGGGTGTTACAAAAAGTTACGGCCAAACTTTCAGGAAACATTCCTCACACACAAAGAAAGAAAATATCTTATGTGGACATGTGTCCGGAAATGCTTACTTTCCATGTTAGAGCTCATTTTATTACTTCTCTTCAAATCACATTAATCATGGAATGGAAATACACAGCAACAGAACGTACCAGCGTGACTTCAAACACTTTGTTACAGGAAATGTTCCAAATGTCCTCCGTTAGCGAGGATACATGCATCCACCCTCCGTCGCATGGAATCCCTGATGCACTGATGCAGCCCTGGAGAATGGCGTATTGTGTCACAGCCGTCCACAATACGAGCACGAAGAATCTCTACATTTGGTACTGGCGTTGCGTAGACAAGAGATTTCAAATGCCCCCATAAATGAAAGTCAAGAGGGTTGAGGTCAGGAGAGCGTGGAGGCCATGGAATTGTTCCGCCTCTACCAATCCATTGGTCACCGAATCTGTTGTTGAGAAGCGTACGAACACTTCGACTGAAATGTGCAGGAGCTCCATCGTGCATGAACCACATGTTGTGTCATACTTGTAAAGGCACATGTTCTAGCGGCACAGGTACAGTATCCCGTATGAAATCATGATAACGTGCTCCATTGGGCGTAGGTGGAAGAACATGGGGCCCAAGCAAGATATCACCAACAATGTCTGCCCAAACGTTCACAGAAAATCTGTATTGATGACGTGATTGCACAATTGCGTGCGGATTCTCGTCAGCCCACACATGTTGATTGTGAAAATCTACAATTTGATCACGTCGGAATGAAGCCTCATCCGTAAAGAGAACATCTGCACTGAAATGAGGATTGACGCATTGTTGGATGAACCATTCGCAGAAATGTACCCGTGGAGACCAATCAGCTGCTGATAGTGCCTGCATACAGGTACGCTGTACATGGTACGGAAACAACTGGTTCTCCCGTAGCACTCTCCATACAGTGACGTGGACAACGTTACCTTGTACAGCAGCGACTTCTCTGACGCTGACATTAGGGGTATCGTCAACTGCACGAAGAATTGCCTCGTCCATTGCATGTGTCCTCGTCGTTCTAGGTCTTCCCCAGTCGCTAGTCATAGACTGGAATGTTCCGTGCTCCCTAAGACGCCGATCAATTGCTTCGAACGTCTTTCTGTCGGGACACCTTCGTTCTGGAAATCTGTCTCGATACAAACGTACCACGCCACGGCTATTGCCCCGTGCTAATCCATACATCAAATGGGCATCTGCCAACTCTGCATTTGTAAACATTGCACTGACTGCAAAATCACGTTCGTGATGAACACTAACATGTTGATGCTACCTACTGATGTGCTTGATGCTAGTACTGTAGAGCAATGAGTCGCATGCCAACACAAGCACCGAAGTCAACATTACCTTCCTTCAATTGGGCCAACTGGCGGTGAATCGAGGAATTACAGTACATACTGACGAAACTAAAATGAGCTCTAACATGGAAATTAAGTGTTTCCGGACACATGTTCACATAACATCTTTTCTTTATTTGTGTGTGAGGAATGTTTCCTGTAAGTTTGGCCGTACCTTTTTGTAACGCCCTGTATACGTAGCAAGTGAAAGTGATACCGGCACAGGTGTCGAGCCATTTAGTTCATCACACTTTTCGGATAGGGAGCCCCAAATCCGGTCTTCAGCAAAACGTTAAGGACTATCGTTGTCCAAGAAGTTAGTACGAAACACAATTTCGGGCATGGATGACCATCCGCAGCATAGCAACAAAACAAGTATGAGCAGTAAGTCCAAAGCAATATGACCGTGCAATGCATAAGAAAAACCACGGTTATGTGAGGTAGGACAAGGGGCACATGTTATAAAAACCGGAGTTTGTGAGTTCCAAAGACGCTCTAGAAAGCTTATAGGATGTGCTTGATAGGGAAGAAGTGGATGGTACCATAACTTCAAACAGTGCTATAGACGTAAGATAACGAAATTTCAAACACAGCGTCAGTTTGACAATGTACACCAAACTGCGGAATCACCCCGAAAATTTAAATACGAGATAAACAAACTTCGTTCAGTAACAAATTTCTTTTCAACTCCGACCAGCCTGCATTTGAAAAGAAAATCCATGTGAAAGGAACTCTGGAAGTTGGAGTACCAAGACAGCTGTATAAACATTGACTAACATCAATGCCTTAACGCAGGGGTGGGCAACTGTTTTGGCTTGGGGGCCACATTATAGACACAGAGGTTAGTGGAGGGCCGCACCTCATGAACCTTTCACTTGTAATGCCGTATATATACTGGCGACACACACACACACACACACACACACACACACACACACACACACACACACACACATTGCAACTCTGTGTGTGATATGTGATTAGAAATAAAGAAAACTTGCATTTTCATAAAAATTTTAGGAGTACTGCATACACACACACACACACACACACACACACACACATATATATATATATATATATATATATATATATATATATATATATATGTGTGTGTGTGTGTGTGTGTGTGTGCAGTGCTCCTAAAATTTTTATGAAAATGCAAGTTTTCTTTATTTCTAATCACATATCACACACAGAGTTGCAAATTCGGGTGCAGCAGTGAAAGCGTTAAAATGCATTGATTAGTTAGCTTTACATTTCATAAAAGGTATCATAAAAATCATTAGATGTAAATGAAAGAGTAAGAAGCAAAGGGGTATAAGTATACTTCTTATAATTTTGATAATACTAAAATCACTTGTACCTCTTTCCTTCTGTCATCCTCAAATAAGATAGTTGTGTTCAATTTCACTTATTTTGCTAATTTAATATCATCTCCAAGTACACAAAATTTTAAAACAAGTTTAATGGGACAAATGCAACCTATCACAATTTTGCACAATTTTTTTGAAATCAGGAGTGAGACTGCTAGTTTATATTCTCATCACAGCCTGCAAATTACTGTCTGTTAAACAGCTTCGATATTTGCTCTTGTTGATTTTCAAGCAAGAAAAACTTTGTTCACAAATATGCGTCTATCCAAATATGGAGAACATTTTGCCTGCAAATTTCTTGATACATGGAAATTTTTCAGCTGACAAAGATTTATAAAAGTCAACTAAAGTTGCAGCACTAAACATTTCTTTCACTGCGTGATCTGCCTGCATGTCAATCAGTTCAAGTTGCAGCTCCTGTGGTGCAGTGTAAATATCAGCAGCGATGGGATACGATAAAAGATTAAATTGAGTCTCAGTTTTCTTAAAATCCTGAAATCATGTAGTAAACTCAGCCTCTAAACTCTGCAGATAATCTCTAATCTTAGCTGAAACGCTTTCAGGTACTTTCCGTTTCCCTAGTAAAGGGAAATGACAAAATTTGCCTTCATTTGCTTGCCTTGCAAGCAGACCTAGTTTTGTTTTAAATGCTTTGAAATGTGTCCACATTTCATGAGCAAACAACCCCTTTCCCTGCAATGTCACATTCAGCTCATTCAGGTTTTCAAAAATATCAGCTGCAAACATCATCTCATATCTCCACTCTTCACATCCTATTTTTGCGACAAAACTATGAGATATCTCCTTAGTGTCCAGAAATAAAATAATTTCATCCTGTAATGCCCAGGCTCTTTTTAATACTTTGCCCAAGATCAGCCACCTCAGACTGTTACGGTAAATTACGTCTTCATGTTCTGCCCCACCTCCTCAAGAAGAGGTTTGAACTGTCTGTGATGGAGTTCCCTTGCTGTGATTGTGTTCACAACACCAACGGCAGGATCTACCTCATGCTTTAAGTCTACTGCAGTCTTGCAGAGTCTTTCCTGGTGTAAAATACAATGAAAATCCAAAATATCACTGTCTGTGTCATTGGCTTGTAACTTGTTTTTAAAAGTTTCTCCATACCTATATTTTCTTTAACAACACATTCTAACAAGTCCTGACGAGTGGTTCTATCTTTCATGGATACTATAGCAAGTAATTCCTCGGTGATGACGAAATGTTCATTAATTCCACGGATAAAGATGAGTACTTGTGCAATGTCTTCAATATCTGTGCTTTCGTCCATTGCCAGCGAAAACCTAACAAAATCTTCGCTCACAGTCTGTAGCTGGTCTGCAAGTTCGTCACTAATTAAATCAATGCGCCGCGCTATAGTCCTCCTTGACAACGAAATGCTCTTAAATTTGGTTTTAACCGCAGGACACAATACACTTGCACACTCTACCATGCACTGTTTAACAAACTCGCCATCCGAAAAAGGTTTGTTTCGTTTAGCAAGGTTATAGGATTCCATGAAACTTGCTCCTGTAGCACTATTTTGAAGCGGTGTTTGCTTCGTAAATTACGCTTGTTGCTTCTTCAAGCGTTTCACGGACTCCGCTGCTTTTATTTTTCGTTCTTCATCTGAAAGTTTGCAGCCAAAGTCAGCGTGTTTTGTTTCGTGATGTCGTTTCAGATTGTACTCCTTGAATACGGCAACTGTATCATGGCGTAGTAAGCATGCGGTTTTATTTCCTGCATCAATAAAGAAATATTTGGTCGTCCAATATTCATTAAACAGACGGCATTTATCACCGATTTTACGCTTCTTCTTAGGAGTCATGGCTGCGCGACTGTAGAGACATCCGTCGGTGGTACGCACTACCAAGTAGCGCAGACGCTCGCGGATTTTTTTAGTCGCGCGGGAAACGGAAATTTTGTTTTTCCTATGATTTTCGTAAATGTCTTGGCGGGCCACACAAAACCCCTCCGCGGCCACATGTGGCCCGCGGGCCGCTATTATCCCACCCCTGCCATAACGCATTCGTGCACATTGTGCCAACTGTTAATGTGGATGGTAAAGTCGCTGGAAACGTATTTAGTGTGATGCTCTGCGCCCTACAGCTCGTTTTGGGTGCGTGTGCTTGCAAGGGCAGTGGGGCATATTTACGTCGCAGCAAGCAAGAGTGGGAAAACGGGCGGAAGAGAACTGCAACTATGGTATGAACACTGCTCTTGGCCAATAGCTGGTTAAAATAACTTACTTTTTCTTCGTTCCGGATCTGCGTGTAAAAACTATACTCCTTTAGATCAAACTATCCCACCTTAAAAGTGTGTGACGTTACAATTCATACCGCTGGACAAATTCAGCCTCTATACAGGCATTATGTTGTTATATTATTTTGTTACCGCTTGTGGTTTAGACTGCAATGTGATTCGTTACTATAATCTCACGTGCATCCCTTATTGAATTCTGACTGCTTATTTCGTAGCTCAGGGAGCCTAGCTAGCTCGCACCAAGAAACACGAACCAGTGACTTGATTGGTACTTCTGTGCTGAGACATTTACAGAAGACGCCAGTAGGGTGGACAATTGGAAACTTCCATTTGTAGCCTTGATGTGAGTACAACTAGGCTGTTCGCATGTTCAGAATACATAGTGAAAACGTGGGTAAGTGCGTTTAATCAGTAGTAACACCGGGGAAAGTTTGCGTAGGACGCTTCTAGCATTGAACATTCACTCTAATTTCCATTCCTTTACTAAACTTAATTAGTTTTGAAACACCGATGCCTATCGTAGTTTTTCACCCCAGTTTGCATCGAAACTGTCTTCAAAAACAATAACAACATTTATTGTTGTCTTCAGTTATTTTGCTCTTCATGTCACTGTAGTCAAACGTACGCTGAACATTGCTTTTCCTCCAATTTTTCGATGTCTATTACATCTCTACCGTGTCCAGTTCTAATTTTCAGTACATTCCCCCACTCCCCTGTCCCCTTTTGTGTCCCTACGTCTCTGATAGCTGGTACATCAGAACACTGTACTGGTATACCGTTCGTGCAATGAAACAAAAACAATATTAGCCTTACTATATAGATGTCACTCAGACTTTTACTGCACAGTTCTAAAATTAATATTTTCTCTTGTAACTGCGGGCACAAAGAGCTGCCTACAATATAACTGTCTCAGAAATTTAATGAAACAAACATAGTCGCTAGAAACAGCCCACAACGATTAGTAGTTTCTATTTGGATTTAACTGAAATTGAAGTGGAAGAACATAAGTACTTCCGAGAATATGTCCTAGTTAAAGCGACACTTAAACTTCAACTAAACTCTTTCACCAAAATCAGCATTAACGTAAAAAATACGCTAATTAGCGTCAAATAACAGAGGGCGGAAGACTAGCACATGATTCCCAATAAAACGCAAATGTATTTTGATTGTCCGAACCCTGTAACTTTTTAAGTGCCATATAAAACCAATTTATAAAAAATATAACAAGTGTTCGAACTATGCATGCCAATTGCCATCTAGTGCGAACAAGGCCTCGGACACAGGTGACACAAGTCTTCCCCCAGTGCTGTCTGTGGACCCCTAATCTAAGCCTCTGGCAAATTTACCAAGTCTAGTGTCGTTAACTGACGATCAGAGTACCAAACGTATCTCATAAATTCCGAAACCGTTGAGCTACAAAGGACCCAGGAAAGCACAGAAAGTCGTATACTTTTACGTTAATAACGTGACATTGAAATCCATGTCTCTCGTACAATAGCACGTCTATAACCGTCAATCAAAATCTCAAGCGACTGTACAATTACCACAATTTCCTTCACGAATAAATGTGCATTTGCTCACACGTCAGTATGATACAGTATTTTCTTGCGGTTCTAATGATGGACTGAAAAACATATCAATCTTCAACGTTTTTAGAAACTGTCAAAATCCATTACAGGACTGCCAAAAATACAGTAAGTAAGTAATTGGCAAATGCCGTGGAGTTCGAGATACTTGTAACTTCAATATGACAGTTTGCTTTTGTGTGCATCTCTCTTGCTTAATTAAATATTAACATGTAATTTAGCTAGTAAACATGCTATATTCAGCTATAGCTGCTAATTTACTACTAAATCTTTACTACCGTCCCCGCTGTCGAATCTTCTTGCCGTTAGTAAATGGTTGTAGTTGGATAAATTAATTCTTCAGTAAGTCCTTACATTAATACGATCATTCATTCAAAACAGAATGCAAGAATAATGGATCAAATTATGATATAATTTAATCAAGTGGTAAATATCAACAACGTACAAGAACGGAAAATCAAAGCTGTCGTGTCTGGAGTTAATGTTACGTGAATGATTCTGATAATAGATGAATTTGTTTATTATTATGATTTACTAATCCACTACGTGTAGGGCCAAATTCAAACTGCAAAAGAAACGTGCACTTAAACCTCTAGTACTCGAACTCCAAGAATTGAAATAGGTAAATATGCTCTTAATTATACTAAAGCTCAAAAAAATTTAACCTGCGAGACAACTTTCTGTTCTCTCCGTATCAGACTAGGCATTTAGGTTACAATACTTCCTATAATTATAAAGTCTCTTTATAAGCAGGTCTACTGGATTAAAACGTTTTGTACAGCAAAAACTTTCCTAGCAATTTTTAACTATTTGAATAGAGACACTCATGACAACCAACAGCAACGTTTTTGCAAGTTATGTAAGAGATAGCTCTACATACGTGATGAATTTGTTGTTAATTTTCTGCTGTGGTCATCTGCCTTATTACCTTGCTTAAGTTACCACAGCTGCGCTGCTGGAACATAAGCGATCTCTCTTCTTCTCCGGTAGTAACTGAATGTCGATAGTTCCTACAAACAGCGGTCATCGTCAGGCATTTTGCAGCATTATGTTGAAAATTACTACACCCAAATATCTTGTGCTTGAATGGCAACAGAAGTACGATAAGAATATTTAAATAATGCAAAGGTAACCACTGCATTGGATTTGATGAAGTATTTCACGAAACACGAGTTTCTCTTGACAAGCAGTATACCTGGGTATGTATCAGTAAAGATATTTCGCTTAAAGCCTCATGCTATGTATCCATAAGATAGCTAATAGTTTTGATTAAGTTTCCAGTTCAAATGCTCATATAGCATAATATACACATGGTTCTGGCAATAATCACAGTCCGTTCACACTTTTAGCTCATTTTCCTACATCATTACATCTACATCTACATTTATACTCCGCAATCCACCCAACGGTGTGTGGCGGAGGGCACTTTACGTGCCACTCTCATTACCTCCCTTTTCTGTTCCAGTCGCGTATGGTTCGCGGGAAGAACGACTGTCTGAAAGCCTCCGTGCGCGCTTGAATCTCTCTAATTTTACATTCCTGATCTCCTCGGGAGGTATAAGTAGGGGGAAGCAATATATTCGATACCTCATCCAGAAACGCACCCTCTCGAAACCTGGACAGCAAGCTACACCTCGATGCAGAGCGCCTCTCTTGCAGAGTCTGCCACTTGAGTTTGCTAAACATCTCCGTAACGCTATCACGGTTACCAAATAACCCTGTGACGAAATGCGCCGCTCTTCTTCGGATCTTCTCTACTTCCTCCGTCAACCCGATCTGGTACGGATCCCACACTGAAGAGAAATACTCAAGTATGGATCGAACGAGTGTTTTGTAAGCCACCTCCTTTTTTGATGGACTACATTTTCTAAGGACTCTCCCAATGAATCTCAACCTGGTACCCGCCTTACCAACAATTAATTTTATATGATCATTCCACTTCAAATCGTTCCGCGCGCATACTCCCAGATATGTTACAGAAGTAACTGCTACTAGTGTTTGTTCCGCTATCATATAATCCTACAATAAAGGATCCTTCTTCAGTTGCCACTCCCTGCACCAAGTGCCTATCCGCTGCAGATCTTCCTGCATTTCGCTACAATTTTCTAATGCTGCAATTTCTCTGTATACTACAGCATCATCCGCGAAAAGCCGCATGGAACTTCCAACACTATCTACTAGGACATTTATATATATTGTGAAAAGCAATGGTCCCATAGCACTCCCCTGTGGCACGCCAGAGCTTACTTTAACGTCTGTAGACGTCTCTCCATTGTTAAAGTTTGATTTTAAGTTTCTTCTCATTTCTCCCACTCGTCTGTCTTTACTGCAATGTCTATCGATAAAAATGTTTTTGAATTTCACATACACGCTATCTGCTACCTAAATACCTACAGTTCTTTCTTGCTGAGGATTCGTTACCAGGAATGAACTATCAGTTGTCATTCGTCTATCCTGCCTACCCTTATTACATCCGACGTCTAAATGGACAATATGTAACTATAGTTTCAGTGTAGTGAAAATCAAACGGTTCTATAGCACCACAACTACTCGTCGACACCATGACAACTTTGAACATGTGACAGTCTCTTTCAAACCGAACATCAACTTTTACTATATCGTTAGACGCTATGTTCAATATTACTTGTACCAGTACGGTACGAATAAATGCTCTTCCACATTTTCATAAAATGGGTTTCATAAAACCGAAAACTCTAGCGTACTTCCATTCCCAACGCACAGCTTAGCTCACAATAGTCTCACTCCTCGTATACGACTTCAAACGCCGATTATATTTTATCTTAACCGCGGATAGCACGTAAGAGAAGGTTGTTATCATTACGTCAGAAACTCGAAGCCGACGTCCGATATCTTTCACAGCCCAAAACGTTAGATTCATCGCCTTACACCTCAATGGTTAACCATGGTGTTATTCCCCGTAACGCCTTTCCCATGTGCCCGTACCCAGTTTAGACCGTTGTGGATATCTATCGACTTTCGTGACCGTATCCCAAATAGCATTTGGTGCTTTGCTTGTGTGGAGACGTAGTTGTTTCATCAAAAATGACGACTAGCGTATTTTACGTGTGTGCTAATCGATCCGATCGTAATCGAAAGTTTAAATGAATGACATTTCTTCTACCTCACAAACAAGTGATGTTCTCCTTTGTTACTATCATCAAAAGTTTTACTTCACTCAGCCTCCGTGCTTTCGTTTCTTTGGCTGAAAACTTAATTGAACATTCTTTTCGTCCTGTGTGCATGCTACTCGGCCTGTGAGTAGCAGTCCCTCCGTTTCACAGTATAGTTATTCCCACATGAAGGTTGTCATAAATAATCCACTGCGCTTCAACGGGATCAATGATATATGTAATTGCAATACTACAAGATAAAAATTCCATTCATTAGGCCACATAAAGGTTCTCTGTAGCATAAACAGGGGTACACAATGCTGCAACCTGACCAGTTACCCAGTGACATAAAATGTCTGACCGACAGCGAAGTAAAACTTGAAACTAAACAGAAAACGTTTCTCTTTGAGAAATCCTCCTCCTCTGCAGAAGACCTACCTGTCGTAATGTGGGAATGGTGATGAGCAGGCATTACTAACACATTTCTGTTTTTAATTATATAGTATTACTCCTTCCACATCATTACGATTTATCGTGCAAATGGAAAATGGAACAGGAAACTTATTAACAGTTGATGGGTCACAAAACATGCTATAGGCTTATGTACTTGAATTCCTCAAAATGAAATTTTTCGGCTAAAGGAAATTTATTGTATACGAACTCAGAATGTGTTGATGAATTATTTAGCGAAGAATGTAATGCCATTTTTCTGTACTTATGAGGATCATTTCTTTTACTTTTCTTTTTTCCAGTCGCTTAGGACGTTTAGCTCGGCGAGAGATTCGCGATAAAGATAGCCTATGTAAGAGGCCAATGCCTCACCGTGCTTTCTGTAAAACCGAATTGAGATTCCGTCTCGACCTGGTGACTTACTTGTTTCCAAATCTTTCAATTGGTTCTCCATGCCGCCAATGCCAATTTCATTTCCTATGTCCTCCATGAGGGAATCTGCATGACAGTCATACAACGGAATGTTTGTACGATCCTCTTATGTGAATGATTTCTTATCTTTCTTTGGTTCTTCCATTTCTCCTTTTTGCTTTCTACCTAGGCTAAAGCCTGCTTTCTTCAGTAACAGACTACCTTGACGTTGTCCCTCCATCTTCTCTTTGGATGTCCAATATCTTTTTACAGCTATTATTTATTTCTTAAGATTTTCGCGATATTCTGTTCATCCATCCTGTCTATGTGGTCGTTCCAATCATGTTTTCTCTTGCTTACCCATTCATTAAAGGAGTTAACTTTACATGCTTTTCTGGCGCTTTCATCTCTATCTCTATCACTCTGTCTCCTCCCTGTAATCCTCTTCAGAATTTTCATTTCCGTCATTTCCAAAAGTCTTCTGTTTCTTATGTTTCAGGACTTGTCAAAGTTGTGTATGTCACAATTTGTCTCACAATTGCTTTTACATTCAATCCTGTACATTTATTTTTCTAAATAGAATGATTTAAACACCCTGTCATTTTATTTGCTTTTGCTATTTGTTCTCCAGTTTCCTTTTCGACATTTCCAATGCTGGACAATTCAATGCGAAGATATTTAAACGTCAGTACTGCAGTATGGAAACCACCTTACACATTGTCGACACCCAGTATGATAATTGTAAAACACCTAATTCAGGAACTGCTGGTAAGATATGTCATTACATCTTCTACATCACCTTATACAGCAACTACATTTTTGGTACCAAAGCCTGACGGCGAAAGCAGACCAGTGTTTACTTTTAAAAAATGAAATAAAAATGCTGCAGTCCACTCAGCTCCCATTACAGATTTATATTCAGGTTTTGGGTGATTCTAAGACGCTAAAATATTCACAACACTAGACTATAAACAGGTGTACAATCAAATTTCGTTAATGGAGAGATCCAAATCCCTTACGGAATTCGTTTCTGACTGGAACATATACGAACCGAACGGAGAACCGTTTGAATTATCTACAGAGGCCACGGTGCTTTCGCAGTTGATGGATCTCGTATTCCATGGTAATAAATTTACTTATTTGTGTAACTATGTAAATGAATTAGTTATTTATAGTGCTGATACTGAAGCGCATATGAACTCTTGAAATAAGTATTTTCGCGTTTACAAGAAGAGGGGGGGGGGGGGGGGCTCACTATAATCCGGACACAATTAAGCTAGAATGCTCTGCTTTACAGTTTCCCAAAATGTTGTCCCTTCTGAGAGGATAGCTGTCGTTCCCAAAATACTAAGAACTGTACTAGTCTTCTTCCTCCAAAGACTGCTAAAGGAGCAGCACCTTTCTTCAGAGTGGCGAATTTTTCCCGAAAGTTTATTTCAAGTTTTGCTAATAAAGCGGCTCAATTGAATGGCCTCCGAAAGATAGGGTGAGAAGTTAAGTAGGGGAATAACAAAGCGCAGCATTTGGTGAAGTGATTAAGGCACCAGTTTTGATGCTTCTTGAATTACATTTTACAAAACGATGTCTTGCTGTGCATCTACAGGATAGCGAGGAAGGACGTAGATCAATTGGGTATGCTTCTAGGGCCTTTACTAATCCAGAAAATAAATTTTCGATTTACGCAGTAGAAGAGATAGCGGTGCTAAATTTTCGATTTTACTTGTAACATATCCATTTCCGTCTATAACGACAACAACAAGACACTTAGCTGGGTTTTGGGCAGACCCATCAGCCTGACGGCCTGGCAATGGACTATCCACTGGCAGACATCTTTGTCGATATTTTCATTAATTCGTTGGAAGAGATATTCTTCGATCATTTTTCATCTGCTGATCTAGATGTTTCGTCTTATCCTCGGTAGGTAGACGACATTTTGATCATATACACAGCTTCCCGGGAAGGAATTTAGTATCTGTTTGAAATTTTTAATAGTCTTCATAAAAAATCTGCTTCACTTGTGAATCAGAAAATAACGACCTTCAGCTTAGTTACTTGGACCTCAGTATTGCTATGGACAAAGACAGACTTTCTTTTGGCATTTTTCGAAAAGCCGCTAATACAGATAAAATTGTACCCGTTAGTTCAGTGCACCCTCATTCCTAAAAGAAATCATTTTTCCATTTAGCCATTCATCGTGCAGTTTTTGTATCGTTGTTTCTTGACAAGACGAATATAATAAAACCAATTGCAGTTAATAACGGCTATAATCACACCTTACTTAATAAGATCTTCAAAGTTAAAACTGACAGTAAAGTGACCACTTTAGGCAGCGGTGCGGTTTCTGACAGTAACGAGTAAAAATCATTTTCGTGATTCCACTTTTACGTCCTACTTCGTATGAAATTCGTCGTCAGCTAATTAATAAACATGAGTTCAAAGTTATATTTTCCATTAACAATAACCTGCAAAAAAATGATTCAAAAGTTCACAATTGCAGCTAATCACAATACTGGAGCGTATAACATCATTTGTGATACGTGTCACATTTATTATAAAGGACAAACTGGAAGGTCTCTTACTGTCAGGTAAAAGGAACATTTATTGGGAAAAATAGTCACTTTTGCTGATCATTTGCCAGGTTGTAGACACAAATCGAAAGGCGTCGAAGAGATTTCCATCTTACACAGCGAAAAGAAAGGTCGTTGGCTCGACGTACTCGAAGAGCTGGAGATATTCATGCATATTTATTTCTAAGAAGCATCACTTCATCATCATTGGACAGTTAGAACTAAGTAACAAAAATGTTTTTCCGTGGTTTTAACCCATTGCTCGCGGGTTTTGATTCCTCTGTTTTTTATTATATTTTTCTGCCTCTGGTTGCGAAAGAATTTGTCCGAACTCATGGATGTGTGCTACTAAAGTTACCTTCATGCAGATATTTTCTGGATTTTACAGCTGTTTGTATAATTTTTCTTTATTATTCTGTCCTTTACGTAATAGTTATTTCTGTAAAGCCTAATAGATGTCTATTAGTTATTCTTAATCTGCTTAAGTAACGTGTATTTTCAAAAATAAAGTAACCCCTGTTCCACTGTATTTTGTTTTTTAAATTAACTGTCGTCTTTGTCAATTATTTCTGTTATGTTTCAAATGGGCACATGTCACTGTCAGCACCCGATAGCCGGCGCCACTTGTATTGTTTTCGTGGCCGCAAAGTCAGCCACTGGGCCGAGCAATCTGATGTTCCTGTCTAGGCACACGAGGGAAAGCCTGGAATGTTTTTCGTTTTATTTCTGACATTAGCAGTTTTCCTCTAAATACTGACCATTGCTTTCTAACAATGAAATTTTACGTCAGAAACCAGTACCTCTCGACAATTGTCATTTTGGTTAACGTGTTTTTTTGTCATACTCCATTTCCTATGTATTATTTTACAAGGTTTCTCTCAAAATTTCATTCTGATGAAGACTCTTAGCAGGTACCGATACCTAGGTCAATGCACCAAACAGTTATTTGCAGTCAGTCAGCCATATAATACTATGTTCAAAACACAAAGATGTGGTAGATTACTATACTCCACTGCACACTGCACACTGCATCATCACTTGTTGCAGGTCGTGGTTGACGTTTCACATGTGGCTGAACACTTTCCGTTTCCTTAAATGACGTAACTATCTGGCGAACGGTCCGGACACTTGGATGATGTCGTCCAGGATACCGAGCAGCATACATAGCACAATAGCCATACATCAACAAGATATCGGCCTTTTCCGCAATTGGTAAACGGTCTTTTTTAACACGGGTAATGTATCACGAAGCAAATACCGTCCGCACTGACGCAATGTTACGTGATACGACGTACTTATACGTTTGTGACTATTACAGCGCCATGTATCACAAAGCGAAAAAAGTGGTCGAACTAAAACATTCATATTTCTTTACGTACTACACGAATATGTAATAAAAATGGGGATTCCTATTTTAAAAAAAGGAAGTTGATATCCGTTTGACCTATGGCAGCGCCATCTAACGGACCAATCATAGCGCCATCTGGTTTCCCCCTTCAAGCTAGACGAGTTTCGTTATTTGTAGTTTTTTCGTTTGATGCTTATTTCGTGAGATATTTGGCCCGGTCACTATGAATGGAACACCCTTTATAGTAGGGGTCAGTGAAGTGAAATGGAAAGAAGACAAGAATTTCGGGTCAGATGAGTACAGGTTAATATGAACAGAGCGGAAAATGGTATAACGGGAGTAAGATTCGTCATGAACTTGATGGTAGGGCAGGAAGTGTGTAACTGTGAACAGCTCAGTGATAGGCTTCTCTCATTAAAGTCAACAGCAAACCGACAATGACAGATTAGATATGCACGCCGACGTCGCAAGCTGAAGATGTGGAGATAGAGAAAGTATGAAGCGATACTGAAAGGGTAATTCAGTACATAAAGGGAAATAAAAATCTAATATTCGTTGGGGACTGGAATGCAGTTGTAGGGGAATGAATAGAAGGAAAAGTTGCAGGAGAATGTGAGCTTCGGAAAAGGAATGAGAGAGGAGAAAAACTAATTGACTTCTGCAATAGATTTCTGCTAGTAATAGCGAATACCCTGTTCAAGAATCACAAGAGGAGGAGGTATATTTGGAAAAGGCTGAGTGATGCAGTAAGATTTCAGTTAGATTATATCATAGTCAGACAGAGAGTCCGAAACCAGATTCTGGATTGTAAGGCGACCCAGGAGTAGATATAATCTCAGATCACAATTTAGTAGTGATGAAGGGTAGGCTGAACTTCAAGAGATTAGTCAGGAAGCATCAACAGGCAAAGAAGTGGGCTACGGAAGTACTAAGGAATGACGAAATCCGCTTGAAGTTCTCTAAGGTTATAAATACAGCAATAAGGAATAACTCAGTAGGTAGTACGGTTGAAGAAGAATGAACAACTATAAAAAGGGCAATCACAAATTCTGGGATGGAAAACATACCTACAAAGAAAGTAACGGCAAAGAAAACAAGGGTAACAGAAGAAATACTTCAGTTGATCGATGAAAGAGGGAAGTAGAAAAAGTCTCAGAGAATTCAGGAATACAGAAATACAAGTGTCTCAAAAATGGAATAAGCGGGGACTGGGACACTCAGATGTTTAGGACGGGTGGTAGGGACAGAGCATCGAGTGACATTATACTGAGTGCACTATCCGAAAATTACCTCGAGCAATTAAACAGAGAACCGACTCGTGGAGATAACATCTTGGACCTACTGATAACAAACAGACCCGAACTTTTCGACTCTGTATGTGCAGAACAGGGAATCAGTGATCATAAGGCCGTTTCAGCATCCCTGAATATGGAAGTTAATAGGAATTGAGGACATAGAAGGAAGTTAAAATAAAATATCTGCATGAAAAATGTGAAGAAATCGGTAACGAGACCATTGTCGGGAGAACTAATTCAGCACATAGGAAAATCAAGAGTGCAACGAAAATTCTGCAGTTAAATGCAGAGGAGAGAGCGGATAGGTGGAAAGAGTATATTGAAGGCCTCTATGTGGTGGAAGATACGTCTGATATGGTAGAAGGAGAAACAGGATTCTATTTAGAAGAGAAAGTGGACCCAATATTAGAACCAGAATTAAAGAGAGCTTTGGAGGGCATAAGATCAAATAAGGCAGAAGAGATAGATTACATTCCATCAGAATTTCTAAAATCATTGGGTGAAGTGGCAACAAAACGAGTATTCACGTTGGTGGGTAGAATGTATGAGTGGCGACATACAATCTGACTTTCGGAAAAATATCCTCCCCAGAATTTCGAAGACTGCAAGTGCGGGAATTATCGTACAATTAGCTTCCTTGTTGCTGATAAGAATAATGTACAGTAGAATGAAAAAGGAAGCTGGGGATGTATTAGATGACGATCATTTCGGTTTCAGGAAAGGTTAATTCACCAGGGACGCAATTCGACATTGCAGTTGATAATGGAAGCAAGAGTAACGAATGATTTAGGCACTTTCAGAGGATTTGTCGACCTGCAAAAAGCGTTCGACAATGTAAAATTGTGCAAGATGTTCTAAATTCTGAGAAAAATAGGGGTAAGTCATAGGGAGACATGGGTAATATGCAACGTGTTTAAGAGTCAAGATGGAATAATAAGAGTGTACGTCGTAGAACGAAGTGCTGGGATTAAAAAGAGTGTGAGAAACTACTACTCTTTCGCCTCTACTGATCAATCTGGATGCCGAAGAAGCAATGATGGAAATAAGGTTCTGGAGCAGGATTGAAATTCAAGGTGAAAGGATATCAATGATATGATTCGCTAATGAAATTGCTATCCTGAGTGAAATTAAGGAAGAATTACAGAATTTACTGAATGGAATGAACAGTCTAGCGAGTACAGAATATGGTTTGAGGGTAAATCGAAGAAAGAGAAAAGTAACGTGAAGTAGCAGAAATGAAAACAGCGAGAAACTTAAAATCAGGATTGATTGCCACGAAGTAGATGAAGTTAAAGAATTGTGCTATCTAGGCCGTAAAATAACCAATTAGGGACGGAGCAAGGAGGAGATCAAAAGAAGACTAGCACTGGCAAAAAGGGGATTCCTCGCCAAGGGAAGTCTATTAATACCAAACATAGGCCTTAGTATGAAGAAGAAGTTTCTGAGAATGTACGTTTTGAGCACAGCACTGTCTGCTAGTGAAACATACATTGTGGGAAAATTTTAACAGAAGAGAATCGAAGCATTTGAGATGTGGTGCTACAGACGTATGTTGAAAATTGAGTGCACTGTTAAGGAAAGGGACGAGGAGGTTCTGCGCAAAATCAGACAGGAAAGGAATATGTGGAAAACACTGACCAGGAAAAGGCACGGGTTGATAGGATGTCTCTTAAGAGATCAGGGAATGACTTACCTGGTACTAGAGTTAGCTGTAGAGGGCAAAATCTGTAGAGAAAGACACAGATTGGAATACACACACAGGAAGACACAGATTGGAACCGAGCTAGGTTCATAATTGGCTCCTTTTACCGACCTCCCGACTCAGCAGCATTAGTGGCAGAACAACTGAGAGAAAATTTGGAATACATTTCACATAAATTTTCTCAGCATGTTATAGTCTTAGGTGGAGATTTCAATTTACCAGATATAGACTGGGACACTCAGATGTTTAGGACGGGTGGTACGGACAGAGCATCGAGTGACATTATACTGAGTGCACTATCCGAAAATTACCTCGAGCAATTAAACAGATAACTGACTCGTGGAGATAACATCTTGGACCTACTGATAACCAACAGACCCGAACTTTTCGACTCTGTATCTGCAGAACAGGGAATCAGTGATCATAAGGCCGTTTCAGCATCCCTGAATATGGAAGTTAATAGGAATACAAAAAAAGGGAGGAAGGATTATCTGTTTAGCAAGAGTAATAGATGGCAGATTTCAGGCTACCTAACAGATCAAAACGAAAATTTCTGTTCCGACACTGACAATGTTGAGTGTTTATGGAAAAAGTTCAAGACAATTGTAAAATGCGTTTTAGACAGGTACGTGCCGAGTACAACTGTGAGGGACGGGAAAAACCCACCGTGGTACAACAACAAAGTTAGGAAACTACTGCGAAAGCAAAGAGACCTTCACTCCAAGATTAAACGCAGTCAAAACCTCTCAGACAAACAGAAGCTGAACGATGTCAAAGTTAGCGTAAGGAGGGCTATGCGTGAAGCGTTCAGTGAATTCGAAAGTAAAATTCTATGTACCGACTTGACAGAAAATCCTAGGAAGTTCTGGTCTTACGTTAAATCAGTAAGTGGCTCGAAACAGCATATCCAGACACTCCGGGATGATGATGGCATTGAAACAGAGGATGACACGCGTAAAGCTGAAATACTAAACACCTTCTTCCAAAGCTGTTTCACAGAGGAAGACCGCACTGCAGTTCCTTCTCTAAATCCTCGCACAAACAAAAAAAATGGCTGACATCGAAATACGTGTCCAAGGAATAGAAAAGCAACTGGAATCACTCAACAGAGGAAAGTCCACTGGACCTGACGGGATACCAATTCGACTCTACACAGAGTACGCGAAAGAACTTGCCCCCCTTCTAACAGCCGTGTACCGCAAGTCTCTAGAGGAACGGAGGATTCCAAATGATTGGAAAAGAGCACAGGTAGTCCCAGTTTTCAAGAAGGGTCGTCGAGCAGATGCGCAAAACTATAGACCTATATCTCTGACGTCGATCTGTTGTAGAATTGTAGAACATGTTCTTTGCTCGAGTATCATGTCGTTTTTGGAAACCCAGAATCTACTATGTAGGAATCAACATGGATTCCGGAAACAGCGATCGTGTGAGACCCAACACGCTTTATTTGTTCATGAGACCCAGAAAATATTAGATACAGGCTCCCAGGTAGGTGCTATTTTTCTTGACTTCCGGAAGGCGTTCGATACAGTTCCGCACTGTCGCCTGATAAACAAAGTAAGAGCCTACGGAATATCAGACCAGCTGTGTGGCTGGATTGAAGAGTTTTTAGCAAACAGAACACAGCATGATGTTATCAATGGAGAGACGTCTACAGACGTTAAAGTAAACTCTGGCGTGCCACAGGGGAGTGTTATGGGACCATTGCTTTTCACAATATATATAAATGACCTAGTAGATAGTGTCGGAAGTTCCATGCGGCTTTTCGTGGATGATGCTGTAGTATACAGAGAAGTTGCAGCATTAGAAAATTGTAACGAAATGCAGGAAGATATGCAACGGATAGGCACTTGGTGCAGGGAGTGGCAACTGACCCTTAACATAGACAAATGTAATGTATTGCGAATACATAGAAAGAAGGATCCTTTATTGTATGATTACATGATAGCGGAACAAACACTGGTAGCAGTTACTTCTGTAAAATATCTGGGAGTATGCGTACGGAACGATTTGAAGTGGAATGATCATATAAAATTAATTGTTGGTAAGGCGGGTACCAGGTTGAGATTCATTGGAAGAGTCCTTAGAAAATGTGGTCCATCAACAAAGGAGGTGGCTTACAAAACACTCGTTCGACCTATACTTGAGTATTGCTCATCAGTGTGGGATCCGTACCAGATCGGGTTGACGGAGGAGATAGAGAAGATCCAAAGAAGAGCGGCGCGTTTCGTCACAGGGTTATTTGGTAACCGTGATAGCGTTACGGAGATATTTAATACACTCAAGTGGCAGACTCTGCAAGAGAGGCGCTCTGCATCGCGGTCTAGCTTGCTCGCCAGGTTTCGAGAGGGTGCGTTTCTGGATGAGGTATCGAATATATTGCTTCCCCCTACTTATACCTCCAGAGGATATCACGAATGTGAAATTAGAGAGATTAGAGCGCTGTCGGAGGCTTTCAGACAGTCGTTCTTCCCGCGAACCATACGCGACTGGAACAGGAAAGGGAGGTAATGACAGTGGCACGTAAAGTGCCCTCCGCCACACACCGTTGGGTGGCTTGAGGAGTATAAATGTAGATGTAGATGTAGACATCCACCAAATAATGAAGGACATAAGTTGCAAGTGTTGCTCTGAGATGAAGAGGTTGGCACAGGAGAGGAATTCCCTTCAAACCAGCAGAATGACAATAGTCAACTGCAGCGTTTCCTGCTCCATAGACAGCTCCTGTCCATCAAAATGGCTGTAGGTCTGAAGATGATCATATGATTACCGAATCTGAACACTTTTCAGTAAATGTTCCTCATGATCTACGTTGCTGTAATTATTTTCAAATGTTATATATGGATCGCTGGCACCTTCAGTAATGTTTTTAAAAACGGTTACTGAATTTGGTGTCTGTTACACTGATTGAGTTTGTTTGTACGATTTTTGTTGTTTTCAGTTTCTTCGTACCATCAAATTTTAAAAGTTGAAAACTTAAAGGAAACAATTTTTCTTTCTAAGCCAAGATCTTCGTGATTGTTTAAAATTGACATTTCCTTAATTCGTCCGCCTTAAAACCAGATAGAGAATAGTATACTGAGGGAGAAGAATGTTTGGTTCTAATAAATGTACGAAAGTGTCGGTTTGTCTTTGGAGCACCCAGTCCTCGCTCCCCCTATCCATTTGGAACAAGGTACTACAAAGTGTGTTTCCCAGTGGCGAATCTGTGTTTCCATGACAGCATTGCTCCTATTCTCACAGCTCGCTTCTCGCTTCGTGCAATACTGGTTCTGTGGGCGAGAGGATGATCTGTCGCAAGTCACCTGGCCACCACAGTCACCAGCTCTTAACACGGTTCAGACTTTGTTGCCTACTCAGGAGAGATTGATGCCTGATGACTAGATAACTTCACAATCGTTACCGGCAGTCGCAACTATTCTGGAGGAAGAATGGGGTAAGATTCGTTTGAAAACGATACAACACTTGAATGTATTAAATTTATCCATCCCGAGACGGCTGGAAGCTACTTTGAATGCCAGATTGTTTCCCGAATCGTATTAGGCATTGTAAAGTGTTGTTTTTGTTGTTTCCACATTATTGGCCACCCCCTGTACGTATTGGAAGGCGAAGCTGTGACTGTTCATGAGTTCAACTGCGCTAGATCTGTGTCGGCTTATAGTTAACTCCTCACTTTCTCGTTCATTACTACTGTCAGTGTAGTTTTTCTTGTTTCCTCGTAAGTGTTTTCCCGTCTTTTACGATGGCAACAAAAGGCTTTCAGTTAGGCTACAATAGTAATACTACGATGCCCTTCTTCACACAGTTGCACTGCTCACGTGTAGTCCCTACGGAAGCTGCAGCCGTCTTATGAGACGTAGTATTTACACGATATCGCTATTTCGACTGTCGTGCTAATCCCTCAAAATCGTGAAAGACTCCTCAGGGTATTCTTTCTTAAACTAAGATGAATATGAAATTTTGTCCTCTATTACTCAGATGCTCAAAATGTAACAATGAGAAAAGCAAGTTAAGAACCAAAAATAAATGCTGATCAAAATATTTTGTTAAAATTATAAAAATATTTTAGAAGAAAAAATGTTTAGAAGATAAGAAATATAACAGAGTTAACGAGTGTTGTCTAGAGAACTGCATAGTGTTACGCAGATAATGCCTTGGCACTTCGAGAGGAGGACACACGCAATAAACAACTATTCAGTTACCATTACCATATGTCAACTAATTTCTTTTATGACATTCGGCAATTGCGTATCCAGATGTCGTACAAATATTTATTATTATGACTGCGCTGTTAGCGTCGGAAATGTTTAGTTTTAATTAGAATTGATATCAAACGACACCATGTTTTGCTGACCCATTTAGACCATGGAAAAACCAACAACGACTAACCAGATGAATTCACAACTCTTGATAGATACTGTCTGTCTTATTTTCAATTGACAGTTTTCTCAGTGTACGATTTTAGATCACGATACCAAGTTTCATGATAACAAGTTTCCTTATTATAAACCAATTCTTTCGACAAGACAGATGTTTTTGAAATGAACGGCACTGGTCTTTCTGAACTTTATCAGGAGCTTTCCGCCGCCTGGGCCCCTATTCTCTGTCTCGAAATACAAGATTCTGGGCTCCTAATCTGTGTGGCACTTTGCTTTAATATCTCGGCGTAATCCACGAGAACTTACACGCCGCTGTTGAATGGAAGATTCCGTATGCATGAAATTTTACTACGTACCTCCCATTGTAACTTTGAACTGAATAAGTCTCAATAGGTGTGGAGCATATCACACATGGGACGTCTTTACTCAGGTGACGTTCAGATGTGGGTTTTGTAGGTTAGAGGAATCTCTGTGTAGACACAATATTTTACGGTATGATTTCAGAGACGGACAAAATCAGCTGCATTAATATCTTCTGTCATGGCAGATCGGAGAAAGAATTGATGCAGTGTCAGATATTTGTAAGATTGTCCACCGAAATGTCGCAGAACTAGTCATGCCTATAACAATTGAAACGTCCCCTTTTTGAAAAATTATACATAAGACTGTGTTTTAACTGACACACAATATTTTTTTAAAGCAACGCAATCTGACTTTCAAAAATCCATACAAAAGAATGGCCCTGACTAACATTAACCTATACGTTTCACAAATCACTTACCTCACAAAAATCTTGGTTACTCGAGCTACTGCAATAAAGCGAGCGCCACTACTGCCAGCTAAATAAAAGATTCAAAGTACTGAAGGCACTAACTACTGATAAGCATAGTTAGCAAATGAAAGATTTTGATAGAGAACAAACAATGTATTTACCTTAATAGTCATAATATATGTAGCAGTTCATGACAAATTTCAAAACTCCGCCATCTCTCTCCCCACATCCACCACTGCTGGCGGCTCACCTCCAACTGCGCAACGCTACGCGCTGTTCACAGCCAGCTGCCTAACACTACAATGGCAGACAACAATGCAAACTAGCCACCGACTGCACACAGCACAGCCAGTGATTTTCATACAGAGGTGGCGTTACCAATAAAAAACCCTAAACAGCCTACTTACATAGCCCTCATGCTCTCCACAAATATTTTACAAATTGTTTTGGGCACTGGGCAATACATATTTGTTAAAATTTTTCATAATCGTAATTACAATAACAAAGAAATCAAATGCACACACTTATTGATACAATGTTGGTCAAAAGCTAAAATTTTCTCACAGTCCATAAAGACAGTCCTGATCGTTCATCATAATAGTAATTACAGTTTTTTTTCACAAAGTCTCATTAGTAAAAGAAATTGCACACAGAAGTAGTGGATTTCCATGCAGTCTTGTAGAAGTAGTGTTGTCCTTTCAACGGAAAGACAGTGCTGACTCTTGACATGCAGACAGGTATTGGTCCACAACAGAGCAAACCCACAGCAGAGTCAGTCAAAATTTTGAAGAGTATTGGTAGGTAGGTCATCACAGAGCAGACCCACTGTCGTCCTGGTAGAGATTGCGGTATTGGTGGGCCACCAGAGACGCAGACCCACTGCAGTCCTTGTAGAAATAATGGTACTGGTGAGTCAGCAAAGACGTAGACCCACTGTAGTCCTTGTAGAAATAATGGTATTGGTGGGTCATCAAAGGTGCAGACCCACTGTAGTCCTTGTAGAGATGCCCAGCAGCCATCTGTTGTGACTGTGCAGGTGCACAATCACGTCCCCTTTGAAAAATTATACATAAGACTGTGCTTTAACTGACACACAATATTTTTTTAGCGCAACGCAATCTGACTTTCAAAAATCCATACAAAAGAATGGCCCTGACTAACAATAACCTATACGTTTCACAAATCACTTACCTCACAAAAATCTTGGTTACTCGAGCTACTGCAATAAAGCGAGCGCCACTACAGCCAGCTAAATAAAAGATTCAAAGTACTGAAGGCACTAACTACTGATAGGCATAGTTAGCAAATTAAAGATTTTGATAGAGAACAAACAATTTATTTACCTTAATAGTCAGAATATATATAGCAGTTCATGACAAATTTCAAAACTCCGCCATCTCTCTCCCCACATCCACCACTGCTGGCGGCTCACCTCCAACTGCGCAACGCTACGCGCTGTTCACAGCCAGCTGCCTAACACTACAATGGCAGACAACAATGCAAACTAGCCACCGACTGCACACAGCACAGCCAGTGATTTTCATACAGAGGTGGCGTTACCAATAAAAAACCCTAAACAGCCTACTTACACCATGAACAATGATCACATAGTACAGGGACGTGACTCATTGTTGAAACAAGATTTTAATGACAAAGAAATGTTAAATTACGATTCAGTTGCATATTGTGAAGATAAATTGGGCTCTCTTGTAGAGGTGTGGTTATGGCCGTAAATAAGACGACAATAACTATTACATTTTGTATAGGCTCCGGTGGAAAATAATTTGCGCGAAGAAAGATGTTAAAGGAACATCAAACGTAGTTTACGGATGCTGCCTCAAGAGAAGTGAAAGTTGAACATTTCAGGTAAAGCAGGGAGGAATCTGAGTGTAAATTTCCTTGTTTATTATTGTAAATTTCCTTTATTAGTTGAATTCCTACCCACCGCATACAGACGGAAAACTCATGTGATTAAAGCGCGTATTAGGAACAGGAAGTACTATACTTTTTTAAATGTCTTTCCCGAAAATCAACTTGAGCAGTTAATCAGGAAACCTAATCCTGGGGGTTAACTTGTTACATATCCTTGTTAGAAACTACTTCAAATATTTCGACTGAGTAGGGCAAAGAATCAGTGATAATAATACAAAATTGTTAAGGCTTTTGTGGCCACTTGTTGACAAACTGCCTATTGGCTTCTGTCTCGGGTTCTTCGGCCGACGTTCATCTAATGATTTTTCTGACGTTTCGCCAGCACGAGTGGCCGGCATTGTCAAAGCTTCACCCTCCATTGCCGGTGGTGAACTGGAGCCAAGCTCGCGGGCGCAGACTATATGTACCTGGCGCGCCAACATCCAAGGGCTTCTCCGCGGTCATTTCCGGTGCAGTTGTCCTCTTGCTACCTGCGACGGTCGTTCGCTGCAGTACGGGAAGCCAGGATCCGTTGACCTTAAGGCTTTCCTCTTTCTTGTTCAAACTGTTCGCGTGTTTTTGTATTTCTACGGCTTCTCTGAACAAGCGCGTGTGATAGTGCTTCTAAAAAAATGGCTCTGAGCACTGTGGGACTTAACATCTATGGTCATCAGTCCCGTAGAACTTAGAACTACTTAAACCTAACTAACCTAAGGACATCACACAACACCCAGCCATCACGAGGCAGAGAAAATCCCTGACCCCGCCGGGAATCGAACCCGGGAACCCGGGATAGTGCTTCTCTACAGCCACAATTTGCGTGTCGGCGAATTTTATTACGTGGTCGGTCTCATTGAGTGCGTGCTCTGCCACGGCCGATTTCTCCACCTGCCCCAACCTACAATGTCGCTTATGCTCGTTGATCCTGGTGTTGATGGATCGTCCAGTCATTCCGACATAAACTTTTCCGCATGTACATGGTATAAGGTATATTCCCGACATTGCAAGTGGGTCTCTTTTCTCCTTCGCCGATCTAAGACACTCTTTGATCTTCCTTGTCAGTTTGAAAATCGCCTTTACGCCATGTTTGCGCAATATATGGCCGATTCTCTCCGTCACTCTGGGAATGTATGGCAGAAAGGCCGTACCCGACCAGAAAAAGAAATGTCGGATTATAAACTGCAGCATTTAGTGAGAAAAGAACATAGACTTCGATTTTCAATAAAGAAAATTAAAATCATGGCTCATTGTGGCAAATACCCCACCCGTTCGAAAACCTATCGGTAATACACCGCCTGATGCCACCAGCTATAATTACTTAGGGTGTAACGTAAGATGTGATATGAAAAATTATGTAGAAACTAGTTAAGTAGTATCATTCAACATGCAGTTTTGTATAAAACACATTCCAGAACAAAATATGGAAGGAAACAAAATTATAATGTTGTAAAACATGACAGAATATATGGCTTCATTATATTTCTGTATGGATGAGAGTCATGGAACCCGAAAAAACGAGATAAAATTAAAAGTTGGAGGATGCTGCCAGAGAGGACAATATAAGAAATAAAGGAGTTAGGAACGAAATAATTATTTACAAATAATGAAAATTTTGAAGGAAATAAAACGTTAGGGAAACATCACTCGCAAAGAATTTGAATAGAGTGAGGTCCACGTCGACCAGTGCTGTAACAGTCAAGCGAAGAAGGGATGTAGGAAAACACTTGAGTGAGGTGGCATTGAAAAGTGAAGACGGAAAAAGTGCAAGTGAATAAAGCTTGATCTGGAGAAGCAGAAACAGACTTCGCAAAAGTTCAGTCGAAGGACACATCCAACTTTCGTTATTATATGAAAGAAATTCTTTGGTCTCCGCAAATACCACCGTTTATGATGATTCCTTGGTGTTTCTAGTTTCGGGTGTTAATCGCACCCATGCAATATGCACTGAATTTTACACCTTTGTGTAGATAAAAACATCTGTCTTTAACCAGGCTAATACCTCTTCATATATTAAGCATGTGATAATAGGCATCAGCAGGTTTAGCCAGTAGTATTTACTATTGGTTGAGCATCAAAATCGTACAACATCCTCCTCAACTCTCCTCCAATCGTAAACCAGTAGATTCAATAGACACGGCGCAGTCCTTTCAAGGGCTAGCTGGACAAATAGCTCTCCTTATAATAATGGAAGAAAGAGGGAGAGCACCTATCACCAGACAAAACATAACGTATCCTTTCCGAAAAAAAGTAATCTCCAAACAATAAAAATAAATCGATAGGAACTCGTGTATTATGACATTTCGGTGAGTCACGAACGTATTTTGTAGGACAGCGCAGTGCACTGCAATACAGTCGTCTCGGCAAGGAGGCATGTTGATTTAGGCACATGCTTCACAATAAAATTCATTACTTCTGCTTCATATTTTGCGCACCCATAGCATGTGTAACAAATGATTTACTCACGTAGATGACAATTTCCAGGAGAAGCAATGACGTAAAATCTCATTTACCGTTAGTTCAGGTAGAAGAATTGAGGCGAAACAGTGAAGCAAGATGCCACTTAGGTTTCTGATCCAGTGAGACGGCAGAGAAAACCGTTGAGCGATCTCAGCAGACAGTGCTATTGTGCCCAAAGAGCTCGGCAAAGCTGGTAAGGGTTTGTGGAGAAGGACAATGGCGGACTAGCGGCGGCAACGCCACCGTCGCCCGGTCGCTGGAATGGATTAACGTCCGCAGATTTACTGGCACTCCATTCTTCGGACCATGTGGTCACCCAAGCTCTGGGCGACTATTAACGCGCTGAGAAGAAAGCCCTCGACGCAGTGGGGATTACTTCCCTGTGTTCTTTAAATACGTACGTAAAATGCTTAGGAAGTAACTCATGGCATGAAGGCATAGGTGCTATCCCTCTTAACAGCACTACGAGGGACCCATTGCGCCTCATTTATGTTTGTAACATGCCACATTCTAATCTGTTAAATCAAAATGACCGTGTTATAATGTGTCTAGCACTTCGGATACCTGGCAGTCGGTTTCGAAGTACAGTCGAAACGTGTCGTTGAGGTATTTGTCTATTGTCAAAAATAAGACTCCTCTCCTACCAAGTTTTAAGTACAGTAGTACATACCAACTTACAAAATATGTAATACAAATCAGCAAGAGGCTCTCCCAAGACTATTTCATGTGATTCACATAAACAGGTGAGTCAAGGATTTTATAAGTATAGATGAAAATTTCTGTATCGAACCCAAAAATCACGTCACTGTAAGGAAAATATTCCTCCAGCTACATTTTAAAATCACTAGACTTCTAGTTTTCTACTGTTTCACTGATACTGAAGTCATATGTATACTTCAGTCACTAATGGAAAATTGGGGAAAAAATTCGTGTAGTAGCAACATTTTTGTACTGTGAAAGCGGGAGTGCCAGGCGCGAGAGATGTGGAGGTGTGGGGGAGAGAGGACGGGACATTTTAAGGTTATCTATTTACGATTTTCCTGAATGTTTCTCAAACCGCAGGTTCCAGCGAAAATGTTTCCCAGCACAAAGCCAAAGTACATTAATTTTGTTACAAATAACATTCTAATCATTTTTCTGTAGGACTAATAGGAGTAGTTTCCATGTTGCAGGGACTGGAAAAATCGCAGATTAAAAATACTATTGTAATGGTATAAAGTTATTGTCTGTTAAATGAATTGGGTTAAGAAGAACTATTACTCATGTGTGCCACATGTAAGTGCTGTAGAGCTGGATGTCTAACGGGGTGGATCGTACAGGGTAGGGGGACGGTTGCGAGAAAAGGCGTGTAAGAAGACAGAGCGCCGGATAGTGGACACGAGCTTCCCTCCTTCGTAGCTCTGCAAACAGAAGAACTAGCGAGTTCCCACTCTCTCCACCGCAGCCCGCAGCGGTGACCGTACGGTTCTAGGCGCTGCAGTCCGGAACCGCGGGACTGCTACGGTCGCAGGTTCGAATCCTGCCTCGGGCATGGATGTGTGTGATGTCCTCAGGTTAGGTTTAAGCAGTTCTAAGTTCTAGGGGACTGATGACCTAAGATGTTAAGTCCCATAGTGCTCAGAGCCATTTTTTTCTCTCTACCGCAGTGCAGCACAAGAACCACAACTACAGATAGTTTCACACAGTTATGACGACGCTTCCGTAGCTCGCCTTATGAAACAATGTCGACGCAGTGCTTAGACTCGCCCAGAAGTCGCCTGTTTTCCGTAAAGTGTGTGAACACTAAAGGGGGTACAGATACGTTACTAATTACTGCTGTGCAAGAAAGCCATGTTGGAGAGATGATACGTAAATCCCTACACACTGTTCTACACTGTCAGGGGGATGTTGACTCTTAGTGATCCTCAAAGATAGACGTAGCTTCTTCCGGAAAGACAACCTTCTCTACCATCAACGCTATTCGCGTTTCAATTTACAGACCAGGTCTCTCATGTAAGTAGACAAAGTAACTTCACTGAGATCGTGTTTAGGGGCCTATTGTCAGGCTGCAAAGTGAACACCTATGTGTAGCTGTGAAGTGAGCTTTTATAAATAAAAGCTCAAAACCTGGAGCTGTCAGCTACCTGGCACACTGAAGAGTCTGCCCCAAGGGATACTATCAGTATGTGACTAACAATATCGATTTCCCTGACTCCATTATCGGTGGTAGGAACGCTTTGTGGTAGCAATACTTTTAAAAGAATGAGCGATATGAGATGTGTCATCCCAGATTCAGTTCTGCCACCATCTGAGTAGGCCCAGTGGCTGATATTCGTACCCCCTGCAGTACAATTACGTCAACTGGGTGTAATGTAACTTCAAATATTTCAATGTAAGTGCAGCAATGTATTCCAGAAGATTGTCGTTGTAGACATGAACATGATCAGTGCCATCCCATCAGATATATTCACACTAATCTTGTACCATATTCTATGTTCAACTCAATGCAGCACACTCTACATGTGCCAGCAGTCTCAAAATGGAATAGATTAATGCACTATACCAGCAACTCAATAACTTAACCCTAGCGATACCAACACATTTTCAATAATGTGTGACCCAGCAGGGGGGGGAGGGGGTGGTTACTTTGTGCCCACCGAAATAATGTCTTATTTCTTTGGTGCTCGCTTATTTTAACAACATTTTTAAAGAAGTACTAAGGCGTAAGTAGGGTTCAGAACCTGAAAGTACCTTTTAGCATGCTGTTAGTAATACCAATGCACTTTCAAAAATGTACAGTCGAGAGGGGAGTGACGGTACTCTACGTCCACCACAAAAATGGTTTTTAAAAATACATATTTCCTTAACTGAAATTGGTTTTTACTCATAACAACCTTTTTAAACAGATATTGATGTATAAGTAGAGTTCTGAACCTGAAAATATTGAATACAAGATTTATTATGAAAAGTTAAATTTTTAGGTAAAGTTTAACTGGCAACTCTAAGATGTTTGTGGAATCCGTTGGAAGACGGATTTAAAATATTTTTTCGACAATTCGAAATGAAAATTAACTGACTATATTACAATACTTTTAACAGGTTGACATAAAATATCACCCCTTCACCCCTCATGTTATTGCAAGCGTTGATTCTGAGAGAGTTTATTAATATACCACCAAGGGCTCTCACCGTAGTTGCTTTGCTTCACAATACTCAACCAGTAATAGAGAGCAACAAGGCCACAGATTTACCATTCCATTCCCATTTCCACCAAAACTAGGCCGCTGACATCATCCCACAAATTAAACGCTTGTCAGCCATTTTTTACACGAACTTATTTTAAATAAAATCTCATTGACCTACTGAAAAAGCATACTCATTTCATGAACTGAAAATGATTCCACTGCAGAAACAGGAGCTCAGTAAAGCTGTTTTGTGTACTGACATTAGAAAATTGGACAGGAGACGCTGAGATTGTACAGTCTGACGGTAAACTGAAAAGCGAGCAGCCCTCATGATGGATGAAGTCCTCTTTCTCGGAAGAAAGATGGAGTTGCCGTACAGGATGACTAAGTGTCAACTTCCGCCCTACAGTGTGGAGCAGTGTGCAGAGATTTACGTCGCGACGGTGCAGTATTCGTTTTTTCGCACTGTTGTTATTAGTAAGACACCTGCATCCCATATAGTGTTGATGCACTTTGTTTAAAATAAACGTACTGCGTCGCCACTGTTTCATAAGGTGAGTGAAACTCTGTAGTAGTTGTTGTTGTGACGCATCGCGGTAGACAGAGGGAGAAGGAGAGGGAGAGAAAATTTGGAAATTTGTCGTAAGGTCTTATGGGACCAAACTGCTGAGGTCATCGGTCTCTATGCTTACGCAGTACTTAATCTAACTTACGCTAAAGACGACACACACATCCATGCCGTAGGGGGAGGCCTCGAACCTCCGACGGGGGGAGCAGAGCAGACCATGACAAAAGGGCCTTAGTCTGCGCGGGTAACCCGTGTGGAAGACGAAGAGAGAGGGAGAGGGAGAGGGAGAGAGAGAGAGAGAGAGAGAGGGGGGGGGGGAGGGAGCTCACCTGCTAGCAATACACTTCATTTAACAAACATCTACTTTATATTATTACAATACTGTTTTTAATAATCGGTGATTTTTCCATTCCCTGTCAGACGGAAACTACTCGTGTTAGTCCTAGGGCAAAATGAATAGGATGTTGTTGTAGGAAATTTAACGTAGCTTGGTATTGTACTGGGAAAAGTATCATAAAATCATAAAAAAGTGACAAAAGTCCCCTTCGCCCCCTCCAGTGACACAGCCACACTAATGTTACCAGCCAGGATTTTTAGTAGCCTACCTTGTTCCCGGCACTACCACCTACGACTGCACAAAAATTTTGCTACGACACTAATTTTTTCCGCTATTCGACCTTTTTGGGGTCTTTGTTGACGGGTTACGTGGCATCGCAAACGATCTCAGACACGTTATCGCTTACACTGCCTACAATGAATAAATTAATTACACCTTGCCTGAATATGGCATGAAAGAACAATAAGCTACAACAATGTCAGTGTACTAAAACCATAAGCACAAATAATTTATTACACCGGTATAGAAAGAATGGGAGACATTAATTTTTTCCAGAGAAAATAACTTTTGATTACATTAATGGCTCTAATTATATTTAGTTTGGTCTTAAGGCTGAAGTTATTTACTAAGTATTTTAATTAATTAATAAATTTTGATAAACATGAAATTTTATCAACGTTTCAAACTCATGTAGTTGCTCATTTTCATTATGGTTGCGAACTGTTTCATTAACACATTGGCTCTAGAATTATAATTAGGAATAAGTAAATGATCGTCTCCAAAGTAATCATTCCAAGAGAACAATGACAAACACTGGCTACAATAGTAAAATTACAGGAACACATCTGCATTATTACAATTCAACAACATGCCCTACGACGACCTTTAAAATCCTAAGCTTTCCAAATGATGTTCACCGGCCTGATAGCGTTGACGATGGATTACGAACTTCTTCATTCGTCACGGATCCCACTGACTCGGCACATCAGGTAACTGTGACTCAGACTCTTGCCAGAGAGCATCTCTCTCATCGCTGACTACACAAATGTTTTATATCTCGTTGGGCATAACTTTACTAAATACAGAACTCCCACCGTTGATTTACCCTCCTCAAATCGTTCAACAACTCATTGCACCGCAAATGCTAAGGTTAGGTATGTCATTCTGACTGTGTTTAGTAAACTGCTTTTGGGTAGCCTTTATGTTTCACCTACCTCATCTGCTACCTTTTCACTTTCAACTCCCTCCGTCCATAACTTTCTATGACCTTCAGCGGCATCGCATTTCATGGGCGTTTCGTTTCTTCTTTAGGACATAGTCCACTGTTCATCATCGTACAATCCTGAAGGATCAAGATTCATTAATACGTTATGTGAGCATTTTACACACCTATGTTGCACTGATTCTAATAGAGTTATGCGTGTATTCCAGTAACTTGTTACATTTCATGAAGTTTATTAAATCGTAATTAGCCCATTTTCTTAATTCATTTACACTGGAGTTTTGCCTTTGTTACTCTGAATCACGATTACATGCAAGATACCTACTACATTTCAGTAAACACTTACGAATTTCTCACCAAGTAAGTAGGAAATCACTTGCACTCTTTTGAAACTGTGACAGCTTAATATATATAGCGAAACCAATTCACTGCAGTAATCATTTATTAATTTGTTACTGACATGCTAAGCTAGAGTTTTGTAGGCTCTGTTACCAGAGTCTTTCATCTGTTCCCATAAAGCTTAATTCAAGACCAGAATCGCATATTTTTCTGCTACGTCTTACTGAAGGTAGACTGTAGTGGACTATACGTGTTTCGTGCGGATAACACAGATCTGTTCATCCTCGTAGAAATGTTCGCAACAACCATAATACACTACGCTACAATATCAGTTGCTGTTTTGCCATCTTCCTCGATTCATTACCGTACCTGTATTTGAGAATAAAGTTAAAAGTTGTCGTTAAGCTCTTTCTGCTTCAAAACATTTTGTAATTCATTTTTAACAGCTTCTTAAGAATCCATTGTTGAAACACTTAGTTTCATGTTACGTTTCAAGTAATTAACATGTTTTCGCGCTTCTGGTTCAATACTCTTCTTTTTCTCCTCCCTTATCTCCTCCTCGTTTTCTTCTGTTTATTTTCCTTTTTCTTATTATTTTTCCATCGCTTGCTTTGACGATAAAAATATGCATGATGGGACCAGGAAATGTACGATTTCTGCCTTTCTCTTTGTAACTGCATCTCTCAGATCAATTTCGTATTTCGTCTGTCAGCGTTTCTTTTCCTCCTGGGTGGATAAAAATTTTATAATATTTCACTGAACAGTATTCAAAAGCCGTCCATTATCCGTTATTGAAACTGACGATCTTGTGAGTTCAATATTTTCTCAGGTACTGCGTAATATTTACGATTCTCATATTATCAATACTAGCGACATCAGAAACAGACCTAAAAAAAGATATTCTCCAATCTGCAGTTTATCTGGGTTGTTTCATCAAGCATAATTTCTTGCTGAATTGGTTTCGAATCTATTGTTTCTGTGTTTTTAAATGTTTTTCATTCTTTTGATCAGTTTCTTTTCTGAGAGGCACTCATCTGTAGACGAATTTTTTAAGTTTACTATCAGTATCTAAAAAAAAAGAAATGTTTTTACAAGTTCAACATTAATTATTAAAAGTCTCGTTTTTTCCTTGCATTCAGTAAACATATTAAGAATTTTAATTTGTGAGAAATAGTTCCATTTCTGTGCTTTTTCTGTTCACTTCGTCTTTATGCAGTTTTCTATATTTTTGCCATTTTTAGCAGGCTGCTCATTTCCTGATTGCTAACTGTTTCACAAAAAAAAAATGAACAACTTCAGATTCTCTAAATTTGTCATTAGTTCCTATTGTCCGTTCATGTATCAGTTAACTTCTTTTGCTTGCAGGTGAGTCTGAACAGAGATGTTATTTTAAATTTACTGAAATAAAACAAGGTAGGTGAGGTGTGATCGAAATCATAAAGATCGCCCATATATGTGTTAATAAAAACAGCATTCTGCTTGTGACTTGGCTGTCTCGGAAAAAGAGTGCCTAATGGGGTTTTAGTTTTAGACGCATGATTTTTGGCCAGAACCTCGGCTTTAACCGACGTACCATTATTGGTTTTATTACGCAATGCTGGAAACTACTAATACAACAGTGTCTCAAGTCCTGCATCCGACATTCAATTCTGTTCTGGCATGTATGATGATATAATTGAAAACTAGAAAGTTGTCAATCATTATGTCCAATTACAGCTGCTTATTCCTTTTTTTACATATTTTAATTGCATCATGTAACATTTCGATTACTCTTAGAACACCGAAAAATATTTCAAAGTTGAGATTTACATTAATCGAGCTGTTTACATCGATTAGAAGCACATACTCGTACAGGGCCTTACAAAGTTAACTTATACTCTGAGTCCAATAAATATAAGACCGTTGTTTAACAACATAACTTGCTCATTTGTTGAATACAGCGGTGCCAGTTTTTCCCAGAGTAGCGTCAATAAATGTAGATGATCGCAGTTTTCTTATAGTTCTACTGGTAATGCCGACGCGAAATCTAAATTAAACTCACCTTATATTTCTCACCCTGAGAGATGTAGAATTGTTCAGTGTCTTTGCCTAAACATAAGAAATGCTCCTTACCATCGTGTAAATTTGCGTAAATTGAGTTTTACTCTTCGATACGAAATAATAGGCAAACGTCTCGTTTTATCATTTCCATTGGTGTTATTTGAACTTCCCAGGGCAAATCTCACATTGCTTAGCGAATATTCAAATGAAACGTTATCGTTAGGCCGTAGTGCACGCTACTCACTGTCTCTTTTTGAAGAAGTGTGATATCACAGGGCTGGAAAAAGCGAAGAGCACTAGAAAGGTAACCTGAGAGGTCCTGTCATTTCATCGAGTTACGTTATTCTTCTGCAGGTGTTTTCTTCTTCTTCTTCTTCAAGGATATATCGAGAAATGGAATTCCCGTGTGGAAATTCTGTGTTTAATGTTGGAGAATGTACCGAGATATTTGCCTATAAGACTGGAACTGTGTACTGCAACCAACAGTGATCATACAGGGCACGGGTGATGAAACAGCATATACGTCGGCGATTAACACAGGCAGCATGGAGGTTGTTATTCCACTAGGGCGCACCCCTCCTGTAGATAGTAATGGCGGTATTAAATACTGTAAATTGAACCCACATTATACAGAAAAGTTTTCGCAACTCATATCATCTGGAGATATCCCACACGAAGTGTGTGAGTGGATCACATTTCCTGATTGGAATATGATAAACGGTAAGCGTGACAGCTCCACATTCTCATTGAAATTACTGGTCTCTGCAATATATGGCCATTTAGTCATGGTGACAGCTTAGTTCCACACCGGTAATTCATCCCCACCCCCTCCCACACATAATTTTACAAGGAATCGAACTCCAAGTATAAATCAGTTTATTTCGTCTAAATAATTTACAAACGAATTAATTATTTGAGTATCTGAAGCGTAGCATATAAAAACTTTATGGTTGAAGACGCATTACCCTACGTGTGTTTGTTTTGTTAGTTTTGGGTTATTTAACCACAAACTATTGAAAAAGCCATGATAAAATGTAACTGACGTACTAACGTTAGAAACTGTGCACGTGTCTTGAAGCAGTTTAACTCACAGCGTGCACAAAAACGGTCACCAGATCACACGTGCAAGTCAAATAACGACTTTCAGGGGCAACAATAATCTGATTTTGAGTGTTTCAGCTAATTATCGGACGCATTTAAAAAAAGCTACAACTTCCATAAATTCATTGTGAGACAAGGCGGCTGTTGGATGCTGGTCGGTACCTGCCAGTGTAGCGACATGTGGGACACAATAACAGAAATGCCTGTCGACTGTACGGCAAGGATAGTCGCGCGCACTGGTAAACGACAACATACAGCGTTAGCCGTGTAGCAAACGGGGAGGTGTCACGACCACGGCTGCTGATATAGAAAAATATCAACACTCCGATATATCTCTATTTCAAAGAGAAGCATTATCAGCTGTCCATACATCGGAAATCGCATTGTTATATGTTTACTGACGGAAAAGATATCGATTTTTTTTTTCATCAGTCTACTGACTGGTTTGATGCGGCCCGCCACGAATTCCTTTCCTGTGCTAACCTCTTCATCTCACAGTAGCACTTGCAACCTACGTCCTCAATTATTTGCTTGACGTATTCCAATCTCTGTCTTCCTCTACAGATTTTGCCCTCTACAGCTCCCTCTAGTACCATGGAAGTCATTCCCTCATGTCTTAGCAGATGTCCTATCATCCTGTCCCTTCTCCTTATCAGTGTTTTCCACATATTCCTTTCCTCTCCGATTCTGCGTAGAACCTCCTCATTCCTTACCTTATCAGTCCACCTAATTTTTAACATTCGTCTATAGCACCACATCTCAAATGCTTCGATTCTCTTCTGTTCCGGTTTTCCCACAGTCCATGTTTCACTACCATACAATGCTGTACTCCAGACGTACATCCTCAGAAATTTCTTCCTCAAATTAAGGCCGGTATTTGATATTAGCAGACTTCTTTGGGCCAGAAATGCCTTTTTTGCCATAGCGAGTCTGCTTTTGATGTCCTCCTTGCTCCGTCCGTCATTGGTTATTTTACTGCCTAGGTAGCAGAATTCCTTAACTTCATTGACTTCGTGACCATCAATCCTGATGTTAAGTTTCTCGCTGTTCTCATTTCTACTACTTCTCATTACCTTCGACTTTCTCCTATTTACTCGCAAACCATACTGTCTACTCATTAGACTGTTCATTCCGTTCAGCAGATCATTTAATTCTTCTTCACTTTCACTCAGGATAGCAATGTCATCAGCGAATCCTATCATTGATATCTTTTCACCTTGTATTTTAATTCCACTCCTGAACCTTTCTTTTATTTCCATCATTGCTTCCTCGATGTACAGATTGAAGAGTAGGGGCGAAAGGCTACAGCGTTGTCTTACACCCTTCTTAATACGAGCACTTCGTTCTTGATCGTCCACTCTTATTATTCCCTCTTGGTTGTTGTACATATTGTATATGACCCGTCTCTCCCTATAGCTTACCCCTACTTTTTTCAGAATCTCGAACAGCTTGCACCATTTTATATTGTCGAACGCTTTTTTTAGGTCGACAAACCCTATAAAAGTGTCTTGATTTTTCTTTAGCCCTCGATGTACGGGCTTATAAAATATCGGCTGCGCATTGTAAATAAGTTGTCAGTTTTAGGTATGTATATTTAAGTATTAGATTCTATGTACATCAACAAGCTAGCAGCTTGCTTATCCTCCTTAGAGCTAGAACTGAAAGGAAGACGATGCACGTTCAGCTTAGCGATAACCCCTTTGCTAACAATGGTGGGTGCATGTAAGTGGCAGAATAAAATGTGTCCGATGGGCCGTCGTTCAGATTTTTAACATATCGGATTTGCCTGGAAATTTCATGTAGACTTCCTTGTTTTCTTATTGCTTTAAACGCCAGAGACCTAACAGATGTAGTACGAAAATCGTGCGGCGAAGTTGCAGTTTCTGTTGGTAGCGCCGAGCACGATGACGTCAGAATTTAATGGGTAATTAATAACAAATTTCATGAATGAATACACGTACTGCGAAGGTACTGTGAATATCCCGACTTCCTTACGTAAATTTCTACAATGTGATCTGGGGTGGGATCCAGCGATTATTCTGATTACACGTTTATATGCAATGAATACTTATACTTTTAATGATGAATTACCCCAAAATATGATGCAATATGAAAGCAATGGATGAAAACAGACATAGTACCCTAATTTGCGGATATGTTTATCAGCAAAATTTGCAATATCCATTATTCAATAACTATCTCAACCTAGCAGTTCCAGCAGATCATCAATGTGCTATTTCTTATTTTTTCGATTCAAATTCTCGTCTAGGCACACACCCAGAAATTTTGAATATTCTGCCGTAGCAACTGACTTCTGTTCGAAGTCTGTATTTATCAATGGTGTTATGCGATTGATCTTAGAGAACTGTATAAACTGTGTTTGAGTCCATTTTCAGAGAACCGCTTAATAATTTTCTGAAATAGATTATTTATTATTTCCTCAGCAAATTGTTGTTTGTTGGGTCTGATTACTATACGTGTATCATCACTAGAAAGAACTGGCTATGCACCTTCATGAAGGCAGAGTTGCAAGTCATTATTATATAGGGCGTCCCAGCTATCTTGTCCACCCAAAATATCTCTGGAACAATAACAGCTATTGGAAAACGACTTTCACCGGTATCAATGTAGGGCTGGGGCCCATGGAAATACATATTTGGGAACATTCTGAAAGGAAAGCATATCTGTTTTTTAGCACAAACTTATGTTTTTTTTAAATGGACCTCCTATATTTTTTCTTCAGCAATCCATAGCATGACAAAGCACATACACAATGGCGTTGATTGCATCGCAATGTTCCCATTACATCCCGAGATATTAAGACGCGAAGTTGACGCTTGAACACCCGACATGCGCTGCTAGCGCACGTCCTGAGGCTCAGGCATGAACCCAATGCTGCCCGTAATCGCGATGTGATTGACATGCGTAATCACACTTCCATACTTATCAAGAGATCCGAAACGAATAATACGGTCTGCTGCCATCCTGCATTAACGTCGTAACTTCCAGCAGGTATTTACCCCATAGGCTAGGGGTGATGCGGTTCTGTAACATACCTGTGTACCGCAACGTTAGTCACAAAGTTAACTTCACTTATCGTTAATCCGTTACTAAAAAGGTAATGCCGTTCAACGTTAAAACTTTACTTTACTGTAGATCTAGCGCAAGTAACAGTTAATCATTCACTCGTAATAGTAAAATTCATGTTGATGGTTTTAGTGAAACGAGCAAGTGGACCAAAAGTTTTACCGTTGTTTAGGTAAATATGTTTTGATTTGGAAAGTTCAGGTAGGACATAGAAGATGAACGTAAACATGTTTAACCAATAAGTTTTATTATCACATAATTATCAATGTTATGTTTATCTAATGCGTTAAATGATAAATTCTTGCAAACAAATGTTTCTTAACATCACTGGGTAAAATGGCCCTTTGTAGAAACTTCCACTGTGATACCAGCAGTACATACTAAACATAGCGTTCACATCTCATGCTCAAAGTGATGCCCATTGGCTTGCATAATAGGTCACTCTGCGGATGAAGGATGCCCTACTTCGTGCTACTGTTTCCTCTTTGATGGTTGTACAAGCATCAATAATGCGTTGCTTCATGTCCTCTGGTGTTGTTGCTTCATGTTGGTAAACAGCATCCATCACTGCTCCCCAAAGAAAATAATCCAGCGGTGTAAGGTCCGGAGATCGGGCAGGCCACCTAACTGGGCCACCTCGTCCAATCCACCTACCAGGGAACTTACGGTTCAGAAGTCGTCGTGCTCGTAAGGCGTTATGAGCAGGGCATGCGTCATGCTGATACCACATGACCATTCTCCGGTTCAGAGGTACGGTGTCCAAGAGAACAGGAAGATTGTGTCGTATAAATCTGGAGTATTATCTGCCATTTTGGATGCCATTTATAAAGGAAGGTCCGATAATGGTATCTCCAATAATCCCACACCAAACATTAACTTTCCACGGACTTTGATGCTCTACCTGACGGAGCCATTTTGGATTGTCTGCGGACCAATAATGCATATTCCTCATATTGACAATTCCTTTGTTGGAGAATGATGCCTCGTCGGTAAAGAGAATATCTGCAAAAAAATTTGGATTAGTCAGAAGTTTTTGCTGACCCCACCGACAAAATGTTACCTTATTGCGGAAGTCATTTCCATGAAGATCCTGGTGTAAATTAACATGGTAAGGATGAAATTTATGACTTTTAAGAATACGCTGTGCACTTGATTTCGACACACCAACTTCACGTTCAATTTGACGTGTGCTGATTTGAGGATTCACAGCTATGGTAGCGAGCACAGCAACTTCAGCACGTTCATCTGTGCGTGTTCTAGGCCGATGTCGAGGTCTTGGATTTAAGCTTCCCGTTTCACGTAGACTAGATGTGAGACGACCAAGCATCCGGCGTGAAGGCGATGGCTTGTCAGTTAATCGTCTTCAGTACAGTCGTTCTGCCTGAACAGCATTTCGTCCACCTACAACAGGGTACAGTACAGGTATGTAGAGTAAGGTAGAAAACAGACATATTAACTTAATAATCATAATGTTCGCTAACAGTACTATCAACAAACAAGCAATCTCATAACGTATTTCCCGTCAACGTATATTCTCTATAGATCAGCAGCATTTCTACCATATCTTCATGTGTGTACATTATACTGTACAGTATAAGTTCCACAACACAACGTTTATTCACAATGTGTACTACCTCCGTGCCGTCACTAGATTACTCTGATGCACGACTACACTGGCAAGCGGTGTACTGCACGCCAAAGCAACAACAAATGGGATGCTCGGAGGGTGGTGGAGTACAGGAGTTTGCATGGGTCGCAAATCATAAACAAGGCGAAGTGGTAACTGTGGCAGTAGTGGGAACTACGTTGGACACTTGACTAGGTACAGCCAGGCCCTGCGCGACTGGCACATTGGGTCATATAACACATTAGATAAACCATATTTTGGGTGTGCAGGATAAATAAGACAACCTGACGGGTGTACACCGATCGGTACTGGTTCATATTGTGTACGTAGACACGTAAAACGTGCAAGAGGGAAACCATTATGTGCTTATGAGAGTTGATGGCAGCAGACCGTATTATTCGTTTCGGACCTCTTGATAAGTATGGAGGTGTGATTACACATGTCAATCACATCGCGATTACGGGCAGCATGGGGTTCACGACTGAGCCTCAGGACGTGCGCTAGCAGCGCATGTCGGGTGTTTCAAGCGTCAACTTCGCTTCTCAATATCTCGGGATGTAATGGGAATATTGCGATGCAATCAACGCCATTGTGTATGTGCTTTATCATGTTATGGGTTGCTGAAGAAAAAATATAGGAGGTCCATTTAAAAAAACTTAAGTTTGTGTTAAAAAACACATATGCTTTCGTTTTAGAATGTTTCCAAATATGTAAATTCATGGGCCCCAGCCCTACATTGATACCGGTGAAAGTCGTTTTCCAACAGCTGTTACTGTTCCAGAGTTATTTTGGGTGGACAAGATAGCTGGGACACCCTGTATATTAAGAATAATAAGAGACCCAAGACTGAACAGTGTGAGATGCCATTCTTGATACCCACCCAGTCAGAGCGCTTTGCTAATTTTTGCAGAGTATCTGCACTGTAAATTTCAACACTCTGAATACTTGCAGTTAAATATGAAGTTAATCGAATGTCTCATTCATACCACAATACTTAATTCTGTTTATAAGACTTTCATGATTGACACAGTCATAAGCCTTTGAGAGATCACAAAATATCCCAGTGGGTGATGTTCAGTTATTCAGAGCATTTAACATTTGATCAGTGGAAGTATATATAGCATTTTTTGTTGAAAAGCCTTTCTGAAAACCAAATTGACATTTTGTCAGTACTTCATTTTTACAAATTCTTGAAGCTAGTCTTAAATACATTACTTTTTCAAGAATTTTCGAGAAAGCTGTCAGAAGTGAGATTGGGCAGTAGTTGTTATCGTCAAACCAATCCCTTTTTTTGTGCAGTGGTTTAACAATAGTAAGTTCCAGTATAACTCTTAGTGACCTATTAAGTATGTGCCTGAGAATTCTGCTTATCTGATGGGAAGAAACTTTTAGTACTCTGTTGGAAATGCTATCAATTCCATGAGCTTTCACTTCTAAGTGAACTGCAGTAGGAGAGGTGAGCTGAACGTCAAACCTAACTAATGGCATAGGTATTGCCTATTTTGTATATAGCCTTGCTTTATCTAATCAGTAGCTGGGTCCTATTTTCTCTACGACGCTTAAAATGGTTATTAGAATGTTTTATGCTTCTGACTTTTAGTTGACGAACTTTTCATTGAGTTTGACAGAAATAAAGTTATTGCAATTTTGTCATATGATGACATGATGGAGACCGTGGCTGTTGTTTGAAGGGAAATGTTGATGGTATTGGGAAAGCAACCAGCCACAAATTTACTTTCGGTTCCTTTATTCAAAGGGCACCGTTACCGGTTTCGAATCGTTGTGATTCATCCTCAGACGGTTTACACGCTTTCTTTATGACATGTGGTGTGTTTTTTACAGATTAATTGTCCCAAAATATAAATAATACATAATTATAAACATGCCACACACAGATGGTTGCGTTACAGATTTTCGTTGTATGTGACTTACGTGAAATGTCGGTTTGGAGTGTTCGTTTTCATAAAATTCGTCCAACAGATGTGAATACATTCCCACGGTGTTCTTACTGTTGCACACGTACATTTTTCTCACTGAACATTTTAGATTTGTTACTGAGAAGATTTCTGTCACGCACCACATGTTTTGATACATACAAAGAGCTTACACACATATGAGTATCAAAGATGCTATGATGTATCTTAACATTTGACAATGATGTTCTATGTTTGGAAAGGATCATGTATTCATTTACACAACTGTATTGTCTTTTACAAAAGTACAGAGACATAGATTTTTTTAGTTGATGTTGTTACTTTAATTATAAAGCTTTCTTTTATATATATATATATATATATATATATATATATATATATATATATATATATATATATATGCTCTCAGTTGCCTGTTTCCCTCTTGACAATATTCCAAAACGTTTTAATTTTAATGCTGATCTCAGCTATAATCCATATACCACTGGAGTTTCTAATAATTTTTTTAATACAGTGCAGCGATTTTTAATCTTCCACTGATTCTGAGTCCTTACCTTTCCTTTCTCAAAATATATTTTTTCCCTTAGCAAGCCATGGCTTCTTAGATGGTTTCTTACAATTATGATCCACTGTTCTCTTAGGGATACAGTTTTCAAATATACTCACAAAGGTATCATGAAGTTGATTAAATTTTAAATTAGCATTATAGTCCCTGTACACCTCATCCCATTCTAACTGTGGCTAGCTTTCCCTAAAATTTGCAATTGTTAAATCGTCAAATGAATGCTTTATTTTGGACTTCTGTTTTACTTTGCTGTATGGAGCTATGTCATATATTGTAGCTAGCTGTGCGTCAAGATCGCACATACTATTCTTAAAAGGAAGATCTTATATTTGATTTAATTTATCTTGACCTATAAAGCTATTATCTATCAGTATGCTGCTTACCTGTACCACCCGAGTAGGAAAATCAGTAACTGAAGTCAAATTGAAAGAACCAAGTAACAAGTCAAGGTCAAGTTTTCTATTGAACTCTTTCCGGAAATCTGCATTGAAATCCCAACAAACAATAATTCCCTTGCCTCTGTCTGACAGATAGCACAGCAAAGAATCCAAGATTTTTAAAATTGCTTAAAATTTGCCAATGGGGAGCTATACAGAACTACAGTTGTAAAAGTACTGTTATTAGTTTAAGCTCACACACACACACACACACACGCACACACACACACACACACACACACACACACACACACACACGCACGCACTTGTTTCTGTATGTTGCTGTACACAAAATTTTTCGTTTCAGACTATGATAAATTTTAACGTATATAGCAACTTCTTCTCTCTCCATAGTGAGTGTGCTTACGTGTGCTGAAGGCCAATATCCAACTGCAATTACCTTTCCCATATCTGTAACTGTATGATGCTCAGACTGGCCTAGTACATCCATTCCACCCTCAGTTTCTAATCCTTCTAAAGATACAAGAACGTCATCTCCTTTGTTCCGTAATCCCCTGATATTCTGAGGCAGTATACTAAGATTATTTTTCACTGTGATTTTATGAGAATCTTGTGACATTTTAATATCTTTAGTGCCTGCGTGTCTCCGCTGCATTTCATTCTATCATTGAACACTATTTCTTTACATTCGTAACCTCGTTATTCTTAAAAAGTGATAGACTTGGCATGATGGAAGAAATTGATAAAACTCTTTCCCATAATGAAAGTAAAATTATGTTCAACAACCATTTCGAATACTTACGAAAGTTGCGAGAAAAATGTAGCATAAAATAAAAATATCGCCACTCGATATTGCCATTTCGATATCGATATATCGTGTAGCATCTGTCGCCAGCATATATCGATATTCTTTGAAGAAATATCCTTATATCGATACATCGGTATTTGTCAACAGCCCTGGTCACCACACCAGGTCGTGTCTCCTGTTATGTCAGCGTGACTAGGGCCCGGGTTTTAGTGAGACATATAGGCACTCGGTCATATAAAGAGATCGGGACTGTAAGGCATCGTTAGAAGTAAGCAGCCAAGGCGACGCTAGACAGCGGGGCGACTGGTCTCTGCCAGCTGGAGACATGATTTCGGGACTAAGCTGCTCTTGCCGTCTGCACTAAGTCCTTCATGGGACATGATGTCCTGACCTGCCGTCTGCGCCTGCTGCCACCTAAGCTGAGTTTATAGCGCCAGCCGCCAGCTGACTCCTGTCCGAGGGTAGCATGTTGTACGTCGCACACAGCAACTCCACGCGCCACCACTGCAGCCGCGTGCACAACCGAGGAGCTGTCTTCCGATAGCGATTTCATCATACCACAACACAACACGCCACTGACGTATACTGCCGTGGTAGCTTACAGAGGCTGGACTCCTCAGCACGTGAGGTGCCGGCTCAACAGCACCAGGCGGCAGCTGCCGCTCGTTAATCAGCCCCAGCCTTTGTCAACAAGGAAAGGCATCCCGATCTCACTACGCCATGCACTAAACATGGCAAGTCAGTGGGTTTTGTCAGGGGTTGAGTTGTGCTTGTACGAGCAGTGGGTGGCAGCGGAACAGTAGTTGCAAGGCGTGTAAACGTGTTCGTTTTTCACCTGGTTTGATACGGGTGATATGGGTGTCACGAGCAAGAATTGAGGCTCATTGTGTAGTGGTATATAAGCTGTTAGTCACGAGTAGTGATTCAGGAGTTTAAGCTGAGTTTAGTTGTTGAGTGTGATAATAATAGCGAACAAGTACTCATGTGAGTGTTAAGTTGTGATAGGGAGTAATACGCTTCTGTTACAGTTATTTTCATGTAAGGTAGCGAAGTGTATTAGTATAGGGGCATATTTTTTTCTCTTGTTTACGATCGTGTACCTGATAGGAGGTAATTATGTCGTTGCCAGTTGCACCGGTAGCAGGGCTGGCAGTAATGCGAGGAGCTAGCAGGGAGGAGGTGAGCATATTAACAGATGAAGTAAACAGTCTGAAAGCGGAGAAGGATAAAGGATCAAAAACACTTGATGTTAAGATGAAGGAAATGAATTACCACAGAACTCTGTAGCATAGGCAGAAAACGCGGAGAGCATGAGGAATGCGTACTTGAAAGTGGGCCTCTGGATGTAAGGCATAAACTGATTTGTGAAAGGATGAAAAGAAACAAGAAAGGAAGGAGAGGACAAGGAGAGGGAGGTAGCTGGAAGGGAAGGGAACAGGCTTGCGGATATTTTACTTGTTCTTGCAGAACGTCCAAATGCCGTTGATGTGGAGCCTGTCGATTCTGTTAAGAGTAGGACAGAATGTCCCAGACGGGTAGACGACTTTTTTAGTGGAAAATTTAAATTGGTGATGTATGGAGTCGAAATACAACCTCATGAGAAGTTGAGAGAGGAATAATGACGTGACAGAAGTTAAGCAAACACGTGTAGAAGTACCAGCTCCGAAATCCAGCGGAATTATAGAGCCTCGGGTAACTGTAATGCCAGATCGAATTAGGGTTCTTAAGTATAAGAAAAGTAACATGGGTGATTTTAGAGCAGTAGGAGATTCCCATTTGAGTGAAGATTGGCGCTGTAATCGACCAGGAAGCCTAAGCCAGATGCATAGGGAGGTGGATGTGCCGGTGATTTTTGCGTCGTGTAGAATGGAACTGCAGACGATTTTGTTGTTTTATATACTACAAGGAGTCTACAAGAGGTTGTTGGTAGTTGAGTTGCAGGTTTTGTGTCATAAATGGTACTGGCACATGTATTCCATCACAATGAGAGTGAACGGAAGAAAAGGAAGCGAGTTTGTAGAGCGGATAATCAGTTATACAGGACAGAATGTGTTGAAAAATGTACGCCGAAATTTCAGAATGAGGCACTAACGGAAATACTAGGTCACAGCCTTGCAGAGCAAGCAGCTGACGTGCACGACGAGCTGTTTATGGCACAGCCAGTGTCTGATGTAAGCAAAGAATATAAAGTGGGCGAATTGTGTACAGCAAGCCTAAAAAAAAGATTTCTGACTGCTCATCATGCCAAGCTCCGGTGACTGAAAGCTCCTGCCTGTGCAGAGCTATCACGAGGTGAGTCTGGTATACAACTACACTCCTGGAAATGGAAAAAAGAACACATTGACACCGGTGTGTCAGACCCACCATACTTGCTCCGGACACTGCGAGAGGGCTGTACAAGCAATGATCACACGCACGGCACAGCGGACACACCAGGAACCGCGGTGTTGGCCGTCGAATGGCGCTAGCTGCGCAGCATTTGTGCACCGCCGCCGTCAGTGTCAGCCAGTTTGCTGTGGCATACGGAGCTCCATCGCAGTCTTTAACACTGGTAGCATGCCGCGACAGCGTGGACGTGAACCGTATGTGCAGTTGACGGACTTTGAGCGAGGGCGTATAGTGGGCATGCGGGAGGCCGGGTGGACGTACCGCCGAATTGCTCAACACGTGGGGCGTGAGGTCTCCACAGTACATCGATGTTGTCGCCAGTGGTCGGCGGAAGGTGCACGTGCCCGTCGACCTGGGACCGGACCGCAGCGACGCACGGATGCACGCCAAGACCGTAGGATCCTACGCAGTGCCGTAGGGGACCGCACCGTCACTTCCCAGCAAATTAGGGACACTGTTGCTCCTGGGGTATCGGCGAGGACCATTCGCAACCGTCTCCATGAAGCTGGGCTACGGTCCCGCACACCGTTAGGCCGTCTTCCGCTCACGTCCCAACATCGAGCAGCCCGCCTCCAGTGGTGTCGCGACAGGCGTGAATGGAGGGACGAATGGAGACGTGTCGTCTTCAGCGATGAGAGTCGCTTCTGCCTTGGTGCCAATGATGGTCGTATGCGTGTTTGGCGCCGTGCAGGTGAGCGCCACAATCAGGACTGCATACGACCGAGGCACACAGGGCCAACACCCGGCATCATGGTGTGGGGAGCGATCTCCTACACTGGCCGTACACCACTGGTGATCGTCGAGGGGACACTGAATAGTGCACGGTACATCCAAACCGTCATCGAACCCATCGTTCTACCATTCCTAGACCGGCAAGGGAACTTGCTGTTCCAACAGGACAATGCACGTCCGCATGTATCCCGTGTCACCCAACGTGCTCTAGAAGGTGTAAGTCAACTACCCTGGCCAGCAATATCTCCGGATCTGTCCCCCATTGAGCATGTTTGGGACTGGATGAAGCGTCGTCTCACGCGGTCTGCACGTCCAGCACGAACGCTTGTCCAACTGAGGCGCCAGGTGGAAATGGCATGGCAAGCCGTTCCACAGGACTACATCCAGCATCTCTACGATCGTCTCCATGGGAGAATAGCAGCCTGCAGTGCTGCGAAAGGTGGATATACACTGTACTAGTGCCGACATTGTGCATGCTCTGTTGCCTGTGTCTATGTGCCTGTGGTTCTGTCAGTGTGATCATGTGATATATCTGACCCCAGGAATGTGTCAATAAAGTTTCCCCTTCCTGGGACAATGAATTCACGGTGTTCTTATTTCAATTTCCAGGAGTGTATGTACAAATTCATTAAAGAGTAGTTAGCATTATGCCATTATGCAGTGCCACCAGGCATCAGAGTAGTGTTTTGGATGAGCAGGAGTAGCAGAAGATCAAGTGTTTTGAGGACAGTTCAGTCTGCAATGAGTGCTACGGTGAGAGGGGCAAGTGAGACTACCTGTGTAGAACTGTCGGGAATTGGATTACTGTGTTTTCTTGAAAGGACAATTTGGGAATATGTTGTCCTGGGAGGCATAAAAAGAGCTGTTGTCACAAGGACAAATTTCCGTAAGTTGTTCCAAATGAAAAGGTAAGGAACCCACCGGACATAGATATGAGACACCAGCCTACGTTTTGTTTAAGCTGATGATGATTGATTGTTATTTTTGGGTGGTAAGTTTGGAATAGAGAGTTAGGAGAGGTTTTTGGATAAGGATGGCAACAGGCCTAGAAGTGAAATATGTTTCGTAGGATTTAAGTTAATCGTCAGGACAATGAACCCGTGAGACAAGTTGTAGATTAAATAATACGGGCGAGAGATGAAAGACCGATGTACCGAGTCGGAGACTAATATGATAAGTTGCGTGATAGTTAAAGGTAGCCAATTTAGTACTGTGTTCATGTTTTACAAGTTAAGGGTAGAAGTAATTACAACAGAGAACCACGCTGGGGTAAAACCTTTGGGACTGAGCCTACTCGGTCAGTGAGGACGGTGTAGTGCTACGACATAGTGTTTGGTCGAAAAACTAACAGTCTTTGGCAAAAGCAACGAGAAGCAGCGTGGAGGCTGCACTGAGAGTGCCTGATCTTAATCACAAACATCATATTGGCAGCACGTGCTTTATATAATATTTACAGATGAATGTCGCAACCAGCTTGTTAATCTAAGCATTCTGACTTTCTTATAAGCACACGCTAGTTACGATAGTCATACACAAACCTTTAAAAAGTTTATACAGCCATTTTGATGTTTGTTAAAAGCATCTTGCACTATTAGTGCAGCATCAGTAGGTCAGGCTTGCGAATGAACCACTCGAAACTAGTCACCCACGTTGGGTGCTCTCCGTACATCTGTCTTTCATCTCTTGCCCGTATTATTTAATCTACAGCTTTTTTCACGGATTCATTGCCCTGATGATTAACTCAAATCCTGTGAAACTTATTTCACTTCTAGGCCTATTGCCATCATTATCCAAAACACTCTCGTAACTCTCCATTCCACACTTACAAACCAAAAATAACAATCAATCATCATCAGCTTCAATAAAACGTAGTCTTGGGTTCCTTACCTTATCATTTGGAACAACTTATGGAAATTTGTCCTTGTGACAACAGCTCTTCTTATGCCTCCCAGGATTAATATTCCCAAAACTGTCCTTTCTAGATTAAATTAGATACTGCAACTATGACAGATCGTTAATAAACGCTTCATGAAATATTAAGAAGGTTGTCCCTATTCTGTCAATAAAATGTTTAAACTGAGAAAAAATTTACTTGCTGCTGATAACAGGGTTCTCCCTGGGGCAGTTTGGTCTCTGACGACGTGTTTTTGTCGACCTATGTTTTATCTTTAATAGCCAACGATCTAAAGACAACATTAAACGACTAAAACTGGTAATAATAACGAGTAAATTGTGCTGAAACCGTCAAAAAATGTTCTGTTTATCTCTACTGCAAGTTTCAAAGTAAAGACCGATATTTCCATTATTTAAGAATTAAACATGTTGTATTTATGATTAACTGTTGTAATGACTTTTGTACATTTGCCACATTAGATTGTAATGTAACAGTCATTTGTTTAGTCAAAGTGTAAGGTGCCATGGTCTCCTGACCTTCATTTCTTACATATTCGTTCCTCACAATCGTATTCTGCACATCAAGATGCTTCATGCGAACCTAAACTCGATAAGGTAGAGTCAGTTTGTACGAGGGCTATCCACACAGTACATTACGTTTTGGAATTAAAAATAAAGTATTGGAAATTTTTTTTATTATATACAGATGAAAGCCACACTTAAATACTACTTTTCTACATAGGTGCCCTTTAAATTAACGCACTTATCGTAGCGATTGACGAACTTGGAATTTCCTTCGTCGTAAAATTCGGCCGCCTGCGCCTTCAACCACGTGGCGACTGTCTTTTGGGACAGAAAAGGTGTGATTTTTGTGGATTTCGTGGAAAGAGGCTCTACAATAAACTCTCAAAGGTATTGCCAAACTTTGCACAACCTCAGAAGAGCAATACAAAACAAGCGCAGGGGAAAGTTGGGCTGAAAGATCTTGCTGATTCACGACAACGTCCGGGCCCACACGGCAAATGCCACTTGTGAAGTTCTCGAATCTTTTAAGTGGGAGTTGTTTCCTCATCCGCCGTACAGTCCCGACCTGGCACCGAGCAACTTACACTTATTCCCAGCAATGAAAAAATGGTTGGCTATGCAGTGTTTTGATGACGACGCACAGCTTCAAGAAGAGGTAACCACGTGGTTGAAGGTGCAGGCGGCCGAATTTTACGACCAAGGAATTTCCAAGCTCGTCCATCGCTACGATAAGTGCCTTAATATAAATGGCAACTATGTAGAAAAGTAGTATTTACGTGTGGCTTTCATCTGTATATCATAAAAAAATTTCCAATACTTTATTTATTTTTAATTCCAAAACGTAATTTACTTTGTGGATAGCCCTCGTATTAATTCATGTAAGTGATATGCAAATCTAGTAAGTAAATCGCAAGTGTGCACCCAGGTTGAAAAAGTCGAGGCTGGCGTACAAAACCCGAAGGCCACAGGAATTTTCGTTCTAGGAAGCGGCCGGCCCGCTGGGAGGCCCGTTTCTTCAGAGGGGTCGTTCGGCACACACCTACTTTAGCCGGAACGACCGCTCAGAGAGAGGTCAGCTTTTGCCAGAGTGAAAGGATAACAACCCCTGTGTTCAACTTAAAAGCAAATTACGCTACATTGTGTGGGAGCGCCCAGAAGACGCATTTTTTGATGGACCGATGGCGTACCTTTGGAGTTTTCACAGGAGGACAGTATATGCCTAATGGAGATGCTACATCTTTCCACATTGGTTGACTTAAACGAAACGTCATTCTCCCATTTAAAAGAGCAACGCTGATTAGCGGAATATTTCTGACGCAAAGAACCGGAGGAGAGAGGGAAGACAGCGAATGATATACCTTGCAACTTTTCCAGAAAAAGGGGCCGTTCTGTTGTCACTCTTGGAGCCGCAACACGTAACGAGAGCGAGTGCGCTCGTACGTGCACGCAAAGAGCGAGGAACCAAGTCTCTCCTCAGCACTTCACTGGGAGAGCACCTCTGTCGTTAGTGAATAGGAGTGATACTCTATATTGAGTCACTCGCGATTAAGCGTTGTTCACTGTGTTGGCCGCCACACTTATTGTGCAGTGTGAACATGGACAGAATACTAGTTAAACGCCTGCGAGCAAATATTGAGTGGCACTCGGTGGACTGGTTGTCTGACCAGTGTACCATGCCAATAGTTAGCCTAGGAGCAGATAAGAGTCCTCAACTTCATCAAGGGGTAGGGAAAGTTTGATTGGCGAAGGTCAATGCAGATAGAAAGAGATAATTGAGTTATTTGTCAACGGCGAGCGACGCAGTCAGCAGTAATTGCAGCTCACAGTATTGTCCGCTACAGCGTATGTGAGCCCCATCTGTCCTCCATAACAGTACACTCCATTACATTTCTCATGCGACAGCGTTGACCATACCTAGAAAAGTTATTCAAGTTGTGTAGGCGTGGCTCTCAGCCATACTGCCGAGTAAATAACATTCTTAAAGAAAAGGGAGAAAAGAACCTTTCCATACTTAGTAAATTAATAGCAGTCCTATCCCTAAGAGGCAATGAACTGTTCCAAAAAGAACCCGGAAATTTATTAATTCAAAAGAAAAAGTTTCACTTGATTTCTCAGAATTTTTTTTTGTTGCTATAAATAATATTTTTCGTTCATTTAATGTTTTTCTTACACTAACTAGCAATACTCCAGTACCCAAGTAATCCACTAGTTACTAAGAATATAGAATATTTTTGTGTCTTTTCCCCTATAGTGGACGAATCCGGAAGATATTTCTTGCTGAATGTTTTTTTTAGCAGTTCTTGTTGGTACTTTAGGAGCGTCTGTCTGACTTCTGATGTAGTGTGAGGTGGAAATTATTTCTTATCATCTATATTCATGATTAATTCCAATTTATGTTACACACTTTCAGGGGTTGTAGAAAGGACTTAATCGATCAAGTTTTACCCAGGAACCCATGACCAGAAACGTTATCCAACGGCACTACAGTGCAGCCAAGCTGTGGGTGCAGTATATATAGGGCAATTCCGTGGTGATGTTACGAACTTTCAAGAATGATAGTGATGGATAAATGTATTAACTTCTGCTAAGGGTCCCTGTACCAGAAACGAACGAGTCGAAAGTTATAAGCGAAAATCATTCTAATGCCTCTGTCAGTGGAATACATGTACAGGTACTGTTGTTGCGAAGATTGTAAGGCAGGCAACTTTCAGAGGTGGTAGTATGAACCAAAACAAGAAAAACAATGTCTAGTAAACACGGGCTATAAAATGCATATCTGAGGAGCTATGAGCACTTGTTCAGTAGAAGTGATGTGTTTCACATAGAGAAGACGAACAAGTGCTCACTTATCTTCAGGTATGCATTTTAGAGCCCGTGTTTACTAGACTTTTTTTCTTATTTTGGTTCTTACTACCACCTCTTACAGCTAAACACCCTATAATATTTGCTAAGGCTACCAGTATATGTATTCCACTGTCAGAGATATCAGAATGATTTTCATAACTTTCGACTCGTTCGTTTCTGGTACAGGGGCCCTCACCTCAAATTGATATATTTATCCACTTCCTCATCACTGAATGTCTGTAACACGATCACCTAGCAACCTTGTAGATACAGCACATACATTTACAGGCGCTGGTGTACGTAAGTTTGACATGCGTACCTATGTAAATCTTGATCCACTAAGTCCCCTCCACAGTCTCCAGAAATGTGTAACATGAACTGTGAAACATCCTGTATACGAACCTGCCAGACATTTAAATTGATGAACCCTGGCCAGAGAGCCATATTAGTAATCAAAGGGGGGACTATTAATGGGTATGTCGATCAATGAAGTATCATGGTCCATGTGGCAGTCGGGTAATCAAAAGGCAAAGACGGCGCTTCAAACGGAAATTCAGAAATCTTGAAGCTTTGCTCGAAGCCATGGGTAGAGGAATACGAGATGGAGATAATGATCTTGCGTAGTATTTTTGCCGGGAAACACCTTTTGCAGTAAGAAAATGTTCAAGTGTGTGTGAATTCCTAAGCAACCAAACTGCTGAGGTCATCGGTCCCTAGACTTATACACCACTTAAACTGACTTAAACTAACTTATGCTCAGAACAGCGCACACACACCCATGCCCAAGGGAGGACTCGAACCTCCGGAAGAAGGGGCCGCGCAATCCGTGGAATGGCGCCTCGAACCGCTCGGCCACTCCGCGCGGCTGGCAGTAAGAGTGCTCCCTTTATCCAGTACCGCTACTGCTTCATTTTATCGCCAGATAATCGCCAGCGATTATTTCACCGAAACGTGATGTATCACCGCAACTAGGAGCAGATTATTACAACGTTCTAAAATAGAAAGTACGAAGTAGAAAGGAATGTAAAGTCCTCACTCTAAGGGAACTACACAGTTCATGTACCACTGCCAGTGCATGATACTTGCTTCCCGCATCCTCGGCAGGCATCCTCAATTTTATAAATGGCACCTGTACTATAGAAGACGCCGGCGGCCATTTGCAGCAACAAGCATCAATACTCAAACTAAAGTTTTATTCGGTGGTTTTGATCAAGTTAGAATTAGAATATTATTATAATGAAGTTTTAATACCACCTTACTGTCTATTAAATGAAATATGCCCATGAGTGGGACATAAACAGGTGATTAACTGAAATACGCATACTAAATATTCTGTGAAATGATAAGGGAATATGGTGTGGCTGGGAGATGTCACTGTAACATATTTATATAATAACACAATCACATTTATTCCATGAACATTACCATCTCAACTATTCCCTCTCACTTATCACCGAATGCTGGCGTGATACAAATAGTATAATATGTAAGTAAACTTAGTTAAACATCCGGCTAACGTGTGCCGTGAATCGACAATGACTACCGCCTGCACATTTCTATCATCATTTAGCCACACACACACACACACACACACACACACACACTATCATTCATCTATTCATTTTATCTAACAGATAAAAGAGGAAGGTTCCCATACACCAAGTGGGACAACATTGGGAGAGAGCACATGGTTCCAACTGTAACTTTAATTCGGGCAAGTCCCGTCTTCACGTTTAACTAACTCCGCGAGTTTTACTGGATATTATGAAGGAACAATTAAATCACACGCGTGAATTTACGTAGAAGATCCAGCTCGATCACGAAATGTGATTACGTCAAGCTGAAGCTTCTCACCAAGAAATGCACGGGGTCTGCGGACCACGTGTTACCAATCTCTCCACAAACACACATTTAAATAAAATACACTTTGCATATATACTTCACACTCACACTGAAATGCAAATTGAGCAATTCTGAGTATTACTCGGCAATGAGCGCCTGTTCACTCCCAAGTGCAGTGTACACAAATTCCCATGAAATTACTTGGCAAAAGCAATCATCTCCCTATCTCTCCTAACCGAGATGATTCTAGGAAATACAATAGTGGCTTTCCTCAGCAGGGAAACTGCTTCCAAGATCAAAGTGAACATGGAATTCTAAATCTTCGCTAACTATCGGAGCGATAGAGCAGAGCGTGCTTACTCACCCAGGTCTTCCCAGCAACAACCTCGATACGGTCTCCCTCGTCCGGGTCCACACATCGTGGCCGCAAGGACTCAGAGATACCGCACACGGTTATTTGACAACCTAACGAGCGCTAATAACGCGCGTGGAGCTTATGCCTCTCTGGTCCAGTGCAGTCGCGCTCTACTAGATTCCAGGTTGGCTACACTTCCACTATGCCTATAGCACACCCACAGCCGACATCTCACGCATGCCTCATCATACATTCGCATTCACACTTTGCAGACAATTACCATATCTAATATTAAAATGATCTTCTATATTTAAATAACCCTATCTTACTAATTATCATCAGGCTCTTCCCTGAGTGTCGGAAGGGCACTCAGGTGTCTTTAGTTGTGGGGTCGAGCCAGATAGCGGCTTACATGGAGCCGTTACACCAGGCAGAATAGAAAAAAGCTGATGGCCGTCATCACGATGTCCTGCCCTGTAGTTGTCACACCAGGTCTTTTAACTACTGATGGAAAGACAACGAAACAGAGCTATGGACTGTCGTAGCTGCTGATTTCCCCATTATTTTGCACTAGTATTCCCTGCACATTTTATTTCCATAGTTGCTTGATATCCGAGCATCTATGACCATGCGTACTGAGCTGCATATCTGTTTGGATAAGCTGGCCTAGCCTGATTTTTCATATGACTTTTTTCCCCTGGCCACAACTCAGTGACACAATATACTGACGAAGGCATAAGAAATTCATTTTTGAAACTACTGTGACATGAGCTCTCTTTCAATGGTGTTTGTATCGGGAATAGAAAGCCGACAGCCCGTATTATGATTTCCGCTAAGGCAACATTCTTGGAACGGAAAAATGATATTGTAATAGCTTTACAGTTAGGCAGTATGTATTTAGCATGTCAAATAACTGGTTGTTTGCGTAGAATGTGAGTTTCAAAGACATTTCTAACCCCTTTGTGTACGACCTGTCTTTAGTGTCTGGTAAGTTAAGAGGCATAAGGTAATAACGGCATCGATGTACAGTTCATTGTACCTATTCTATTTTTTGTGCAATGCAGCATCGAAGTCATACGTGTATTTGAGTGATACCAAAGGTTAACAATCAGATGTGTTTCTCCCGAAATCCACTTTATGAGCTCATGAGTGTAATTTGATTCTTTGATTCTTTAGGAGTGGTGAGGCATTTTGTTGCAAAATTACGTTATCAATTACATTATTTATCTTTGTGGTAAAAGCTGGCCCTTTAGAATTTCTTTGAGTTGTTGCTTATTCATTGTGTCTTCAACATTTCGCAGTGTTTGCAAATTCCGTTAACACATGTAACACTCTTCACCATCACTGATGTTACATGTTTTACACACTGCTGAATACACTGCCTTTAATGCTTCAAGTGATCTCATTCAATTATAACAAGTGTTTCCATGGAAGGCAGCAAAAATAGACTCAGAATTGAAGGAAACATTGGTCATAAAACAAAATTCTAAGTCTGATAAAAATATGATGATGATTATAAAACTACTGAAAAACGAAAATCTCGTGGGTGTTAACATACTGTCACAAGCAAAAACAAAGAAATACACGTTTCTTCCCATAAATCATTACTGCGTTAGAAATTTTTGTCAGTCAGCTCCATTCCATTCCAGAAATCCCTACGCTCATTCAAGTAATTTATCTTCCACTACCTGAGAAAGCCGGCATTTCCCGCGTACTTATTTATAGCTGTGCCTGAGACTTCATACACATGGAACTTATTTTTGGCTTATGAAGCTTCTTTGCATACACATTAGGAAACTGCTAGGTGCAAAGAACATATAGCAAAACTCAGAGATTATCTTGAAGTAAAAAGACATCATAACAACATTATTGTTTTGGAATAAGTTTTAAACAACTGTGCAGATCCTTATTCGAGTTGCTAAATACATGTGTTGGAATACATATTTCCAGGTGGTTTACGAAACATTTTGTGTCATGTCGATATAGCTAGAATATCATACTCGCTTGTAAAATCAGGCGACATGATGCAAACTTTAAGTACATTAATTATGCGGCCAGCAGTGGCAAAATTATACCTAAATAACACTGATGGTTGGGATTGAGAGATAGCGATGGGAGGCTGGAGGCAGCGGTGGGGGGGTGGGGGGTGGAGGGGGGGGTGGAGGGATGGGAGAAAGAGAGAGAGGGGGGGGGGGATTCAGATGAAAGCTGAACGGATTGACTGGAGCACAACAAACTTTTCCAAATTTGAGGGTTCTTAAGGTTGTATCTGTTACATGTAATGGCAAAGAAAAGACTGGAGTCATTCATTTAGTAATGCTTTAAAATGTGCAGATAGATATACAATTTATGCTGTTAGCTGATACGCATATAGTTTCAAGCCGAGACAGGCTACAAGCTACTGATGTGGCTGCATATTTATGATTTTGAATCTTGTGGTGTTTCTCTATGCATTTATGTGCTTTCGTATATAAGTAATGAAACAATAGTAACTTATCTGATTAAAATGTCTTAGCAGTAATTTCAAGATTAGGAATCATTGTTGCAGACCTGCTTCGTATGTAAAAAAAATTATAAATTAATCAGTTACCAAAATGATAGTATATATAAACAAAGTAAGGACACTTACCACTCTTCTAGAGTTAAGAAACTATGGTTCAATGAATATTTCTACTCCACTTTCAGTGTAGTTTGAAGGGAGATTGACCACCATGAGAAGCCTGTGCAGTTAACAGTATCAATATTCAAAGATAACTGCAGCGAATTTTTCGTTGTCGTCGTAAAATTCAAGTCAGTTACTTCCTTGGTTCTATCTCTCTCCTTCGGTTTGAAGTTCCAGATTTTTCTAGGTAGCCTATCGAATTTTGTTTCTATACATCTCTATATTAAGTTAATTCCTCATTCATAACATGAAAATCAGTGTAGGGCACAATATGAAAGCTCCCTATAGTAGCCAGATGTTTTCCCTCTATTGTCCCAATGGTGTTTGGCGATAAAGGAACTCCACCCCTTTGTAGTAGCTATGTGTGCACGTTGGAGCTTTAGGCCTTATACACACTTCTTTCGCTCAGACGAAGCGTCACGCACAGAAACGATCCCGCGCCGCGGAGAGCAGCAGTTGTCCTTTTGCCTGACTGCGGGGCTCAGAGCACTGAGCCGGGACGCCGCAGGACGCAACGCGCGGCGGGGCGGCGCAAATCCGCGCGGCCGCCGCCAAGTCACGTCCCAGGGCGCAGTGTCGGGGCCCAAGCGGCTCCACGCCATGAAATTGCCGGCGCGGGGCCGCCCGGGACTCAGGCAGCCGCGGACGCTCGCGCGTCACGTGGGATGTCGCCGTCACAGGGGCTGTGGTCGTTGAGCTGGGGGAACGGCGAAAACAGGGGGTGCCCGCTTTTGACATACTTTCCACCCCAGGCTGCGTTGCCTCTCGATGTTAGGTAGCTTATCATGTATCAGTTTTTTATTTTTATTTTATGTGACCCGGCGACAAAAACATTGCACACATGCAGAACAGTTTCGACAAAGCAAGTGGCTATCATCGCACTGAAAAATCATGCTGCAGTGTGTAGGTTGCCCGGTCGTTTGATTATTTAGTTTTTTGTTATTTGGCTTGGTATGGCCTTGGATCTGTTTTCTCCTGTCATACTGATTCGGAATCGGACGATTTTTGTAAAAAGTGTTTGCGGGGAACCTTTTTCCAGACGTACACGGATCACTGTAAGTGAAATAATTTCCACAACCGTGCGCCTGTATCACATGCTCCCTGCCGGTGCTAGTACCACTTGTCAATGGGTCTCACAGAATGAACATGTGATCAGTCTTGAAATTAAACGCTTTATGATTAACAATCTGTTTGTTCATTATCTATGGAGTGCCTAAAATCAGCCAGTCTAAAGCAGACTCATGAACATGTACTATATTCACAGTTTCATGTGATATAGGAATTGCCTTATTTCGTGGTCCTATTCGCGACTTCGTTTCCTCGCCTGGAATCCTTTCCTCAGTGATTCGAACTCTCCGTCTAACAGCCCACGCACTTTTCCTGCTGATGCCAAAAACTCGTCCCACTCCACCGCTGAGTGGCCACTGCCATATCACCTATTGGTTCCAGCAGAGATGGGTTGCGACAGGTTCTATAAATCGAAGTGGTATCCACATCTGTAAGCTTATAAATGTGACGTTCTAGTTGAGTTGTCAATGCTTGTAGCATGATCTTGTAGTCTTATTATGATCACTGGAGGGTCCATTAGGTAAAAACAGGTTACTGCATTGTATAACAGGTCTGTGACCTTTCTTTAGAAAAAACGTTACTTAATCTGCTACATAGTATCTTGTTTCTCACTATGTATATCACAGAGGATGACACTATCGACATGTGACATCATCAACGGCTTTAATATCAAGTTATTGGTTCTGTTTCCATATACACAGCAGTAAAGGAGACTTTAATGCTATGAAAACGTTGACTGAACACAAAATAATTTTCACAGTTTTCGTGACTGTGTGAAAAGTTTATTACACTTTCATCCTTGAGCGAATTTTTTTTAATCTGAAAGAGCCATTCCTAAATAAGCTCACATGAAGAATTTAGCGTACCTCTAAGGTTACTGAAACATCTCATGGGAAGGTAGTAACTTCCTGCCCAGAATACGTGAACGTTAGGCATATCGCCACCTTTTGAACTTTTAAAAAGATAAATAAATATCCTGTGGCTAGGGCCTCCCGTCGGGTAGACCGTTCGCAGGGTGCAAGTCTTTCAATTGGACGCCACTTTGGCGACTTGCGCATCGATGGGGATGAAATGACGATGATTAGGACAACACAACACTCAGTCCCTGAGCCTAGAAAATCTCCGACCTCGGCAGGAACCGAACGCGGGCCCTTAGAATTGACATTCTGTCGCGCTGACCACTCATCTACCGGGGCGGACTTTTGAGAAAGTTCATACGTGGGTTGTCCTGAAAGTAAGTTCCAATCAGTCACGATACGGAAACGACCGTGAAAACCAGAAATGTTTTATTTGCAACAGTTAGGTACAGCTTCCACCTACTTCTCTTCATAGTCGCCGCTCCAACTTTGAGTTTTGTCGTAGTGTTGTATCAACTTTCCAATATCCTCCTCATAGAAAGCAGCTGCCTGTGCTTTCGGCCAGTTATCTGCACAGGTCTGCAGCTCGTTGTCTATGGAAAATTTTCGTCTCCATAGCCAGTGGTTCTTGTGAGCAGAGATGAGACTCATTGTGCAACACTCAAGAATGATTCCCGCGTCAAACAGCAGGTGCAGTTGCAACCACATTTAACAGGACTGAAAGGCAAGCAGTTTCACGACGCACGGTTGCACGGCGACTGTGTGTGGGTTGTCTCTTTACTCGACGATCAGCACGTTGTGTTCCGGTGACGTCTGTACATCGGCGGCACCGTTTGCGTCGACTGACACACTTGTTTGACTGTAAGTCGTTTTAAAGCTCGCTTCTGCGTGAATTCATTTTGGGTTTCATCCCTCATCCATTTGTTAAATGGTTTATTTATTGAGATATCAAGATGTTGCAGTTGTTAAGTAAGTCCTCCAGCAATAACAGCAAGCTCCTTATTTCCCCGTCTCAATTTCTCTTTCACAGAATTTTCAAACGACCGCTAAACTGTTCTAGTACAAGAAGAGAACTCTCCTTCAATAAACGGCCTCTCCTTCTCTTCCACACTCTTTTAATCCATGATATCCTATCAGCCTCGTCCATCCAACCCTTGTCATATACGTGAATATCAACACCTGGCGACATTTCAAGTTTGTGCGTTGTTTTGGCTTGAAAATGATCATTGTGTTAACTTTGGTACCGTTGCACGAAATTAAAGGACGACAGTGTAGCGCGTTTTTTCATGTCCACTTGTTTTTATAGTCAGTTTTAGCACCTTTCATCGCAACAGTTCTGTTACTCGGTACATCTTACGTCAGAGGAGTTTCGTCCTCATTCGCTATTTGTCATTGTTCCACATTGGTTTTCCTTCGATGTTGAGTAGTAACGAGATGGAAACATAATGTTTTCTCTTCATAATCTTGTTGCATTTTACTAGATATTTTGGTATTCGTTCGCATGCGAAGCCCATGACGCTTCATAAACCTGTAACACCAAGTCTTAAGTTCCACTGTAGCGCTAGCTTACGAGCGTGTGTTTGAATAATTTTTGTATTAATTCCAATGCCGTTTTGAAGGTGTCCTTGAATCCATTTCAATACGACATCCTCTATTTTTGGGAATTTTGGATTATCTATTCGCACATTTAATCTTCCTCACTTTTTTGCAGTTCTTCTTTACTAGCCCGCCAATCGCGAATATCTTTTTCTGTTGATGGAGTGCCAAAATTCAAGTCAGCTGCTCTGTTTCCGTGTTCTGCATACGGCATTACATTCAATTTATAGCCCGCATCATATGAATACCTTTTATTTTTGTCCGTTACGGAAGTAGTTACTAACAATGTCGTACCGTTGCTGATAAACAAATCCATTTCAGTTCAAGTTCACCGGCATCGTAGACTAGAATGACGCATCATATGATAGTGTTCACTGTTTGTGGTAGCGGGGTAGGAGGGAGATTGTGTTAGAAAGCTTGTGAATCCCCGCAACTCATAGCTGTCGCATCGGTGCATTGCTGTGGCCAATAGAATCCAGTGTTGCCAGATGGAGGTAGGCTTCTTGCTGCATGGAATATATGGCCATTTGTAAGACTGGCAGGATTTTTAACTCGAACAAACTTTAAACTAACTTGCAGTATAAGACCCACCTTAAATCTGTAGGCAATTTTTTGAGGAAAAGAGTGCGTCTTATAGTCCGTAAAATACGGTTGATTAACTATCAAAATACATAATTATGTTTGTACGGAACCCACTGAGTGGTAGTCGTACTCGCACTTGTCTCGGTTTCTATGGATGAGAATGAAGACACCGTCGAACAGCGGAGATGGAGGATCTCTTGGAACAGGAGCGTATCCGGCATATAGACTGCCCTGTTCGTTTCCTCGACTTAAATACCATCGATCACTCGAGAGATGCGTTGAAGATGCGTATTACAGCGCGGCTGTATCCACCCAACGGCCAGCCAGCGGCTGTCAACCGCTCTGGTAAAGGAACAGAACGTCCTGGCACCAGAACTCGTTCCCAACCTTGTGGCCATTATGACAGCACGTTGCAGAGCATGTATTCCCGTTCGTGGGGGTATTACAATTCATGGGGGTCACTCGCCGGTCATTGTGACCGTGCGGTTCTAGGCGCTTCAGTCTGGAACCGCGCGACCGCTACGGTCGCAGGTTCAAATCCTTCCTCGGGCACGGATGTGTGTTATGTCCTTAGGTTGGTTAGGTTTAAGTAGTTCTAAGTTCTAGGGGACTGATGACCTTAGATGTTAAGTCCCATAGTGCTCAGAGCCATTTGAACCGAAAATCGTTTCCCACGTTTTTAATGTCCAGGGGATCGTCGCAGGTCATGTTGACTTCAGGGTAACTATTGTCTTTGAGTAAAAATGTTATTTATGTTCACCTCGTTGCTTACTTATTTGTGTGTATGGTAGACGTTTCATCGAGAGGTGTTACTTGGTAGTGAAACATCATATGAAAGTTCCTTTCGTCCTGACATTTTGTACATCGCTGTACTTATATGTCTTCGAACTGATTATTTTCAATTACTGTTAACCCACAAGCGCAGTTCAAGTTGGCTTTCAAACCTCTATAGTGTGAGGGTTTCGTTAAAATGATATTTTCAGGTAACTTTGACACTGGTTAACGTAATAAACACGTTCAGTAACCACATTTTCAATGTGTGTAAATTGTGGTGCTGTTTTTATGTTCAGCCTATGGTTTTAGCTACTTTCATTGCTTAATTTTTTTCATATTGGTGAATGTCGTCTCGGTCCTTTTCGTTAATCTTCAGGTACCTAAAGACGGTCTGACGGACAGAAATTAGTTGTAAAATACACTAGTCAAAAGAATCAGAGGACACTAATTTGGAAGTCTGCCATACACCACTGAGCAATAATTGAGGACTGTATGTTTCCGAATTATGAGTGTATCTTTCAGAAGTACATCATTATGTCCTCGATCGTTTACATAAAAAGAAACGAAAACAAAGTGGAAACATCATCCTTGGCGCTTTTCATTGGACTTCGTTTCATTATAGCGTATACCTTCCGCGAGCACTTACCACTGCCTGACAGCTATGTGGCATGGTCCTTCAAAGTGTACAGAGAAGGACCTGTGGTAACTGTTCCCATTCTTCAATGAGAGCCTATGAGAGTTCTTGGAGCGTCTGTCGTGAAACACGACGTCCGCGATCAAGTCTGTCTGCACGATGGGACTTACGTCAAGACTCTCCGCCCTCAATGCCCAGGCTTTCCAAAACATCCCTGCTGACGCCTACCACGTACGCCCCGGCAGTGGAAGGAATTCAGGGACACCAACATATGCAGCAGCCACCACTTGGTCTAGCAGGATCTACTCGGTGTACTGCCTGGTGATAAGGCTACCGTGGACGACGACAAGATCCGTATGCCTATCAGGACTGAAGCCTCCCTATAACAGAGATTTTGGCAGGTACTGCTCACTACTGGTCTGTGCACACGAACACGGCCATCACCTTGCGTTACAGGATTTCTCGACTCGTCTGTGAATAACACGTTTCGTCACTGACGAAGACGCCAGAAGGAGAGCTGCAACTGGACGGATGGGTCGGCTGGTTCGGCACGACGTATGGGCCCTATGTCCTCCGCCGTAACCTGTTCTTTACAGTCCGATCAGACACAGCGGCTTCAGTGGCTCTTCTGAGATCGTCTTACAGAGATCTGGCAGCAGCTTTACGACATCGCAACGCAGAGATGTCCAGATATCGGTCTCCAAGTGAGGTTGTAAGGTGTCGCCTTTTTCACTTAACTGCCTCCCTGTAGCGTGTCCACAACCTACAGATGGTACATGGACAGGCGTTGGCATCTGCAGTAAAACGACTAAAATTCCATCCATTTACCAACAAACAGAACCCCCTTGCAATTTGCACTGCATTACGAATGTCACACTGCATCTGCATGATTGAATAAAACGTCTACAAATGTCGGTTGGCACCTCACTAGAACATACTGGGTCACCGGTGCTAGTCGGCCGTTGTGCCCGTGCGGTTCTAGGCGCTTCAGTCTGGAACCGCGTGACCGCTACGATCGCAGCTTCGAATCCTGCCTCGGGCATGGATGTGTATGATGTCCTTAGGTTAGTTAGGTTTAAGTAGTTTTAAGTTCTAGGGGACTGATGAGCAGAGATGTTGAGTCCCATAGTGCTCAGAGCCATTTGAACCTATCACCGGTGCTATATCCTTCTGAGGGGCGAATGATTGTAAGTGTCTCCTACATTAAAATCGAAGATCTCAAGTCTTGCAGTAAGACGACATGTGCCGCCTGTATGAAAATATATTTCGAATACCGGACGTTGATACACGTTTTCTCCTAATTGTTCTTAACAGTGTAGAAAGAATTGATCTAGCATCCATCCATACACTACGAGTCTTACACATTTTCATTGCATAAGCAATGAAAAAGAGATACCAATTAAATGACGTGATTGGTGCTTCTCATTTAGCACAATTCAAACAGAATTTAGTGTGGAACAGATGAGAAAATATTGTATTCTTCTATTCGCTTCTGCTGCTGATATGCCAGGAGATATCGATACCGACTGTTAACGGGATGTTGGTGATATAGGGATTCGTTAATTCAATGCAGCGCAAGACGTGGAACGATATATGGCCCCAGGCCGCGCCGCCTGACAGCACGTCAATGTATACGGCCGCCGAGGGCGCCCCTGATCTGACGGCGGAGAGGCCGTACATATCCCTGGAGGGGCGCGCTGGCGCCGGCGAGACCCGCCCGGATGCTATTCTGTACTGAGCGTGCGCGATACATCACGTCACGCGCAACCCGGCCGCTGCCACCCACCAACGCAAGCAGCACCTGTCACACAGATGAACGTGTCTGTGTTACGCTCAGCACCCAGCCGTAAAAATAAAATTCGGAATCTCTTCCATTTTACATCCTGAAGCTTTAGTATCGCAAATGATTACTACACAGTAAATAAACTAATGATGTCACTTACAGCCGGAGAAGTATTTCGCTCCCTCCTCACGCACATTGGGCGTCTCCCTGTATCCTACACGTCTCACAAATCGACTCTGACAAATTTTGTTTCTGCCTTTCTATCTTTCACCAGCGATTTACAAAGTGCCTGTGGCACCGGGCGGAGTGGCCGAGCGGTTCTAGGCGCTACAGTCTGGAACCGCGCGACCGCTAAAGTCGCAGGTTCGAATCCTGCCTCGGGCATGGATGTGTGTAATGTCCTTAGGTTAGTTAGGTTTAAGTAGTTCTAAGTTCTAGGGGACTGATGACCAAAGAAGTTAAGTCCCATAGTGCTCAGAGCCATTTGAATTTTAAGTGCCTGTGGCATAATAACACGCCGTCAGTGTCCTCTTAGGAAGGAGTTTGAACAGGCTCTCTCTCACAGAGACATTTTATAACCCACCCTCACATTCATCTTTCCTGGCAGGTCTAATACACTACATATCCTTTCCGCCATTCGGGATCCCTCTTTCTATTCCACCCACTAATATAGGTAACTCCCCAAAGGCATGGTCCGGTATCCATCCTAGTTTCAACTTTGTGCAATTCGTTGTATCCCTGCCACACTCCGTTTCACATTAAACCCTGTCGTCTACGGCAGTACTTCTGCTTCCATGGCAACCCCGCATATTGGACCACGAGAACGACTTAAATAACCTCATTCTGTAGCAGCACTATCTAGTTTTAGTGCAAGGATTGCTCTGAGCACTATGGGACTTAACGTCTGAGGTCATCAGTACCCTAGAACTTATAACTACTTAAGCCCTACTAACCTAAGGACATGAAACATATCCATGCCCGAGGCATGATTCGAACCTGCGACCTTTGCGGTCGCGCCGTTCCAGACTGAAGCGCCTAGAACCGCTCAGCCTCAACGGCCGGCTAGTGCAGGGATGTTCATCCTCAGTGCAGTGAAATGTATCCTCAATTTGTTTCAGCCTCCCTTTCAAACATTTCATTGTGGAACTTAATAATTAATTTTTTAAGTGAAATACTTATCCCAGTTTAATATTTCAAATCTCATGTGTAAGTTCTTGTGCCTGAAGAGCCTTAGGTGGTATCACTGCCAGACCATCATCGCTCTTACTAGGCGAGGGAACTAAAAAGAAAGTTGGTCAGGTGAGAATAAGATTTGCGTGCTGAGAGTTCCGTACGAACGTAATTACGTGTATATAAAGATTGTCAATTCAGGTTGGTGAGAACGTTGATGGTTTTTGCCTTTTGTCAACATTGATACTGGCAAAATACCGGTCCCAGTAATTTCAAGACCTACGAGAATATTTCAAGTCTGAATTTAGCTAACAAATGACAAAAGAACTATTTTTTATGTAGTATTATAACAAATTAACATTGCCGCATTTTTCCCTTTATTTGTACTGCGAAACCTTTCTTGTTGCCAAATGTCATGATTCGAGACGAGCGGGCAGTACCCTGTGTGACATGATGGGTGGATTTCGACGTTTCAAAATATGTGAAACAAATGGTCGTATCTTTTGATTCCATTCTCTTCGAAGCTGTCGTTTATTATAACGCTAAGTGACCATAGATCTTAGTATGTGACATAAAAATCAACGTGATACGTGTTATCAGACGGTCGGACACACAGACAGTCTGATAACAAATGACAAAATTTTTTTCGTGTGATGTAATTACAAATTCACAGTTTTCATATTTTTTCCTTTGCTTGTACAATGACATCTGCCTTCCTACCTTATTTCTAGGTCAACGGGTAGTAGTATCCTCTAAGTTTTGGTGCCTGAGTCTGAGAGTATCAAAATATGTGACATAAATGGCCCTATCTTCTGACAGCAATGACGCAGAAGCTTCACTTTTTTGCACCAAGAAAGGACCGTAGACCTTAATGTATGACATAATTCTTAGCTTGATAAGTCTTAGAGAAAGGGTTTTGAACTGTCTGATAGACAGGCATATACACAGAGACATTTGCACAACAAAGTGATCCTACAACAGTACCGTTTCTACCGATTAAGATACGGATCCTTATAAACGATGGAATATTTATTTTCCGCAAAACACCAACTTTTCCTTCATACGACCATCACAGTGGACGTCGCAGTAGTAGGACAAAACGTGACAATTGGGGTAGTAAAAGTGGTATTAACAACAGTAGGAGACCAACATGGAGAGGTCCCCATGGTGGGATCAATATTGATGTAGTTTATGGTCCCGTGTACCACACCCTGCAGCCATTCCACCTGATAGGCCCTCGTTTCTGAGTAATCGACGAAACGAAGTTAGAGAATTTTGCATAACATTCAATAACTTTACGGAAGTGTTACAGCTAGAATAAAGCCACCACAAGCATGAGCTTTTGGGTTCAAATCTTGTAAGGTACTTCAAATTATTTTTATTTTCAAAGACTTACGGAAATAAGTTTATTATTTTTATTTAGTTAATTGGTTTAAATATGTGGTTATGTCACTTGTCATATTATTTCAATCACCTAATAAACTTGGTTCTCATTTTTTCTGTGTGTTATTCTTCTGCCTCTAAGAATTTTTGTGAATGTGAATTTCATTATGCTTATTAATCCGTTACGACATTTAAACATTAGAAAATGGCGGTCTATCGGTTAAATGAAAGAAAAGGCAAAATAAATCTATTTTTATATAGTGTTCAATGACGTGAAAAACTAGTTTTTAGTCACAAGATGTGCTTTCTTTGAGTGGTAATTATAATGCAAACATTTGAAACATATATTCCTGTTGCACTATCAACAATATGGTGGAGATGAAGATTTAAACGAAATAAGGGATTAAAAGTAAAACGAAAATGAAGAGTAACGAGGAAAAGATACAGTGAATGCAATAGCGTGGACGAAATTATACAGTGTTAAAACGTAGAAAAATAAATCTAAATTAATACACGAAATTAATTAAAATCACACAGTCAGGGGTCTCAAGTGGGAAACGAATGAAGAAAGAAAAATGAGTGCCAATGAAGAAGTTGATACGATGATTAAAATCATGTGACAAAGAAACAGACATAAAACTTACGTTTACACCAACTGATTGAATAAATTTTAGGATCAAAGTCATTTCGATTAAATGTTTGAAACAAAGTAAATTCAAAGCAGCTCGGGAGATTCTAACCCACAGCGTTTTGCATGTGAGACTCTTATTCTCTCCACTACACTATACAACCTAGCTAAAACACACTTCATTTTTAAAGTTGTTCAATGTCACTTAAAATTTTGAAATTTCTTTCTTCGTCGGTTACTCGCAAACGAGAACCCATCGGGGTGAAAGACTTCAGACTGTGATAACTGGGATCTTAATCTACATCATCTACAGACACTGCTGGGGACCACTCCTTGTAAGGTTGAACATTGCGTAGCAGTTTGTGAACATTATTAGGATGGCGGTCTCATTCTGTTGCCACAGAAATATTCACCTGCTCCTTATTTAAAATGATGAAGGAGAAAAATCACACATGTAATTAAACACGTACATAAAATTCACTTGGAACTGCCAGACGAAGACAAAATTACGCAGACAGCATAGTGACAGAAGATTATTTAACCACGCAGTAGTTAGAGAGGCGAAAGGAAACACATTTAAATTAACAAATAGATTTCCAATATCTGTTTGTAATTTTTCGTTGGTCTTAATTTCATTCTCAGAATGTGAGAACATTGATGAATAGGTTTCATCTTACAGAAGTGGAAAACTTTTTCCTTAAATTTAAACTGATGACTTGTAGAAAACGAGATCTCCTTGAGACATAGCATACAGTTTATTCCATGTTTATTCCATTACCGTATATCAGTTGAGACAAACTATAATTCATCTGTCATTTATAAGTTGATGTAGTACTTTATACTGTGTATTGAACGTAGGGGAACTTCATCAATAGTATACATTCTAACATAAAATCTCCTAGTTTTCAAATGTTAAATTACAAAGTGCATCTCTCTGTTCTCTGGATAATCAGCGTATTTCCCTACTCATTCTGTGACGATATAGGAAAACTTTCTTAAAAGGTGTGTTGCATTGCAGGGCGCACACATAAATTCAACCATGGAGGTAAGATTTTTGTCTAGAGAGTTATCTTATGTTATGTTTTACAACCACCACTTCATCTCTAAGCTGCTCTCTTTGGTGAAAACAAATCTCGATTCTGGGTAGAGGAGGAAGGCATACGAGATGAGGCTGACATCACTCGGTGATTACCCGTAGCAAGTTCGCTAAATTGGCTACGTCGTTAGGACACCTGCCAATAGGTGGGTCTGCCAAATGCCCCTACTTCCAAACGCAGGGGCACACTCCTGCCACCGGCTGCATATCGCTGGCATGTCGCCAGGGTGCAGCTGGACGAGAAAAATCCGCGTTTACCACTGCTAACATGAGGAGACTGCTTCTGGTACCATGACAACTAGCAGAATTAAGTCAAAGATCCATTTCATTCACTAAACTAAACTATATGAAAACAGTGAGTTCTGCAAAGTTTTACCTCAATCAATTTACGAAAAAAGCTTACATTTATCAAACACAGCGGGTTCTAGTAGCGCAGCATGTTACCGCTGAAAATCACAAATTTCTAGTTCGTGGTACTAATTGGGAAGAATTCCGGTGCTTCAGAAAATTTAAATTTGTGTGTGTATGTGTGTGTTCAATGGATCTGAACATTGCGCTTAGCATCACTGTATTTCTTTTGCTATATCTTTAATTTTCTACAGAAACATAAACTAGATCACATGTTACACACACATCTTGATAAAATTTGCCGTGTTACTCACAGTTAAAAATGTTATACACTCCTGGAAATTGACATAAGAACACCGTGAATTCATTGTCCCAGGAAGGGGAAACTTTATTGACACATTCCTGGGGTCAGATACATCACATGATCACACTGACAGAACCACAGGCACATAGACACAGGCAACAGAGCATGTACAATGTCGGCACTAGTACAGTGTATATCCACCTTTCGCAGCAATGCATGCTGCTATTCTCCCATGGAGACGATCGTAGAGATGCTGGATGTAGTCCTGTGGAACGGCTTTCCATGCCATTTCCACCTGGCGCCTCAGTTGGACCAGCGTTCGTGCTGGACGTGCAGACCGCGTGAGACGACGCTTCATCCAGTCCCAAACATGCTCAATGGGGGACAGATCCGGAGATCTTGCTGGCCAGGGTAGTTGACTTACACCTTCTAGAGCACGTTGGGTGGCACGGGATAAATGCGGACGTGCATTGTCCTGTTGGAACAGCAAGTTCCCTTTCCGGTCTAGGAATGGTAGAACGATGGGTTCGATGACGGTTTGGATGTACCGTGCACTATTCAGTGTCCCCTCAACGATCACCAGTGGTGTACGGCCCGTGTAGGAGATCGCTCCCCACACCATGATGCCGGGTGTTGGCCCTGTGTGCCTCGGTCGTATGCAGTCCTGATTGTGGCGCTCACCTGCACGGCGCCAAACACGCATACGACCATCATTGGCACCAAGGCAGAAGCGACTCTCATCGCTGAAGACGACACGTCTCCATTCGTCCCTCCATTCACGCCTGTCGCGACACCACTGGAGGCGGGCTGCACGATGTTGGGGCGTGAGCGGAAGACGGCCTAACGGTGTGCGGGACCGTAGCCCAGCTTCATGGAGACGGTTGCGAATGGTCCTCGCCGATACCCCAGGAGCAACAGTGTCCCTAATTTGCTGGGAAGTGGCGGTGCGGTCCCCTACGGCACTGCGTAGGATCCTACGGTCTTGGCGTGCATCCGTGCGTCGCTGCGGTCCGGTCCCAGGTCGACGGGCACGTGCACCTTCCGCCGACCACTGGCGACAACATCGATGTACTGTGGAGACCTCACGCCCCACGTGTTGAGCAATTCGGCGGTACGTCCACCCGGCCTCCCGCATGCCCACTATACGCCCTCGCTCAAAGTCCGTCAACTGCACATACGGTTCACGTCCACGCTGTCGCGGCATGCTACCAGTCTAGAACCGCTAGACCAGATAATTAACAGCTTACTTGTTCATTCATCATGTCAATAGAAGGAGAGCTTGTTTTCGAGTGAAGACATTAACAACCTTACGCTCGGGCAGTCCACATGAAATCAGCAGCGATTTTAAACGTGGGAGGCAAACGAAGCGTTGATATACTGCAATATCAATTTCTGTTGTAGCCTATTTTCACAAACTGCGGCAGGGTTGTGTCCTGAACAGAATGTAGAATTATTTTTTTTTTCTGGCTGATACATGTATATGACGACACTGGCGCTGATATTGCGTTTAACATTTGACGATGCCACTATGGCTCTAGTATATTAGGACAAGTTTTTGTAAAACAGATCTGAAGATGGTCATTATAGACCGAAACCGGTAGTTTGGAGACAAAACATTTTTTCCTTGGGTAATAAACATAAGTACATCTTTACATTTCTGTCCTTTTGAATTACCAATTAAAATGCTTTACGTAGTATTATACGAGACGGATTTCACCCTGAGTTTTTCAGAATTAACGATGCAGTGTTCCTTCGGACATGCATGCGCGTTTGAAGGGGCAGCCACTGGGCGACTACAGTCATTATGATATGCATGAAATGTATTCGCAGTTGCGAATATGAACAATTATCAGTTATATAAAATCATCCATACTGAAAATGGATTTCAAGTCCGTGAAAAAGATGTCACACGGTGGTGAGCCACGCTGTTGTTTGTATGGTTACCAAATAATTTATCGACATTCGACGTTGGAATATATGTCTTACGGGTTAAATACCACTTGGAGGTCGCACTACTTTGCTTGTTAAGTCCCACCCATTCATGTTGACGCCATTTTTGTTTATTGACGTGATCGAACTCTCTCTCTAAAGTATCAGTCTCCTTAGAGACCACTGGCTAAAATGTCTATATTATGAGCATTATCAGTCATCTACGACAGTTTCCAGCTATTTTACATACGTTCTACTGAATATCGACGTAAAGTGACAAGAAGTACAATGAGAAAAACAAAATGCCAGATGTATAACGGGATTAAAGAGTAATCAACAAATGGGGGTAGTAGATGAAGAAGTGAATATAACACATGTGGAAGCACCAGTTACGGAAAATTCTTCTAAATGTTCAGAGGTCTGTTTACCGCCTACAGCGATTCAGAAAGAAAAGTATTCACTACGTCGAAACAACACACTCAACATAAAATCTCGACAATAAGTTGTTCTGACAAGGAGCTCATTGCGTTTCTTCAACGGACATTTTATTACAATGAGTAATTTTTTATGTAAGTCTCTGGTAAGGAGAAACTTCACAGTTACGAAAAAAATTAATGAAGTTGTTACATTATGTTTCGAGAGATGTCCTCAAAATTTCAGTTTTAGGAAGCTCATGAGGTAGAACGGAATTAAAGTCCTCTCATTTTAAAGTGATTTATATGACATTGGTGTTCGACTTCTTTAGTGATGGCTCGTCTCTGTTTTCACTTACTGGGCTTGAAGAGTGGCATCTCGTTTGTGAATTGGGGTAAAAAAAATCTGAGTTCCAATGCAACACTCTGTACCTAACGGATCAGCTTAAATTTTAATTTAAGAGCAATACTTGAGTTTTCATTAACTCTAGATGAAAGACAACGCGCAGCTGACATGGAAAATACACTGACATTTGTACCTAACGGATCAGTCAAAATTTTAATTTAAGAGCAATATGTGAGTTTTCATTAACTCCAGACGAAAGGCAATGCGTAGCTGACATGGAATATATATTGACTTTCGTAAGAAGCCAATACGAGGGTTGGAATTTTAATAGTGGCATTTTATTTCTTTACAGCTCGTACAAAATGGATAGGTGTTTCAAAGTTTTACTGACCTCCAAAGTAGTCACCAGCATTGTGTATAACCAGTTGCCAGCGACGTCGAAGTCGTAGGATACTGTTAGCAGTGCCAGTTGTGTTGACTGATCGAGTGGCGCGGTCTATTTCCCGACAAATTTGTAGCAGTTCTGCAGCGAATGCCATGAAGTGTTTAATTCAGTTTAGAAATCGAGTTGAACTCACGAGGACGTAAGTCAGAGGAGTACAGTAGGTGGTATAGTAGTTAGCAGCCCCATCAGTCAAACAAGTCAGTAACATCTTGCGCTGTACCTGCTTGAGCATTGTCCTGGAAATAATGGTCAGGTTCTGCAGATAGTGTCATCGCTTCTGTCTCTAAGCTGGTAATAAAAAATACATGACAACAACCTACGAGATTGCGCACTAAAGACAGTTTCCGACAGTATGACAATGTGTTTTAGATATCATTAGAGTTGTTGTGAGACAAGAAAAAGATTAAGCAGATAGTGGTGGTTCGCGAGTATACTTTCTGCAGGTTAACAAATTTTTGGATTCAGCAAAATTTGAAGCGTGGAAGTAGTAGTATCTGTCTGCTGTATAACAGTTATGCTTAACAAGTTCATACAACTAACTTGACTGCCAATAATAATAACAGTAATAATAGTAGAAAGAAGTGTTTCGGTGGAATTTTGTTGTTTAGTACACAATTAAGTACGGTTTGGGGCAAAAATGAAATAACTCTCCAGTTCGCATTTTTGTGTGTAAGTGGGAGTTTTTCGTGCTTTTCCATTTTTTTCTGACAGGTACAAAAGGTTCCTAACTGATGTATTAGTTCACGAATTTACTTCCGGACTGAAAATCAAATATTCTTACGATGCAACCACCCAACAACATCTGCTAACTGTAGACGTCCTTGTTAAATTTTCACTTGTTTTCATGCTTATTGGATTTCGTCAATCTGTCAATCAAAGGATCTGTTCTCAGATACCATAGTTCTTTCGCAGCTAATTTTTCCTGCTAATTTACTTTTCTGTTCCCAGAATGAGATTTCCACTTTGTAGTGTGTGCTGACGTGAAATTTCATGGCAGGTTAAACCTTGGTTTTGGACCGAGACTGGAACTCGGGACCGTTGCCTTTCACGGGAAAGTGCTCTACTGACTGAGCGATCCAAGCACGACTCACGACTCATCCTTACAGCTTTACTTTTCTGTTAGCATTCAAAATAAGTCAACAAAGTACATGTTTACACTGCTACATCGCCGGCCGGAGTGGTCGTGCGGTTCTAAGCGCTACAGTCTGGAACCGGGCGACCGCTACGGTCGCAGGTTCGAATCCTGCGTCGGACATGGATGTGTGTGATGTCCTTACGTTAGTTAGGTTTAATTAGTTCTAAGTTATAGGCGACTGATGACCTCAGCAGTTAAGTCGCGTAGTGCTCAGAGCCATTTGAACAATTTTACACTGCTACAAAAGCCGATTCTTGCGCAGTAAGCAGCCAACTCCAAACACAAAGCGCCACTTGTGGGAATGTCTAAACTAAAGTAGTAATGTCCACGAATATGGTCACTTGACTAGAATACAAATGAGTTGCTGAGATCTGTGAGGGCCTAAAGTTCATTGCTGGAGATTCCCACATTCAAGTGATTATCAGAGATCCAAATGATAGAGCTTTTCGTGAATTTTTATACTTACAGTATGAGCCTAGGCCACAAATAAACCTGACTCGCTATAAAATGACCAGATTTCAGAATCATGAATAAATGCTACAATCTCACAATCGATGGTGTTGTGCTTTAGACCCTTATGAGTCTCACAAGGGAAACTCATCGCACTCCACTCAGATTTAGTGGCACGTGGGCTCAGTGGGCAGTCCATCAAAAACTGAACACAGATCAGGCATGAAAACAGGAAGAAGGTGTACTGAACTCTGAAAAATAGCAAAATAGAATCAGCGAACGGTCCAAGCTCAAGCAGTAAAACACTGAACACAAACTAAGAGCCATGGCGTCGTGGTTAAGCGGTGACGGACTTGGACTATATAGACTGCACAATTGACGGTCGCTTCTTCGAAGATCAATAGTGCCATTTTTTCCATAAAATTATGAACTGTCCTTGCAATCATTGACATGTCTATTCGTTGTATTCAGACTTATGTCAGTGTCGTGGTGTAAAGTCCGTTTGCAACAGTGAGGTGTAAGGAAGATACCTATAACAAAAGCAGCTTCTACGCAACTACTCTTAGCAGCCGGAAGCAAGTAGCTTTCGAATGGGAACCGCAAACCTTTGATGACAAGGCAACAAGTCAACCGAATCCCCCATCAGAAAACACGTTTGGTTTGTCATACACGGCATTAGTGACACTACATGTGTCATATGATGGTAATCTCTTATTGACGCATATATTTTGTACGGCTGGTTAGTGAGTGGAGACTCCTTTCCCGATTTAGGTGTATATATGAATGTGAAAGTGATCACTCCCAAGGAAATGATGAAAACATAATAGGTTGTCACTTAAGGCTGCAACAAATGAACGCAACAGTTTCACAGTCAAGCAATGTTCCTTATCATCTATCAAAAAATGGTTCAAATGGCTCTGAGCACTATGGGACTTAACGTCTGAGGTCATCAGTCCCCTAGAACTTAGAACAACTTAAACTAACCTAAGGACATCACACACATCCATGCCCGAGGCAGGATTCGAACCGACGACCGTAGCGGTCGCGCGGTTCCAGACTGTAGCGCCTAAAACCGCTCGGCCACTAAGGCCGGCTGTCATCTATCAAAGCATATTTTTAATGTTTTTAAAGTTGCATTCCATTTTGGAACTTCTGACCCTTTAATTCATTTGTTCTAACATTGTTCACACCCGTTTAATTGTTGTTTTCATTTCTGTGAGACGTCTATGTGGTACCTCGCGTGCTCTCACTATTCACCACATGTACTTGCGAAGTAGTGTATTTTTACCGCATGACTAATATTCTATAATCAATGTATAGTGTGACAATTGCCTAGACTACAGAAAAAGAACAACAGTGACTGGACGGACAATTGATAATTTTATGAAAAAAAATGATTAAAAGACTGCTATGAATGAGAATCGAACATTGCTCTTCTGCTTGGCAGTCCACCACCGTGACCACTTAGCCACCACACCGTGCCTGTCACTGTGCTCGATGTTGTACTTGTTAAGCTTGGATCTTTCGATGTTTCTATTTTGCTATTTTTTTCTCAGGTCAGTACACCTTCTTCCTGTTTTCATGCTTGATACGTGTTCAGCTTTTGACTGGCCATCCACGATACCATCTTACAACTAAACCAGAGGAGGGATTGACGGGGAGTTTCCCCTTGTCAGTACCTCAAATCGATTCCGTATGGTAAGCTTCATAACTTAATGTACTATAACTCAATCAGAAACTCAGAAAATAGGTTTACTGCGATTACAATTTCCACATATATTGAAGTCCAATGTAATTTTACTACAGTATATAGGGAACGAATTAGCATATCTGAGGAACTATCATATAGCAAGATTTATGCCAGGTGGACAGGGGTAAAATGGTCTGCCGCTGTGTGCTACCACCTGGCGCCACTGACGTAAGCTTGTAGTTAATTGGCAAGGGCTATCTGTGAACGTCGTAAACTGTGTACTTTGTTTATCAAATCCATATGTATTTGGCTCGTAAGGCTGCTATGTTACGCGAGTTGCGCATGTAGAAAGGCTCCTTCAAACGTGCATAACTGTAGGCGTGCTAACGACCCTGATGATATGTTTCACGGAGACTAGAGGAGCAATAGCGCGGTGGATTTTAGTGCCGTATCCTTCAGACTGTAGCATCTATGTTACGATTAACAGCATTCGAATAAAACTAACCAATAAATCCTCAAGCTGTCGAAAGTTAGGATGTGCACATGCTCTTGTGTTCTTACACAGCAGCCTCCATTTTTAGCAGACATGGTTAGTACTAATGGCAATCCTGAAACGGTGAAAATCGAGATGGAACAGGACAGTGTTAGCAGTCAGGCAGCACTTGCTGATGGTGCATGCGCAGCCAGATATAGTGAGGCAAATGGCCACAGGTGTCATTACGGGTGGCGCGTGACGATCATGATGACGCGACAATTAAACGAATCAACACCGGTACTGAAGAAAGCAGAAAAAAGAAACTACAATTACCGATCAGCAATATAATGATACGAAGCAAATAGTAGGGTCAGAGTAACAACCATGTAACTCTGAATTAAATGAAATGTTGCGAAACATGTCTAACAACATATTGACAATGGATCATAATATAGGGGTGGTATAATCCACTGTTGTGACTCAGCTTCAATCAAATATTAAAATTAAGACTAAGAAGATTACGTATCATACTCATATGAAGAGACATAAAATTTATTTTGCCAATTATTAACTCAGTTTTAAGCAATATAAGTGGGCAATACAGCTAAATATTGTCATGTTCGTAGTTAAAAAGGCATTCCTTTCCCTGCAACTTAACTTCAAGAAACGATTCAGTTACAAGCGATTCGGTCATTTAAAATACAAAGGCGATTTGGTCACACGTGGAGTAGGCGGATTTGGTTACGGGCTGAGAAACAAACAGGCGTTCAGGGCATTTTCTTGCCATAGGGCTGGAAAACTGCCCCTAAAGGGCGGAAGAACCAGCAATGATCAACAGCATGAGTGTGCAAAGGCAATGGAAACCATTGCATATGGACACATAACGTGTATCCAGAGGACATGTGGCCTTTAATGGAGAAATTGTAATTATGATCTGTCCATTAGTAAAAGATTCCACACCAGTCCCTCATTCGGATCTCTGAGAGGTTACTACCAAGGGGGAGGTGATGAAAAGCTCGACAAGTTAACGATAGGATAACGTTCTGTTAGTGGAACGTGGACTGTCAGAAGTTTGAACGTGGGGGGGAAGCTAGAAAATTTTAAAAGCGAAATCCTAAGGATCAATCTAGATACAGCGGGCGTCAATGAAGTTATATAGAAAGAAGACAAGGGTGAATATAGGGTTATATCAAAATCAGCAGATAAGGAAAGCCACAAGAGTAGGATCCGTCATGAATAGGTAGTAAGACGGAGAATGAGTTACTGTGAACAGTCAAACAGAGAGTGAATTACTGGATGTGTTCCCCTATTAAAGTAAGAAGGTAGGAGTATTCTGGACGGACTGAAGTCGGCTACACTTCGAGTAGCAGTGATACTTGAGTTTTGTCCTTAGACTGAAAGTATAGTTTTTAATGTTATATTTGCTCCCATTACGTTTCATGCTTTTAAGGGTCCTTCGTCTTCAGAATCATTTCTGTTGTTGCCTATCTTTCCTATGTTTCTTCTTACATTTCGTATATTAACTGCAGATCATTTGGGGTGTCGTTCACCCCTAGTACTGCACCACTCAGTTAGCCGAATTTGTGTAATTATTTGGAGTTGGTGTTCCTTATTCCAATGTTTGACCTTACACGACCATCAAATTTGAGGTGTACAGTGATTAACAGATTCAGTCATACTGCAAACATGTAATGTGCCTTCTTAGGTGAATCTGTTGTGTTAGATATTCATCCATAATGTAATTGATAGCATTTAGTTGTCATTAATTTTTGAAGAATTTGATATGAATTTATTTGTTTCTTTTTCACTATGTAAAAATAAATAAACGTAGATAGAGGAGACTATTCTGTCACAAATAACTTCCTACTCCAGACTCGTTCCTAGTGCCTATACTCAGCTCCTTTGTATTAAACCAGAATCAAGTTTTTTTTCAGTCCCTTACACTGTCGTTCAGTCCTCCTAAGAGTAGGTTAAGTCAAATTACGTTCCTAGGGTACTCATGAATCTATGAGTTCTCCTTACTAAAGGAATCCGCTGTGTTAAATATCTCCTCTTCCTTTCCTAAATTCAAATTGATTTTCACCTGCTGCAATTTAAGAGTACATTTTATTCTTACTAAAGAACTGTTTGGTAAAATTTAGAAGCACGGAACCGTAAAACTAGGTTATGTTTTTGTTGTAGTCTTCAGTCCAAAGACTGGTTTGATGCAACTCTTCACTGTACTCTAACTAGCGCAAGCCTATAGGTTATTTAAATGAAATAATTTGTGATATTTATTTGTTTAATTTCTTTTGATAATTGATTTACGAGTTAAATTTTTCTAGTCTTCGCAGCTCATACGCATGGATTCTCAGAACTACTCTTCCAGATTATCTCCAAAAAGCATTAATAATTCAACAAGAATACAGTCACTTTCGATCAAATTTTAATTGTTCACGTTGCTTCTGATATTTCTGAAATCCAATGAGGTGGGCCAGTGAATTCGTTTGGCAGTTCTAAAAACGTAGACACGTGTCACTATTCGACATATTTTAGCCACGTTTCTGATACTTTTTTTCAGATTCATAGATAGTACTAAAACTTTGTGCCTTAACAATCTAGTTGCGACCTCTGTATCCGTATAATATTGAATGAGATTATCAAATGCAGAAGATATTTCTGTTTCCACGACCTAGTCTTAAGGACACAACTACGCCATACTGGAGAATATACACCCTGTAAATATATAGGTTGCTAATACTGCCTGTGTATACAAGTTACCGCAAATATATGGTCTTTATAAAGAAGTATTGATGACTTTCATACACTTGATAAACCATTATTCAATTTAATTAATGAGAAAAAATAATACCGGAGAACTGTCAGAAGCTACCGTCAGCTCGGTGACTAATGGCATTAGGTAGAATAAATAACAGCAGCTGGTCACCCACGACCCTTTCCCGAAAGATTAATTAGTCTTCGTTGTTTCCGATTGGTTACTTCATTTATTTTCCCGGGAATTGAATTAAATGACTGGCATATGGCAAACATAATGTTCCATCAGTTGTCACGTACAGCGATGCAATTGACGCCTGCGAATTAATAGTCAAGAAACAAATGCAAAATGAGATACGTGCCTCTTCATGGTACATTACTTCAAATATACTTCGACGATTACCATTACACGGTCGAAAAAAGTGAACTTCACCCAGAAAAGAGCTTTTAGGAAGCAGTTGATAACCACTGCGAGGGGGACCACGCTAAAATGGACGAATGATATTCGTTATTGATACTCACGGCATCTCTCGTCACACTGCAGCAGACGGGTATTGATGATTGTTTTGGCGAATGCAGAAAATGTGTGTGTCGCACAGGAGACGCGAATTTTCTTACTTCGGCGGGTCTGCATGCTCAAAGATGCTGTGTTGTAAGTATCTTACTGTTCACGAAACTCCATAGCTTTCAATACATAATGTAGCTCTTTTTCATGTCCATTTGTTTCAACGACTTCATGATGACTGTCTCACATTTTGCCCACGACTAATATTACGAAGGGATAATGAGTTTTCAAGGGCAGTGTTACTAAGGTATAATTTAAATCATTAATTATAAATTAATACAGATGCCGTTACAACGCCGAGACTGAATAGTAAGCACAGACAATCTAAACAGATGTGCGTAATTTTGCGTTTCGTAGTAACAGGAGGTCCATACTGAAGGTAAGAAAATCAAAGAATCATACAACACGATTCCAGTGTCACAGTGTAAGATATATAATTAAATTAATGGTGTTCTTTCATGCTTATAAGACTCAACAAAATTCATTGTTTACAGCAAATTGCAGTAAATCAGTAAATATTTTTGAAGAACCTTACATTGTTGATTACATATACTCCCAAATAACATAACATTTCCTAGGACGACAATTTATAAGCTGTTTCACTAGGTTGTTCGAAATCGAAATATCGTGAACTGCCGTACTTTTAGTGTACACATTTTTCAAGCTTCACGGTTCTAGGGGAAAAAGGTATCTACTGACAGAATAAACTTGTCGAAACATGCCACTTTAAAACTAAACAACGATTTCATACATTAAAATATTGCAAACTGTTTTCGACAGGCATCGATAGATGAAAAGATTAAATGGTATGATGCTTGTTCAAATGACTAAATTCACGAGTGTGAGCATCAGCATCAATGACGTACACAATTTCATTTCAGTCTCTATCAGAAGTTACTGACACTGGCGTTTTAAATTTGTCCGTCACTAACAGCTGTCACACGACTCGTAATTGCTACCATTGGTTTTTGTCTGTTTTCTGCTACTCGAGCTTATTTCTGAAACAGTGTTTTGAAAGAAACTTCCAAGAATCGAATAAGGACCTTCGCATGAAACTACCCTTGCCCACCAAATACCAAATCACCCAGCGTTGCAGGTCATTTCATCAACCACATTTCGACTGAAGCACACATTAGTAAGTTTCAGTTTGGTTCATATGACAGTAACACACACAACAATACATCATGAAGCGAATTAACCAAGCAAACTACTGAGGAATCGGTGTCGTTTTATATCAGCAACACGAAACTGTGGAGATCAATCTTGCCTCCCCAGATCTCCAACATTACAGGAATGTCTATATCGACTTTACGGGAAAAATCTATGTTAACGGCAACGTTCCATCATTTGGCTGCAAGCTGGCGTGTACGTCATGCCGACACAGAGTGTGCACTGCTTCCACACTACAAAATTACGTTGTGAGAAAATATCGAATTCGGCATCTACAAGCCAACTTCGATCTCCGTTCATGAAAAGACACAAAGCTATTTCGAAAGAAAAAAAGAAGGAGAAAATGTTTGAGTTGGCTTCGTTGGATTGTTGACGAAACAGAACTGTTTGTTTTCATGTACCAGTAACGCCAGCTGTTTTACTTTGTTACCAGCCAGTCTTATAATATGGTAGCAGAAGCGCTGAATAAGACTGAGTGGACAGGAGTTAATAAGGAATTGTAGTATTTTGTCATATTATGACATATTTAGCGTTGAAATAATAATAGAACCACTCAGAACTGATTGATATTAATAACAATAGGAACATCTTTAAGGAATAGATACTAGTTTCTGGGAAATATGGAAAACTTCGAAGACAAAGATGTACATGTCTATCCGCTCGATAGAATTTGAAACTTGACTCATCCGACAAGGCAACATGTTTCAAGAATCGACAATGTTTCCAGTCATCGACAGACCAATGTCAATGTTGACGGGCCCAGGCGAGGCGTAAAGCTTCGTGCCGTGCAGTCATCATGGAGACACGAGTGGAGTTGGGCCCCGAAAGCCCATATCGACAATGTTTCGTTGAATGGTTCGCACGCTTACACTTGTTGATGGCCCAGCACTGAAATCTGCGGCAGTTTGATGAGGGGTTGCAATTCTGTCACGTTGAACGATTCTCTTCGGTCGTCGTTCGTCCCGTTCTTGCAGGATCTTTTCCGGCCGCAGCGATGTCGGAGACTTCATGTTTTACTGGATTCCTGATATCCATGGTACGCCCGTGAAATGTTCGTACGGGAAAATCCCCACTTCATCGCTACCTCGGAGATGCTGAATCCCATACCTCGTGCGCCGATTGCAACAACACGTTCAAACTCACTTCAATCTTGATAACCTGCCACTGCAGCAGCAGTAATCGAGCTAACAACTGCGCTAAAAACTTGTTGTCGTCTTACATAGGCGTTGCTGACCGCAGCGCCGTATTCTGCCTGTTTACATATCTCTGTATTTGAATACGCATGCCTACACCAGTTTCTTTGGCGTCTCAGTTCATAAAATTATCTGATGTTTCTGCCATTATTGCAAGTGGTTTTCCTCAGGGCTTTGTGCTGAAGTGGCTCATAATTTAGCAAGCTGCGGGAGACTCATGAGGAGAAGCAGAGCTACTAACGTAATAAAAGAGCTGTTAGTGTGAAAGGTAGTACATTTCCTTACTCCAAAATTTCACTACATACAACATAGCTTAACGACCTGACTAAAGTTTGAAACAGCTGACGTGCAAACTTGGTGGCTAAAATTTAATTCCGTATATCTGGAATCAAGTCAGCAGTACTCTCAGGAAATTAAATGCACAGAGAAGTAGTACGTGATATGTGGTGCTGTTTCCAGCAGAGAGCGGAGGTTACGCTGGAACGCGGAGGTGACCAAGGCGGCAGCCGCAAAGCTGGTCGTAAATCAGACCGACTGTCCGGCAGGGGCGAGTATTCGCGCCAGGTGTCGGCGCCGCCGGGCTGTCCGCTCTCCAGATGGCTGGCCATACATCTCCCGCGTCGCGAGGAACCGCCGTGTTGTGCGCCTCAAGGCGGGCCCGCGAGGGATGGCCACCGTTTCCACTCTGCAGTTCATACGTTATTCCGAGGCGGCGGACACCGTCAACTCAGAGCCACTCTAAAGCCACCTTCATCACATCAGTGCAGTTTCTGCCCTTTTCCCGTTTGCAACGACATTGGCTCTGTAATTCATTTCGTTTACTGTATAACCTTTCGAAGGACTTCGTCTAGATACCATCAACATTTTCTCCTCGAGACTAAAGGATTCCTACACTTACTCCCACGGACTGAATGAAAATAAACAGCGCCAATTTTAGTTATCGTCAAAATGTCAACTTTCGCGGTACCAGAAATTAATTGCTTCTGGAGGATGAGGACTGATTGACTCTAATTCACGCTGAGAAGATGGTGTGGGGCGATCAAAAAGTTTCCGTTCGAAAGCCGTGCAGTCCAAAATCGGTATCCCAATCCGACAAGCTCGCCGTGAACAGAGAGGCCATCATCCCATCAACGCACTAGGTTGAACATAACCTTTTGCTAAAATTCCGTGTCCTGCTGCATGAAGAAATCCGTAGCTGCCTGCTGCACATCCTCATCCAACAGGAATCATCTACCCTTTAAGGCATTTCTTAAGGGACCGAAGGGGTGATAATCGTAGCGGGTAAGATCAGGACTACAGGGCGGATTCTCAATTGTTCTCTCACTTCGGCTGACATGACTTACACGTTACAACATCTGCTGTTGGGGGCGTGCGTTATCATGAAGCAGGAGCCCACCTTGTCGGAGTTTTCCCAGACATTTCGCCTGCCCCATACGCATTCTGCATTCTCCGATTGATGTCCACCAGCGTTTTCCCTTCGGCAACCAAGAAAAGGCTAACAACACTTTATTGTGTTTCAACGCATTTGGTAATAACATCGCCATAATTCATGTTTCCGCATTTACCGCGCGCGCTTTCGAAAGACACGAATAGCACACTAATCCATTCCCTACACGTATGTGCTTACATACTCCCATCGGTGTCGTGCTTCGTCGCACATACGCTGCAGCAACGCCGTCAAAGGGAACTTCTTGATAACTCCTTATATTAGACGCAGAATGTACCTACTGAGTAAGTGGAATACGTTCAGATGTGAAATATTTTCTAAGTGAATTTTTCATTGACATGATTGACATTCAACGTGTGCATCAAACAATGTGCTCTACATATTACTATAATCTCGAAGGCAGTACGATCTCTTTCTTCCTATTTGAAAGATTAGCCAACCGGTTCTTTAGTTTGACATGTGATGCGAAACTCAGGCTTAGAACATTAACTACACGCTAACATTTAGTATCGATATCACCAGTGGCGTAGCGTGAGGGGAGACTTTGAGACTTAGTCTCCCCTGTATTCGCGCTTGAAAAAGATGCAATACTAATTCATAACAAACATATAAACAACTTCCTACTAGGAGCACTAAATGTGCGAAGACGTCAGTTCTGTAGCCCGCGCCGCCGCACCCTCAGTACTGGTGTATCTGCCTGCATGAGACTCGACTGCTCTCACAAGGGAACCTCCCCATCGCACCCCCTCAGATTTAGTTATAAGTTGGCACAGTGGATACGCCTTGAAAAACTGAACACAGATCAATCGAGAAAACAGGAAGAAGTTGTGTGGAACTATGAAAAAATAAGCAAAATATACAAACTGAGTAGTTCATGCGTAAGATATGCAACATCAAGGGTACTGTGAGCTCAGGAGCGCCGCGGTCCTGTGGTTAGCGTGAGCAGGTGCGGAGCGAAAGGTTCTTGGTTCAAGTCTTCCCTCGAGTGAAGAGTTTACTTTCTTTATTTTCGCAGTTATTATCTGTCCGTTCGTTCATTGACGTCCCTGTTCACTGTTTTGCCGCACCGCAAAACCGTGCGATTAGTAGACGAAAGGACGTGCCTCTCCAATGGGAACCGAAAACATTTGATCGCAAGGTCATAGGTCAACCGATTCCTCCACAGGAAAACACGTCTGATATATTCTATACGACACTGGTGACGGCATGTGCGTCACATGACAGGAGTATGTTGTCGACAAACCTAACTTGTACACTTGGCGATTGGGTAAAAAGTTTCTTCTACCTTGCCCGATTTAGGTTTTCTTGTGGATCACTGCCAAAAAAGTGATGAAACCATAAGAGTTTGTCACATAAACTGCAACAAATGAATGCAACAGTTTCACAGTAGCACAGTTTTCCCTGTGCTCTGTCAACACATATGTTTTTAACGTTTTCAAATTTTTCCTTGTGTAGACCGTCAAATCCTACATATGTCCAAGCATATCTGAACATGTCCTGGAATTTTGGAGAGTGAAGTTGTTTATGTGTGAGTGCCTGAACTTTGATAATTATCTGAAAATAAATAATTAAACTTTGCACTCGAGGAAAGATTTGAATCAAGGACCCCTCATTCCGGAGCTGCTCACGCTAACCACGGGACCATGGCGCTCATGTGCTTACACTGTCCTTGATGTTGCTTATCTTGCGCATGGACTACTCAGTTTGTATATTTTGCTTTTTTTTTCATAGTTCCACACCACTTCTTCCTGTTTTCTCGATTGATCTGTGTTCAGTTTTTCAAGGCCTATCCACAGTGCTAACTTATAACTAAATCTGAGGGGGTTGCGATGGGGAGGTTCCCTTATCAATCTCTGCCTCCCTCCCCTTACCTGGCTCTGTGCGCCTGAGCGTTAGTGGCGTTCTCGGCTCCCCACCACTTCCCCTCTTTCACGAAGGCCGGTGCGCTGCACTTGGTAGCAGGTATCGAGACTAGTCTCTGCCGCTTCTATGCTGGCATTTAACACGGAAGTGAACAGTCGCGCGGTTTGTGTTCGTAGTCATTCTTGTGTGATTTTAGTGCATATTTTCGTTGTGTCGCCACCATGAGTGAGCCAGCAACTGAACATCTTATAGAATTTTTATTAAAAACGCCTTTTTCTACATTAACATACGAAAAAAGTGCGAATTGAAGGACAAACGACCTATTACTATACGCAGTGTAGTTTTAAGTGAATCCAAACAAAAACGCACTTTTAAGACAGCCTGGTACGAAAAGTATGGTTAGCTGACTGCGAATGCAGTTAATAACAGTTTATAACGTTATACTGGGTGATCAAAAAGTCAGGATAAATTTGAAAACTTAATAAACCACGGAATAATGTAGATAGAGAGGTAAAAATTGACACACTGGCTAGGAGTGACATGGGGTTTTATTAGAACCGAATAAAAACAAAGTTCACCAAATGTCCGACAGATGGCGCTTCATCTGATCAGAATAGCATAACAAAGTAAGACAAAGGAAAGATGATGTTCTTTACAGGAAATGCTCAATATGTCCACCATCATTCCTCAACAATAGCTGTAGTCGAGTAATAATGTTGTGAACAGCACTGTAAAGCATGTCGGGAGTTATGGTGAGGCATTGGCGTCGAATGTTCTCTTTCAGCATCCCTAGAGATGTCGGTCGATCACGGTACACTTGCTACTTCAGGTAACCGCTAAGCCAATAATTGCACGGACTGAGGTCTGGGGACCTGGGAGGCCAAACATGACGAAAGTGGCAGCTGAGTACACGATCGTCACCAAACGACGCACGTAAGAAGTGTTTCACACGTCTAGCAATATGGTGTGAAGTGCCACTTTCATAAACATCGTACGTTCCAGCAGGTGTTTATCAGCCAGGCTGGGGATGATGCGATTCTGTAACATAACGGTGTACATCTCACCCGCCACGGTAGCAGTTACAAAACCAGAATCACGCATTTCCTCGAAGAAAAAAGACCCGATAACGGTAGATGTGGTAAATCCAACCCATACCGTGACTTTCTCGTCGTGCAGTGGAGCTTCAACGACATTTCTAGAAAATTCGGTAGCACAGATTCTGCAGTTGTGGGCGTTGACAGACCCTCGGAGCGTGAAATGAGCTTCGTCGGTCCACAACACGCAACTCAACCAATCGTCATCTTCCGCCATATTTTGAAACGCCCACACCGCAAATGCCCTCCGTTTCACTAAATCACCAGGTAACAGTTCATGATGCCGATGGATTTCGTACGGATACCATCGAAGGGTACGCCTCAGTGCCAACCAAACAGTAGTGTATGGAATGCTGGTGTGTCGTGCGACTGCACGAGCGCTGCCTTTCCCGTTCATAGACGAACCCCCTACAGTCTCCATTTCTTCCTGAACTGTCTCAGCAGCATTACGCCTTGTGCTCGGTCGGCCACTACTGGGTCTATCGTCTAACCAACCTGCGGCTTCGAACTTCGAAATCATTCTCGCCACAGTTGCATTTGTCAACGGACCTTTACCCGTTCGAATCCCCTTCGTATGGCGATAGGATCGTAACGCTGAACTAGCACATTCCCCATCCTGATAATACAGCTTCACTAAAAGTGCCTTTTCAGGTAATGTCAACATGCTGCGACTGCTGGCGCATCTGATTCTCTCTCTCATTACAGCTCCTTTTATACACGATTGTCATGCGCTGTCGCTGACGTTTTGCTGTCCAGCGCCAGCTGTCGGACATTTTGTGAAACTTTTTTTTGTTCTAATAAAACCCCATGTCATTCCAAGCATGTGTGTCAATTTTTACGTCTCTATCTACATTATTCCGTGGTTTATTAAGTTTTCAAATTTATACTGACTTTTTGATCACCCGGTATATGTCTTCTGCTCGGTGGTGAAAAGGAATCATGCAATGAGGGCATTTGTACAATAAAGAACTTCGAGAGGAAAGCACAAAAGCATCAGATATCAAAACGTCACCTGCAGAACAAAGAAACATTTCAGTTATTGGGCAAAAGTAGAATTGAGCAAGCCCTTACTGAAGCCGCTCGTCTGACAGCAATAAAATACAACAAACAAGTTGCATCCAGCAGGAGAGTATTGGCTCGTCTTATTCTGGCAATTGTATTTCTTTGTAAACAAGAACTAGCCTTTCGCGGCCATCGAGAGGACGAATCCTCCAGCAACAAAGGTAACTGTCTGGAATTGTTGGATTTACTAGTTCAAGGAGAGCAGTTAATCCGAGACCATCTGTCATCATCTTCAACCTTTAAAGTAACTTCTCCAGATATACAGAATGATGTAATAGAAATGATAACTGGCAGTTAATGACAAAATAAAATCTCAAATTCAGAACTGCAATTTCATTTCGATTCAGGATGATGAAACATTAGACGTGTCATGCAAGAGCCAATGAGTATAATATTGAGGTACTGTATTGCAGACAAAATTTAGGAAAGATTCGTTGGATTTTACGACGTTTCTGGAGGGAAAACTGCTGAAGATTTGTCAAACATTGTTCATGCAGTACCGAAAGAATGGAATGTGGAAGAAAAAGTGGTTAGTCAAACATATGATAGCGCTTCAGTAATAGTGGGCAGAGAAAGAGGACTACAACAATTAGTGAAGCAGTTCTGTCCCTATGCGCTGTTTATTCATTGTTACGCATACAAACTGAATTTGGTACTGTTACATGCCTCCAAAATCAAATGACAAGTACGCATGTTTGGAAGTGATCTTCCAAACATTCGTTTTTCAGCAAATCATCAAAACGAAATGTATTGCTAACTGGGAAAGGATTTAAACTGCCACATGCAAGCATCACTCGCTGGAACTTTCATTCCAGGGCAGTTTCAACAACATCTAGTCATTTCTCAGGACTATATAGTGTTTTTAACTATATATTTGATGATACAGACTCTGTGGGAACCAGAATCTTTGAGCTGTGCTGTGGGAATGAAAAGACGCATGGATGATCCTACGTTTGTCTACTTGCTTTGCTTCTACCGAGTATGCTTTGTCTATGTTAATCATCTCTTTCGGTTCTAGGCGCCACAGTCTGGAACCGCGCGACCGCTACGGTCGCAGGTTCGAATCCTGCCTCGGGCATGGATGTGTGTGATGTCCTTAGGTTAGTTATGTTTAAGAAGTTCTAGGGGACTAATGATCTGAAAAGTTAAGTCCCATAGTGCTCAGAGCCATTTGAACCATTTTTGATCATCTCTTTAATGTTCTTCAGTCAAAATCTGTCAGTGTAACTGCTTGCCACGACGAAAGAAGAACTTTTTTGAGAAACTTACGACAATTAAGAACGGAAACATTCGTTGATGAATGCATTAAATGCAGCTTGTTTGAATGGCAACTTATCATTCTGTGACCGTCAAGATGGCTCAAATGGCTCTGAGCACTATGGGACTTAACATCTGTGGTCATCAGTCCTCTAGAACTACTTAAACCTAACTAACCTAAGGACAGCACACAACACCCAGTCATCACTAGGCAGAGAAAATCCCTGACCCCGCCGGAAATCGAACCGGGGAACGCTACCGCACGACCACGAGCTGCGGACACAGTCAAGACATCTCTCAGGGCACTAACTTGCGGGATACTGGATTTGCAAATTCTTCAGATGGAAAGAAGGTTTCAAGATAATCAAAATATCCACTGGTGTACTGCCGGTCTACAGTGTCCAACGGGCACAATATTTCGGCGATCATACATGTCGCCATCATCAGGTGAACTGACGGACTGAGCTCCTGTGAACGTGCCGGCACGGAGATCCGTACACTATGGCTGCTCAGGTGGAACTGGGTTTGGTCGCGGCGGCGGCGGATTTAAATACCCTCCGCCCGCGGCGCGCTCACTCCGCCGTCCGCGCCCCGCGCCACGGTCGCGCGGTGGAACAGATTGCGACGGCGTCTGAGATGACGTCGGTGTGATGGCTCCGTCCGCCGTGGTCGTCACAACTATACATTTGCTCGATTTACTCTTGATTAACCCAATCGCTGGTTCCCAAGCCTTGCTAAGATTATAGCCACAGTCACGATTTATGAGGTCGTCATTGGTGCGAATTTCGATGGCCTCTCTAACAACGCTGTCCCAGTATCTCGACGTCTGTACCAGAATCCTCGTGCGTTCATACTTCATAGCGTGATTTTCCGACAAACAATGTTCAGCAACCGCCGACTTGCTCGGATACATCAGTCGAGTGTGCCTCTGGTGTTCACGGCATCGATCCTCGACGGTACGCATCGTCTGACCAATATACGACTTGCCACATTGACACGGAATCTGGTACACGCCGGCTTTCCTCAAACCGAGGTCATCTTTGGCGCTCCCCACCAGTGCACGAGTTTTATTCGGAGGACAGAACACCGTTCCGACCCGGTGTTTCTTCAAAATGCGGGCGATCTTTCCCGAGAGTGCGCCTGTATATGGGAAAAACGCAGTGCCTACCTCCTCCCTCGTGATTTCATCCATATCCACAGGTTGTGCTGTAGTGGTTGGGCGGAGAGCACGTTGAATCTGCCACTCTGAGTACCCATTTTTTCGAAATACAGTTCTCAGATGTTCCAATTCCTGGGGTAGACTCTCTGCGTCAGAGATAGTGCGCGCCCTATGTACTAGAGTTTTAAGTACCCCATTCCTCTGTGAAGGGTGGTGGCAGCTGTCTGCGTGCAAATACAGATCAGTGTGCGTTGACTTCCGATACACCCCATGACCTAGGGTGCCGTCAGGCCTTCTCTTGACCAAGACGTCAAGCAAAGGTAGTTTACCCTCCGTTTCAGTCTCCATAGTGAATTTGATGTTGGGGTGTATGGAGTTTAGATGTGTAAGGAAGTCAAGGAGTTTATCCATACCATGTGGCCAGATGACGAAAGTGTCGTCCACGTAACGGAAAAAGCAAGTAGGTTTCCATTCGGATGACGACAGGGCTTCCTCCTCGAAGTTCTCCATATAGAAATTCGCTACCACCGGTGAGAGTGGGCTACCCATGGCGACTCCCTCCGTCTGTTCGTAGTATTCTCCATTAAAAAGAAAATACGTGGAAGTCAAGACATGCCTAAAAAGTTCAGTGGTCTTCTCGTCAAACTTCTGACTAATCAATTCTAGTGACTCTCGCAGGGGTACCCTCGTGAACAAGGAAACGACGTCAAAACTCACCATGATATCTGACTCACCCAACGTGAAGCTATCAAGGCGTTTCACAAAATCCGCGGATCGATGCCGTGAACACCAGAGGCACACTCGACTGATGTATCCGAGCAAGTCGGCGGTCGCTGAACATTGTTTGTCGGAAAATCACGCTATGGAGTATGAACGCACGAGGATTCTGGTACAGACGTCGAGATACTGGGACAGCGTTGTTAGAGAGGCCATCGAAATTCGCACCAATGACGACCTCATAAATCGTGACTGTGGCTATAATCTTAGCAAGGCTTGGGAACCAGCGATTGGGTTAATCAAGAGTAAATCGAGCAAATGTATAGTTGTGACGACCACGGCGGACGGAGCCATCACACCGACGTCATCTCAGACGCCGTCGCAATCTGTTCCACCGCGCGACCGTGGCGCGGGGCGCGGACGGCGGAGTGAGCGCGCCGCGGGCGGAGGGTATTTAAATCCGCCGCCGCCGCGACCGAACCCAGTTCCACCTGAGCAGCCATAGTGTACGGATCTCCGTGCCGGCACGTTCACAGGAGCTCAGTCCGTCAGTTCACCTGATGATGGCGACATGTATGATCGCCGAAATATTGTGCCCGTTGGACACTGTAGACCGGCAGTACACCCGTGGATATTTTGATTATCAAATACGCCGGGAGAAACTCAAGAATCACAAGGTTTCAAGACTTTCCCCAAATTGTTTGTTGAACATTTGAACGAAAAGTGTTTCCCGAACTATCAAAAAGAATTCCCAAAGTTGAAACTGCTTCAATTATTAGAACAGTAACATTTTTTCAAACAAGAACAACTTGAAAATGAACTGTGTAACATATACGCTGATGAGAAAAAACAATCTATAAGAATCCTCATAACGTACATTGTCAACAATGATTTAGACTCCGTTAATGAGGAAGCAACGAAGTTCCTGCGTTTGGTTTTTACCCTACCCGCAACTACAGCAAGCAGTGAACGAAGCATGAGTGCTCTTAAACGAGTGAAGAATTATTTAAGGAATTCAATGTCCAACATCCGGCTGTCGTGTTTGAGAACGTTAGCAATAGAAAAGACACTACTTGGAGAGCTATCCAGTGATCTGATCTTTGTAGACCGAGTTATAGACTTATTCGTGGAAAGAAAAGACAGGCGCATTGCATTTGTGTACAAGACGATATAAGTGCTTCTTCTCTTGCTGCTGGAGTTCTACAAATTTGTCATCGTTTCTTGAACAAATTAGTTATTATTATTATTATTATTATTTCTTTCCTTTCTCAGACCTTAGGTCTGGTTCGAAATGAAAGTGACGCGGACCTTGATCAAGCGTGACTTCCTTTTAACTGTACGGTATATGTTACATTGCGTTTAGGAACTTTCGGGTAATTGAACATGTATCAATAATTACGGATTTCTGTAGTTGTTATTATTATTATTATTATTAGTGGCGATGGTAGTGGTAGTAGCAGTAGTAGAAGTATTTGTAGTATTTGTTGTTGTTTTATTTGATGCATTTTGTTTCATTTGTTTAAATTATTGTTTATTGTACTATTTTGTCTCCGTATAACAACTGCAGAGTCTCCCCGGCCTTTACAACCACGCTACGCCACTGGATATCACCGGGATCATTACCAATTGATACAGAATTTTCCGTCCTAATTTAAAGCGGTTTCATTGCTTGATTTAAGTTTACTATTGATACAAACTGCTTTGAATTTAAGACATTTCAGCCTTCTACCTTTGACTCCTTCGGCGTGTTCCTTCATATTTCACGTTTATGTCTTGACGACTTTCATTTGTTACCACCCGGTGAGGACCTGTCAACTTTTAGACGTGTTTCAGTGTTTCTGCGTAGCAGAAGCCATAATCCCATTAAAAATATCCAGTAGTAAGAGTAGCAGTACGATTTGTTTAGTCATCATGCAAATATTCAGAACTGTTAAACACTAGCCTAGTAATGTCTCAGTTTGGCAATGCTTCGATACAAGGAATACTACCACTGTATTGACAGTTACACGCATACAAACACACAAATATCCGTTAGCGTTGTTGTTTAACAGTACACTAGCTGATGTCAGTTTATTTATAATGGAATTCTGCTCAGACTTTGTAACTGAAACAGTTCCGTATAATGACTGGAAGTAGATACTGAACACTGCTAATTAACTTGCCTGGTTTTCCAAGAAAGGTAACGGGTAAAGGTCAACAACAATGTGTATTCTGTAACTAACGTTCATGTATAAAATGGAAAATTGGTTCAGCTAATTTAGAACTAAATAGAAACAATGAACGTCAGTAACGAAACTGAGAAGTTCTACTGAGAATAACATTTGAATTAAGAAAGCACTGACGTACCTGTACATTAGACGCGATAATGCTACATAGAGCATACGTAATCTGTAATTTACTGAGAATGATGCACGACACCTACATGTTATTGTAGACAAATTTCGTGACTGAAATATTTTATTGTGAAGTCTCTCTATAAGGAGCATATTACAACAAATTATAACTGAACTCATTATTTATTTTTAAAATTAGAAAACATTTGAAAAGACAGTGTACTCTCGTGCGGACCATCAAAAGGCTGACATTTACACATGAACGATTTAATGTACAATATGTGATTCACATTTTATGATCTTGACATTAGGCATACACATCAGTTTTGAATACTCTGGTTTAGTTGTAGTATTACACTGAACTTCTGTTGTTGTTATGTTACGTCTTGTCATGTATCATACCATTCTCTCTGTAGAAAACATAACTTCAGTGAAAACTCCATTTATCGCTCATTCTGTAGTTATCTCTGTTCTGAATCTGATTACGATCCTTTATTGCGAATAAAGAAGACTAGATTTTACTGTATATATAACTCGGGTGAAGTAATTTAGAAAGTAGAGAACTCACTATCTTACAGTACATCAGCAGAGATTCTTATTGTGCTCGAATATATTTCTTTACTTGAAACTGGAACTGTGAGTACGCTGTTTAGTGCATAAACATTAAGTTCATCCATCAACGCTTATAACGTCGGAGATTTACTCCGCTCACGGACTGGGTGTTGTGTTGTCCTAATCATCATCATTTCATCCCCATCGACGCGCAATTCGCCGAAGTGGCGTCTCATCGAAAGACTTGCACCCGGCGAACGGACTACCCGACGGGACGTCCTAGCCACACGACATTTACATTTTACGTCATAAAACTTAAGTTAATGCAAAATAATGTTGCAGTTTCACTGAAAAGTGGTTACAAAACTTTACAGTTGGCCAAATTTTGCATTCTAAATAATTTATTTTGCTGCCGATGAAATGGTATTTAGCACAATCATCGGATATATCCCTGTGGAATCTACCTGTTACTAGCAGTGAAAATAGCTTTATTCATCGGTAGACCGCATTTACAAGACTTCTGCATATGGGACTGCATTAACTTTACAAAATACATCATTGGTTGGTTGGTTGGTTGGGGAAGGAGACCAGACAGCGTGGTCATCGGTCTCATCAGAGTAGGGAAGGATGGGGAAGGAAGTCGGCCGTGCCCTTTCAGAGGAACCATCCCGGCATTTGCCTGGAGTGATTTAGGGAAATCACGGAAAACCTAAATCAGGATGGCCGGACGTGGGATTGAACCGCCGTCCTCCCGAATGCGAGTCCAGTGTCTAACCACTGCGCCACCTCGCTCGGTAAAATACATCATAACATATATATAAACAGTTACACACTTACAGATATCTTTTGACAAGAATGTCGGCCGTGGCTTTATAGAGGGAACGATCTGTGCATTCGAAAGAAGCAATCTGGGAAACATCCCCGGAAAAGGTAAATCAGACAGCAGGTTGCAGATTTGGGCGTCCATTCTCCCGAACACAGTGTCTGTGTGTTTGAAACAGTGCAGCATATCTAGTTTATACATAGTGTACCAAAGAGTTAGCAAAAAAATAGGAAATTATTTACTAATATACACTAAAGCGCCAAAGAAAGTGGTATAGGAATGCGTATTCAAATACGGAGATATGTAAACAGGCAGAATACGCCGCTGCGGTCGGCAACGCCTATATAAGACAACAAGTGCCTAGCTCTGTTTTTATATCGGTTATTGCTGCTACAACGGCAGTTCGTCAACATTTAAGTAAGTTTAAGCCTGGTGTTATAGTCGACTCACGAGCGATTGGACGCAGCATCTCCGAGGTAGCGATGATGTGCGGATTTTCCCGGACGATCATTTCACGATTGTACCGTGAATATCAGGAATCCGGTAAAACATTAACTCTCTGACACCGCTGCGGCTCGCCGGCCGCGGTGGCCGAGCGGTTCTAGGCGCCGCAGTCCGGAACCACGGGACTGCTACGGTCGCAGATTCGAATCCTGACTCGGGCATGGATGTGTGTGATGTCCTTAGGTTAGTTAGGTTTAAGCAGTTCTACGTTCTAGGGGACTGATGACCTCAGAGCCATTTGAACCATTTTGAACCGCTGCGGCTCGAAAAAGATCCTACAAGAACGGGACCAACGACGACTGAAGAGAGTCGTTCAACGCGACACAAGTGCAACTGTTCGGCAAATTACTGCAGATTAGAATTCTGGGCCATTAACAAGTGTGAACGATTCAACGGAACATCTTCGAAATGTGCTTTTGGAGCCGAAGTACCACTTGTGTACCCGTGATCACAGCACGACGCAAAGCTTTACATTTCTCCTGGGCAAGTCAACACCGACATTGGACTGTTGATGACTGGAAACATGTTACCTGGTCGTATGAGTCTCATTTCAAATTTTATCGAGTGGATGGACGTGGACGGGTATGGAGGCAACATCATGAATCAATTAACCCTGCATATCAGCAGGGGACTCTTCACGCTGGTGGAGGCTCTGTAATGGAGTGGGAAGGGTGCACTTGGAATGACATGGGACCCCTAATACTTCTAGACACGACTGTGACAGGTAGCACGTACGTAAGCATCCATTCATGTCCACCGTGCATTCCGACGGACTTGGGCAATCGAGCAGGAAAATGCGACTCCCTCTTACCCCCACCCTCTCACCCCCCCCCCCCACTGCTGTCCACAACTGTTACAGAGCGACACTCTTCTGAGTTTAACCACTTCACTGACTACCAAAGTCCCCAGACGCGAACATTATTGAGCATACCTGGCATGCCTTGCAACGTGCTGTTCAGAAGAGATCTCCACTACCTTGTATTCTTACGGATTTATGGACAACCCTGCAGGAATCATGGAGTCGACTACCTCCAGAAGTACTTCAGACATTAGTCGAGTCCATGCCCCGTCGTACTGGGGCATTTCGCATGTTCGCCGGGGCCCTACACGATATGAGGCAGGGGTACCAGTTTCTTTGGATCTTCAGTGCAAAAAGTCCGTGTTACACTATTATTTCTTTTAGTACTATCTATCACCAAACACACTACATACAAAGCACAAAAATTGTTACATTCTATAATATCTCTTGAAGCACTTGTCAAACGTATAAATAATATCAACCTCCCGAACTTATCTTATTTGTCTGGGTTACGTATCACGTCAACGAAACACCACAATCGGCAACTACACTGAAATCTGAAATAGTAGGTTACAAAATAGTCTTCAGTGGTAAATATGTTTTGCATATGGAATTGCGAGGGCTTTCAGTAATTAATGCAATACTTTTATTCCCAGGTTAACTTCGGTTTCAAGATGGGCAATTTGTTGTGGGCAGCGCGGAATAGTCTTACTTCAGCCCCTACACTTTCATGAAGTTCAGACACGTGGTGGCGCTATATGTGGTTTTCAAAATGGCGTCTGTTACGGAGATGCGTTCCAAGCACAGAGCTGTAATTGAGTTTCTTCTGGTGGTAAACCAGAGCATTGCAGACATTCATAGAAGCGTCATCATCGTGGGTTGCACGAACCTGTCCGATCTCCCACATGGCGGCTGGTACCAAGCAGCTGCGATTCCTGCAATGTTGGAACTTCAGCGTGTTCGTCGCTACAGAAATGAAAAAGAATTTGTCATCCTCCACAACGAAGCAAGGTCTCACACCTGTCTGCGCACCTGAGAGGAGCTCACAAAACTCTACATCTACATGGATACTCTGCAAATCATTAAAGTGTCTGAAGAGGGTTCATCAAACCACCTTCACAATTCTCTGTTATTCCAGTCTCTTATAGCGCGCGGAAAGAACGAACACCTATATCTTTCCGTACGAGCTCTGATTTCCCTTATTTTGTCGTGGTGATCGTTTCTCCCCATGTAGGTCGATGTCAACAAAATATTTTCGCATTCGGGTTGTTCTTTCTCATCCGCCCTACAGCCCGGATTTCGCCCCTTCCGACTTCCATGAGTTTGGCCCAATGAAGGATGCACACCGCGGGTAGTAGTACATGGATAGTGGGAAGTTCACTGATGTAGCAAGACGTTGGCTCGACGTCGACCAGTAGAGTGGTACCACGTGGGTATAGAGGGACTCCCAGCAAGGTTGCATAAGGCTGTTGCTCCGAACGGAGATTATGTTGAAAAAGAGGGTACTGTAGCCAAAAGAGTCGGGAATAATATGGTGAATTGGAATCCTGAATAAAACCAACCTCCTTTCATAAAAATAATGTTGCGTTACTTATTGTACGCATTTCGTACATCGTTTAGCAGAAAAACGATGTATTCATTAAGTTCCCATGCAGATATATGTTTATTCTTGTCAAATTCTTTTATACCGCAGGTTTAGTGACACATAGAAGTAATTGTTCAGAGTCAGGATTTAAATATAGAAATTTCAATTGCTTCATATGTTGAAAGTTTTATGCCATAATGTTCATTGTGGAAACTGAAAGTAAAATAGTATTGTCCATTTCGCCCCTGGAAACGAATTGAGCATACGACATTGCGGGCCGGGAGTCCCCCATTCGGGGAACGTTTCGTCCCTAAAACTGTTAATGTAAGTAGCGCTCTTCCTAAACGTATGAAGCAGTTCTCCTTCATTCAATATGTCAATTACTCTATTCATACTAAAATGGGTTATAGTGTAGCCAAACTGGGTACTCCTCTAAGACATCAACACCGTTCAGTGCTCCTCAATAATTCCTTAAACTGGCCACTTTATACACACGATATCGTTTACTTTATTGTATCCGAGGTTTAGGATTAATACTGTATTTTTGAACGTTTGTCTCGAAAATCGTTTTCTTTATCATATTGTTAGTGACGCCGGCTATCATGTAATAAAGAATTTGTTAGTTAATTTACTATGTAGGGTTGCATGTCTTAAGATATTTTCAGAGAAAATTAGAACATATAAGTTTCAGTTTTAGCATATTTTACTTTTATTAGTACTTTCTCCCGTTTAATACCTTAACGAGCAATTCATATCGTCATTCCTGCAACAATTGTTATGGGAACTGCTGTTTCAAATCGTATTGTATCAATGGACGTGATAAAAGAGAAAAATCTGCTATTGCTCACATGTATGCAACAAAGTCAAATCCTCATTTCGCTTTCTGAAGCCCACATACAGTAACAAATGTTTCGAGTAGCTATTAATGCTTAAGTTTAGAAGATACAATACGAGTGCTTGATAAAGTCCAAGTAAGTGCATCTTCCCAGAGTGTTTTACACCATCTGGCATTGCCAAGTTGTGTTATGACATTAAGTATAAGTACAACTTTGGGCTCAAACGAGACGAACTAGCCGAAAAATTATAACAGGGCTACTGTGCGAAAGCACACCCCCATTGATGATGCTGTGAGGAGTAGCAGAAAAATCAGATAGCAATAAAATTAACATCAAAATTTGCAATCAAGAAGTAGAGAAAGTGAAAGAATTTAGCTACCTTGGTAGACAAAATAACGCATGGCGACGATGCAAGGAGGGCATAAAAAGCGGATTAGCAAATACGAAAATGGCATTTCTGCCAAATAAATCAAATATATGCCTTATTTTGAGTAAGAAATTTCCGAGGATTTACGACTGGAAGGTAGCATAATACGGAAGGGGGTCATGGATTGTGGGGGAAAGCTGAGAAGAAGAGAAGGTTTTAGAAATAGTGCTGCAGAATGGTCCCAAAAATTAGGTGGACTGACAAGAAATGATGAGATTGAGATTTTCACTCTGCAGCGTAGTGTGCGCTGATATGAAACTTCCTGGCAGATTAAAACTGTGTGCCGGACAGAGACTCGAACGCAGGAGAGCTTCTGGTAAGTTTGGGAGGTATGAGACGAGGTACTGGCAGAAGTAAAGCTGTGAGGACGGGGCGTGAGTCGTGCTTGGGTAGCTCAGTTGGTAGAGCACTTGCCCGCATAAGACAAAGGTCCCGAGCTCGAGTCTCGGACCGGCACACAGTTTTAATCTGCCAGGAAGTTTCATAATGATGAGATTCTCTGCGGAACTGGCGAGGATATACGTGTAGATAAATTAAAAACAAAGGACAGGGTGATAGGGCACATGTTATCAGGGTACCAAAGGTAGCCTGTTCTTTTTATTATTATTATTATTATTGGCTTAAGGGATGTGCCTATACAGCCATCTCAACAGTAGAAGGCCAAGTGCCTGAGGACAACACAACAGACAGTCTCCGAGCAGTAGAAGATCTCCAGTCCGTCCAGGAATCGAATCCAGGTCCCTGTGGTTAGCAATCTATCTGTAACACTACTGTCGACATTACCTATATCTATCTTATTTAAAAGCTGTGTCTGTTTTTAATAAGTGTGAATCTGTATCATCAAACTCTTTGATGAAACATCTTTATAAATGTTATATTCATTACCTGTGTCGGTTTATGTGAATTTCATTGATATATAGGTCTAATTTTAAAAATAATGATATTTAAGTTATCTTCGGTGTCGGACGTGCTGAGTTGATGTTAATCAAGAATGCCTTTAAGCCTACAAAGACGCCATTGTCAAAACCTAACTGAGTTTGAACGAGGTCGTGTAATGGGGTTACGAGGAGGTGGACGCTCTTTCTGCGCTACTGCGGAAAGACTTGGCTGGAAAGTAGCTACTGTACATGACGCCTGGCAGCGGTAGTCTTGTGAACGTACGGTCGCAAGCAGACGGGTCTCTGGATGGCCCTGTGGCACTGCCGAGAGATCGGTGTATGGCTCTCACGTATTGCATCTGCAGCAGCAATTTGAGCGGCAGCTGGTACAGCAGAGACACAACGACCTGTTACGCATCGGTTAATTCAAGGGCAGCTCCGAGTCAGACTCTCTTAAGCGTACATTCCACTGACCTAAAACCACTTCCATTTGTCACTTCAGTTGTGTCAAGCGAGAGATCACTGGAGGGCAAGGTGGAGGTCTGTTGTGTTTTTCGTTGAAAGCTGGTTCTGCCTCGGTGACAAAGGTGGCCGTGTTTTGATTAGGAGGAAGCTAGTTGAGAATCTGCAATAACCTGTCTACGTGCTAGAGACAAAGCATCTATACCGTGAATTTTGGTAGGTGTGCGATTTCGTATGAGAACAGGAGTATTCTGGTGGTTACCCCACGCGCACTCACAACAAATCTGTACGTCAATCTGGTCATTCGCTCTGTTGGGCTGCCATTCATGAACAGCATTGCCAGGGGTGCTTTCCAACAGGATAACTCTCGCTCACATAAAGATGTTGTAACCTACCATTCTCTATAGAGTGTCGATATGTTGCCTTCGCCTGCTCAGTCAGCAGATCTGTCTCGAATCAGTCATACGTGGGGCGTCATCGGACGACAACTCTAGCACCACCAACAATCAGCATTAACCGCCACTATACTGACCGACCAAGCGAGACACACACGGAACTCCATCTAAAAAACTGACATCCGGCACCTAAGCAACTCAATGTGTACATGTTAGTATGCTTGCATGCAACATTCTGACGACTACACAGGTCATTAATGTACCAGCATTTCACACTGCAATGACTATTTCGCGCTTACATTAACCCGTGACCTTGCAATGTTAATCACTGAGGGTTGCGAGTTTTTCGGTCACTGTACAATATAGACGCGGATGTGGATCTAATATTGCTTATTATTCATGGCATTCTTTAGTTATCTCCGTACAACGAAAGTCCGACTCTGAGAAGAGATTTTTCAGAGCTTGTTACTCAGCAATGAGACTTGGATACTTTTGCCGCCTTTTTTGAATACACACGTGGCAATACAGATGCGTACTATATAATTTCATGGACCAGTTATGCAGTTCCTTTGCCAATAATAAGTGTGTGTTCATTAAAATTTTGTTGAGCATCCGTATTTTATCCTTTACCTAGATAAGGTCCTATCCCAACAGCTGCGATATTTCCAAGTACTCGTAATCTATTTTGTTGAGCTGAAAAGTCATTTCAGTAAGCTTTCACTACACTTAATAAAATTTCTGGAGTAGTAAATTACATAATTATTCTTTGAGTCTGTTTTGTAGAACTCCATGTGTTTTCCAAAAGAAGCTAGTTAAAATTTCAACCAATGTACAGTTGCCAAGCGAAGATTTAAAGTATATAGCTTAAAGATTCTTCGTATTGAAATCTCAGCTCAGTGTTACAGTTACTTGCAAAAACTTTGATAGTTCATTATAGTTACTGGCTATGAGACCTTGAGAGGCCGGCAAAAGGATTTCTTACAGTGCAGGTCACGAAGCAGAAAGTAACAGTGATTATAAATTCATGTATATATAGCTGATAATGTTTTCCATATTGTGTAATGAATAAAATTTTCAGTCTTGATCTGTGTCTATTGACAGATTAGTTTCTGGGTCCTTATGCTCATTATTGAGTCACATTTAAATTTCTTATTACGGCAACAGCACTAACTAAGTGCATTTACCAGTTCTCAACATTTGTGATCTTTAATAAGAAACCGCTACAACTATTCGAACTGTACTGCGGACAGGTATCACATTTTCCATTTAAACTTAATAACTAAACTAAACTAAATAATTTATATCGTTGTGGGTATAATAATAGTGAGCACAAGTAATATATTTATCTGAAAACTATTTCGATGAGGCCGGCCGCGGTGGTCTCGCGGTTCTAGGCGCGCAGTCCGGAACCGTGCGACTGCTACGGTCGCAGGTTCGAATCCTGCCTCGGGCATGGCTGTGTGCGATGTCCTTAGGTTAGTTAGGTTTAAGTAGTTCTAAGTTCTAGGGGACTGATGACCACAGCAGTTGAGTCCCATAGTGCTCAGAGCCATTTCAACCATTTGAACTATTTCGATGACACTACTTTCGGACGATGAAACTGATACAAGAACACAGTGCCCAAGTCGACAGTGCTCCATCGTAAGTAAATCATGTACTTGTAATGATCATTACCTCGCTGCTTTGTTATTTAGATAGTGAGTGCTACTGTGAGCCAGTTTTTGATAAAACGTTGTAATACTCCTCCAGAAATATTCACCCCGAAGCACTGGTTTATTGCTTTCTAAGGTCTACTTCCGCCTCATGTCCCACGCAAAGATACTATTTGAGTACAAAGAAAGGTAAACACCAATAGTTAATTGTTTTTGTAAACAGCACTTGGTACAAATTTTCCTAATTTGGCTGGCGATTATTTTCTTTATTATTAAGAGAACCCTGGATTGATTTCGATCAGTTCTGCTACTGCTTTCTTTCAACAGATTGCAGTACAGTAAAGGGAGACGAAAGCCTGACAGTCATGCGGAACTAGAATGCGGTTGTAAGGGAGGGAGTAGAAGAAAGAGTTGCGGGAAATGTGGGCTTGGTAGGAGGAACGAGAGAGGGAAGAGATTAATTGAGTTCTGCAGGAAATATCAGCTAGTAATACTTAAAATCTGTTCATGAAAAACAAGAGGAGCTAATACACTTGGAAAAGGTTGGGAGATACGAAGATTTCAGTTACATTACATCATAGTCGGATAGCGAGTTTGAAGATGTCCTGTAAACTCCACCCAATGAAAGTTGCACCGAGAAAAGGTCGAGAAAGGGTGCGCTAATGCGCTCGTCCGAACTCCTCGACTTGCCCGACAGGTAGTAGAGCCGAGGGATCATCCAGGCCTCTCTTTGCGTAGTGTGGAACGGGGCCGTCTGTAATGGAGGCGGCGGTGGGTGTGCTGGACTGCAGATGTCCGAACAAGATGTCAAAGTTTCTAATATCGGAAGAGATCATGTTTTTTTTCTGTCGGGCAGTTTTTTTTATTTTTTTATGTTTACTTGCGACTAGATCTTCAGGAAATACAATGGAAAACATTCAAATAGAATTATGAAGACGGATTTTTGAAAAGTCGTATCTCTTCTACTCGACACAGAATACTTCAAAATAAATTTTGATCTATACACGTGGGTCAGTATGTGGTACAAGAAAGGCAGGTAAGATGCATTTGTATTCGAACGAAAGGGCCATTTAGCTTGTGTACTGTGTGAACCTGATCTCCACCGACAAAACTTCGGCTGTCCAGGGAAATGCCCAAGTATTTTGGTGTAAGGGGCCCGTGGTATCCAGTGGTTTACTATAGAGTGATTATATTTCCTTTCATTTCTTATCCCTTCTAGCGATATTGCATTTAAAATTTCAACACAACAGTGAAAACGTCGACGGTATGTGTTGTGTGTCCTGTTTGGAAACGACCTTGGGCCATTCGCTCGCCGTACTTACTGCTGACAACAGTAGGACCTAATTCTCTCTTGTTCCTCAAGCTTGAACTCAGTAGGCCCGATCCAGTCTGAGGTTAATTTTCCAGGTATTGCTAGTTGTACGTTTACCGTTATACACAACAGTAGTGACAAGTTTACTAATGAAATACCGCACGATAAGGATATCTTATCTATGGATTCAATGAATATAACGGAAAAACAGCACCATAACGATATGCTCAACTGTTTCCGTAGCGACAGCAAACACGTAACGGAAGTTCTGCATCTCTGTACAGGCGGCCGTAAATTACTGGATCCTTTCGTGTTACTATGTTTTGGTAATTTCGTATTACGGGCTTTTTCACTGTTTTGAATGTATTTCCACAGAAACAAAGATAATTCTGCCTTCAAAGCAAATTAAGTCATAATCTCATTATTATCATAATTGCATTACTACCTCGTAACGTGGGACAGGAGACCATGGGTCCCTAATACCAAAATACCCAGACAGTTTCCCTCAGCAGACGCCGAAATTTTGTCGGTGGAGTTCTGGTTCAACCTTTACAGGTGACTTGTTTTTAATGTAGCTTAATCTCCCAATCCTGCTGCTACGTCTGCGCAGTATACGTCTACATCCATCCTGTGGAAACCAGTGTGAAGTGCATGGCAGATGGCACTTTCCACAGCACCAGCTGATAGGATTTCTTCCCGTTTCATTCATGTATGGAGCGCAGGATGGATGTATGCTTCGGCCGCAGTGGCCGCTGAAATTAGTCTGAACTGACTTAGCTGTCTTACGAGATCGATGTGTACAGGGTTTTAGTATATTTCTAGATTCATTATTTAAAACTGGTTTTTGAAACTTACTAACTAGGCTTTCTCCAGTTATTTTCATTCCATCTCCAAGCGTCCGCCAGTTTACTTTCATCAGCATCTTCGTGACACCCTCCCACTGGTCAACAAGCCTGCGACCATCAGTGCTGTCTTTCTCTTTTTCGTTGAATGTCCTCTGTCAGCCTTACTTGGTACAAGTTCCACAGACTTGAGCAATATTCTAGGATGGGTCACACGGGTGTTTTGTATGCAGTCTCCTATGTATACTGACTGCATTTCCCTACCATTCTGCCAATAAACCGAACTCTACCCTATGCTTTACCTACAAATGAGCCTACGTCGTCATTCCAATTCATATCCCTACAAGTTGACACGTCCATGTTTTGTATGAGTTGACGGATTCCAATTCACGTTGTGGCATAAGATAGCTCGTTTTAGTTTTGTGAAGTACACAGTTACACATTTCTGATCGTTTCAATAAGTTATCAATCTCTTCAGCATTTTGAAATTAATCAAGTTGTAACTGAACATTTGTGCAGCATTTCTCAGATAGTATTTCATTACAGATAACTACATTTCTTCGAAAAGATTCAGGTTACTAAAATACTATCTTCACTGTCATACAACGTTAACAATATAGGATGCAACATACCAGGGCCACACTCGAAATTACTTCTACATTCGTAGTTGACTCTCCATCATGCCTTCTTCCTAACAAAACGTCCTCAGTCGAATCACAAATTTTGCTTAATATGCCATACGATACCCCTTTTGATAGTAACACCACTAACACTCATATTCCTACCACTTATGTTTGAACAGGCTGGAGAATTATTTACAAGCAACTCTCCTGGATAATTCTGCGTATCGTTATCGTTATTGCGAAGTGGAATATACCTGTGTATTATAAAGTAGTGTATTATAACACATACTTTAAAACAACCGAGAATTCATCGCAGCTCTTCATCGCAGCTTAGGTAACATCGTAACTTAGGTAACAAAACAACTAAATCTTTTTGGGTAACACAGCAGAACGATTTTTCGTATTAGGACAGAGTATGCATGGTAATGTTACCAAAGACATTACCACTAAACTGGAGTTAGCAAATGCGGGTTTCCGAAATTCATTCAACAAAGAAGACAAAGTAAATATTCGAATCAAGAATAACTGCTAACGTGAGTAACCAGGGAGAAGATGTCATCGGTGTAGCGAAGCAGCTTAAATCATTTATTAGAGCCAAGACCTTCGGTCGAGATTGCATACCAACCAGGTTCATTTCAGAGTATGCTGATGCAGTAGCTCCGAATTTAGTAATCATATGCAACCGCTCGCTCGTCTAAAGATCCGTACCTAAAGTCTGGACAGTTGCACAAATCTCAACACTATCCAAGAAAGGAAATAGGAGTAATCCGCTGAATTACCCACCCATATCTCCAATGTCGATTTGCATTAGGATTTTGGTACATAAACACTGTCTTCGAACATTATGAATTACCTCGAAATAAATGATTTATTAACAAATAGTCAACACTGATTCATAAAATATCATTCTTGTGAAACACAAATAGCTCCTTCTTCTCACGAAGTAATGCTTGGTGTCGACAGGGGACGACGAACTGATTCCGTATTTTCAGATTTACTGAAAGTTTTTGACACTGTTTCTCACAAGGAGCAACTAAACAAATTGTCTTCCTATGCAGGATCGTCTAAGTTGTACCATTCTCGTGATTTCCTGTCAGGTCACACTTCGCACAGTTCGTAGAAATCACAGAGAATCATCTACTAAAACAGAAGCGATAACTGGCGTTCCCCAAGGAGTGTTACAGGCCCTCTGCTGTTAATAATTCATACAAATTATTTTGGAGACAATCTGAAGAGCCATTTTAACCCTGCTGTTCTGTTCACTTTTACTTGACATATATACTGTTCGGGTCAATATGACCCGACATATCAAAATGCTTTAGAAACATAAATTTTGGTACAGTTTTAGCTATCGACATTGTTGTTCTATTCCAGTACCTTGTTAGTAATAATAATAATAATAATAATAATAATAATAATGGTAATAATAATAATAATAACAATGCATACAACTTTATTGAGGGATATTTTTCATTTAAATATGCACATAAATTTGAAACAACAGACAGTTTCCATTACAGGCATTCAACTTAGAAAGCACTACAGTTTTTCCATACTTCTATTCTTATTGTTGACAGTTTAGACGTAAGTATTGACATTTTCTAACAACAGACAGTTGTCATTACAGATATTCATCTTAGAGCACACTACAGTACAGAACACACTACAGTTTTTTTATTACATTCCAACATAGAAAGCACTACAACTTTAGAATCCTCTCTTCTTACTGATTGTAGTTTAGGCACAAGTATTCACATAAATTTGAAACAACAGAATTTTCAATACAATCATCTTATAAAATACTACAGTTCTTTTCTTACTGCTTGCACTGTGGACACAAGTAGGTTACATGTTTCTTGCAAATATGTTTACTACATTTTCCACACACCATGTTTGTTTTATTGTCATTACTTGATGGACAGAACTTACAGCGTGCACGTTTTGTAGATTTTCTTGTTGTTACCGATTCTGACACACCACCCACATCATTCGGGTTTTGGATGCTTGTGACCATTCTCAAAGAATCTTCTGTTCTTGGGAAATGCGTTCTTGATGCAATATGTTCTTTTATCAGTGACTTTCCAAGTTCCTCCAAGAATATTCTCCTTCTAGTCAATTTGCTTGCATTCCAATTAGGGTCAACCGAAATCCACAAAACGTATGCATTATAAGCAGAAACATCAAGAATATTGTAGAAAACTATCATTGGCCACCTATTACTTTTTCGTTTGCATGTATATGTACCTAATAACTGATCAAGCGTGTCTACAGCACCTTTGGTTGAATTATAGTCCAAAATCATTTTTGGCTTCTTATCAGCCCTGTCACTGATTTCCGCATCATGGTGGAGAGTGCTCATAAGTACAACATTCTTGTGTCTCTTAGGAATATAATTAACCACAGTAGTGTCATTTGTGAAGTAAAATGAAGAGCTGTGTACCTCCTTGTTGGTCATTTTGTGTGGAAGCTCCGGCTTATTTTTCCGTATAGTTCCCAACATAGTCAATTTCCTTTTCAGAAGCAGCTGCCCCAAATTGTACGACGTAAAAAAGTTGTCACACGTGATATTCTGACCACGTAACTCAGAAGTGAGATCAGATACCACCCTCATTCCCTGATTTCTTTCTGGTGCCGCTCCACTCACCTTTCCTGTATAAATTTGGGCTTTCAGTACGTATGAAGTTTTGCTGTCACACATGGTCCATATTTTGATCCCATATTTTGCCGGTTTACTTGGGATATACTGCTTGAATGGACAGCGACCTCTAAATGCTACTAACTGCTCGTCAACAGTAACATTTTCTCCTGGATTATACAGTTTAGGAAGGACCTCTACCCACTTCTCCCAAATACTACGAATTGCGGCAAGTTTGTCAGTACGTCGTCTTTCCTCTCTAGTAGATTTCTTGTCAAATCGCAGGACACGTGATATCTTACAGAATGTTTCATGAGACATGGTTGCTCGAAATATGTTTCGCCCAGTATCTTTATCCCACAAACTTTTTGTAGACTCCCCATGAGATCGATATACACCCGCTAGGAGTAAGAGTCCTAAGTATGCATGGAAAACAGAACCATCAATATCTGTCCACTGTTCACCATAAACTCGCTGCCCTTCAATATTTGTCATCTCTATTATTTCATTTTGAAGCGCTGTGTGAAATACTGCTTCAAATGAACATTTTACATCAGATATTCTGCTGACTGCATACCTGGTAACTCCTGGGGTACTCTTGATGATGTTCGAAGCTGGTAGGCGACCATGTTGTGCTGGTGGATGCAACTGCCATTCTATATTCCCATTTTTAGAAAGAAAAGTCTCTACACTATTTTGTATGGGCTGTGGACTGTCGTAACTGTCATCGGAACACTCGCTTTCAGATGCATTGCTGATGTGATCTTCAAACTCAGAAAGTGATCCTTCATCTGGTGAGGCATTTACTATTTCTTCCAACTCACGATCATTCAATGGTCTCATCGCCATGGTGTCACAAGTCAAACTGGGCAGAAACAAAGCATTCCAATTATTGAGAACTGCCAATTATTATTTCCTGGGGAAAGCAACAAACAAGCCCATTGTTGTGAACGCATGGAGCTTTAGGTGATTGTTGAGAGTAAGTTGGAATGATGCAGTCACTATTCCCACACAACACAACAAAAATAATTTTCGCCATTTCCAGATTTTAGAAATAAATACGAGTTACACTAAACATATTTGTGTCGGGTCATTATGACCCGAACATTACATATGCAACTATTACAGTTGAAGCCCAAACTTCTTAAACTTTTTTAAAACCTTTTAAAACACATGCTGCTCATCCATTTTCAGACAAAGTCACAAAGTTTCATAAATATATATTGGTATTTACATAATGTAAAATAACGTTCATATTCGTTTCGGGTCATATAGACCCGAACAGAACAGCAGGGTTAAATCGTTTGCTGATGATACTGTCATTTACGGTTTCGGTTTAGTACAGTCATCAGTATATGGGAATCAATTGCAAAATAAGTTACACGAAATATCAGTATGGCATGAAAAGTGTCAATCGACTCTAAATAATGAAAAGTGCGAAGTCATCCACATGAGTAGCAAAAGGAATCCGTTACATTTCGGTTACAAGATAAATCACACAAATCTAAAGGTTGTCCTGCTGCCGGAAGAAGAGAAAAGAGACGCCAATTATCTACATAACGTTCTACATTATTTCCGTACTGGTTCTCCTTGATCTAAAGTTAATATCCTACCTTTCCTTCTTTAGTGATGCATATCTACACCTGCACAACGTCTTTACCCTGCAGTTCACAAGGCAAACAGGAAACTGTTAAAGCAATATGCGACAAGAGAGAATTAATGTGCCAGGAAAAAAAAATCTCGTTCCCGTTGACCTGTAGGTCTGTTTGTAGACTCGTCGCCAGTTGTGGGGTCTTGTCCACTCGTTGTCTATAGGGTGCCTAAAGAATGCAGCGTTCTCGGAATGCTATACAGGAATTCAAAGAAATAACCTTAGTAGTTTTATTTCCAGGAAGCAATTTGATAATACTTAACTCTGGAGATTTACAAGTAGTAGTTGAGGGGCGACAGGCAATATAATTTTGAGTCCTTGATATGTGAACTGTTCTGGATATTTGACACATGTCACTGATAACTAACGTCCTCGATCCGGGGCCGATCTGAGCGTCTGAGGCTTCCACGAGCATCGCTTATATTTCTTTCTTCCAGGTGCAGCTCTTGGCACGGCGTGGTCCTATTCCGCGCACCATTGGCTGCCGTTTCCTCAACGCCTTCTCTGCTCTAGCGTTCCGCATCTTCGTTCCGGCACTTGTGGTTATGAGGGAACAGAAATGATTAGCAGCACATTCGGCAAACCAGTGACTGCACGAGTTTGTGTTTCACATACTCATAAAATACACTCCTGGAAATGGAAAAAAGAACACATTGACACCGGTGTGTCAGACCCACCATACTTGCTCCGGACACTGCGAGAGGGCTGTACAAGCAATGATCACACGCACGGCACAGCGGACACACCAGGAACCGCGATGTTGGCCGTCGAATGGCGCTAGCTGCGCAGCATTTATGCACCGCCGCCATCAGTGTCAGCCAGTTTGCCGTGGCATACGGAGCTCCATCGCAGTCTTTAACACTGGTAGCATGCCGCGACAGCGTGGACGTGAACCGTATGTGCAGTTGACGGACTTTGAGCGAGGGCGTATAGTGGGCATGCGGGAGGCCGGGTGGACACATACTCATAAAATACACTCCTGGAAATGGAAAAAAGAACACATTGACACCGGTGTGTCAGACCCACCATACTTCCTCCGGACACTGCGAGAGGGCTGTACAAGCAATGATCACACGCACGGCACAGCGGACACACCAGGAACCGCGATGTTGGCCGTCGAATGGCGCTAGCTGCGCAGCATTTATGCACCGCCGCCATCAGTGTCAGCCAGTTTGCCGTGGCATACGGAGCTCCATCGCAGTCTTTAACACTGGTAGCATGCCGCGACAGCGTGAACGTGAACCGTATGTGCAGTTGACGGACTTTGAGCGAGGGCGTATAGTGGGCATGCGGGAGGCCGGGTGGACGTACCGCCGAATTGCTCAACACGTGGAGCGTGAGGTCTCCACAGTACATCGATGTTGTCGCCAGTGGTCGGCGGAAGGTGCACGTGCCCGTCGACCTGGGACCGGACCGCAGCGACGCACGGATGCACGCCAAGACCGTAGGATCCTACGCAGTGCCGTAGGGGACCGCACCGCCACTTCCCAGCAAATTAGGGACACTGTTGCTCCTGGGGTATCGGCGAGGACCATTCGCAACCGTCTCCATGAAGCTGGGCTACGGTCCCGCACACCGTTAGGCCGTCTTCCGCTCACGCCCCAACATCGTGCAGCCCGCCTCCAGTGGTGTCGCGACAGGCGTGAATGGAGGGACGAATGGAGACGTGTCGTCTTCAGCGATGAGAGTCGCTTCTGCCTTGGTGCCAATGATGGTCGTATGCGTGTTTGGCGCCGTGCAGGTGAGCGCCACAATCAGGACTGCATACGACCGAGGCACACAGGGCCAACACCCGGCATCATGGTGTGGGGAGCGATCTCCTACACTGGCCGTACACCACTGGTGATCGTCGAGGGGACACTGAATAGTGCACGGTACATCCAAACCGTCATCGAACCCATCGTTCTCCCATTCCTAGACCGGCAAGGGAACTTGCTGTTCCAACAGGACAATGCACGTCCGCATGTATCCCGTGCCACCCAACGTACTCTAGAAGGTGTAAGTCAACTACCCTGGCCAGCAAGATCCCCGGATCTGTCCCCCATTGAGCATGTTTGGGACTGGATGAAGCGTCGTCTCACGCGGTCTGCACGTCCAGCACGAACGCTGGTCCAACTGAGGCGCCAGGTGGAAATGGCATGGCAAGCCGTTCCACAGGACTACATCCAGCATCTCTACGATCGTCTCCATGGGAGAATAGCAGCCTGCATTGCTGCGAAAGGTGGATATACACTGTACTAGTGCCGACATTGTGCATGCTCTGTTGCCTGTGTCTATGTGCCTGTGGTTCTGTCAGTGTAGTCATGTGATGTATCTGACCCCAGGAATGTGTCAATAAAGTTTCCCCTTCCTGGGACAATGAATTCACGGTGTTCTTATTTCAATTTCCAGGAGTGTATGTTCCTAATTTTTCGAAAGTATAGAGGGTACTGGAAGTCTACCTGCCACTATCGAATGTATTTCCTGCTTAGTTAAGGTCATGCGCCAAATTTACACGCATCTTATTCACCGTATTCTGAAAGGGTATTGGAGCACCATCAAGAAGAATATAAGAGAATTTTTCGCAGAATTCAGTTCAATTTAATTTGAGGTGAGATGTCAAAATTGCTTAGGAATTCTACGCATTTCGTTTAAGTCATAGCGATGATCTCAAAACGAATATTTTTTCATTAAAATGCACGAATAAGTGTGTATGGTCAATGACTCATTCTTTCCGCGATTTTCTCGTGTAAAATATAGCTTATTCTTTTAACGTATGTCATATAACTAAGAGTAGAATTATATTCTGTTTTTCGAGAAAGAAATGTTCAAAGAAGGGTAGGTCGTTTTGTATTATTGGAAAATTTGGGGAGAGAGTGTCACGGATATGTTAAGCGAGGTGGGTAGTAATCTTTGAAACAAAGACGACTTCGCTTCGGAGAGATGTTGTCACGGAATCTCCATCTTTCTTCCCTAATTGCAAAAATATTTTGTTGGCGCCGACCTACGTACAAAGAAGTGATCATCGTAATAAAATAAGAGAAACCGGAGCTCGCACAGAAAATTTAGGTGGTGTTAGTTTTTCCCGCGCGCTGTTCCTGAGTGGAATTGTAGTGGAATGGTAGAGAAATAGTCTAAAAGTATGAAACTTCCTGGCAGATTAAAACTGTGTGTCCGACCGAGACTCGAACTCGGGACCTTTGCCTTTCGCGGGCAAGTGCTCTACCACCTAAGCTACCGAAGCGCGACTCACGCCCGGTCCTCACAGCTTTACTTCTGCCAGTATCTCGTCTCCTACCTTCCAAACTTTACACAAGCTCGCAGGAGAGCTTCTGTAAAGTTTGGAAGGTAGGAGACGAGATACTGGCAGAAGTAAAGCTGTGAGGACCGGGCGTGAGTCGTACTTTGGTAGCTCAGATGGTAGAGCACTTGCCCGAGTTCGAGTATCGGTCGAGCACACAGTTTTAATCTTCCAGGAAGTTTCATATCAGCGCACACTCCGCTGCAGAGTGAAAATCTAATTCTGGAGTCTAAAAGTAATTCGGTGGCCGCAAACATTGGGAAATATCCCAAAAGTGGGCGACAAATGACGTCACAAGGTGACGTACCTGGCCGTACGTGTAGCGAATGGGCTGGTCTACCCTACCCTAACCGGTAGTAGGCAGCTCCACTAGATTACTCTGATTTCGAAGACCTTTTGTAACTGTGGTCTGTGTAATCGTAGAAGTTAAGAAATTATTGTCCTCGGTGCAACCAAGCAAAAGCTAATTTTCTGGTTCTTTCCTTTCCTCCCTTAACTGTTTTTGTTTAGAGACTTTATGTACTAAAGAACAGATAGGTCATTTACCGCTATCGATTTAATGCGGAAGCTTGTACCTACGTACTTGTGACGCAATGCGTTATATTTTTTTGTACATTACTTTGTAAATAACCAGAGGAGAGCGTAAGACCGGTGAAATAAATACTAAATCTTACCTCGGTGTAAGATAATTGTCTAATGCAAAGCAAAAAATTACTGCCTGTCAGAGACAAGCATGGAACCCTGTGCCACATGCGGTAAAGTAGCGCACGTAGGTCCCGCAGCCTCAAAGACGCCAATATTTTACTTGGGTTGGGATGATCGGATACGACAGACCTATAGGCTCCACTGATGCACGTGCGACGACGTACGTCACCTGTTGAGGTCACATGTTCAACATTTGTCATTCATTTTTGGGGTACTTCCTCAGATTCGCGGCCCGGTGTGTCATACATTAAATTACTTGTCTGAGTGTCGTCTACGTCGCTTCGGAGATTTCTGAACGTCAATAAGTGGTATCCCGTATAGAAACAACATTTATTATTCCCCTAACAACTGAGTGCGGTTCTATGCCACAAGCTGATGTAACTGACATATCGTTTTCGTGTCTCAAATTTGCCTGTGAAGTGATCGGACTTTTTGAAGAATTCGAAGAGTTTGGATTACTTCCTCCCTGAATCAGAATCTTTTCTTGCTTACTTAAGTCATCCGTCTTTGTAGACTGATTGCTAATTTCCTTAAGACTACAGGGAAAAATCTGTACATTTCAGACCTATGAATATTATCGTTTTTATCTCTTGCTTATTCTTATATGACAGAAATGGTGTTAACGCATAATACAGAAATGTCTGTCTGATTCCATATGAAACAGATGTGCTCAGCAGCTGTATTTATATAAAATTGAGAACATCTACAGCAATCAGCCGCTAATAATCTGTTTATAACAGATCTACATTTCAACCAATGTGTGGGGCTATCATCAGTGGGTTAAGACGAAAGTCAAGTCATCACTGTTGCTTGTCTATACAAATAGCCCCTATTAAACTATCCACATCAGTTTTTCAGTCAACTCTGAGTGTGAGAGTAAAATGAAATACTGACATGATGACTTTACTTGCAACTTATCCCACGTATGACAGCCAAACAGTGACTGAAATCTAGATCTGAAATAACCAGATTATTAGCGACTTACTGCTGTACATTTTCTCAGCTTTACAAAAATTTCTAGTCTACTTGCCCTGCTGTTTGTCAATACTCTTTCGTGGGAAAAAATATGACGGCTTGAGCACTTTATTCTGTAATTTTGCGTTTATATATTAATTATATATACTATGTAATCTCGTGTTTTAGATGGCTAAATAGGATAAAAATTCAGGAGACTAAGTAAAAGCGAAGAAAAATGAATGTCCTGAGCAGCTAGGAAATTTTTCGAGAAGCTGGTAAGCCGGGACTTATCTATCTAATCTTTACGGAAATCTCTCTTGTCAATAGATTTTCCAATTTCCGGCCTATATCTCTCCAGTAATGATTCCTTCCATATGACGAACCTTCTCGGAGGCATCTATAATTCTCCAGTTATTTTTTGGAGTTCGCAAAAATTATATACTTTTCCTCCTATTTTGTGTCAACTACCTTTTGGTTCATCCAATTGACCGTGAGAGAGTAGCTTCTGCCTATTCTGCTTGGTGTTTTGTTCTTGCTATATTTTTCGTATTGTGGGATAGACATTTATTGTGTATCAGATGCGGGAACCCTCTCTAAAACGACCCGTCAGATGTGGAATCTCAGCCATTTCATGGAACTGAGCTGTGGGTAAGGTCTATAGTAGGTGTTTCGGTGGCTTGGGCCACACGACGACAGTACGTTTCAGCACAGGGCAGAGCGGCGGCTTGTACAACATTATACCTAGCAACGGTGGTAGGGTGGATGATGGATTCTTCAACGGGTACAGCCTTCTGAGACACTGATAGCTTTGTTCCTGACGTCTCGGGTAAGTTCCCTCTAGGTATGACGGCGCTGTAGCGTGAAACAAGATATCGTACGGTGTCACTTCGTGGAAGAGGGCTGCCTTTGCTGTCGATGGGTGACAACGCTGTGGGATTGGAGTGGAGAGTATCTTGTTAGCGCTGAGTATAATGCCCCGCTTAACGACGTGCTGGTGCGGATTGTGAGAGGCGGGACGCAGACGACGCTGTTGAGTGTTGGCGTTCATGCCGAAGGTGAAGATCGCAGTTCCTTCACTGCAGAACAAGCTGTACGTGGCCGTTCTTAGGTGCATCAGCTATGAAGTACCTATACAGAATAGGTCCTAGCCCTGTGGCACGACGAAATATGGACAGTTCAGCTTCAATGCCCTTACAAAAAGTCTTGCCGCCGAGAAAGGAGCACACAAGGCGGACATATGATAATGGCAGCCCACGCTTATGTAACTTGAAGAACAGGCAGTCGTGCCATAACTGTCGAACGATTTGGAAACGTCGAGGATGCACCTAAGAACGGCTGGAGTACTCGTGGTGTTACAGAGCGTCGAACTCCTGCTCTGTTTATTGCTGAAGCTGAAGGCTGGTTGGATGACGCTTTCGAAACCCCAACAACTCCTAGTCTAACATTCTCCTAGTCTAACATTTCCTCAGGAGTGACTTGATCGTGTAGTCTCTTAAGATGCACCGTCTTGGAGACCTTGAAGATTTGGTGCAATCAACTTATTCGTCTATACTTCTTCAAAGCTCGGAGATCTTTGCCAACATTCGGTATGACCCCTATCGATGCATGGTTCCACGATAAGGGATGGTGATACTTTAAGAACTTCTCGTTAAATTTGTAGGCTTTCTATAAAATATTGTCTGCCCAAGAGAAAACTGTATACATAGTTGCGTTTGTTTCCGTGGCCATCTTTCGCAGAAACTGTTAATTTCTGTGCTATTGGTTATCGGTCTTGAGAGAATTACACCAGACGCGTTTCGCTTTCATTTAGAAGAAATCTTCCGTGGTTATTTAGCAAATGAGATACATGCGTTTGTCCATTTTCGGTTCATTTTGATTAAAAACAGAGTTAGATGCTAGCAAGTAGGGAAGGAGCAGAATATGGAAAGAAACACCATAAGTAACTCGCACATCAACTTTACAAACAAAACGCTGTTTTTGATCCAAAAGAACCAAAAATGTACAAACGTATGTATACAATTAGCAGAATAACCACGGAAGATGCTTTATAAATAAAAGCGAAACTCGCCTCGTACAATTCTCTTTAAGTAAATTGCATTCAGCTCAAGGTGGATAACTAGTAGTAACTGATGAATACAGAGATTTAGAAAACATTCTTCATATGTAACATGTTCTTTAGATAACGTATTCAACTGCTGAGCAAACGTGACGGTTGATTGTTCCTGTGTTGCGCATGTCAACAGTGCAGTGAAATAAAACTTTAAACTTCATGAAGTACAAAATTTTAAATACAGGAAATGAATCTAATTACATGCCAAAAGAAGCTAACTGTGTGCTCATTGAAAACCATGTAACTGAAACTCAGTACCGAAGCACTTTATGAACGAAGCGTAATAAGAAGTGCAATGTTAGGCTAAAAACATCCAAGAAATAGATTACTGCTCTACTCGGGAGAAAATTGCTGTGGCCGCACACTTAGGACATCGTAGCGCCTACAGCATCGGCATCCCACTCTACATCCAAACATCGCGGAATGCCTGAATCACAGGGTGTATATTCACCAGGAAAACAAAGACTTACCGGTGGCCATAACACTACACATCCCACCACCAGGTCTCCACCAACGGCCACCCGGGCTACCTGTTCGCGGAACCTGCAAAACAGCTTCACCAGAGTTCGCAGCTAGCCTAAGAACTATTTGCTGCTCCAGGCACGTGATCGCAAATAGTTCCGGCAGACAAATCCACCAAGGGGCTTTATAAGGCGGCACACTGCCAGCAAAAGGCAGCCATGGCCAGACGCCTCTTCTAGCTGGCCGATCTTTTGGTATAGTCACGAAGATCTTGACGTTGAAGAGCTGTTTGTGTTCGCTCCCCGTGAAGAGTAGGGTCTTTATTATTATTATTGGTTATTTTGTATTTGTGTCGATCCGCAGATGGGATCGAATCAGTTGATCTTGTGGATGCTGTATCACTGTTTCTTTTTGGTGAGTCCAATAAATTAATAAATTCTTTTCGGACTTGTATTTCCGCTTTTCTATTGTGCTAGCGGATATACATCAAAAATAAATCTTTGAACTCACCAACACTGTTCACTGAAAATTAATGAAGGTACCTGGTAGCACGACACCTGAAAATTCTGAGCACACAGTTTGCTCAAGAATGCAAGGTAGTACCTGTGCTGCAATGAAAGTGGCTTATCTCATGTTCAGCATGCTATTTAGTGTCAAGGGTATTGATGTTCTCGAAAGCAAATACAAATCATCAGATGTAGCAGCCAAAGATAAAAAAAATCTACTCTAAATTCTTTTTATCAGAAACAATCTGCTGTTTTGTGTAGCATAAGGTGCAATTCAAGACTTTACTATGAATCAAAGAAAATCGATTTTGAGAAATTAAACTCTGAAGGTTGAGAGACCGATAGCTCATCATAAGAAAAAGAAAGAATAAAACATCACTCTTTATCTCCCTAATAAATTATTATACACAGCTTCTCCCAAATAGCAAAGAAAACGGATCTCATTCTTTGAAAAACTCAATTGCACACTACCATGCCTCAAATTGGAATATTTCAGCACTCCACAAATAACTGAATAACAAGTCAATCACAGATAAAATTAAACACACAGTCAAGGATCGTATTCATTACTCTCAAAGAGCCCTCATTTATCTTTGTTCCAGCGCAGTAAAGGTAAATTACTTACTATAGAGACCTTAAATATACGCAAATCAGGTGTGTGGCAACAACGGTTTGCACCTGTTTCAAGCTTCATGGACATAGTCGGGACCTCCACATGTGCTGCTTCTGATGTTCCGGGTACCGACACGACGTCTTCAGGTGTCGTATCCTCTGTCCTGCACTCTTCACGTATCTCCGCAAGGTAGCAAGGGAGCCGCTCAGCCATCAATGCAATACGCACTGCATACACAGCGTCGTCTATAGGCGCAAAGTTTCAGCAAAGGCATGATCTGAAGTTTTTCCTCTCCCATTAGGCTCACTGGATGGTTCCGTTACCGTCCTGGACCGAAGGTTCTAGCTGAGTACTTCGAAGGAAATGCTTGGTTGTCCTCTAGGCACAAACATCTTTAACCTGGAGAGTAGCGATCATATTTTTCCTTTCTCAGTTTCGATATGTAGCCACATTCATGATCCAGCGTAAGTGAGTGAATCACCGGGTTTGGCTTCAGTCCTTATAAGTTGCTACTCTCGATATGTTCTGGTCGTATCAGTATATGGTGGTAGATATCATGAGCTGCCCCTAGAAGCGACTGGAGTAGGTGGTCTTGTTTCCGTAGCTGCAACTAATGCTGCCTACCACCGCAGAGTCAGAGACAGTGGGCGATTTTCTTGTGGTCCCAGTTGATACATTTCAGTGATATTCGTCGTTGGGGCAGTAGCATGGCGTCAGTATCAGTGTAAAAAATGACTGGGCGTGGTCTAAAGATAACGTGGTGTGTGCTGAGGCGTAAGTATACTGCGTGAGGGATTCGATGTTTGTCACCGCTCCTCTTACATTTTTCCCTTTCTGAATCTCGTACCCAGAATGCCACCAAGTGGCATTCAGCTTTGCAGTGGGCAATGGGCATAATGTTTTGGCTCATCAAACTATGCCTTTGAACTGCTAAAACTATTTTGTAGCTGAGTGAAGGTGTAGAGCAGGTACATTAAACAATTTATGTGTCTTCTAAGGAGCCCAATAAATTTATTTTGTATTTTGACGTTTTACTTGCGGTATTTCATCAGTTTTGATTTGCATATCGAATTGTCACCCATTCATGCAAAACGAGCTTAGTCAACATATATATACGACATTTTTGTTCGGTGCAGCGGTCGTATATGGTGCGGATAGGGTGACCCAATAAACTTTCGTCAGATTTACAAGGCAAATTACAAAGATCAGGTTCTGGAAAAGATGGCAAACATTTTTTAGTTAATGCACTATTTCTTAAATTTCTCTCGGCGTATGCAGCAGTGACCTAATACCGTGTTCACCTAGTATGTATTCAGTTTTGAATGTGGTTCCTTGCACATTTGAAGATATGCTGTCTGTCGTTAATATACATTTCCCACAGGACGAATAAATGTCAGCCTCCGTTTACCCTTTGCGTTTGATTCATAATGTATAATTCTACGTGTTTTCTACTAAGAACTAACAAAAAATTCATCTGCACAAGAAAAAACATATCTTTACTGTGCAAATCTTTGTGCTTCTACAGTAAACAATAAATATTGCATAGATTCTAGAAAAAACATGTTTCCAACTTAAATTTCTACCGACATACGTATTTCTACTGACGCTAATTGTTATCCTATTACTGAGACCACAATATGGACGACTCAAGATGTGATATGTTGCGGATACACCCTGACGATTTGCTAAGGAGAAAGAGGGCGTCATAAACACGAGGTCCTGCTGATAATTAATGCCTCCGAGTTTTTTTACGTAAAAACGCTTCAAACTTTTTAAATGAAATACAAGTTTATTAACATTATACATGTTTATTATTCATGTCTTCATAGTTGAAGGTCTCTACCGCTAGAATATTTAGAACTGTAGCGTGTAACACGGCGGTGTGTAACGTAACAAAGTCGTTGCGTGAGAAACAGAGCGCTTAATTCGAGTTTCGATTCCGAAGACTTCGTACACACATGCCTTCAGCATGACACTTCCAGACCACACATGACATCTGCAACAACGCGACGTCTTTGGTTCGCTGCCGTCGGTTAATCTCACTACAGTCCCGACTTGTGACATCTGTTCTTCATATCTTCCCATAACTTTATGTAGACTTCGGTGGACTCCATTTTGTCATGAAACGGTGCAAGCAGAGGTCAGGTTGTGGCTTCGTCAACCAAGTCAAACTTTCTATACTGACCGTATAAACACATTGCTCTCTCGTTGGGAGAAATGTGCATGTCTCCATGGTGACTATGTTAATAAATAAAACGGAGACATGAAGAATAAAAATGCAGAATTTTAATAACGTTTGTTTTATTTGAAAAGCTTTAAGAATTTTAATATAAAATTGGTAGGCACTGATTTTCAGAGTGCCCACCAATAAGCATGTTAAAAGAATGTTATGCAGAGATAAAAAGGTTCTCACAGAATAGTAGCACGGAGAACTGCATCAAACCAGTCTTACGTGGACTGAAGATCACGAGGACATGAACTGTATGGCCTTCGACTGTTTAAGGTGCAGTATAAGTACTCGCACAAGTTTACGACTGAACACTTCATCAGGTAGACTGAGCAATAACTTGTAATTTCCAACTGATGCTATGGCAAACTGTAACATTTTATCGTTTTTCACAGTTTGATCCCACAACGAGATGCTTACGTTTGGTACGTTCCCATATAAATGTACTTGCTAGGCCAAAAGGTTTTGACATTCCGCTCTGGAATACATGCTGAGACTGTCACCACGGCACGCAGTGAAACAAAACGACCAACTCTACAGTCTCTCCGGAGACCTCGCGCTACCATTGTCCGCCTCGCCTCATTACTTAGGTACTCGCTGCCGTGCGGTACACACAGCTATTGCGGTGTGGGATATTTTTGGAATGACTCTTGTGCGTCAGATCAACTTGATGCTCCGTGAGGCTTTGTCGTAAATGACGCATCAGAAGATTACTCGTCCACGTGACAGTAATGGTAATAGGACATTCTCACGGGGATATGTCACGAATGCTGATCGCTTAAGTGGATGATAGTGCCTACTGTATAATGTTGTGCAAGGGTCTGCCAACATGAAGCTTTCTGCGGTTACCTGGCTGCTTGACAATCCGAACATAATGTGCCATCGGTAACTTAATTCCAATTTCGAAATAATGTGAACCGTTTGTAAACATTTTATCTTATAGCATCTTCTGGTCCCTACACTTGCGCCAACGTCTTGCGCGTCTTCCTTTCTGTATCTCGTAATTTTTAAAGTATAATGTATTCATCGTTGATTCATCGCAGTGATTTGAGACTTAACAGTTCAACACGATGCAGCAAAGCATATTACCTTATCTTAATGTGTTAATTAATACATAATACTCCTTAACGTACTGCTCGGCGTTACGCGAGATCTCAAATTTCCAGACAGTTCATTGAAATGATTTTATTTATTACATTATACTCTGACTCTATTTAAGAATCTGAAAAGTTCATCCTCATAAATAAAAACGGACATACAATGTTCTCAACGGCTGCGCCTTCTTTCCTTGTCGCCACTGAGTTTCGTCAAAGACGAGAGATATCAGAGAAACTACTTGAGTAACAACAACCAGCGTGTTGTTTACGGAAAGGAAAGTCTTAGAAGTATGTTCTCTCAGTAGTGCATCAGGGCTCCGTACTTCTCCCACTGTTATCCTCCTTGTCTTTTAATGACCCCAACGATGTTTTTCTTACGTTCTGTGCAGATGACCTCCAGTCTTATTTAAGTACCACATCTAAAATTATCAATACCGTTATCGTCCAGATGAATAGAAATCTTTGTTTGGAGACCAGATCAACGCTAATTTAGTACATTAGCTAAATGATTAGAAGTTCCAAGCAGTTTCAGTATCTCAGCTCAAATTAACTCGCTCTGAAGCCGACGAAAAACACCCTCATATTTTTCTCGACGATGGCCCAATGCTACTGTTATAAAAAGTGTTACAGCACCAAGAAGGAGTTCTACGACGTAAACGAAAGTTGGCAGGCGTGGTTCCACATCTGAAAGATGATGTCTACTCAAACTTCGTGCCAGTTGCAAAGGAGTGGTGCAAGTAACGCCACTATGAGGACGAAAATCAGATGTACCTTAAATATACTCTATCGTGGTGAACGTTAGTTGCCTTTGAGACTGAACGTGGTGAGCTGACATTAGTCAAGTGTGCCTTTAAGGCGAGAAAGACGCCATTATCAGCACCTCGCGGGGTGTGCATGAAAGACACACTGAATCTACATCTGGGGTACAGTCTGGTGTGTTATTTAGTGTGTCAGCATCTGCGCTTTTGAGGTTATCCGACGCACGCTAACTGCAAATCTGTGCGTCAACCCGGTAATTTAACATGTTGTGCTGCCATTCATGGATAGCTTTCCAGAGGGTGTTTTCCAACGGCATAACACCTTACCACATATCGCTGTTGTACCCCAACACGGTCTAGAGAATGTCGACATGCTGCTTTGGTCTGCTCGATCACCAGATCTGTCTCCAGTCGAGTACATATCGACATCATCGGACGACACTCCAGCGTCATCCACAACCGACATTAACTGGCCCTGTATTGACCGACGAAACGCAACAGGCGTGGAACTCCTTACCATAAACTGACATCTGGCACCGTACGATAAAATGCAAGCGCGTTTGCATGTTTGTATTCAAGATTCTAGAGGTTACACAAGTATTAATATAGATCTGCTATTTATCGTTTTCTTGCTTTTCCCACGATGCAATTCCGGTCCTCCATCAAAACTAAATTTCCCCGCCCCCCCCCCCTTTAACTATCTGAACGGTTTATTTTATCTCATTACGAATTTTTTCAATCTCTTCGTCATCTACGGAATTTGATGACATTTAAACGTATACTACTGTGGTGGGTTTTAGCTTCATATCGAACTAGGCCACTGTCATGCGTTCACTACGCTTACCCGTATTCCTATTTGCTTATTCAGTATTACATCTACCCTTTCATCACCTCTACTTGTTCCTGCATTATAGCACTTTACTCACTTTACCGGAAGTCCCATTCATCCTACTACCTAAATTCACTGGGCCCACTGTATCTACCCTCAAGCTATCCTTTTCTCTTTTCAAATTATCTAACCTACCTGCCCAATTAAGAGATCTAACACACCACGTTCCAACGCGTAGATTGCTATGATTGTTTTTCCATATTACGATATCGTCCTAAGTAGCTACCGCACGCAGATCCCAATGGGCCACTATTTGATCTGCGGACTATTTCACCTTTGAGGTTGCCACACTCATTTAACTATACAGTAGAGCTGCAAGCCTTTGCGAAAAATATTCCCACTTGCTTTCAGCCGTTCGCAGTACCAACACAACAAGGCCACGTGGATTGATTGTTGCAAGGCCAGATCAGTCAGTCATCCAGACTGCCCCTCCAACTTCTGAAAAAGCTGCTGGCCCTCTTCCTGTAACATACGTCTGTCTGGCCTCTCAACAAATACCCCACGGTTGTGGTTTCATCATTGGCACGTGTTTCTGTATCCATGGGACACGCAAGCCATCACACGAAAGCAATGTCCGCAGTTCACGGTGGTATAGGGTGGGAGTGTGGATGTGTGGGCGTTACTTCGCATATAGAAAGTTATTTTCAAATCATGTTATAATTACAACGTAGACTATATTTAGACATGTGAAAAACAGAATATGATTCTTCTCTTTGTTATATGACGTAAGTGAAAAGAATAAGCGATATTCTACACAAGAAAATTGCGGAAACATACAGACTGAGTCGTACATTTTAATGAAAGAAATATTGGTTTTGCTATCATCGCTATGACTTAGACGAAATGCGTAAATTCCTAAACAATTATAATACCTCATCTCAATTTAAATATTACCGAATTCTGCAAAGATTCTCTTCTATTCTTCTTGATGATACTCCAATACCCTTTCAGAATACGGTGAATAACATTAGTGTGAATTTGGCTCATGACCTCAACAAAGCAGAAAATACAATCGATACTTGCATTTAGACTTCCACTACCCTCTATAATTTCGAAAACTTTAGGAACATATTCGATGAGGATGTGAAACAAAAACTCGTGCAGTCTCTGGTTTGCGCATTTACACTATTGAACATGTGCTGCTAATCATTTCTGTTCCGGCGTAGCCACAAGCGCCGGAACGAATATGCGGAACGCAAGAGCAGAGAGGGCGGTGAGAAAACGGCGGCCAATGGTGCACGGAGTTGGACCACGCCGCGCCATGAGCAACACCTGGAAGAAGCGAATATAAACGCCGCTCCTGCTAGCCTCGGACGCTCAGATTGGCACCGCAACGTGGACTTTCGTTATCAGTGACGTGTTTCAACTTGCCCCAACAGTTAACATATCAAGGACTTTATATTATATTGCCTGTCTCCCCTCGTTTGCAACTACTAGCTGTAAATCTCCAAAGTTAAGTACTGTCAATTGGATTCCTAGAAATAAAACAGATGTTATGTGTTTGAATTGTTGTATAGCATTCCGAGAACGCTGCATCACTTAGGCACCCTATAAGCAACGAGTGGGCCAGACCCCATAATTTCCTTTTCTTACGCGAAGCACAAACCTACATTCTCACAACAAACCAACCTTCAAAGACGTTTCCTGAATGAGAAACACTCTATGTGATCGTCCATTATGCTTACAATATAGCAGACGTTAAATAAACCGAATTTCTGTGATAACACTGGAATGATATTCGTGTGTGTAGCCACGCCAATATGTAGTTTGTGTATTCTGCCTTCATAGCATCGCAAATTTTATTGTCAGCTGTGTATTGAACTAAACACAAGACGACATATGTCGTCAGGCAGGCACTGAACGTTATTGTGATCCATTGTCCCCAATAGTTTTCAAACTCATGTACACTCATGCTCATTAATTAAGGATAACGCTGATACAAGGTGAAACAACGTTCTGGTAGGCGGTTTGCAGGTTTAAATCACCTCGGGGTATGACAATGCGGTGCATTTGACCTGTGGTCGTTGCGCGGAGGTGTGTTGGTGCATGTCAGAGTACGGTGCAGCGAGTAAGTGTACAGACGTTATCAAACGTCCTAAGGGCGACCGTGTGCTGAATATGGCTCAAAGAACACATATTGATGACGTTATGAGGGGTAGAATACTAGGGCGACTGGAGGCTGGTCAAACACAGCAGGTCGTAGTACGGCCCCTCCGTGTGCCACAAAGTGTGATCTCAAGATTGTGGCAATGATTCCAGCAGACAGGAAACGTGTCCAGGCGCTACAATACGGGACATCCACCGTGTTCAACACCACAGGAAGACCGATATCTCACCATCAGTGCCCACAGACGGCCACGGGTTCCTGCAGGTAGCCTTGCTCGGGACCTTACCGCAGCCACTGGAACGGTTGTCTCCAGACAGACAGTCTACAGACGACTTAACAGACATGGATTATTCGCCCGGATACCAGCAAGGTGCATTCTATTGACCGATAATCACAGGAGAGCCTGTGAAGCCTGGTGTGAAGAACACAGTACATGTTCATTGGAACAATTGTCCCAGGTTATGTTCACGGACGAGTACAGGTATAGTGTGAACAGTGATTCTCGCCCGGTTTTCATCTGGCGTGAACCTGGAAACAGATACTAACCCCTTAATGTTCTTGGTATGGACCTGTATGGAGGTCGTGCTTTGATGGTGTGTGGTGGGATTACGATTGGTGGACGTTCACCCCTGCATGTCTTTAACAGGGGAACTGTAACAGGTCAGGTGAATCGGGACGTCATTTTGCACCAGTATGTCCGCCTTTTCAGTTGTGCAGTGGGTCCCACCTTCCTCCTGATGGATGATAACGTACAACCCCACCGAGATGCCATAGTAGAGGAGTACCTTGAAACAGATGATATCAAATAGATGGGCCTGCCTATTCTCCAGACCCAAACCCCATCGAACACGTCTGAGATGCTCTCGGTCGACGTATCGCTGCATGTCTTCAAACCCCTGCGACTCTTCAGGAGCTCCGACAGGCACTGGTGCAAGACTGGGAGGCTATACCCCAGCAGCTGCTCCACTACCTGATCCAGAGTATGCCAACCCGTTGTGCGGCCTGTGTACGTGTGCATGGTGATCATATCCCATATTCATGTCGGCGTACATGCGTAGGAAACAGTGGCGTCTTGTAGCACATGTGTTTCGGGACGGTTTTCTGAACTTATCACCAACACCGTGGACTTACAGATCTGTGTCGTGTGTGTTCCCTGTGTGCCCATGTTATTAGCGCCAGGTTTGTGTAGTGCCACGTTGTGTGGCACCACATTCTGCCATTATCCTTAATTTATGAGCACCAGTGTAGGTTATACCATCTCCAATTGCACTGAGCAGAAAATTCATTTACTGCTTATATAGCCGGAGCAGTTAAGGGCTTTACGTCCCTCTCTTACATCTATCCAGAAAAAACACATACCAAAGGTCCTACAAAAAATATTCAACATAGTGAAAATATTAATAATAATAGTCATAACAAGAGGAATTGACGGTAACAATAATAAAATGCAACATGTCATTAAAAACGATTAGTTTAGAACATTTGCAGAACGGATAAAGAAACAGGAGAATGATCGTAGCAATGGCTGTCGGGAAACAACAGAGAGGGGGAAAAGTTGTCTGGGAGGACGATCTGACGTGAGTGAGCTGCAGACTAGTGATTGGGAGTAGTGTTTGTTGCGATGGAAGGTGATCCTTTAGCCGTTTTTTGAAATTGGGAAGTAATTTTATTTTTGTGATATTTTTAAGAAAACTTTTCCGAAGTCGGATTCCTCATATACAAAACGAAAGCAGTAGCGTTATGTAATATTACAGAGAGGATTTTACTTCGTCGAGAACTAGTAATTCTGCTATGCTGATCAGGTAGTAGCGTAAGAGTAGAATACAGATATCAAAGTGTGCTATTATTGAGAAGATGATAGAACAAAAATTGAATCTACGACTGTCGTCAGGTAGCCCGGATGATTATTCGTAGCGTAGTGTGATACTGTCCAAATAGCGCACGTCATAAATGTATTGCACACAAGCAATTATCGCCAGTTCCAGCCTGCGTGAGAATTCATCCGAAAGGTCTTGGAAAATGGCATCGCCTTTCTTAAGTCTAGGGTGCACTAGTGCCTCTACGAGCTTCATTTTAATAGCGAAAAGAAATACTTTTTTTGTATTTCTGTGATGATTGAAGTGACGCTAATATTATTAAAGACATCAATTCGGCGGCCTGTTCTGTGATGGTCCAAAATTATCCCCAAGTTCTTTGCAGAAGAAAAAAAAGTTTATTCCTGAGCCTTTTAAGATTAAGGGTGGAAGTGCTTCTAGGAAATGTGAGGTAATAAGTCTTTTGTGGGCACTTAAGATTACTTTCGCTTTACACGGATTAAATATCAAACCTACACTATATTATCAAAAGTATCAAGTCACCTGGCTGAAAATGGCTTACATGTTCATGGCGCCCTCCATCGGTAATGCTGGAATATGGTGTTGGCCCACACTTAGCCTTGATAACAGCTTCCTCTCGCAGGCATATGTTCAATCAGGTGCTGGAAGGTTTCTTCGGGAATGGCAGCCCATTCTTCACGGAGTGCCGCATAAGGAAAGATATCGATGTCGGTCGGTGGGGCCTGGCACGAAGGCGGCGTTTCAAAGCATCCCAAAGGTGTTCTATAGGATTCAGGTCAGGACTCTGTGCAGGCGAGTCCATTGTAGAGATGTTATTTTCGTGTAAAGATTCCGCCACAGGCCGTGCATTATGAAGAGGTGCTCGTTCGTGCTGAAAGATGCAATCGTCATCCTCAAAATGTTCTTCAACAGTGGGAAACAAGTAGGTGCTTAAAACATCAACGTAGGCCTATCTGTGATAATGCCACGCAAAACAACACGGGGTGCAAACCCCGTCCATGAAAAGCGCGACCACACCATAACACCATCGCCTCCGAATTTTACTGTCGGCACTACACACACTAACAGATGACATTCAGCGGGCATTCGCCATACCCACACCCTGCCATCGGATCACACATTGTGTACCGTGATTCGTCACTCCACCCAACGTTTTTCCACTGTTCAATTGTCCAATGGTTACGCTCCATACACCATGCGAGGCGTCGTTTGGCATTTACCGGCGTGATGTGTGGGTTATGAGCACCCGCTCGAACATGAAATCCTAGTTTTCTCATCTCCCACCTAATTGTCATAGTACTTGTAGCGGATACTGATGCAGTTTGGAATTTTTGTGTGATGATTTGGATAGATGTCTGCCTATTACACATTAAAGCCCTCTTCAACTGTCGGCTGTCTCTGTCAGTCAACAGATCAGATCGGCCTGTATGCTTTTGTGTTGTAAGTGTCCCTTCACGTTTCCACTTCACTATCACATCGAAACCAGTTGACCTAGGGATGTTCAGAAGAGTAGAAATATCGCGCACAGTCGTATGACACCCAATCACCTGACCACGTTCGAAGTCCGTGAGTTTCTTGGAGCTTCCCGTCTTGCTCTCTCACGATGTCTAATGGCTACTGAGGTCGCTGATAAGAAGTAGGTGGCAGTAGGTGGCAGCACAATGTACCTAATATAAGAAACTTATGTTTTTGGGGGTGTCGGATACTTCTGATTACAAAGTGTATGTTCTGCGCCCATTCTTACAAAGTAAGTAACTCATGATGTATGGCTGTGTACTTAGATATAACTTACGTTGGTTAACATGTATGTTATTTGGCAGCGGGAGAGAGTAGTTAATACATCATCAACATGTCGTGAGAAACGTAATGGGCCTAAAAATGATATTTGTAGAATTCCTAATACTACGTTCCTCCATTGTGACTTTTAGGTCCAGTCACTACACACTGTTGATGGGTAATAAGGAATCAGTGGAAACATTGAACAACACTTGAAGAAAACTTTCGACATGTTGTGGGGCGGCGGTAGAATTTATTTTGTTAATATATAATGTAGAATGTAAAACCAGGGCAGTTGAGAGTCTAATGCGCTGATGCAACTGTAACTGTCCAAATTAAATGTTTAAGTGAATGCTCGCCATAATTTGATGATAACGTTCATCAAAGGCCACGCTAAATAATGGTAGAATGTTTGACCCGAGGCGGCACGTGAAAATACGATATACGCAAACTGAAGATATATCATTAAAGTCATCCCAGAATTAACACTTCACTCGAAAATGATCTCATGGTTACGCGTATCCTGAGTAACTTAATACGGCATCTGAGGCTGTTTATAGCAATGATACCGACGCGACGCGACTCCCGGCACAGGTGGTGTGCTATTCAGCGTCTGGAGAGACGTGGGGCCTTGCTTCCTCGCGCAGCGTTCTTATATATAAAGCCGCGGTGCGGACAGCTAAGGGAACGCTTGATAAAATCGGCTCTCCCAACTAGCCGCTGGGCTAGTAATGCACCACTTTAAGTTACCGAATAAATCACAGCTTCTTTTGCTGATGGCCGATGAAGCTCTGATTTTAAACGTGCATTCAGCACACAGGTAAGTAATCATAATAAAAGTTTAACGTGGCTAAGTCAATTATTTTGGACGAGAGAATTAATTTAATTACACTACACGCAGTAGACGAACTCTGAACTTGCCCTTTGGAGATACGCTATCACTATAGTTTTATAGTTATTCAGTTGAAACTTCTCACATATTCCTGATTATAGCGGATCTCCATTCTACTTAAACTTAAACATCGTAGCCTTATTTATTAGCCTACTTAATCTATCTTGCTTCCTTAATTTTTAACACAAAAACCAGAAAATATTGAATTTCAACTAAAATCTTAATTTGTGAGATCCAAATTAGTATTTTTATTAAATAATTATGAAAAAGGAATCTAAATATAAATTTTTAAGTCTGTAGCTCTTTTCTGTTGCGCCATTGATTTTTACAGAAAAACGTCCAAATTTCGAAAATGGTTAAAGTTATCGAACTATTATTCAACACATATTAATTTAGTATTATTCCTGACATGCTAGAACCATTTCAGGTTATTTACTTGATTTTTAAAGTATTGCGCAACATTTATGACGTCAGAGTTAGTTACAGCGGACTGGCTGGCTCACAATGGAAAGACTGATGTGAATTTACTACGGCGTGAGTAGGCTGCTTCCCTACATCACCCTAAACTTAAATTTTTTGTTTTTGAATGTTAATGACCGAAAAAAAAATTAATTACAAAAAGGGAAGCAAGAGTATAGCTTAACTCCCTATGAAAATTAAAATTGAAATGTTAACATAAAGAAATATTAAAAGAAAACTGATTACCTACTTCAATTATTTAAATTACTGGCATGTTCACTGCCTCTTAAGCAACATTATCACTCAAAATTTAAGCAAAATCAATTAAACATGTTGGCATACATATTGCCTTAGTCAAACAAACCCGTAAAAATATGTAAAATTATGAAAATCTTAAATCCATTAAATACATTTTTACATAAACAAATTCAAAGAAAATAACACAGTTATTCATGATACATAAACAGATGATATTATCTTAGCAGTCTTTTCTAAACCTGAAAGAAAATTTTATAAATCATTTTTACACACGTGGTTGTATCCGCTTTGGCAGGCGTTCTACACTTCCATTCACAAGGGTAAAGGAGGGGAAGTTGCTATGGTGTGCGTCCTTCACGTTCATGGGAAAAGGGGAGGGGTCACTGTGAGTTGTGTCCAAGTCACTCCACGCTTTCACGCAGCTACCAGGCTGCCATTATCTGGTTTGTCCTGTAGAAAAAACAAAAAGAGTGCCTCAGACTCTGTTCACTTAATATCTAAGGGTGGGTCACAATGAAATGGGGATATATACATTTTATCCTTCAATATTTTTCTGGAACAAAGTTAACAGAACTTTCTCAATTTTACTCTCGTGTTTACTTAATTGTCATAAAATCGGTAAACAAAGGGCTCAAAACGCCTTTAGTGACGTACTAGAGAAAATTTATGCTCAAGGCATACAATCATGAATCCTATTTCATTTCAATTTATTATTTCTGGGCCAGAACACTGAACCAATGTTCGGTACATTCCTGACAAATCTGTATTTTATTTACTTAGCTGACTCATCTTCAATTACCTTATTCTTAGAGATAGTATGAGTATATTTGATTAGTAGTGGTATTCTCAGCTTCTTTGTACATGTGAGTAACTTGTGCTAATAGTACAGTTCTGAGTGTTCAAAACACACTACGTTTAGTTGGCTACTAAATCCTCTTATTGGTCCTCTTGTGCTATGTCAGTTACACATCTGCAATTATGTACTTATTTCATCGAAGTGTTTTTATGCTGAGCTATAAATAGTGTTTCACGTCTGCCATTATGTTACTCAATTATGTTACTAGTGTATGTACTTATTTAACACTCACTCTATTAACATTTAAAGCATAGGATAGCACACTTATTTCATATCTATAGTGTATTGCAGCTGATCAGTTTGCTCACGTGGCAATCCATTTCCACTCGATCGGACGCTGAAACCACAGGTAGTCCCTCTCGACCTACCACTAAAATGCATTAAGTAATTATGGACGAGCGTAATGCTAAATTCCTTAAACCTATAGGACACCATGAGCTGCTCTGTCTCATCTAACATAAGGGTACCTATGGTCGCATTCACGCCTCCAACTCATAACCTCAATACATGTAGGTGTGTTCTGTCACACACTACACCAAATAACGGCCAGCTCCAACCTTATAAATATTTCAAAGACGTGTCCTTCACGTCTCAACCACAAACACAGTTCAATTCTATTACACTGTCATTCCTTGCTACACAAGGTGAGTTTATTCTTACAACTTGTCTGCATATTTTTCATAACACTAAGCACTCTCTCTTACTATTTATTAGTTAGCTCTAATGTGTACACTAGGTCTCATTGCCACTTCAGATACGGCTTGTACACGAATTAATATATCTTTTTAAATTACCGTTGGTGGACCATTTCCAATAAAACAACACTTTATACTTACAATATTACCAGGGTTCTATACATACTTGTTTCTCAAATATCTTTGTATCTTAATTACATCATACTTCTCTGTTGTTTATGTCACAGTTAGGTTTGTCACAGTAGGTATTTTTTTTCACTAATCGGTGGATAGAATGATTACAGAACTCATGGCTTGATAGCCATGACGGAACATTTTTGTATTGCAAGGAAGGATCCGAAACTTTGGTGGATAGTAAAGATGAAGAATGAGTGAGACCTGAAAAGGAAAGAAGAACTCACACAGCTGGGATTGCACAGCTGCCACACTGTGTAGAGGTTAAGAACAACCTCCTCCCTACTATATTCATTAGTTTCAGAAAATTTCGTATTGGAAAGAAGGGATCGAAATTTTTGTAGACAGGAAAGATGAAGAATGAGTGAGACCTGAAATGGAAAGAAGATCTCACACAGCTGGGACTGCACAGCTGCCACACTGTGTAGAGGTTACAGAACAACCTCCTCCCTACAGAATGCATTCACTACCTATGAACTTCTTTAGGTCGATGACGTTCCTGAGACCTAAATGCTTTTTACTCTTAGGGTACTCTAGCCTATATGCATTAACATGTGGTTTTCCTATGATCCTGAAAGGTCCTTGGTATACGAACATGAATTTCTTTGTTTCTGCATTTATTTTCTTTGATTTTTCCTTGGTTTTGACAAGGACTAACTGACCTATTTCAAAACTGGTGGGTACAGCTTTTGCGTCATGACACTTCTTCCTTTCCAATGCTCTTTTTCTTATATTTGCCCCAGCCTTTAACTTCTTTTCGTCTGTTGATATTTGCGTTAGAATAGGGAATTCTACCATATCTGCAATCACATTGTGCGGTTCTTGGCCAAACATCAATTCGCAAGGCGCAAACATGTTGCATCATGCCTTAAGTTGTTAATTACATTCTCAAAGTACTTCATGTGCTCTGTCCAACTTGAGTGTTTCCGAGCACAATAAGTCCTGCAAAGCCTATTCAATTGTCTCATAATACGTTCACTCATATTTCCTTGGGGGAAATACGCAGATATTTTCCGATGTTTCACGCCGGCCTTTTCTAGACATTCCTGAAATCTATCAGAGGTAAATTGAGGCCCATTGTCTGACAGCAAATTTTTCGGAACGCCAACGTTCACGAAGAAATCTTTTTCCAACTTTTCTACCAACGTTTTTGCATTTGCTCTTTTAATTGGTTATAGCTTAACAGATTTACTGAATCCATCCACAACAACAAAAACATGGGTGCAACCACCTCTCGAAGCAGGAAGAGGGCCAAACAAATCACAAGCCAGTAATTCTAGGGTTTCAGTTGGCTCTACTGAATGCATATCCCCTTATATTCTGGTGTTAGCAGCACGGACTTTCTGGCACACTACACAAGATGCTAGACGCTTGGCCACACGGCGGTACATGTTGTCAAACACAACCTTCTCTTTTAATTTTGCAATGCACTTCTTTGCACCGTAGTGCCCATACCTCAGGTGTACATAGTCGATTAGTAAGTCTACATGTTGTGAGGCAAAGCTCAGATTCCACTCAGAAACACCTACCTTTTTCCTCCTAAACAGAATACCTTTATGCAAACAATAGTATTGCAAAATCTTAGGATAGTTCGCATTTCCTAGATAGCTCTTCACTAATTTCAGTTGGTCATCTGCATACTGCTCACGTCTCAAGTTCTTAATCACTCTCTTTAATGCACTATCTTCCTTTACTTCGTGTAATGCAAACATTCGTACTTCACTTTGGTCGGTTGCTGTAATTCCCGCGTCGTCACAGAGCTCCGCACTTCTAGATAACCCATCAGCTACCAGATTGTCTTTCCCTTGAATATATCTAACCTCAAGGTCAAACTGCTGGAGATACAATGACAATCTTACCAAACGAGCATTCCTCAACTTACAGGTCTTTAAAAAGGTCAACGCCTTATGGTCACTGTAAACAATTATCTTGTGACCTAATAGATACTGCTCAAACTTCTGTACCCAAAATACAATTGCCAATGCTTCCAGTTCTGAGATGCCATAATTTCTCTCTGCTGCCTGTAAAGATCGACTTGCGAAAGCTATAGTCTTGTGCAGTTCCTGTTCGTTCTCTATTTCTACTTGGAATACCTCCACAGCTATACCATAGCCACTAGCATCAACAGACATACAGAATGGTTTTTCAAATTCAGGATGATGTAAAATAGGACTATTAATTAAAGATTGTTTAAGCACCTCGAACGTCAGTTGACATTCTGCTGTCCAAAACCAAGGGGTATTCTTTTTCAGCAGGAGGTGAAGACAGGGCGCATTAAAAACCTGATCACTAACAAAACGCCTATAGAAGCCGAAAAGACCGAACATCGATCTCAACTGTTTCTTGTTTCTGGGAGCTTCAAATTTTTCAATGACTGCTAGCTTGCCTGGGTCAGGCAGAATACCTTTTCCACTTATCATATATCCCAAGAAACCTATTTCCTCTTTAACGCACTCTGTCTTTTCAATTTTTAGTTTCATGCCACCTCTCTCAATAGCCTCTAACACTTCCTCTAATAAAGCTATGTGTTCTTCCCAGGTAGGAGTTGCTATTAACAGATCATCTACGTAGACTGTTATTTTATTACTTAAGGCTGGTCCTAAAACATGGCACATCACACGTATGAAGACACAAACGGAGATATTAAGTCCGAAAGGTACCACACGGTATTGGTAACAAACTCCTTCGTACAAGAAAGCTGTGTACTTCCTTGAACACTCCGCCAGTGGCAAATGCCAATATCCACACGTGATGTCGATAGAAGTTAAGAATTTTACCCCCCGGAACTTTTGCAATAACTCGTCCATGTTCTGCGGTCTATCACTTTCCCTAACCACTATTTCATTCAACCAACGAGCGTCCAAGACCAATCTGACACTCCCGTCTCTTTTTGGTACAACAACAAGAGGATTATTGTACTCACTGACCGCTTTTTCAATTACACCCCACTCTAGCATTCTCTGTATCTCCTTTGGAACCGCCTCCTTCCTAGCTACATGTATTTGGTATGGCTTTCTGAAACACACTTGGCCAGGATTCACCTTTAATTGACATTCATAACCATTGACCACGCCAGGTCGATTTGAAAATACCTTATGACGCCTTTTTAAAACCTGTCTCAGTTCTTCCGATTAGCTGAAATTTTATCGATTTCCTGCAATTTAGCTTCTATTTTGTCCAAAATAATTGCTTCTTCTTCTTCTGTGTTTAGCATGCTTTTACTAAAATTAACACCTTCGTCCCAATATCACCTATTCTTCAGAACTCGTATAGGCAGCTCCCAAGTTTCATCATTAGTTACTACATGTTTATCACTGAAAGGTACCGTAATTACTCCGGTTATCGGCAAGACCACTTTCAACTGGCTTCTTTCGAAGTCAACAACACTCTGATATTTGGACAAGAAATCTGTGCCAATTAAAACCTCAATACTGAGATTGTTTACAATTAAACATGGATGATCAATTAAATTACCATTAATGTTAAAGGGCAGCAAAGCTTCTTGCTTTACCGTTTTTGACACCTTGCCAGTAGCACCAATTATTCTTAGTCCTGATACCCTTATTGCTGTAAGCTTGTCTTTACCAGGTAATGCATCAATGAAGGACTGAGATATCACACTCACCTCACTTCCACTGTCTAAGAGACAACGTACATTGATACCCAACATATTCACTATTATTATATGGTGGCTTATTCTAGGTTGTATAGGTGGTTCCTCAAACTCATCCAATAGTTCCTTTTGGATTTGTCTCCAACTAAAGTGATCGACATCTGCCTTCATTAAATTTAGATCAACGTGTGTAGGGGTTTCCTGAATTACATTTTCAGCTGCCTTTTCCAGTCGATATATTAATTTCAAATCGAAACACCGCACGACATCATTACATTTAGTTTGCTGAACATGACCCAAAATACTGTAATACGAGCAATTCTGCGCCTCCAGACTGGGCATAACACTAGTTACAGCTAAACCACTTTCACTATTATCGTCGGGTTCCTTCTCAAGTGACAACTGGTCACAGCTAGTGGGTTCATCGACCCCCAACAGGCTACCCTCTACATTCTCACTTACCTCCTGTCGTAAATCAATTAGTACAGTATCAACATGCTGCACAGGCACTTTAGATAAGAGCACATCATCCTCATCGTAAATATAAGCATGAATTTCTTCTGCTTCTTCACCTGACAATTCAGTATTTTGCAGCTCTTCTCTACCATTACACTGCTGCACCTTCTCTTTCTCTTCCCACTTAGAAAGCGTCTCTAACATGGTATCTATTAAATACTGTGAGTGATATAATATTCCTGCTGTACCCTTAGATGTTACCGACCCTTCATCCACATGCTCAGTTTGAGTATTCTGATCCGTCTTACCTATTACCGTAACTACTGGCTTAGGAAAAGTAACCGCCTGGTGAGATCCAGTGTCCTCATAGACGGGAACTAGTTTTCCTGCCTCGGCCTACTACTGTTTCCTTAATTTGCATTATAGTTAACTGGCACAGCATTGCTTTCCGCACTGTTGTTTACCTGCACAATTTTGTTCGGAACAAAATTACTATCATTTGGATGCCATTGTTGTTTCTGATAATTATTTCTCCAATTCCTAGCTCTCTTAGGATGGCGAACACCTACTGTTCTGATGTTTACATGGCCATTCTGCTCGTTCTTAAAATTACTACTAGTATTATTAGCATTTCTGTTATTACGTGCTTGCTCCTCATTGGCAGCCACACGCTCTACACGTTCCAAATATTCAATGAAACGATCAAGATTGTCTCTAGGGGCAGATATAATTCTAGTTTGGCAATACCATGGCAGTTTGGCTTCAAGACCTAGTATTATCATTTCAGGTTTCAGCTTTTCCGCCAAATCTGACAAACGTGAGATCCATGACCTAGCAAATTCTTTAATAGATTCCTTACCTGCATTGAAGCGTTTTCCACTCCAAAATTCTCTCAACACTTCATTTTGCTTATTGCTAGACCAATACTCATTAATGAAAGCTGTTTTAAATTCCGCTAATGTTTTACACTTCAACATAACATCAGCTGATCAACGCATGGCGTCACCTGCTAAATGGCTTCTAATAAATGAGATTTTCTCCCGTTCAGACCAAGTTGGTGGAATCACATCTTCAAAATCGTTCCAGAAATCTAGCGGGTGGATATTTTTATGTGGATCGAACCGCAAGAACTGCCGACACCCGATAAAAGCGGCGTTTGCAGCTACAATTTGTTGCATACTACCATTACCAGAAGTTACTGAAGCTACTTTCTTCTCAATTTTAGCAATGTTAGTACTAATATTTTCTACTCTCGTTTCAATATTATCTACTCTTTGCACAATATGAATAGTATCAGTTTTCATTGTGTCTACTTCTGCTTGACATATATTTACTTTTATATTAACATCTTTAAACCTATCTGAGCACAGTTCAGATTCCGCCTCGATCTTTTCTGTTAACTTGTGCTTTAGCTTCGCATCTTCGATTTGGAAGTCTTTGCGAACCTCAGCAACTTCGGATTTTACTGTTTTTTACATTTCAGAAAATTGTTGAGCAGCCTTTTTCTTAATATCCTCATGGTTGTAATCAATTTTATAATTTAAACTGTCCAGGTCCTCTTTCAACTTATTGCAACCAGCCTTGAAGGTATTGTCCATTACCTCCAATCGTTTATTAAAATTGGTTTGGCTGGCCACAATCCTGTTATTTACCTCAATGATATCAGATTTTAACTCAGCATTGCTGGTACCTACTGCTTGTAATATAACATTTAAATCAATAGCCCCAGTATCTTTGGGTTGCTCACTAGCTGGCTTTTTATCACACTCAGGTGACGAAAAACTAGCTCCAACACCAGAATCATCAAAACTAAATGAAACTTCTGATTGATTAGTCATATCTAACTTCTCCTTCTTAAACTCTACCATCTCTGATGACTGTTTCGTTTTTAACTCATCAGATAAACTATCATCCAATAAATTAACAATTCCTGCTTTCTGCTTTACTACAGGGGTCTCTATTATTGAATCATTGCCCCTTTTCACACTACTGCCAGGAAACAATATTTCCTATTTCACCTCAACATTACTATTTTCATGCATATTTACACTTGAACCGTTGTCTGGATTTACAGTTCCCTCAACAGACATAGGTTCTGATTTAAGTTTAAACTCAGTTTCTTCTGGCAGTTCCATTTCCGACAGTCTTTTAGTGCAGATCAGTAAAATTTTTAACAGCTTTTCCCTTAACTTAGTTCCTTCTGCACGACGTATGTAGTTTCCTGCGCGGCATACCAGAATTACTGATGCGATGCAGCGCGTTGAACTCCAGACGGCACTCCGACAGCTGTTGGGTGTTTGCGTGGCCCGCAACAGCAGGCGTGGCTCCGGTTGCTCCGGCGGATGACTGCGGTGCGGCGAAACTGGCTTCTCACGATGCCGACAGCGCCGCTAGACTCAATGCCAGCTCCGTCAATCCAGATGCGTTGTTAATCCAATTGCGTCATCCACATGCACACGTAACACTTTCACTGTTCTATTACTCAGTTGCGTGTCACACTTGACTCGTGAATCCGAATATTTAAAAATCACTTTCACTTTACTCAGTTTGTTTCTTTCCCGGCCGATGCACCAATTGTGGGGTGGCGGTGGAATTTATTTTGTTAATATATAATGTAGAATGTAAAACTAGTTCCTATTATTTATGCTGTCTTTTGACGTTCTCAACACTGGCTCTCTAACTACAATATTGGCAACCAGAAAGTGATTAGGAAAACGTGAAGCCTGTAATTAGTATTCATAGTGCCCATTTCATCTGAGAAATACACTTATAGCTACAGCTTATAGCTCTGAGGAATTAGGAGATTGTCTGGGATTCATAATCAAAAGACGATTTTCTAAAAATTGTTCAGTACATTCTGAAATTCACAGATAAAAAAAAAGAATCCACATAATCCAACTACTAGAACAGTTCAGTGTCTAATGCGCTGATGCAACTATAACTTTCCAAATTAAATATTTAAGTGAATGCTCGCCATAATTTGATGATAACGTTCATCAAAGGCCACGCTAAATAATGGTAGAATGTTTGCCCCGCGGCGGCACGTGAAAATACGATATACGCAAACTGAAGATATATCATTAAAGTCATCCCAGAATTAACACTTCACTCGAAAATGATCTCATGGTTCCGCGTATCCCGAGTAACTTAATACGGCATCCGAGGCTGTTTATAGCAATGATACCGACGCGACGCGACTCCCGGCACAGGTGGTGTGCTATTCAGCGTGTGGAGAGAACTGGGACCTTGCTTCCTGGTGCAGTGTTCTTATATATAAAGCCGCGGTGCGGACAGCTAAGGGAACGCTTGATCAAATCGGCTCTCCCAACTAGCCGCTGGGCTAGTAATGCACCACTTAAGTTACCGAATAAATCATAGCTTCTTTTGCTGATGGCCGATGAAGCTCTGATTTTAAACGTGCATTCAGCACACAGGTAAGTAATCATAATTAAAGTTTGACGTGGCTAAGTCAATTATTTTGGACGACAGAATTACTTTAATTACACTACACACAGTAGACGAGCTCTGAACCTGCCCTTTGGAGATACACTATCACTATAGTTTTATAGTTATTCAGTTGAAACTTCTCACATCTTTATGATTATAGCGGATCTCCATTCTAATTAAATTTAAACATCCTAGCCTTATTTATTAGCCTACTTAATCTATCTAGCTTCCTTAATTTTTAACACAAAAACCAGAAAATATTGAATTTCAACTAAACTCTTAATTTGTGAGATCCAAATTAGTGTTTATCTTAAATAATTATGAAAAAGGAATCTAAATATAAATTTTTAAGTCTCTAGCTCTTTTCTGTTGCGCCATTGATTTTTACAGAAAAACGTCCAAATTTCGAAAATGGTTAAAGTTATCGAACTGATATTCAACACATATTAATTTAGTATTACTCCTGACATGCTAGAACCGTTTCAGGTTATTTACTTGATTTTTAAATTATTGCGCAACATTTATGACGTCAGAGCTAGTTACAGCAGACTGGCTGGCACACAATGGAAAGACTGATGTGAATTTACTACGGCGTGAGTAGGCTGCTTCCCTACAATGTGAATTTAGAAAGTCGAGAGTGTCGAAAGCTTTCCTGAAATCCAAAAAGCAAAATTGTCACCTATTATTTATCCATAGCTTATTTCACTCCGTCAGTCACTTTAATAAGAGTGGTCGTCATGTTGTTTTTCCTGATACCACAGTGGTGTTCATCTAAAACGTTATTTGGTGTTAAATGATTAGTAATCTTCTCGTGGTATGTTCATTCTTAAAGACTTGGGTAATGCTGGTAGAAAGGAAATGGAGCTTTACTCGGAGGATTATTTGGCAGGTTTCTTCGTGGATATTGATTTTATGAGTCCCTGCTCCCAGACTGAGAGAAAGATATTGGAGGGCAGGTGATAGTTAAAAATGTTAGTTTTATTAGGCAGTAGTGAATCTACGGGGAAACTGGTTATTCGTACTGTTATATTATCATGTCTTCCAGCTGCAGAACGAATTCGCGCAGGGGACGTCCTGATCATTTTAGGGCTTACTGGCTGCAGAAAATAGGTTTTCCTTGTACCAATCACTGATTCATTAGGGGAGACAATTGTTTGCGCCCTTGATCAAGCAGAGACGTTGACATGGCGAAATAGGCAATTAGATCTTCAATAGAAACTAGAGGTTCCGCTATTGTATTAGGTCTGCCAATTCCAAGACCTCGTTGATTTTTCCGCGTCTGTGAAAGTCCTCAGTGAGTTAGTGGGCGCACCTGAGTTATGCATCTCTAACTATCTCAGTTGCATAGTTGCTTCTCGGAGAGATGATTATGAGAGGTGGCGTGACGTTTATATTTTCTGCGTGATGTTTCTCTGACACGCGTAAGGTGTCTGAGTAGTTTTCTAAGCGAGGGAGCTGGTTGTCTCCTTACTCCAACAGTTTTATGGCGTGTTATTGTATAAATTATTGAGTCTCTCAGCGAAATTACACTGTTGTTGTCGTCTTCAGTCCTGAGACTGGTTTGATGCAGCTCTCCATGCTACTCTATCCTTCTGAATCTGTTTAGTGTATTCATCTCTTGGTCTCCCTCTACGATTTTTACCCTCCACACTGCCCTCTAATGCTAAATTTGTGATCCCTTGATGCCTCAGAACATGTCCTACCATCTGGTCCCTTCTTCTAGCCAAGTTGTGCCACTCACTCCTCTTCTCCCCAGTTCTATTCAATACCTCCTCATTAGTTATGTGATCTACCCATCTAACCTTCAGCATTCTTCTGTAGCACCACATTTCGAAAGCTTCTATTCACTTCTTGTTCAAACTATTCATCGTCCATGTTTCACTTCCATACATGGCTACACTCCTTCAAATACTTTCAGAAACGACTTCCTGACACTTAAACCTATACTCGATGTTAACAAATTTCTCTTCTTCAGAAAGGCTTTCCTTGCCATTGCCAGTCTACATTTTATATCCTCTCTACTTCGACCATCATCAGTTATTTTGCTCCCCAAATAGCAAAACTCCTTTACTACTTTAAGTGTCTCATTTCATAATCTAATTCCCTCAGCATCACCCGACTTAATTCGACTGCATTCCATTATCCTCGTTTTGCTTTTGTTGATGTTCATATTACACCCTGCTTTCAAGACACTGTCCATTCCGTTCAACTGCTCTTCCAAGTCCTTTGCTGTCGCTGACAGAATTACAATGTCATCGGCGAACCTCAAAGTTTTTACTTCTTCTCCATGAATTTTAATACCTACTCCGAATTTTTCTTTTGTTTCCTTTACTGCTCGCTCAATATACAGATTGAATAACATCGGGGAGAGGCTACAACCCTGTCTCACTCCTTTCCCAACCACTGCTTCCCTTTCATGCCCCTCGACTCTTATAACTGCCATCTGGTTTCTGTACAAGTTGTAAATAGCCTGTCGCTCCCTGTATTTTACCCCTGCCACCTTCAGAATTTGAAAGAGAGTATTCCAGTCAGCATTGTCAAAAGCTATCTCTAAGTCTACAAATGCTAGAAATGTAGGTTTGCCTTTCCTTAATCTTTCTTCTAAGGTAAGTCGTAAGGTCAGTATTATTTCACGTGTTCCAATATTTACACTAATGAAAAAAATTGCAACACCAAAAAATAATTTCAGCAACACACTTGGATGGGAACGTATTTAAGCGATTAACATTGCATGATCGGAGCTTAATGCAAGCGCGAGATAAGCCACTGCAAGTACGAAATTATGTTATATTAATAACCGGTATAACCGCTAGAATGTTGAACGCAAGCATGCAAACTTGCATGCATTGTGTTATACAGATGCCGGATGTCAGTTTGTGGGATAGAGTTCCGTGCCTGTTGCATCAGTTTTCTGACTGGTTTGATGTGGCCCGCCACGAATTCCTCTTCTGTGCCAAGCTTGTTAAAGCCTGGGAATAGAATTTTAACAAATGTGTTGGGTTGCAACGGAGATATGTGAACGAGCGTTATTCTCTTGGAAAACACCCCACGCAACGCTTTTCATGAATGGCAGCACAACAGGTCGAATCAGCAGAGTGACCTCCAAATTTGCTAAAGTATCAAACGTGTGAGTGTCTCCTGCGTGGCGAGCATGCCCAAGTGGAACCAGTGTAAAGTTTGAGCTGGAATGTATGCTCGTAAATTTCGACGTGGAAGGACTTTTGTTTAGAAAATATTTGTTCCATTCTCCATTTTAAGTTACGGATTCATGTAAAAAGACTTAAGAGTGCAAACTCAAAGCTAGAGAGCTGTCCTACTTTAGGTGGATTGTATATTACTTTCTGTTGAGAACCTTAAATTCAATGAACGTGTCTTTAGACATTACTATTTTTGGAAACCAGTTTGCTCGTATACTTGCTGCCAAACAGTCTCCCTGTCAGTTGCAGCTCTCTTGTATCTGATAAATGTAACTATCACGACTTTTATAACTCCGTGGTGTATGTGTGTTGGGGGGGGGGGGGGGGGGGTGCTCAGCTTCACACAAGTCTCAGACACGAGTATGAAACGAAAGAAGAAGCCCTGAAATATACACCGGAACGGTTTCATGTGGGCTGGTAACAACTGCACAGTTGTTGCTGGAATATCGGATACAATGGAATTTACGACGGTCGATGTAAGGGTTGTAAGTCAGTTCGGTTGCCATTGTGCTGGAGGGATACCTGACACCATATTGGTCTCCTCTCTAGCTGTAAAACTGATCACACCTCTTCCTGGTGTTTACTACGCCCCTCCTGTGCGGCATCTAGAATTTAGCTAGTGGTCGTGACAATCGCAGTGGATAAGTAATGGTGTCCACCTGTAATTGTCTCAGCGTATGAATATCAGTCTGCCCTAGTAAGGCTTATTTGTATTGAGAAACTGTCAGAAATACTTCTGAGCCACTCTGCTTCTATAATCTACTTTCTACTATAAGTGACTGTATGTTTGCCATTGCAGACATAAGGAGCATGGCACGACTGAAATGTGTGGGAATGGCCACATTCAAAGTGCAGGGAATGGCCAATGCAGAGTCTGCTGATGTATCCAAAGCAAGGGCTACTGTAGCACTCTTTACCATTAAAGATGTATGGTGACACACAGCGTCGCACATCAGGATCAGCAGCCTTAGTGGTTAAAGCTTGAGAACAGAACTTTAACAGGCATGTTTGATGCTCAGAACATACCTTTGATTATTTTGCATCGCTTTTTTGTTGATCCGTTTGACGTACAATGGAAGTTGCCGGCAGCACACGGATTTAATCTGACCATTCGACATCCCCATATCATTGTTCCATATAATTCCTTCACAAACAACTATATACATAAGAATAGAGGAATATTATTTATTCGCTGACAAGTTGACATAGGCTTGCTTCAGTTCTGTTTAACTCCTAGTTACACTAGTATTAAAATTGTTAACGATTTCATCTGTGCTCAGCTTACAGGAGTGCTGCTGGATGACTTCTTCGACAACCGCCGATATTTCGAGATATTTTTAAGGCACCAATGCAACGAGATTGCGCTGCGCAAGGAAAAATTAAGCCTCAGTATCGAAAGAGAAAGCGCTCCCACCGTATAATCTGTATGCACTATCACCTTGCGTCCCCATTAAATACCTTTATATCTCTTAAATCCTCAAACAATAGATAACGCTTCTTTTTCTGATACAGTATAATTATGCTCATATCTCGTCAAAGTTCTACTCGCGAACGATATAGAACGACTTTCTTTACTTCCTCCCGCCACTATTTCCTAAAAAATATGAACTTCAATGCCATAATCGCATGCGTCTGTTCCCATATGGAACGGTAATCATAAATCAGGACGGTGTAAAATTTGGCTCTTTACAAATTCCTGTTTAATTTGTCGAAAGCTAACTGACACTTTTCCGTCCATACAAATGCAGTATTTTTCTTCTATAACTTACATAAATTTCTATCATTGAAAGCTTGCCCCTTTACATATTTGCGAAAGAAATTACATAAGCCAAAAAATTACTTACTCTGTTTTTTCGTCTTTGGTGGTTGGCAATCTCTAATCGTTTCTAATTTCCGCAGATCTTTCGTTATTCCCATACTCATTACAATATGACCTAAAATTTTAATTAATTTTTTAGAAACTCACATTTTTTTAATTTTTTAGTGGCATTCCACCTTGTCTCAAAGCTTGAAAACTTTCTTTCAGCAACTCACAATGCTCTTCCCATGATGATGACGCTACCAATAAGTCATGAACTTAAATTGTTATTCTACTCGCTAACTTTTTTCTTAACAATCCATCCAATTCTCGGATAAACACGGATACAGATGTCTTTAATCCAAAGGGAATGACTTTCCAGCAAAAGGTAAGCTGTCAGTTTCCTTGATTTTGTTCAAAAAACTGTGTGTGAAATCTTACGGGACTTAACTGCTAAGGTCATCAGTCCCCAAGCTTACACACTACTTAACCTAAATTATCCTAAGGGCAAACACACACACCCATGCCCGACGGAGGACTCGAACCTGTGCCGGGACCAGCCCGGCAGTCCATGACTGCAGCGCCCCAGACCGCTCGGCTAATCCCGCACGGCCCTTGATTTTGGTTCTAATGGAATTTGCCAATACCCAGCTGTCAAATCAAGATTTTCATGTATTTCACACCATAAAACTTCTGAAGCACGTCATCCAAACATTCAGATCTGTTAGTCTCACGCTTCACTATCTTATTTAAATTCTCACTCCCCCGTCTTTCTTATTGGCCAGAACACGTGTATTGTTGTAGTGACTCCTAGATCTTTCAGTTATTCCCCATTCCCCCATACGATATATTTCTCTCTGTTCTGCTTCCTTCCAAGGTAACGACATTTGATAGGCTGGTCCGAAAAATGGCTCGCATTCTACAGTTTCGATTTCATATGCAAAGTGACGTACTAAACCAGACTTCTCTGAAAATACTTCATTGTTACCAGCTGAAATATCATACAATTCCCTTGTATGTTCTACTGATATTCCCAAAACCTTTTCTACTATGTCTTTCATTTCGTCGCCAGATTAGTACAATTTATTCAAGTTTAACATGTTAACACTCAGGTCCTTCACTTAGACCTGCACACATTTGTAACTTAAGTATTCGTAAATTAACTTCACTCCTTTCACCAATTCCCACTACTTCATCAAAATACACATTTATCTTCTCATCTCCGACTGAACAAATCATTTCCTTCCTATCACAGTTACTTTATGCTTAGTTATCCAATCAACGCCTACAATTACTTCAGTACTTAGCTGAGAAACCACTAAGAAACTATGTTCGAACAACACGTTTTTAATAACTATTTGTAAAACACTTGAGATTTTATTGGTTTACTACAACTATCAGTAGCACCTATGATCTTCACGCCCTCAACTAGCATCTCGACTATTTCACGTTCGTTCCTAATATGCTCGTAGAATGACTGGGAACACACTAATCTGACTACCACTATCGATTAGTATCTGAGTTTCCATCCCATGTACATTTACCGGGATCATTATCTGTTCACATCGCCTCCACTCGTCATCTCTATCTTCCCATAATTAATCCTGCTCCATTTACAAATCATCCCACTGAATACCACCCAGCTCATCCATTTTATCCGGTGGTTTTTTCTGACTTTTACTACTACCTTCTTCTGTGTGAAACAAAACATGTTTTATTTACGCAGTATCTGTTGCATCGTCAAGCTGGCTTATTTCATCTGAACACATATTCCTGCCGTAACTTGGTACACATTGAGATCTTCCGTTTCCCTCACTAATCTCACCCAGTTATAAGATCCAACATACTCTTGCCCCATAACGCAGTTTCCGGCTGTCTTTTCTAGTCGAGTTCGGGAATGGCATCAACAAACACATTATTATAACGCGCCTCACGTGCCCCACATTCTTTATTACATTCACGTATCTCGTCAAAATTATCTACTGTACGTACTATCTATTCGAAATTACATGCCGCTTTCGTCACACAAACAAAATACTCATCATTATTACTCATGACTTCCTCATTACTTTCCGTAAGATATTCGCTACTTTCTTTCTTCCGTTCCTCCAAACCATCGTACATATTACTTAATTGCGTCAGCCATTCCTCAATTATTTCAACTTCATTCACGGAGACAACATGCTTATCCGCTATCGGAAGATGCGCTTAACTCGGTGCAGCGGTACTGTCTGTACTCGCACGGGTAGCCAATCCAACAACATTCGTGATTTCCCTTGCTAAGACATCTGATACGACGAGCGTCAGAATCGCGACAATTCTGCATCGTTTTTCATTTGCGCTGTTTCCAGCCTACAATTGACCTTGTTTAAGTTCGTTACTCGTTTTGCTTCCCTTTGCGTCATCATTGCTGCTGCGGCAATACTGCCTCTGAAGCCGGCGCGGTCTCTCAAAGCGATCCTCAGCAGTTGGACCCTACAATGTTGCCGACCACCGATTTCCACTCATCATTGCCATGATGGTTCCAATTATAATCTCCCTTACCACGTACAAAACTTCTTCCGCCGCGTCTTCATCTATCGATATGTGTCGATCTCAAATTGTATTCACAATTTAACTTTCCGTTTTGACTTTGATTATTTTGACCTCGTCTGTCGTAATAGTTATTATTTCCGTTCTGATTGTAGCTGCTGTTGTGGTGACTGTACTTGCGATTTTCGTCGTCACGGTATAACACATCTAGATCTCCTACTTTCTCACAAACGCTGTTTTGCTATTGTCGCCAATTATGTAGCTGCGGACACTACGTGGCAGTTTGTAGCGCTGTAGGTCCAACATTTTTTTCCCGTTATGTTTCCTTTTACACGCTCAATTTTTTACATATATCCTTGCAATAACTTTTCATATTTGAGTCTCTTCTGGCACGGTAGGGAAGAACATACGTAAACTACGTAATTACTTACTGGTTGACCAGTATTCGTCTTCAAATCATTTCAAGAATCAGTCAATCGTTTCGCAACCGCTCAGGGCGCGAACTGCCCAACTTTCTGCGTCAACTCTCAATCGTGTCCGGTCAATCAAGACCCGAATTTCTTCTGGCAGTTCTTTCGAAATTAACGACTTACATTTGCCCATGAACACGACAGGATTACTACCACTTTTCGGATAAAATTTATCTACCTTCTGCGTATTTGGCTCTAGCATGTCCCTCCTACAACGTACATGGCCATTAGATTTCTTGCGTTCGCCAGATTTTTAATACGCATATTTATCTCACCCATATCTTTATTTCAGAAAATGTATCATTAACATCTGTTTCCAACGCCTGAACTTTGACCTTAACATTTACAATTTGGCCATTCAAAGAATCCACCGTATTTTTAAAGTCAGAACGGACTGTTGCTATTTCGCCACTTACCTTCTTGTTGACATTTTCATTGATCTCGTCCGTTCTCACACCGATATCATGTTTCAGTTGATTTTCGATATGTCTGCAATTTTCATCTACTAAGTCGCCCAATTGTTGTTGCATGATGTCTTTGATTATTTTCATCTCAACCGTAAAAATTCTTATCATATGTTTCCTGTCATTACTGAATTTGGTATGTAAGTCATTTACTTCTTTTCGCAAGGTTCAAATGGCTCTGAGCACTATGGGACTCAACATCTTAGGTCATAAGTCCCCTAGAACTTAGAACTTCTTAAACCTAACCAACCTAAGGACATCGCACACACCCATGCCCGAGGCAGGATTCAAACCTGCGACCGTAGCTGTCCCGCGGTTCCGGACTGCAGCGCCAGAACCGCTAGACCACCGCGGCCGGCCTTTCGCAAGGTTTTGTTTGAAATTTGTATTTCACCTCTCACAGCAGTTATTTCCTCTTTTACAGACCTTATCTCACTACTTACGGCCTTCGTCATGGAGCTAATCTCAGTGCTTACTGAAATCATAATTTCGTTTTCACAGAGCTAACCTCACCGATTATTTGCTCACTCATTTTTCAATCATTTGCATTAAAGCATTCGTACTAATACTGGGAAATTACTACTCTGTTCCATTGTCTGTTTCGATTTCGTATCTGTTACGTTTACATCACTTCAATATGTTGTTTCATTCATTTCCAAATTATCCGTTACTCTCATCAAATATTTCTTGCTTCACCTTTGCATTATTTACACTTTCCGTTCCTCGAGTATTGTTTAATTTGTCGTCAACATCTGAAACATTGTCAAACATATCTATGCCCTTATCATTACTTTGTAACCCCAATTCCGCCTGCATTGTTGTAATTAAAATCTTCTCCCTATTATTCTTTGAAATTAACCACTGTTACTTTTGCAATGCTCGGGTCAGTCGTAATTATAATACACGGTCCTGTCACCGGGAGCCACGTATAACCCTCCTACCTCTCCGGCTAGTTACGCTTTTCCGTTATGACCGTGTATCTAAAGTCCCTAACTTGTGTGGAAAAGGCATCTACTCCGAAGAATAATGCACAACCGAGAGAAGTAGATGAACTTATAACCGAATCGCCACTGCTCAGTATTTTAGCAATGATGATTAGAACCAAATTTCGGTTGACTTTGTAAATTTTTATTACGTTTACTACTTTTAATTAACAGTAGTTAGAGGAAAATTGGGAAAAAAGAAGGTTTTCAAAGTTTTCATCAATGAAAAGAACCAACGGTCGCCAGTTCCTCGCCGAAAAGAGAATGATTAAAATGGTACTCAACTTTATACTTGTAAGCAATCTTACGTAAGAATAGTTATTGGAGCCATGACGTAGGAACAGTACCTAACACACACTTTCATGTGCTTCACACCACAAATGTCACAGCCGTCAAATAACAATCCAATAGCAAACACATGCAATATATTATTTTAATTTTCTAAGATCACTTAAAGTAAGATTGTTTACTGGCTGTGGACAGAAACGTTTTGCTACGCTACTCACCGTAATACTGGCGGTCGTAACTGTAGCGAGCAAAACGATTGTTTGAATTTATTCATTGGTAAGGACTGTCATTTACCTAGCAATTCATCTGATATTTCTTTGTGATAGAAGTAATAAATTACGCCACAACCTATAAATTAGAACTGTGCTTTGACAATTAAATTCAGTTTCCAACGTACGTAAAGTTTTAATACCAATTTTTTGTTATTTAAGTTACTTCGTTTTTAGCAAATGAATTAGTACTGGCTTTTGCATCATTCTATTACTGACGTTATTCATACTACAGCCGTAGATTTCATTATTACGTAATTGTCATAAAGTTGGAAAAAGTATTAGTTGATAATCTAATAAATTATTTTTCATTTCATTTTCTGATTATCCCGGTTCACACAAAGGGCCAGGATGGATAGTACTTGGATAACGACTTAGGAAAATTATTTACGTGACAATATGCACAAAAAATGTTATTTAAGCAATAAAATTCCAACTACGCTAGTTTTCCTGTTACACTTTCAGTTACAAAAGGTTATTTGCGTTATTGCTCTCTGATGTGCAATTGACGATTAGGGGAGAAAGAGTAGAGCCGCACGGTTTTTTGCACCATGTCACTGATTAGGCAGCCCTTCCCGCCGCAAGTTCGAGTCCTCCGTCGGGCATGGGTGTGTATGTATTTCTTAGCATAAGTTAGTCTAAGTAGTGGGTAAGTCTAGGAACCGATGACCTCACCAGTTTGGTCCTTTAGGAATTCACACATTTGAACACATTTTCTTAAGAGAAGCTCTTATTGGTCTCCCTTTGTTGTTTCTTCTTGGTTCTTGTAAGTTTTGTTATTCGTCCTTCTCTATAACGTACAACTTTTTTTCAGAATTTCGAATATCTGGAACCATTTTACGTTGTCGATCGCTTTTTCTACGTTGACTTATTCTATGATCTTTCTCTTAAGATTTCCATTTTTCAACGCAAGATCAGAAACTACTTTCCTTCAGCCAAATTGACGGTAGTCTAACAGATCGTCAGTTTTATTTTATACTCTTCCGTATACTATTCTTCTCAGCTATTTGGATGCATGGGCTGTGATGATAGACGCACTTATCTGCCTCTGCTGTCTTCGGAATTGTATGGATGATATTTCTCCGAAAATTTGATTATATGTCTATATGCTCATAGCCTTCAGACAACAAGTTGAATAATCTTTTCTTTGCCATTTCCTTCACTGAATTCAGAAATTCCGAAGGTATGTCACCTACTTCATCTGCCTTACTTGATGGCAAGTCTACCGATGTTTTGTCAGATTCTTACGTAACATTTGATGCCTTATTTATTCCAACTCGACTTCCATTTAGCCCACTGTCACGACAGTAGATAATTCCTTTGTCTTGTATAGGTCTTGAAAATTTTCTTTCCACTTACCCGCTCTCTCCTCTATGCTTAGAAACTGAAATCCTCCTGCATCTTAAGATTTCACACCTTTGCCTTTAACTTTGTCATATCTTGACTAGACCTTTCTATATGCCGCATCAGTCCTTCAGACGATCATTTTTGTTTTGATCTCTCCACATATCTGCCGCAGGCGTTTTTCCTTGACTTGACTACATTTACTACCTACTTCATTCATAAACGCTCTAAACGATCTCGTATTACTCTTCGTTACTCCCTTCCTTTACGGAAGATTTGGCACAGTAGTGCACTCCCTACCGCCGGAGGGTGGCACGGATCCTACAGCTTCACCGTCACACTTTCGAAGTGCTATGCTTGGCTGCTCTTCAGCCGCTGCTTTCAGTAAGTGCTATGCTTGGCTGCTCTTCAGCCGCTGCTTTCAGTTTCCTCTTACTTTCCCACCGAGACCGTAGGACCGGATCTGAACCGGTGACCCTGTGTAATAGCACACTGCCATAAAAAATTTAAAAATAAACCGTAAATGAGGTATATTACCGTCTTTTCTTGAACATTGTTGCACATTCTCGTTTCTTCAGTTGTTTACAGGACAGTACATTTCATTAAAATTAGGATTCATTAAACTGAAGTCACTATTCTGTGTTCGATTATGGATGCGCGATACTCCCCATAATTCAGTTGTATTTACTTTTGAATTGTTAATGGTGCTGCAAGCCTCTACTAGTGCGCCAGGGAAACATGTGTCGCCCGGAACGGCTAAGTAATTGCCTCTGAGACGAGCGGCAGGCTTATCTGGTGTACAGGAGTCTGCTCAGTGATTTAGACGCTCCAGATCGCTGGCTACGCGCCGATTTACTGGCCGGACGCCCGCACCTCCGAAACCACAGAGCCTTAGGAGCGTGAATCTCTCCGAGTCGCGTGCCAGGAGAGACGATTCATTACAAGAGGCCACATTTCTCAAAGTACGACCGGCAGTGTAGGACATATGGCTATATTTCTGGCCTAACTTAATTACGCTCTGCGTCACATGTTGAATTTGAAACTTTGCCCATTGCGAGGTCTCTAAATAAAGATTAAATGAACACAAGTTGCTATCACAGCAATACGAGTAAACAGCACGTCTACTGACTTTGGCGCAGATGTAGTTATACATTAACTTACACACGGACTCAAACATTTCCACGACTGAGAACAAGATAGAATCTATTTCTCTTTTCATATTTTAACTTGTTTTTGTTTAAACAATAATAACACTGTGTTAATGGAGACCTTAGCTCGAAATTATCTTCTACATTTTGCATCATGCTCGGAGAATTCACCAAACGTTGTCTTCGTTGCTGCAGTTTAGCAGCCTTATTCGTTTTCAGGTAATTTAAGGAACTGACGAGTAGAATTTGTGGCCCCGAAGACACATTATCAGACCCACACAGTCCAGTGAGAACAGATACATTGCGAAATCTGTCGTACAGTCGTATTAGTGGCTCGTGCATCCAAGTTGTTGATATGAATAATATAGAGATCTTGTAACGCCGGAAATGCATATCCTCCTAATTCCATCTATTGTACGATGATTTCTTTTTCCTTGTTTTGTTACCTCAAGATATGACATTTCTGTGTCTTTATATATTGTAATTGTTTTACAATTTGTATATATATATGTATATGTATGGAACAAAATGGAGCGAAGAAAGAAAAGCTGAATTCTCGCAAAAAATGAAGACCTGGTGGGCAAACAAGAAGAATAAGAAGCCCCAGAAGTGAACCATCGTTACTTAGCGTCTTCCATGTTGGGAGCTTTACGACTAATAATAATAATAATTTATGCATTTATGTCGATGTACAATTGGTTTGTTTTGTAAATATTATTTGTATTATTACGCTGGGTCTTGCCTAGGGAAAAATGTGCTATCGAACGATTACATCGATAGGTCGTGTGGAGAACCTAAGTGTGTAGGATCTTTGGTAGTGTGAACTCGGCCGCGTGGAGCGCGGGCAGAGGGGAGTCTGGCTGGAGTTGTGCGGTTGAGCAGGTGTGTTGTGTGACGCTCCCGCGAGATGCCGCGCTTTCGGGGTTTGGTAGCATGTAATTGCGCTCGACTTGCTATGATAGTTTCTGACACGGTGTCGCGGACGGGAAGCATTAGCTGTCGCACATCAAGAGCCCTTTTCTCATCTGGTGACAGTGTCGAGAAGAAGGCGCGCCAACATCCAGCTTCTGCAACAGCGGCGGCCGACAATGAGTGACTGTCGCCAACTCCTCGACCGACGACTTCAAACCTTCAATCAACCAACAAGGAAGACTGGAAGCACGTAAAGTTTTAGAACTGTATGGCAGACCTCAGCTTGTAAAATTTTTGCATCAAAAAAATTACAGCAACTTAGCATGAACCTTTGTTGCTCATTGTCCCAATTGCATAACCAAGTAGGGTCCCTTCTGTGATGTCACCGCCAGACACCACACTTGCTAGGTGGCAGCCTTTAAATCGGCCGCGGTCCATTAGTATACGTCGGACCCGCGTGTCGCCACTGTCAGTGATCGCAGACCGAGCGCCGCCACACGGCAGGTCTAGAGGGACTTACTAGCACTCGCCCCAGTTGTACAGCCGACTTTGCTAGCGAAGCTACATTGACAAATTACGCTCTCATTTGCCGAGACGATAGTTAGCATAGCCTTCAGCTACGTCATTTGCTACGACCTAGCAAGGCGCCATTACCAGTTATATTGAGCTTATAAAACCTGTACAGTCAAGAGCAATGTACACCAGTTATGGATTAAAGTTAAGTATTACATCATCTACGTACTTTATTTGCAATTCTCAAGACATTGTCCTGTTCCAGACCTCACACCAGTCTGCGTGTAATTAAATGCGTGCATTTCAGCCTCCTCTAGCAACACGGTGTTGGCTCTTCTGCCAACACTTCATATGGCGACGAAGATTTAACGGTCGTATTGCTCTAATTTACATGTGTCATGGCTTCGCCACAATCTCCAGATGTACTGTCCGAATTTTATCGCTTGCAGAATCAGCAGACGCAGGCGTTATTGGATGCCCTTGGACAGCTCGTCCAGGTTCAACGTGCAGTGCAAAACGATGCGGCCGCCGCCGCTTCACCGCTAACGCAGCCACAAAACGCAGTTGCACCACCTTTTCGTCCTTTTGATGCGACACTGGAAAGCTGGACGGAGTGGTCACGCCAATTTGGATTCCATCTCGCCGCCTACAGAATTCAAGGTAACGAGCGGAAGCCTTTTTTGTTAGCATCCGTTGGGGTGCACACGTACCGTGTGATAGTGAAATTGTTTCCCCGACGCGACGTCGCAACTCTTTCCTACGACGAAATTTTGTCTGCATTAGATGCATATTTCAAGGAATCAGTCAATGTAGTTGCCAAACGGTATACGTTCTTTCGTACCAAATGTACGGCCGGTCAAACTAATCGGGAGTGGGTTGCAACTTTGCAAGGCCTTACTAGGGATTGTGCTTTTGAGTGTGAATGTGGACTCCCTTATTCAGATACAATGGTGCGTGATGCAATTGCACAGAACGTTTCTGATGTTCGTATAAAGGAACAGATTTTGAAACTAGTCAATCCCTCCCTTCAACAAGTGATGGACATATTGGATCGGCAAGACACAGTTGACTTTGCTCAGGAATCATTTGAAACTTCGCCAGCTGTGTGTCACATTAACCGGCCCGCCGGGCGAGGTGCACGGAACAGTAAACAGCCCTCGCGCTCGTCCGCGCAGCTGCCGCCAAGCTCTCCGCTACGTTTGCTGCGCACGCACGCACATGCAGTGCTCAAATCATGTCCGCGGTGTGCTACTAGACATTCGCGTGAGAATTGCCCATCACGCCAAGCTATTTGGTTTTTCTGTAATAAAAAAAGACATGTTCAAAGTGTTTGCCAGAAAAAGCTAAGATCGGACACTAACCACCATTCCAGGCCCTTTGCTTCGCGCCGGAATCGAACCAAGAATACACAGGCTCGTGACCCTTCGCCCATGGAAATTCATGTAGTTAATTCCACTCCGCCCAGTGCCACTCTCTCTAACAGTGACTGTGTTTGTCCCACAAAAAGAGTGCGTCGACGTCGCAGGAAATCCCGTCAAGTCGCAAGTGCTTCTGTACCAGTGTCTGTTCATGTTGCATGAGACAGTCGCTCTTGTCGTCAGCAGGACAATAAACTTTTTGTAGATTTGGACTTTCATGGCAAGGTCATACCATTCCAGCTTGATACCGGAGCTGCAGTTTCATTGATCAATAAAGACACGTACACACAACTGGGCACACCTCCGTTGCGTGCCGCAAATGTTAAGTTAACTAGCTATTCCGCTCAGAATATCCCTGTGTTAGGACAGTGCAGCCTTATTGCAACATACAAGGGACAAACAAAACTTGTGTCATTTTACGTCCTTCGTTCTTCTGCTGCAGTGAACGTGTTTGGTTTAGATTTATTTCAGTTGTTTAAATTGTCTATAGTCAATCAGGTCCTATCAGTGAACCAGACTGTGCCTTCAGCCAATGTTTCTCGTCTATGTGAAGAATTTGCTGACATTTTTCACCGGGCCTCGGTTGCGCTAAGAACTATGAAGCACATTGGGAACTGAAAGTAAACGCGCAACCGAAATTTTTCAGAGCGCGCAATGTTCCCCACGCATTGCATGATGAGGTTGCAAGAACGTTACACGATTTGAAATCACAAGGTGTAATTGAACGTGTGCAGGCTTCTCTCTGGGCCTCACCCTTAGTAATTTTGCCGAAACCTTCCGGAAAATTGAGACTTTGTGTGGACTTCAAAGCTACAGTGAATCCACAACTAGTGATTGCAACTTTTCCTTTACCCCGCCCGGAAGATCTTTTTGAGAAACTGTGCCCGGGTAAATATTTTTCGAAGTTGGACCTAGCAGATGTGTACTTGCAAATACCAGTTGACGACGAATCCCAGCGCGTTTTAGTGGTTAACACGCATCTTGGTTTGTATAAATTTAAAAGACTGCCATTCGGGTGTGCATCCGCCCCTGCATTGTTTCAGCAATATCTGCAAACAGTTTGTGCGTCGGTCCCTACTGCAGCAAACTATCTGGACGATATTGTGATCTCCGGAAAGACTGAAGAAGAACATTTAGCCTATCTCAGAACATTATTTCAGGTCTTGCGACAAAATGGTCTTCGCTTGCGGAAGGACAAATGCATATTTTTTGCTCGTGACTTACCATATCTGGGCCGTGTAATCAATGCCCAAGGCATACATCCCAGTCCCGAGCATCTCCGTGCCATACAAGACTTGCCTTCGCCGCAGAATTTGAAGCAGCTACAGAGTGCGCTGGGAAAAATTAATTATTACAACAGATATGTGCGCCACGCCTCTTCCATTTCAGCTCGTCTTCATCGCTTACACCGTAAGGGTGTTCCGTTCGTCTGGACGACGGAATGCGACCGCGCCTTTCGCCAGTTGAAATCGGCGTTGCTTTCAAATACTTGCCTTACGCCATTCGATCCCCAGAAACCCCTTTTGTTGATGGTAGATGCATCGGATTTCGGGATCGGTGCTGTGGTTGCGCACAAAGATGGATCGCACGATCGCCCTATTGCCTTTGCGTCCAAATTGCTCTCGTCTGCACAAAGACATTATTCACAGATCGAGAAAGAAGCATTGGCTCTCGTATTTGGTGTTACAAAGTTTCATGATTTCTTGTATGTTCGTCACTTTACCATCATCACAGACCACAAACCTTTGACATGGCTTTTTCATCCGAACAAGCCTGTACCTCCACGTACAGCGCAGAAATTCATTCGCTGGTCTATTTTCCTCTCGCAATACCGCAACAATATCTTGTATCGGTCCACTGTTAAGCACGGAAACACCGATGCGTTGTCCCGTTTGCCTGTTGCTGAGAATGCGGCATTCGATTTCTCCAAACTTGCTTGCATGTTCATTGATGCGGAAACCGAAGACGTGGTCGAATCATTTCCGATTGATTTTCGTTGTGTAGCTACTGCCACAGCTGCCGACCCTGTCCTTGCTACCGTTCTGCGTTTTGTTGCTATGCAATGGCCCTTGTCAAAGTCACGGGTCGAGGATCCGTTGGTTCGCCGATTTTTTGCTCACAAGGAGAGACTTTTTGTACGACCTGGTGTTTTGCTGTTGCGTTCTGATAATGATCAGTCCAGGGTCGTGGTTCCGCGTTCGTTACAGTCCTCTGTATTACGGCTTCTCCACCAAGGACATTGGGGTATAGTGTGTACGAAACAACTTGCTCGTCAGCACTGTACTTGGTTTGGAATCAATGCTGTGATTACGAATATGTGCTCTTATTGTATGGCGTGTGCCGAACAACAATCCGCACCACCGCAGAAATTATTTGCATGGCCAAACGCCACTTCCCCTTGGCAACGCTTACACATCGATTTTGCTGGTCCCTTCTGGAATGCTCGATGGTTGGTTGTGGTCGATTCCTTCAGTAATTTTCCTTTTGTTGTACGGATGTCTTCCACGACGTCGTCTGCCACCTTCCAAGCGTTATCTGCTATCTTTTGCATTGAAGGTCTTCCACAGACTATTGTTTCCGACAATGGCCCACAATTCATGTCCGCAGAATTTTAGTCATTCTGCAAGGGCAATGGTATTCAACATCTGACATCCGAGCCGTTTTCGCCACAGTCAAACGGTGTCGCTGAACGATTGGTCCGGACTTTCAAGTCACAGATGTTGAAGCTGAAAGAGTCTCATTCTCGGGAGGCCGCTTTATTGCTCTTCTTGTCTTCGTATCGCTCTCATCCCCGAGATGGTCGTTCGCTGGCTGAGTTGCTCCACGGTCGTCATCATCGAACCTTGATGTCTTTGCTACATCCGCCGCATCAGGTTCCATTGCAGCGGCAGCCACCTGCTTTTGCTCCAGGCGACATTGTATACTATCGCAACCATCGCGGTTCACGGTGTTGGCTCGCAGGGCGCATTCTTCGCTGCCTCGGCCGCGCTATGTGTCTGGTTTTGGGGGCCTCTGGTGAGGTGCGTCGGCATCTCAATCAGCTGCGCCTCTGTCGTCGCACGGGTTCTGCCGCTCCCCGTCAGCTTTCAGCGACGGTGCCGTCATGTCAGCACTCTGGGGACCCATCTACTGGCTCGCCTCATCCCCAGGTGTGACCGACGATGCCTTCCATTTTGCCCCATGGCGACGCGCCGCCGTTGTCGCCGGTCCTCCCGCCGGCGCCGCCCGCAGTGGACGCGTCGCTACAGCCACCGGGCGCCTCCCTGGGTCACGCACCGCCAATCGCTTCCCGTGGTCAGCTGTCCTCCGACATGGTACTCTTGCCCGCTCCGGACCAGATGTCGTCTTCGCCCGTCGGGTACCCCGCCCCGATGGAGGTCGAATCTTCGGCCCCTCCTGTCTCTCTATGGGCGCATACACCGCATGTTGGCGTGCACCCTGGACTAGGTTTTCAGGCGTTTCCTAGCTCCCCTCGGACTGTATGGCCGGGTGCGGGTGGCACAGCCTCGCCTGTTGTTAGGCTCCCCACCTCGTCACATACGTCAACATGGGGTCCTCCCCACGGCGGGCGGCAGCCTTATAACACAACCGTACGCCGATTTGCGGGGGAGGAATGTGGTGTCACCGCCAGACACCACACTTGCCAGGTGGTAGCCTTTAAATCGGCCGCGGTCCATTAGTATACGTCTGACCCGCGTGTCGCCACTGTCAGTGATCGCAGACCGAGCGCCGCCACACGGCAGGTCTAGAGAGACTTACTAGCACTCGCCCCAGTTGTACAGCCGACTTTGCTAGCGAAGCTACACTGACAAACTACGCTCTCATTTGCCGAGACGATAGTTATCATAGCCTTCAGCTACGTCATTTGCTACGACCTAGCAAGGCGCCATTACCAGTTATATTGAGCTTATTATAAAACCTGTATCGTCAAGAGCAATGTACACCAATTATGGATTAAAGTTAAGTATTAAATCATCTACGTACTTTATTTGCAATTCTCAAGACATTGTTCTGTTCCAGACCTCACGCCAGTCTGCGTGTAATTAAACGCGTGCATTTCGGCCCCCTCTAGCAACATGGTGTTGGCTCTTCTGCCAACACCACCTACCTTTTCCGAAATGAACCCGAGTGTCGTTGAAATTCAGACGCCAGCATAAAAGTAATATCATTCCATTTCACTGCTTTAATTTCAAAGTTCAGTTAAGGTATTCATAGCTGGCTACAATATTTAGATTACACAATCACAAATTAAGAGTGTGTGTTTTGTTAGCATATTTTAGCTTACCTGTGACTGCAGCTCAGCTTGGTACGTACTAAATCTTACTATTGTTAATTGTGCAGAATCATTTAATTCAAGTTCAAAGTTAAATCTCTTATTTCTAAATTGTGTAGATTCAAGTAGCTTTTGAAATGATTGTTGAGGTAGCCCAAGACTAACCTTATTTTACTGAATTTCGTAGTGTTTCAGAAACAATCTCACTATTAATTTCAGTCACTAAATTAAATTTCAGTTTTCCGGTTTTATCAATTCTTTTGCTAAATTAAGTCAGAGTGTAGCGAAATTTATTGCTTCTGACAAACTTTCAGTATTCACAAAAGACGTGTCAACCTTCAGTTGCCACACTTTTCGTGCAAATTATATGTGCAATAGTCTTTCTTTTTCAGTTGTTATAGTAGTTGTCCATAGGACTGGCGACCGTAATTTTCCCCCCAATCTCAAATATCAAATTAACGCCAATTAATTGTTAACGTAACGATCGCATATTTACTTTCTTTATTAATTTTACCCTTTTCTCAATATTAATTTCCACCGATTTCATTTGCATTTTTCCTTTCATTTAGATGTAACCCTTTCCCCCCTCTTTACCGACAGATTAACTTCGGTGACGATTGCTTTTCCCAAATTTCCATAAGGTACACGCGGTTTAATTTTTCACTGGTCTAGGGGTAGCGTCTTTGATTCATAATAAAAAACGTCTTCGGTCGCGGGTTCGATCCCCGCCACTTCCTAAATTTTAATAAATAATCAGCATTGGCGGCCGAAGACTTCCGGCATAAGAAGTCAGCCTCATTCTGTCAACGGCCTTGTCAAAGAGGGCGGAGGAGCGGATAGAGGTTCAGGGCACTCTCTTGTTCTAGGGGTGGGAAATTGCCCCTAAAGGCGGAAGAATCAACAATGATCAACGACATGAGGATGCAGAAGGCAATGGAAACCACTGCATTAAAGACACGTAACGTGTATCCACAGGACATGTGGCCTGTAATTGAAGAAGTGTCATGATGATCTCTCCATTGGCAAAAGATTCCGGAATAGTCCCCCATTCGGATCTCCGGGAAGGGACTGCCAAGTGGGAGGTTACCATGAGAAAAAGATTGAATAATCAACGAAAGGATAACGTTCTAAGAGTCGGAGCGTGGAATGTCAGAAGCTTGAACGTGGTAGGGAAACTAGAAAATCTGAAAAGGGAAATGCAAAGGCTCAATCTAGATATAGTAGGGGTCAGTGAAGTGAAGTGGAAGGAAGACAAGGATTTCTGGTCAGATGAGTATCGGGTAATATCAACAGCAGCAGAAAATGGTATAACAGGTGTAGGATTCGTTATGAATAGGAAGGTAGGGCAGAGGGTGTGTTACTGTGAACAGTTCAGTGACTGGGTTGTTCTAATCAGAATCGACAGCAGACCAACACCGACAACGATAGTTCAGGTATACATGCCGACGTCGCAAGCTTAAGATGAACAGACAGACAAAGTGTATGAGGATATAGAAAGGCTAATGCAGTATGTAAAGGGGGACGAAAATCTAATAGTCATGGGCGACTGGAATGCAGTTGTAGGGGAAGGAGTAGAAGAAAAGGTTACAGGAGAATATGGGCTTGGGACAAGGAATGAAAGAGGAGAAAGACTAATTGAGTTCTGTAACAAGTTTCAGCTAGTAATAGCGAATACCCTGTTCAAGAATCACAAGAAGAGGAGATATACTTGGAAAAGGCCGGGAGATACGAGAGGATTTCAATTAGATTACATCATGGTCAGACAGAGATTCCGAAATCAGATACTGGATTGTAAGGCGTACCCAGGAGCAGATATAGACTCAGATCACAATATAGTAGTGATGAAGAGTAGGCTGAAGTTAAAGACATTAGTCTGGAAGAATCAATAAGCAAGGAAGTGGGATACGGAAGTACTAAGGAATGACGAGATACGTTTGAAGTTCTCTAACGCTATAGATACAGAAATAAGGAATAGCTCAGTAGGCAGTACAGTTGAAGAGGAATGGACATCTCTAAAAAGGGCCATCACAGAAGTTGGGAAGGAAAACATAGGTACAAAGAAGGTAACTGCGAAGAAACCATGGGTAACAGAAGAAATACTTCAGTTGATTGATGAAAGGAGGAAGTACAAACATGTTCCGGGAAAATCAGGAATACAGAAATACAAGTCGCTGAGGAATGAAATCAATAGGAAGTGCAGGGAAGCTAAGACGAAATGGCTGCAGGAAAAATGTGAAGACATCGAAAAAGATATGATTGTCGGAAGGACAGACTCAGCATACAGGAAAGTCAAAACAACCTTTGGTGACTTTAAAAGCAACGGTGGTAACATTAAGAGTGCAACGGGAATTCCACTGTTAAATGCAGAGGAAAGAGCCGATAGGTGGAAAGAATACATTGAAAGCCTCTATGAGAATGAAGATTTGTCTGATGTGGTAGAAGAAGAAACAGGAGTCGATTTAGAAGAGATAGGGGATCCAGTATTAGAATCAGAATTTAAAAGTGCTTTGGAGGACTTACGGTCAAATAAGGCAGAAGGGATTGATAACATTCCATCAGAATTTCTAAAATCATTGAGGGAAGTGGCAACAAAACGACTATTCACGTTGGTGTGTAGCATATATGAGTCTGGCGACATACCATCTGACTTTCGGAAAAGCATCATCCACACAATTCCGAAGACGGCAAGAGCTGACAAGTGCGAGAATTATCGCACAATCAGCTTAACAGCTCATGCATCGAAGCTGCTCACAAGAATAATATACAGAAGAATGGAAAAGAAAATTGAGAATGCGCTAGGTGACGATCAGTTTGGCTTTAGGAAAAGTAAAGGGACGAGAGAGGCAATTCTGACGTTACGGCTAATAATGGATGCAAGGCTAAAGAAAAATCAGGACACTTTCATAGGATTTGTCGACCTGGAAAAAGCGTTCGACAATATAAAATGGTGCAAGCTGTTCGAGATTCTGAGAAAAGCTATAGAGAGAAACGGGTCGTATACAGTGTGTACAACAACCAAGAGGGAATAATAAGAGTGGACGATCAAGAACAAAGTGCTCGTATTAAAAAGGGTGTAAGACAAGGCTGTAGCCTTTCGCCCCTACTCTTCAATCTGTACATTGAGGAAACAATGATGGGAATAAAAGAAAGGTTCAGGAGTGGAATTAAAATACAAAGTGGAAGGATATCAATGATACGATTCGCTGATGACATTGCTATCCTGAGTGAAAGTGAAGAAGAATTAAATGATCTGCTGAACGGAATGAACAGTCTAATGAGTACACAGTATAGTTTGAGAGTAAATCGGAGAAAGACAAAGGTAATGAGTAGTAGAAAGGAGAACAGCGAGAAACTTAACATCAGGATTGATGGTCACGAAGTCAATGAAGTTAAGGAATTCTGCTACCTAGGCAGTAAAATGACCAATGACGGACGGAGCAAGGAGGACATCAAAAGCAGACTCGCTATGGCAAAAAAGGCATTTCTGGCCAAGAGAAATCTACTAATATCAAATACCGGCCTTAATTTGAGGAAGAAATTTCTGAGGATGTACGTCTGGAGTACAGAATTGTATGGTAGTGAAACATGAACTGTTGGAAAATCGGAACAGAAGAGAATCGAATCATTTGAGATGTGGTGCTATAGACGAATGTTGAAAATTAGGTGGACTGATAAGGTAAGGAATGAGGAGGTTCTACGCAGAATCGGAGAGGAAAGGAATATGTGGAAAACACTGATCAGGAGAAGGGACAGGATGATAGGACATCTGCTAAGACATGAGGGAACGACTTCCATGGTACTAGAGGGAGCTGTAGAGGGCAAAAACTGTAGAGGAAGACAGAGATTGGAATACGTCAAGTAAATAATTGAGGACGTAGGTTGCAAGTGCTACTCTGAGATGAAGAGGTTAGCACACGAAAGGAATTCGTGGCGGGCCGCATCAAACCAGTCAGTAGACTGATGACCAAAAGAAAGAAAAGGTCAATAAGTGAGGGGGAGGTTACAAATTGGAAAGAAAATTGAGGATCTGTTAGGTGACGATCACTAAGGCTTTCGGAAAGATAAGGGCACGAGGGAATCAGTTCTGATAACTGATGAATGAAGTAAGACTTAAGACAAATCCTGATTCGTAAATTGGCTTTGCCGACCTGGAAAAAGCGTTCCGTAGGTCAACTGGAGCTTGGTATTCTAAATTATAATTAAAGTAGGAGTAAGCTGTAGGGAAAGACGGGTGATTCCGTGATGATGTTACAAATTTTCAGCAATGAGGGAGGAGGATAAATGTATCTGCCTGAGGTAAGAGACCCTCGTCCGGAAACGATCGAGTCGAAAGTTACGTGCGATAATCGTATTAATACGTCAGTGTATCTCTCCTACTGCGAGATCCTTGCTTTCCATGTTTTGCGAGAAGGTAATGTCGACCAATACAAGAAGCAGTTTTATAGTAAACATGGGCTCTAAAATGGATACCTTAATAACTATGAAGTCTGCCTCAGTAGAAATGATGTTATTCACAGTAGACAAAACAATGAAATGTTCATAGCTCTTCATGTGTGGACTTTACAGCCCATTTTCACCGAACATTTAATTCTTGTTTTAGTCCATATTACCTCTTCCAGAACAAGGAAAGCAAAGAACTCTGAATAGAAGAGTAGAAGATGCTCCAGAAGTATCACAATGAATTGTGCTTACAGCTTTCGACTTTGGCGTTCCAGACCAGGGTACCTTACCTGAAATACAAACATCAAAGATAGTATTGCATCACCTCGCTTCCCAGAACTCCTGATGATAGACGTTGATTGTGGATATTGTTTCACAGACACAGTTCCTATCACTGTTGAGAGATGTCGCTAAACCCGGCCAAAGATGTAAACAACTGTACATGGGCAGCGCCTATTAGACTGAGGGGGTCCGACAGCCGATTAGTTCCAGTCATTCCATCAGGAAGGAGGTACACGGCCCGTCTCGTCTGTAGTTCAACCATGCCTAGACGGACAATACCGAGGTTCGATCTCATCCGCATTGTTAATTTGTGTCAGGAAGTGCTGTCAACAAAGAAAGTGCCCAGTCGCCTCGGAGTGAACCAAGGCGCTGTTGTTCGGACGTGAAGGAAGATCCAGAGACAGGAACTGTTGATGACATGCCCCGCTCAGGCCGCCCAACGGCTACCACAGCAATGGATGGCCGTTACCTACGGATTATGGCTCGGAGGAACCCTGACAGCAAAGCCATCATGTTGAATAACGTTTTTCGTGCAGCCATTGGACGATCTGTTACGACTCACACTGTGCGCAATAGGCTGCATGAATCGCAACTTCACTCCAGACGACCATGGCGAGGTCCATTGGCATCACGTTCTCTTCACCGATCAGTGTCGCATATGCCTTCAATCAGACAATCGTCGAAGACGTGTTTGGAGCCAACCTGGTCACGCTGAACATCGTAGGCACACTGTCCAGCGAGTGCAGCAAGGTGGAGGTTCACTACACTTTTGAGGTGGCATTATGTGGGGCCGACGTACGTCACTGGTGGTCATAGAAGTCGCCGAAACGGGTGTACGATACGTGAATGCCATTCGCCCATAGTGCAACCATATCGCCAGCATGTTGGCCAGGTATTCGTCATCATGGACGACCGCGCCCCCATCGTGCATCTTGTGAATGACTTCATTCGTGATAAGGACATCGCTCGATTAGAGTGGCGAGCATGTTCTCCAGACAGGAACCCTATCCAAAATGCCTAGGATAGATTGAAAACGTCCATTTATGAACGACGTGACCCACCAACCACTCTGAGGGATCTACGCCGAATCGTCGTTGTGGAGTGGGACAATCTGGACCAACAGTGCCTTGATGAACTTGTGAATATTACACCACGTCGAATAAAGGCATGCATCAATGCAAGAGGACGTGCTACTGGGTATTAGAGGTATCGATGTGTACAGCAATCTGGACAACCACCTCTGATGGTTTCGCTGTATGGTGGTACAACATGCAATGTGTGGTTTTCATGAGCAATAAAAAGGGAGGAAATGGTGTTTATGTTGATCTCTGTTCTAATTTTCTGTACAGGTTCAGGAACTCTCGAAACCGAGGTGATGTAAAACTTTTCACTATGCGTATAGATACATCTATGCATATCCATCGTCCCTGGAAGTCTGTATCACCATTACGGAATTACTCTGCACGATTTTTACACGACGTACGAGGCAACAATAAGAACGGAAGACCAAGAACGAATTACTGGGGTTAAACAGGCTGTACATGGGGATGACACAGAGTTAGGACACAGTGTCACTCACATACTGTTCAGTCTATACATCGAAGTATCAGTGTCGAAAATAAAACATGGTTTAACGTGTGGAGTTAAGATTCAGACTGAAACTAATCAATTTAATATACCCTAAATGAAATGATCACCTTAATGAGTACAGACTACGAACTATCGGTGAATTGTAGAAAGATGAAAGTAATGAGGATTAGCAGAAATGAAGTCACCGATATATTTAACATAATAATCGGGAACAACGATGTAGACTAAGTACGTCAGCGAAATTGGCTACCTTGCAAGCAAAGTAATGAATGACGAGTGAAGGAAGGAGAAGGGAAGGAGCATTTTTTTTCTTCTGTTTGGTTAGTGCGGCCCGCCAGTTATTACTCTCCTGAACTAACCATCTTAAAGTGGCATTTCCACCGAACGGCTTCAGTTACTTGTATTATGTATTGAAGTCCCTGTCTTCACCTCCTGTTCCCTCTACAACCTACCATGGACTTGTAAATAATAGATTTCCGCTATCAGTCGTTCTTTTTAAATTTTATTGGAAGATCTAGATTTCAACTAGAAACTAGCCATTCTCAATGCACTATCATTTTTGATCAATGCATCTAATGCCTGTTAGTCGGGCTTCATTGGTCAAAAATGATATTACATCGAGAATGGCTAGTTTCTAGCTGAAATCTAGAGCTGCCAATAAAATTTAAAAATGATCACTGATAGCAGAAATTTATTATTTACAAGTCAATATAACAGTCGCTGCGTGCAACACCGTTCTGAATGGAAGGTAACGTGACCTACCGTGGAGGTTATTCCCTGATGCCTTACCACATGCCCTATCATTTTGTTTCTTCTTCTTGCCAGAGTTTTCCATATCTTCCTACTGTCGGCAATTCTGCAGAGAATCTCGTCATTCCTTGTTTTATCCTTCTACCAGATTATTAACTTTATTGTGTAGCACGATTCAATTCTCTCGTATTCTCATCTTCCCACTGTTCATGATTCACTACCATACAATATTGTGCTCCAAACGAACATTCTCAGACTTTTCTTCCTAAAACTGAGGCCAATGTTTGATACCTGTACACATCTCTTGGCCAGGAATGTTCTCTTTGGTGCCCTAGAAACCCTCCTTGTTCCACCAGTCATTGGTAACTATACCCTGAATGTAACGGAATTCCTTAACTTCTCGTACACCTCAGTACATTCGTCTTTTTGCGGTTTACTCTCAATCAATATTCTGTACATATTAGACTGTTCACCCCACCAAACTGATCCTGCAGTCCTTTTTCTCCGTTATTGAGGATAGCAATGTCATCAGCGAATCTTGGGACTGGTATGCTTTAACCTTGAATTTTAATCCCACACTTTTAGTTCCGTCTTTGGTTCTTTGATGTATGGGTGGAACAGCAGTGTGGAGGACTTCATCCTTGCCTTACGACCTTTTTAATCCGAGCATTTTGTTCTTTGTCTACTTGTCTTATTACTCCCTCTCGGTCCTCGTACATATTATCCGTCTCCGTCTATTGCTTGCTTCTATTTCTCTCGGACTTTCGAACATGTTCAACCATTGAACATTGTCGTACGCTTTTTCTAGGTCGACGAATGCTTTGAGCGTGTCTTGATTTTGCTCCAGCCTTGCTTCTATTATCAAGCTCAACCTGAGAAGGGATCTCTGGCGCCTTAAACTCTTTTCAAGACAAAATTATTGTCACGTACTAATTTTCTTTTGTTTTCGTCTGTGTATTATTTTTGCCAGTAGCTTGGATGCAGGAGCTCTTAGGCTGATTCAGCGATAGTTTTCGCAATCATACGCCATTGATATCTGTAGAATTGAGAGGAAGACATTTTTCCGAAGCAGATATCGCAAGCGAAAAGGGCATTCCGGGTCAAGAGAAGTCTGATCCTGCCGATCGTCGGCATTAATTTGAGAAAGAACTATCTGTACGTTTCGACTACATCACTGCTTTTATGGTAGTGACTCAGACTGTGGGAAAGATGATCATCTGAGATGTGGCGCTATATAAGGATGTTGAAAATTAGGTGTAAGCCGTGTCACGAGGATTGACATATCGCGCTGCGCTCCTGGTTTTGATATATTTTACTCCCGAAAAGTGTCCGTTGCTAGGAGACGCGCGTGGTAGACTCCGAGCACTCTTAGCGAGACAAGAGTCAGATGAGACAGTCTGTAGTAGTGTGGTAGGACCGGCATGTTTGAAGGGGCAGTCCGCCTTTAACAGCCGTGGCAGCAGGTTTTCCCCCGGGGGAAACGGGCATGCAACCTGAGTTTGTATTGGGAAAGCGTCCGAATATTATATACAGTAAGAGGCTGTTTCGTACTAACACTGTACTCCAGTTATTAGGGAATATCTGAATAAAATATCTTGGTGAAGTCCTGTCACTTTTGGAGCTTTAACAATGAGTGATATCTCAGTAATCGGAAACCACCACCAATATTCGCTCCCATTGCTTTTCACAGAAATACTTAGCTTCCTTGGAGGTGTCTGCGTGTCGTGTAAGAATCATCACTTATCATCGTGAGCCATGGGGGATTTCAGAAAACTAAATTTTACATCTGCTTCCAGTAAGGTATCGTCTCTGTAGTGCCCCATATGTTTCCTTAGGCTCACATGTGTAAGTAACTGAGGAAAGAAATTTTTTAGGTAATCTGTAGTTAAAATTCTATTGATGTGATCGTTAGACGTCTGCGACGTACTATTTGTAAACATGTTTACATCTTTAGCTACGTTTTGCCCTTTCGGACCTATAAACGGTATGTAGGAGAACTGTTCAATAAAGAATGATCATGATTTTTCATGGTCACAGTTTCTCGTGCAAGAAATTAATCTTATGATATTCTGTTAGCCTAATGTGCAACAAACAAGCCGTAGTAGTTTCATTTTTGGGACTCCTGGCTCCCGCCTGTGAGACGCAGGCAAGGTCACACATATGCAGTATTGCCTACCGCTGTAATGGAGGTAACACGCGAGTAACAATATGGGCTTTGAAATATTGCTTTCGTCTCAACAAATCTTCAGCTGAGGCCTATACAATGTTACAGGAGGACTATGGAGAGTCCGTTCTTCCCATAGCACAGCTCTAAGGTGGTTTAAAATGTTTAAAGAGGGGAGACAATCAATTTCAAAGGAAGGTGGACACGGTGCTCCAGTTACTGCTCTTACGGAAGAAAACATGAACACGACGGCTGTCATTGTGAGAGAGGATCGATGAATTACCTTAAGATCACTTTCTGAAATGCTGACCATTTCATTGGGTGCCACCCACACGTTGGTGAAAGAAAAATTACACATGACACGTGTTTGTGCACGATGGGTTCCAAGACTGTTGATTCCTGAACAAAAGGACATTCGTGTGCAGGTCTGCATGCAGTTAAAATTGATGTTAGAGGAAGATCCGGAGTTTCTTTCAAATGCAATCACTGCTGATGAACCGTGGCTACATTATTTTGATCCTGAGAGTAAACCCCGAAGCTCAGGGTGGAAATCTCCTTCACCACCAACCGCTAAAAAAGCTAAAGTGGTTGCTTCTGCTGGGAAAGTTATCGTCATCTCATTCTTTGATATTTATAGAATGGTTTATCAGCATGTTGTGCCTGCACACACATCAGTAACTGGACCATACTACAGGAATGTCCTGAAAACATTGCAAGTCCATATCAGGCGCAAAAGACCACATTTCCGTGAAGCGGGCTGGATGTTGCGCCACGATAATGCGCGGCGGCATACTGCCAATGTTGCTGCTGGATATCTTGCAAAAATCAACGTGAAGTGCAAGCCTCAGTCTCCCTATAGTTCCACGTTTAGCCTCCTGTGACTTTTTTCTATTCCCTAACATGAAGAAAGGCCTTCGTGGGAGGCATTACAAATCATCACAAGCAGTGATGAAGGCTGCGGAGGCGATTTTGAAGGACCTCTCAAAAAATGGTTTCCAGCATGTATCTGAAGACTGGCAGAAACGCTTCGACAAGTGCATCGCATTCATGAGAGACTAGTTTGAAAAGAACCATCAAAACTATGAGGATGAGTAATGGTATGTTGTCAAAAAAAATTACGATCATTCTTTACTGAACAGCCCTCGTAACACTGTAGCTGGCGGCAGCTTGAAGCCAAAATCTTAAGATCCAGCATCCAATTCATCAACGACATATAGTATTACATTCTTCTAAAAGAAATTGTTTCATATTATGAATATAGCTGTTGATGTTGTGTACTTGCATGAAGTTAATATCAGCGTATACAATTATTTTTAAAGTTAAGTCACGGTAATACAATAACAGCATTAAACAAGAATAATTATAGAATTTTTCAATTATAAGCAGAATATTAGATTATCAAAGATATGTTCGTAATGTGTGAGAAGAATATTTATGAGATCAAACTTCGTTTTAAGGAAACTACGAGAACTTAAAAATTGTCGGCAGGACCAGAACTACAAGTTCTAATAACATGCCAGCGCTTTGAATAATAGGCTATCACTTTCGTCTTTAGGGGACATCATTTTCTAATTCACAAATCGATATATGTGTAAAAAAATGCACTTACCTACTAACACATCTGCATCTGTGGACCACAACCCAACTGAGGTGCGTGACGTAAGGTACTGCTGGTACCAGTATCATGTCTCCCCCATCCTAGCTCCATAGGCGAACAGTGCATGGAAACAATCACTTTGCGCAAGCCTCACAGCAAGATCAACTTTTTTTTTTTCATTCCAAGAATATTTCCGAGACGTATGTAGGGAGCTGTAATGCGCAGGACGTTTCGTCTTCCAATGTACGACCTCGGTATTCTATAAAAGCAGTGAACTTGTCTATGCCTTCCGAGGTGGCCGAGCGGTTCAAGACGCTTCAGTCTGGAACTGCGCGACCGCTACGGTCGCAGGTTCGAATCCTGCCTCGGGCATGGATCTGTGTGATGTCCTTAGGTTAGTTAGGTTTAAGTAGTTCTAAGTTCTAGACTACTGATGACCTCAGATGTTAAGTCCCATAGTGCTCGGAGCCATTTGAACTTGTCTATACATCCCAACGCCTCTCTTCTCGTGGATGAATTACATTTCCTATTCTTTTGTTCCCATGCCCCAACATCTTCTCCAATGCCAACTCCACAACTTCATCCTTCCCCAACATCCCCTCGCCTTCCGCCAGCCGCTCCCGCTCCCCCCCCCCCCCCCCCCGACACAAACGATGGACCTTGCCGAGAGGAGGGATGACTTGCGCGCCTCTACGATACAGATAGCGGTAATGTAAATGCATTTTTTTCTGTCATAGTCATTGTAGGTAGAATACAATTTATGATCATTCGAACTGATGGTGACACAGAGACTACAGGAATAAACAAGCGGTTTTTTTTTGGCCGACGACGAAGGAGTTCCCCAAATTATATGCTATCGTGAAACAAAGGTCAAAGTGTAGCGAACCTCTTACCCATGTGTAAACCCTACAGGATCCATCCGCAGCGGAAAGCTTATACACAGACAAAATGAATCACTCTCCTATGAATGGCGCACGTTGAAGACTTCGGAGAGAGAACCGCCGGACAAGTGTGTGTGTGTGTGTGTGTGTGTGTGTGTACTACTAGCCATTAAAAATGCTACACCACAAAGATGACGTGCTACAGAGTGCTGTTATTGAATTATTGTGTGGAGAAAAACAAACCGTGTACAGTGTATGGCAATGCTGCAGTTGATAGGAGTACAGTTGGGTGATGGGCAAAAAAGGTTACAGCCTCAGGAAATGGAGAAACAGCGCCACGTTCGGGATGTCCTGTCACAGTCATTGCTCCAGACATACTGAATCGTGCGGATGCCATTACTCGTGCCGAAGGGCGCATCAGAACTCGACAATTGGCTGTATAGTCCACGGTCAGCAATGGAAGTGCGTCTGCAGTGTTCGAGACACTCGGATATTCAAAGAGGTGCTCACAATGGGTTCCACGAAAGCTCACAGCGGACCACTAGATTCAAACAAAGGCCATATCTCCTGAGTTATTGGGGCTTAAAGACTGTCTACGGGCAACAAACTTTGAAAATGACGAGAGTGTCAGGCATGCAGTGAAAACACGAGCTTCTACCAGCAGGAAATACATGCCCTTCCACAACGTTGGCGTACGGCCATAGAACGTGAGGAGATTATGCAGAAAAATAAGATATGTTGATGTATATTGTCACCAAATTCTGACTCTTGGATGTAAATATGATCTGAGAATATACATTACTGGCCATTAAAATTGCTACACCAAGAAGAAATGCAAATGATAAACGGGTATTCATTGGAAAAATATATTATACTAGAACTGACATGTGATTACATTTTCACGCAATTTGGGTGCATAGATCCTGAGAAATCAGTACCCAGAACAACCAACTCTGGCCGTAATAACGGTCCTGATACGCCTGGGCATTGAGTCAAACTGAGCTGTACAGGTACAGCTGCCCATGTAGCTTCAACACGATACCACGGTTCATCAAGAGTAGTGACTGGCGTATTGTGACGAGCCAGTTGCTCGGCCACCATTGACGCGACGTTTTCAATTGGTGAGAGATCTGTAGAATGTGCTGACCAGGGCAGCAGTCGAACATTTTCTGTATCCAGAAAGGCCCGTACAGGACCTGCAACATGCGGTCGTGCATTATCATGCTGAAAAGTTGGGTTTCACAGGGATCGAATGAAGGGTAGAGCCACAGGTCGTAACACATCTGAAATGTAACGTCCACTGTTCAAAGTGGCGTCAATGCGAACAAGAGGTGACCGAGACGTGTAACCAATGGGACCCTATACCATCACGCGGGGTGATACGCCAGTATGGCGATGACGAATTCACGCTCCCAATGTGCGTTCACCGCGATGTCGCCAAACAGGGATGCGACCATCATGATGCTGTAAAGAGAACCCGGATTCATTCGAAAAATATGACGTTTCGCCATTCGTGGACCCAGATTCGTCGTTGAGTACACCACTGCAGGCGCTCCTGTCTGTGATGCAGCGTCAAGGGTAACCGCAGCCATGGTCTCAGAGCTGATAGTCCATGCTGCAAGAAACGTCGTCGAAAGTTTCGTGCAGATGTTTGTTGTCTTGCAAACGTCCCCATCTGTTGACTCAAGGATCGAGACGTGGCTGCACGATCCATTACAGCCATGCAGATAAGACGCCTGTGATGTCGACTGCTAGTGATACGAGGCCGTTGGGATCCTGCACGGCGTTCCGTATTACCCTCCTGAACCCACCGATTCCATATTCTGCTAACAGTCATTGGATTTCGACCAACGCGAGCAGCAATGTCGCGATACGATAAACCGCAATCCCGATAGGCTGCAAACCGACCTCTATCAAAGTCGGAAACGTGATGGTAAGCATTTCTCCTCCTTACACGAGGCATCACAACAACGTTTCACCAGGCAACGCCGGTCAACTGCTGTTTGTGTATGAGAAATCGGTTGGAAACTTTCCTCATGTCAGCACGTTGTAGGTGTCGCCACCGGTCCAATCTTGTTTGAATGCTCTGAAAAGCTAATCATTTGCATATCACAGCATCTTCTTCCTGTCGGTTAAATTTCGTGTCTGTAGCACGTCATCTTCGTGCTGTAGCAATTTTAGTTCCCAGTAGTGTAAATAAAAAGCATCTAATAACAAGAAAAGAAAATTCTTAAACCTAAAATACTGATATGGAATTTGGATGAGAAGTGAATATCTAATGATGTATCAAGTTACAGAGCCACCCTCAGGAAACTACGATTACCGTTGTACGGTGACCTATATAGAATGAACCGCAACAGACTCACAAAGAAAAGGTAGAAGAAAATTAATACCTAGAAGAAATTTGGATTCGTGTGGAAATGTTTGAAGGCCGAAAGAATTTAGAGCCGTAGTTCACAAACAGAAATTCGCTGAAAATCCTAATTCAGGATGAACATAGGTAAGTAAAAAGAAACAATGAACAAATGGAGATATACTGCGAGGAATGGTAAGCAAGGGGTTCTACATAAGTTCAAAGGTGTTCCTTAATTGTGTAAATATTGATCCAAATAGCGTATAACATGAAACGCAGATAAAATATCTCAGTATTAATGTTGATATGAAACGCTTGTGGAAACAGTTTACAATAAGTAATAGCGTTACTCTGTAGCACTCCCGGAACGTGGCCAGCACGAAACACAGAACTTTATACCAGTACCGTACCACTCATTTAAAATCGTAAGCAGGTATATTAGGACTGGCTCCCTGTTCAGAATTTAAAAAAAAAGCCTTCAATTAAAATGCGGCGAATTGTCACCGATATTCCTCGCATATCACTGGTGTCAGGTTCAGTCACTCCGGTCATTCCTCTCCGAATCCAAAAGTTTTTCGAAACTCCCGCTAATGTCTCTTTCTAATTAAAAATACTTTTCGTCACATAAGCCGTATTCCGTTATGCCTGTAACAACAGAGTTCTACAGAGCTGAACTCAATATTCTGTAGCAGGGTCCTCTATAAGTGCAAAATAGTAGCGCTGCAGATTAACTAGAAGAGGTTTTATATGACTTTTAGGCTCCTTGGAAGTCCCTTGAGCCAGTAGGGAAACATGTTTCCGCCTAGAAAGGGTTCAGCTTACTGGGAAAATCTTGTAAACCAGTAAAGCAGGTGTCACAGTTTTTGTCGGCTAATTACGGCGCCGCTTCAACAGCCATCCATCTCACAGAGTGAGAGCGTTTTCAAAGATTCGTCGTATCGTCGCCACCCGTTTTGTTAATACCTTCACTCCCTGGCTTGCACAGTGTTGCACCGCAGCGCAACAGGGTCGCTGACGCATGTGCAGAGCTTCCGGTTACAGAGGTCTAGCGGCGCTCACTGGCCTGCAACGAGGAATCCTAGGTTCGCAGGCATGTACCCACTCAACAGTGACAACTTCCTCGAGTACTCGCCATTTGGAACGCAGGAGGCAAGTGTGGTTTATCGACTACTACGGACGCGGCGAGAATTTCCCGACGTGGGTGGTCATCCAGAAACGGGTTTCGTTACGGTAAGCCACTCCGAATAGCCTGTATCACAGTATCTGGAGCCATTGTGTATCCCGTATCGCCATGAATGACATCTCTATGCTGCTGTATGCGGCTCCACTTGGTTTCCCATTCTCAACAAAGGTCTGCATTCAGAACCATCTTGCATCCATACCAGGTGTGTTACCTGTGACATTGTCAACAGGGCATTGTTTAAGGGACGGATTGTTTTCTTGAATGTCGACGATCATCATCATTAGTGTTCTGTTAAGAGGCAGGTTTTCACATAGCAGTTCCCCAGGCTGTCCGGTCTTCTGCCATCCTCTTCAGGTCCGCATAATTTCCTCTTCCGTTTATATCGTCTATCATCTAGCATCTCCTTCTTCCTCTCAGTCTTCTCCCACAAACCAGTTCTTCCGAAGCATCTGCTAGGAAGCACTCCCTTCTAAATGAATGTCCCAACCATTTCTTTTTCCCTTCTCTTATAACCTTTAGCAGACATCTTTTCTCACCAACTCTTTCCAATACTCTTTCGTTACTATTTCCATCAAACTTATTATCTCCTTTCTCAACCACATCCACATCCTCTCGTCAAGAATTCATGTTTCTGCCCCATATAGTGCCACACTCCTCTTTCTGTTGAATGCCTCCTTCGCTATGGGAATTCGAGTTTTCACCTCCTGTTAATATCTCTTCAGTTATTGTGCTTACAAGATATTTAAATGCTCTTACTTGGTTAATGGTAAGTTGTCGTATTTTAATATCGGACAGTATGCGTCTTGTATTGATGACTATACTCTTTGTTTTTGCTGTGTTTATTTGCATCCTATATTCCACACAAGATTCATTCAGCTCTTTCAGCATGTCATTCACTGTCCCCTCACTTTCTGCCACTAATTCTATGTCATCAGCAAACCTTATACATTCTATTCTCTTTGCTACAATATAAGCCTTTCGCGACTGTCTCTTCAAGGTATGCGTTATACAACAGTGGGAAAATGCTACAACCTTGTCTAACACCTCGTCCACTGCTGCTTCCTTCTGACATTTCATTTCCAATTCTTATACTTAATTGTGGTGCGAATATAGATTCTGTATCAGTCGTCTCTCTTTCCATTCTACTCCTTTTCTATTCAAAATGTCCATCAGCTTGTTCCACTGAACTCTGTTCGAGGATGGCCTATGGAATAGATTAATACGATAAACCGTCTCGGACTGCAATGGTGCCGATCATTCACTACTGAGTGCTAGCACGAAGTTCAGGCCCCGAATACTCTTCAGAGTCTAATTTCAATAGCCGTCCGTTAATTTTCGAGAAGTCTTAGATTTCTGAAGCAATAGACTCAATCCCACAGTGAAACGCTGGGTAGTAACGACATACAGAAACGCATGGCACGCTAAGAATGTCTCGGGCACGGCGACGTTTACCAGACTGGTGGAAAGTGTTCATCTCTCGACCACTCAATCATTCTCAAGCAGAGCAGGAATATGAGCGAGAAATAAATACCCTGGTGTTCGAAACATTGTAACATCCGCATGTTCTGCCTCTGCCAAGTAATGTATCTCGATGACACTAGGATCAAGCACAGGAAGTACTGCAACAAAACGTAACTGAAAGAAATACGCAATGAGAGAAATTAAAATGACTCTTTTATTCAAAGACAATAATTACACTGAGGTCACCGCGATTCGTGATGGCCACCAGACCATTAAAAAACGCGGGACGTGGCTATTGACGAGGTATGTCATCACAACGGACGGCAATACATTCTCTGCCAAGTGCTTCCATGTTGGCCACAGGTTTGGTAAGGAGTTCTTGTGGTACTACACTGGAACAGTTCTATCTGTTAATTGTCCTAGTTTCACCGAGCTACGTTTCTTGGCAGTGACAGATTTTTGTATCAAAAATGAAAAAGCAATTTTATATTCATTTCCACCATTGGAATGTGCTACTCGCAGCCTCTGTAGGTGGTACCATCAGCAAGCCAATAATCTGGTTAAACATGCTTGGCTACTTTTCATACGGCTCATTCATTTTCCAAACTATATGCTTTTCGCTGTTTTCATTGTTAGAGGTTTCACAACTGTTTATGATGTTAAGTCAAAATTTATCAAGGAGGTTATCGTCACTTCCCGTATTAGTTTATTTCAAAGGATTATTGAACAGAGCTCTACAATGAATATTCAAGTACACTTAACACAAACCAGCCAGTGTATATTAGCAGGGAACAACTGAGGACGAGCGCACTGTTTCTGATAATTCCTGCTCCTCGTTCCTAAGTTAAGCACCATTTTCATCGAAATTTATGTATTTGTGATGGCTGCGAATTACATGAATGACGATAACAAAAGTAGTTTTAGCGAGAAATAATGCAACCGGCCGTTCGTGACAACATTTATTTTTAACGGCAAGACGATATGACGATTTTCGGCAGAAGGGAATGACTGTCTCCTTTCTTTCTTTCTTTTTTTTTTTTTTTTTTTTTTGGGACTTTTTCATCGTATGGACTGCGATACCACGTACTCTGTATAGCTACAGTATTGGTACGAAATAAAATAAATTTTGGTAGTTTTATTATTTTCAGTAAACTTAATAACTAAATTAAAGCTATGGTTCCTATTGCTGGCAGACGAAATATCTCAAGTACGTTTCCAGACTTCGCTCTGCAGTAGAACGTGCGCTGTTTAGAAATCCTTGGCACATTAAAACTGTGTGCAGATTAGCGACTCGCAAATGGAAGATTTGGGGGTTGTACTATTTTACTCTCTAAATATTCGCTCTTTTCGCAACAATCCAAATGAAAGAGAGAACCTATAACGGAACTGAGATATAGACTGAACAAAATGTTTCCTGCAAAAGAAATCTTTCTTGGGCCGAAGATTCTTGTTGGAATTTTCGCCTTCCTTGACGTTTGGAACGATTTCCAAATATTGGAATTTCAGATCCTGTCGCGAAATTAAAACTATTTAATAAGTAAAAATAATTCGATAATCTACAAAATTTGTGTTGAAATTATTCTTGTGTTTATAAATCTCTATCGCTTCTCTGTACATATGTGCCTAACAATGTGATGCTTTAACTAGCACGCTCGTCTCACTAAATTTAATTTCATGAACACCGTCTTCAAAAACATGTTCCGCTGTAGCCTATTTATCGTTGTGTTTCTTTCGTGCTTCCGTTAGGTCGGCATTAACACTTCTTTACGTTGTTCCAATGTAAAACTTCCCACAACTACCCGCAATTTTGTACTTCCCAGAGTTTGCGAAAGGGTGTGGTGCTTGTTTTGCCGATCTTAAACATTCACTAATCTTCTTGGTGCAAATGGTTTCAGCTCTAAACTTGGCCACAACTTTCCCAATACGGTCGGTATTATTGTCGATAAATGGAAGAGAAACTTTCCACCCGGCGGTGTTGTTGTTGATGTTTCCGAACACTTTTCTTCTGGGATGAAGTGCTCGATCGATCTCATTATTAGCGTATCCATTTTTCTTAAAAGCTGTTAGAAAATTATTTAGTTTTTCTTGGGTGGGTCACAGATTTTATTAGTCCTGTCCACCAATGATTTAATGACACCTATCTTCCGCCAGGGGTGATCGTTCGAATCCTTATGGAGGTAACGATCGATATGTGTATTTGTCCTATATACCGTATGACTTAAGTCCCATCTGCCCGTTTAATTACTGAAGCATCCTAGAAATTGAGCTGCCCATTTCTCTTTGTCTCCATAGTATATTGTATCTTTAGAAGAATGCTATTTGGATGCACCAAGAAACCATTCAAATCCTCTTCACCGTGATTCCATATCACAAAAGTATCATCCAGATACGGATGCCTGTTCAAAGGTCTTTTATTGGCTGACTGTAGTGCCTGCTGATCAAACACCTGGACTTAGAGGGCTCCGCATTGCCACACCTTCGATTTGTTCATAGAACTCATTACTATACTGAAAATAAGTCGTGGATAGGCAATGTCGAAACAAAGCTTCTGTAATATTGGGAAACATGTCAGCTATTAAGAGCTTCGTTAATCGGAACCATGGTGAACAGGGATAACACATCAAAACTGACAAGGATATCTCTTGGGTTGACAGTAATCTCCTTCAATTTTTCGTAGTGCATAGAATTTTTGATATTGTGATCGGTTTTTCCGACATACTGTTGTAACAAGGAGACCAGATGTGTAGCAAACTAACGAGTAGGTGTCCAATAGTACTCACTATCGGTCACAGTGGGACATTAGGCTCATGAACCTTAGATAGCCCGAATATAATAGGTGGGTAAGCTTCCATTTTGCAAAGATCTTTTTCATCATCTGCAGGAATGGAAGACTTTTTTGTTAATCGATTGTTAGCTATTAAAACTTTTTGTAATTAGTAGGATACATGAGGTAATTGATATTCCTGTAGTGGCTTGGTGTTACGTAGTATCCTGGCTGTTCATTGTTGTTTCCCTATTTTGAGCCTAAAAATAATACGCAAATAGAAAATAATACGTATGTTTTGAAACATATTTTACGTGAACAGGAAATGAAATACACTGTTTTTTTCCGAAGACGGAGTTTAATGACCGATATTGGAAGTATAGTAAAGTACTGGTGTCATTGACTTCATTCTGTTGATAGTATAAACTAAGTAACTATGAAAGGCATGAAGAAGTACCCATTTTGTCTTACTACAGCATTCTTGCAGATATTGCCGAGGACTCTTGTCGTTTGCCTTACAACGGACGCAGAGTCTGCATACAATTCCCTCGCTCCCTCAACGTTGAATTCGAGTAGCTAATTTCTCTTCCATCTTAGCAGCAGCAGCAGAATTACGGAACGTCCGCTTTAGGGTGAAGGGGTAAATTTAATTACCTGGCACACGGAGAACAATGAAGCTTTCTCGTTCTGCTTGTTAATGTTGCTCTGCCCGTAGACTGAGACCTCCTCGGGAAACACAATAGGCGGATTAGCGCACAATGGTGAGCACCGCAGAATCGCCCTCTTAGGCCCCTGCATCAAGGTGACTTCAGCAATGTTCCTGGTCACTGTTAGACTGATGGTTGCTGCCATGGACACGTACCAGCCAATGGTTACATCAGCATAATGTGGCATCTTCTGCCTTTGACCGTATGTGACACAGTGGTGGCCCATCACAACAATATTCATTTTGATGTTTGTTTGTTGCTGGTGTTTCTTCATATTCGGCCAGCAAAGTATTCTAACACCCAACTCCTTGTATAGACAAAACTTCGCATTTCGTTTACTTATTGAAATAACAAATGCCAACAGCAAACCTGTTGTGGTCGCTTAGATGTTGCAATTTCAAAACAGAAAACTATACTTTTTGCATATAAAGGGGTTTTACTATTTCTGTAAGCAAAAAGTGCTGTAAATTTAAAATCCTATAAGGTTTACTTAGAAACGATTTCCCTAAAAAGGGGCATATGTTATTGTTAGTACATTGATTGCCATTATACATAAGAGAATGTGTGCAGAAAAACAAGAGTATTTACAGTAGCTTAAATGATCACAACTAAATTTTAGCAGTTCAGCGTCGAAGTATCAGCAACTATTGATATGAATGGAGCCGGTCTTCGACAACCCTCTATATTTCGACGGCTAACTACCCCTTCATTCTCAAGACGCAAATGGAGCGAAAGAGCACCGCGCAAGAACTTTAAGCACCTGGCATGCAGAGCTATGCCATACAACAACAATAATACGGTATATTCGGAAAGGTAAAACATGCACTTTAAACTGCAATCACAACCAAAGATGACCAATGTCACACGTAATTTAGTGTTAACATTAATTAGCAGCGGATGAGCAAGACCCAATAACGGTCCCCCTCTATTGTGTGACCAGGGAGAGAGCAGGTTTGCCGGCCGCAGTGGCCGAGCGGTTCTAGGCGCTACAGTCTGGAACCGCGAGACCACTACGGTCGCAGGTTCGAATCCTGCCTCGGGCATGGATGTGTCTGTCGTCCTTCGGTTAGTTAGGTTTAAGTAGTTCTAAGTTCTAGGGGACTGATGACTGCAGCAGTTAAATCCCATAGTGCTCAGCGCCATTTTTAGAGCAGGTTTCTAAGCAAAATTTAAGGAAAATTATCTGTCACTATTGCTAAGATCACTTGTTAATTTAACGTGTTGTGTATAACACTCACGTAACTTTGCAGGTAGTAATACTATTACACTGTTTTTAGTAAAACAAAGAGACCACAACAACTTCCAGTGACACGACCTTCCTCCGTAGGATAATTGTGTTGAGAGTTCAGCAGTACGGTTTAATGTAGCGCGACAACCTCTCTAGATGTACGCTCGATATACTCACAGAGATCGCAGTCCACTTGGATTCGAAGATATTAATGCAAGGGAGTTCCTGGTGCTTCGAAGTTTAATTGTGGAACAGTCGCATATGGGGACCAGAAAGACAAATCAGTGTTCAGTTTCAGTTCAGTTCGCTATGGTAGTAGTTTTGTTCATTCTTGTTGCTACCGCTGCCAGCGATCACTTTTAACGTCCATATTTTAATACACTACATTCGCAAAAAACTTGATATTTTTCATATCTTGAGTTAATCTCAAATTATCTCTAGATGCAAACGAAGAAATAACTCACTCCGTCTTTTAATTTTTAGTTGCTAATCCGAGTTTTGAACCTAAGATCTATATGCAGTATTTTAATCTGTGTGTGGCAGTAAATTCACGTATCAAGAATTCACCAGAGATCCTACAGTTGATCGTTATCTTAGTGTGTTAACGTCTCTGAGTCACAATGTTGTACCTCATAAGGTATATTAAAGTCTGCTTCAGAATTCAATTACTCTCCTCATGTTATTTAAATTAGTGCACGATATGACTTTACCTGACCAAAATTTTTAAAAATTAGAAATTCTTAATAGTCTAAGTTAATGCACAAGGAATCAGTGTCGCTTATCGTAGTTTTCTAAAGCAAGAGAGGACTAGCGTTGCCAACTTCTCAGAAGTTAAGCTTGAGAGAACTCAGCTGCCTGAAGTTACACTTGATTTTTCATTCAAATGTCGATGCTTGAAATTAATTACGCTCTTTCAGAAAATTGAGAGAAGTTTTCAGTCCACACACTTTCAAAAAATGCAGATCAGGATATTTACGTAAATTTTAAAGCACTTCATAATAGTTTATTTCCGCTTCTTGTATAAATAATTGTTTTGTAACTTCATCGTAATGTCATTCAGCGAATGATTATGGTATCGGTGTACTCCGACTCTACAGTTCCAGCGGGTGATGCAGACTCCTCCAGACTGAATTCATACAAAGCAAATTTACTATTCACTGTAGTATAGTGGTTGTAGTAGCTGACTGGAAGCCAGAAGATTGCCCTTGCACCAATTCCTTTCTGCGTTGCACATGGGAAAAAAATGAAAAAAGCCTCGTTTGTAATTCACTGGAAAAGAATCAGATACCAACAAAACTTGTTATGTAATATTCACAACCTTTACGTACCAAATATCAACGCCTTTGGCAAGGAAGATGATCACCTCACAAAACCAGATTCTCCCATTTCAAACTATTCAGTTTAACTAGCGTAGTGAAAGGTTACAAACCTATTTCGAATGTTCAATGTTAATTGAAGTTCCAAAACCAACTTTTTATATGTCATTTACGCATATTGTCTTCAATCATTCTAAGTATATTCTCCTCCTTTGAAATTGTCATTACAAGTCATTTCGGTTAGGGAAAATCCAAGAAATGGAAGCTTCTCTACCTACTGAAGTTTTCTGTCACTTTAAGCTTAGTCCTGTATGCTGAGGACGCTATTCGTGGTGCACTTGTAACCTCCTCTCTCGTAACCGGTCTATTGGATTGCAATATAAATGACCGTGATCGCGAACACCTAATGACACGTTTTATCTGATTTTTCGGTGTTACACACTGTCTTATTGTGGTTTTGATCATCAATCCGGAGAGTGATTTGATTTTGATCGCCACGTCAGTCCATCCAATTGAATCCTCCTTCGGGTCTACACAACATCTGCCAGCTACATCCATTTAAATCCGATTACACGACTGAAGCTTCGGTTTTCGTCTCAAGGTTATTCCCAATATTTCTTGATGTCTCCTTATTTTCCCGATTTATACAACAAATTTTCAACATGCTTCTGTAGCAAAACATTTCATAATCCTATATTCTCTTCCTGTCGGAAAAGTTTACTGTCCTTACTTCATTTAAGTAAAACTACACTCCTTATAAAAGCGTTCAGATAAGACATGTTGGCACCTACTAATACGTCTCTTTTTCAGAAACTATTTTCCTGCAATTCTCAGCCTCGATTTTATAATTATCCTTTCTACTTCGGCCGTGGCAAATTATTTTGCTGCTCAACAAGAAAAACTTATCTATTACCTTCAATATTTCGTTTTATAAACTTATTCCCTCACCTTCGGCCTGTTTGATTCGACACATTCCATTAACCTGTTTCAGCTTTTCTTCTTTTCTATATCATTCTTACATCCTCTTCTCAATACACTATCCAAGAACTTTTCCACATGTAGCAAAAGCCCAGCCCCGTCGTCAGACCCCAAAGTTTTTATTTCTTCCACCTGAACTTCAATTCCCCTTCTACATTCCTCGTTGGTTTCCGTTACTTCTTGTTCAGTGTAAAGACTGAAAAAAATTATGAATTAGCTACAATCCTATCTGACACCCGTTAGCAATACTGATTTCTTTTCATGTCCCTCAACCCTTGTAATAATTTTCTGTCTTATGTAAATATTCTAGTTAAAAGTGTTCTGTTGTGAAAGATAGATGTTTCTCTGATTATGAGGGTGCAACTGACAAAATCTCGTCACTATGATGAAATGTTCCTTGGTAAGTATATGTCTTTTTTTTTGGTAAGTATATGTCTTACACCAGTAACTATTCATATCATAGGAATATTTTGGACAGCTAATGTGCGATTAGTGTGAGGAGTGTAACATAAATCTTCAATCCATTTATTCCACCGAGTGAGGCATAACAATTGTTTTACACTTGACCTACATTTGCAGAGCCAAGTTCGACTCTCAACCCAGTCATCAACTTTTTTTCCCTATGGTTTAACTATACCTAATGATATGAATAATGATATAGTTCCTTCGAAAACATGTCACTAATTTCCTAATACATTCTTGCGAATTTTTCAGTGTACAGCTTTGTGGGTGCTGTAGGCGATTCTCTCTTCATGCATATAGTATTCCTATTTTTTATTTGACTGTGCGTACTACATATATGTTTCGTTGTGTTTTACCTCCAGTCTTACAGTGATCATGTTTATAGTAAGTAGAACCCGGTGAGAAATAAAGTTGTTCGTGTACAGATATAGGCTGAAGACGTCTTGCTTCAAATAACTGACAGCTGTAAGCAGTTACCTTTGTATAGTTCTTACTAAAAAAGAAAGCGGGGAGTTTCATGTATATAGACTGAAGTGGCGAGTGAAAATTTCTACCTAGGGCTTAAATCGACCCGTGTCTCCAGCATTAGCCACTAAGACACCTTGTCACAGCGGTTTACCCAGATGCTTGGATTAACCTGGCACGTCTCCCTTCTCTATCCAAATTCTCAGTGCCACCCCTGTCTACTTTAAATTCCCCCTTACATTCGAACAGAATGTCCACTCGCCACTTCAGCCTACACACACACAATCATATCCGTATAAGACCAGTAACGTCTCTGAAATTGTATCATTTCACTTGTAAAAGTGGGCAGTATTGTGGTTTCAGTAAAGAGAAAGTAAAAGCAGAACTGATCCGCCAGAGGATCTCATTGACTTTCAGCGCGGACACATTGAATGTCGCCTGAGTAAAAAACCCTTCAAGAACATTACAACCCCTCTACTCGGCGATCGTTGTCCATCAGTATATGATGTCTGACAACATGAGGTCTTATCGCGTCGGTTCGTTGTATGTGGAATAGTTATCGCTGTAGTCTTAGAGATACAGAGCAGGGTGGCGCAGTGGTTAGCACACTGGACTCGCATTCTGGAGGACGACGGTTCAAACCCGTCTCCGGCCATACTGATTTAGTTTTTCCGTGATTTCCCTACATCGTTTCAGGCAAATGCCGGGATGGTTCCTTTGACAGTGCACGGCCGATTTCCCTAATCCGAGGTTGGGCTCCGTCTCTAATGACCTCGTTGTCTACGGGACATTAAACACTAATCTCCTCCTCCTGATCTTAGAGACAGCTTATAAAAAATCTGAAGTAGTTGCATTCAAGTGGAAACGAACAGTGTTTCCATAAATACTAACTAACGCTTACGGGCAGAGTAGTAAATATCAGTGATCTTTCCCAGCATAATCACAACGCTTACCAATAAACTAAGAATAGATGCAAAATTTTATAAAGTGATGACAGCTTCATGGTGGTGGTGACTGTGCTCAGAACAGAAGAGATAAGAGAGCCACGGAAACGGCGGGAATGAAATATCATACAAGAACTGCTGCATACACTGCAAGACACGAACTAAGAGACGAAAATATCAGTGACGACTTAAAGATATTTACTGTAAATGAAAGAATACGGGCAAAAATTCCAAAATAAACTGGCCTAAGAATATCTTCTGAATGAAAGACCGTCAAAAATAGCTTTAGATTAGGAACTGGAACGAAAAAATGAAATATATGGACAATTTGAAATGCTCACGTACATTTCGAAACAAAGACGACCAGTTTATTGGTTGGTTGACTTGGGGGAAGGGACCAAACAGCGAAGTCATCGGTCCCACCAGACTAGGGAAGCATTAGGATGGAAGTCGGCCGTTCCCTTTCAAAGGAACCATCCAGGCATTTGCCTGAAGTGATTTGGGAAAATGACGGAAATTGTGAATCAGGATGGCCTGACGAGGGTTTGAACCGCCGTCCTCCCGAATGAGAGTCCAGTGTGCTAACCACCGCACCACCTCCCTCGGTGAAGGCCCGTAAGGCAACAGGAAACTTGTGTCCCTAAATCCTCCTATGGCAGATTTGTCCACAATGTTGCAGAGGTGAATATTTAATCTAACAAAGAAGAAGATATTCATCAACGTGCACACAAAGTTAACCAGAAATTTGTGTCGAAGACAATTCGGTCAGGTGGTTGATGTCAACGCCAGTGAGGATATGAGAGTAGTAGTATGTATGGGTGATTCAGTCGTGGGAAAATTTTCTATAAAACGTGTAACATATTGTCGTTTACCTGTTCACATTTATAATCCCCGTCACCTACTGATGAATGCGTTTCTGCCTATTATATTCTAATAAGAATGGCATGGGACAAATCTGTCGCTGCTTACAGTCTGTGGAACTTAAGAGACAACCTGTAACCCATCCGACAAGGGGTTATATGGACACTTTTTTACACGTACATCATGCAGCACTTGCGAATGCTGTACCTCGATTTGTTCATTTTCGTGCCACAGACAGAAATACATCGGTCACTTCTTTGCGGGGATAATGTACATCGCCACGTCAAATAATGTGCTGTGAAATTAAAAAGTTGAAGCAGAAAACCGCATACCCTCTCATACATTTCGGGAATGAGAATGAGCAAGATGGGATGATAAAGAAGAGTCGGATTAAATTTAATAACAGACCCGTATCTCCTCCTTATACTTGATATTAAACTCTTCTCTAGCTTAATACATTGTGAAATTTTCCTTTATAATATCGTCATTTTTAGCAAAGGGAAGTTAGTGGCGAAATTAAAACTCCGGAGATAAATGCGTTGCGTGACCAGAAAGAACAAGACAGGTAGTGGAAGCTCAGAGTTGAGATCAAAGCCATCCACTGGCCTCTCCGTCTCTGAATATATAATGACACTGCTAATGTGCACTTTGGACCGTTAGCTCTCTTTCAGATGCTTCTGTCACGACGAACACATTATTCGCCAATAGTCTTGAAAGCTGCCGACTGCTGACCGAGTAAAATCCCTCTTCCTCGTAGTTAATAACAAAGGAAGTAAAAAAGAGAAAATTCCCTGTAGCTTCATGTGTTTTGTTACTTGAGTATTATAGCTGTCTCTTATTATTAACTTCCTATTAGGTACATTATATATGTAATTTTATCTGACGTGAAGCAGCAACCAAAAGCTTTTATTCCCTAAAGCTTCAACTCTTCCACTTCTAAGTCGATCTCCTGTACCGAGTAATAGCGAGTGTTCACTAAAAGTGATGAAAACACTTCATACTCTAAAATTTACTCGCAGAATATCAATGTGACACTATGACAATGCGATCAAACAGTTTTGCTGCTATAGGAAACACAAGGCTCACACAAATCGAGCGGAAATGAATAAAGTTAGTCGTAAGTAACACCACAGAATACTGAACACATGCCCGAAACAACCACACACAGCACAACCTCCAAGTGTTATTAATCACACCCTGAAGGTTCGATATGGATGGGATAAATTACTTTTTCGTCTGTTAGCTAATCTGTCTATTAACATATAAGTAGACTTCCGAGGAAAAGTTAGTACACGTGGAAAGACGACGTCGATTTTGATTCACATGTGCTATACTATATATAGTGATAATGGTTTCAACGTCGTCCGCCAACAGATAAGGTAATGGCATAGCTACCAGGGCGCCATTAGTGTCTACGGTTTGATAGGGAGTGCTCAAGCCAGAACACTCATTGTGATGCAATTCTGTGGAGTTAGTACGCAACTATGCCACGGAGAAGCACACTTGCTACCTGCAGCCACCTGTTCGGAAGGTGTCAGATGGTGGCCATCGGAGTGGCGGAAATGGCCCTTTCGGACAATTTCCACACATGTTGGACGTGCTGCATCAGTGGTTCCGTGAACATTCTCAAATCTGCAGACGAGATTCCGGACTTGCACACATCACAAACTCACGCCAGGGCGTTCGTAAGGTAAGGAAAAAAGTACCGGACCGTACAGCTATCACAACACAGATAAGAGGGCTTGTGAGCTCGAAAGTGTCAACATGAACAGTTGCGAATTGGTTATTAGCAGTGAGAGTATGAGCACACACACCTGTACCTCGTCTTCCTATCACGCCACAGCATCGACGTGCACGGTTCGAATGGTGCTGTCTGAGGATCAAGATGAAATGGTGTGACGTATGTGGCGTAGTTTTTAGTAATAGAAGCAGATTCTACCTGCACCAAAGTGATGATGGTTTGCTCGTAGACATTTTGCTGGTGAGCGCTGTCCCGTGGAGTGAATTCTTCCAAGACATACTGGCCCCACCCCAGCCATTTGGACCTGGGGTGCGATAAGCTAAAACTCTCGTTCACCTTTGGTGTTTCTGGGGAGGACGCTAACCAGCGCTCGGTACGTGCAGGACGTTGTCAGACCCATTCTCTTGCCGTTCTTGCAACGGGAAGATGATGTGTTGTTCCAACAGGAAAATGCTCGCCCATACACTGCCTGTAAAATTCATTGTGCTCTCTAAGACGTCAAGCTAATTCCCTGCCCAGGACGTTCTCTAGACTTGTCTCCAATCGAGGATGTGCGGGATGTGATGGGAGGAGAAGTGATTCGTGCTACTCGTCAACCACCAACTGTTACAGAACCAAGTGAACAGGTCGAGCGGGTGTGACTTAACGTATCACCGAACAGTGTTCACCATCTGCACGATCAACTGGATACCAGAGCAAGCGCTGCATTGCCGTCTGTGGATGCTACGCCACGCGGGTGTTTCAGAATGAGTCGGTGCCTGCTACCACAGTACCGATTGTGCTATTGATCTATAAATGCAATCATTTCGTGTACTCCTTTTGTGCTGTTGCAGTAATAAATCTTGAGTGAACTGTGAACTTGCCGCAAAAGGGCATACAGTTTTCTTTCCGGCACTCCACTTTGCCTCGCGAATCAAATGGCCCGCGCTCAGTCGCAGCAGCAGAAGATAACAGACTAACTGCATCAACTTCACCATAACTGCACACAGAAAATCAGAAAAATCTACGACTTTCCATAATGTTATCTCTGTTTAAATTTCTGGATGGCTCCTGTATTACCATAATACCGATGTTTCCTGGCCGAATGCGTTCATATTCACACTACACAAATGTCGGCAATACTGCTTGCTACAATGGGCTGTCCCGTACGACGAGAAAGGAAGAACTGGTTTGTTTGTTTGGAAACGTTTGGTAGAACAGAATCGAAATCAACCACCTATTGTTCCCATTAGCCAGAGCTGGCCAAAATCTGTCCACTTGCGGCAAAATAGATTCATGCTTTCCCCTTCCGGCAAAGGTGCCTTGTTCCGGCAACAACGAGGGACGCACGACTGACTGTGATCATACCAGTGCCTTACACAGAGCATAGAGCAGTTCTATGACACATACGGCGATTAACACATGGTGCTCTACCTGTGTTACACTGACCTCTGAGTGTCTAAATATAGTAATCTATTTCCCTTCAGCTAATATAGTTTCCTTTCATATGCTATATATATATATATATGGTCTTTTCTTTTCTCGTTGCTCGTACGAATAAAATCAGCAGTTAGCTCATGTGGCCCAGTGGCTCTGCTCTTGGACATTTCCTCACAGAGTGTATGTGGTTCTAATTTCTACAAGCTGTAGTAATGATTTTCGAAGCTAGATCAGTTGAATTCGAAGTAGCTACGGCAAATACTGGAATGCTAACAATAGCTGGAAGAATGGTATGCTGACCACATGGCTCACTATACCGCATCCAGATGTCGCCATTTAAACTAATCTAAACTCCTCCCGAAAAGACCATGAAGGCCCAACGGTACCGACCGGCCGCCGTGCCATCCTCACCCCACAAGCGTCACTGGATGCGGATATAGAGGGGCATGTGGTCAGCACACCGCTCTTAGGCCGTATGTCAGTTTCCGAGACCAAATGACGCCATTTTGCAGTGGAAAATACGGCGACAGTTTATCACTTTGTGGTCCTTTGGCTCTGATGAGTCGTGAGTTGTGTTAAGTGATAGGTGTACACACAAATAAACAAGCCTGCTACAGTCCTGCACAGATTTTTTGCTGCAGGAAACATGGGAACTGTTAACGGACTGCTAGCTCGCTTGTGACTGACAATCGTTGACATTTGCATGTATCGAATAACATTACCCCGGATAACATCTCATCCTGTCTACCTTTAACTGATGATTATATGACTTCTGGAACAGTGAAAGGATGGAAGAATGTTACTGTTTGACGTCTCCTTGACGATGACGTCATTAGGGACAGAGTATAGTCTCGGGTGTGGCAGGGTTGGAAAGCTAGTGTCCTTTTATATGGAACCATCCACGTGTACGCTTTTAATGATAAAGGGAAACCACGGAAAATCCGAACACAGATGAACGGACCCCAACAGGAGAGGTTTCTAACGACCGAGCTACCTAGCTCTATGATGTTCTTTGTCATATTGTGAAATTACGTACATCATTTCTGTAGCGGTAAAAACAGGAGATCTATTTTTTAGGAATATCATCGCTGGTATTATGTGTGGCTGATGAAATGGCGAGCGGATATGGGCAGTCATGTGGCGCTTATGGGAAGCAAGAGGGTAGGTATTTAAGTTTTGAGGAATCGCCTGTATAAAACAGAAACAGTTACCAAAAAAGTGGTTGGAAGCACATTTGAAACCACAGAATTTCGGAATCAGGTCTAGCCGCATTCCGCGAATTTTTTTGGAAATCTACGTCACTCATACACTGGAAATGTATCGAACATTTCAGCTGCTAATTTTGGTAATCATTGCGAGTTCTAATAATGAATGCTCTAGGAAATTTAACGTTGCTGCCTCCATCTTCTCACTAGTGACTCTTGGAACAAATGTTTCACGATTTTAGTACAAAATGAACTGATAGGATTCTATTATTTACACGCTAGATAACGTCTTATTGGCGACGGATATGAAACAGCCACAGGCCACTTTCAGTCTTATGTCGACTTGGGGGAGGTTCACATTTACGCCACCGATGTCGCGATAGTGGAAGCGCGAGTAGCGTGACGAACAGTTTCCCGAGGTCTTGATTTGTGAGTATTTATACTGAACATTTTAAATTTTGCCCAGGAAACCTATAATGATTGCATTATTATATAACATGACCTATATAGTCAGCCGTGAAAATAAGAGTTAACCGGCAGTACTCACATCATATACTGTGGTTACTCCAGGTCTCCACTCCGAAAAACCGTTCAGAAAATGACTCCGATACTCGCCGTAAAATTTTCAAAACACTTTTAGAATTCGCTTCCAGGTTGAAAACATTCCTCTGGGAATCAGAGAACCGAGCGACGTGGACTCTGCGTGGCTTCACTGACGACTAACGGTTATGGTCACTGTTGCTCCCTAAAACAGACAGCACTACCTGCATGTTTTGTGCTAAGGAATATTAGCCTTTGCCTTCTAAATCGATGTGTTGTCGTCTTCTTCTTTCCTGTTTCACTTACACGCCCTTAAACTTCTTCTTTAATTGCCCATTAGTCTTTCGCTTTCCTTTTCTTGTTTCATAATGGACTACATCTTGTCATTATCGTTTTCGGGTTATCATATATATTTTCAGAAGTCTAGCTTTTTCAGTTGCTGTACTGTATTCAACAGTAGAATACCATCAGCTCCTACAGACTCATTCTGTGGACGGCCTATCGCTTTCCTTAGGCCCTTAGCCTACACATCGTCTTAAAAAGGATAAGGGCGAAAGAAAAAAAAGCTGTGCATTGATAGATACTTCAAGCTCTGACGGAATACCGCTGACGAATACATTATTGTAACAGGAGAAGTTAATCGACTCAAGATGGGCGTTATACCACGGAACCGGTAGTTGCGCAAAATGAAGTTTTACCATTGTATCCGTGCTGCTTTCGGTCTTCACCAACAATCCTTAACAGCCACAGAGTCCAACATGATCCAGCACGAATATAATGTCGCTGAATAAAATAAGTTTTGGATGCTGAAGGAAGAGACAACTGTATAACCTAGGTTCCCACTATGGCTTCAAGAATTCGCAAAATCGCTTATGTCTCGTAAGTAACGAGCTGCCGGTCAGCTGCCAACCCTGGCAGGTTTCTCTGGTAACAGTTTTGAATGACGAACGCTAAGATGATGTGCGCAGCTTTCAGGAGACGCTACTGCACCGGTGTTGGCCGTACCGCCGCTACCGATGCTACCCTTCAGATGTGCGCGAAGCCCATTCTGCCAGATTTGGGACGCGCCGTTCGGTCGCGGTCCGCCGATGCGGGAACTTTGCGGCACGCTAACCGTTTACGGCGCCATGCGTCAGCGCTAATTCCCCATTAAACGACGTGAACGGCGCCATTCATTAGATGCCATCACGGGCCCTCAACTCACAGCTGCCCAAACCGCAACCGCAGCGGGCGGTTCTGAGTGTTTTCATTGTGCGCGACGGGTAGCTGCTCATATAGGCGGTGTCCTGTTTGATTTTTTCGCATCAATCAGCGAGCATACGTGCAGTATACATGGCAGAAAATTCGAATAGCTTAGGGAAACTGTTTATCTGTTAGTCATGGCTGGTTGTTACAATGTTGACCAGTACGTAATGTTTCCCTCTTAGAAAGTTCTTTCAACATTATTAACAGCACCCTCTGTAAATTATTGATGAACATGCCCACAGTGGTGGTTACAATAATGGACACTCCGTAGTGTTAAATTTTGAGAAGGCGATTTGAAAACGAACATTTCAGTTTTAATGTGCTACACAGGGGATCCAAGGAGAAATGGTCAATACTGAGGGATACGACGTGAACTAACTTTTGAAGCATGATTTCCGAGACAGAGCATGTTTAATGTACATTGCAATTTATTTTTTGTGTTGTTGAATACATTTTTCGGTGTACGTAGGTATACATACACAACAGTTAGTAAACATTACAACATGATTTTTGCAAAGTATCAGTTTAGTGAGAAAACGTATTTTTAATACATTCACCTCTAAAGATTATCATACATGTCGTATTACAGCTGCTGTACTTTTCGCAATGGATGATAAAATATCCCAATACCAATTGCAACGCATTTGCACAGTCTTGGAACAACGTATTATGCTGCTTGTATAAATTGCCTCTGCACGTTGCCCATAAGGACTGCGTCGTTCATGGAACGACCAAGCAGTTTTATCATCCTAATTCATCTTCTACTTTTTATACCTTATACTTCAACCAACGCCATATACAAGAATCTAATGGCGTAAGTCTGGTGATCTTGGTAACCACGTAAATGTACTTCTATAATGAATCCAGAAGTTAGGGTTCCCTCACATATCTGGTAAAATGTGGAGGGACTCCGTCACGTTGAAAATACATTGCAGCCCGCGTGACCAAAGGAACGTCCTCAATGTGTTCAGCTAACAAATTTTCCAAAAAATATTTGCAAGTAATTATCTCCCGTCATCCGCTCTTCCAAAATGAAAGGACGTATCAACATGTTTCGCACCAAACATTGATCGAAAAACGTATTTGAAACTTGCTTTACTCTGTAGAGTGTCGATTTTCGTGCATCCATTGATTATTATCACGTGTGTACTGCCGATTCATAGGCAAAATCAGTTTGGTGTAGTGCTTAGCAGACCTGCTTCACTTAAACGCCCTTAACCTTACAGCATATCTGTATGCGTGTTTCTGCGCTATGTACACCATTATGATCTGGTCTTAGGCCTCATTCTTTTCAGTTCCGATAAGACCTTTGACGAGAGGATACCTTATCCAGATGATTTTTATTCTAAGTTTGGCCCGTTGGTGTCAACTGGCAAATGAAGATTCTTCTGCTAGAATTTACATAATCTGATGATGCCTCACAAGTACGATACGCTTATCTGACGTCAATGAAAGCAATTTTGCAACCGAGACTACGTTTATTCAAAAAACTCTGGTAATAATACTTACATTAATGATGTGGTCCAAATAGCAATGGAAAGTATGAATTGAAAAAAATTCATTTAGTATGGTTGACACGGCAATCAGATATTCGGAACAACGAAGTAACAAAGGGGCTTAAAAAAGGCAGCCTTAAAAAGAAGGAAAGGGAAACTATTACATGTATAACATTTTCGATATTCCAAAAATAGAGGGCTATACCAAGAGTCGAGGTAGACGTACGCCTCACTCCAGAGCACAGTACCTATAACATCGTAGTACAGCCCGGAGGAGCATTTGTAGGAGAAATGTGGCATCAGTAATCGGGCTAAGGTTGCGTGTTGACTGTGTGCATTTCTGTGGCATCGGAATGATAAATGCTGAAAATATCCAGAGACGACGGAAGAAGGAAAGACGATTACAGCTTTATGTCTCCCGACATTGCGCTCCATAGAGATATTAGGAAAGGACACGGAAGGAAATCGGCCGTGCCCTTTTCAAGGAACCATTCAGATACTTTCTGGAAGAATTTAAGGAAACCACCCAAAAACTTTATCCAGATGATCCGACGGGGATTTTAACCTTCGTCCTCCCGAATACGAGTCAATTGTATTAACTGTGCTACCTCTCTCTGTCAAGACAACTGACATCTCAACAGTATTATTTTGAGGTGAACTAGGTTTACTGAATTTACAGGAGGAACCACAAACGTTTTAGCAGGTTGTAGTATATACTAAGTCTAATAAAATATTCTATACCTGTCCCATTTATAATCGAAACCAAATAGTCACATAAACTGCCAAGCAAACACAAATGACTAAGTTCGAAGTGCATTTTCATAATTCCCGCCACCGACCTGTATGTAGTTTTGAATTTTGTTGATAACTCCACGTGCAACTCTTATGATGTAGGCGCTATTTTATGAGAATGGAGCTATCTGTAATTTGGAAGATCAGTTCCTGTCTAAAGTTTCATTTTTCTTTGTAGATTTCAGTTTTCAACTGTCCCCACAGGGAAACTCTAAAGGGGTAACGCCGTGGGACATCGGTGGTCAAGAAACGTGACTGTTTCTGCTGATACATATTCCAGGGGGTGGGGAGAGGTTTCGATTATGTATCATCTGTCGGATAGAATGGGCAACGTCACCGCCATGCAGGAAGAATATACTCACTCTTGTGTAGACAAAGGAACTCGTTCGAAAAATGTTCGAAGCTCATTTTCTAGAACGTCTACGCGATAGTACTACCTAAGACGATGCCGTAACACCACAGGCCCAGCCATCCGATTGTCCATCATATCATACCACACATTTACGAAAAAAAGTGTTCTTGAAAATGTATCTACACAAAGAAATACGGGTTTTCGTCGGACTACCGATGTGACTTGCGAATGTCACTGATACCGACACGGGTGTAAATGACTCCACCAACAAACAAATTAAATGAGAACACTCGGCGATTTGCGATCAGTCAACAGCAAAATCGTCCACCTTCATCTCCTTTTCGAAGCTGTTGACTCCATTGCAGATGATAAGAGTTGAAACCGGGCATAAGTAATTCCCCTCATAATCTTGTTTATGGAATACCGATACGTGTAGAATTTCTGCATGTATTTGTTAAAAAACTATGCTCTATTTCATCTGCATTTGTTCATTTGTTCGTTCAGATTTAATCTGACGGCTAGTCACTGCATAAGTGTCCGCAGTTTAGTGAAAACACTTTTCATTCTTGTACTGTGCGGTTAGCAAATCATCTAGCGTATATTCTAAAATCAGGAACAACGTTTCCATCAGAAAATCCCTACACAGGTATCATGAATGAAAAATGCTCCTATCGTAACACAAAAAATGTGACCATGCTGAACAGAGCAAGGGATGTAAACAAAGGGAACGAGCTTTTCGACTTATTTAGCAGCTTCAAAAACATTTAAATCAAAACATCTTGACATATTTGCACTATTTACTTGTTAGTATTAACTCTAGAATTACCAGTGGGGTCTGAAAGGGGGGGGGGAGGAGCTTCATTGGCCCACTGACTCAATATTTAAATATTGATATGTCATATCATCAGATATTAGTTGCAACATAGGATTATACAGACAACCGATTCCAAATAACTATTTGGTGCAATGACCTAGGTTTAGATACCTCTATGGATGTCTTCATCAAACCGAAATTTTGAGAAACCGTAAAATTACTTTGCGAGAAAGCAATAGTCAGATTTGAGAGCAGATATGCTGAAGTCAAAAAATTAAATAAACCACGTTACAGCCTCTAGCAAGTGTGCCTAGCTAGGAACATCACCAGACTAATGCTATGGTCTATGCTTCAGGACCGAAAAGTGTAATATGGTTCAATGAGTCGGAGCTGATTTTTCGAACTGACTAAAATATTGAGATTTGATCACAAGAGTACAACAGAAATTCGTCACCAAACCGACATGTTTGCTCCAATGAGGGACTTTTTGAAAGCTTAGTGTGTGTGCCTAGCTAGAAACATCATCAGACTAATGCTATTGTTTATGCTTCAGGAGCGAAAAGTGTATTATGTTTGAATGAGTATAAGCCGATTTTTCGAATTGATTAAAATACTGAGCTTTGATCACAAGAATACAATAGAAATTCGTCGCCAGACCGACATGTTTACTCCAATGAGGGACGTTTTTGAAAGCTTGAACTCTTTATTTCCATTGTAGTTCATACCAGGTCTACACACCACAGTGGATGAGATGTTTTTGTTCAGTGGTCGCTACCCATTCAATTTATTTCTAAAAGAAAAATCTGAAAAATGCGGCATTCTAATTAGAGTGCTGTCTGATTCTGAAACTATATATGTGATCAGCATGGACGTCTGTTCAGGAAAGTCTGGAAATGCGCAGCTTCTAAATGGGCCAGTGGATATTATAAAGGGACTAATAAAGCCCAATGAGAAATCAGACTGCTGTGTTACCACGGATCGTTACTACACTTCAGTGGAGCTTGCTGAAACTCATCAATATGGTTCAAATGGCTCTGAGCACTAAGGGACTTAACATCTGAGGTCATCAGTCCCCTAGAACTTAGAACTACTTAAACCTAACTAACCTAAGCACATCACACACATCCATGCCCGAGGCAGGATTCGAACCTGCGACCGTAGCGGTCTCGCGGTTCCAGACTGAAGCGCCTAGAACCGCTCAGCCACACCGGCCGGCTGCTGAAACTCTGTGGAATGATTTCCACTTTACAGTTGTTGGCATCCTGCAGTCTAACAAACGACACATACCTAAAGAGCTGACCATAGTGTACGCTTATGCATTTTTGCATATACAGACCCTCAGATGCAGAGGCCACCAGTTACTCTCATATCAACTATAGTCCGTGAGAAATCGGAGCGACCACTGCTGATGCTTTCGACTTATCACTCAGGAGGGGCTATTAGTGAAGACTCAAAAAAGACTAAAATAAATCTTTTTTATAATTCTACAAAGGGAGAAAATTTTACAGTTAATAAATTCAGTTCCGTAAACTCTGGGACGACTTCGCAACTTTCGTCACGAAAATGACTATCGATAAATAACTCGACAGCAACTAGAGCACCAAATCGCAGAATGAAGACTTATCTCTGCAACTAGCTGTATATCTGTAATTAATGGAAGTTGAACACATGGTGTATGGAATGGTTTGTTCGAATTAGCTTGTACTGGTAACTCTTAAAATATTTTTCACTTCTTCTTCCAGTAATTTTCGGGTTAGCAGCGGGATCCCATGAACATCCTGCCACGATATTTCGGTCCAGAGACGTCCGGCCACCTTCACGTGAGTAGACAAAGTAATGAAGAGACCTTATGTAGTCACGGTATTTATAGCGAATTCCGCGCATGAGAATCGTATTGGCGGCTTATGGAGCATGCGTTAGGAGGTGACATGCGCGAGGCAGCCAAGTTGTGTGTGCTGCCCTGAGTGGTGAAGTAAGAACAATCTAATCGCTGAGTATCGACTGAGAATGTCGATTCCGTTGTGACCGCTTGACTTTAATAATTGGATTCCAATTTTTATGTAGCTGAAAGCCATTATCAGGATTCATTAAATTATCAGCAAGACGTATTTCTACGGATTCTTTAATTACAGAGTCCCAAAAGCTGGAAACCGGTGCTAAAATTTTGGTATTATTGTATTCCATTGAATGTCTCATGGAAATGCACTGTTCTGCTACTGCTGATTTTAAAGGTTGCCGGGGACGGGTGTGTCTTTCGTGTTCTACACAGCGTTCCTGTACCGTTCGTGTCGTCTGACCTGTATATGGAGAGCCACACCCGCGTTCCTCAATTGTAAATCGTGTTCCATGGATCTGACTAAGGCCCTGCTCTATGCTGGTGGACGGAAGATGACATTATTATTTATATTCCAAAGCAATCTGTCTATTTTAGAAGACACGTTCCCGGAATATGGAATGAAAGCAGTTCATTTATAGTCGTCATCAGTCTCCTTAGATCGTTGCTTCTTGCTGTTATAGTTGTGCATGGCCTTCCGTATTTAATGCAAAGTATAGTCATTCTCTTTAAAAACATTCTTCAGATGCACTAATTCTTCGTGAAGGCTTTCAGCATCCGGTAATACATGCGCCCAATGAATTAAAGTACTAATAACACCGGCGGTTTGTGCGGGGTGATGGCAGCTGAACGCCTGAAGATGTAGATCTGTATATGTGGGTTTTCTGTACGTCTCTGGGCCTAAATTTCGTGGAAGAATGTTGATGGTATCCGGCTGCCAACCTGAAAATTACTGGATGAAAAATACGACAGGGAAATACAAGAAGTCACATTTTCAGTTCTTACTGAAATGTCTTATAAACTGTAAGCACAAAAATTAGATGAAAATGGGCTACAATTAAGCACAAATACTCATCCAGGTGCCAACTAACAGATAAATTTAATAATCAGAAAACACTGAAACTTCAAAAATCTGACATAAATCATTGACTGGTCGAATATTGGAGTTTTTAAATTAGTACATTTTAAAACGATCAAACTACGTTATCTGCAAGAGTCTTTACTTAATGAAAAGCAATGCTGACGATCGGAGATGACTGTAGTGATCTTTGACACTGGTGTGAGTGCCACTGTGAAACGCGTATGTATTCAGTGTATTCATTAACAGCGATAGCGAGGCATGACAGAATCTCTGACCAGAGAGTTTTTTATCGTTGCTAGTCTGCGCTTGACCGCGCGACAGTTCTGTTGTTGTACGTAGCGAGTCGCGAAAGCATGTAGTAGCGCGCGAGAGACAGTCGCAGTTGTGTGTGAGGAATCGGCGCTTGTCGACATGGGGCTCTGGTCAAGGTTCAGGACGAGGTGTATTTTTAAATAACGTAATGAAGCAGCATTGCGCTCATCTGATAATGTAATGTATCTTAACAGTAATTAATTTGTTCAAGAATCGCCCCAATAATAATTTTGTTCTGAAAGCAATTTTTTAAGAAAATAATCATTACAATTGAAACAATACTTCCTATGCTTTTCCTGCCAGAATCAATTTATCAGATTTGCACAGGGCCTAAGGTCAGCGCAGATGACCTTATAAAATTTATCAGGTTGATCATAACGTTAATTTTGTGGGGACTTAGCATTTTTGCACATTTTTGTTATCATTGAGTTTTGTTGCTATGGGAAGATGATATTTGGCTCCTATTTGCATTTTCATTCAATTCATATTATTTAAAACTAATTCCGGGGAGGTTACACTTAGCACCATGTCCATTCACATTTAAAATAGTTTCTTTCATTTTTGCGGGAAGATTACACTTGGTTCTATTCCCATTAACATTTAATTATTGTCTTTTCAAAATTCTCCAAAGAAATTCCCATTAACATTATATTATTGTCATATCACAAAATTTCTCTGGGGAGGTTACAACTGAAATATACATGTTAATAATTTGCCGCTTCCCTCAGTTTCTAGTGGATGAGTTTTTCGTAACGAAACATTAAATATAATTAAGTTCAATGAGTTGATATTTAATTTCGAATGACCATGTACTGTTAAAATTCTGATATTAACGTCTGCAAATACACACATCAAAAAAGTTTTGCATCATCTCGGTTCAAAGATTTCCGCAACTTGTACAGAAAATTGGAATAGTGACCAACATAAACATCATTTCCGCACTTTTTATTGCTCATGACAACCACACATGGCATGTTGTACCAGCATACAGCGAGATCTTCAGAGGTCCAGATTGCTGTACACACCAGTACATGCCCAGTAGCATGTCCTCTTGCATTGATGCATGCTATCCACCAGTTCATCAAGGCACCGTTAGTCCAGATTGTTCCACTCCTCAACGGCGATTAAGCGTAGATCCCTCAGAGTGGTCAGTGGGTTACGTCGTCTATAAACAGCCCTTTTTAATCTATCCCAATCATGTTCGATAGGGTTTATGTCTGAAGAATATGCTGGACTCTCTATTCAAGCAATGCCGTTATCCCGAAGGAAGTCATTCACAAGACGTGCATGATGGGGGCGCGAATTGTCGTCCATGAAGACGATTGCCTTGCCAGTATACTGTCGAAATGGTTGCACTATCTGTCAGAGGATGGTATTCACGTATCGTATAGCCATTACGGCGCCTTCCATGACCACCAGCGGCGTACGTTGGCTCCACATAATGCCACCCCAAAACAGCAGGGAACCTCCACCTTGCTGCACTCGCTGGGTAGTGTGTCTAAGGCGTTCAGCCTGACCAGGTTACTTCCAAACACGTCTCAGACGATTGTCTGGTTGAAGACATGCCAATCCTGAGCGGTCCATTCGGCATGTTATTGGGCCCATGTGCACCGCGCTGCATGGTGTCGTGGTTGTAAAGATGGGCCTCGCCATGGACCCGGGGATGAAGTTGCGCATCTTGCAGCCTACTGCGCACAGTTTGAGTCGTAACACAACATCCTATGACTCCACGAAAAGCATTACTCAACACGGTGGCGTCGCTGTTAGGGTTCCTCCAAGCCATAATCCATAGGTGGCGGTCATCGACTGCAGTAGTAACCCTTGGGCGGTCTGAGCGAGGCATATCATCGACAGTTCCTGTCTCTCTGTATCTCCTCCATGTCCGAACAACATCGCTTTGGTCCACTCCAAGACACCTGGACACTTCCCTTGTTGAGAGCCCTTCATGGCACAAAGTAACAATGCGGACACGATCGATCTGCGGTATTGACCATCTATGAACGGTTGAACTACAGACAACACGAGCCGCTTACCTCCTTCCTGGTGAACTGATCGGCTGTCGGACTCCCTCCGTATAATTGGCGCTGCTCATGCGTGGTTGTTTACATCTTTGAGCGAGTTTAGTGAAATCTATGAACTGTCAAAGGGACTGTGTCTGTGATACAATATCCACAGTCAACGTCAGGAGTTCAGGAAACCTGAGTGATGCAAAACTTTTTTTGATGTGTGTAATTGAATTATTCCCTGCGAAATGCAGAGAAAGAGCAGAGCTCATCATGTCTGCCTCTACGTCAATTCTTAATGCAAACGGCCGATTAAAGTAATGTTTGAAAGTTTTCCGCCCTACGTTACCCTGTTCGTAACTATGCTATGAAGCATTAGCTACAATTTCAGACAAAACAGATAATGTTTAATTGTTAGAACATTTCACCATCTTAACCGCTTGATAACCATTCATTTGGCCGACCGGAGTGGCCGAGGGGTTCTAGGCGCTACAGTCTGCAACCGCGTGACAGCTAGGGTCGCAGGTTCGAATCCTGCTTTGGGCAGTTAGGTTTAAGTAGTTCTAAGTTCTAGGGGACTGATGACCTCAGAAGTTAAGTCCCATAGTGCTCAGAGCCGTTTGAACCAATCACTCATTTGCAAAGGTACAATGAAAAGTGATTCTAACGTCTCTTCTCCAAACGCAGTTGAGAAAAATCAATCATCAGTTGATTCCTGTCTGACAACAACAAACATGTCACCGATCGTGTTGTCAGCATCATATGTAGGGCTTGATTTAATATAATACATACTCGTTCATATGAGGTATCTTACTGCTATAATAGCATAAGGACCATAAAGCGATGGTCTTCTATCGATATTTATTGAAATCAATGTATAATTTCTTCAAACGTAATCCCATAATTGGAGTCTACGACGCTGGGATCACGGATGTACTTCAAACTTCGTACACCTTTAGCAGGCCATTAAAAAAAATGATGTGCAAGTAGTAAGGGGCACCAATCTGGCAATTCCGAGGAAATTGCGAGACAAATTTTATGCGTCTCTTATGTACCTGATGTATCTGTGAGTAGGTGCCGGACGTTAAAGTTCATGGTGGTCAAGTAGATAGCGTTGAAACTACATGAGACGAATGTGTATGAGGCTACGGTTCGGCTCCCGCACAAACCTTCATTTTTTATAGTAAAAGTGTAAATTCTGTGTTGTACAAAAACTTTGCACCTACACTACTCGCTCTTGCTACATTAGCAAACGTTTCACTGTTACGCAAGTTAACTGCCAAATGGGGCCTGCCTCTGTGTCTGCAGCTCCAGCCGTCGAGATGCAAAGTAGTTCTGGATAACTTCCAGATTGCATGTACAAGGGATTTCGCAAATCACGACAAGCACTGACTTATAGGAAAGCTCTATGCGTTTTTTCATTTGCTTGGGCTAGTTGTAAATATGGTTTTTCTAATAATTAAATTTAATTAACAATAGTAAGTAGTCAAATAACACAAATTCACTGAAACTTCATGTAAATACAGTAGTTTTCTTAATTATATTACCCCTCAAATATCATATAAATTAAATAACATCACCAGTGAGGAAAAATGTAGATCAAACAAAAGTTTGAGTGGGTGCCAGGCCATCACCTCTTACACGCACGCCATACGAAGTTCGAAAGCTAACCACTTTTTCTTTTATTATCAGCGTGACTTGGTACTATCATAAAACCTTAGTATCCTGTAGTAAACTCATCATGTAATATTAGCTGTAAAGGGGAGAAAATATTAATAATGAGAACAGAATAAGAAATACATCTACATCTACATTTATACTCCGCAAGCCACCCAACGGTGTGTGGCGGAGGGCACATTACGTGCCACTGTCATTATTCCCTTTCCTGTTCCAGTCGCGTATGGTTCGCGGGAAGAACGAGTGCCGGAAAGCCTCCGTGCGCGCTGGAATCTCTCTAAGTTTACACTTGTGATCTCCTCGGGAGGTATAAGTAGAGGGAAGCAATATATTCGATACCTCATCCAGAAACGCACCCTCTCGAAACCTGGACAGCAAGCTACACCTCTCTTGCAGCGTCTGCCACTTGAGTTTTGCTAAACATCTCCGTAACGCTATCACGCTTACCAAATAACACTGTGACAAAACGCGCCGCTCTTCTTTGGATCTTCTCTATCTCCTCCGTCAACCCGACCTGGTACGGATCCCACACTGATGAGCAATACTCAAGTACAGGTCGATCGAGTGTTTTGTAAGCTCCCTCCTTTGTTGATGGACTACATTTTCTAAGGACTCCCCCAATGGATCTCAACCTGGTACCCGCCTTACCAACAATTAATTTTATATGATCATTCCACTTCAAATCGTTCCGCACGCACCCTCCCAGATATTTTACAGAAGTAACTGCTACCAGTGTTTGTTCCGCTATCACATAATCGTACAAGAAAGGATCCTTTTTTATATGTATTCGCAATACATTACATTTGTCTATGTTAAGGTCAGTTGCCACTCCCTGCACCAAGTGCCTATCCGCTGCAGATCTTCCTGCATTTCGCTACAATTTTCTAATGCTGCAACTTCTCTGTATACTACAGCATCATCCGGGAAAAGCCGCATGGAACTTCTGACACTATCTACAATTTCATTTATATATATTGTGAAAAGCAATAGTCCCATAACACTCCCCTGTGGCACGCCAGAGATTACTTTAACGTCTGTAGACGTCTCTCCATTGAGAACAACATGCTGTGTTCTGTTTGCTAAAAACTCTTCAATCCAGCCACACAGCTAGTCTGATATTCCGTAGGTTCTTACTTTGTTTATCAGGCGACAGTGAGGAAGTGTATGGAAGTCAAGGAAAATGGCATCTACCTGGGAGCCTGTATCTAATATTTTCTGGATCTCATGAACAAATAAAGCCAGTTGGGTCTCACATGATCGTTGTTTCCGGAAACCATGTTGATTCCTACAGAGTAGGTTCTGGGTTTCCAGAAACGAATTGATACGCAAGCAAAAAACGTGATCTAAAATTCTACAACAGATCGACGTCAGAGATATAGGTCTATAGTTTTGCGCATCTGCTCAACGACCCTTCTTGAAGACTGGGACTACCTGTGCTCTTTCCCAATAATTTGGAACCTTCCGTTCCTCTAGAGACTTGCGGTGCACGGCTGTTAGAGGGGAGGCAAGTTCTTTCGCGTACTCTGTGTAGAATCGAATTGGTATCCCGTCAGGTCCAGTGGACATTCCTCTGTTGAGTGATTTCAGTTGCTTTTCTATTCCTTGGACACTTATTTCGATGTCAGCCATTTTTTCGGTTGTGCGAGGATTTAGAGAAGGAACTGCAGTGCGGTCTTCCTCTGTGAAACAGCTTTGTAAAAAGGAGTTTAGTATTTCAGCGTTACACGTGTCATCCGCTGTTTCAATACCATCATCATCCCGGAGTGTCTGGATATGCTGTTTCGAACCACTTACTGATTTAACGTAAGACCAGACTTTCTAGGATTTTCTGTCAAGTCGGTACTTAAAATTTTACTTTCGAATTCACTGAACGCTTCACGCATAGCCCTCCTTACGCTAACTTTGACATCGTTTAGCTTCTGTTTGTCTGAGAGGTTTTGGCTGCGTTTAAAGTTGCAGTAAAGCTCTCTGTGCTTTCGGAGTTGTTTCCTAACTTTGTTGTTGCACCACGGTGGGCTTTTCCCGTCCCTCACAGTTTTACTCGGCACGTACCTGTCTAAAACGCATTTTACGATTACCTTGAACTTTTTCCATAAACACTCAACATTGTCAGTGTTGGAACAGAAAATTTTCGTTTTGATCTGTTAGGTAGTCTGAAAGCTGCCTTCTATTACTCTTGCTAAACAGATAAACCTTGCCGGACGAAGTAATGCCGGCACGGTAGCTCAGCGTGTTCGGTCAGAGAGCTGGTTGGCCTCTGTAATAAAAAAACTGAGTGAAACGATCAACAAACGAACTTAACCGGATGTCATGTGACGTCCGCAACGAAGAAACACAACGCTCAACAACGAACAAAATGGAGACAGGGAAAAAAAAAAAAAAAAAAAGTGGCCGTGCGGTTAAAGGCGCTGCAGTCTGGAACCGCAAGACCGCTACGGTCGCAGGTTCGAATCCTGCCACGGGCATGGATGTTTGTGATGTCCTTAGGTTAGTTAGGTTTAACTAGTTCTAAGTTCTAGGGGACTAATGACCTCAGCAGTTGAGTCCCATAGAGCTCAGAGCCATTTGAACCATTTTTGAGATAAACCTTCCTTCCTTTTTTTATACTCCTATTTACTTCCATATTCAGGGATGCTGCAACGGCCTTATGGTCACTGAGAGTCGAAAAGTTCGGGTCTATTTGTTATCAGTAGGTCCAAGATGTTATATCCACGAGTCAGTTCTCTGTTTAATTTTAAATGGCTCTGAGCACTATGGGACTTAACATCTGAGGTCATCAGTCCCCTAGAACTTAGAACTACTTAAACTTAACTAACCTAAGGACATCACACACATCCATGCCCGAGGCAGGATTCGAACCTGCGACCGTAGCGGTCGCGCGGTTCCAGACTGAAGCGCCTAGAACCGCTCGACCACACTAGCCGGCTCTCTCTGTTTAATTACTCGAGGTAATTTTCGGATAGTGCACTCAGTATAATGTGACTCGATGCTCTGTCACTACCACCCGTTCTAAACATCTGAGTGTCCCAGTCTATATCTGGTAAATTGAAATCTCCACCTAAAACTGTAACATGCTGAGGAAATTTATGTGAAATGTATTACAGATTTTCTCTCAGCTGTTCTGCCACTAATGCTGCTGAGTCGGGAGGTCGGTAAAAGGAACCAATTATTAACCTAGCTCGGTTGTTGAGTGTAACCTCCACCCATAATAAATCACAGGAACTATCCACTTCTACTTCACTGCTTCACTACTTCACTACTTCACTACTACCTCCGGTTGCATGCAATCTATCCTTTCTAAACACCGTCTGTGCCTTTGTAAAAATTTCGACAGAATTTATCTCTGGCTTCAGCCAGCTTTCCGTACCTATAAAGATTTCAGCTTCGGTGCTTTCTATCAGAGAGAAAAGCAAAATAACGAGAACATATCCGAAAAATCACCACCAAGCTCTCATGATATGTGACAATTTTTATACAATTTTTATCCATATCCTTTCTTTCAGGAGTGCTAGTTCTGCAAGGTTCGCAGGAGAGCTTCTGTAAAGTTTGGAAGGTAGGAGACGAGGTACTGGCAGAAGTAAAGCTGTGAGTATCGGGCGTGAGTCGTGCTTCGGTAGCTCAGTTGGTAGGCCGGCCGATGTGGCCGTGCGGTTCTAGGCGCTTCAGTGTGGAACCGCGTGACCGCTACGGTCGCAGGTTCGAATCCTGCCTCGGGCATGGATGTGTGTGATGTCCTTAGGATAGTTAGGTTTAAGGGGCTCCGGAAAGGCTCAAAATCATGAAAAGTTCAATCTAGCCGGCACGGTAGCTCAGCGTGTTCGGTCAGAGGGTTAGCTGCCCTCTGTAATAAAAAAACTGAGTGAATGGATCAACAACGAACTTCAGCGGGCGTCAGGTGACGTCCGCCACGAACAATTGAAACGAACAACAACGAACAAAATGAGATCACAAAAAAAAAAAAAAAAAAAAAAAAAAAAGTTGGTAGAGCACTTGCCCGCGAAAGGCAAAGGTCCCGAGTTCGAGTCTCGGTAGGGCACACAGTTTTAATCCGCCAGGAAGTTTCATATCAGCGCACAGTCCGCTGCAGAGTGAAAATCTCATTCTGGAAATTTTTATACGGTTTTCATATTTTATTAAATTTATAATTTTTATTGATGTTGCATTATTTTATATTTATATTTTTATTTTTCATATAGAATCTAAGAGCAGAAGGACAAAAAAATCATACGTTCTAAGCAACATACTCAGAAAAATTCCGAATTCATTGCAAGGATTGTATACGGTCATGTGTATGTATATACTTCATCTCTATACATTTTGCGATACAACTGGAGTGATACTGAGTGAACACACAAAACAAAACAAGCAAGGAAACTAGAGAATAGCAAGCCAAATAAAATTAGATAGGGATATACATATTAAAGAACACACCTAGCATGAGAAATGTGAAATTTAACCAACATCTTGTTGATACTGCTTGAAGTTCATGTGATCTTCCCCCTCACCTTCTACGACATAAAGAACGAAGTGTCCCAGCAACCACATCACCGTATGGGTTTTCGACCGTGGAAAGAAGGAAGAATCTGGGTGAAATATGATGTCCGTAGTATATACAGTCTCAAGATCGAGTAAGGAAGGCCAACTGCCTCCTAATCCAAGATCTATTTGCCATATGACCTCCGCAAATAAAGAAATAAAGCTATGTCGTATAGTATCTGTAGACGAACAACGACACCATAAATCCGTGTCGCTAAGCCCAATACGGAAAAGCCGCTACGCATATCGGCAAAATCAGAAGACTGATATTGAAACAACCTGTAGTCCAGATTGTTTGCGGCGATTCTCTTTCAACGGGGTTCGGGCAATGAGTCTTTAGGAATTTTAATGGTGGGAACGGGTCGCCACAAAATGTCAGTCCCTAAATAGCTCACCGCAAGCCAGAAGTCACGAATGTGTTTTAACTTACAATTTATGCGACCGACATCAATAGGGGGTTCAAGACTAGCAGGACGGACACAGAGAAATAAATGAGACGTGAATGTTTGAGTTTCTTGAGTCATCGTCAAATTAGCACGGGGCACATATAGCATGTGCGTCTACCTCCATACATCAGTCAGGTACAACCCACAAAAGGAACGAGGATTCCTGGTCACCTCATACCGTAAGCGAAAATATGTCTTTTCCATAAGAAACGACCAGACCATTGTTGTAGTTACTTCGATATCATCGAGGGAAGCGGATAAATTGGGCCACGTAATGAGCGTTGCAAAAGACATATGTATCCAGAATTCAGACTCCATGGAGCAGAGTAAGAGAACGTCTTTCATATTCTAATATCTCTCCATGGTTTTTTTCTGTAACAGACATCCAGCTGAGCGCCGCCATTCTGGGTGGACAACGATCAGTGTTTATACCGAGAGACGTATGCCGATAGACTGCAGTAGCACACTGAACAAACGCGTCATCAAAACCTCGCAAAGTAAGAAGCCTGCACTGAGTACGGTTAATAATGGAAGCAAGACTAAAGAAAAATCAAAGTACGTTCATAGGATTTGTCGACCTGTAAAAAGCGTTCAGCAATGTAAAATGGTGCAAGATGTTCTAAATCCTGAGACAAGTAAGGGTAAGCTATAGGGAGAGACGGGTCATATACAATACGTACAACAGCCAAGAGGGAATAATAAGAGTGGGCCCCAAGAACGAAGTGCTCGTTTTAAAAAGGGTGTAAGAGAAGGATGAAGTCTTTCGCCTCTACTTTTCAATCTGTACACCGAGGAAGCAATAATGGAAATAGAAGAAAGGTTCACACGTGGACTTAAAATTCCAGGTGAAAGGATACCAATGATACGACTCGCTGATTACATTGCTATCCTGAGTGAAAGTGAAGAAGAATTACGTGATCTGCTGAAAGGAATGAACAGTCTAATGAGTACAGAGTATGGGTTGAGAGTAAATCGGAGAAAGACGAAGGTAATGAGAAGTACTAGAAATGAGAAAAGCGAGGAACATAAAATCAGGATTGACGGTCAAGAAGTAGAAGAAGTTAAGGAATTCTGCTACCTAGGCAGCAAAATAACCAATGACGGATGGAGCAAGGAGGACATCAAAAACAGACTAGCAATGGCAAAAAGGGCATTCCTGGCCAAGAGAACTCTACTAATATCAAATATTGGCCTTAATTTGAGGAAGAAGTTTCTGAGAATATACTTGTGGAGTACAGCATGGTATGGTAGTGAAACATTGGCTGTGGGAAAACCGGAACAGAAGAGAAATGAAGCATTTGAGATGTGGTGCTGAAGACGAATGTTGAAAATTAGGTGGACTGATAAGTTAAGGAATGAGGAGGTTCTGCGCAGAATCGGAGAGGAAAGAAACATGTGGAAAACACTGATTAGGAGAAGGGGAAGGGTGATAGGACATGAGAGAATGGCTTCTACGGTACTAGATGGATACGTAGAGGGCAAAAACTGTAGACGAAGACAGAGACTGGAATATATCCAGCAGATAATAGAGGACGTATGTTGCAAGTGCTAATCTCAGATGAAGAAGTCTGCGCAGGAGAGGATTTCGTGGCGGGTGGCATCACACCAGTCAGAAGACTATGACAAGAAAAAAGTCGTGCACCTGCACTCTGACAATAATCATTGATTACAGTCCTAAGTCGAGGTATACCCGCAGGATTGCGGGGTAGAACCATCACGTCATCCGCGTATGCACGATCAGCTATAGTCCCTCCGGAAAAGGTCCAACCTTTCAGCTGGGATGCTAGCATCCGAAACAGGGGCTCTAGAGACTACACAAGTCACTGACAGCGGGCTTCCTTGAGGAACTCCCCGACAGATACTTACCGAGGGCGTCAACAACCACCGAAAATGACATATTCGCAAAAATATTTCAGAGCACTCGTAATGTGTCAAAAGCAAAACCTACAGTCTCTACAGTCCGAAACAAAAGGTCATACACGATCAAATGCCGTATCACAGTCTACAAAAGCAAGGCACAAGGAACGGATCTTATAACAACAACCGAAACCACGTCACGAAACTCGACTATTAGGAGAATGGCACTACCAGGTACGCATCATTGATGTTTTGCGACAATCGCCTCCATCACAGCCGACATTTTACTATTAACAGCTCTCACCACAGCCTTATAATCAAAGTTTAACAAAGTGTTTGGACGAAAACAACCAGGAGCAGTCTGTTCAGGACGTGTCTTGATTAGAACGATTTTTCCCACACTGAACACGGTCGGCACTACTCTACCCTGTAACACTTCATTCAAAAGGGGCGTAAAGGCAGCATCCAACAACGGCCACAAGTGCACGTAAAATGCCTTGTGAAGTCCATCTAGACACTGGGACTTTTCAGAGGGCGATCCCACAATACGTTTGCAAGATTCCTCAGGCTGAAAGGCAGCTATGGCTCAAATGGTTCAAATGGCTCTGAGCACTATGGGACTTAACATCTATGGTCATCAGTCCCCTAGAACTTAGAAATACTTAAACCTAACTAACCTAAGGACAGCACACAACACCCAGCCATCACGAGGCAGAGAAAATCCCTGACCCCGCCGGGAATCGAACCCGGGAACCCGGGCGTGGGAAGCGAGAACGCTACCGCACGACCACGAGATGCGGGCGAAAGGCAGCTAAGTGCGTTTCATTATGTTCAGGTGCAATTGTATCCAAGATGCTGACAAGTGAGTCGTAAAATATTCCACTGGACTCATCGGTGACGTAAACGTCTACATAGTACTGGTGTAAGACACGCACTATAACAGCTTGCGCCACTACGGTGCGTCCATTATTTGTCGTGAGAGAATGTATACAAGCGTGTCGGCCACGGTTCTGATGCCGAAGCATATGATATGAGGTCGTCAGTTCTTCCGTCACCAGTAAATGTGGCTTGGATCGCATTTTCAAACCTTCCATTTGTATTCTCTTCAATGGTCAAATGGTTCAAATGGCTCTGAGCACTATGGGACTCAACTTCTGAGGTCATCAGTCCCCTAGAACTTAGAACTACTTAAACCTAACTAACCTAAGGACAGCACACACATCCATGCCCGAGGCAGGATTCGAACCTGCGACCGTAGCTTCAATGGTCAACAATTTTGCCTTTAGTCTCCTAACATTCGCAGAGGAGAGTGATCCGCAGTATCATAACGTTCACGCAGGTTGGAACAGAAATATTCGTTAAGTGATCCGAAAATCTCGCGCTTTGGCCACACAGAAAAGTATATAAGTTTGCCTTAGCCTCCGGTATTTGCACGTCGAGTATTAGCGCGTCTTTCAGGAGTAAGAAGCGGACCAATTCATGCTAATAATGAGCGACATTAAAATTTTTGCAGGACGCAACACGCAGTTAAAATCGCCACCCAACAGGATGCCGGGAGGACTCGTACGCTACAGATAAACAATTTCCTCTTTAAAAAAACGCGAACGATCCACTGTGCGACCATTGCCAGAAGGGGCATATAAAAGAACCAAGGTAAGATTAAAAAGTTGACAACCTACGGCCCTGTTAGTTCCAACATTTCCACCTCAGCTATAGGAATGTCTTCGCGAAAGAATAAGAAGGTCCCCGTAGAATATTAGGGTGCTACATTAAAGATCACATGAAATCGAGGTAAGGAGAGATGCCGAAATACCACCTCCTGTAAAAATACTATGTCCGCACATGAATCAGAAATGAACTGACGCAGCGAAGCCAATCGCAATTCTGAATCCACTCGATTAATATTTAAGGAAAGGAAAGTGTAGGCGTGTATCATGGAGCACAGGTATGCAGGGAAATACGGAACAAACTAAGCAGAATTAGCTACACAGCTGAGCGTCAAGGTCCATTGCGGAGTACACCAGAACCGCCGTCATCGCAACCTTTTTCTTAGATTTGTTACGTGCCACCGCAAGGACAGGTTGTATACGCTGTTTCTGTCGGCTACGTGGCATGGAGGCCTCTGCAGACGGAGGTGTGGGAGAGTCACAAGCACAGCTTCCTGCCCCGCAGAACAAGGGTCATGTAACGTAGGTACAGTCTCTGAGGTGGAAGGATTTAGTGTAACTACTAACGCAACAGGTGATACTTTGTCGCTCATTTTATTCTCCTCTGGAGTTACTGTAGAAGGTAAATTCAGGAAACCGTCGGCGGCTGAAGACAAAGGAGCAAGAGGACATTGCATCGTCTCAGACTGTATCTGAGACACGAAGTGCGGGGAGGAGTCTCGGCTCCCTCTCCACACGCAGGCTGCTCAGAAGGAGCTGGCGATAACTTCTTCGTCGTTCATCGCACCACGTTCGAGAGATATCGTGGCATCGAGAGGAGCACGGCAGACAATCGATGCGCAGTAGGTTAGGGCAGAGGGCACAGCCAAATCCTCACCCGTACCGTCTAAAGCGCGACATCGCTTGTTTCACACTTTCACAGGTTCTATCCTGGGGACAATAGAACTCTGAACTCGTCATGGAGGTAAAGGCGGAAATTCAGTTACATGTTTATCAGAACTGACGTTTTGTTCATTATGATCCGAGGCAGAAGTAGGACCGGCGTCGTGAGTGGAACTAACAAGATCAGCAACTATCAATTTGCGACGCTGCACTAATAACTGCCTTAATACAAAAACACTCCGTGGGCAATTTGACAGAGCGTGTCTACTTTCATTACATAGCAAGCAGGTTCCCACTTGACCAAAAAACGTGACATGAACGCGGTAACTGCACACTTGTAAATGTGATGGAATGTTGCATTTGACATGCATTTCCACGGAACGAAACCCACTATAACACTGTAATCTGTGTTGATTAGACCAACCTTCACGAGGGATGTTTTTCACTTTACCGTACAGGGTCAATATGACCTTTAGAAAGTTGTCATCAGCCTCCGGCCGGAGGTTGAACACTCGAATGTTGATGTAGTCAATTTCAGCATCCGCGAGTGAGACCATACTCAAGGAATTATCGCGATGCCTGGACAGGAGTTAAGAACCATGTCGCGCCAGTAATTTTTCAACTTGAAGGGGCTCCATAAATTTCACGTAAAATACCCACTCGTCTGCGTCAAAATAAGCGGTGTGGACCTGATCTGAGTCACATGAATCGTATCCAAAAGTCAGTCGTGGATTTCTAGAGACCATGGCTGCACGTGTCGCGTTGTTTTATCCAAAGTAAAGCTCACAGTACCTTTTCGTGGAACACAGGTGGAAACCATGGTAGCCATAGTACAGCGGCAGACGCCGCTGCAAGTAAACGAGCACAAACAGACAGTAAAGCGGGGCGGAGGCGCTACGACTCACTCGGCAGACAGAACAACATTAACGAGGAAAACCACACAAGCGACGCTGAGGCAAGTGATATAATCGAAAACCTTCCCTTCGGCGCCCGAAGCGGAACTGTTGAAATAACAGGAAATTCACTGAAACATCATGCAAAAACAGTCTTTTATTAATTATATTACCTCTCAAATGTAATATAAATTAAATAATATGACAAGTGATGAAAAAAATATAGATTAAACATCAAGTTAGAGTGAAAGTCGAATCGTCACCTCTTACTGACACGCCCTAGGAAATTCGACAGCTAACTACTTGACCACCATACGCCTTAGTGTCTGGCACCTACTCACATCTAGATCACTTAAAAAATAGACGCGTAAGACTTCCCTTGCGATTAGTGTACCTTACTACATGTACCTTAACTTGTCTTAATGGTCTATTAAAGGTGTACAAAGTTCGAAGTAAATCTGTGATCCCAGCGTCGTGACCTCCCCTTTTCAGTCACACACCCTAAAAATGTCACATCTGCAGTTAATCTATAGGGTAGTATACCAGGAACTACCCTCGATACGGTTCGTATGTGACCTACTCTCTAGTAACGTAAATGAAATTGCTGCACGAGACTTAGTTTCATGCATTTACGCGAAATGAATGTCACCCAACATATAAAATAGTTCCTGCCGGACGGGAAGGGCTGAATATGTCCTAATGTTGAAAATTAACTGCCGCGCGGGTTAGCAGCGGGGTCTTAGGCGTCTTGTCACGGTTCGCGCGGCTCCCCCCATCGGAGGATCGAGTCCTCCCTCGGGCATGGTTTTGAGTGTTTCTCCTTAGCGTCAGTTAGTTTAACACTTTTGCTGCGGCTGACGCTTATAAGTGTCACGAGAAGCCACGAGCCAGCGCGGCTGACGCTTATAAGCGTCCGCGCTCACTGTCGGATTACTCACAAGGGAACCTCCCCATCGCACCCCCCTCAGATTTAGTTATAAGTTGGCGCAGTGGATAGGCCTTGATAAACTGAACACAGATCAATTGAGAAAACAGGAAGAAGTTGTGTGGAACTGTGAAAAAATAAGCAAAATATACAGACTGAGTAGTCCATGGGTCACATAAGCAACATAATGGAGTACTTGAGGTAAGGAGAGCCGTGGTCCCTTGGTAGCGTGAGCAGCTGCAGAATGAGAGGTCCTTGATTCAAATCTTCCCTCAACTGAAAATTTTACTTTCTTTATTTTTGCATAGTTATTATCTATCCGTTCGTTCATTGACATCTCTGTTCACTGTAATAAGTTTAGTGTCTGTGTTTTGCGACCGCATCGCAAAACCGTGCGATTAGTAGACGAAAGGACGTTTCTCTCCAATGGGAACAGAAAACATTTGATCGCAAGGTCGTAGGTCAACCGATTCCTCCACAGGAAAACACATCTGATATATTCTATACGACACTGGTGACGGCATGTGCGTCACATGACAGGAATATGTTATCGACCCACCTAACTTGTACACTTGGCAAATGGGTAAAAAGATTCTTCTACCTTGCCCGATTTAGGTTTTCTTGTGGATGTGATAATCACTCCCAAAAAAGTGATGAAAACATAAGAGTTGGTCACATAAACTGAAAATAAAAAAATAAACTTTTCACTCGATGGAAGATTAGAACAAAGGACCTTTCGTTGCGCAGCTGCTCACGTTACCACGAGACCACGGCGTTCCTGTGTTCCCCGCGTCCTTAATGTTGCCTATCTTCCTTTGAACTACTCAGTTTGTATATTTTGCTTATTTTTTCACAGTTCCATACAACTTCTTCCTGTTTTCTCAATTGATCTGTGTTCAGTTTTTCAAGGCCTATCCACTGTGCCAACTTATAACTAAATCTGAGGGGGGTGCGATGGGGAGGTTCCCTTGTCAGTCCAGTTGCAGCGTCTACGCTAGCATCAAAGTGTGTAAACTTTTGTTTTGTGTGGTCACTTATGGAACGTATATTGTTGGTAATGGCGGCTAATGAACCGACACCTGGACCTTCCAATGTGAAAAGGAGCAGGAAAAGTGTTAAATTGACAAAGGAACACTTACTAGTGTACTAAACTACAGTGATTTTCTGTGTAGTGAGGACGATGCATACCACGGAGATTGTCATATAGAGGCTGCAAAAGAATTGCAGAGTGATGATAGCGTGGAAGCACAGCTTTAGAATCTGTTTCGTGACATTTCCGAATCTGACGATACGAATCATGATGTGGTGTGGAAATCGACAACGAAAAGGAGCCCGACCTGTCACACGGATATAATCCAGGTGAGTCCTGGAAAAAAAGAACCACACAATATGCAGTATCACCCATTTACGAAGGAAGAAATTCTGCAAATTTTTCCTGCTGGCAATTCTCCTATGGATTTCTTCAGATTATTGGCATCAGACGAATTGTGACAACTTATAGGTGACGAAACGAACGATAACGCAGTCAACATATTGCTGAGCGAAAATACAAAAGAGGTATCTAGGATGTGTAAATGGAAACCTCTAAGTGTAGGCGTAAGTATAGAACATGATCCTACAGATCTTACAAAGTCTTGACGTCGGCCTGTAACTCAGATGTCTTAGAAGCGTCGGCTCCGAGCGGTACCTGCCGTTTCAGAGTGTCACCGGCCCGCACTTGCACGTTACCGGGCCGCACTGGAGAGTTGCGCGCCTGCACCGATGCCGCAGCCAAAGTGTTAAGTTAGATTAAGTAGTGTGTAAGCTTAGGGACCGATGCCTCAGTAGTTTGGTCACATAAGACCTTACCACAAATTTCCAGTTTTGAACCTTAACTGTTTCAAAATCAAGCTAATGTGGGGGAAAATATTTACTCGTTATTTCGTAGAAATGTCACAGGCATCGGGTGACATTTGATGGTGAAATTATTTAAGTTAGGCTTTACCGTAGTAATCGCAAACAGAACGTGCATATTAAAATTAATGTAACAGGTAGATCTACTGTGCATTCCACATGAACATTCTGGAATACCTCCATCTCCAGAGTGATTAGTTTCAATTACGTAGGGTCATAATATTTGTTTGTCCGATTTCTTGTTGTCAACGTCTGACACTGTCTTCCAGTGGCCACATTCTGCTTTTACAGACGCACATGAATTAAATAATGTTAATGTCTCTTTAAGACATATAAGGTCACATGATGATGGAGGTATTGTCCTCCAAATCACCGAAGTGGGATGAACAATAAAAGTGGACAATTACTGTAACTTTTATTTTCAGTCGAGTGTACTGATGTTACTTCAATACCTCCCATCCTATTAACAATACGACAGGAGTTTATGCGTACGTAGCAGTAGTAGTCGCCCCGGTGCCTTTGGATTCCAGCATCTTAGTCGAGCCCCATCTCACCGAGACGAGTTTCAGCCGCCTCGGAGGGCTCTGGGGCCGACAGAAAGGCGCTTTGCTCAAGCGACAGGAAGAAGCCCTCTTCAAAGTTTTAATCGATCGTCTGAGCCCCGCGTCTCGCATCTGCCAGTTGGACCGCCTCTGAGCTCGGTGACAGGTGCGAGCGCTGTCGTCGCTGCACGGAGAACGGCCAGTCGTGGGCACGCAGATACGTGCAGCTCGCTTGAAACAGGTAAATACGAGGGTTAACTGAAACATAATGCCTCCACCTTCGTTACTCTTCAACAGTTGGCAGCATTGGCATGTGACAGGTACTGCCTTGTACCGTAGCATCTTCTCAACAGCTCCACTTGGCGGGAATCCTTAGCATTGAACATTTGTTGTTTTGTTACAGTGTAAAATATGGAACCCAGCGCAGACGGTCGGCCAGTGCGATTGAGCAATATGCAGTCATTAAGTTTTTGACAGCAGAAGGTGTCACTCCAAAGGAGATTCATCAGAGAATGAATGCAGAATGGAAATGGTTCAAATGGCTCTGAGCACTATGGGACTCAACTGCTGTGATATCAGTCCCCTAGAACTTAGAACTACGTAAACCTAACTAACCTAAGGACAGCACACACATCCATGCCCGAGGCAGGATTCGAACCTGCGACCGTAGCGAAAGCAGAATGGAGAAAGGCGTGACCCTCATTGTCGTAATGCGAGAGGAGTCCCTGGCAAATTTCAAATCCGTGAGATTTCATTTCAGAAGTCAGCATCCGGGGTACCCATCGTGCACAGATCTTCAGATAGCCAAGCAAAGCAATAATGGGCCGGCCGAAGTGGCCGCGCGGTTCTGGCGCTGCAGTCTGGAACCGCGAGACTGCTACGGTCGCAGGTTCGAATCCTGCCTCGGGCATGGATGTGTGTGATGTCCTTAGGTTAGTTAGGTTTAACTAGTTCTAAGTTCTAGGGGACTCATGACCTCAGCAGTTGAGTCCCATAGTGCTCAGAGCCAAAGCAATAATGTAACCCACACGTTCTTGTGAAATGCCGATCGTGCTTGCAATTTCTCTCTGAGTGATACGACGATCGTCCTGAATCAATCCGTCAACATTTTGATTGTGGAACTCGGTGGTTGCTGTCACAGGACATCCAACACTTTGTTGGTCACCCAGGTCAGATGTTCCCACCTCCACATCTTTAAACTTACTTGCCCAACGACGCACAGCACTCACATCAACAATATCACCATAAACCACTGTCAATGACTGCACGTTGCTTAAATCTCATTGGCCGACCGCTGCCGCAGGGTTCCATACTTTACACTTTAACAACAGCACCGTTCAATGCTAAGGCTTCCCGCCAACTGGAGCAATAGAGAAGAGGCTACGAAACAAGCCAATACCTGCCACATACCAATGCTGCCAACTGTTGAAGAGATACGAAAGCGGAGGCATTACTTTTCAATCAACCCTCGTAGATAGCACCACTGTCCACTCCAAGAAGATACCCCACTGAGGAATGGGCAGTATCACTACTCCACACAGAACACGTTCTATGGAATGGAGGAGTACCGGGGTCTGCTTCACAGAAACCTTTAAATTATTTTCTCTTTTGAAATCGTAGTATTTGTGGTAAGCTTACTTGTTTTACTTAAATTAAGTCGTAGCACAGGACTATACGTGGATCAGAGTAACAGTTTTGCTACGGTCGCAGGTTCGAATCCTGCCTCGGGCATGGATGTGTGTGATGTCCTTAGGTTAGTTAGGTTTAAGTAGTTCTAAGTTCTAGGGGACTGATGACCACAGATGTTAAGTCCCATAGTGCTCAGAACCATTTGAACCATTTTTTTTGAGTAACAGTTTGACACGTGAAATGTATTCGCGAATGGCGAATATGGTGCCATAACAGCAACAGAGTTCACTGGAGACAAACGAAACTTTTGCTGGACTGGGACTTGAAATCGGATTTCCCGCTTCACGCGAGCGGTTACATTAACGGATGCGGCTATCCGAGAACGCTTCACTGACAGACCCAAACTTCCACTTGTCACAGTAATTCCCGCACAAGAAGAGATCTATTTAGTTTCCTAGGAAAACTGTTTTGGCTTTAGCATGAAATAATTAGTACAGTATGTATTTGATAGTTTCTGTAAACATGAAGGAACATTGCAACGAACTTCACAGACACTGACAAATAGAGACACCGCACTAGTGTGTTTCATACCAAAGCCAAGGCAATCTGACGAGAAAACTACATGTGCGGGAAGCACAGTATTGTGCGAAAACTATGATGATGATGATGATGTTTGGTCTGAGGGGGGCGCTCAACTGCGCGATCATCAACGCCCGCAAACAGTTCCAATCTTTACACAGTCCAATCTAGCCATTTTCACGAATGGTGATGAAATGATGAGGACAACACAAACACCCATTTCCCAGGCAGAGAAAAACGCGTCCAGTAATCCAACCCAGGACCCTGTGATCCAGAGGCGCGAGCACTACACGTAGCAGACACTGGGACATATGGAAGTGCACGTCTATCCGTGAAGTGATCTCAGATAGCCGTAGCGATGAAGGCGATCACTCTCGAAAAGCGGAAAATCTGGGTTCGTGTCCCTATCGTCACACATTTTCATTTGTCTCCAGTAAATTTTGTAACTGTGGCGGTACTCTACTCACAATTTGTGAAAACATTTCACAATATCGTAAGCTAGTAGATCGGCAGCAGTGTCTGTTTCTTCGGACGTGCAGGTTGCTTTTGCAGACACTGACGAATATAGACTCTGCACTAATCAAAAAGTTTCACAGTTTACCATGCAGAGAGAGAGAGAGGGCATGGGACGGGGGGTGGGGTGGGGGAGTGATATCTGTCGTAACGTCCAAACAGTATAAGCGTACTGAATAAGTTCATTCGTGCGGTCAGTACTGAGTTCGATTTGCAAGATATTAATTGAATTTTCACTTACTTAAGTAATTTCGCAAGCACCCTCACATGTTTCATAAGAGAAAGATACCGCACTGTTGAACAAAGCATATGAGAACAAATCACCACAGTTGTGTTGCCGGTCACTGTTGTTATCAGCAGATGACTATTGGTAACTGTCAGCCGAAGTAGCAAAGAAGATAAGGTGTGACCAAACCTGTGCTCTGTATGATTATCGCTATGGTTTCTATTCTGTAAACAACTGTCTGCCAATTCCCTTTTTCATCTAGTTCCGGACATAGTGGACGACCTTACATTTCAATAAATCTCTTCCATTAGACCAGTGCTGTGGACTGAATATTTCTTTGTTTCAAGGACGGAGATCTACCACTTCCATCACTAGCTGTTCCCGAAAGGAAGGGGGGAAGGGGCGTTGTAATTCAACTGCACATACTCACGGAAGTCTAGTGTCGGCTGTAGTAACCATACGGCTGCGAAACTTGGTAGCTATCAGCTGAAATCGTTAAAACTGAACTAAGGTCCAGACGCGATGGAATCCCTGTCAGATTCTATTCCAAGCTAAGTTAGCCACTCTTCCAACTATAATCTATTGTTGATCCCTCGAACGAAAACCCATGCCCAGTTCTTGGAACAAGGCACAGGTCACACACGTTCTGAAGATGGGTGGTAGAAACGGCGCACGAAACTAGCGTTCAATATCCTTGACATTCGATTTGTTGTAGAATCTTACAACATATTCTGAGCTCAAACTTAATGAGGCACCTTGAACAGAATGACCTATTCTATGTTAACCAGCTTGGATTTCGGAAACACGTGAAACACAACTCGTACTTTTATTATATGACATATTGAAAAGCAGTCAGGTAAATGCTGTATTTCTTGATTTTCAAACAAGAATCTGATTCAATATCACGCGTACGCTTACTGTCAAAAGTTCGATCATATGTGGTATCAAGTGCAATATATGACTGGACTAAGGACTTTTTGTACGGGGGACGCAACGTGTTATCTTGGATGGAGAGCCATTGTCAGATTGGAAGTAACTTAGGGCGTGCCTTAGAGAAGTGTGTTGGGACCCTTCCTGTTCGCCGGCCGCAGTGGCCGAGCGGTTCTAGGCGCTACAACTACGAAACCGCGCGACCGCTATGGTCGCAGGTTCAAATCCTGCCTCGGGCATTGGTGTGTGTTATGTCCTTGGATTAGTTAGGTTTAAGTAGTTCTAAGTTCTAGGGGACTGATGACCTCAAAAGTTAAGTCCCATAGTGCTAAGAGCCATTTGAACCATTTTTGAACCTTTCCTGTTCATGTTGTCTATAAATAATCTGGTAGACAATATTAGCACTAAAATCAGGCTTTTTGCAGATGATGTAGTTATCTGTAATGAAGAGCCTGTCTGAGGGAGGCTACATAAATATTCAGTCAAATCTTGAAAAGATTTCGAAGTGCTGCAACTTTCTTTAAATGTCCAGAAATGTAATATTGTGCACTTCACAAACCGAAAAATCGTTGTATCCAATGACTATAATATTAATGAGACACTGCTGTAAATGGCCAACTCATACAAATACTAGGGTGTAACACTTTGTAGGGATATGAACTGGAACGATCCCATACGTTCAGTCGTGTGTGAAGCAGGTGGTATGCATCGGTTTATTGGTAGAATACTGATGAAGTGCGGTGAGTCTACAAAGTAGACTGTTTGCAGATCACTCGTGCAACCGGCTCTAGAGTACTTCTGAAATGTTTACTTATATGGATATGGTGTCTGTTCTTTCGGACATGTCCGAAAGAACAGACACCATTGATGAGCTGCAGCCGTCTAGAATGGAATTAGAATTACGAGTATATTAATACATTCAGCTGCTGATGGGACTTGATATATATCAATACTCGTGGAAGACGTTCTTACCAAGTCCCGTAAGAGTTCGGGGTATATGTGTGCACCGATACGCTGTCTGTTCTTCCAGACAGACACCATATCCGTATAAGTATCTAGTTCTGGCAATACCGGCCATAACCTTCTTCTTCTGTGCCGATGCACACACGGAGTCTTTCCGGCAGTCGTTCTTCCCGCGAACCATACGTGACAGGAACAGGAAAGGGACGTAATGACAGTGGCACGTAAAGTGCCCTCCGCCATACACCGTTGGGTGGCTTGCGGAGTATAAATGTAGATGTAGATGTAGATATTCTCCGACCTCTTACGGGACTTGGTAAGAATGTCTTCCGCGAGTCCTGAGTGTGTTGGGATGGGACACTACGAATATAGTGTGTGGACATACAAGGTGAGAATGTGGATCTCGCGGAAGAAGTGCAGTCGCACTGTCCTCTGTGCCCCCAGTGGCTCAGATGGATAAAGCGTCTGCCTTATAAGCAGAAGATCCCGGGTTCGAGTCCCGGTCGGGTACACATTTTCACCTGTCCCCGTTGATATACATCAACGCCCATCAGCAACTGAATGTATTCATATAATTCTAATTTCTGAAATGTGTGGAAACTCTTACCAGATAGGACTAACGTGGGATACTGAACGTATACAGATGTGGATGGAGGTGGACGAGTGTCACAGAAATACTGAAGGAACTGAACTGGAAGACTCTTGAAGATAGACGTAAATTGTCCCGAGAAAGAATGTTTAGCCGGCCGAAGTGGCCGTGCGGTTCTAGGCGCTACAGTCTGGAGCCGCGTGACCGCTACGGTCGCAGGTTCGAATCCTGCCTCGGCATGGATGTGTGTGATGTCCTTAGGTTAGTTAGGTTTAAGTAGTTCTAAGTTATAGGGGACTGATGACCACAGCAGTTAAGTCCCATAGTGCTCAGAGCCATTTGAACCAAAGAATGTTAACAAAGTATCAAGAACCGGCTTTAAATGATTACTCTACGAACATACTACAACCCTCAGCGTATTGCTCACATAGGGATCGTGAGGATAAGATTAGAATAATTACTGCACGTACAAAGGCATTGAAGCAAGCATTCATCCCATGCTCCAAACGTGAATTGAACAGGAAGAAATCCTAAAAACTGGTACAATGGGATTTACCCTCACGATGGTTTGCAGAGTATAGATATACATGTAGATATCCTAACTCGTTAACTGATGAAACGATTTACAGTGAAAAAAAAATTCAAGTTTTAGCGACCTGGAGGAAATCTGACTCTGTACTGCATCTCGTCGATATCTCCGGTCCCAATATCGAACAAATCGTGTAAGAAGCTCTTAATAATAAAATCAACATTATGCTCTTTTCACATGTTTGACCTTTCCAGCCAACGTCCCTTTCCTAATCTATTAAGTATAGAAACATTGCTGCACTTTTTTCTAACATCCACAGCGCCACATTTGCAGCTCGTGACCAAAACTTGAAGTGCCCAAGGCAGGATTCGAACCTGCGACCGTAGCAGTCGCGCGGTTACAGACTGAAGCGCCTAGAAGAGCTCGGCCACACCGACTGGCTACCATGACTTCCGCGTATGTCATTTCCCAATGTAAACTGGCTGTGCTCGGTTGGTAACGAAGGAACGTGATGTTTAATGTGGATTCTGTATTATAACGTCTTTCTCTTGAGGTTACCAGAGGTAAAGTAAATCTGTTTGTGCCTCTTAAAAGGATGAGCCCATGCATTGCACCTGTGATAGTTCGTTCCACCAAAGCATTGCGGCCACATTTCCCAGCCCCAGGAGTGTGCTGTAACGGATGAGGTGCTTTGCTTACAAAATTAGTCACGGTCGAAAAAATGCGAGTCTATTAAGTGGTTAAGTGGAAGCAACCTTCTGACGTGGAGATTATGCTATTCTCATGTCAGCAGGATGTAAAGACTCTTCTAGGCATCATAGTCTCGATGTGAAGCCATTTTGAACTTTTCACTATTTCAGCAAATTTCTTAGTTCGAGAAAATCCTTTGTGAATTTTGAAGTAACCGGATAATTCGATTATTACCGTCATTATTACTATCATTTTCTTCATACCGCTGCTGGAACACATGGGCTTGAAATCATTTAATGCCTCTTGGTCATTACAGAAGTAGTTGCCCAAGAACAGGTTCTTTCCCTGTCTATGGAATCCTTTTCATATTAGTATCAAACATCAGCAGTTTCTCGTAGGTTACATTAGTAGTAAAGTAATTGATGAAGACGTTACTTGATAACAAAAATGCGCTGCTTTTCATCATTTACTTGCGCCTAGAAATGGCTGTCGAATACTGCCAAATCAAAAGCCAAGGGATCTTACTGCCTTCCGTTATATGTCGGTGTCATTTCTTCCATATGATTTGGTCGACGTGACCTGTTTCAAGTTATGTGTGACAGAGAATGTTTTAGAAAATCTATCGTTTTCCTTTCCAATAAACGTTAAGATTTCCATTCTAAGCTATTTAAATTCAAAATTTTCGCAATATTAGTCCAAATTTAATATTCGCTTGTATATTGTAGGAAATTATTTCACAGTTACAAAACCCTCATCCGACTGATAGACCTTACACTTATTCGCTGACCATAAATTCTAGCTCAGACACCAGTTTGAGTAAGCTAATGTATGGAAGACTGTTTGCCAGGTGGAGCTCTTGGAAGGAAGGGATATTGCGAGAATGTACTGGCCTGCTCGTTCCACGACTTATGTCCCATCGAGCATGCGGCGGTACGCTTTGGGGGGACGTACTGCAGTTCGTCAACATGCACCAACGACCATCCGGCATTTGTCAGTCATGCTGGCGGAGGAATGAACTCCGTAGCACATGAATTCTTTATCAACCCTGTGGCCAGCATGGGATCACGTGGTAGAGCATGTATTGCCGTCCAAGGTGACCACACACCCAATTTCGAACCATGTCCCACCTTTTCTAGCGTCGAGAGTACCATCATGAATCATGGTATCTTGAGTGTACCTATTGTCTGTGAAAAAATGTGGCATTTCTGTTCGCCTCTTTTCCTTCAGTGAGCATCTTCGCTATACGGCAACACTTCTTCCTATGTATGGTCCATGTTTCATCGACATGTTTTAATTGGAAGTGACACATCATCCCAAGGTTACTTTCATTATCAAGTTTAGCACACCTGGAAAGTTCTTGCATTTCATTCTTTTGACAATCGTAAAAATTTCTTCTGTTACTGAGGTCTTTCTCCTTTACCTCCGTTTCTGAGGTTATAAGGCTCAGATTCCATTTATTGGCCAATTCCACGTGCAACATAGTTTATTAAAACAATACGCGTCTACTTAATGCAAAACGCCTTCTTCGATGAACAGCAGGTACCAGGGTTCCAGTAATCTGTGTTCACTCAACACTCTGCCGACCTGAAAGAATGAGCGCATAGTTACGAGCCGGCCGCTGTGGCCGAGCGGTTCTAGGTGCATCAGTCCGGAACCGCGCTGCTGCTACGGTCGCAGGTTCGAATCCTGCCTCGGGCATGGATGTGTGTGATGTCGTTACGTTAGTTAGGTTTAAGCAGATCTTAGTCTAGGGTACTGATGACCTCAGATGTTAAGACACATAGTGTTTGGAGCCATTTTTGAACATAGTTACGATATCTTTGTTCGTCCCCGTTCCCAATTCATTTCTCTTCTTGTTTTGGGATCACGCATGCAAACTACTCGAGACAGATTTCTCAGAAATATATCCATACGCTGTTGTAATTCCCTGTCACGGTGTGTGCAATATCAAATTACACTGTGTCGGACCTCCACATCGTCAAGCACAGTTTTGGAGTGTTCTTGCTGACTGACCTGAAATGCAATGTACTTCCTAGTAACATATAACCGTCATAGTATTGCTATATCGACAACGGCTACATTACTTTTTGACAATCCGGTAAGCCCTCTGAATACCACGCGCTGCTGTGGCCGGTGTACCAACAAACAGCTGCTAATTGGAAGCGTTAGTTCGAATACGTTCCAGATTTTTGATACGCTTCGTACCGCACATGCAACTAATTCCATGTTCTTCCAATTATTTTTAATCATTAAAGAGTAGAATTAAACAGAAAAAATGTAAATTTTTTGCCTGAATTCCATTTATCCTCTTCGAAATTAAATACAAATTTAAATAATCAGTGACTATGGATGACTCACGTAATCGTGCTTGGTTGGGGTACCGCATACTTAATCCCATAATTGGCCGTGTGATATAGTTCACAGTCGAAGAGAAGTTTAACTTTTCGCGTATTAGAAGTTTTCCGAAAATAACTTATGAAATGATTATCCGAAATTAGTTTCAGGGTTTTATTGTTATAACTAACTACAAAAAGAAGTTACGAAAGTGCTGCAGGAGTGAAAGCATCGGGTTAGATCCTACTTATACGGTTCTTCAATTTGGGCTCCTTTTCCCGTAACATAGATCTTTGATATACTCCTGAAGAGCCACGTCGTCCAAAGCTGAAGAGACGACGTGTCATTAACTTCTCTTGACAAGATTATGACGAGTAGAGAAGATTGTGGGTCGCAATACAAAACGCCACGTAAACCTTTAATATTGTAAAAATTTGAAATATCTGAAGAACATGGTGGGTTTTTGGAGAGAAGTTTAATCTCGAGCTAATAGCTATCAACAGTCACTGCAGCTGTAAATCAAAGTAGCGACCCTCTACTCATTTCCCCCTCTCTGATTCAGTTTACGCAAATTGGTGCAGAAAAAGGAGAAAGCACCCTGAAACGCGTTGGAGAGAGCGCTAATCCCCTCTTCAAGCTGCTGAATAAGTGACAGCGGAAGCAATAGAATTTAATTGAAATCTTCAGTGGACACTTTAACTTCAAATTCCCTTTCATCTCTGCCCCGCTAAATTATGCAGCTGAAACGAGGACTCTGAAACCTGATGATTAAAGTGGAGGCGACATTCAGCCCGTATGCTGTTCTGCGTTTGATACAGGTTAATGCGTGCCAATCAGGAAGGTTCCGGCGCACCTTTTTAACTTGCTAATTGCTACGTTACGGGACCCCCCACCGAATCACTCGCAACAGAACACAAAAAGCGTCAATTAAACATCTAAATTGACTGAATCTTGTTGTACTGGATGTACACATACAGGCTATATGTAGTGGCAGCCAGTCCGCAGTAAAGGTAAATATATGTTCAACGACGGTGACACATATTATCCACATATATGTTCGTGTTTTGTTAGAATTTAGCAAAAACATTCAGTTACTCCTGTTGCAACTTAATGAAATATTTTCCTGGTCGCATACTATGGTCGATATTTGTTTGAAAATCATCTCGACCTTCTCTCGCAAGCTCTTTTTCCATATTTCTCAGGTAATTATGAAGTGAAAAACAACAGCTTCATTATTTTACAAAATTCCTTTATTTATTCAACGCATCACTGATAAATTATAATTTCGAAGGATATATGCAAAAAACGTAAAGTACAAAGAGAGGATGTGTTCAAATGAAAGTTCCATCATTTGACTATATAGTTGTTTCTTCAGTTGTACAATCATGAGTTCGGCCTATGGGCATTTTCAAGTAAATGAATTCATCGTCGAAATATGTTAAATATTGTTGAAACTCAGACATGGTTGTTTGTTTCTGCCAGATACTTTGTCAATATGTCCTCACTTATATGCTGTGACACTCGCATGATATAACGGAATTTTTAATACATTTCGATGGTGATTTCGTTTACAGAAGTTTGATGATGTTTAACATTGTGGTACTTGAAAATGGCCAAAGCCGAAATTATGACTGTAATATGCAATAAACAGTTTATAAAGTCAAATGACGGATCTTTCATTTAAACGGTATTATGTGACTGTGTCCCCAAACTACCGGAATACTATCAAAGAGAACATAGATGGACGACATTGTTATAGCCAGTGCTTGATTTGTGACGGACTGCGCCGCTATCCCGTACCGAAACGAAACAAAGAATGAGAAGACCAGAGTCTGGAATGCGGTACCATAGGCACTTTAGGCAAGTTCACACACTTGCAGTTTGCTTTCAGTTGAACAAACGAGATACATTTCAAGCATTTCGAGAGTATGTTTTTGACAATTGTGAGAACTTTGGTGGAAATTGTGGAAACAAAGAAAAGATCCCACGAAATGAGCTCCCGTTGATGATTATCATCACGATAGTTCCAGTGTCGTCCGGCGAATGTGACTCTCATCATTACTGATGGCATAGCCTTTCTTTTAACAATAACTGTTTCCGTACTGCTTTTTCTGAAGAGGAATGGCGCATCAGTGACTCGTTGACCACTCAAAGCACATGGAAACTGTATGTTCCTGCTGATTCCCGTTATTGTTCTGCCGTATACAGACGGTATACGAAGCAACACCTTTTTGGTTTTCCATTTAATAAGGTCTGTGAGTTAGAAACGGACATTTCCCCACTGGGTTTTCCTACGAGTATCTGAATTAGAATGTGAGTCTGAGGCATAGTTCTTCCATTACTAATACCATTACCCTACTGCCCGATTTCCTTTACTGTAGCCTGAAGAAAAATCTTTGAAAATTGCAGTTTCGTCCACTGTTATCGTTTGGCTGCTTACCGTGCCTAGGAAATAACTTATTTCTTGCACCGTACGAGATGTGCCGCTACAATTGCATATATGATTCCGTTTCTATCACTTCTCGTACCGAATGATGATATACAGTGTATATAGCGATTCATAGTGAAAACTAACACAGTTTGAAATATGTGGTAAATGTGACAAAAACGTTCCAGTAAATATGGGTTTGCTAACAATTCGTCGTAACCTAAGTACTAATTGGGGTTGCAGGCTGAAACTACCTACACCATGAGATACAGTCCTCCTTAGTATACTTTGCTCTAGATACGAACTTACCTGTTACGATCCCATCTAATTTTGTTCATATTTTAACAAGAAATACATTAGTAAACGATTTACTGTAGATTCGTACTTGTTAAAGGAGATGTCCTCTACACATATGGATGCAGTACAGCCCTCGTATATGCAGTGAGTTACTCTGTTGCTCCACAGACTACGGACCGCCCATCGGCACCGACCGACCGCCGTGTCATTCTTTAGCAATAGAGTCATTGGATAGGGTTTGAGGGACGTGGGGTCAGCACACCGCTCTACCGGCCGTTGTCAGTTTTCGTGAACTGAAGCCGTTTCTGCTCTGTCAAATACCACCTCCGTTGGAGTCATGAGACTGAGTGCTCCTTTTCAGTCCTCCTACCAAGGAAAAATCCCTTCAGTCCAAGGAACCGAGCCCGGGTCCAACTTATGGCAGTCAGTCACAGAAATATTAACCAGTAACCCCACATCTCCAGCATAAATACGTGACAACTCCCTTTTATAAGGAGTGCGACACTGGTCTCCAACAGTATTCTGTTAACTGTGGACACCACTAGATCCTGAAGATGATTCTAGCAGAAAGGGTCGAAACGTCGATCATACAGAAGAAAAATGAAGCGACCTAGCAACCGAAAAGATTTTATCTTCAGTAACACCTTATTTAAGTTACGAGTTCCTCCAAACTCCACGAGATCGTTTCGTAAATCGGGACAAGACTGTGCAGTTCACTGCTCCAGTTCTTCTACTGTATCAGTGGTATTTCTGTGCACTTTATTTTTGAGATGATCTAAGACAAAATAAATCGAGAAAGTAAAGTCTTACATCGGATGCAACGTGTGCCCGTGCCCTGTCATGCAAGTACAGCTTTCGCCGTGAACCATGAGTGAAATGTGGAACATTTAGAAGGGAACCTAATCGGAAAGTTCACATTTCCTATTTTATGTACGAACTACGAAAATACTTCACAGTTGTAGTGAAGTCAGTGACTGCTCGTAATCACACTCTCGCATTTATCTTGTAAACAATAGTTTACACTGTTTTCGTTTCTATTATCTTTTAATTTCACCAGTAACAGCTTTTCCTATTGGTTACGATACACCCTCCACAGTTGTCGGAACAAGGGATGTTGAATACTACTCGCTTCAAATATTTCTTTTTATTTCGGTGCCACTATGTGTCTCAACTCGCTATCCTTTCACCCTGTTTCATTCGTAACAGAAGTAGCCGTAGAGAGACCACCGCTTGAAACAAGGGGAGCCGTGAATGACGTTACAATAAAGAAAAATACTCGTGTGTCCTCTGTAGCTGCAAAATTAAGTTTCATGATTTGATGTATTGGAAAAGACTGTGTTACCTGTAGTTGTTTCTCTACACAGTTCGTCATTCCTCTATAACTCTTTAAGAATACCGGTATTCTCCTCTCTCATGAACAAGCAAATGCATTAAGTCCAAGTGGTCGCCGCACTTAAAGCTTCTTTTTGGTACCCAAAACATGAAAGGTTCTCGACGTCTCGTGTCTGGTGTATATATCTATTTTCCAAAGTATGCTGAAAAACATTAACGTAAAATGATGAAATAAAGTCAAAGTAAGGCAATAATATGATGATAAAAAACATAAACATACTTTGATGTTGATCTGATATTAAAACTTTGATCCCAAAGAATGTGCGAGAGTGAAGCTCATATAACTTTGGATTAAAACATATTTGTTCTTGTACCTTTCAACGACATGTAAATTGCCTTAGGTAAAGTATCTGCTTGAAATTCTTGTGTTCAAAGAAATACATTCGCTTACCATCAAGAAATAAAATTGTGTTTGAGATATTAAGTAAAAGCCTAATCAGAGTTCGCATCAAGTAATTCTACAGCACGGCTTGAAATAACACTAGTGTTCCCTCTTAAGCTTCACGCAAGATCACAAAAAGAGAGAGACAACGTGTACCTAATAACACATCCAAATAGAAAGTTTCCATCTTTACAGGGTAAGTTTTTAAAAGTCCTGATACATGCGAAGACACAAGACACATTACAATAAACATAACGGATTGTAATTTCCTCCCACGCACGATCGACAGAGTGAAAAGTCGTTGCATCGTAACATTTGCATCAGGACCATAACTGTGGAAGTCACGTGTTCAGACCAACTTCAGCAATAGCTAGTAATAGTTGCGGATTCTAATTAACAATTTCGGAAGAGGTGTAAAGAAAATTTCAACGTCTTCAGATGTTCATATCAACTGCCAATGTAATTTACAACAGTAAATTTGATGTCAGAGTTATTTTTCTTTTTTCTTTGAGTCATCAGTCTTCACATTGGTCTGATGCGGCCCGCCATGAATTCCTCTCCTCCGCCGATCTCTTCATCTCAGAGTAGCACTTGAAATCTACGTCCTCAATGTCTACGATTCTCCGCAGAACCTTCTCATTAAATACCTTACCAGGCCACCTAATTTTTCAACATTTGCTGAAGCACCACATCGCACATGCTTGCATTCTCTTCTGTTCCGGTTTTCCCACAGTCCATGTTTCATTACCATACAATGGCGTGCTCCAGATACATTCTCAGAAATTTCTTCCTCAAATTATAGCCTATGTTTCATTCTAGTAGACTTCTCTTGGCCAGGAATGCCCTTTTTGCCAGTGCTTGTCTGCTTTTGATGTCATTTGTGATTGTGCAGCCTAGGTATCAGAATTCCTTAACTTCATCTACTTTCTGATCATCAGTTCTGATGTTAAGCTACTCGCTTTTCTCTTTTCTGCTACTTCTCATTACTTTCGCCTTTCTTCGATTTACTCTCAATCCATGTTCTGTACTCATTAGATTATTCATTCCATTCAGCAGATCATGTAATTCCTCTTCACTTTCGCCGGCCGGGGTGGCGGAGCGGTTCTAGGCGCTGCAGTCTGGAACCGCGCAACCGCTACGGCCGCAGGTTCGAATCCTGCCTCCGGCATAGGTGTGTGTGTGATGTCCTTAGGTTAGTTCAGTTTAAGTAGTTCTGTTCTAGGGGACTGATGACCTCAGAGGTTAAGTCCCATAGTGCTCAGAGCCATTTTTTCTTCACTTTCAATCAGGATAGTAACGTCGTCAGTGAATCATATCATTGATATCCATTCACCTTGAATTTTAATTCCTCTTCTGAAGATTTATTTTACTTCTAATACTGTTTCTTCGATGTACTGATTGAACAGTCGGGGCGAAAGACTACCCCCTTGTATTAAACCCTTTGTAATCCGAGAACTTCATTCTTGGTTGCCCACCGTTATTATTCCCCGTCTCTCCCTACAGCTTAGCCCCATTTTTCTCAGAATTTCGAAAACCTTGCCCCATTTTACATTGTCGAACGCTTTTTCCATATCGACAGATCCTATGAACGTGCCTTTACTTTTCTTTAGCCTTGCTTCCTAAATGAGGTCGGAATTGCCTCTCTGGAGCCTTTCTTTACCTTTTCTAAAGCCGAACTGATCATCATCTAATACATCTTTAGTTTTCTTTCCCATTCTTCTGTGTATTATTCTTATCAGCAACGTGGACGCATGAGCTGTTAAGCTGATTGTAAGATAATTCTCGCACTTGTCGGCTCTTGTAGTCTTCGGAACTGTAAGGATGATATTTTTCGGAAAGTCAGACAGTATGTCGCCAGGCTCATACGTTCTACATACCAACGTGAATAGTCGTTTTGTTGACACTTCCGACAATGATTTTAGACATTCTGACGGAATGTTATCTATCCGTTCTGCCTTGTTTGATTTTAAGTCCTCCAATGTCCTTTTAAATTCTGGTTCTAATACTGGATCCCCTATCTCTTCTAAATCGACTCCTGTTTCTTCTTGTATCGCATCAGATAAATCTTCCCCGTCATAGAGGCCTTCAATGTACTCTTTCCATTATCTGCTCTCTGCTCTGCTTTCAACAGTTGCACTCCGTTGCACTCCGGAAGTTACTACCCTCGCTTTTACTTTCGCTGAAGATTGACTTTTCAGTATACTGATTCAGTCCTTCCGAAAATCATTTATTTTTCGATTTCTTCAAATTTTTCATGCAGCCATTTCGTCTTAGCTTCTCTGCACTTCCTATTTATTTCATTCCGCAGTAACATATTTCTGTATTCCTCATTTTCCCTGAACATTTTTGTACCTCGTTCTTTCATCGATCAACTAAAGTATTTCCTCTACTACCCATGCTTAAAGTACCCTTTAACTGATTCTTTATGTGAGGAAAGATACCTGCTTCACTTTACTCTGTTGTCTGTTTCACGCTGCGTGAATGATATAGCAGACCCGAAAGTATCTTTACCATGTCTGAACTAATACGTTTACGTTGTTATAGAGTTGATATATGCATTTCTTCATAGGAAGTAGCTGTAACTACATATTAAGGTTTAAATTCAAGCGCCTGCGTTTCAAACTGGGACAATTCTAGACATTTTTGTTAATTTGTGGTATGTACTGAGTGCTGAAGAACCTTGCCGACGACTTTAGAAGGACGTGGATTACGCTCAGAGAGCCATTTTTTGATAAGCACCTTAAGAGTTTACCCTGTAGTCCATTAGTTACTTATATAAAGTCTCTGAATTTATACTTTATACTTAGTATTAAACAGCAAAAATGTATGGAACGATTCATTGGGATCAAATCTGACACGCAGATTCAAATTAACTTCCAAACACGGTGTAGGAAGCATCCTTTCTCGCAGACGTCGATACGCCACTTGTACGGTAATGTGAGGCTGATAGGAAGCATTGATTTGAATTAAACACCACGCTGCACGACATGGAAAAAGCGCAGACGACACAGAATGTTCGAAGGACATCGCAAGAGCTGCATATCCCTAGGACGACCATGCACCCTGTCCTATGGAAACGTTTACAGATGCATCCATATCGACTGCATCTGGTGCACGCACTGAAACCAGACGCTGTGGACGTTCTGCATCGTTTACATGAAGATGGGAACAATCTATCATTTTCTGGTGCAGCCAGATCCCACGTGAATGATAAGGTAAACAAACACAATATTATCATCTGGGGTACTACCGATGCATACTGTGAACAGAAGAGATATGTGACACCCCGAAGGTGAATGTGTAGTGTTCATTGATGGTTAATCACATTGTGGGACTATTTAATCTCAGAAAAAACAGTTAGTTCAAACGACTACCTTGTTCAAGCAATTATCTTGATATGCTGGGGATGTTTCCGTTAGCACAACTGTCCGACTATCAAGGCACAGCCGTTTTCCAAGAAGATGGCGCACTGCCACATTGGGCTCCATTTTTTGTGGGATACTCTAGACGTATCTCCAAATCGCTGGCTTGACAGCGATGACTCAATTCTGGGGCCTCTTAGGTCGCTTGACTTTCGCTGAAATTTTTTCTACGTGAGTAGGTCAAGGACAGAGTCTCCCACACTCCTGTCACTAACACAAATGACTTACAGAATCGTTGCTATCATTAATACAGTGAGGCGGCAGAAGTGTTTAAATTCAGAAGAGTGTTCCTGGAGCAACTCTGTAGCATTTCTGGAGGTACGGGATGTCGCATTGTACTAGTGGAATTGCCGAAGTCCGTGATAATGCACAATGGACATGAATGGTTGCAGCTGATCAGACAGGATACTTACGTACGTGTCACGTGTCAGCGTCGTATCTAGACGTATCAGGAGTTCCATATCACTCCAACTGCACGCGCCCCAGACCATTAGGCTAGGCGCAAATTGAGACGCGTATAGCACGTGTGACGTGACAAGACACTACAGCGCGACACGCACGTGCCGCACGAGTCACGCGGGTGCAGCTCATATCGCGACGCGTACACCACAATTCGCACGCGCCGATTGGCTACGCTCTGCGCTGACAGCACCGAAGCGCTCGCAACCTGTTATGTTTCTCAAACGATTTACGGAAACTATTCACTGAAAATAATTGATTTTTGCCTTAATTGTAGCGTTGTATGTCAGCTTCGTGGCGAAGTGCCCATCATCTCGCTAATGACCATTCTTACTGTGATGTACACATTTTAGTAAGACACTACGCTAAACTCAAAAAGTTTGCAACGAAAATTAGGTGTCGCTGTGATTTTGCGTTTGGTGCGTATTACACCATATGTTGCTGCGAATGAAATTTAGCTAACATGTTGAATATTTGTTTAGACTTGGGAGGAGGTCTCTATCTGCCTCCTATCTCGAGAAATCCTATGTAGCGCGCTCACTTCCGATCTCACGCCCGCGAGAATGAAATATTCGCAACATCTCTCATATCTGCTAAACCGCTCGAGACATCGAAACGAAAGTTTGGCGAATGATAGCACACAAGGAGGAGAGTGTTTTGCCAATTCTTAAACACACGTAACTTTCTTATCTCTGGCGATATATCAGTAATTATACTTCCCTTTTCATTTATTTCACTCCAGTGACTGTAATTCTTTAAGAGTTACCGACAGCTAGCGAAACAAGAGCTTACTAGTATGAAAATAAATATGAAATTTCTTCTTTTATGTTACTGCAAACCGACACTATGAGGTTTTTTGTAAGCTTTGGAGCTCTGTGATTGCCAATTACTTGTTTAATGAGGCACTCCATTTCGGTATTGTCTCAATAGCTGCTGTGCGATGAGTTTGACAAATTACACTGTGACAGAGGAAGTACAATTAAACCAGTCACCAAGAGAAACGTGGCCGTTAGTGACAAACGGCGATGCTTCCTCGAATGAGAAAAGTTTAAATGGCTCTGAGCACTATGGGACTTAACTGCTGTGGTCATCAGTCCCCTAGATCTCAGAACTACTTAAACCTTACTAACCTAAGGACATCACACACATCCATGCCCGAGGCAGGATTAGAACCTGCGACCGTAGCGGTCGCGCGGTTCCAGACTGTAGCGCCTAGAAACGCTCAGCCACTCCGGCCGGCCAAGAAAAGGTTAACAACTCACAAAAATATATTGCCAATTCTGTTGGTATTTTGGTAGAATCCCCGTAACCCATCTTATTTTTAACACTGATCGACTGGAATGGAAACTTACCAAAGGATTTTATTCCTTCTCTTGATCTCAGCAGTATTAAAATATTGACGAGCGTTCCTTCAGGCGGAATGATAGGCACATGCCAGATACTGGTTACTCACCTACGGCTTGAGAAACTGACAAAGTGTGAACGCGAATAAAATAGTTGTTATTTAGAAAAAAATACAACTGATCTTTCGCACAACACAATGGTCAGTGTATTGTCAGCAGCGGAGGATAATGCGCGCGACAGGAATGCAGAAGCTAGCCATGTGTGCCTTGTGACTTGGAGTTCGAAAAATATTGTCATGAAAATAGATCGGCCTTTGTCGTCTGTACATTCCAAGAAATTGAATATGTCTAATCATAACACTCTTTTAGGATATTACTACTTTCGTAATAATACCGATCATTTACTTCATTTGGGTAGCCTGTTCTATAATTAGTTTATTAATGCTAATAATGTGCATGCTGAAAGGTCTCTGTTGGATTCCTTTCATGTTTGATTTCTTAAATCTGATGTCATTTATGGAGTAAATTCCTCTCCTAAATTTACTGTGGCGTTTCTGACTATCTGGGAGGAGACTGAGTAGTGGAACGTGTTACTTTTACACGTAAACAAGAACGATCTGTCACACTACTACACTTTAAAACACAGTTAATATGTAATTCATGTCACACAGTCTCATACGGAACCTACATCCGCTTTCTTTTATATACTGTGTATGATAAGATACTGTCATCCCCCTTCCCTTCTGTGTGAGAGGATGAATGATCAAATGTGTTTGTAGTTGCATGCTTGAGGGTAGCAGACAAGGCTGTCTGCTAGAGAACAGTAGGACCAACGTTGGAGCAGGTAGCTACGGTTCCTAAAAGCAAAGAGGTTTCTATTCTTAGTATGGTCCGGTCCGTCCCTTGTCATGTTGGTATAGGAAGCTGCCCCTCTGGCCCCTTCCGTTTGTCTTTGTGAGCGTCTCTCAGGAAGCACGCTGGGTAGTAAGCAGTGGGCAGTAGCAGAGTTGCAGTCTGGCAGTAGGCAGTAGGGCAGTTGCAGTCCAGTAGTAGGCAGTGGCAGTCTGGCGGTGGCGAGCGTCTGAAATGGTAAGATCTCCGGCTAAGCGCGTGTCTGCTAAGTCCGTAGGACAATGGATTTGTTAAGTTTAGCCTAACTGAGAATTTAATCACTTTATTTCGGGTTTAGCTCTAAAATATATAAGGTTATCTTTAATTGCAGCGGAGTGTAATTCTCGTGTCCAGTTCAGATTATTTTGCGGTAGTTGCTTTGTCACTACTTTATGAGTAAAGTGGAACCACGTGTTGGTCAGTAACTCTAACTAAGATCAATCTTAAATGCGAATGCTTGTGTGATTATAACGTCTCGTCTTGATAATATTTTCAATATAGCAACTTTTCTTTATGTTCAACCCACGTGGTATGTACTTTGCGAGACCAGTACCACGTGCTTATATAACTGTTTGACCCATCAGGTTAACAGTAAAACGTTAGTAACCAGTTCGAGGTTTTTCTTTTGTAATTTGCTTTTCGATCTAATTTATTTTTATTATCTAAATTATTGTGGAGTTATACGCTTTCTGTAAACCAAGTTGACCACGTGAAGCATGTGGTGTAATCATCAAAGTAGCCCTCAGCTATTCTTCTTTGGAAGATTTCACAAAGAGTTAATATGAATTTAGTATACCAGTGTGTGGTAATTACATGACGGACAGGATTGTGCTACGAACGTAATTTCTTTGACTGAAAATTTGAATCTGTTGGTTGTGGTTAACTTTCTCTTGCATGTGTTTCAATGTTCTTTGTGTGTTGTTTTATGAATCCAGTGTTGTATCCAGTCTCCCAATCTTGGCTCCATATGTTATGTGTTCCGTAAGATTCCAATCTCACAATTTCACAATCGTAAATAAGGCACCAGCTCAGTTATAACTCACGTATAATATGATGAAATTTCAATGATCAATCTTAAAATAAATTTGCAAATATAAACTGATTTCTTTCTTTTTATTTAAATTCTCCTTTATATATATATATATATATATATATATATATATATATATATATATATATATATATATATATATATATATTACCGGTTGTTTTATGACTGTAAAAGATTATGATCAATGTTAGTCTGATTGGTAATGTGGTAAACCTAGACTAGATACCCAGTCGTGAAACAGTTGGTTAGTAATGCAAGATTAACTTCCCCAGACAGCTCACGGCTTGTAACCCACTTTTATTCTACTATTAGCACCCTACATCAGCATAGCAAATTCTTGTAGAAATATTACACATGGCGACCCTGTTCTGTGATTCCGCTAGACTCTGGAATCTCTGAGACGTTAGATTGCAAGCGTTGTATAATCTTAATTTTTTTTCCCTACAGCGCTCAAACAACTTTTGCGTTGTTTCTGAGCAGACGTTCAAAAGATTCACGGCGTTGTTGAGCGGCGTTGTGTTGTTTGTCTTGTTGTTTTGTTTTCTATATTTGTGTGTTTTATATGTGTGTGTGTTGTTTGTTCTCGCTTGTACATTGCACTGTTTCGATCAAAGAGAAAAATTTGTTTCGCGTGTGAAAAAGTGCGTACTAGGTTGGGTATCTTTCTTGTGACTGTCGTAATTTTTGGGAGACACAATTATTGTGATTATTGTGTTGCGTACTGGGTGTAAATTGTACTAATGCTGACACGTAACCAAGCTAAAAGTAAGCGGTCCGACAACTTAAGCAACATGGACCAAGGGGATAATTTGATTTCCAATATTAACGCGTCAGGCGGTTCCGAAAGTGCAATGGGGAATACTTCAGATGAAATGCAAAACAGCACGAACGGCCTCACATCAGAGCCACAAATTAATTTGCCTCCAACTAACCAAATTGATTTGGTAGAACTCATGAAAGCCTTATTGCAACAAAATAAAGAATCGTTCCGAGAACAAAAAGAATCATCTGAAAAATCGATCCGCGAGCTAGGCGAACAAATGACGCAAAAATCTGAGAAATCGATCCGAGAGCTAGGCGAACAAATAGACGAAAAACTAATCCAGCAGACAAATAAAGTCGACAAGTCGATGCAGAGAGTGTCCGATGATATCTCACAAAGAATAAACAATCTGGCAAGTGAAATAAAAAGTGATATTATGAAAGCATTAGGCCGTACATTTGAACAAATCGATGACCGTCTGCAAGCCTTAGAACAGAGTAAGCGGAGTGGCGAGGCCGAATCTAAAGAAAGCGAAGAACGGCTACTTAGGAATTTCCAAGAGCTGAGGGATGAATGCCAAAGAGAACACCAGCAGGTACTCTCGAGGGTCCAAGAGGCGGCAATGCATTGTCCAACGTCCGTTAGCAACACAATAGCGGACAACAGTTTAGCGTTCCACGCGTTGGAACAGCAGGTTGAACAATTGAAGCAGACTGGGGCGGAGGACAAGAGACAAATAGATGATAAGATTGCGGCATTAGCGGACATTGTAGGCACGATGAAGCTGACGGAAAGCGAGAACAATACTACACCGGTAGCGGCCGCAGAGACCGAAGAAGTGCGTTCGCTTCTTAAATTTCAGAAGGGACAATTCGAAGTGAACAGGCAACACAGAGCTGTAACAGGCGAATTACAGGAACGCGTGGCGCATCTGGAAAACCGCATGGCGTGTGATTCCAATAGCACTAAAAATAGCCGTACGAACAGTGCAGAGAGGGACTCCGGCCACGAGGGAGATTTTGACGACAGGGAAGAATGTAATTTGAGGGGCAGACATGAGACAAATAGAAACATACAAGGGCCTCACCAGGAGGAAATGCGGGGATTTGATTTCAAACATTTCCTTACGGTACGAAAGTTTGAGATATTCCGAAATTCTCAAAAAGGCATACATCCACGAGCATGGCTTGAGCAATTTGAGTTCTGTCTTCCTCCCGACTGGGCGAGTTCACATAAGATAGAATATATGTGTGGCTATTTGGAAGGCGAACCGGCGAGTCGCATGAGGTCGGCAGCGCGTCACTGCAACTCCACTCGGGAGTTTCGACAAGCCTTTCTGTCCGCCTATTGGTCGGAAGCGGCACAAGATAGGGTCAAACATGGCATAATTATGCTGCCAAATTTGAACCAGTCTGGTTTCGGCAGCCCGGCACGCCTATTCGACCACATGCTGCAGGCAAATCAATTTTTATACGACCCATACGGGCCTGCGGAACTAATTAGGACAGGCATCACCAAATTGCCGATGCACTTGCGGCACGTCATTCTTGCGGGACGATGCAAAGAGGACGTGGAAACGTTTAAAAGACTTCTCCAAGAGTTGGAATATAATACAGCAGAATGCCCGCCTAATCAGGCACAAAGTTGTTACGGGGCACAGCAGCGCGACCGCAGTCGTGGCCGTATTACTAATCAACGGCGTGACTGGTCGTCGCGACGCGAACGAAACAATAATCGGGACCGGCCGTATAGAAACTGGGGTAACAGTCGCGAACACAGGTGGAACAGCGGAAATGATCGAGGGCGTGGACAAGATCGTGAACGCAACAGGTACGGCAACCAGCATCGTTACTACGATGAACACGGTGGGAGTAGGATTGGTGGTGGAGCCCCACATGATGTTGAAATTCGGCCAGCCAACCCTAGACATAATCCAGTAAATGGAAATGAACGAAACCGGCAATGACAAATGATCAGCCCAGAAGGCGCCAAATCGGAACAAATGAGCGACATGGCAAATGAGTAGAAAGGACAGTGAGAAGTAGAGAGGACGGTGAGGAGAAAGAATTGATTAGTTTAAATTTGTGATGTATGCATTTTGAATAATATGTTGGTAAAAATAATAATAAAGATGTTTCTATGTGATTGATTGAAGTGATGGTGTTAATTTGTTTTCTTTCCTTGTGCAATTAGGATTTAGTTTGATTCAAACGTAAAGATAAAAGGTTTCCTTGTGAACGAGTGAAATGCTGTTTTTTTTTTGTGTGTGTAAATTGAATGGAGTCGCTCCTGAGAGAAGCAAGATCGTTGCTGAATTAATGCGAACTCAGGGGAATATCCGATCTGTGGGTATTATGGGTCTGGCAAACCCAGGTCCCCAGCTGTTAGTAGCCTTATTTCCGATTTTCTGCTTTCAGTGCTACTATATGTCTATTACTATTCTATATCTGTCAGTATAAATGAGGATCTCTTACTATAGTATGCGTGCTGTATGAATATTTTAAGGTAGGAGAACTCTGAGAAAGGAATGAGTAAGTTTGGAATCATGAAAACAGGATGCGATAATACGATTGTTTAACCATTGGCTTCCCAATATGCGATGATATGTTAATATTGATGATATATGTCTTTTTTTTGTTCTTTATAGCTGAGTACGTGCTGTCTGTGGATTTCGTAAGTATATTGATTCCCTTCAAGGTGAAAGAAGAATTGTGGTTTGTGTAATTTACGTGGTTCTGAAATATTATTGTGGTAGTCAAATACGAGCAGTTTTTCAGCAAATGGAGAATGGAACGGAAATATGGATCCTTTTTGTAGTCTTGATTGATGTTGAGCCAAAGTCTGAAAAATTATTCTGCGTTAATACTTGTCCTAGAAAAGCGACGTTTATGTGTTTTGCTGATGCTGTGAGCATTACAGCCTACTGTTTTCGCTGGTGCGGGATGCACTGCAGCCTATAGGATTTGTACTGAGGAAATTTCCCTCTTGAAGGTAGAGGATGATTAAATAATTTTGATTATGGGAACGAAGGAAAGCTTGGTTTAAGGTAATAAGGATGAAGCAAAATATTTGTCATTTAACCTACAGGAGGATTCGAATCTTTTGTGTCTGTTGTAAGTTCAATATGTTAAGATGATACTGTTTTACAGAATAGAGGTGACCACAATTTTGCCATTCATGAGAAATGAATCCAGAATAACCACCACAGGCGAAATAACTGATTTGGAAGTGAAAGGTAACGTAAAGAAGGAACGAAATCGAAGCAAAATGGGTAAGAAAATGTAATATAACCTGTATAATGCAAATAATTTAACCTTCTCAGAGCCATCTGTGTGATTAATTCTTGTAATAACGTAATTTTAGATGAAATTTTCTTACTGTTTTATGTGTGAATATATGAGTATGATAAATGTATAATTGCGAGTCTCTTTTCAAGTGTGTGAACTGGTATAAATGTTTTTGCGTGTAAATAACCATTGTTCTTTTTACTGTGTATGTTTAAGGAAAGTTTCTCCATATTTATCATGTGACAAGACGTATGCCGCGAGCGTCAAGAAGAGGGCGAATTAGAACATCGCTGTAGTGGTATATGCACGGTGTTGAAATAGCATTGGAGTAGCTTGTGGGATTAACTAGTAGTGGATAGAAGTAGAATATTGAGTAATGCATGTTTATGGGTAGTTAGTTTGTAGAATAGACAACAGGTGTGCATGTGTGTGTGTGTAAATAACATGTGAACCCTATGCTGTCCTGACCTATACTTGCACAAGGCATAATCCTATTCATTTTAGTGAATTAATAAGTAGCACTTGATTTATTAAAACGTAAGTGAACCACATTAGTGATGTGGACTGAAATATTATATTGTCAGTTCATTTAATTTTTATTTTTACATTGTCAAGTCATTTCACTTTTATTTTTTTACATTGTCAAGTCATTTAAATTTTATTTTATATTGTCGATTCATCTAATTATTTAAAAAAAATTAATTAAGTCTCACTTTGTTCTTAAAAATTGTGAAAGACAATACAAAGTGGTATTATGTATGACATTGTGTAATCACATAAGGATGATGAAAAATTTCTGTGAGTGCAGTTGAGAACGTGAAAGCGAACTGGCAAAACTCTTAAGAGACAGCGGGAGCAGCCGGACTAGTTGTAAACTGGCGGGTTTCCCAGCGGGACACGCTGTCAGCCAGGCCACTTTGGGAGCGCGGCCGACAACAAAAGACGTCGCCGCAAACACTTTCCCTTGTACCTGGAGCTAATGGGCGGCCGCCCCGCGCGACCCTTCCTGAAGGGAATGACCTGAGGTGGGCGAGTGGTCCACCGCGCGGAAATCCATCTCCTGGCAACGCACCACACGCACGCGACCGTGACGAGACGGCCGCGGTGAAACAAAACAAGGGGCGTGGAGCCTTTTGACAGGTACTGTCCAAAGAAACTTGCAGACGTCAACGACGCCTATCGACATTTCCTGACGGATGCCTACTGTCAAGCGACAGTAAATCATGGTTCGATGTTCTCTGGTCGCTAAGGGTGACACAAAGAAGAGCCATTAAGTGTCATCCTTGCCCAAGAATATCAACCTGGCGTGTCAATCGAGGATACCGCACGAATTTGACAACACAAACATGGAACCAAATCGAGATGTACGCGACACGGGAGAGACTTCATGAGAGGGCAGAGACGGCGGGATTGCACACAACAGATGGACAAAAATCCCTACTGACAGCTGCGGCGACGAACCCCCTCCCCCTCCCCTTATATTGTGCCACGGAACAGTGGAACTAGTGAGTGTATCAGTGAACAGTGATTATACGGTTCTTAGTTCAATGCATATACGTGTGTTTCTGTCACAGAAACTTTGACTCGTGTGTTTTGCAGGGACTCGATTTATTGGTGTTTATTAAACTTTGACTCTTGTATTTTGCAGGTGTTATATATTTTTTTTAAACTTTGACTCTTGTATTTTGCAGGTGTTCTATATTTTTTTAAACTTTGACTATTGTATTTTGCAGGTGTTTTATTTATTGGTGTTTTGTTTTAGATGTTGACTATTGTACTGTTTTATTGATCAATGTTTGTTCTTGTGTTATGTATTAGATTTGTGATATTTTGTTTCGTAAATTCATTCAAGTGGCATTGCTTCGTTTATCAGTCAGATTGCTATTCATTCTCACTGGGCTGTGATCGATTAGCCTTTGCATGGGGCATATTTATTGTGAGGAACCCCTTAAGGGTAACAATCACACAATTATTGTAGTTTCAGTATAATGACACAGTGCTCATTGTTTGCTAACTAACTGAAATATTGTAGAGTGATTAAATTAGTGCCACATAGTTAGGTTAATTCTACAGATTATTAGTTTTATAAGAGATAGAATTTTTTTTGCGATAACCACTTTGTAAAACATGTTTTTTCTCTTATCATTTTTTTTGCTTTTGCGGATTGTGCATTGTAATGTTCTGCTTTATAATACTGATGTAATTTCATGTTCTTTTTTAATTGCTGTGGCACCTTTGCTATTTTCATAACTTTTGCTTGTTAATAAACAGTCATAAATTTTCCTGTGATCAGTTGGCTCTTGCAATGAGCAAATACTGGTGAACTCCATAAGGGTAACAACCAGAAATTGTTTTCATATGAATGACACAGGAACCATTGTTTTTACTTGCTGACCGAATTAGGTCTACACTATCTTTTAAATAGGTGTCACAGATTGTGTTCATTTTTTCTGTTTGAAATTAGTAGATTTTAAAGATTTGTTCAAATTATTGTGTTTTAGCAAGTAGGTGGTGACCTTTTGCCTTTTCTTTACACTTTTGGTTTAAGTAGGGTGTTAGAAGCCTGCTTGGGAATGTCCTAGCATGGCCAGAAAATTCCCTGCACAGTCTTTTCCCGGAGCGTTGGGGTTATGAAAGGTCTCTGTTGGATTCCTTTCATGTTTGATTTCTTAAATCTGATGTCATTTATGGAGTAAATTCCTCTCCTAAATTTACTGTGGCGTTTCTGACTATCTGGGAGGAGACTGAGTAGTGGAACGTGTTACTTTTACACGTAAACAAGAACGATCTGTCACACTACTACACTTTAAAACACAGTTAATATGTAATTCATGTCACACAGTCTCATACGGAACCTACATCCGCTTTCTTTTATATACTGTGTATGATAAGATACTGTCATCCCCCTTCCCTTCTGTGTGAGAGGATGAATGATCAAATGTGTTTGTAGTTGCATGCTTGAGGGTAGCAGACAAGGCTGTCTGCTAGAGAACAGTAGGACCAACGTTGGAGCAGGTAGCTACGGTTCCTAAAAGCAAAGAGGTTTCTATTCTTAGTATGGTCCGGTCCGTCCCTTGTCATGTTGGTATAGGAAGCTGCCCCTCTGGCCCCTTCCGTTTGTCTTTGTGAGCGTCTCTCAGGAAGCACGCTGGGTAGTAAGCAGTGGGCAGTAGCAGAGTTGCAGTCTGGCAGTAGGCAGTAGGGCAGTTGCAGTCCAGTAGTAGGCAGTGGCAGTCTGGCGGTGGCGAGCGTCTGAAATGGTAAGATCTCCGGCTAAGCGCGTGTCTGCTAAGTCCGTAGGACAATGGATTTGTTAAGTTTAGCCTAACTGAGAATTTAATCACTTTATTTCGGGTTTAGCTCTAAAATATATAAGGTTATCTTTAATTGCAGCGGAGTGTAATTCTCGTGTCCAGTTCAGATTATTTTGCGGTAGTTGCTTTGTCACTACTTTATGAGTAAAGTGGAACCACGTGTTGGTCAGTAACTCTAACTAAGATCAATCTTAAATGCGAATGCTTGTGTGATTATAACGTCTCGTCTTGATAATATTTTCAATATAGCAACTTTTCTTTATGTTCAACCCACGTGGTATGTACTTTGCGAGACCAGTACCACGTGCTTATATAACTGTTTGACCCATCAGGTTAACAGTAAAACGTTAGTAACCAGTTCGAGGTTTTTCTTTTGTAATTTGCTTTTCGATCTAATTTATTTTTATTATCTAAATTATTGTGGAGTTATACGCTTTCTGTAAACCAAGTTGACCACGTGAAGCATGTGGTGTAATCATCAAAGTAGCCCTCAGCTATTCTTCTTTGGAAGATTTCACAAAGAGTTAATATGAATTTAGTATACCAGTGTGTGGTAATTACATGACGGACAGGATTGTGCTACGAACGTAATTTCTTTGACTGAAAATTTGAATCTGTTGGTTGTGGTTAACTTTCTCTTGCATGTGTTTCAATGTTCTTTGTGTGTTGTTTTATGAATCCAGTGTTGTATCCAGTCTCCCAATCTTGGCTCCATATGTTATGTGTTCCGTAAGATTCCAATCTCACAATTTCACAATCGTAAATAAGGCACCAGCTCAGTTATAACTCACGTATAATATGATGAAATTTCAATGATCAATCTTAAAATAAATATGCAAATATAAACTGATTTCTTTCTTTTTATTTAAATTCTCCTTTATATATATATATATTACCGGTTGTTGTATGACTGTAAAAGATTATAATCAATGTTAGTCTGATTGGTAATGTGGTAAACCTAGACTAGATACCCAGTCGTGAAACAGTTGGTTAGTAATGCAAGATTAACTTCCCCAGACAGCTCACGGCTTGTAACCCGCTTTTATTTTACTATTAGCACCCGATTTCAGCATAGCAAATTCCGGCTTTTTAACCGGTTTCATTGTCCATCAGTACCGCTTTCAGCATACCAAATTAGTGTAGCAATATTACAATGCAACAATTGAAATGTTTTTTCTCATCACGGCGAACCAATTAAAACATTGTTATTTGTGACTGCTTTTCCACTGTTTCTAGCTTGCAGTGGAAATATGATGTTGACATGCATGTAATACAGTGTGTCGTATTACATTATTAGATCCGTATCAGAGTAATCACAGTGAAACTTCTATACTTCAGACCTTGGACGCTTTTTACCAGGAGCACAATGGGATCACACCTCTGGAGATTATCCCTTTCTAAATTTTTGCAACAGATCGTACAGATACGCCAGCATACTAGGCAGCGAGAAGATGTCTTGATTCTTAATCACATGATTTTATAATATTCTTTGCCTTCTACTCACTACCCACTGTCCCTTCTTGCGATCTGAAAAAATCGCGGAGACATATGACACCATTCCAGCGGCCAATGGCTCATCAGTTACTGAAGTATGCATTTTTCTTGACAGAAGGAAAAGAAAACAAAACTATACAGATATAAATAACAGAAAAGTATAATGGACTAACGAAGAAAGCCGGAGCGTTTTAAATGGCGAAAAACGAAACACTACCCAAAGGCAATAAAATTTAGTACACAGTAAGGCAAAATTTATCGTATGGGCAATACTACCACTCCTCATATGCGCCGTTCCGATGTGAGCATATGGCCGAGCTACTTTTCCGCTCCCCGCCTCAAGTTTCCCACGGTGCTAGCAACAAGGCATGCGCGACGCGCAGCGCGAGAAACTGCCTCAACCACAACGCCGCGCGACCTGGTGCAGGCGCGTGTCGCGTCCCAGTCGCGTCGGAATATGCGCGGCCCCATTTGAACCTGTGAAGTTACAAAAACGCGCGCTGCGCTGCGTCGCGCCACACGCGCTATACGCGTCTCAATTTGCGCCTAGCAGAGGCTCCACCAGCCTGAACAGCTCCCTGCTGACATGCATTGTCCAGGGACTCATAAGGTTGTTTCCATACCCGTACACGTCCATCCGCTCGATACAATTTGACGTGTTTCCGGTCACCAACAGTCCAATGTCGGTGCTGACGGGCACAGGCGAGGCGCAAAACTGTGTCGTTTTGATGATGTTTCCTTGATTGGCTCCCACGCTGACACTTGTCGATGCTCCAGCATTGAAATCTGCAGTAATTTGCGGAAGGGTTGCACTTACGTCACGTTGAACGATTCCCGTTCTTGTAGTATCTTTTCCCGACCGCAGCCATGTCGGAGATTTGATGTTTTACCGGATTCCTGATATTCACGATAAACTCATAAATCCACTTCACTGCTACCTCGGAGATGCTGTGTCCAATCGCTCAAGCTCCGAATATAGTACCAAGGACAAACTCACTTAAATTTTGATATTCTGCCACTGTAGTAGCAGTAACCAATCTAGAAACTGCCCCAGACACTTGTCTTCTATGGGCGTTGCCGACGGCAGCGCGAAATATTCTGCCTGTTTACATATCTGTGTATTTGAATACGCATGCCTACACCAGTTTCTTTGTCGCTTCATTGTATATTATAATCAAATGAGCGGTACACATTATTTTTCAAGTGAAATGAGGAAAAACACGTGGTATTGTGCTGTCACTAATGCAGTAACTCTGGGTGTAGAATGGTTCAAAAAGGGGTTTGCAAAAGAAATAGAATTCCAACGTTAATGGGTGTCCAGTTCTAAGTCACGTTATAATGGCCTCGGGGGCCGAAACCGGTCGTGGTCGTGGTTTCTGAGGTAATAGAAGTCACGGGATAGCGATATGCACATACACAGATGGCGGTAGTACCGTGTACAGAAGGCATAAACGAACACTGCATTGGCGGATCTATCATTTGTACTCCGATGATTCATGTCAAAAGGTTTTGCTACGTTACTATGACCGCACTAAGGGAAATATTCGACTTCGAACGCGCAATGGTAGTTGTAGCCAGACGATGGGACAGTCCATTTAAGAAATAGTTAAGGAATTAAATATTCAGGCGTCCATAGAGTCAACAATGTGCTAAGAATAGCAAACGTTAAGCATTTCCTCTAACCGCGGACAGAGAAGTGGTCGACGGTCTGCTAGTGAACTACGGAGAGCAGCGGCGTTTGAGCTGAGTTTTCAGTGTTAACAGACAAGCTGCACTGCGTGAAATAACGGCACAAATCAATGGGGGACGTACGACGAAGATATCTGTTAGGACAGTGCGGCGAAATTTGCCGTTAATGGGCTACAGCAGCGGACGAACGGCGCGAGTGCCTTTGCTAACAGAACGACATCGCCTGCAGCACCTTTCCTGAGGTTGTGACCATATCGGTTTGACCCTAGACTGCTGGAAAACCGTAGTCAGGTCTGAAGTGTCGAGATTTCAGTTGGTAAGAGCTGAAATAAATAGGAAGTGCAGGAAAGCTAAGAAGAAATGGCTGCAGGAAAAATGTGAAGACATCGAAAAAGATATGATTGTCGGAACGACAGACTCAGCATACAGGAAAGTCAAAACAACCTTTGGTGACATTAAAAGCAACGGTGGTAACATTAAGAGTGCAACGGGAATTCCACTGTTAAATGCAGAGGATAGAGCAGATAGGTGGAAAGAATACACTGAAAGCCTCTATGAGGGTGAAGATTTGTCTGATGGCCGGCCGCGGTGGCCGTGCGGTTCTGGCGCTGCAGTCCGGAACCGCGGGACTGCTACGGTCGCAGGTTCGAATCCTGCCTCGGGCATGGGTGTGTGTGTTGTCCTTAGGTTAGTTAGGTTTAAGTAGTTCTAAGTTCTAGGGGACTTATGACCTAAGATGTTGAGTCCCATAGTGCTCAGAGCCATTTGTCTGATGTGATAGAAGAAGAAACAGGAGTCGATTGAGAAGAGATATGGGATCCAGTATAAGAATCGGAATTTAAAAGAGCTTTGGAGGACTTACGGTCAAATAAGGCAGAAGGGATGGATAACATTCCATCAGAATTTCTAAAATCATTGGGGGGAGTGGCAACAAAACGACTATTCACGTTGGTGTGTAGAATATATGAGTCAGGCGACATACCATCTGACTTTCGGAAAAGCATCATCCACACAATTCCGAAGACGTCAAGAGCTGACAAGTGCGAGAATTATCGCACAATCAGCTTAACAGCTCATGCATCGAAGCTGCTTACAATAATAATATACAGAAGAATTGAAACGAAAATTGAGAATGCGCTAGGTGTATGCTTCGCCGGCGATGGGCGAGGCATGACAGAATCTCTGACTAGAGAGTAGTTTATTGTTAGTTGTTGCCTGTCGCGAGTCTGCGCTAGTCTGCGCGAGTCGACAGTCGGAGTCTGTCCGCAGTAGTAGTCAGTCGGATACGGTAGTAGGGAGTCGGCATGCGTTGGCTGTGTGCTCTGGTCGCGACTCTGGTCAGGACTCTGGAGGATGAGTATTGTAGAAGGTAAAGAAGCAGCCTTGCGCATATTTAATAATGTATGTTAATTGTAATTTAATTTGTTCAGAAAAAATGCTCCAATAATAATTTTTTTATAAAGTAACTCTTTTAAAGAAAAGTATTCATTTCAATTTAAAGAATTTTTCTACTATTTTAAAGAAAAAGCATTCATTTCAATTTAAAGAATATTTCCTATGCATTCCTTCCAAGAATAAAAAAAATATATATACGCCAGCATTGCACGAAGCCGTGTCGATAAATAAGAGCAGATATAGTTACAGTTTTTATTGAGGTAAGAAATTTTGCTTTTGTTATTCAGAAAACAGGGTGGAAGGCCAGCGCTGCTGTCCTTATAAAATTTACCAGATATTATTATTTCTTTTGGGAGGTTACATTTCGTTCATGGTTCATTAATTAATTGATATTATTGTGGGTTTTTGGTCAATTTTCATTTATTAATTTTGTGGGGAGGTTATACTTGGCGACATCCGGACCAGGATCGTATTTCTTTGTGAATCTTCTGAGAAGTAGTCATATATCTGCTCTTAATTACTTAAATGTAATTAGCATTTGGCGCAACGCATTTACTAATTTGCCACTCTTTCTTCCACAGATCATCGGCAATTTGTTGCTCTCAGTTGTATTTGTGTTTGTTGCATTTTGGATTGTGTTTGTTTCATTTGTGAATAATTTTGATTAGTGAAAAATGCCGCGAAAAACTGTTAACAGTACATCGCGATGTACAATGAGTGAAATAACCGACTAATAATTTGACCGATAGTACTTGCGACACGCAGTGTAATAATGACAGTTCCCCATTTACGGACAATCAATGCGTGCTGATCACCGGTAATGATTTTATTGCTAATGATGAGGAAACAAATTCAATTGCGTCCTCTGTTAATTTGACGACTATTGATGACGCGGGACGTTCTGTTACAATGAACGCTGCCTAGTTTAACACACCCGGTTTTCAAAATTTACGTAATGAACAGTGTCATCAGAGTACGACAGATTTATTTAATTGTGAGGTAGTGACTAACAGTGCACATCCGATTAGGAAACATTTTCAAGAATCACAGAATGTCCAAATGGATACACGAAAGTAACAATTGCAGATACACCATCACACAGCACAGAGAATAGTGTTGTTAATTTTAGGTTGGATCAAATTATGGCAATATTGCTACAACATAGTGAAAATTTCAAAGAACAGAAGAAAGAACAACACAACAATCACAAACAAAATAGTGAAAACTTCAAACAACTTAGTGAACAGAACAAACAACAAATTAATGAATTTAATGAAAAATTAGACAATTCCAGACAGCTCAGTGAACAGATTGCAGCTGTTGCCGCACAGTGTCATGATACTAAAGAACAATTATGTGAGGAAATTGAGGCTTGTGCTAGGAAAAGTAGTGATGAAATTAGATCTGTTGCCCAGGAATTAAGGGATATGCAAACAGCTGCAACAGAATCACTTAGAGACGAAATTAGTGCAGTCAGTAAACAACGCTCTGAAAAAGCAACAAAGTTACGCGACGAGTTTAAATGAATGACAGCAGAACTTTCGCGCACACTGGATGCAAAAGTAGACGCGAAATTCGACCAACAGAACAGTCAAATTGACGAACGTTTTAATCACCACCTCCAAAACAGTCAAACGCATTTCCGTAAATTTATACAGGAACAAAATAAAGTAAAACGACAAGTCATGGAAACAATTACCGCACAGAGACAGGAAGATAAACGTAAATTGTTTACGAAAGCAAAAACATACGTAGACAACAATATTGCTACTGTATCAGACGAAATTAACACTATCAAACAGTTGAACACCGAATTGCGTGATGAAATTTCCGATCTTAAAACAAAAACAGACACACACACAGTAGACTTTCAGACAGTGACCGACAGACTCGAACAATTAGAACTAACACAGGATTCTGGTGTCATCAAAGCTGATGTTAAAAAATTGAACGAAACCACACGTAAATTACAAAAACAGATTAATGCTTCTGACAATAAAAACGATGATCAGGTAAAAATACTGACAGAAAAATATGATGAATTGGCCAGTCGTACTGATGTTATTGAAAGTAATAATGACAACAAATCAGACAATATTTCACCAATTTCGTTTAACCAAACACCTGAATTCCAAAAACTACAGCAGACAATCAGTGAGATACATTCGTCTAATAATACGTTACATAGAAAATTGTCAACTTTACAGCAAGAGGTAACAGAGATGAAAAATGTTTCAGCATTTAACACATCACAGCAGACGCCTTTTTGCGAACATTTGTCAGAGTCACACAGCCAGTGTAACTTAGGCAATTTACAGAGACTATGCGACTTAAAATCCGAAAAGACACAGACAAACAGATTCATATGCAATCATGAACATATTCACACATTCAGAGACGATGACGTTGATTACGAGCAATTTTTATCAGTAAAAAAATCTACGGTATTTGAAAATGACAGAGCACAGGTACACGCATTGAACTGGATACATCGATTTATTTTTGTACTCTCACCACCATTACCTGTAATGCAGAAACTAGAATTAACATAGATACAACAATTTACTTTTGATTTTTCACTGGCATTGCCTGTAACGCAAAAGCTAAAATGTATTTGCAGCGCGTAATTGACCTCAGGGGATTCATTACGCTTTAATGAATATGTGCCGTAGCGTGCACAGGGCCCCGAGCCGTAGTAGTGCTGTTTCATCTTTAGTTTTCTGCACTGCTGCCTTCTCTTCTACTATCCTTTATATCTATCAAAACAGCTCTTTAACTATCGAGCTATCTATGATTAAAAACGTGTAAAGAAAACCTGATATGACAAATTTTACCGAAAGTGACAGTTCTCTTTAGACACTCCCGAAATGACAACTTCCAGCGTAATTTTAATATCAGAGAAAATTTTAATCATCAGTATGTACAAAATTATCAGCAAGAGAAACCACATTTTGGTAACAATAGACGTTTTTCCCAACAACAACAACAAAACCAACCGGTTGCATACCTAACCAACAATGTAGTGCACAAGGTCAACCAAGCTTTAATGTTTCGCCGTGTACACGTATAGCATCAGCTCTAACAAATGGTACTGCACAGCAACAAGGAAACCAGTACGTACAGAAAACACACTATTTCAATTCGTATCGCAATGCACCGTATAGAAATGACTATCACGACGGACGTAAAAATAATGGTCACAATTTTCAGCGTACGTTTAATAACAGTCGGTCTTATCAGCAGCAAAATCATCAGCAACAACCTATTATCATGAATGAACCAGACAGTAGATATCATCCGGAACGTAATACGTCAGGAAGAAATAACAGAACAGTACAAATAGTGGAAATGCCACAGCATCCTCCTGAGAATAATAACACGTCAGATAGAATTTGACTAGATACAGTACAGGTTGCATATTCCAGTAACGCAAGCAATACTTTTGACACGCAGAATCTTGTTCACGAGAATGTTATTTGAAACATGCTTTGTTGAATGCACCACTTTTATCGCACCCAGATCTTACCAGAAATTTTTCCATTGCTACCGACAGTTCTAACACTGCTTTAGGCGTACACATTTTTCAGGAAATTGAAGAAGATGGTTGTACAGTAATTAAAAACATCGCCTTTGCAAGTCGCATTCCGTCAGCTGCTGAATGCAATTATTCTGTTACTGAACTTGAAATATTATGTGTTGTATGGGCTTTTACGAGATTTCGGCATTTTCTTTATGGAAGACATACGACCGTTTACACAGACCACAGAGCGATAGAAATTTTACTTTCGGCTAAATTTACACATGACAGATTAAGTAGATGGAAACTTTATTTGCAGGAATTTAATTATACAATTGTTCACATTCACGGCACACAAAATATTTTAGCAGATGCACTATCCCAATCTCTCAGCAACAATCAGCAATACATCGCAACCAACTTCTGCAAAGCAAATTTCAATGTCATGTATATTCAACAAGTTGCATTTGAAAATTTCATGTCGTTGTCATTACAAGACATAGCACAAGAGCAGAATAAAGGCAACGTATGGAAAGAGATTAAACACCTTTGGCAAGGTAGGAATAATGTTACCATTAGAAACCATTACACTGTACGCAATGACATTCTGTTTCGCCGCTCTCATCCTGACAGCGACAATTGGTTATTATGCATTCCTGACGAACTTGTTAACAAATTAATCTCGTATACTCATTTAAGTTATGCACATTACGGAGCTAGAAAATGTTTTCTTATACTGAGACAGAACTGTTATTTTACCAACATGGAGAAGCGTATTCGACGAGTTTTAGCGTCATGTAAAATCTGCCAGAAAGCTAAATCAGATACGACTTCACATATTCCTCCATTACATCCCATTTTACCTGTTAAATTGAGACATATGGCCGCTGTAGACATTTTCGGTCCGATTCCCAGAACTAATAGAGGTTTTTGCTACATTTTTGTCGCTGTTGAACTCACTTCAAAATTTGTTACCTTCACACCGTTACGCAAACCTACTGCTAAAACTGTTTCGAAAGCATTTGTAAAACATTTTCTATTTCATGTAGGGCATGTGTTGAAAGAAATTTCCGACAATGGACCACATTTTCGATCTGCTATATGGATACGTATGTTACGAGCTAGAAACATTTCTCCGATATATATATCCAGGTACTATGCTTCTTCGAACCCTTGTGAACGAATAGTAAAAGAAATTGGTAAACTGTGTAGAATTTACTGCCATAAAAAACATACTGATTGGGACACACACATACTCTCATTCCAAGATGTAATTAATTCCATACCAAATGAATCTACTATGCTATCTTCGTCTGTTATACTGAAAAATGTTGAACCACCTAACAAAATTAAAGAATTAGTAACATTTCCTACATCTCGTCGACTACGACACCATGAAATAATTGACATTGCGCTGAACAACATCAAACGTGCCGCAGAGCGCCGGAGAAGACAGCAAAAACAGGTTTGTATACGCCGTGACTTTCACATTGGACAGAAGATATTAGTACGTACACACTATTTATCCAACAAAGGATAGAGTAGATGCAGTAAATTTGAACTTCTATACGCAGGTCCATATCGGATTCGCCGCATTCCTCACCCCAATGTAGTACACGTCGAAACTTTGAGAACCAGAAAAACCAAAGGGAACCACCACGTGTCGAATGTCAAACCTTTTATTGAATGAAAATACTTTATGATTTATCACACTGTAATGCCATTTCCTAATTTTTTATGACCGCTTATGCTATTATATACACATGAACACCTACTGATGATTATCGCATTTTTTCTTGGCAAGTGCCCGGCAAGGTATGGTTAGCAGGTCGCTTTTCTTCTCGTTACACATCAGACAGTGCATATTTTTCCAGATGAACTTACACATTTTATGACCACTTATACAATTATATTTATGTGACTACTTACTGATGATTATCGTATTTTTTCTTGGCAAGTGCCTGGCAAGGTAATGTTAGCAGGTCGCTTTTCTTGTCGTTATACACCCTACACCGTGCATATTTACCATTTTTTATGTATGTATGATTGTTTTCCTGTTTTCTTTGTATGCACTATGAAATTTTTAAGATATAACAAACACCAGTTGACTTTAAGATTTTGCCTTATGATAGCTAAACATCGTGACTACTTTACTTTTTTTTTGCTGCTACATTGTGATACACTGTGTACATTTTTGCTTCTGAACACTGTCAATGTTTTTGACATATTACGTTTTCTGTCATGCTATGCTGTATGCTCAATTATGTTACTATAAACCAGTTTTTATCTAAAGGGGATAAGAATTAAATGCAAGACATTAATCTTTGTTCATCATTTTCAGAAAGCAATAACGTGTAAACGAAATAAATTAATCAGAAATGGGAATTTCACCTTCGCAATGAACGAAAGAGGATGCAATACCTCGTGATGAAGAGTAAATGGATCAGAATTAACAAGCATTAACAAGAATATACTATACACATCGCAGAGTAGCAGTCTTAACTAATTTTTTCTTTCAGAATACGAGGTGATTGATGCAGGCTGTCAGACAGAACTACACATCTTAGTTTTAGTGATGAAATATGATAGAAATAATGAATAGTTGTATAATGAATAATGAAGTGACTTTTTTGCAGATGATAATGAATGGTGATGAATAATGATGAAGAATATGCTACTATGGATAATGAAGTTTTTCTTTACAGGTGATGATAATAATTGAGTTATGGTGATATGGATAATGAAGTTTTTCTTTGCAGATGAAAATATTTGCTGTTAGTTAAGAGATGCTATGTAGTTATTTAAGTATTTGTTGCAGTTCATTTTGACAGCATGTCTTATATCGTATGGTATGATGACTGAAGGTTTTGGAAAGGACAGCTAGAGAACACATATATTTTCATACACATTTCACTACCTGTTAATTCGAAGTTCACTACTTTTCAGCATAATATGCGTTTCTTCTTTCAGTTTCATAATCCATTTTGTATATTTTGCAGGAGAAATTATTCATGAAATTAATGTGGTATGAATAGTTATTTATTAAACCTATGTCTTTTATGAATGTGATCACATATTCTCTACTTGTTTCATAACCTTGCTACAGCTGACTCATGACGAGTGACGTTCCACATCTTCATTTGCAGCAATAACTCAAAAGCAAACAAAATAATTACCAGTCCCAAATAATGCTACTAGTTTAAGAGAGTTCTGAATAATACAAAAAAAAAAATGCTTTGTAACTGGCCAATGAATGCCACTGTTTATTGTAATAAGATTACTTATGATGCCCATGATTACTAATTATGTATAAATGCTATGCCAATAATTAACTCATTTTGAATAATGACTTCTGAAGAATACAAAAAAAATGCTTTGTAACTGGTCAATGAATGCCACTGATTATTGTAATAAGATGGCCAATGGGTGCCAATGACTACTATAATTAACAGAATTATGTTAATACTATGCCATTCATTAGCTTCTGTTTTGAATGATGACTTCTGATGGTTTGTAGCAGGGCAATGAGTGCCAATGTTCTCTGTAAACAAACGATTTATGAACATTATTCTGTAATACTACATACAGGGTACAGAAATGTTCAGTAACTAGGCGATGAGTGCCAACAATTACTCAAATCAGTTGTTACAGTAGTGTAATTCTCAATGAAGACTACTATGTGACTTAATGTCCTTCACCTTCTGACCTAATTACCAGAAATTACTGCAATATCCATTTGTCCTGTCTATCCTAATGATCATGGAGCACTATATTTGGTTTTTGCACTAATTCTACGTTGGTTTACTTTACAAGAACATGGTGTTGACACGACATGCTGTCCACCACCTTGAGTGATGGAGATGTTATTATGGTCCCACTGTTTGGTATACCTAGTGTACCACCAAAATAATAGCATGGAATATCATTACATTTCAGAGTCTTGGCTACACTGATTAATACTTCAAGGAAAAGAGCTTCAGATTGTCTCACTTGGTTTGTGCTTCTGTAGAAAGATATGGACTTTCAGTGCAGCTGCGTGTAAACTAAAGTGCTACAACCATGACGCAATCCTTCCCATTCCTTTCCTAATTCATGTTAAATGATAAAGACATATACTGTGCGTGTGCACTTCCTTTAATTTGTTAATAAGATCAGTTGTCCTGAAAATATTAAAGACTTCTATAGTGCATGTGCACTTTATTTCACTCCTTGATATGTTTATTTGTTGTAAAAAATGCTAGAGAGTTTTACAGTGCGTGTGCACTTTATGCCATTTGTACTCATTACGTATACATTTTTTTGTGATTCCCAGATATGTTCTGTATTACAGTGCGTGTGCACTTTCGTCATTTTGTTAACATGATTTGTATTCATTGCCTATACATTTGTGATTTCCAGATATGTTCTGTATTACAGTGCATGTTCGTCATTTTGTTAACATGATTTGTATTTATTGCCTATACATTTGTGATTTCCTGATATGTTCTGAACTTCAGTGCGTGTGCACTTTCGTCATTTTGTTAACATGATTTGTATTCATTGCTTATACATTTTGTGATTTGCTGATATGTTCTCAACTTCAGTGCGTGTGCACTTGTCATTTCTCAATATGATTTTTACTCGTTGCCTACAGTGCATGTGTACTTTTGCCATTTGTTAATATGTTTTGTACTCATTGTGTATACATTTTGTCTTTACTTAATATGTTCTGAACTTCAGTGCGTGTGCACTTCTGTCATTTATCAATATGATTTACTCATTGCATATACATTTTGTGATTTGCTGATATGTTCTGTACTACAGTTCGTGTGCACTTTTGCCATTTGTTAATATGTTTTGTACTCATTGTGTATACATTTTGCCATACCTTGATATGTCTGTACTCAGTGCGTGTGCACTATATTTTATTTCATGTTCTGCACTTATATATCTGTAAATATTCTGTGATTGTAAAGTTAGTTAATTAAGAAAATTTGTTGCTCATGGGAAGTACAATTGACTCACCATCGCTGCCAAATTTTTGCCCCCCCCAGTGGAGGGTTATGTAAGGTGTATGCTTCGCCGGCGATGGGCGAGGCATGACAGAATCTCTGACCAGAGAGTAGTTTATTGTTAGTTGTTGCTTGTCGCGAGTCTGCGCTAGTCTGCGCGAGTCGATAGTCGGAGTCTGTCCGCAGTAGTAGTCAGTCGGATACGGTAGTAGGGAGTCGGCATGCGTCGGCTGTGTGCTCTGGTCGCGACTCTGGTCAGGACTCTGGAGGATGAGTATTGTTGTAGAAGGTAAAGAAGCAGCCTTGCGCATATTTAATAATGTATGTTAATTGTAATTTAATTTATTCAGAAAAAATGCCCTAATAATAATTTTTTATAAAGTAACTCTTTTAAAGAAAAGTATTCATTTCAATTTAAAGAATTTTTCTACTCTTTTAAAGAAAAAGCAATCATTTCAATTTAAAGAATATTTCCTATGCATTCCTTCCAAGAATCAAAATATATATATATATATATATATATATATATATATATATATATATATATATACGCCAGCATTGCACGAAGCCGTGTTGATAAATAAGAGCAGATATAGTTGCAGTTTTTATTGAGGTAAGAAGTTTTGCTTTTGTTATTCAGAAAACAGGGTGGAAGGCCAGCGCTGCTGTCCTTATAAAATTTACCAGATATTATTATTTCTTTTGAGAGGTTACATTTCGTTCATGGTTCATTAATTAATTGATATTATTGTGGGTTTTTGGTCAATTTTCATTTATTAATTTTGTGGGGAGGTTACAAGGTGACGATCAGTTTGCCTGACGAGAGAGGCAATTCTGACGTTACGGCTAATCATGGAAGCAAGGCTAAAGAAAAATGAAGACACTTTCATAGGATTTGTCGACCTGGAAAAAGCGTTCGACAATATTAAATGGTGCAAGCTGTTCGAGATTCTGAAAAAAGTAGGGGTAAGCTATAGGGAGAGACCGGTTATATATAATATGTACAACAACCAAGAGGGAATAATAAGAGTGGACGATCAAGAACGAAGTGCTCGTATTAAGAAGGGTGTAAGACAAGGCTGTAGCCTTTCGCCCCTACTCTTCAATCTGTACATCGAGGAAGCAATGATGGAAATAAAAGAAGGGTTCAGGAGTGGAATTAAAATACAAGGTGAAAGGATATCAATGATCATGGGCGCTCGAAACATGAAGACGAGTCATCATGTCTTCGTTTCATGAGCGCCATGACCTTTCATGAGCGCCCAAGGACATTTACCCACTGGGGCCCCCGGGGTCAGAATGGCGGCGGTCCCTGTCCCGCTGAGATAATTTGTCCTCTTAGGACAATTATCCGAGCAAGCATTCACGCCAGCAAAAGGCTGGCACGTGTAAAAGTTTTCTTTTTCGAGCGTCATGCAATGCCCCCTTTTTGTTCAATATGTATATAAATGCAGAATCTTCTACATTTTATTCAGTCAGCACAATGTCGTGGTTAAATCAGTATTTAAGCACAGGATCACATTGTTCAATTCAGTACGACACACGAACTTTATATCCAGGACCAGTGGACGATATTGAAATGGCGGAACATGGAAACACCTTTAATATTAATAGAGATAATACGAGGGTTGTTTTTTAAGTATGGGCCGTACGCGAGTATAGTCCCGTAGTTTGCGTGGACGCAGCAACAAGCCTCCGCGCCACTTGCCGGCATCCTTCCCGTTCACACTGATGCAAGTTGCAGCTCTGCAGCTGACCTGTACGCATCGCTGTGCTGCTTTATAATGTTTACGATTACTGAATCACCCGCCGCGTGTGAGATACGGTCAGTGATACGTTTTTTGACCGCGAGAAGCCTATCAGCTGCAGAAATTCATCGTCAGTTAACAGAAGTTTATGGGTTGAATTCAATAGTGAAGGTAAGGTGCGTCTATGGGTTAGAGAGTTTAAAAATGGCCGTCAAAACGTCCATAACGAAGAGCGCTCAGGCATGCCTTCTGTGATCACTGATGATTTGGTGGCTGCAGTCGAAACAAAGATTCGCGAGGACAGAAGATTCACAATTTCCACTCTTTCTTTGGAATTTCCACAAGTTTCAAGATCGGTTTTGTACAAAATTGTGTCTGAAAACCTAAACTTTAAGAAACTGTGTTCTCGGTAGGTACCCAGACTCCTCACAGAGGACCACAAAGGGAAGAGATTTGCCACTTCATTGGACTTTTTGATTCGTTACGAGGAAGAAGGGGATGACATGTTGAGTCAAATTGTCATTGGAGATGAAACATGGGTATCCCATATCACTCCAGAAAGCAAGCGACAATCGATGGAATGGCGACACACAACCTCATCCGTCAAGGTCAAAGCCAAACAGTGTAACCTTCCCACAAAAATTTAAAAGGATCAATATTTAAAAATGGAAATGGTACTTGTGCTAAGTGTAACCTCCCCGTAATTATATTTAATCACAACGACAATAAATCACAAATAGCAATCTGACCCAGGTGTAAGCTCCTCACAAAAATGAAAGTTAATTCAATGATAATGAAAATCTCAATCACAATAAAAATGCAAATAGACCGAAATGTCGATCTTAGGCCTTGTTCACTAATTAAACTTAAATTCTTACCTTAGTAAAACTGCATCTGCTCTTATTTTTCGCCATAGCTTCGAGGAAATTCATTGCAAAAATTTTGAATTTAAGGGAAACTTTTCTTTAAGGAATACCAAGGGAAATATTTCTTTCAGTAAAGGATTCTTTGTTAAAAAATTGCTTTGAAAACAAAATTATTATTGGGGCGATTCTTGAACAAATTACATTATCAGATGTGCGCAATGCTGCGTCATTACCTTATTAAAAAAATATACCTCGTCCTGAATCATGACCAGAGTGCGATGTCGACGCCCGCCGACTCCTCGCACACAACTAAACTCTCTCGCAACTAGACCGCAACTACGTCATCTCCGACGCGCTACTACTCTCCAACCGCTAACTCGCAACTGCACTGTCTCGTAACTCGACTGCAACAGAACTGCTCTCTCGCGCGGTCAAGCGCAGACTAGGAACTCTGGTCAAAGATTTTATGATGCCTCACCATCGCTGCTACCGAGTACATACACGTTTCAACAGACGCTGTCAAAGCGCAAGATTATGGCGGCTGTGTTCTGGGACTGGCGCGGTGTTTTGCTAGTGGACTTTATGCCACGAGGAACGACAATCAACTCAGATGCCTACTGTGCAACTCTAAAGGAGCTCCGCAGAGCAATTCAAAACAAAAGGCGCGGTATGCTGACGAAAGGAGTTTTACTCCTGCACGATAACGCTAGGCCTCACACCTCTCAAAAGACTCTGGATTTGATTGATTCTTTTGGCTGGGAAGTTTTGGACCATGCACCTTACAGCCCTGACCTTGCTCCTAGCGATTTTCACCTTTTCCGGTATCTGAAACACCATCTTGTCGGGCAGCGCTTCAATGACGACGATGAAGTGTAAGCGGCCGTGAACTCTTGGCTGTCGGAGCAGGCGGCCGAATTCTTTGAAGAGGGAATTAAAAACTTAGTTGTACGGTATGAAAAGTGCTTAAATAAACAAGGCAACTATGTAGAAAAATAGGTAGAAGTGTGTAGAATCAGAAAATAAAAGTTTTTTTACAAATGTATTTGTATCTTTTTTTAAAAATAAAAACGGCCCTTACTTAAAAAACAACCCTCGTAGTATACGGACAATGTTTGGACAAGATGCCGCAATTGAAATTAGGTACGGAGAAAATCCAGCATATGATGATTTAGATGAAGAAGTGGTCGAATTTGAGTTGGAGCCAATGCCATCAGAAGAAGTTAAAACTGGACTGCGCCAGCGTCATCCATATCAGTACGGCGAAGAAGGTCACACTGCAATAGATGTAGATACAGACGAAAATACACCGCTTTTATCTGGAACGGCTGAAACAGCAGTGGACGGCGCAACCTTGACCACAGTTTTACCTGGAACTGGTACCGCAACTGCAGCGACGTTATCAACATCGCAAATTGCCGGAGCTGCTGGTGTTACTGATTTGGCCGGTGCTGGAGTAGCGTATGGTACAAAAAAATTAGTTGATCGAATAAGTAACAAAGGACTGACGTTGCCAGGTAGCGATTATGTTGGGCCTGGAAACCCTATAAATATAGACAGTGCAGCAGATGCAATTGCCAAGGAACACGACGTCGGGTACGATCGCCTGTTAAAAGAAGGTAGAGAACGTGCATTTACTGAAAAAGAATTCCGAGAACGAGTTCAAAAGTTGGATGCTAAAGCTATTATAGACTTTGCCATAGATTGGAGCCATACACACAATTGGCATTCGATTGCAGGAAAATACGGACTGAAATTAAAATCGTTTGTTGGAGAAAAAATTGGAAAAGTTTTATATCCAGTAAAACCAGATGCCAAACCAGAAGGTATGTATATTTACGTGGATATGAATATTCAATAATTGATTATAAATTATATGTCGATGTTAATAATAACGTTTCTCGCCTTCAGCAGAAGTACGATTGGCCTCCTTGGGAACACCCAAATTGGAATGAAATGCATGAAGGCCAGAAACGTTATGCATATGAACAGTGGCTAATGTCACGTGTACGTCGTGGTTTGCCCATAGATCACGAACGTCCATCAACATCTGGCGGTACATCATTAGCACCGAGCTCAGAAAGTGTTCCTGAAATCGACTCAGAAGTGGACGTAGAAGATTCTGACGACAACGGAGAGGATCCAGATCCCGTTCGACCATTAGTTCCTTATTCTGACACAGAAAATAGTGCTATGAACGAAGAAACAGCTAAACGTACAGCATCGGCCCAAGAAGCAAAGGGTGCAAAGAAGGTTAAAGAAACACTTCCTGGCACAGCAGCTCCCTCAGCTAATGGAATGGGCGATTCCGCCAACACACGTGATGTGCCATTACCTGCACCGTCAATATTAGATATTGGTAACATTACCAGGTATAGAAAAGTACACAGATTTTTTACGTATGGTCTAGCATATAAAGTACTCACACATGAAAATGCTGTATTTATGATTACCCCTTTGGCAGAAATTCCTGTTGATCGACCATTTTTGTATATGACCCCCTCTGAATTTGATTTATTACCACATGGTAGTAGAGTTGTTCATTGCTCTGCACAAGTGATTGCACGTAATCCCAGGATTGCTTTCCCAACAAATTCAAGTGACTCTGAACTTGCAACTTTAAATCAAAATAAGAATATGATATCTTCTGTGGGTATTAATTTAAAAATACCTGGTGTTAATGTTACGCCTACTGCACTGGGCTCATGAGCTCCTATGGAAACAAGTAGTATAGATCATAAACGTAATTTTAATCCAATTTGGAAATCGTGGTATGGGTATAAGAATAATGAAGAATCGTTTTTAACTACAGTACCTGCCCATCAATTCGGACAACCCATTAATTCGAAATATTATTATGCCTGTGTGTCTAGTACAAAGGCAAAAGGGCTGCATAATTGGGGATGGAAATGTGTTCAATCGTGTGTTTCTGAGGTAGATGCAGATTCTCGTACTGGCAGTGTTATTGTTAACTATGACTATAAACCAACATTAGGTTTTGTCAAAATACCAAAAGTTGCAAATGTTGATATATTTCCCATTACAGCTACTGCACAAGGAGTACCTCAACGGTATGCAATTACTGGTGATAAGCACTGTAATCTGTTTATGGCATGTGACCATTTTTCAAAAACACCTTTGGAACCAGCTCAAATTCAGGAACAATTAGTACAAGCTATTACTCCAGTAACGAATGATGATTTCTCTGGATATGATGATTTAATAGAAAAGGCAGATATTGCTTCTGCTGGGTACAATATTAGACTCCATGATACAAATGTCCAACCTAGTCTTCATGTAGGCATAAACCCTACATATGCTTTATGCACTGGCAGTTTAAATAATGATATTGTTAAATATACTGATACCCAAATGTTGTTTGAAGTTATTGCTGAATGTTCTGTTTATTCAGATGGTTTGGAAACTCATTATCCCAGAGCAAATGTACCAATGATCAGGTACCTGCTATGATTTATACGCCAATGTGAAAAGGAATCAGGAATCATCAGTGTACAAGGGACAATATGAAATTAAACAAGCTTGAATATAATATCTTGTATTTATTGTAAAAAACATTTGTATTGTACAAAATTGTAAATAAATGAATTATTACATTAGAACAGTGTTTCATTTCAATAATCAATATTATACATTTGAAGTAATTGAAAGAAAGCCAGAGGATACGGCTTTTTATAGGCATTTTTTAATTCATCAAACTTTCTCCACCTAATTGTACGTACACGAATATCTTTAAAATCTGGGTGAGAACAAATAACTGGTTGTGAATCTGAAATTAACAGTAATGGAGTACGTCTTAATATAGCGTCTCCTTTGTACTACACTCTGATGTCTGGAGTACGGCATTGTATGGTAGTGAAACATGGACTGTGGGAAAACCGGAACAGAAGAGAATCGAAGCATTTGAGATGTGGTGCTATAGACGAATGTTGAAAATTAGGTGGACTGATAAGGTAAGGAATGAGGTGGGTTCTACGCAGAATCGGAGAGGAAAGGAATATGTAGAAAAAACTGATAAGGAGAAGGGACAGGATGATAGGACATCTGCTAAGACATGAGGGAATGAATTCCGTGGTACTAGAGGGAGCTGTAGAGGGCAAAAACTGTAGAGGAAGGCAGAGATTGGAATACGTCAAGCAAATAATTGAGGACGTAGGTTGCAAGTGGTACTCTGAGATGAAGAGGTTAGCACAGGAAAGGAATTCGTCGTGGGCCACATCAAACCAGTCAGTAGACTGATGACCAAAAAAAAAAGAGCTGATGGTGGGGTTCACGTGTCGCGCAGATGCCTCGAAGCCATGGACCCAAGTTGGCTACAGGACACTGAGCTGGTGGTGGCTCCATAATGGTGTGGAATGGAGCGGGTCCCCTGGTCTACCCGGACCGATGATTGACTGGAAATGATTACGTTCGGCCACGTGGAGGCCATTTGGAGGCATTCACGAGGTTCATGTTCTCAAATAATGACAGAATTTTTGTGGATGGCAATGCGACATCTTACCGTGTCACAATTGTTCACGATTGATTTGAAGAACATTCTGCACAATTCGAGCGAATGATTGGACTATTCTAATCGCCTGAGGTGAATTCTATCGAACATTTATCTGGCATAGTCGAAAGGTCAGGTCGTGTACAAAATCCTGCACCGGTAACACTTTCGCAATTATGGAGCAATATAGAGGCAGCATGGCTTAATATTTCGGCAGGGGACTTCTAACGACTAGCTGAGCCCATGCCACTGCACTATTCCGGGTAAAAGAGGGTATCCCATGACTTCTGTCGCCTCAATGTATATATTCGAACGCCCATCTTGGCAAAAGGTGATTCATCAGGAATTAAACACTTTTGCTAGCACATTGTGATGACTTGACAACTCTTCAGCCGACCACGTCTTTTGTAAGACAAACTTGTTGTGATCAGTGAAGCCACACACTATGTACAAAAAATACGAAAGAAAAATCTTGCTCTTATAATACGAAAAGTTATGAATAAGACACCGGTTTTTTATTCCCTCAAATCAAGAAGTATAAGCTGAGTAAGTCTTTCTCTTGATCTCATGTTTTAAAGATGGAAATATCTGTGGTGTGGAAGTTCCTCCCTGGGGATCCCATAACCCCTCGTGGTTGAAGCTGTGCAGGTGCATTACAGTTTTGTGCGTTCTAAAACTTTTCCGATTACGTCAGTTTATAACAGAAACTGGCATCGTTTCATTACTGGACACACGGGTGCCTCCTGTTATCTAGAGGGGGCTGTCGTACCGTGGGGCGCCTCACACTGCAGCGTCAGCCACTGTCATGGCGCTGCCCCCTGGGACCAGACTGCCGGCTGGCGCCGCCAATTACGACCCAACTTGACTGCCTCCGAAAACTTGCACCTCCGCCCCTCAGTCGCTGCCGCCAGGTGTCTGCCGGTCCGCCGTAGTTCTGGCTACTGCGGCTCTTGCACAAAGCCTTAATAGATGGGTAACTCCACGGTAACCCTTGTTTGCTACAAGTTTATCTACATGTGTTTCTGTATTCCGCAAACCACTACACAGTTTCTGGTGGAGAGAAAGTGATGTACAAGATTCACTTCGCACCCTCTCCCTCAACTCCATTCATTCTATTCACGTGCGGTGCGTATAAAAAACGACTGTCAGTAATGCTTTTCAATCTTGCAAAATACTACAGTTACACACGTAATATCTTTTTTGAATCCCTTTTGGAACATGAGCTCACAGATATTGTGAGACTACAGCTCTTTACCATTCAAAAAGTCTTGCTTATATCGTATTCCGTTTGTCTGAGTGTGTTACATTCTTGTGCTGATTAATTAAATTAATTAATCTTTGTAACCTTCTCTTTGGTTACTCATATTCGAAAAATGATCCCAAATTGAGGAACTGAACTGAAGAGTTAGTCGTAAGAACGGTTGCTCTGACTTCATCAACGAATATTCAGTCCGTTAGAATTCTTACATTTAACACCGCAATTCCCACTGCACTCTTAGTTTTTAATATCTACGATTTATCTGATGAGGAAATAGAAGAAGAAACACGAGTGGACAGGGAAGACATAGGGATCCCCTATTAGAAACTGAATTTAACAGAGTTTAGGAGGACTCAAGATCAAATAACAAAGACGTGTTAGATAACACTCCGTCGGTATTTCTAAAATCTTTGGCCGAAATGGCAACATAACTATTTACGTCGTTGAGTAGAATGAATGGGACTGGCGACACTATCAGACTATCTGAAAAACGTCATCAGCATAATTCCGAAGAATGCAAGAGCCGACACGTGGAGAATTACAGCACTATCAGCTTAACAACGCATGCACTCAAGTTGCTTACAAGAATAACATTCAGAAGAATGGTAAAGAAACTGAGGATGTATTAGGTGATGGTCAGGTTGGCTCCAGGAACGTAGTTCTCACATTGCGGTTTATATCTGAAGCAAGACGAAGACATATCAAGACGACATTCATAGGCTTTTTCGACTGGAAGAAGCATTCGACAACGTGAAATGTTGCAATTTATTCGAAATTTTGGTGGAAATAGGGGTAAGCTAACAGGAAAGACGGATAACAGGCCTGCAAAACACGTACAAGAGCCAGGAGTGAACAATAAGAGCGGAAGAGCTAGAACGAAATTCTAGGTTTAAACATTGTGTAATACAAAGACGTAGAGTTCCGCCCATAACGACAATCTGTACACCGAAGAAGCAATGGAGCAAATAAAAGAGAGATACAAGAATAGGATTAAATTTCAAGGTCGAATAATATCAATGATAGGCTTCACTGATGACGTTGCTAATAATAATAATAATGGTCTTCAGTCCTGAGACTGGTTTGATGCAGCTCTCCATGCTACTCTATCCTGTGCAAGCTTCTTCATCTCCCAGTACCTACTGCAACCTACATCCTTCTGAATCTGCTTAGTGTATTGATGTCTTGGTCTCCCTCTACGATTTTTACCCTCCACGCTGCCCTCCAATGCTAAATTTGTGATCCCTTGATGCCTCAAAACATGTCCTACCAAACGATCCCTTCTTCTAGTCAAGTTGTGCCACAAACTTCTCTTCTCCCCAATCCTATTCAATACCTCCTCATTAGTTACGTGATCTACCCACCTTATCTTCAGCATTCTTCTGTAGCACCACATTTCGAAAGCTTCTATTCTCTTCTTGTCCAAACTAGTTATCGTCCATGTCTCACTTCCATACATGGCTACACTCCATACAAATACTTTCAGAAACGACTTCCTGACACCTAAATCTATACTCGATGTTAACAAATTTCTCTTCTTGAGAAACGCTTTCCTTGCCATTGCCAGTCTACATTTTATATCCTCTCTACTTCGACCATCATCGGTTATTTTACTCCCCAAATAGCAAAACTCCTTTACTACTTTAAGTGTCTCATTTCCTAATCTAATTCCCTCAGCATCACCCGACTTAATTTGACTACATTCCATTATCCTCGTTTTGCTTTTGTTGATGTTCATCTTATATCCTCCTTTCAAGACATTGTCCATTCCGTTCAACTGCTCTTCCAAGTCCTTTGCTGTCTCTGACAGAATTACAATGTCATCGGCGAACCTCAAAGTTTTTACTTCTTCTCCATGAATTTTAATACCTACTCCGAACTTTTCTTTTGTTTCCTTTACTGCTTGCTCAATATACAGATTGAATAACATCGGGGAGAGGCTACAACCCTGTCTCACTCCTTTCCCAACCACTGCTTCCCTTTCATGCCCTTCGACTCTTATAACTGCCATCTGGTTTCTGTACAAATTGTAAATAGCCTTTCGCTCCCTGTATTTTACCCCTGCCACCTTCAGAATTTGAAAGAGAGTATTCCAGTCAACATTGTCAAAAGCTTTCTCTAAGTCTACAAATGCTAGAAACATAGGTTTGCCTTTTCTTAATCTTTCTTCCAAGATAAGTCGTAAGGTCAGTATTGCCTCACGTGTTCCAACATTTCTACGGAATCCAAACTGATCTTCCCCGAGGTCGGCTTCTACCAGTTTTTCCATTCGTCTGTAAAGAATTCGCGTAAGTATTTTGCAGCTGTGACTTATTAAACTGATAGTTCGGTAATTTTCACATCTGTCAACACCTGCTTTCTTTGGGATTGGAATTATTATATTCTTCTTGAAGTCTGAGGGTATTTCACCTGTCTCATACATCGTGCTCACTGGATGGTAGAGTTTTGTCATGACTGGCTCTCCCGAGGCCATCAGTAGTTCTAGTGGAATGTTGTCTACTCACGCAGTATCTTATCTCCCATTTCGTCTTCATCTACATCCTCTTCCATTTCCATAATATTGTCCTCGAGTACATCTCCCTTGTATAGACCGTCTATATACTCCTTCCACCTTTCTGCCTTCCCTTCTTTGCTTAGAACTGGGTTTCCATCTGAGCTCTTGATATTCATACAAGTGGTTCTCTTCTCTCCAAAGGTCTCTTTAATTTTCCTGTAGGCAGTATCTATCTTACCCCTAGTGAGACAAGCCTCTACATCCTTACATTTGTCCTCTAGCCATCCCTGCTTAGCCATTTTGCACTTCCTGTCGATTTCATTTTTGAGACGTTTGTATTCCTTTTTGCCTGCTTCATTTACTGCATTTTTATATTTTCTCCTTTCATCAATTAAATTCAATATTTCTTCTGTTACCCAAGGATTTCTATTAGCCCTCGTCTTTTTACCTACTTGATCGTCTGCTGCCTTCACCACTTCATCCCTCAGAGCTACCCATTCTTCTTCTACTGTATTTCTTTCCCCCATTCCTGTCAATTGTCCCCTTATGCTCTCCCTGAAACTCTCTACAACCTCTGGTTCTTTCAGTTTATCCAGGTCCCATCTCCTTAAATTCCCACCTTTTTGCAGTTTCTTCAGTTTCAATCTGCAGTTCATAACCAATAGATTGTGGTCAGAATCCACATCTGCCCCAGGAAATGTCTTACAATTTAAAACCTGGTTCCTAAATCTCTGTCTTACCATTATATAATCTATCTGAAACCTGTCAGTATCTCCTGGCTTCTTCCATGTATACAGCCTCCTTTCATGATTCTTGAACCAAGTGTTAGCTATGATTAAGTTATGCTCTGTGCAAAATTCTACAAGGCGGCTTCCTCTTTCATTCCTTCCCCCCAATCCATATTCACCTACTATGTTTCCTTCTCTCCCTTTTCCTACTGACGAATTCCAGTCACCCATGACTATTAAATTTTCGTCTCCCTTCACTACCTGAATAATTTCTTTTATCTCGTCATACATTTCATCTATTTCTTCATCATCTGCAGAGCTAGTTGGCATATAAACTTGTACTACTGTAGTAGGCATGGGCTTTGTGTCTATCTTGGCCACAATAATGCGTTCACTATGCTGTTTGTAGTAGCTAACCCGCACTCCTATTTTTTTATTCATTATTAAACCTACTCCTGCATTACCCCTATTTGATTTTGTATTTATAACCCTGTAATCACCTGACCAAAAGTCTTGTTCCTCCTGCCACCGAACTTCACTAATTCCCACTATATCTAACTTTAACCTATCCATTTCCCTTTTCAAATTTTCTAACCTACCTGCCCGATTAAGTGATCTGACATTCCACGCTCCGATCCGTAGAACGCCAGTTTTCTTTCTCCTGATGACGTTGCTATCCTCAGTGAAATGGAAGAAGTCTGCTGAACGGAGTGAACAGTCTAATGAACACAGAATATGGACTGAGAGTAAATCGAAGAAAGACGAAAGTAATAAGAGGTAGCAGAAATGAGGATTGCGAGGAACTTACCGTCATAATTGGAGACAACGAAGTAAACAAGACTAAGGAATTCTGCTACCCAGGAAGCAAAGTAGCTCATCATGGACGAAGCAAGAACAGCATAAAAAAGCAAGCTACCTATCTCTCTCTCTCAGTCTCAACAGGCCTCGGAAGACCTACGGACCGCCCGCCAGTTGTCACCCTTACCCAATAGGCGTCACTGGATGCAGATGTGAAAGGCTACGTGGTCAGCACATCGCTCTCCCTGCCGTTTTCTGTTTTCGTTACCAAAGCCGCTAATTCTCTGCCAAGTAGCTCCTCAGCTGGCCTCTCAAGGGTTGAATGCACCCCGTTTGCCAACAGCGATCGGCAGAGCAGGACCGTCACCATTCAAGTGCTAATATTTACTATAAAAACAGTCGTGATCACGATTTATTTATTAAGGTGATCGGTTTCCACCGTTACTGTGGTCATCTTCAGACCATTGAGTAGGAACCTCTTGCACTCTTAATGTTATCACCCTAGATTTTAATGTTAACGAATGTTGTTTAGACTTTTTCTTTTTCGATGTCTTCACATTTTTCCTGCAGCTGTTTCGTCCTAGCTTTCCTGCACCTCCTATATACAGTACTGGCCATTAAAATTGCTACACCACAAAGATGACGTGATACAGACGCGAAATTTAACCGACAGGAAGAAGATGCTGTGATATGCAAATGATTAGCTTTTCAGAGCATTTACACAAGGTTGGCGCCGATGGCGACGCTTACAACGTGCTGACACGAGGAAAGTTTCCAACCGATTTCTCATACACAAACAGCAGTTGACCGGCGTTGACTGGTGAAACGTTGTTGTGATGCCTCTTGTAAGGAGGAGAAATGTGCACCATCACGTTTCCGACTTTGCTAAAGGTCGGATTGTAGCCTATCGCGATTGCGGTTTATCGTATCGCGACACTGCTGCTCGCGTTGCTCGAGATCCAATGACTGTTAGTAGAATATGGAATCGGTGGGTTCAGGAGGGTAATACGGAACGCCGTGCTGGATCCCAACGGCTAGGGTAATACGGAACGCCGTGCTGGATCCCAACGGCTTTGTATCACTAGCAGTCGAGATGACAGGCATCTTATCCACATGGCTGTACGGATCGTGCAGCCACGTCTCGTTCCCTGAGTCAACTGATGGGGACGTTTGCAAGACAACAACCATCTGCACGAAGAGTTCGATGACGTTTGCAGCAGCATGGACTATCAGCTCGGAGACGATGGCTGCGGTTACCCTTGACGCTGCATCACAGACAGGAGCGCCTGCGATGGTGTACTCAACGACAAACCTAGGTGCACGAATGGCAAAACGTCATTTTTTCGGATGAATCCAGGTTCAGTTTACAGCATCATGACCTAGCAGTGAACGCACATTGGAAGCGTGTATTCATCATCGGTATACTGGCGTATCACCCGGCGTGATGGTATGGGGTGCCATTGGTTACACGTCTCGGTCACCTCTTGTTCGCATCGACAGCACTTAGAACAGTGGACGTTACATATTAGATGTGTTACGAGCCGTGGCTCTACCCTTCATTCGATCCCTGCGAAACCATACATTTCAGCAGGATAATGCACGACCGCATGTTGCAAGTCCTGTACGGGCCTTTCTGGACACAGAAAATGTTCGACTGCTGCCCTGACCAGCACATTCTCTAGATCTCTTACCAATTGAAAACTTCTGGTCAATGGTTTATCATCTGCATTTCTTCTTGGTGTAGCAATGTTAATGGCCAGTAGTGTATTCCATTCCTCAGCCACTTGTATTTCTGTATTTGTGAGTCTCCCGGCACATTTTTCAACTTCCTCCTTTCATCATTCAATTAAGGTATTTCTTCCGTTACCCGTTTTTTCTTCGCAGTTACGTTCTTTGTACCTATGTTTTCCTTCCCAACTTCTGTTTTGACCCTTTTTAGAGTTGTTCATTCCTCTTCAACTGTACTGCCTACAGGGCTGTTCCTTATGGCTGTATCTACAGCCTTAGAGAACTTCAAACATACGTTCTCATTCCTTAGTTCTTCCGTATCCCACTTCTTTGAGTATTCATTCTTCCTGCCTAATGTCTTAAACTTCAGCCTACTCTTCATCACTATTATATTGTGATCTGAGTCTGTATCTACTACTGAGTACACCTTGCAATCCTGTATCTGATTTCGGAATCTCTGTCTGACTATGATGTAATCTAACTGAAATTTTCCCATATCATCCTGCCTTTCCCGAGTATACCTCCTCCTCTTGTGAGTTTTGAACAGAGTATGCCGGCTGCTGTGGCCGAGCAGTTCTAGGAGCTTCAATCCGGAACCGCGCAGCAGCTACGGTGCCAGGTTCGAATCCTGCCTCCGGCATGGATGTGTGTGATGTCCTTAGGTTAATTAGGTTTAAGTAGTTCTAAGTTCTAGGGGACTGATGACCTCAGAAGTTAAGTTCCTTAGTGCTCAGAGCCATTTGAACCATTTGGAGGATATAAGATGAACATCAACAAAAGCAAAACGATGATAATTGAATGTAGTCGAATTAAATCAAGTGATGTTGAGGGAATTAGATTAAATGAGTTTTTGCTATTTGGGAAGCAAAAAAAAAATGATGATAGTCGAGGTAGAGAGGATATTATAAAATGTAGACTAGTACTGGAAAGAAAAGCTTTACGGGTTCAAAATGGTTCAAATGGCTCTGAGCACTATGGGACTCAACTGCTGAGGTCATTAGTCCCCTAGAACTTAGAACTAGTTAAACCTAACTAACCTAAGGACATCACAAACATCCATGCCCGAGGCAGGATTCGAACCTGCGACCGTAGCGGTCTTGCGGTTCCAGGCTGCAGCGCCTTTAACCGCACGGCCACTTCGGCCGGCTAAAAGCTTTACGGAAGAAGAGAAATTTGTTAACATCGAATATAGATTTAAGTGTCAGGAAGTCCCTTCTGAAAGCATTTGTATGGAGTGTAGCCATGCATTGAGGTGAAACATGGGCGATAAATAGTTTAGACAAGAAGAGGTGTGATGCTACAGACGAATTCTGAAGATTAGATAAGTAGATCAAGTAACTAATGGAAAGGCACTCATTAGAATTGCTGAGAAGAGAAATGTGTGGTACAACAAAGCAAACTCAGATAGATGTAGGTTGTAGTAGTTACTAGGAGATGAAGAGGCTTCCACAGGATGGGGTAGCACTGATACCTGCATAAAACCAGTCTTTGGACTGACAGCCACAACATACGCACACACAAACACACACACACACACACACACACACACACACACACACACACACATACGCAGGAACACACACACAAAAGACTATTTTGACTTTTCTGTACAATGAATCTTTCCTTCCTACGAGCAATTGTTTTTGATCACTTTTTCCTACAGCCATTTCGCCTTAGCTTTGTATTTATTTAATTGAAAGTGTTTCAATGGGCTATACTCCTGTCTTTCCCAGATTATTGCTGAACTCCTTTCTTTGGTCGAACTGCTGAACTATTTCTCTGGTTATCCAGGGTTTCTATGGGGTTGAACTCCTTGTGCCGACGTTTATCTGTGCAACTTCTTAGGTAGTCCTTCTTAGGGCTTTCCATTTCTTTTCAACTGAATTTCCTGTTGTGGTATTCATATCACAGTACCTCAGGCTTACTAAACTTCAAAAACATCTCATCATTCCTCAGTATTTCTGTATTCCAATCTTTTACACACTGTGTTCTGGAACTTCAGCCTACTCTTCAACGTTACTATATTCTTCTCCAAGTCTGTTTACGTTTCTTGGTATGCCTTACAATAGTATATTTGATTTTATGTTATTTGGGTTAAGGGCGGTTTGTCGGATGCAATATAACCGTAAAGATCTTTATAAGGCACCTTTAATTGGCTAAATATGAAGTCACTAGTAGCGTGAAACATATGTGAATCTCACAGACAACACAGAGAGAGCACAATAAAAATGAGTGGAGAACCGGCAACGTGTCTGAAAGCCTTTCGTCGCTTTTGTGGATGTTCTGTTAAAAAACAGACGCAAAAAGTGACTTGACAGCCTTTTTTAATACTCCAGATTTACGTATAAAGGAGCCGCTTCGTTACACTCGATACACGATGCAGCGGTCTACGAAATTCATTTTTTAACTGAATTAGAGCTCTGTGTCCGAACAAATGCCAGTGTCATTCAAAATACTGAACAGTTATCTCGTTGGGTAGTGCAGTCTTTGTGTTTCTATCGACGTATTTTATCCAACGCATTTTCCTGTGATTCGTTTGAATGAAGAAGCCGTGGCAGGATTCATGCAATGGCAATAACGCTTGAAGGGTTTCGGGATGTGCAGATAACATGTAGGCAGCATTTGGTCATTCGGAATAGGGCTAACGCTTAATCCGTAAGTGCGATTTACGTTTCTGTGCTTTACATTTTTGTATTTCTCATAGCTTTTAGAATTTTCAGGTTTGATCGGTGTACTGAGTAGTTGACGACGTTTCGAGCATTTAGGCGGCTGCAACTGATTTCCTGACTGGTACTTCTGCCATGTATCTCTCAGCCGCCTTATGACTCGATTTAATGAATATGCTGGGATGATACCACGACTGTGTTATTACACTAAGAATTAGCTGCGCCACACACAAAGAATCTTTTACAGCCTGCCGGCCGAAGTGGCCGTGCGGTTAAAGGCGCTGCAGTCTGGAACCGCAAGACCGCTGCGGTCGCAGGTTCGAATCCTGCCTCGGGCATGGATATTTGTGATGTCCTTAGGTTAATTAGGTTTAACTAGTTCTAGGGGACTAATGACCTCAGAAGTTGAGTCCCATAGTGCTCAGAGTCATTTGAACCATTTTTTACAGCCTGTCAAACGTGATGTGTATTAATTTGAATTTCTCTCATTCCAGTATCAGACGAAAAACAGTCAAATGTCCAAAACTGGTATATTATCGCTAGATAAAATGAACAGAGCCTGTGAAACAAATGCTCAAAGGTAGCGGAATCTTTGGATTGTTGCAAACGATTCAATTTTCTCTTTCCTCTCGTGGAACATTTTCTTTGCAGTTATATTGAAAAACTTTAACAACAATTTCATATGAAAGCAATCCCATACAACCAGTCACAGTTTATCTAGCTTCAGAATTAAATGTAGTGTATTGTTTGAATTAAGTTATATGTTTAACTTCCCATTTGTTATCTTAACCTTCATCGTCCCTTTTTACGAAAACAGGTGTTGCTCGAAATGAACAACTAATTATGCTCAGTATGAAATTTTTGAATTATGTGTGCTTCTTGAGAACATCCTGTAGTTTATACCTGCTACCGACATGACAGGGCCCGAACTGCTGAACTAATTACTTCTCAGCTTGAAACTAATCAGTGTTATCTGCGAATTTTTGCAGGGTCAGGTGAACGACGGTGCAGAGGTCATTTACGCACGACGTAATCTGGAATTAGAAACCAATTTCCAATAGCCGTTTATATACATTCCGGTGGCCCCTATTTTTAAGACTTTGAGCAGATAGTTGGAGAAGCAATTCGTGAGGGTAACGTCTTAGACCGCCTGGCAACAAACAGACCTGAACTTAACGAATCAGTTAAAGTAGAGGGAGGTAGCAACGATCATAAGTCTGTGACAGCATCTATGACAACGGGTATGACAAAGAATTTTATGAGAAGTAGGAAGATATTTTTGTTTAGCAAGAGTGACAGCATACAAATTTCAGGGTATATGAGGAATCGGCATCAAATATTCGGTGATGAGAACGAAGATGTTTAAATGTATGGTATAATAACCGGTTTAGAAAATTACTACGTTAACCAAGAGAACTTCACTCCGGTTCAATAGAAGTAAAAACGTAGCTGACAAACAAAAGCTGAACGAAGCGAAATTGAGCGTAAGGAGAGCAATGAGTGAAGCGTTCAATGACTTTGAAAGTAAAACGTTGTCAATCTGAGTAAAATCCCTGAGGGGTTTCGGTCGTATGCAAAACTAGTAAGTGGGTCAAAATCATCTATTCATTCACTCAGTAACCACATTGGCACCGAAACATAGGATGACAAAAAGAAAGCGGAAATGGTGGATTCGGTCTTCCAAAACTGTTTCACCGCGGAAGATCGTAGCACGGTCCCCTCCTTTCAATCGTTGTACGAACGTGAAAACGGCAGTTATTGAGATAACCGATTGCGGAATAGAAAAACAACTAGAATCACTTAGTAGTGGAAAGGCGTCAGGACCAGCTGAGATACTTGTAAGATTCTATAAAGATTATGCGAAAGAACATGCTCCCCTTCTAGCAGTAATTTATCGTAGATCGCTTGAGTAACGAAAGGTACCTAGCGACTTGAAGAAAGCGCAGGTCATTCCTGTTTTTAACAAGGGCCGTAGGACAGATGCACAAAATTTTAGACCTATAATGTTGACGTCAAATCTGTTGTTGAATTACGCAACATGTTTTATGATCAAGAATTATGACGTTTTTGGAGAAGAAAAATCTCCTTTATAAAAATCACTACCAATTCCGCGAACAGAGTTCTGTGAACTTACCTGACTTCAGTAAGGTATTTGATATCGTTTCGCACTGCCTTCTAGTGAAAAAATACGAGCTTATCGAGTATCAGAGTAGATTTGTGACTATATTCAAGACTTCCTTGCAGTCAGAACTCAACACGTCTGTCTTGAAGGAACAAAATCGACAAATGTAAAGGTAATTACCAGTGCACCCGAAGGAAGTGTGAGAAGAAGGCTGGCTCTGAGCACTATGAGACTTAACATCTGAGGTCATTAGCCCCCTACAACTTAGAACTACTTAAACCTAACTAACCTAAGGACATTACACACATCCATGCCCGAGCCAGGATTCGAACCTGCCACCGTAGCTGTCACACGGTTCCAGACTTCAGCGCCTAGAACCGCTCGGCCACACCGGCCGGCCTGTGTGATAAGACCGTTATTGTTTACGATATATTTAAGTGATCTATTAGAAAGCGTCGGATGTTCTCTACTGATGTTCGCAGATGATACCGTTGTCTATAACAAATTAGCAACGACAGAAGATGGTAACGATTTGCAGAATGACCTCCAGAGAACTGATGAAAGGCTCTGGCAGTTGACCCTGTTCTTAAATAAATGTGATACATTGCTCATATATAGAAAAAGAAATTCACTAATGTGTAGCCACACTATTGATGACAAACCACTGGAAAAAATATCTGCCGTAAAATATATAGGAGTAACTATTTATAGCGACCTTAAAGGGAATGAACATAAAAAACAAATAGTGGGAAAAGCAGATACCACACTCAGATTGATGGGAAGAATCTTAAGCATATGTAACTTATCCACGAAGGAAGTAGCATATAAGGCGCTTTTTCGAGCCAATCTTGGGTGTTGTTCAGAGATCTGGGATTCGTACCAGTTAGGACTGATAGAAGAGACATAGAAGATCCAATGAAGAGCGGCACGTTTCGTCACGGGATCGTTTAGTCGGGACGAGAGCGTTACGGAGGTGGCAGACGTTACTAGAGACGCGTTGTGCATCACGGAGCGGTTTACTATTGAAATTTGGAAAGAGCACTTTCCAGGAAGAGTCGAACTACATATCACTTCCCCCCAAATACGTCTCGAGTAAGGACCACGGGAAGAAAATTTGAGAAATTAGAGCCAATGCAGAGGCTTACCGACAGACATTCTTCCCATGCACTATTCGCGCGTGGAACAGGGTTGCAGGGTTCAGCTAGTGCTACAAAAAGTAACCTCCGCCAGACACCAGCAAGTGGCTTGCGTTGTATGGTATAGATGTTGATGTCTGAAATAAGAGCAGGCTAGTCCAGTTCAGGAATGTTGCTGTCCACAGACCACTGCCTTACAGATTCTGTTTTTGAAAGGGTGCATTGTGCTACTGATACAATCAACCATCGTATCAAAACTATTCCACTGTTGTACGCAGTTCACAATGATGTGAAGTGCTTTCATATTCTTCTACATTTTAGTGTTTCCTTAAGCACGTTAGGGGAGGGGAGGCATTCCCTAACTACGAGAAGACTCTCATACCATACTCTAAGTAACATTGGGAACACACATTATCAAGATATTTGCTTAGCTCAAGCCATTCCAAGTCAGCCACAAATTATAGCCAGATTCACCACTCCATGTCGCTAGTTTCCAGTCATCCACTGTTCAAAGATGTCTTAGCACAACCCCAAGTGTCACTTCGCAATGACTACACAAATTTGTGGCTTATGAGGAGCTTCTCGACCATTGCACCCCGTTCTTCACAACTCTGTCAGTACACGTTTGTACAACCCCCTGCTGGTAGCACTTTCAAACTCACGAGTGATTCTTCCAACAGATTAAATCTGAGTTGTCACAACCACTCTACCCAACCCTCCACACTCCGTGTACATGAGATTAACCTTATCTTGGATAAGTCGTGGTTGTCCCTTTGCGTTTTATAAGGAACTTAATAACTTTTTCTTACTGATAAATGTATAGATAATTATTCGACTCTCACACCAAAGATCCTCTTGAAAGATATTTAACACTGACTGATAAAAGAAGCTTTACGCATTTCGTTTATTAGTTTTAGTATTAGTTACCTTTCGTTGTTCTCATGTCCTGGTGATAAGACGTACTGTGTAATTTTAAAGTGAAATTTTGCTAAATATTGAAAGCTGCTTGTGAAACAGAACGACTTTCTCACTTACGATACCATGGATCCCGGCTCCTGTAACTCTGGAAGATTATTATTATTTTAATTTTATATTGAGAATTAAGATGGAGGCGCCTATCTTCAGGACGGCGCTGCTCAAGAATAGAGGTACGTGAATGTGTTCATCTCTTTCCCTTCGGGGCCGCCTATTTAGGTCATATTTGCCGCGACATTCAGAACCTGCAATCTTCTTCTCATTTCATTACCAAGTCCGATTATTTTCTTTCTCAGTTGAATAGATGCATTTTAACCATGATTCCTTTTATCTCGGCCACGGGGAATGAAAGTACTTAGAACGTACGTGCCTCTATCCCGATCGTACGCTCGCATACAACTGAGTATGTGGCGACGTAATTATACTTATGACCCATTTCCCTTACAGTATTAATTCTTGTTTTGAACCACTCATTCGCCAGTGTACTTGCTCTCTTATTTTGTGTAGTCAGTTGGGTGTATTCTTTAGTAACATTACTTATAATATCCAGTGGCTCAGATTCCACAATTGAACTTTGCCTGTGTCGCAACAGCGCTTCACGCGAAATATGTATTACGCGACATCTCATAATAACTCTCATTTCAAAATTACGACATCGGCTGACGAAGCTTCTAAGAATTTAACAGCGCGGTTACAATTGCGGCTGAGTGCCATGACCTTTGTTTCGGAAAAATTAGTACAAATTTTAAGTTGAAATTTTTAAGTAATTTTTTCCTCCCATTAATAGGAAAAGAAGGAACCTTTGGAACGTTAAACCTTAAACCGACTACCAAGAATCGACCAGCAAAAGTAAATACGTATTGTAAGAGCAACAGCACTACTACGCTTTTGGTTGACCCTAATGTGGGCTAGTTTTTCATTTATCCGACACCCATTGCGAAGAACGCATTAATTCTTCCAAATATTTTTATTTGAATTTGCGTAAAATTTAGTAGCCTACTTGTATTATTCGTGAATGTATCACAATATGGCGGATCATTTTCATTGACTGCGCTCGTAGAAGTCACTTATCAATTTTCTCTTTCACGAGAGACATATTTTACTACATAGAATTTCACGAAAGAGCGCGACGTCATCTGTGATTTGTTTACATATAGTAAGAGACGCAATAGTACTGAAGTTTGGCTGTACGCTGATTTACGGATATATATAGTTATGGTGAAATTAAGATCACAACCCAAAACGAAGGATATTTCATCCGATGAGGAATCAGTTGCTCAACCAGTACCTAAAACAGAAGTACAAAACATTGCAGATACTGGTAACGCAGTCGCAGCGACTAGTGGTACTCGGTCGCTAGCGACAAATGATAATATCTCAATTTTTGAAACTGTTCCAGATTCCGCAAATATGCAAGGTCCAGTAGAGCCAGACATTATGTAGATGTTTAGGGTAATGCACACAGAATTGATGTCACAAAATGTAACTCAGATACCAGCCCAAATTAATTCACAGATAGGGAATGTAACGGCCCAAATGAATACACAGATGAGAAATGTCACAGTACAGATAAGCAATGTCACTACACTGGTAGACAATCTCACAACATAGACAGGGAAGTTAGCGACTCAAATGAACAAGCTAGCCAGTGATGTAAAAAACTTTACTGATATCCACAATAACCTGACAACACAACTGAGAGCTAAAAAGAGAGATAGGGGATCAGGTAATAGAAGTGATATGTGAAGATTTAAATTCCATGAATCAGGATATTTATAATTTGAAAAACACAGTCAAGGATGTGCCAGATCAGAAACGTAAATTAACTGAAAATTTCAATGCCATGAGTGCACAACAAACCGAGGTCATTACAAAAATGCGGGAAGATGTAAATCAAGTTGAGGACATGACTAAACAGCAAAACCAGCAGTTTGAGGATTTTTTAGACGCAAAAGACACACACATAAGCCGTACTTCAGAAACAGAGCTACAAAAATAAATAAGTAGAACAATGGAACAACTATACACTACACAAAACACATCAGTAATTAAACTGCAAACTGACATAGGACAGATACAGGAAAATTTTACACAGAACATACCAGGCTGGCAGAATCAAATAGTCGAGCAACTTAACAGGAAATTTAGTACAATGAAAGAAAGAAACCAAGACGCGGAAGAAGAGCTTGACAACATACCCACAAGTAAGAGCGATCGTGCAATTAGTGACTATCCTACCCCGAATGTTCATGTGTATTCACCAAATTATGAGATGTACGGTAACCAACGACACCGTGACGAAAGGAAGAAACTGCAGATAACTGAACGCACTTGATCATCAGTTTCGTTATAAAAGAGTCTTATAAAACAGCTGCTATTTTAAGTGTTTATCCCTAAAAGAAGTCTGTGCGTCCGGTAATTTGTATAAAGTCATTCAAAAATGTACTGCACAAAACGTGGTCGGAAAGGCAAAAGCTATAATATGTTACGGGTTATCTCCAAGACGATGTAGCATTATGGGCGATGGAAATGTCAGAAACTTGTCAAACATTAGAACAGTTTGAAAGCGCGTTCGTGCAATATCCAAGGCGAACGAGTGTTATGGGTGATGGAAATGTCAGAAACATGTCATAAATTAGAAAGGTTTGAAAGCGCGTTCCTATCAAAATACTGGTAACATGCCGGTCAAGAGAGATTCGGAAAATCGCTATTCAACCCTGAACAATATAATCCAAAATTTGGATCATAGCGAAAATATGTTAAGAAGTATTTAAATAAGAGAGGTTCTGGATGATCCAGTGACACACACTGATGTCCTACGCATTCTGGAACATAAGCTACAGCGTAATATTCGGGAAAAGCTAGTGCAAGTACCCGAAAGCAATTTGGAAAATTATCTATCTGTTTTGGACTCTATTGACTTAATTAATGAAGATGCAAGACAGACCCACACCAACCAAAATTATTTCCGTAGCAATGGTGGCAACCAGTCTCCGCAGCGACAGCCGCAGTAGGCGTCAACAATGTGGCGTGCGCGGCTGAATCACGACCAGCTTTTGTCGATCCAGTCGCAGCAGCGCATATGCCAGGCCCGAGTTCCGGAGGCCATTTTATTAATAACTTTAACCAAAATTTTAGCCCAGGGTATAAAAGGAAAAGACAAAATGGTGACAGAAACTACTCTGGCTAATCCGGTAACCGGAAACGTAATTAGAATAGAAAGGATAACGGAAATCAGTGGGGAAACGCTACAGTAATTTTCAGTCTCAATATAGCAACAACACGGGTAACTCACGAAACGGGCAGTGGCAGAACCCGATTAGTAATCAACTCTATCAGTCCAAAGCGCAAAGTAAAAAAATGGTTCAAATGGCTCTGAGCACTATGGGACTTAACTTCTGAGGTCATCAGTCCCCTAGAACTTAGAACTACTTAAACCTAACTAACCTAAGGACATCACACACATCCATGCCCGAGGCAGGATTCGAACCTGCGACCGTAGCGGTCACGCGGCTCCAGACTGTAGCGCCTAGAACCGCACGGCCTCCCCGGCCGGCAGCGCAAAGTAACATTAAGCCTATAAACGCAGGGCAGAATCATGATGGGAATACGCAACTCCGGAACAAGCCGTCGGAAGTGATTAATATTATAGAAGTGACAAACGAAATGCCTACAAACAGTTATAATGGGGCGTTAAACTAAACGTAGCCTCATTATGCTCCCCTATGTTGGCCATGAATAGTCGTGGGGGCTATCCATGCTACCATGAGATTAATTTGCTAAGGTATCAAGATTAGGCATCCCATCTGTTACAGGAAGACCTGTAGATTTAAATGAAAATGTAAGACAGGTCTCTATTACATAACAAGCTCAACGTGGTTAGAAAAAAAGTATTGCTTAAGACCCATGTGAAATCTTCTCTGTTACCATCTACCTATGCACACGAGGGAAGTAAGTGACCTATGGTAAAAAGAAGGAATACGAGTAGGGTAGAATAAGTATATTTTATGCAGCTTTGTGAATCAGAGCATTTCACTGCCATTGTTTACATTTCTCAGTGACTGTGGACACAATACACAAGCAAGCTAGGGCATACACATCAATTGAGACTAACAATGTTAGCACAGGGTGTACTTGGAAGGTTTGACTGAATAGTGTAAGATCACAGTGGTATTTTAGTTTTATGTAAGAAGGAGTCTGGAGGAACTAATTACCACAGACCTTGGAACCAAGTAGTGTATGTAGGCTGTTTAGGTTTTTATATTGGTAACACCACGTAGCGCTCTGTATGAAAATCACTGGCTGTGCTGTGTGCAGTCTGTGGCTGTGTTGCATTGTTGGAATTTGCTATTGTAGTGCTGGGCAGTTAGCTGTTAACAGCGCGTAGCGTTGCGCAGTTGGAGGTGAGCCGCCAGCAGTGGTGGATGTGGGGAAAGAGATGGCGGAGTTTTGAGAGCGGATGATCTGGACGTGTGTCCATCAGAAACAGTACATTTGTAAGACTGGATGTCATGAACCGATATGTATATTTTGAATTTGGAACACTACTAAGGTAAATACATTGTTTGTTTTTATCAAAATCTTTCATTTGCTAACAATGCCTATCAGTAGTTAGTGCCTTCAGTAGTTAGAATCTTTTATTTAGCGGGCAGGAGTGGCGCTCGCTTAATTGCAGTAGTTCGAGTAACGAAGATTTTTATGAGGTAAGTGATTCATGAAAGGTATAGGTTAATTTTAGTCAGGGCCATTCTCTTGTAGGGATTTTTGAAAGTCAGATTGCGTTGCGCTAAATATATTGTGTGTCAGTTAGTGTTGATCAGAATAAGTAAAGAGCGAAATGTCTGAGTATGTTCAGTTCTGCTCAGCTGTTTGAAAATCGAATAACGTATGGACTTTACCAGCACAGTCATTCAATAATTTTTCCAAGGGGACGATTCAGTAGCTCTAAGATTTTTTATGCTACTTGTGGATGAAGATTGTAAGGTAGAGAGTAAGTCACAGAAAATATTGGCCTCCCTAAGGTACATAGGTATATGGTCAAGTAAGCACATGTCATGTTGCAGAGAGAGTTTTTTTTTTTTTTATTTGACGAATCCACACCTCTATGCATTAACTATGAATACATCGAACAAAATGGAATTAACTTTTTCTATGTTGTGATGAAATGATTTCTGACTGCTAATGAAAGTTTATCGTGGTATATACCATATGCGTGACAATCTAATCTAAGTAAAGTGCATCTAAAGATATAACCTATGAATAAAAACTTGTGTGATCTTACAGAAATACAAATAATTTTTCAACTGTATGCACACGTTAGAGTGCAAATACACTGTTGAGGTGCGATTTGTAGACGATATCTGAAGTAAACTTAACACCGTCTCTTACATAAAGAAAGAAAATATACGAGATAAGTTACAGGAAACTGACGGACAGACAAATTAGGCAATGCCGAAACAAACATTAATTCCTTAGAGGCAGCGTTCATCCAGATGATACGAGACATCAACCAGCGATGAGAAGCAACCAAATTACACTACTGTCACTACGATTTACGATACGCTCAGTAACACCACAGAATTTTTATAATTTGTCTTCTTCGACATGAAAGTACTAAGAATCTACATTGACTTTAGACAAATACATACAATGAATTTCTCTTATGTTTATAACATTTTATCCAATCTGAACTGAAGATACTTTGTGGAAGAAGTAAAGTAAGGACTGACTAAGGCCACGTTCGATTAAAGAAACAAACATTGTACACACACCAGTGATACACTGATAAACACACGAACTTGAAAACATCTACAGACACAAAGACTTAGGAAGCAGTATAGCGTACAGCAACAAAGCTTTATTATCAGTCTGTTGTTCGTATTACACAGCATTTTAATTTTCTATTTATGTGTGAATTTAAGTTTAGTGATTTGTTTATTAATTTGGTTTTATTTCATTCTATTCGTTTTTTATCTGTGTACCAAGCGTTGTAACAATGTTGCGTGACGTAAAGATGAAATTCGTCCCCCCACCCCCAACAGGAACTCGCTGGTAGTTAATGCACAGATTTTGCCTGGTTTGGGGACAGTTTCTATAAGCACTTTTGGTGCATTAATTATTTTGTATCATCGTTTCGATGTGTAAGTGCATTTGTAGCACGATCCTTAAATTAGGGAAGTGCTATTGCTCTCGAAAACGTGTTCTCTTAAGCCCTGTGAGATGTAAGATAGTATCGCGATCGCAAACTGTAGTACTAGAGGCACGTATTTCCTGAGGACACATTCACCAACCAACTTCGGTAATGAAATATTTTGAGCAATATGTACACCAATAAAGTTTTGAAAGAGAATACATGAGCAAATAAAGAACGTGGACATAAACTACTAAAAACTAACCAATGGTCCCATGACCTACAGTTTTTTTTTTTTTTTTAAGGGTAAAAATGAACGGGACAGTGTATAGTTACCAAATGACAGTGGGTTATTCAGTGTCAGTGACTTATCAGTGACATGTGAGTTATACACATAGAGGCAAGTGAGAACAAGTTTTATACCACGAGCCATCTATTTCGAAATAAAGGAGGTTGTTGAATCGAGGAAACCTGCTACGGTAGGGGTGTTTGTGCAAATTATAGGACAGTGCGCCTTTGGCAAGCTAAACAATAAAGTGCAGCACTACCCTTCGTGCAGTGAACGTAGGAGGTGCCCTGTGGGCCCTTCACACAGCCAAGGTGTACGACGGAATTGATGAAAGTGCAGTAGTTTCGTAAATGCTGCGAACGCTGCATACTGATGCACTGACCGGCACGGGCAGCATCGCTACGTGGCCGTGTGAGCACATCTAATGGACTCCAAACGGTGCGTAGCGTGCTGCCAGAATAGTTGTTGCGTATGCGGTTACTTGTAACTGACGCATTATTGACTAACGGCGTGATGAAGGGCAATTTGAATGGGAAGCAAAATCTACCTCCAAGTAGACACTCACCATAGTGCAAAGACATGTAAAGGCACGATTTCCTGACCCGCTAAATAGAGTCTTACCACTACAGCTCATGATTTACGTCCCGTATCACGAAATGAAAACGACACCCATGTTCATTGAATAGCACCTATGTATACGCGTGTACTTAGACCAAGTACTAATATCTGTGAATTTTGTTTGTTACATGTTTATCTTGCCCATGACGAGACAACTATAAAACCCAGAAAGGGGATACACCGGGACGTTATCAAATAGATATTGTTATAAAAGAGGGAGGCAGAGGAGAGCATAAGCAACTATAATGAAGAATGTATCCCACTTACTATTCCAGATACCCTTGCTAACCCTGCAGCCTGGCGCGACACACCAAAATATACGCCGTTCTTGTAGAAACTTTTTTTTTTTTATTTTCAGGAAAAATGTGATTGCAGAATCATAGAAAACACTTGTGAAATATAACTCTGTTGTCAACGTGCTACTGAAAATGGTATTTGTACGCGGGAATAATGACGCTACAAACCAACCATGACTTGTAAAAAATATAATATTCATGTATTTGATGTAAAGGACGTTGCAGTAATTTTTCTGTATAGTATGTAAGCTAATGTATATTATGTGTACCCTAGTGTAGATGCTTTGTTTTTATGTCCGAGTGCCAGGGACGCACCAGAACTGTAGGAGCAAAGTGGTGATGAGAAATCCCTTAATAGACACGAACAGTGCAATTCAAGTACGTGTGTAAAGGAGTGAAAGAACTACCAGTGCGTAAAGTGGTTCGGCTCATTGCCCGGAATTTGACATTTCTTCCGACAATTCGCCCAAGGGGGCGATATAAAGGAACTTAATCATTTTTTCTTATTGATAAATGTATATAGATAAGTATTCGACTCTCACACCAAAGATCCACTTGAAAAGTATTTAACATTGACTGGAAAAAGAAGCTTTAAGCTCTTCGTTTATTAGTTTTAGTATTATTTACCATTTGTTGTTCTCATGTCCTGATGATAAGACGTTCTGTGTAATTTTAAAGTGAAATTGTGCTAAATAATGAAAGTTGCCTATGAAACAGAACGACTTTCTCACTTACGATACCGACTAAACATTCTGCATGGTGTCTGTTTGTTCCATATCGTGTCTCCCTACCACTTTCGCGCAACGACGCTCTGAGCGTGTTTTTTAGGGAATTGACTAGTTTGAACCTGGGACCTGTTGCTGGTAAGGAGACGCCAGACCACACATGACATGTAGAATTCAGAAGAGTTCAGTGAGATTAGCGATGATATAACCAAATAATGATTTCAGCGTCAGCTCCACTGCACTCCCTGTAAAAGAATCTTAATACTAACTAAATTTAGTGGAAGGGGTTCAAGGCTTTCCTACTTTTAGTTAGCTGGTAAAATAACGTCGAAAAAGCAGTTAAGTTTACCACTGGAAATTTTATTCTACTCACAAAACATTGTTTATAAATTGCACTATTGATAAAAGGAAATGTTTTAATACAGGATGGTAAAAACCGACTGCGTTCAACAAAAATGTGAACGAATATTCCCTGAATGGGTTTCCAAGTTCTACAATCGATCGAAGGATGACCTATGCCATATCACATCTATAATCTAGGTTTAAATTAAGTTTCACAAAAGAGAAAACTATCAAAATGGTCTACAGTGACCCTCAATTATCTTTAATTACTTATCTAACTTGTCGTAAATTACAGTGGCTGATGTGGCTTCTCAATAACTATACATCAGAAAAATCATCGCGTTTCAGATTTTTACTTCAAGTGGCCAATGTGCACACCATGAGCTTTAATTGACGATCGACACTAGTATTACACAAAAAAAGGGGTGTAACAGATGAGACTTCTGCAGTTCTGAGTGAAGCTTTATGCGCTGTTATGCGGCATCACGTGCGTTCATTACCTTGTCGGTGTTCGTCAGAGGGCGGCGGCCAGCAAAGCTCCGCTCACATCACCGTCTCGGAAGTAACTCTTTCCTAACTTTTCCTTACTACAATTTACCGAAGTTGGTTTTAAAAAAAAACTATCTGGTTGTGTTTTCATCTGACCAATCAGGGTCTCAATGTTAACCTTAAGCTCTGCCTACAAACATTCTGTCTATCCAATGAGAAACGTTAAACTTTTCGTGGTGGGGCAATGTTTTTAAAGTTTGCAACGTAACAGAGACGCGAAAAAGTCTCACGCTAAAACTTGCAGCTGGTGTGGTCCTTTTGGCATTATCGTAACATCTATACTGTTCTTTTGGAGGGCTCTATCTTTTAACATGGGCTGGGGGTTGGTCCTAACGTAACAGAGACGCGAAAAAGTCTCACGCTAAAACTTGCGGGCGGTGTAGCCCTTTTTGTGTTATCGTAAGATCTATACTGTTCTTCTGGAGGGCTCTAGCTTTTAACATGGGCTGGGGGGTGGTCTTGACGTAACAGAGACGCGAAAAAGTCTCACGCTAAAACTTGCGGGTGGTGTGGTCCTAGCAGTTAGCTCGCGACGTGGGTGTCCGTCCGTCTCTTATCGTAGGGCCTTCCAGCTTGACACGGTTCTACTCACGGCGTCTGTCTCATGGTGGGAAGGTATGACATGCAATTAGGCATTCTTGTGTTAGTCTGTGGTATTCCATTTGCTCACTCGTTACTCGTATTACTTTGATTAATTTAATGTCACGATTTATTCGGAGCTATGTGACATACTACTGGATTTGCCTATCATGTCAGGGTTTTCATGGAAGGTGTTGGATTTGTCTGACACCTTATAACCGTGGATACTAGCTCCTGTGACTCTGGAAGATTATTATTATTTTAATTTTATATCGAGAATATAGATGGAGGTGACGATCTTCACGACGGCGCTGCTCAAGAATAGAGGTGCGTGAATGTGTTCATCTCCTTCCCTCCGTGCCGCCTATAATGGTCATAATTGCCGCGACATTCAGAACCTGCAATCTTCTTTTCATTTCATTACCAAGTCCGATTATTTTCTTTCTCACATGAATAAATGCATTTTAACCACAATACTTTTTACCTAGGCCACGGGGAATGAAAATACTAGGACGTACGTGCCTCTATCCCGATCGTACGTTCGCATACAACTGATCGTGTACCGACGTAATTATACTGATGACCCATTTCCCTTACAGTATTAATTCTTATTTTGAACCACTCACTCGCTAATGTGCGTGCTCTCTTATCTTGTGTTGTTAGTCGGGTGTATTCTTTAATAACTTTACTTATAGTATCCAGTTGCTTAGTTTCCATACTTTACCTTCGAGTGTGTCGCAACTGCACTTCTCGTGAAATACTTATTACGCGACATTCATAATAACCCTCATTTCAAATTCACGACGCCGGCTGACTGAGTTTCTAACAATTTAACAGGGCCGTTACAGTCTCCACTTCACATACACATTACCAAAAGTCGACTTAAGCGGATTTAGAAGAGTTGGTTACATAAGATTAAAGGACTATTCCACTTTCGAAGTCACTGAATTCTGCTGACCGAGAGATGATACATAGTTACTGTGACTTCTGTACGTCAGAAGATTTCCGTTATTCTTAGGGCAAAAGTAGCCAAACCAAAACGTTTCCGCAAGTCTGATGTATATTTTCTTCAGTTTAAGTTGGCATCAATAAGCCCACGTAAGAACTTACATTTTTCTTCGCCGTTTATTACTTCTCATTGGTATACTTGGCTAGTATGAGGTGGGATATTTTTGAAAATACGAAGGTGGGTGAAATGCATATTTTAGAAGCTTGAAACCAGCCCATTCCGTAACGTTCGCAGAAATGTAAGTTACTATTTTATCTGTTGATGTTTCATTTTAAGCTTCACTTGTTCTCCCTCCTGATACAAATTAAATGAAAGAAAATTTACGTACAACGAGGACAGTAATGTGCCAAATAAATCTCAGGGGCATCCATTCTGATTTATCCTCTTGCAGATGATGTGGCTTCCCTCTTTGTATTACTCGAACAACCCAATGTAACTGTTTGTGTTCTGTTTTTTAACTAAACAACTCACTTTTAAACTACATACCCCATAAAAATTAACTTATCTAATAGAATATTATGGTTATCACAATCAAATGCCTTCGAAAAGTCACAGAGGATCCATATTAATGGTGCTATTTTATTGAAAGATTTTATTACGTTCTCTTTAAATGTATGAATAGCTGACACAATAGAATGCCTTTCTTGATGTCCAGATTGTGATTGGCTAACTGTCTCATTGGTGAAAACTTTGAAATAGATTACCTTCTCAAAGAGTTTAGAAAATTATATAAGGAGTGATCCTGGACGGTAGGGAATGACATCTGTGGAGTTACCATTTATGTAGAGGGACCTAACAATGACATATTTCAGCGTTTTTGTGAAAAACCTCTGAATTAATGATGCATTATGTAAGTGACTAAGAACACAGAGCCATAACTTTTAATTTCTTATAGGAAATATTAGCCATTACAAATGAAATTCTACTTCTTAGATTCATAATGGTTTTATTTAATGGAGATAGGTACGTGTGACAAATTTTTAATTCACTGAATGTCCTATCTACACTCCTGGAAATGGAAAAAAGAACACATTGACACCGGTGTGTCAGACCCACCATACTTGCTCCGGACACTGCGAGAGGGCTGTACAAGCAATGATCACACGCACGGCACAGCGGACACACCAGGAACCGCGGTGTTGGCCGTCGAATGGCGCTAGCTGCGCAGCATTTGTGCACCGCCGCCATCAGTGTCAGCCAGTTTGCCGTGGCATACGGAGCTCCATCGCAGTCTTTAACACTGGTAGCATGGCGCGACAGCGTGGACGTGAAACGTATGTGCAGTTGACGGACTTTGAGCGAGGGCGTATAGTGGGCATGCGGGAGGCCGGGTGGACGTACCGCCGAATTGCTCAACACGTGGGGCGTGAGGTCTCCACAGTACATCGATGTTGTCGCCAGTGGTCGGCGGAAGGTGCACGTGCCCGTCGACCTGGGACCGGACCGCAGCGACGCACGGATGCACGCCAAGACCGTAGGATCCTACGCAGTGCCGTAGGGAACCGCACCGCTACTTCCCAGCAAATTAGGGACACTGTTGCTCCTGGGGTATCGGCGAGGACCATTCGCAACCGTCTCCATGAAGCTGGGCTACGGTCCCGCACACCGTTAGGCCGTCTTCCGCTCACGCCCCAACATCGTGCAGCCCGCCTCCAGTGGTGTCGCGACAGGCGTGAATGGAGGGACGAATGGAGACGTGTCGTCTTCAGCGATGAGAGTCGCTTCTGCCTTGGTGCCAATGATGGTCGTATGCGTGTTTGGCGCCGTGCAGGTGAGCGCCACAATCAGGACTGCATACGACCGAGGCACACAGGGCCAACACCCGGCATCATGGTGTGGGGAGCGATCTCCTACACTGGCCGTACACCACTGGTGATCGTCGAGGGGACACTGAATAGTGCACGGTACATCCAAACCGTCATCGAACCCATCGTTCTACCATTCCTAGACCGGCAAGGGAACTTGCTGTTCCAACAGGACAATGCACGTCCGCGTGTATCCCGTGCCACCCACCGTACTCTAGAAGGTGTAAGTCAACTACCCTGGCCAGCAAGATCTCCGGATCTGTACCCTATTGAGCATGTTTGGGACTGGATGAAGCGTCGTCTCACGCGGTCTGCACGTCCAGCACGAACGCTGGTCCAACTGAGGCGCCAGGTGGAAATGGCATGGCAAGCCGTTCCACAGGACTACATCCAGCATCTCTACGATCGTCTCCATGGGAGAATAGCAGCCTGCATTGCTGCGAAAGGTGGATATACACTGTACTAGTGCCGACATTGTGCATGCTCTGTTGCCTGTGTCTATGTGCCTGTGGTTCTGTCAGTGTGATCATGTGATGTATCTGATCCCAGGAATGTGTCAATAAAGTTTCCCCTTCCTGGGCCAATGAATTCACGGTGTTCTTATTTTAATTTCCAGGAGTGTATTTCTTGTTCAGTGTGCTATTTTCCCTTCTCTCCTGAGCATTTATGTCAATTTTCTCATTCATCTTTAAAAAGTAGTTTTTTCAATCTCTCTTCCACATGAACTTTCTTTTACAGTTCTCCTATTCCCTTTAACAGAAATAATATCATCTTCCATTACTTATATCCTTGTCTTTCTCTTAACAATATCCCATACTGATGTTATGTTATTAGGTGATCTTTCAGTTCCTGACAAGGTGTGCGTAATCCTGGATTTTGTACAACTTTTCTTAAAGTGGTACATTAATTTTTATGATAACGAAGTGTTTCTGATTCAAGAGATAAAGGATAAACAACTGTACCATTTCACAAACACTAACCCTTAAGCGAATGTAATTAAACTTATATCTAGTTACAATCACAAGAAATATTTGAAAGTAGCTTATAACCTATTATTTAAGTCATTATAAGTGAAAGGAGAAATCCAAACGGTCTAGCAGGCACCGTATTGCCAATCATCAAGCAGTGGTGCACCTTGACACCTTTTTTAAGCATGATAACAAAACAAAATGTGTTTGACTTTCATGGAAGTAATGCAACTTGTGATAGTTATTGCCTATTACGTCCGAGGTATTTGTTGTTGTTGTAGTTGTGGTCTTCAGTCCTGAGACTTGTTTGATGCAGTTCTCCAGGCTACTCTATCCTGTGCAAGCTTCTTCATCTCCCAGTACCTACTGCAACCTACATCCTTCTGAACCTGCTTAGTGTATTCATCTCTTGGTCTCCCTCTACAATTTTTACCCTCCACGCTGCCCTCCAGTTCTAAATTTGTGATCTCTTGATGCCTCCGAACATGTCCTACCAACCGATCCCTTCTCCCCAATCCTGTTCAATACTTCCTCATTAGTTATGTGATCTACCCATCTAATCTTCAGCATTCTTCTGTAACACCACATTTCGAACGCCTCTATTCTCTTCTTGTCCAAACTATTTATCGTCCATGTTTCACTTCCATACATTGCTACACGCCATACAAATACTTTCAGAAACGACTTCCTCACACTTAAACCTATACTCGATGTTAACAAATTTCTCTTCTTCAGAATTGCTTTCCTTGCCATTGTCAGTCTGCATTTTATATCCTCTCTACTTCGACCATCATCAGTTATTTTGCTCCCGAAATAGCAAAGCTCCTTACTACTTAAAGAGTCTCCATTTCCTAATCTAATTCCCTCAGCATCAGCTGACTTAATTCGACTGCATTCCATTATCCTTGTTTTGCTTTTGTTGATGTTCATCTTACATCCTCCTTTCAAGACACTGTCCATTCAGTTCAACTGCTCTTCCAAATCCTTTGCTGTTTGACAGAATTACAATGTCAACGGTGAACCTCAAAGTTTTTATTTCTTCTCCAGGGATTTTAATACCTACTCCGAATTTTTCTTTTGTTTTCTTCACAGCTTGCTCAATAGAGACATTGAATAACATCGGGGAGAGGCTAGAACAATGTCTCACTCTCTTCCCAACCACTGCTTCCCTTGGGAACGGAGTGAGACAGGGTATTTATGTGTACGCAATTTGACGTAAATTCCACGGAAACAGTGCGTATATTTGGCCTTGATCTCACTTTTCAAAATGGCTCTGAGAACTATGGGACTTAACATTTAAGCCATCAGTCCCCTAGAACTTAGAACTACTTCAACCTAACTAACCTAAGGACATCACACACGTCCATGCCCGAGGCAGGATTCGAACCTGCGACCGTGGTGGTCGCGCGGTTCCAGACTGAAGTTCCTAGAACCGCTCGGCCACTCCAGCCGGCGATCTCACTTTTACACATCATTTTAATGTTACCCAGTTTAAATAAATATTACAAAAATAATTTATATCTTTGATTCAGGAATCATTTTTAAGCATCGTTTTAATGTTATGCCAGAGGAATGTATGTGTATAGAAAATTATGGAAATATCACAGTAACGATTTGCATCTTTGACGTTGGTGCCGTTTTGATTGGCTAGGGATGAGGGAAGAGAGTCATGCAGTTAAAAACCATGAGTGCTATTATGCCAGTTCCACTATCGTTGGCTGGAGATGGAGGGAGGGATGAGGTTCAGTTTTAATACTTACAAGGGAAACTCGCCGTTGCAGCCAGCCTTCAGATGTAGTGGTAAGATGACCCAGTGCACAGCCCGTCAAAAATTAAAGACAAATCAAGCATGAGGCTGTAGTTGTCTGTGAAAAACGAAGCAAGATAGAAACAGTGAACTGTCCAAGCTCGAGACGTGCAACATCTAGCGAACTGGAGGAGGAGGAGAACGAAGAGGAGGAGATTAGCGTTTAACGCACCGTCGACAACGAAATCTTTAGAGACGGAGCACAAGTTCTAATTACTGATGTATGGGAAAGAAAATCTGCTGCCGTCTTTGAAAGGAACCATCCCGGAAATTGCCTGAAGCGATTTCGGGAAATCATGGAAAACATGAATCAGAACGACGGCACGAGGGTTTGATCATTTATTCTTCCGAATGCTAACCACTGCGCGACCTCGCTCGGTGAGCGACTTAGGGGAGCCATGGCGTTATAGTTTTGTGGCTACGCTATTGGAGGGTTGCGAAGCGGGAGATCCGTATACTAATCTCCCTTGTGCTCCATTTTTTTTCCACAAAATTATGAGCTGTCCGTCCAGTCTTTGAATGTCTGTTCGCTGTATTCATGTTTGTGTCTGTGTCGTGGTGTAGCGTCCGTTTGCAATAGTGAGGTGGAAGGAAGAGACCTGTTACGAAAGTTTATTTCGCTCAACTTTTCCATTAGCAGCCGCAAACGTTTGATGACAAGGCGACAAGTCAACTGAATCCACTACCGGAAAACACGTCTTGTGTGTCATACACGACAGTGGTGACAGTTTGTGTGTCATATAACAGTAATCTCTTATCGACACACCTAACTTGTACACCTGGTGAGTGAATGCAGTATGCCTCCCGGGCAGTTTTAGGTTTTTATATGAAAGTAAATGTGCTCACTCTCAAAGAAATAATTAAAACAGAATAATTTGCAACATAAGCTGCAACAAATGGACTGAGCAGTTGCACAACCACACAGTTTTCCCTGTGCACTATCGCTTTTTACGTTTTTTGAAGTTTCCACATGTAATCCTTCAAATCCGGCATATATCTAACCGAATCCAAATATGTCCCGAAATTTCAGAGAACAAAGATGATTATATGTAAGAGCTTGGGCTTTGATAATACACACATCAAAAAGTTTTGCATCACCCTCGTTCCCAGAACTGAAGATAGACGTTGACTGTGGGTATTGAATCACAGATACAGTCCCTTTCACTGTTCAGAGATGTCACTAAACCCGCCGAACAATGTAAACAACCATGCATGAGCACCGCCTATTAAATGGAGGGGGGGAGGGAGGATCCGACAGCCGATCAGCTCCTATCATTCCACCAGGAAGGAGGTACACGGCTCATGTTGTCTGTAGTTCAGCAATGCCTGGATAGTCATTATTGCGGTTCCATCGCGTCCGCATTGTTACTCTGTGCCAGGAAGGACTCTCAAAAAGGGAAGTGTCCAGGGGTCTCGGAGTGAACCGAAGTGATGTGGTTCGGACATGGAGGAGATACAGAGAGACAGGATCCTCCGATGACATACCTCGCTCGGGCCGCCCAACGGCTACTACAGCAGTGGATGACCGCTACCTACGGATTATGGCTCGGAGGAACGCTGACAGCAACGCTACCATGTTGAATAATGCTTTTCGTGCAGATACAGGACGTCGTGTTACGACTCGAACTGCGCACAATAGGCTACATGATGTGCAACTTCTCTCCCGACGTCCATGGCGAGGTCCATCTCTGCAACCACGACACCATGCAGCGTGGTACAGATGGACCCAACAAGATGCCGAATGGACCGCTCAGGATTTACATCACGTTCCCTCACCGATGAGTGTCGCATATGCGTCGGAGACGTGTTTGGAGGCAACACTGTCAGGCTGAACACCTTAGACACACTATCCAACGAGTGCAGCAAGGTTGAGGTTCCCTGCTATTTTGGGGTGGCATTATGTGGATCCGACGTACGTCGCTGGAAGTCGTGGAAGGCGCCATACCGGCTGTACGATACGTGAACGCCATACTCCGTCCGATAGTGCAACCATATCGGCAGCATACTGGGAAACCATTCGTCTTCATGGACGGCAATTCACGCCCTCATTGTGCACATCTTGTGAATGATTTCATTCAGGATAACGACATCGCTCGACTAGAGTGGCCAGCATGTTCCCCAGACATGAACCCTATCCAACGTGCCTGGGATAGATTGAAAAGGGCTGTTTATGGACGACGTAGCCGACCAACCACTCTGAGGGATCTACGCCGAATCGCCGTTGAGGAGTGGCACAATCTGGACCAACAGTACCTTCATCAACTTGTGAATATTATGCCACGACGAATACAGACATACATCAGTGCAAGAGGACGTGCTACTAGGTATTAGGTACCAGTGTCTACGGCAATCTGGACCACTACCTCTGAAGGTCTCGCTGTATGGTGGTTTTCATGAGAAATAAAAAGGGTGGAAATGATGTTGATGTTGATCTCTATTCGAATTTTCTGTACAGCTTCCGGAACTCTCGGAACCGAGTTGATGCAAAACTTTTTTTGATGTGTGTAGATACACGACTACGTAAACAATATTGCTCTGTGTGTATGTAAAGCTTAGCAAAATTATAGACTCTGAAACGTCCCCTTAGAAAAATTTATGAATTACTGTGCTGGTTAATCCCTTACGTTATTTGATTTTCAAACAGCTGAGCAGAACTGAACGTACTCAGACATTCCTCTCTTTGCTTATTCTGATCAACACTAAACTGACAAACAATATTATTAGCGTAACGCAATCTGACTTTCAACAATCCCTACAAAAGAATGGCCCTGACTAACAATAACCTATAACTTTCATGAATCACTTACCTCACAAAAATCTTCGTTACTCGAACTACTGCAATACAGCGCCAACACTGCCAGCTAAATATAAGATTCTAACCACTGAAGGCACTAACTACTGATAGGCATAGTTAGCAAATGAAAAATTTTGGTAGAGAACAAACAATGTATATACCTTAATAGTGTTCAAAAGTCTATATATATATATATATATATATATATATATATATATATATATATATATATATATATATATACTGTCTCTGATGGACGCAAGTCCAGGTCATCCGCTCTCAAAACTCTGCCATCTCTCTCCCCACATCCACCACTGCTGGCGGCTCACCTCCAACTGCGCAACGCTACACGCTGTTCACATCCAACTGCCCAACACTACAATAGCAAATTCCAACAATGCCAACCAGCCACAGACTTCACACAGCACAGTCAGTGATTTTCATATAGAGCGCTAAGTGGCGTTACCAACATAAAATCCTAAACATCCTACTTAAATAGCCCCCATGCTCCCCACGAAAAATTTTACAAATTGTTTTGGCCAGTGGCCAATACAGATATGAAGAAGTTTTTCATAATTACAATAACAAAGAAATCAAATGCACACACTTATTGATACAATGTTGGTCAAAAGCTAAAATTTTCTCACAGTCCATAAAGACAGTCCTGATCATTCATCACAGTAGTAATAGCATTGCACAAAGTCTGATCAGAAAAAGAAAATGCACACGGAAGTAGTGGATTTCCATGCAGTATTCAAGAAGTAGTGTTGTCCTTCCAACGGAAAGACAGTGCTGACTGTTGACATGCAGACAGGTAATGGGCCACAACAGAGCAAACCCACACAGAGTCATTCGAAGTTTTGAAGAATAATGGTAGGTAGGTCATCACAGAGTAGACCCACTGTAGTCCTGGTAGAGATTATGGTATTGGTGGGCCACCAGAGCGCAGAACCACTGCAGTCCTAGTAGAAGTAATGATATTGGTGGGTCATCAAAGATGCAGACCCACTGTAGTCCTTGTAAAGACGGCCAGCAGCCATCTGTTGCGACTGTGCAGGTGCACAATCACCATCGAAGAGTCTTGCGGACAATATAGCAAGTCCATAAACCACCACTTGTGCACTCACAAAGTTTTTGGAATTGTCCTTAGAACCAGCAATGCTGTTAACCAGTCCCTTGCTGAATTATCAACACACGTGCAAACACTAACAGTCCCAACTTCTCACTTATTGTGCTTATCCAATGACCAACAGCAATGTGTGCACTGAAATGAATGCTTACAAGTTACTTAATTTGATGAACTGGTGTCAATTACAATTTTATAACACGAGAATACAATTACAAAGATACAGAAAACATCATTAAAGAACATAACAATACAGATAACATTTGTAGTAATACGGGCTTTACAAAAGAATCGAAATAAACATATACATCAGTGTTACAGGAATTATGACGTAAGTAAATACATAAAAGATCAGAATAGTTTTCGAAAATAATGTCTAAACATCTTTACAAAATAAATAACATATTATTATTGCAAATTATATTTGACGATAACAGTATTCCACATACTAGTGAATGTAGCTTAGTACTAGAAAAATTCTACAACATAAATCTTATAAGCTAAACACATAAAGACAGGAAAAGCACAAATACACAAAAGAGACCTTAACCTAGACAATGATAACGACAGTAACCCAGGGCCTATTCCCAAATGCGTGCCGGTTTCAAATGCGCAGTACTAGAATGGCTAGTGACACGAAAGAGAAAACCAGATTGGTGGAGAGGCGAGGTAGGCAATGCCAGTCTCTGCAGGTGCTAAGCAAGAACCGTTCCATTGCGTTACGAAACCTTTTAATGATCTCAACTTCAGTTTCTTGCCTTTGACTCTTTCTACTAGAATCACTTTGAAATACTGTTTGAATTTAAATGCGTTCCACGTCAGTATTCTAGAAACAGTCCTGAATTAACTGGACACTCCTAGACTTGGTCGGTCTAATACAGTTCAGCATTCATCACAGGTAGTTAAAAAAAAAATACATGAATTAATGCAACGGAGGGAACGCATGAGATGGGGATAAAGAAACAAGGAAACCCGGTAGTTTGGCTTGAGGGGATCGAGTATGCCAGAGAAGGACAGATGAAATGGGGATGAACCGACAGGAAACTTCGCGATACCTCTTCCCTGAATGTGGCCGTCGTCTAGAGAAGTTCCTCGAAATGGGAAGGACGTGATCGGTTAACTGATGTGCAATTACGCGCCATTTGTGCTTAGCGGTCGCCAAGTGCTTAACATCCACACACGACTTACGTGTGCCTTCCTGTTAGCTGAACAACGAACCCTATATATCTCTTGTCCTCGTAGTCCAACTATGGTGGAATTTCGTTTTTGGGTGAAAAAGAACACTACAAACGATTTCATTTTGATCTGTCTGGAAATGAAAGCCTGCTAAACTGCTTTTAGACTCTTCATTGTATGGCCGATGGACAGATATATCTCTTTTCCAGTGAAAGCCCGTAGCTGATCAGTCCCTGATTGTTACTTAACTTATATAGGTTGTATTCCCAATATTGCCGCCGGCCGGAGTGGCCGTGCGGTTCTAGGGGCTGCAGTCTGGAGCCGAGCGACCGCTACGGTCGCAGGTTCGAATCCTGCCTCGGGCATGGATGTGTGTGATGTTCTGAGTTTAGTTAGGTTTAAATAGTTCTAAGTTCTAGACGACTGATGACCTCAGAAGTTAAGTCGCATGGTGCTCAGAGCCATTTGAACCCAGTATTGCCAACTGTTTTTCAGTTAGTCGGACTGGGAAGGGGAGGGGGGTGGGGGAAGTGTGCTCAGTCCCAGGAGTAAATCTGTGAAAGCACTGTAACTAAATTAGTAGCTCTATTGCAAAGTGAATATGGCTACCAGGAAAGCAATGTGATAATGGTGCGATCCCCCACACTAGAACTCACAAGGGAATGGTCCAGGCCGATACATCGAAAAATGTTCTGAAATTTTTCATACCAGAGGAATACACATAAACAAAAGGAGAGTGAAAATTTTATCTGTCAAGTCGTATTTGAAAGTTCCTTTTTTAATATTAAAGTTACCCACTTTTGTCACACGAAGTGCTGCCTACAATAGCGGTTTCTACAACCGTTCCTGCCAAGCGAGCGACCAGGTAAATAAAAAGACGCAGGCCTGTCAAAAGAAAGTAGCACTGCGTAGCGGGAAGTCCGAAGAGCCACACGTAAATCTTCAGCTACTAAGCCATAAGAAAAAGCGATTCTGCTTGAAACCGAAGCAGGAGTTTCAGAAGAATACCAAGTTTGTCGAGGTGTGAATGAGAACTTGTATTGAGGAGAGAAGCGTGCTAAGATAGTCTTTAGGCGCAGTTGTACAAAGCCAGTGTACCAGGGTTGGGTAGCAGTTAGCGCATCTGCATAGTTGCAGGCGACCTGGATTCGAATTCTGGCCTTGGTACAAAATTTTCATTCGTCGCTAAAGTCTTCATACATACATCATACCTTTTCGAGACTTGAAAAGGTCTCTGGAATCATACGGCTTCATTGGGTCATACCAAAAACGCCCCATATCATACATTTTTTGCAAAACTTGCAGTTCATATCTACTTCTAAACTGTTGCAGATGTTGTTGTTACACAAGCAACTAGTAGGGGATACGACACCAATCATTTTATGATGTTACATTACAGACGACTTCCATTAATCGGGACTTTAATTAGTTGAAATGAAATAGTCAGTAAAAATTCCTTTATAACAGTCCTAATGATAATTTTTCAATAATTTATTATTTTCTAGCAATGAAACAGGTGAAACAGATCCTTCTTTATGCCCTGTAGTCGTCACAAAACCGCGAAGTGTCTGTTGGATGAGGAAAACAAGTAATTTCCTTACACCGGATACATCTGGAAAAGAAAATTTTATGTATTGAGGACCATTACACTAATTCCTGGTTTCATGTACATTTAACTGAAATGGAGTAAAAAATGGTAGCGGCAGTTGTGGTTTCATGTACATTTAACTGAAATGGAGTAAAACATGGTAGCGGCAGTTGTTCTGCGTATTGTGTTGTTTACCTCAAATTGGCAAAACGTGTTTATGGAAACTGTCAACGCACAAATTACTGAAGTTTAACGTTACTGTTCCGCTGAAAACCAAAACTGACAAAGAGTTAACAGAAATTATATTGTCCAACAATTGATTGAAAAATGTTTTACATTGTAGAAACGTTTCCTTATGGAGAGTCTGAACCACACTATTGGTTCCGCGTGTGTCTTTTCGACACCATCCTAAAGAGGGAGGTGTTCATTTGTCCAGTACAAATGTCCAACAAATCGAATGATTGTCACTTAGTTCTTCCTCGAAAAGCCGGCTGCTATAGCCGAGCGGTTCTAGGCGCTACAATCTGGAACCGCGGGACCACATCGGTCGCAGGTTCGAATCCTGCCTCGGGCATGGATGTGTGTGATGTTCTTACGTTAGTTAGGTTTAAGTAGTTCTCAGTTCTAGGGGACTGATGACCTCAGAAGTTAAGCCCCATAGTGCTCAGAGCCATTTGAACCATTTTTTCTCGAAAAACCCTACTAATTGGCTCTACACAAAGCTTTTTACGGGATAGAAAGAAGATTTGTCTTCACGTCAACAACAAATTTCTCTACATTATTAGGTATTAAAGTATCAACGGCTTTGCTTTCGCGTCAGTCCACTGAAATTAACCGCCGTCGGGTTCGCCTAACACTTGGATGGGTGACCATCGGGTCAGCTGAGCGCTGTTGGCAACCTGGGTGCTCTCAGCCCTTGCGAGGCCAATTGAGGAGAAGTCAAGAAAACCTACAAGGGCTGGGAGAGCCATGTGCTGACCACATGCCCCGCCATATCCGCATTCGGTGACGCCTGTGGGTTGAGGATGACGTGGCGGTCAGCTGGTATCGTTGGGCCATCAGGCCTGTTCGGAAGGGGTTCTTAGTTTAGTATTAGCTATTAATGACGTCTCCACTATGTTTCCTTAAAGTCCATAATTTTGCAAGGTCCATTTCTGTATAATCTACTGAATCAGTTAACTAGGGCGGAGAATTCTAGAAATGAGTAACGTTCATTTCACTTGCAGTTCAGTGAGCCCTGTCTCGTAGATCTCCCTCGCAAGCGATGCACTGACTCTCACGTGCAGTTCTAAATTTTTACGATTGTCTTTCTCTCACACTTTTCCTAGTTTCATTTTGGCGCGTATTTCCTAACTCGAATGGAACTTTCTTCTGTTTGTACAAGTCTCATTCAGATTTTATGGAACGAAACCAGCTTTTCATACTTCTTCACTTCGGGCATTTCCTTCCTCCTTCTTTTAACCAAAAAATTTACAGCCTTTTTATCACTGAAATCTACTGACGTACTTCATTTTACTTTTATTGGGGGTGGGGGGAGGTACGAAGGTGCTGTATTTGTTTTTCAGGACTTTAATTAGCACAACAATCATCGTTAGTGTTTCAATGCATGGAATCGTCAGATTTACTTCCTGTTTTTTCACATTTTACAAAAATTTCTGATGAAATGTCGGCGTGATTCGAAGAACATCCAAGAAATTAACCAATAAATATGATAAATATAGGTCTTCAAAAAGTTTGGTGATTTTTATTGCATTTCACGTTCTTTATATTTCACTTTTGGAAAGAACCTGCACAAAGACAGATGCTATTAGCACAAGCGAAGAAAACACAAAGACGAATAATTCAATATTATTTACATTGTTAGCACTGAGCAACATTCAAAGGCAACTGATGACTCTTACGCGTACTAAATGAGTTACAAATTTGAGTGTATAGTAACTGTGAACAATCGTGTCAGAGAAAATATCACAGAAAGTGAGAGTCACCATAGAAATAACGATCACATTGTGCCGTGTTATATGTTTACCAATGCGCGGTCTATCAAGTTTGTGCACCTGACGTATTGCACTTGCGTTTGCGTTGTGTGCTACAACCACGGTAGAGGTGCACATGTCTTCAGTCGCTTGGGGAGGTACGAATTTTTAAAAAAGTACTTGCAGTGTATCATAGAAGCTAAAATTTTCTGTCGTTGTATTTCTCGTGTATAAAAAAATTCAGGGCCAGTTTCGACTTGTCGGAATGGATCGTTTCCTTGTGGGCAATGTTATTGGCTGAGGATGATGCACCTTTAATTTCTACGCACGTGGTCACCTACGATTGGAATCGAACAAAGAGAATATGTAAATGCTTTATCTCTTTGTACCATACATTTGAGATTATTATCACGGCATCATGAATTTCTCCATTTGTGAGCGTACAATACGACAAATTAGGCACATAGCGCTCTGCTTCGTCTAGATTTGAGCATCCACTCGTGAGGTTGACTCGGGCTGTCGTGTAAGTACACAACTAAAGCGAGATCTTCGAGTAGTTGCAGCAAGCAACGAAACTGCATATATTTGCAAAGACGTCTGTGATTACAAAAATGTTCAAATGTGTGTGAAATCTTATTGGACTTAACTGCTAAGGTCATCAGTCCCTAAGCTTACACACTACTTAACCTAAATTATCCTAAGGAAAAACACACACACCCATGCCCTAGGGAGGACTCGAACCTCCGCCGGGACCAGCCGCACAGTCCATGACTGCAGTGCCCTAGACCTTTCGGCTAATCCCACGCGGTTCGGTGATTACAACTAATCCTTACCGAACTACAGTGACGAGAAAAAATTCGTAACACCAGTAAATAATTACTGCAGAGGAATGAAATTTCTTGATTACATTCGTCTATGTAAAATATTTAAGTGATTAACATTACAAGATCACAAGTTAATGTAAGCGCGTGATAAACCATCGCAAATGTGAGACGCTGGTGTCTTAATAACCGGTGGAACCACCAGAATTTTGCATCCAAGCATACAAATGGGGATGCATTTGTACAACTGTCGCATGTCAGTTTGTGGGAGGGAGTTCCATGCCTGTCTCACTTGTTCGGTCAAAACAGTGACAGTGAATACTGGTTGTGGATGACGCTGGGGTTGTCGTTCGATGATGTCCAGTCGGTGATCGACTGGAGACAGATCTGGTGATGGTGCAGGGTAGGAAAACCTGCCGACAACCTGCATGGCATATTGGGCTAAGACAGCGATATGTGGGCGAGCATTGTACATTTGGAAAATATCTCATGGAATGCTGTCCATGTATGGAAACGCTACAGGTCGAACCGCCAGACTGGTGTATAAATTTGCAGTCAGGCTGCTTGGGATAATCATGAGAGTGTTCTGGATGTCATACGAATGGGAATCCAGACGGTAGCTCCAGGTGTAAGTCCGGTGTGTCTAGCACGCAGACAGGGTGGTTTCAGGGCCTCAAGTGGCCTCCTTCTAACCAACAAATGGCCATCACTGGCAACGAGGCAGAAGCAGCTTAAATCAGCAAATACAACAGACCTCCACCCTGCCGTCCAGTGAGCTCTCGCTTGCCACCACTGAAGCTGTACATGCTGGCGGTGTTAAGTCAGTGGAATGCATGTTGCAGGGCGTCTGACTCGAAGCTCTCCCTGACGTAACGCACTTTCTTGTGTTAATGTGGAGCCAACTGCAGCTCATAGTCCTGCTACAGATGCAATACGATTCACCAGAGCTATACGCCGAATACTATGACCTTCCCTCTCGTTAGTGTCTCACAACCGTCCAGAGCCCTCTCGTGACCACCAGTGCCAGCAATTGTCTACAACGGCAGCATTCCGGGCAAGTTCATCTGCAGCATCGCAGAAGGGACATCCAGCTTTTTGTAGCACTATTACACAGCCTAGTTCAAACTAAGTGAGGTGCTGATAATGGCTTCTTTGTCACCTTAAAGGCGTTCCCGACTAGCATCATCTCGCCACGACCAATGTCAAAGGTACCTAATGCTCATTACCGCTACAGCGGAGTTTCAAAGCAAACTTTATTTTTATCCTCATAGCGGCATTACTAGCGCTACTCTTATGTGAGTGGCGTAATATCAGAATAGGCATCACCTTTCAGATGTAGAAACACGCCCTCCAACTTTCTTTTATGTCGCACAGCTCTCCTTGGTGTTTTTTCCGTCAGTATGACTGCGAAGACGTCCGTGCATATTACCACACAGAACTGAATCAACGGATATTTGTTTGCTTCACGCTGTTCCTATCTTCTTCAGTCTACTGACCAAGGTATCTGATTTCGACAATGATAAATACCTTCGTTAGCATATCGACATGCCATTGCTTCAGTCGTCAAGTGTCGGTAATAAACTGATGTAATATGTAAGCAGAGCAAACGTATACCACAAGTGACAATATGAATGGTGCAGCTACGTGAAGACTGAAGTAATACTATACTACGAGCTACACCCGTATCTACGGGGAATGCCACACTATCACCTTCCTCTGTTCCATTCGTGAATGGTGAAGAATGACTGTCGATAAACTTCCGTACGAACTAACCCGTGGGCCATTCCTTGTCTGGCCGCCACGGCAAGTGGAAGTACGCAGCGGCCGTGTGCAGCAGAGCACTTGTTTACTGCACAGTGTGCTCTGTGCTGCGGCGAAATGTTAACTGAACTGTAAAGCCCGGTTTACACGACGTCATTGGGTTGCGCCACTCGTTGCGTGGAATGAGTTGCACGCAGGTGGTGTCACATATGACTGTAGACACGGCAACACCAGTATACACTTCAGTTTCGTCCTTTTTTGGGTCCCTGAGTCGTGTCTGAAGTCAAAGTTTTGGCAGCTTCGCGTCGCACGGGATGTGATGGCGTTAAGGCTTGTTGCATGGCATCATTACATAAGAAAAAAATGAAGAAAAGACTGGATGAAGAAAATATGTCAGCTTGTTTGCTCAACATCCTTGCTGAAATAATTTATAACGGAAGATCCAAGAAGTTCTTTTAATTATCTTCGAATGTCACCAGAACTGTTCACGTTTCTTCTTAAAAGAGTTAATTATGCGATAGTGAACAAAGGTTTTGTAATGCATGACGCACTGTCGCCATAACTGAAATTACACATCACATTGCGCGCATTACAGTCGAGAACATTTAGCATGCTATGAGATACTGTTTTGGTTGGTGATGATGCTACGTCATTAACACCAATAGTTATCAACATTAACTGTAATAATTATTAACATTAACAACAAAAATTACTCGAAGAAGGCCGCATTAAGAAGAGAATGATTCGCAAACTACTCTCTTGAAAATAGATTTTTACAGTGGCAATATTTCATAATTCTAACATATGTGAATGGGGAGCACTGCAGCGACGTTTTAAATAGATGAATATTGGATAAAGAATTCAGCTTCTTGAATTTGTATAGCCTTCCCTCCTGTCAACAATATCCCTTAACAAAGAGTTTGCCAACTCGAACGATGGGATTGTAGTCTCGTAGACGAGAGCATTGCCACAGCTAGAATTACACTTGCTTGTATTTTTCTTAATTCAGTTGTATATGTGCTCCTAACTTAATAAATTTTGCCTTGCAGCTCAGATATTGTCAAACCATCTATGTTATGATCGCACATGACGGTTTCAGGGACAGAAATAAGTTGCTTATTTTTGTAATCAGCGTCACTGAAATCCCAAAAACACCAATGAAAAGCATAGATATCGAAAAAGCGAACATTATTCTCCATTCCCCACTTCATATTTCAGTTTGTCTACACTCTACGAACACAAATAACCTAAAAACTCATGCCACTAGTGTTGCCAAAGTTGGAACACGCCGCAAGTGTTTAGTTTCACCTACGAGTTGCGCAAAGGCGAGGCGCGCATGCGCAGTGGCCGGTAGCGCAGTTGCCTGCAACCTATTGTCGTCGTGTAAACTAGGCTTAAGTAACATGTCTACCTCGAGAAGTGAAGCGCTGAAATTCAGTTCCGAATTCAACACCGTGAGGGCTGCTCCTCTATACAAAAATGGACGATTAACGATGTGAAGTTGCCTAATGCGGTATTAACCGGTATTCAACATGCCAAAACTGTTAACAGTGTTGAAGCAAAATGTATGAACAATGATTCTTGCCAGTGAATAGTCGGGAATAATAATGATAATAATGAATCTTGCCAGTGAATAGTCAGTAATAACAATGATAGCCTAAAATTGACTTAGTACAGTGTTAATAACAGATGCAGTTCTTGGCTTGTGATCTGCGACGATCTGTAATTTTCCGTTCGAAGCGCCATTCGAAAATATCAGAGACATACTTAATTTATACGAGACAGTTTATGGTATCAGAGAATAAGTTCCTTCAGACAATTTTTGTCATGGCTAGCACATTGGCAATCCGATACCCAATCGGATACCTATAGCAGAATTACAAAAGCACTTCCCCTCTTATGTGACTGAATGCGGTCACAGAACTTATGTTGCATATGAAAATCATTCCTGCTCGTTCTCCACATCCAATTCGACTGAAGATATGAGGAAAACTATGATGGAAGTAAAAGACCGTGTGGAAATGATGGCAACGTTAGGGGAACTGTCATCGAAGAGTAATGAGCGTATCGTAGCACATATTAAAAGAAAATTAGTTTCATTGAAAACAAACAGGATTAGACTTTGGTATGTACTGTAGAGGTGAAAGGGAATATGGAGACAACGGCAAGTGTTAGTGACAGCAAAGAACGTCTGGAAAACAGTGAAAAAAGCTATTCCGGACCTGCATAAACCAAATGCGACGAAGAATCTTGGGCTGATGGTAGCATCATGCTGGAGAAATCCGTGGAAAATGCATGCAATAGCAACCACACCGCGGCGGCCCTCTATGCTTTTGTTGCAAAAGTATAAAACGACATCAATACCTTGATGAAAACATACAAGACAGTATCCGAAGAATGTAAGGAATGAAGTGGAAACTCCTACAATCAGTACTAAAGAAAAACAAACGGGAATAGACGGCTCGGGTGTACACCATAATGTGGGGAGATGATCAATCGCATTCGACAGGTAGTCTAACTTCGACTGTTCAACAGGAAGTAATGATAACCTGACGCCCAATGGTAGAAACAATGTAATAACCCGTGTAGGGGGATAAAGGCGCTAAACTGATTTTTATATACGTTGCAATTAAATAAATATGCAAAGAAATGAAAAGAAGGAATGAGTTTACGGGCGCTCAACGACGGGGTTATCAGCGCGAGAAGTGGAAGATATAATATAATTTCATTACACCGCCTTGCGAAAATACGAAAACAAATAGACGGTGAAAATGGTAAATCAGAGCAACTGAAGACGCTCGAAAAGAAAATATTCTAATAGCAGGCAGACGGCCGGCCGGAGTGGCCGTGCGGTTCTAGGCGCTACAGTCTGGAACCGAGCGCCCGCTACGGTCGCAGGTTCGAATCCTGCCTCGGGCATGGATGTGTGTGATGTCCTTATGTTAGTTAGGTTTAATTAGTTCTAAGATCTAGGCGACTGATCACCTCAGAAGTTAAGTCGCATAGTACTCAGAGCCATTTAAACTTTTGCAGGTAGACGACTGAAAGGGAATATTATTAGGAACAAAGACCACATATGTAACCCTGATGAAAAGTGGAGTCTTTAGCGTCTAGCGAGAGAACAAAGAAGGATAAAGAGAAGATTTATAGGAAATATAACAGCTGGAGACAACCCACGGACAGTCAAATCGGAAGACTTTCCGGCAATAAGAAACCACTTCAATGCGCTCTAAAGTTATCACCCACCAAACTGCACGAGGATTGCTGCATTCTTAAGCAATTGTGCACTGAAGTTCGACGACGAAAACTGACATTCGTTGATGGAACTTGTGACGGAAGAAGAAGTGAAATCCGAGATGAAAAGCTTGCCAGGTGCTGGAACTGGTCGAATACTATAGAAATTTTATAGAAAATATTAACATATATTAGGCGATGAAATTTTAGAAGTCATGAAAATGTGAAGAAATCAAACAAAGCACGATCGTCCGAAGGACTAATTCAGCGTATAGATAATTAAAACAACCTTGGGTGAAATCAAAAGCAAAGGACGAGCCATTAACGGTACTAGAAGAATTCTGCTGTTAAACGCACAGGAGAGAGCGGAGAGGGGGAAAGAGTATATTTTGGGCAAGATTTGTCTGACGAAGTGATAGAAGAAGAAGCTGGGGTCGGTGTGTAAGGGATCCAGAACTGGAGTCAGAATTTAAAGGGATTAGGAAGACATAAGATCAAACAGGGCTGTGGAGGACAGTTAACACTCCAACGGAAATTCTAAAATCATTGAGCAAAATGTCAACAAAATGATTATTCTGTTTGGTACGTTGAATGTATGATTGGTGATATACCATCAGGATTTCGGAAAAGTATCATACATATAATTCCGAACAGAGCAAGAGCTTCAAAGTGCGAGAAATACCGCACAATCGGCTTAGCATCTCGTGCATCCAGGTTGCTGACATGGATAATATACAGAAGAACGGAAATAAAACTGATGATTTGTAAGATGACGATGAGTCTGGTTTTGGGAAAGGGAACAATAAGAGAGGAAGGCCAAGCACGAAGTGCTCGTATTAAAAAGGATGTGAGACAGGGATGGAAGCTTTAGTTATTATTGTTCTATCTATACAGTGAAGAAACAATGACGGATTGAAGAGCGGGATTAAATTTCAGAGTGAAAGGATATCAATGACTGGATTCGTTGATGACATTTGCTTAATGAAAGTGAAGAAAGATTGCAGGATTTGTTGAATGGAATGGTCTAATGAGTACAGAAAGTGGTTTGCGAGTAAACGAAACAAAAACGGAAGCAATGAGAAGTAACAGAAATGAGAATAGCGAGAAACTTAATATCATAACTGATCATCACGAAGTAGACGAAAAAGAGTTCTGCTACCTTGGAAGCGAAATAGCCCATGACATGCGAGAAAAGGACGACATCAAAAAGTAGACTAGCACAGGTAAAGAGGGCATATCTGACCAATAGAATTCTTCTAGTATCAAACATAACCCTTAATATGAGGAAGAAATTTCCGTCAATGATCGCTTGAAGTACTCCATTGTATGGTAGTGAAACATTGACTGTGGGAAAACTTACACAGAAGAAAATCGAAACATTTGAGATATGGTGCTGCAGAAGAACTTTGAAAATTAGAATGATAAGGTACGAGGAGATTCTTCGCAGAACCGACGAAGAAAGGAATGTACGGGGAAGGGCGATGAGACATGTGTTAAGACATCAGGGAATAACATCCACGGTACAAGAGCGGGCTGTAAAGGGTAAAAACTGTGGAGAAAGACAGAGATTGGAACACAGAATTGAGGACGTAGGTCTCAAGTGCTCACTGAAAGCCTGTTACTAACATGAAAGTTCACAACATACTACAACACTTCGATCTTAATGTCTTGAAACATATCATTTTGACATTTAGGACATATGGAGTTCGCGGTATCTGCTACCGCATTTATTGTTTACAGAGTCATTCTCCACTTTTTTTATTTTTTTGTTTTTGTTTTTTGGGTCATCAGTATTCTGACTGCTTTGATGCGGCCCGCCACGAATTCCTCTCCTGCGCAAACTTCTTCATCTCAGATTAGCACTTGCAACCTACATCCTCTGTTATTTGCTGGATGTATACCAAACTCTGTTTTCCTCTCAGTTTTTGCCTTCTACAGCTCCCTCTAGTACCATGGAAGTCATTCCCTCATATCTTAACAGATGTCCTATCATCCTGTCCCTTCTCCTTGTCATGTTTTCCACATATTTCTTTCCTCTCCGATTCTCCACAGAACCTCCTCATTCCTTACCTCTTCAGTCCACCTAATTTTCAACATTAGTCTGTAGCACCACATCTCAAACGCTTCGAGTCTCTTCTGTTCCGGTTTTCGCACAGTCCATGTTTCACAATCATACAATTCTGTACTCGAGACGTACATTCTCAGAAATATCTTCCTCAAATTAAGGTTGATATTTGATATAAGTAGGCCTCTCTTAGCCAGGAATGCCCTTTTTGCCATTGCTAGTCTGCTTTTGATGTCCTCCTTGCTCCGTCCGTCATTGGTTATTTTACTGTCTACGTAACAGAATTCCTTAACTTCATTGACTTCGTGACCATCAATCCTGATGTTAAGTTTCTCGCTGTTCTCATTTATACTACTTCTCATTACCTTCGTCTTTCTCCGATTTACTCTCAACACATACTGTGTACTCATTAGACTGTTCATTCCGTTCAGCAGATCATTTAATTATTCTTCACTTTCACTCAGGATAGCAATGTCATCAGCGAATCGTATCATTGATATACTTTCAACTTGTATTTTAATTCCACTCCTGAACCTTTCTTTTATTTCCATCATTGCTTCCTCGATGTACAGATTGAAGAGTAGGGGCGAAAGGCTACAGCCTTGTCTTACACCCTTCTTAATACGAGCAATTCGTTCTTGATCGTCCACTCTTATTATTCCCTCTTGGTTGTTGTACATATTGTATATGACCCGTCTCTCCCTATAGCTTATCCCTACTTTTTTCAGAATCTCGAACAGCTTGCACCATTTTATATTGTCGAACGCTTTTTCCAGGTCAACAAATCCTATGAACGTGACTTGATTTTTCTTTAGTCTTGGTTCCATTATTAACGGCAACGTCAGAATTGCCTCTCTGGTGCCTTTACGTTGCGTAAAGCCAAACATATAGTCATCTAGCGCATCCTCAATTTTCTTTCCCACTCTTCGTTACATCATTCTTGTGAGCAACTTGGATGCATGAGCTGTTGAGCTGATTGTCCGATAATTCTCGCATTTGTCAGCTCTTGTCGTCTACGGAAATGTGTGGATGGTCGTTTTGTTGTTATATCCGCCAATGATATTAGAATTTCTGATGGAATGTTATGTATATCTTCTGACTTATTTGATCTAAGGTCCTTCAACGCTCTTTTAAATTCTTATTCTAACACTGCAACCCCTATCACTTCAAAATCGACTCATGTTTCTTCTTCTATCACATCAAATATATCTTCCCCATCACAGAGGCTTTCAATGTATTCTTTCCCATATCCGCTCTCTCCTTTGCATTTGACAGTGGAATTCCCGTTGCACTCTTAATATTGTCACCCTAGCTTTTAATGTCACCGAAGATAGTTTTGACTTTCCTCTATGCTGAGTGAGTTCTACCTGCGATCATTTCTCTTTCGATTTCTTCACATTTTTCATGCTGCATTTCGTCCTAGCTTCCCCGCACTTCCTATTTACTTCATCCCTCAGCCGAAACCATTACACCTGGTGCTTGCCTGCTACGCCGCTCCACAATGCAACCCTCCCGGTTGCGCTCACCACGATACCGCCGGACATGTATGCGGCCGTCACTGCACGACACGTTGAAGCGGGACTCATTCGAAAAGATTACATGTTGCCAAACAGCACTCCAGTTTTCATGTGCCCATTCCAGTCGGAAGACATTGTGGTTTCTGGACAATGAAAGTCGACGTAATGACATGCGGGCAACCAGTCCAACCTGCAGCAGACGGCGACACAGACAAGTTCACTCCTGTTTCAGTGCTCCAGCGACGTGCCAACACAGTGGATGACGCTGTACGGTCCGTACAGGTCATGCTGACAAGATGACGGTCATCCCGTACTGTGGTCATTTTCTTTGGTCCTGTTCCAGCTTGTCACTGCGTACGACCTTCCTGTATCCGCTGCTTCCACACACACATCACTGTCGTAGCAGCATGCCCTGAGCGAGCCGAAATGTCACGTTATGACATCCCCATTCCAACCCGCTCACATGCATATATGGCTCCCTTTGACGTCGTCGAGGCATATGGCGATTGCTATATGGTTTTCATCCTGTGCGACAGTTTTGCACCGACTACACTAGGCGCAACACCGACCCTGTCGGACTGACACGAGGGCTCTGGCTGGCTCTGAGCGCTATGGGACTCAACATCTGAGGTCATCAGTCCCCTAGAACTTAGAACTAGTTGAACCTAACTAACCTAAGGACATCACACACATCCTTGCCCGAGGCAGGATTCGAACCTGCGACCGTAGTGGTCACGCGGTTCCAAACTGAAGTTCCTAGAACCGCACGGCCACACCGGCCGACATGAGAGGGCTCTGCTCGGCCTATGTGTACCCCACCTCGCTGCAGAACTTATCACGTTTCGCTTGCACACCCGTCGCCACTTCCTCCAAGTGTGGCACTATTCGGGTAATTCCTTCTCGGTGTTGCACTTTTCACATCGGCAGTGTAGATTGAGCCTTTGCATTTCCCCTTTCAGATTTTCTATTTTCCCTACAACGTTCAAGCTTCTGACATTCCACGCCCGGACTCGCAGGACGTTATTATTGCGTTGATTATTCCATATTTTACTCATGGTAACCTCCCTTGGCAGTTCCCTCCCGGAGATGCGAATGGGGGACTATTCCGGGTTCTTTTGCCTAAGGAGAGATCATGGCTGATATAAAGCTAGATCTGGTAATTGAGAAACAATCGGAAACGAGCCATCGATCCATAAATGTTGTCCCTGTGCAAATTAAGACGGCTTACATAGTTGTGATCACGGCCTGCCTATCTAACCTTATTCCATATTTTGTACACGCTACAGTTAAGACCTATAGCGGCAAAGGACTGTTAATCTGTAGACAATAGGAATAAAAATGTAGAATGTTAATAACATCGTTTTTACTATAAAAAAGCTTTAAGAGTTTTCACATAAAATTTCGGAGGCATTACTTTTCAGTCATCGATCCTTCAGCATTTAATAAACTTGAGTGATCTGATCCATTAATTTTCGGGTGAACAATAGCATTTTTTCATCTTCCTATTCTAATATTTCGGCCATCTTCAGAGAGAGCCGTAAGTCTGACCCTTCAGCACTCGCTCCATTCCGTTAAAGTCTCGGACCTCGCCACTGTGGATGCGACCGCAGATATACAGGTGCCAGAAATTCTGATCGGCAATGAAGAGATACAACCCGCATGAATTGTGTCTGCAGCTGCGAAGTCGATCCACCCTGGGGTGCAGATGTGTAAGTCTGAGCTGCACTGTCGCGGACATCTTCATAAGTTTAATACTGAAGGTACCAGATTACATGACTTATCGTAGCTGAAGCCGCTATCTTTATTAATAAAATTCTTCGTCAAGTGAATTTCAGTTACGTCTTTCACCACCAAGTCCCAGAGACATTAATTAAGAGACGGGGGTACCTGCGATGTTCCTTACGTCCTTCATGGACTGTGCGAATCATCTCTCCGATGTATGAAAGGCAATATTCGCAGGAGATCTTGCAAACCCTGGCCTTCCGGAGTATCAAACTATCTTTAACGGAACTCAAGAGTGGTGCTGGACCAAACATCAACTTCATTTGGTGTTCGCTGAGGGTTCATCCCATGTATGAGAATAGGCTTCCCACGTACGTCAGGAAGCTATCTCTGTGGGCGTTGTTCTGCATGGTTTATAGCCGATGTTTTGTTTCATTCGTAGCTCGTTACATGTCTGTGTACGGAGTATCCCTTAGCTTGAAAAGCTCCCTTTAAATGTAGGAGCTCGTCGTGCAGACTGCTCTCGTCAGCAATGATGTGTGCTCTGTGAGCCAATGTTCCGTGAATAATCATAATCTGTGAAGGATAGTGACAACGACTGGCATATTAATACAATCTTTATGCATCGGTTTCCGATATACTACGCATCACCAGGTGCCATCATGTATGCGGCGAACCTTTATATTCAAAATGTCTTGGCCGTATGCGCAGTGGCTCGGTCCGAGGGTTTAAAAAGGACGGATCAAGTATTGGACTGTCGATCCCTGGGTCACTCTAAGGATGGCTGAACGATATAAAGCCGACATATTAGGTGAAGTTGAATTTACGCGGCTACATCCGGAATTTAAAAGAGCAGTCACTGCACCACGAAAACATGAACATGTGCACGTGCCTTGAAGATTACTGCTTACGTGGCTAGCTGAAAATTTTACCGAAAAAATTGCTGAAGGCAGTTGATTCTCTCTCTCACTGCTTTAAATATAATGGAGCCTCGCTCGCGGGGTGGAATCTTAGCTAACTATTTGTAGTATCGTTCCCGGAACCGATCGCGGTCCTCTGGTTTGGAGCCGAGTAGAATGCTTAAACCAGAGGCTCAGACGATTCTGCGGAGATCTGAGGTGCAAATTTGTCGACCTCCGCTATCGAGTGGAGAAATGTAGGGTCCCCCTAAATAGGTCAGGCGTGCACTACACGCAGGAAGCCGCTACAATGGTAGCGGAGAACGTGTGGAGTGCACATGTGGGTTTTTTAGGTTAGAGAATTCCCTCCCTAGGCCCGACAAGACGCCTCCTGAGACGCGGCAAGGTAGGAGTAGGTAAAATGCAACAGGGAATAACAATATTAATGTGCTAATAGTAAACTGCAGGAGCGTCTATCGAAAGGTACCAGAACTGCTCTCATTAACAAACGGTCACAATTCCCACAGAGTACTAGGGACAGAAAGTTGGCTGAAACCACACGTAAACAGTATTGAAATACTAAACTCAGATTGGAATGTATACCACAGAGACTGGACAGTGAAGGGGGAGGCGTGTTTATAGCGATAAGAAGTGAAATAGCATCGAAGGAAATTGACGGCGATCCGAAATGTGAAATAATTTGGGTGAAGGTCACGGTTAAAGCAGGCTCAGACATGGTAATTGGATGTCTCTATAGGCCCCCTGGCTCAGCAGCTGTTGTGGCTGAGCACCTGAAGGATAACTTGGAAAATATTTCGAACAGATTTCCCCACAATGCTATAGTTCTGGGTGGAGATATTAATTTGCCGGATATAGACTGGGAGACTCAAACGTTCATAACGGGTGGCAGGGACAAAGATTCCATTGAAATTTTTTTAAGTGCTTTATCTGAAAACTACCTTGGGCAGTTTCACAGAGAACCGACTAGTGGCGATAACATATTTGACCTTCTGGTGACAAACACACCCGAACTATTTGAAACAGTTAACGGAGAACAGGGAATCAGCGATCATAAAGCGGTTACTGCATCGATGATTTCTGCCGTAAATAGAAATATTAAAAAGGGTAGGAAGATTTTTCTTTTTAGCAAAAGTGACAAAAAGCAGATTTCAGAGCACCTGATGGCTCAACACAAAAGTTTTGTCTCAAGTACAGATAGTGTTGAGGATCACTGGACAAAGTTCAAAACCATCGTACAATATGCGTTAGATGCGTATGTGCCAAGCAAGATCGTAAGAGATGGAAAAGAGCCACTGTGGTACAACAAACGAGTTAGAAAACTGCTGCGGAAGCAAAGAGAACTTCACAGCAAACACAAACATACCCAAAGCCTTGCAGACAAACAAAAATTACGCGAAGCGAAATGTAGTGTGAGGAGGGCTATGCGAGAGGCGTTCAATGAATTCGAAAGTAAAGTTCTATGTACTGATTTGGCAGAAAATCCTAAGAAATTTTGGTCTGATGTCAAAGCGGTAGGCGGATCAAAACAAAATGTCCAGACACTCTGTGACTAAAATGGTACTGAAACAGAGGATGACAGACTAAAGGCCGAAATACTAAATGTCTTTTTCCAAAGCTGTTTCACAGAGGAAGACTGCACTGTAGTTCCTTCTCTAGATTGTCGCACAGTTGGCAAAATGGTAGATATCGAAATAGACGACAGAGGGATAGAGAAACAATTAAAATTGCTCAAAAGAGGAAAGTCCGCTGGACCTGATGGGATACCAGTTCGATTTTACGCAGAGTACGCGAAGGAACGTGCCCCCCCCCCCCCCCCCCCTTCTTGCAGCGGTGTACCGTAGGTCTCTTGAAGAGCGTAGCGTTCCAAAGGATTGAAAAAGGGCACAGGTCATTCCCGTTTTCAGGAAGGGACGTCGAACAGATGTGCAGAACTATAGACCTATATATCTAACGTCGATCAGTTGTAGAATTTTGGAACACGTATTATGTTCGAGTATAATGACTTTTCTGGAGACTAGAAATCTACTCTTTAGGAGTAAGCATGGGTTTCGCAAAAGACGGTCGTGTGAAACCAAGCTCGCGCTATTCGTCCACGAGACTCAGAGGGCCATAGACACGGGTTCACAGGTAGATGCCGTGTTTCTTGACTTCCGCAAGGCGTTCGATACAGTTCCCCACAGTCGTTTAATGAACAAAGTAAGAGCATATGGACTATCAGACGAATTGTGTGATTGGATAGAAGAGTTCATAGATAACAGAACGCAGCATGTCATTCTCAATGGAGAGAAGTCTTCCGAAGTAAGAGTGATTTCAGGTGTACCGCAGGGGAGTGTCGTAGGACCGTTGCTATTCACAATATACATAAATTACCTTGTGGATGACATCGGAAGTTCTCTGAGGCTTTTTGCGGATGATGCTGAGGTATATCGAGAGGTTGTAACAATGGAAAATTGTACTGAAATTCAGGAGGATCTGCAGTGAATAGACGCATGGTGCAGGGTATGACAATTGAATCTCAATGCAGACAAGTGTAATGTGCTGCGAATACGTAGGAAGAAAGATCTCTTATCATTTAGCTACAGCATAGCAGGTCAGTAACTGGAAGCAGTTAATGCCATAAATTATCTGGGAGTAAGCATTAGGAGTGATTTAAAATGGAATGATCATATAAAGTTGATCGTCGATAAAGCAGATGCCAGACAGATTCATTGGAAGAATCCTAAGGAAATGCTATCCGAAAAGAAAGTAAGTAGGTTACAGTACACTTGTTCGCCCGCTGCTTGAATACTGCTCAGCAGTGTGAGATCCGTACCAAATAGGGTTGATAGAAGGGGTAGAGAAGATCCAACGGAGAGCAGCGCGCTTGGTTACAGGATCATTTAGTAATCGCGAAAGCGTTACGGAGTTGATAGATAAACTCCAATGGAAGACTCTGCAGGAGAGACGCTCAGTAGCTCGGTATGGCATTTTGTTGAAGTTTCGAGAACATACCTTCACCTAAGAGTCAAGCAGTATATTGCTCCCTCCTACGTATATCTCGCGAAGAGACCATGAGGATAAAATCAGAGAGATTAGAGCCCACACAGAGGCATATCGACAATCCTTCTTTCCACGAACAATACGAGACTGGAATAGAAGGGAGGACCGATAGAGGTACTCAAGGTACCCTCTGCCACACACCGTCAGGTGGCTTACGGAGTGTGGATGTAGATGAAACGAATTGTAATTTGTTCGAGACCGCAGTTATTCAGTGAGCATTAATGAGGATTTGAATAAAGACCTGAGAAGTGAAAAATAACTTGTTAAGACTCTCAAGTTATGCATGTATATTGTGCAGAAAACTAATAGAAAATTTCATGTCTACATTCAGGTGCCCTTCGACTAACGACGTAACGCTACATGACAATACATTTTCAAAACATATCGCAAAATAGCGTTGTCTTGTTTTTAGTGCCCACAATAGTGGGCCAACTGTAGACCCCTAATACTGAACAATAATTGAATATTAAGGAAAACATAAAGTCTAAAAGCTTCTAGCTTTGCTCACAGGAATGATAAATGAAATATCTCGGGTAAGAAAGTTCGAAAATCCACATAAAACATAATTATCCAAGAACAGCACGTGCAAACAACCATGTCACCGTAAGTCAGAAAGATGCCGCACCAGGGTGCTCACTGCATTTATAACAATGCAAAGGAACTATACTAACAGAGAGGAACATCCATACAGGAGAAGGTTCAAGACCAAAGCAACTATACCAACAGAGAGGCACATCCACACAGCAGCAGGCGCAAGACTAAAGTATGATCCAGAGTCCACTGGCCATGTGAAATTTGCTTTCTCAAGTCTTTCCATCAAGTACTACTATTCCCTTGCTGACATCAGAAATTAAGCGACTTGCTGAAGACATGCAATTCTGACAAAAGATAAGTTAATTTAGCAGTTTTCTACGACAGTAAGTTCTTTGAGACATACAAGTGCACATCGATTCATATAAGGATGCGTGGCGTGAAAGTTGTCAGTAAGAGACGACTTTTACCGCTACGAAATGAGTCGGTGTTCATGGATTTTTCTCTACATATTCCGTTAATGCCAAGTGGTAAACGTTCCAGACGCAGGAAAAATACTATCTAACGATCAAGTGATTTGACAGCTACTACTTTCGTGAATGGGTTACATTTCATTAAGATCCTTCCAATGGAACTCAGCCTAGGACCTACTTTTCCTATCATTCGTTTTACGTAGTCACTACACTTTATGCCGCTCCGAACGGCTACCCCTCGGAATTTTACGACGGTCTCTATTTCTTTATGATAAAGTAACTAAGAGTCTCTGAAATAACAGAATAAATATTGTGTCGTGGAATACCGGCAGTCGCTAAACCATCGTGTTTGCCGATTCCCAGAAGCGCTAGTAGCACTACGTTTCGAGGATTTCGTCGCTTAGACAGCACGGATTTGGAAATTTTGTTGTGAAACTGAAATCTCAATAAGTACGGAATTGTTGATCTACGAGGTAGTTTTACCGGAAGTGGCATCAGCACCATAGCTAGTTTACTAAATAGAGAAACTAATGCAGCCAATAAGAACCTAACAACGAATATCAGGCGGAAGCTTACGCAGCTTTCAACGCGGGATACTGAAAACCCCGACGGAAGAATAATTACCCATATGTTAACGGATATCTTTCTTCGAACACAGTTCTAAGCCGATTTTCCTAACTTTGACCAATAATAATAACTGTACGAATAGGGATTTTTTTTTCAAACAACCACTATATATAAGTGATCTACATAAATTTAATTTTACTTAATGTTTCCCTTTCAGTATTACAATTCTCATAAATGTTAGTGTCTGTCTCCACGGACGACGACGACGTTAACCGAATCAGCAATAAATTTTAACTTCATTGTATAGATGGTACGATGTGCCTTCATGTTAAACACGTGCTCAATTCGAATGACAGTTAAACGTCATAGTTTAACTAATATAGTAATTATTTCGTGGGCGAGTTTATATTTATCAACCTAGCTGTATTTTATCTCTTCTTTCATATGTCTTATTCCGGAAGTTTCAAATATTGTATTCAATCCTTTTCGAATCTTACATTCGACGCGCATAATTACGCTACTTATGATCACGAGGAAAATGCGTATGTATAACTGGATAGATATCATTCACGCGTTTCGTCACGACAAAGCATGTCAGTAACCACGGAGGCAAAAAAGAATTTGTTATGCTTATAAATCCTGGACTCCATTTCCAAGTTCTGCCCTCGAATGCCACGTAAATATTGGTTCTGCTCTTTCAATGGCAGTACTCGTATATTGTTACCTATCTGCAAGAGTCGTGCGCGAGCGCGCATATGTGTGTGTGTGTGTGTGTGTGTGTGTGTGTGTGTTGGGGGGGGGGGGTGTTGCTTGTTTGCATGCGTATCTCTGAACATCTGTTCCAAGTGTATGAGAGAAAGGAAGGGAAGAGTTGTCCCGGCTTTAGTTCTGTTATTGCTGCGGCTGTTTTTCATTTAACTCTTCCACGTCTTCTGTGTTTTCATAGCGTCTTCAGCACAGTGAGGATGTGCGTAATACAGTGTACCCTGCCTATGAAAATACGCCTGGACCCATTCAGAGCTCTTGCAGCTGCTTCGTTTCTCATGGTAGAGCACGTATATCTCTGTTCCCTGCTGGAAGCTGCTGCTTGTGGTACGTTCTGCACATCGCTGCAGATACCATTAAACAATTTCTGAGAACGTTTAACTGGTGCCGGAACAGTAAAGTGCGTACATTGACGTATCGAAATATTAAAGAAAGACAGAGCATCGGCGTTCAGCATCAACAACACTGAATGGAAAGATTCCACAGACTGAGAGTATCGTAGGTTCATTGCTAAATGACAGAAAAATCTGGGGAGTGGGGGGGTGGGGGGAGGAATGGGAGGATAAATATGCATTGGAGTTAGTAGTAGCAGACAGATTACAATTCGAACTACATAGCGATAAAAGGGGCAAAGGATTGGAATAATTTTTTAATCCACATCGAACAAATCAAGCTAAATGATTTATACTTACTTTTTTCAGGTACATGAGTGAGGTTGTGTATGCATCGAAATCCCCGTGGCACAGTAGCGTAGCCAATTGGTTGAAGAGACAAAAGCGTATGGCGCATGCAATCTCCACATTACTAATGTATACCGGGACTGCAGACATGTACCGAGTACATCTATAAGACTTTCTGACCAATGCCGTTGAAGACCTGGTTCCGCACCGGAGCATTCAAACGCACGGGTCGTCGCGACGCAGGGGGCAATGGTGCCGGGAGAAAAGAGGTAGCATATATTGTCGTCATTCACAAAAACCACAGGCCTCCGTTACCACACAGACAACTAGACAGACACACACACACACACCAGATGATATATCTTTGATAGCTCAAGTATACTGTTGTTTTCGCAAATTAATTCCACTGTTACCATCGTTGTTGAATCATAACCATTTTATCAAAGTTTTTGCCTTAAGGGGGGATGTGTCCTCGGACTATTCCCTTGGACTTCTGAAATTTCAGTAGACCAGTTTGCAATAATAAAAAAAATCTCTCACCTTGAGTATGGGAAGATGTAGAGCAGCCATTTTCATTTGGTTATACAGGGTGTTTGTTTTGAGACAACGAAATAACTCGAAGAAAAAAATGTTCTAGGCGAAAAGTTAATAAATGAGCCAGAACCGGCCATCTCCCGACCACCCCTCCGCCACGTATCTTCAGCTTGGACCCCATATTCGGATTCTAAGCCGAAAAATACGTTCTGTTTACTCACACAAGGTTTCTCATTCTCTGATAGACAAGTATCAATTACGTCTCATTTTGCAATTAAGAGTGAACACATTTGATTCTACATTTTATTTACGATGTAAATGTATACCCTTGTGTTCTAACGGTTGGTACCGATGTTCGAAATTTACTACAAAGGTGCAAATTTGATTGTGCAGTGATATGTGCTTAACTGGTTTAATGTTTGGTCACAAAACTACGCTTAGCGTGATCCAGGAACGTGATTTGGGAATAATAGTTTTCTGTTTCCATCGTGACGCTCGATTGGTGTACAACCGCCGGCCCGTGTGCCCGAGCGGTTCTAGGCGCTTCAGTCTGGAACCGCGCGACCGCTACGGTCGCAGGTGCGAATCCTGCCTCGGGCATGGATGCGTGTGATGTCCTTAGGTCAGTTAGGTTTAAGTAGTTCTAAGTTCTAGGGGACTAATGACCTCAGAAGTTAAGTCCCATAGTGCTCAGAGCCATTTTTATTTTTCCTGCTTATATGGCAGACGCTCTATCCATCTGAGCCACCGAGGACACGGAGGTTAGTGCGACTGCAGGGACTTATCTCTGGCACGCCTCCCGTTAGACCCACATTCTCAGCTTATTGTCCCGCACTATATTCATAGTGCCCCTGCCGATTGTATTCATTACTCGCGGCTTTTTGCCGATTCCCGTAAGAGTTCGGACACTGTTTGTGCATCCGCACAGAAGAAGATGTTCAATGGCCGGTGATCCTTAAATAAATATATATGAAAATTTGTAACAGTCAAGTATCGTTTGAGCATCAGTATCGATTGTTAGAATAAAAATGGTGTGCATTTGCCTCATAAATAAAATGTAGAATCAAAAGCGTTGGCTCTTAATTGCAAAAACAGGTCCCTTGTTATTTACGGTTTACAGCGCCATCTACCACGAACAGGGAACAACGGTCTGCGTAAATTGTACGTTTTTTTATGGAGCCAGAATATGGGATAAAAATGCGATGTTTCCATTGGTAAATACGAAGTTGACCCGACCCACGCAGAAGGTCTGGTTAGGAGGTTGCCAGCTGTAGCACTTACCACTTACAACATTATGTTTCATTTGATGTGTATTTCTTTAGATATTTGGTTTACTCAAGTTAAAACAAATACCCTGGATATACAATATAAATGGCTACTATTATTTAGAGAAATTGGGCTCATACTGATGGTCCTTTGTTTTATTTGGGACTGCATAGTTTTAACAAACCATCTACAATATTAATATGTTAATAAAAATCTTGTACAGTAATTTTCTTAAACATCGTATTAAAAAGTACTGCATTGCAGCGTTCAACAGAAGCTTTCACATGTGCAAAAGTAACGATTAACCTTCGGATATTGCATTAACGTTCCAGAAGTAGAAATGTAAATCTGTTTGCAAAAGTGATGGTAATTTACTTCTTATTTGTACAATTTTTAAGTGCATCTCCTACTCCTGCACAAATTTTAGTTTTCAGGACAGCGACACATGCATATCTGCCTCCCCACACCATTACAACTGTATCTCCGAAGCGATCACTTTGGCAATGCTGGATGTACCCTAATAAGGCAAGAATGAGAAAACGTAGTGCACCCAGTACAATTTCTGATCATGATCGTTTAGATGGTCCTGGTGGTATGGTGAGAGGTGTTATATGGATCTGCATACTGATGTCTAAAACATTGAGGAGCTCTTGGAACAAGAGGATAACCGCGTGGGTGGACTGGTCTTCCCCTTATCGCATCTAACATCGCGTGGAGCACGTGTGACATACGTTGCGGGGACACATTGCAGCACGTCCACATGCCCCAACGACCATCAAGCAGTTGTCAATCTCTCTGCTGGAGGGATGACATGCCCGGCTTCAAGAACTCTTTCCTACCTTGTGGCTTGCATCCACAGCCGTGGGTGGTGGTCACACACCCTATTCAGAACCATCTCCCGCGTTCTTTCATGTCCAGGGGACCATCATGATTCGCGGTGACAAGTGTAATAAATGTCTCTGAATAACACTGTCATTTCTGTTCATCCCATTCCGTGTTCCTTACGTTACATTCTTTACTGTACTGTTCTGTACCTCAACACTTCTTTCTACGTCCGTTCCCAGTTTCATCCACCTATGTTATTAGGCCGTGGTGCGTCATATGGAAGTACCTTTCGTCCTTAAGTTTTGCATACGAGCGTGTTTCTAGTTCTACGATGAAGCTTTACCGTAACTGGGGAGCTTTTCTAAAGATAATTGTATAGCGAGTTCGTTTGCTGAATTTTTTGTTAGTTATCTCGAAATTCAATTATTCAATAACTTACCACTTGCAGATAGTAAAACTGAATATTCCAGTAGATTCACGGATACTGACTCAAGAATAACTCAGTGGTACTGACATTATGTTAGGTATATTTCATAGAATGCATGACCTTCACAATAGACTTAAGAAGACAACAGGTCATGTGGTGTTAATAGATTTAGCATCTACCTTAAACGCACCTGTACTGATAACGTCACTGACAATAATTCTAGTCATCCACGAGTACATAAGAAGGCAATTTTTCATTCCATGATTCATAGAGAATTCAGTGCACCGGCGAGCGGAAAGAAAATGACAAAGAAGTTGGGATCCTCATATATGTAACACTGACGAATGGCTTTACAGCTCAGACGGTAGGTAGAGGAAATGTTTGCCGCAATATTATATAGATGTAATACATCCGAAGAGATTACCCTACAGAAAGAAGAGGAGATTAAAACTAAATTCCTGTCTTTACCCTATTTCGATTTAGTGCCTGACACAATAGCTAGACGGTTCTAGAACAACAAGGTGAGAAGGAGCGGCCGTCCTGGCAACGGTTATGGTGAGACCATGCATGGGGGCTTAATGAAATATAATGCAAATAATTTTAATTTTAGTCGCTGTTTGTCCGGTTACGAAGTCTCGTAACCGGTTGGCCCTGACTAGTATTAGTCCGCAATCTGACTGCATAGAATAACAATAAAGAATGAAAGGAAATTTCCGTTAACACAATTAATTAATTAAGTCCCCAGCAACTATAAAAGCTACGAAACAACAAAGCACAAGTGTAACTGTTCTGTGTGTGGAAGTGTGATTCAACCTACACATCTGGCACGGTTCTTCCTCAATAAGACAAGATATTTTAAACACCATTTACACTGAAGTAATTAAAAAAAACAGAAATACTATAATTGCACATAGAAACCAGAATTACACTCTAATACATGAACACAAGCCAGATGCTTTGTTGACTGAACCTGTGACCAAGAGACATTGTCAGTTAGGAAATTTGGAATAAAAAAATTATTTTTTTTTACCTTCATATATATTGACGAAAAATACACTCTGATCATTACAACATCCCCATTCGAACAACATCTGCTGTCTAGCCCATCAAAACAACTGCACACGACATGGCCTCAACTAATACAGCTATCAACATCCTATCAGCAAGGACTGCCCACGGCAACTTCTCAACTACGACTTCCCACAGCAACTTCTGAACAAACACTGCCAGTGGAGGCGGCGGAATAAAACTCTTTGGTGCAATCTCTGGCGCTGTGACTCAGTGTAGCCACCTTTCAACGACACAGCATCTAACATAATAAACCACACATATTTCCTGGAGTGTAGAAAGTTAACTGTGGAAAATGCTATATTCTTAGCATAGGATTAACAGGGGGTTTGCCGTAATATTTAGAAAAGCATTAATAGCAGTGAAAGTTATAGATATTCGTTTGGGAACCATCTTTGGACGACCAAACACGTGTTGAACGATTTCAGAAACTCTTTAGAAATTCTTCATACAAGTTGAATAGGAAGACAGCTTGGTTATTTATAAGAAATATAAATTTATAGAGCGTTTGGAGACTAGTTAGAATATACATAGAATGAGCAGATTGTCCTCAAACATTGGATATACGTTCATTGTTCAGGAACATACGATGCCGTTTTTAGACATAGTTCGGTTTAATACAATGCTGGTCTTGGGCAGCATTCATGATCACGCTACACTTGGTACTAATTAGTACGAGTTTTACCCTCTATTAGTATGTTCACATTTTTGCATTAATTGCGTGTTATCACATTCATATGCGATTGTTCGTAAATGGCTTATGCGTGTGTACCGCAGTATTTAATTTGCATATAAGATTTTTGACCATTCTGTTCACTCCTATTTTAAAGGTGTCATTTACTGTGACATAGTCGTTCATTTTTAGCATATGACCTGTAAATTGCCATTAAACGTACATTGTTAGTAGCACATCATGGTTTACATAGGCTTAATATGACACGTCATGTGTGCCTGTATGCTCGTGCTTTACGTATGTATAATTTATCTATATTTAGGATCCTTGACCCCAAAGATGTAGTGTCTTGTGACCAGGCAAGTCACACCACTTCCCCGTGTCAGTTACGATTATATAATTTAGGGGTGGGTCACCTAAAACTTGCACCTCAAATAATGTGGAAATCGAAAGTGCTATTAATGTGCGGTTTTCACAGAATGAATTGGTAATCAATGGCTGGTATCGTTACCCAACAATCAGATTGCAATAATAATTAGAAAGTGGACTTTTTGTACAAATAGGCTTCTTCAAATGAAACAATGCCTATTGACATTTACAAACTAAAAGCCGGATAAATTAGAATTTCAGTGTCGTTTGTTGCAGGTTTCCAGTGTGAATCGCTTACGAGATATGGTATTTTGAAAAGTTTCCACTCCGACTCTTGTTTGTGCCATGCGCCCTGCGTAGTTTCTAGGTACAATGTTCTTATCTTACGTTGCAGTGTGCTTGCGTGTTCCTTCAGTACGATGCGACTAGCTAGCCAGTTAGTTTGTGACAGTCCAAGCACTCGGTAGTGAGTGGACGATGTGATTTATCAACGCAATAAAAGCCGACATGCTCACGATGTGTGGTGTAGGAAGAATGGAGTTCATTCTTGTTCAGCGTACGCAGCAATATATCCCCATAGACGTCAACCATTTCGGCAATTATTTATCAACCTCTTCAACCAGTTAAGTAAAACTGGTAGTTTAATAACTCGACAACGCAACAGAAGGAAACAAGTGACGACAGAAGAGGGAGAAATTAGAATTCTTGATGCCGTGGCATTTGGGCATTTGTTCTGCACGTTAACTCCCGCGCAATCGTACGAGAATGTGGCATGAGTCAGGCAAGTGTCCTGCACATTCTCTAACGATATGGGTTCCTTCTCTACCACGTCTCTTTCCATCAAGCACTGCATGCGAATGATTATGAGAATCGTGTTACCGGGAATTAAGACAGATACTCTAGATGTATCATGTATCTTTTTTACTGATGAAGCCACAGTTGCCGGCCGTGTGGCCGAGCATTTCTAGGAGCTACAGTTTGTAACCGCGTGACCGCTACGGTCGCAGGTTCGAATCCGGCCTCGGGCATGGGTGTGTGTGTGATGTCCTTAGGGTAGTTAGGTTTAAGTAGTTCTAAGTTCTAGGGGACTGGTGACCTCAGAAGTTAAGTCCCATAGTGCTCAGAGCCATTTGAACCAAGCCGCAGTTACCAATCACAGCCACCGAGCTGTGACTCTCAGTGCGAGGGAACGGTTTCCTTCGGCAAGAAGATCTTTGCGAGAATCTCGTGGAGTCTATCAGAGAAGCTAGCCGCGATTTTTCGGCGTTGTGGCGCGAACGAGGAGACGCGTACGGACAGCGGTCGTGAGAGCGAGTTTCGAGGATTGCTGTGGGCCGACACGGGGCATGGAGACTGGAACGTAGTCAGTAGGCTGCTGCTGTCTTGGTTGGCTGCGATTGTCTTTCGCCGAGGTGGTCGGTGGAGCTGTGAAGGAGCGGCATCGTGTCTACTGATACGCTGCCTGATACTACCAAAGCCGGAGATTGAAAACGTGCTCTAGTCCTTGGGTCCTGTAAATGGTCATCTTTCCCACCATGTCGTTGGGCAAGCAAATTATGTTGTTTTTGGCAGTCCAGGCTGATCAGCTGATGTTGTAAACTGACTCCCCAAAGCAATAACCGTATTTGTAATACTGCTGTAACGAAGGAGAACGTGTTGGCCTTGGATTATTATGAACTATGTTACGTGCGTAACAAAAAAAATGGCTCTGAGCACTATGGGACTCAACTGCTGAGGTCATTAGTCCCTTAGAACTTAGAACTAGTTAAACCTAACTAACCTAAGGACATCACAAACATCCATGCCCGAGGCAGGATTCGAACCTGCGACCGTAGCGGCCTTGCGGTTCCAGACTGCAGCGCCTTTAACCGCACGGCCACTTCGGCACGTGCGTAACAGTTGACTTAAAGTTATTATGTTTAAAGGTTTCTTTTAAAGTGCTTACCACTTGGCACCTCAACTGTATTTAGATGTGAGTGGCTAGAAGTATTTTCTTACATTCTGTGCGAGTGCACGAAATTCAATTAAGCATTTTAATCTCTGTAAATTATTACCAGGCAGTTTCTGAATGTTTGTTTTACGATTTTAACCATTTGTCTCAAGAAATGATCGTTTCTGGAATGGAGTGACTAACGCTTTGGTACCAAGGGCTGTGGTTGATAGTTCGGTTAGAAAAACAGACCGTAGCATTCCGAACGGCCCACCTTATGATTTTTCAATTACTATGTCCTGTGGCCAGAGGGTGGCTAGCACCTGAGACTGCGGAAATCTTGCTTAGGCAAGGAACCCTGCGAGATTTAAGAAAGGTTATCCTTAGGAACAAAATTTCTCATGAGATTAAAAGTGAGTTCGGTAATACATATTTTCTTCTTGTTCAGGGCAAGAATGAAAATCTCCAGGAATATATTGATGCAATACGCATTGCTATTAGAGCCTTACAGATAGATTATAGGTAAATTAAAGGTGGAGATGGGAAGAAAGGAAAGGAAAGAGGAGGGATCACTGCTGTCAGCTGCATTGGGACATTACGCGGAATCGGCCGTGACGAGTGAAAATGTGTAACTAGCTGTGACTCGAACCTGGGATCTGCTGCTCACTAGCCAGGTGTGGTAAACACTGCGCCATCCATGACACCGCCACTGCATGGAATATCTCGTCTCGCCTCTCGACCGACCCAGACTGTCATCGAGGGCCACCTACCCGCAGCCTCTGTCCATTTCCTCCATATTCGTTCTACCGAGATTCCCACAGGAGTTCGGACATGTTTGTGCATCTGCACTGAAGAAAGTGGATTCAGTGCCAGCTAGGCCTATCAAATTATATGAACGTGTGGTATCTGTTCTTTCTAACATGTTCGAAAGGACAGGCACCAAATTATTTTCTGTCCCAAGCTGTTGCACTGAAAAATGAATGAGTCCCGAATAGGAGCACATTTAATTACTATTAGCGATCAGTCACTTGAACACATACGGCTGCCTGGCCTCACAAAGCTTACCAACGACCTTGCCCGGCCGTTACGAACATAAAAAGGCCACAAACCATGCTCCGCGGGCCTGTCACATGAATTAATACTAAGAAAATGTAAGAATCTTGGAATTAAGCCACCACTCCAATCAACTATTTACAATGTATACATATCTAAGGCATACGTAATATACATTCTGAGAGAAATTGTGGTGAGATATTTCTTTATTACACGTCAGACATTGCAGATTAATATTTTATATAGCTGCCCCTACCGATGGGTTTCACGTAAGACACGATGCCCTGAAATAACAAGTGCACGACTTTTATATTTCCAAAGTCTCCATGGACAAACTATTAGCTCTACAGAAAAAAATGAACAGGATCATTTTGAAGGTAACTCGGTGTAGTTAAATTCTGTACTGTGATACATTTTCCCTAGAGGCCGTATATAAGTGACCTTAAATCGCGTTTTTGTCGCATAACGCTAAAACCGAGACCTTCCAGCGAAAAAATCCCTGTACAAAAATGAACTACTTTAAATTTTATACAAGAAGGGCTTTTTTTGGACTGGACGAGAGAATGTGGAAATCTTGGACGTGGTCTTGTAGGTGTTGTGGGTAGCGTAAAACCCATCAGCTGATTCAACCTCTGTATCACCAAATGGGACCACCAAGAGACTATGCCGGCCGAAGTGGCCGTGCGGTTCTAGGCGCCACAGTCTGGAACTGAGCGACCGCTACGGTCGCAGGTTCGAATCCTGCCTCGGGCATGGATGTGTGTGATGTCCTTAGGTTAGTTAGGTTTAATTAGTTCTACGTTCTAGGCGACTGATGACCTCAGAAGTTAAGTCGCATAGTGCTCAGAGCCATTTGAACCCAAGTGACTGTCAAACCAATAACTTTATGCAGCCTGCTGCTGCAGTACTACGCTTCACAATGAAATTACAAATCTAGCCTATCAAAACACTTATAAAAATGTAGCCAATAGGGATAAGAGGACATATTATGCCTGCTAATGCTAATAGATGTGTATGGGTGGAGAATTCTTTGTATTGGCACTACATTATTAAGAATTAAAGAAATGATTCATAATACCGAATGGACAAGTTTGATAATTAGGTAAGCATTATCATTTTCTAGCTTACTTAAACCACTATCTAGTATTATATTGTACATATCCGAAGTGCGTCTGTAGCTTTTGTTAATGTATTATAAACAATGCTAGACAAGATTGTTATGAAGTTTGTTATTATTGGTTGTGTAAATAGGGTAATAACTGTACTGGATTCGTTTTCTAGGTAAGCATTATCATTTTCTAGCTTACTTCAACCACTATCTAGTATTATATTGTACATATCCGAAGTGCGTCTGTAGCTTTTGTTAATGTATTATAAACAATGCTAGACAAGATTGTTATGAAGTTTGTTATTATTGGTTGTGTAAATAGGGTAATAACTGTACTGGATTCGTTTTCTTTTTGCGATTTCACCGTTGTCACCAGTTTGTCTGTAACATGTGTCCGAGTGATTGTCGTATTTTTAGTGAATATTCCAAGCTTTTAGTTTGAATGAGTCAAACTTTGTCCATACACCTTGGCATTCACAAATATGTAGTTTTTTAATTGTTTTCTGATTGACCTGATGGGCCCGCCACGAATTTCTCTCCTGTTGCAACCTTTTCATTTTAGAGTAGCACTTGCAGTCTACGTCCTCAAGTATTTGCTGGATGTATTTCAGTCTCTATCCTCATGTACAGTTTTTACTCTCTACTTCTTCCTCTTGTACGATAGAAGTTTATCCCTGGTGTCTTAACAGATGTCCTATAATCCTGTCCCTTCTTCTTGTCAGCTTTTTCCATACATTCCTTTCCTCTCCGATCCTGCGCTGAACGTCTTCATCCATTGTATTGTCAGTCCGCCTAATTTTCGAAGTTCATCTGTAGTACAATATCCCAAATGCTTCTGTTCTCTTCTGTGCCTTTGTCCACGGCCTGGTTTTCACTATCATACTGCTCCAAACGTACATTCTCAGAAATTTCCTCTTCAAATTTAGGCCTATGTTTGGTACTTGTAGATTTCTTTTGGCCAGGAATGTCCCTTTCGTCAGTGACAGCCTGTCTCTATGTCCTGCCTGCTCCTTCCGACATGAGTTATTTTGTTGCCTAGGAAGGACAATTTCATAACTTCGTCTTCTTCTTGACTATCAATTCTGATGTTAAGTTTCTGGCTGCTCTCATTCCTGCTATAGAGTATACGCTATTACTAGCTGATCTCCCATTATGGACTCAATTACCCTTTCAACATCCTCATGTACTTTCTCTATCTCTTCATCTTCAGCTTCCAAAGTCGGCACTTATAAATGAACTATCGTTGACGTTGTTGTTTTGTTATCGATTATGATACGATCAACCCTGTCCCTAAGCTGTTCACATTCACTCACTGTCTGTCCTACTTTCGTATTCCTAACGAGTCCTACTCCCGTTAAGCCACTTTCTGTTGCTGTTGATATTACCCTTTACTTCTCTTCTTTCCATTTCACTTCAGTGACCCCCATTGTATCAACAGTAGGTTGAACCTTAGCATTTTCTTTCCAGATTTTCTAGCTTCGGTACCACGTTCAAACCTCTTACATTTCATCTACCCACTCGTAAAATGTTATCCCTTCGGTAATTATTCAGTTCTTTGCTCGAGGTAGCCGTCCGGGGTGGCCGAGCGGTTCTAGGCGCTACAGTCTGGAACCGCGCGACCGCTACGGTCGCAGGTTCGAATCCTGCCTCGTGCATGGATGTGTGTGATGTCCTTAGGTTAGTTAGGTTTAAATAGTTCTAAGTTCTAGGGGACTAATGACTTCAGAAGTTAAGTCCCATAGTGCTCAGAGCCATTTGCACCATTTGCTCGAGGCCACTTTCCCGCTGGCAGTCTCCTCACAAGGATCTCAATGGGGCACTCAGGAATCTTTTACCAGTGGAAAGACCGTAATGACATTTTTTTCAATTACAGACCAATGTCCTGTGGAAATACATTAATTATCTTTAACGCAATGGTTTCCATTGCCTTCTGTATCTTCATGTCGTAGTCATTGCTTTTCGTCCACCTTTAGGAGCAGTTTGACATACCAGCGGCGAGAGAGGGCCCTGAACCTCTGTCCTCTCCTCCACCCTCTTTGACAGTGCCGTTGACGGAGTGAGGGTGATTTCCTACGCTGGAAGTCTTCGACTGCAAGTAATGATGACTTTATTCAACATTCAAGCAATAGTGTGTTTCACACCCAGGCCGAGTACATTTTGATTAACACTCAGAAATGCTGGCAGCGATCCATGGCGAATATTTTGTTTAAATATATCGAGGGCAGAGGGTACGCTTCGTAGAGGCCTGGCGACACGGAACAATTCCACTTGAATTATACGGTACAGTGACAGGGATTCTGTTCCCACATATGAGATTGTATACCTTACCCTGGAGCAGGTATAGAAGCAAACCACGATTTGGTAATGCTGAAGAGCAAAGTTTAATGATATCAGTAGGAAAAACCAACGTGGAACAAGTCGGATTCCATAGTGCTGAGCGATGGCGATGTGAGTTTTAAGTTCTCTGAAGGTGTAGGCAATGCATTTAAAGGGCAATATTTATTTCTAAATGTGTAATCACAGAATGGTCAGACTGGTTCCTGCTAGGAAACTGTGAAGAAACCTTAGGCATCGTGAGATATGCTTCCGTTAATCAATAGATGAGGGAAATACCAAAATGTTCAGGAAAATACAGGAATACATCAATAAACGTCGCTTAGCTGTAACATAAACAGGAAATTCAGGGAAGCAAAGGTGAAATGGCTACAGAAAAAAATGTGGAAAAATCTAAAAGTAATTATCAAATGAAGGAATGAGTCAGCGTATAGAAAAGTGAAAACAGCCGTAAATTAAACTAAACGAAAAGGCGTCAAAACAGAGATTTGCAGAATGAATTTAACTGTTAAACATAGAGGAGAGAGCGGATAGATGGAGTGAGTACTTTGGAGATCTCAACGGGGGATTGAAGATAGAAAATAATAAAAGTCAATAGTACGACAGTTTTCTGTTATTTCGTGATGTATTTTCTGACTCGTAATATACTTTTCATGCTGTCGTGTATTATTACTCTTTAAGGGGCTCGTGTGGCAGTGTTTTTCAGTTTCTTGTCTCAGTCCAAATGCCGGCCGAAGTGGCCGTGCGGTTAAAGGCGCTGCAGTCTGGAACCGCAAGACCGCTACGGTCGCAGGTTCGAATCCTGCCTCGGGCATGGATGTTTGTGATGTCCTTAGGTTAGTTAGGTTTAACTAGTTCTAAGTTCTAGGGGACTAATGACCTCAGCAGTTGAGTCCCATAGTGCTCAGAGCCATTTCAGTCCAAATATTGATGAGATTTTGGACTTTGCCTTTGGAGGTAGTGGCGTCCCGACGACTGGCGGAAGGGATGTGTGTTTGTGTGTGTGTGTGTGGGGGGCGGGGGGTTCGTCTCTAACATTTTCACTATGAGTTGGGTGTGTGTATGGGGGGGGGGGGGGGGAGCGGGGGGATGTGGGAGAAATACTGCAGGGGACGAACTGATTCTTGACTTCCGCTTTATTGTTATTCACAGTTCACATACATGATCCATGATAGCCTTGAATTATTTGTAGCTCTAAAGAACACTGCTTATAAGGCTATGCTGAAGCTATTCCTTGTTAATGCAATAAATTGTTAGAAATAAAAATTATAGCTTTAGTTTGTAACACAAAAAATGTTTCCTCTTGTCAGTCATTTAATTAAACTACGTACGTCGTGTCTCTGGAAAATAATTCAAAAGTGGGATGCGTTATGATGCAATATACCTCGTTTCAGGAACTGCTCTTTTTTCTCTGTAACGCCACTGTAGTATGAACTTCTATAAAATAACAATTTATAAATTCTTGCCACTTACTTAGTGTGTACCATAAAGTATATTACGAATATAAATTTCTGAATGGTGTCTTAAGCAGAAAATCACCTGTGATAACGATCAGGTTAAAAATTCAAGACTGCTTTCTCGACCGTAACTGAACGAAAACAGACACAGCAGTCATATGTTGGAGGAATTTACAACTGTACTATGGACGTTTTCTCTTAAGTACTGGATGGTTTCCTAGTGGGCGGTAAGTTGCTGTTTCCAGCAGCGGATTGTTATGGGTATTCATCAACATTTGCCCTATCACTCGTAACGGCCTTAGAAGTAACACACAATTAAACATCTAGGCATAACGGAGAGGTGGGTATGAAATGGAGCGCGGCCAGAAGGTCAGTTGTAGAGAAAGCGCATGCTCGACTTACGTTTTCTGAAGAATTGTAGAAACTGTATCCCATCTAATAAGGTGGCTGCGAACGGAATACTTTTGCCATTCATTCTGTAGCACTGTCCGTGTGTTTATTAAGGAAATGATCCGTAAACTAAGGGCAGCGTCTTTGACTACTGACAGAACGTTCTGGGACTCGGATCGAACCACGCCACTGCTTACATTCTGAATAAAAATGATCACCAATGGCTGCAGAAGATTTCCCTGCACATGGGTCGAGAAACTACCCCTGAGAAGCGATTCAAATGGCTCTGAGCACTATGGGACTTAACATCTGAGGTCATAAGTCCCCTAGAATGTAGAACGACTTAAACCTAACTAACCTAAGGACATCACACACATCCATGCCCTAGGCAGGATTGGAACCTGCGACCGTAGTGGTCGCGCGGTTCCAGACTGAAGCGCCTTAAACCGCTCGGCCACCCCGGCCGGCTCCCCTGAGAAGCGGAAGAATCTAATATGGTCAGCGACATGAGGATGGAGAAGGCAATAGAAACCACAGAAATACACACACGAAACGAAATTCCGAAGTACATTTTGTCTGGTGTGGAAAAAATGGCAAAGATTACTGACTAGGCCCCATTCGGGTATCCGAGAGGGGACTGCTAGGGGGAGGTGACCACAAGAAAAGAATTGAATAACCAGCGAAAGGGTTACTTTCTACCAGTTGAGGTATGGAATGTCAGAGGTTTTAACGTGGTAGTGAAGTATCGAAATATAAAGAGGGAAATGATAAGGCCTAATCTAGATATAGTGGTATCAGTGAAATGGAAAGAAAACAAGAATTTTTGGTCAGACCGGTATAAGGTAACATCAACAGCAGCAGAAAATGTTAAACTGGAGTAATATTCATTATGAACAGGATAATAGGACAGAGTGTGAGTTATTGTGAAGAGTTCAGTGATAGAGCTGTTCTGATCAGTATCGGAAGGGAAGTAATAGGAACAATGACAGCTCCGGTAAACATGCGAATGTCACATGCTGAAGATGAAGAAATAGAAAAAGTAATTGAGGATACTGAAAGGGTAGTAGAGTACGTAAAGGGAGATAAAAATCTAATTGTCATGGTGGACTAGAATGCAGTTTTAGGATAAGGTATAGAAGAAAATGTTACACGAGGATATGTGGTTGGGACAAGGAATGACAGAGGAGAAAGACTAGTTGAGTTCCGGAATAAATTTCAGCTACTAATAGCTAAAATTCAGTTCAAGAATCATAAGAGGAAGTGGTATACCAGGAAAAGGCCTGGAGATATGGGAAGATTCCAATCAGATTGCATCATGGTCGGACGGAGATTCCGAAATCAGATATTGGATGGCAAGGTGTACCATGCAGCAGATCCACACTCAGGTCACAATTTATTAATGATGAAGAGTAGGCTAAAGCTGAAGAATCTAGTAAGGAAGAGAAGTGGGATACAGAAATACTAAGGGATGACGAGATAGGACTGAATCTCTGAGGCTATAGACACTGTGATAACGAAAAGCTAAGTAGACAATTCAGTTGAAGAGATATGGACGTCTTTAAAAAGGGCAACCAGAGAAGTTGAAAAACAAAACGTAGGGACAAGGAGGGTAAATGAGTGGATACCATAGGTAACAGAAGAAATGCGTCAGTTGATCAATGAAAGAAGGAAATAAAAAAGTGTTCGGGGAAATTTAGGAATACAGTGATAAAGCCACTTAGGAATGAAATAAGTAGGAAGTGCATGGAAGCTAAGACGAAGTGGCTATATAAAAGTGTGATGAAATCCAAAAATAAATGATTGTTCGAAGGACTAAGACAAGGGACATAATGATAAAACAAACTTCGGTGAAATTAAAAGCAAGTACTGTAATATTAACAGTGCAATGGGAATTCCAGTGTTAAATGCAGAACAGATAGGTGGAGAGGTTTCACTGAAGACCTCTATCAGAGGGAGGGCTTGGCTGATGATGATAGAAGAAAAAACAGGACTGGACAGGTAAGGATAGGGGATCCAATATTAGAGGCAGAGATTAAAAAAGGTTTTGGAAGACTTCAAATCAAATATGGCAGAAGAGATATACAACACTCCACCAGAATTTCTAAAATCGTTGAGGGATGTGGCAAAAAAACCACTGGCGATTACACCATCAGACGTTCGAAAATACATCGTCCACACAACTCTGATGATAGCAAGAGCCGACAAATGTGAAAATAATCGCACAATCAGCTTATTAGTTCATGGATACAAGATTCTGACAAGAATAATAAACAGCAGAATGGAAACGAGAACTGAGGGCCTATTAGATGACGAACAGCTTGGTTTTCCGAAGGGTAAAGACACGGTGAGGGGGTTCTGAGGTTCTGATTGATTACCGAAGGAAGGCTGACGGAAAATCGAGACACGTTCGTAGGATTTGTCGATCTGGGAGAAGCGGACGACAATGTAAAATGGTGCAGGATCTTTGGGTCCCAGAAAAATAGGTATAAGCTACAGGGTAAGACCAGCAATTCACAATATGTACAAGAAACGGAGAGAAGAGTAAGGCAGGAAGACCAAGAACGATGTGCTCGGATTAAATAGAATGGAAGAAAGGAATTTTTTGCTCCCCTGCTATTCAGTCTGTAAGTGATAGAAGCAATGACGGAAACAAAAGAAATGATTCAAGAATGGGATTAAAATTCAAATTCCTCCCTCTCCGTCTGAACAGGCCTTGGAAGACCCAACGGTACCGACCGGCCGCGGTGTCATCCTGAGCCCAGAGGGGTCACCGGATGGGGATATGTAGGGCGTGTGGTTAGCGCACCCCTCTCCCGGTCGTATGTCAGTTAACGAGACCGGAGCCGCTACTCTTAATCAAACAGCTCCTTAGTTTTTCCTCACAAGGGTTGAGTGCACCTCGATTGCCAACGGCACTAGGCATAGATTAAAATTCAAGGTGAAATGAAATCAATGATAAGATTCGATAACAACAGTGGTATCCTCAGTGAAAGTGAAGAACAATTACAGGATGTGTTGAATGGAATGTACAGTCTAATGAATATTGTTTACGGATTGGGAATAAATCGAAGAGAGACTAAAGAATTGAGGAGCAGCAGAAATGAGAACAGCGAGTAACTTGGCATCAGAATGTTGGCCACGAAGTTTCGAATTTCAAAATAAGGTTGTTTAATTAGTAACTGAATAAAATTTGTTAATGATTATTGTCCACATATGTGACTGCACTGTAGTGTTTCTACGCGGACCAAAGTTTTAACCGCTGTTGCGGTCGCCCCGTCATGCGAGACAGCAAACGTAGCCATATAACATAAATATTCTGTTTCGAGTCAGATGTCAACCACGATCATGTGTATGGTTCTGCGGCAGTATGGCTGATTTAGCTCTCACTTATCTGTACCAACAAAAAACAATTAAAAACAACGTTTAATATTGGTGATGAACGTTAATCCCCATCCCCTGCTTCCAACGATCCAATCAGAAATCGACTCTCTGAGAGACGTGGCTCTGACAGTGAAAATAACATGAAATGAAACAGTACAAAAAAATAAAAAAACTTTGTATATAAGCTAGCCATAATTAGAAAAGAGCAGTAGAGGTAAAAATATTTGAGCAGCTCTTTTGTAAATTATAGGTGCTGGTAGATAACGGAAGTTTTAAAAACGACCTGAAAGCATACAATGCAAGCATTGAAGGATGGTAGTTGCAATTCTTGGTGAATTTTATTTTATGGCTATTAGACCATGCTGCAAAATATATTTATCTGCTTACCGGTTTGATTCCTAATGTGGAAGATCTCTTCACAGTTCGTTTTACTGATGTTAAGTTTGAATTCGCTATCAGTTATGTCAAGAAATATGTCTTGGACCACAGCCTGATGCCCATAAAACAGAACAAATCAAAACTTCTGACTGAAATCACTTCCATCTGACAAGGCCTTATAATCCATAGACGAATTCCTAAGTAATCAGTAGCAGTAAATACACTATACAATCCAAAGAATCCAGACACCCGTATGTAATGTGGAACTGATCATTGGATGTCACGACAGGAAAGCCTGATAGTATGAAAGGATTTGGGAAGAACTTTGCTGTCAGTAGAGAAAAGGTAACACTAGTAGTGACTGGTCAGTTTAGCTCGGTGATCTCTGGATACGGGGTATCGACTGTATCCATACTGACAACACACAACATGTTGCGCGCCGCCCTCATCTCAGCAGAAGACGCATCGTTGAAACAGGCTACCAGCTAATACCACTACGAGCCACATTAGTTCCAAATACTCCTACGGGTGGCTGAACGGATGCCACTACAGTACATGTTTTTCACTTTCACTCACTGCTCCAATTTTATTCGTTTGCGTGTATTCTTGATATGTCTCTCACTGCGCTCTGTTCCACAGACCTCGGAATATTCGTGAAGTGTGTAACTGCTCCTCTTAAGATACATTGGAAATGTTCGTTTATGAAATTCGTGCTCCGACCAATTAGCGGTAGTATTGTCTTATGAGGAACATTACACAAAAAAATTTGTCCTGCTGCACTGTATTCACGCCGAGTGCGAATCAGTGATGTCGACGAGTTCAAACAATTTCCCCGACGTGTGCGATCACAGCTACTCGTAGTTGCACACCAGTGGCTATCCTTGTACTGATTGTGCCTACAGTCCCTGTACGGTAATAGTTCCTCCACTGAAGTTTCCAATTTACGTAAGCTTAATAGTTAGAATCGGTACAATAACTTTCTAACGCGGCAAAGAATATTGAAGCATGCTGCGCTCCGTTATTAATCTATGTCGTCGGACAAATAAATATTTCATAAACACACTATATTAAATGGTTTGAAAGAAATGTCACACAGTAAATCCACTTTATGCTGGTTTATTCTACGCTATTCACGTCCTATTATTGTATTAAGGAAGTAACTTTTCCATAAGCTGGGTGGAATTAGTTACATAAGTTTTCTTCAAAGAGTTTGTAACCACATCCAGATTTCATTTGCTACTTTAACGAAACTTCAGTACTTTCTTACAATTCAATACCATTGTTCACTTCCTACGTCGGTAAATTGCTAACAGTTTATTACTTTGGGGTAAAGTTCAGTCTTCTCTGTATCATAATCTATTTGAGACAAGTCCGGATCTTTTCCTGTCTTGACTTTACTAAGTGATATACTCAAGGTTGTTGATCTACCTATTTCAAGGTTAATGATTCCAAGCAGATAACAAAATCTCCAAAAATGCACAAAAATAATCTCATCGTGCCTACGTACAAGAGCATACGTTGAGATACGACCTGATCCAACAAGCGCTAGCAGCACATTAACAGTGAATGCCGTTTCTCCTCTGCATTACGCAGTGTCCTCGAAGAGTACTCACAAGGAGTATTCTTTGAGTTCACTCGTTCTATTTCGTGATCTATAAGTACACTACTATTATTTTAATTTGAAACTAATGGATTCTATTTCTTTTCTTTCCCTTTCCAAAACATTAAGTCACTTTATACTGGATTTCTTTTCTATATATACTTGCTACTATTCAAGTGATGCTATTCCAGTGGGACTCGAAATTTGGATCTTGGATTTTGGGATTTTTATTGGGTTTCGGGTACTACTATATATTTTCAATTTTGCGTCCAAAGGAAGCGGCATTACAAGTGACTACTGCAAATATTGCTTGACATTATTAATATTCACAACACTACAAAGCGTTTCATTTCAGCTACGAATTTAACAATTCCTGGGAGCGCAGTGTATTCGCCACATGCCCCTCCACATCCCCATTGATAAACACCTAAAGGCTGAGGACGACACAGACATTGTTCGTACTGTAGCGTCTTCACGGTCTGTTCAGATAAAGTTTGTATAAATCAAAGGCAGCAAAGAATGTGGCTCACGACCCATGGCGCTCAGCCTCACTGCACACTTCCTCCACCACCACACAACGCTGTCTGAGCGAGAGGAGGGGAAAACTGCCAATGCTCCTTATTTAAATGACGTTTCAGTTGTGGTTAATAAAACTTGGTTTTATATTTTACATTTCTCAACGACACAGATCACAAACAAAACGAATTTTTGTTGTTACGTATTTCTGTCGAATTGAAGACTATAATTTTTATCTAGTACAAACTGTCGGCATACAGGCAGACACAATTTCACAAAATTTCACACTCAGGTTGCCTCGTAATCGTACTTATTTAGTTTCATTATCTAGAAAAGGTCTTTCAGAAAAATATGTCGACCCAACTACTGGAACACTCTTGAAACCTCATTAGGGACACGTGGCAACTCTACCTGAGGAAAGCAATGTAAACGTCCTAGACAGTTTTAACATAAACGGATTTACCATTAAAACGGAAATTACCTTGCCGCTCGATCAATTATATCTGCACATGCACAGAGGTACTTTCAACTGAACCGGGAAAATGTCTCAAAAACAGCTCGAAGATAGATGTCAATGCTTCGAGGTCACAATGAATTCTTCAAACCTCGCGTTTTCCTTAACAACAGTGAGCGTAGGGAACAGGCGTGTGATTGTCAGAATGTGTCCCGTCTATAATGCGGTTGGCTTTTTAAACGAATCCCCATCAGAACAGAAGTAAGTTGTTCCTGGCCTTGCAGTGTATTACTTGGACAGTCTGCAGCCAAGTCCACTTAAAACGCGAGGTCTACGGCCAATTTTGCGGATGTTTTAAGTTTCATTCATACTCTCCTTTTTCCTTCGTAAATTAAACAACAGCGAGTTTTCGATCGAAAAATCGTTCCAGACATGCCCCTTGACGTAATTAACGTACCTTGCAGTAATATTTGAAGTGCCCATACTCTTTGTTGATTTTCACTGAAAACTGTTGTAAGTGGCAGTGGAATAATGCATGGAACTTCAAAAATTTTGTTAATCATACCATCAGTTTATTCACCTGCTGCATGCCTGAAAATTCTGCACAATTTATTTCTTCATAACAATGAATCCTGTCTGTAATTTTTTTCTCTTCCATTACCCACTAAATCTGTATATTCACCCTGAATGTTATTGTAAATACCTGTCGATTATGCGGCTTCATAACGTATACTTAGGATTCTCATCCCTCTCTCCTGACATACCTAATCATTTTCGTGCTCTTGTGACAATACATCACTTGACAGCATCTTATTCCGCAAATAGCCACATGTAGAACGTCCTTCATGCCACGAACAAATAGCGAAGGGTAAACAGCGAGGACACCACGATTCTGCCGAAATGGAGAGAGCTGTACCGGCCTAAAAATGCCACACCGCAGTACTTCCAGGAAGGAACGAGCAAAGCCGAGACAGATGGCCATTGGCCCCCACGCGCGCCGCATGCCTCGCCCAGGCGAAGTTTGGCGTGTTATGGCCGCTCCATACTTTTTTTTCTTTTCTTTTTCGTCGGAATTCCAGCTGGCTTGATGAGACCCGTCACAAATTCCCCTCCTGTGCCAACCTCTTCATCTCAGAGTACCATTTGCAACATACATCCTCAATTATTTGCTGGATGCATACCAATCTCTGTCTTCCTCTACAGTTTTGGCCCTCTACAGCTCCCACTAGTACCATGGAAGTCATTCCCTTGTGTCTCAACAGATGTCCTGTCTTCCTGTCCCTTCTCCTTATCAGAGTTTTCCACATATTCCTTTCCTCTTCATTTCAGTGCAGGACCTCCTCATTCCTTACCTTATCAGTCCACCAAATTTTCAACATTAGTCTGTAACACCACACCTCAAATGCTTCGATTCTCTTCTGTTCAGGTTTCCCCACAGTCCATGTTTCACTGCCATATAATGCTGTACTCCAGATGTACATTCTCAGTAATTTCTTCCTCAAATTAAAGCCGATGGTAGATACTAGCAGACTTCTCTAGGCAGGAATGCATTTTTCCCCAGTGCTAACTTGCTGTTGACGTCCTCCTTGCTCCGTCCGTCATTGGTTATTTTGCTGCCTAGCTTGTAGAACTCCTTAGCTTAATCTACTTCGTGGCTATCAATCCCGATGTTAAGTTTCTCGCTCTTCTCATTTCTGATACTTCTCATTACTTTCGGCTTTCCTCGATGTACTCTTAAGCCACATTTTGTATTCATTAGATTGTTCATTCCATTCAGCAGATAATATAATTTTTCTTCACTTTCACTCAGTGTAGCAATGTCATCAGCGAATCATATCATTTATATTCTCTCACCTTCAATTTTAATTCTGTTCCTGAACATTTCTGTTATATTCATCATTGCTTCTTCGATGTACATATTGAAGAGTGCGGGCAAAAGATTACATCACTATCTTTCACCCTTTTTAATCCGAGCATTTCGTTTTTAGCGATCCACTCTCATTATTTACTCTGGCCTCTTGTACATATTGTAATGCGTATTATCTGTTTCTCCCTATAGCTGAAGACGATTTTTCTCAGAATTTCGTACATCTTGCTCCATTTAGCGTTGTCGAACGCTTTTTCCGGGCTGACAAATCCTATGCAAGTGTCTTGATTTTTCTGTAGTCTTGCTTCCATTATCAATGGGAACTCTCTGGTGCTTTTACCTTTTCCAAAGCGAAACAGATCGTCATGTAGCACATCCTCTATTTTACTTTCATTCTTTTGTATATTATTCTTCTCAGCAACTTGAATGCATGAGCTGTTAAGCTGATTGTGCGATAATTCTCGCACTTGTGAGCTCTTGGAGTCTTCAGATTTTTTTTTTAAGTTGCCAATCCTAAGATTGATTTGCAGCAGCTCTCCATTCAGTGCGATTGTCGGCTAGCCTCTTCAATTCCGTGAAACTTCCGCATCCTAGGTCCTGCATTATCTGGCTTATGTACTTTCTTCTAGGTCTGCCTCTTGCCCTTTTGCCCTCCACAAGGCCTTCCGTTATAGTGTGGAGAAGACTTTCATGTCTCAGAATGTGTCCCATCCATATATCTCTCCTCTTCTTGACCGTCTTCCAAAGAACTGGAACTTCCTCCGCTCTCTGCAGGACTTCTTCATTTGTCATCCTGGCCGTCCATGGAATTTTTAACATCCTTCGCAGACACCACATTTCGAATCCTTCAATCCTTCTTCTTTCGTCCTCTCCAAGTGTCCAGGTTTCGATGCCGTAGAGAAGCACACTCCCAACAAAGATCTTTATTAACCGCTTCCTTAACGACAGACTTATCATATTTGATGTGAGGAGTCCTTTCCTTTTATAGAATGCAGTCTTTGCCTGATTTATTCTACTTATTACATCTTTCCTACTACGACCATCTGATGTTATTCTGCTTCCCAAGTAGACAAAGTCTGGTATTTCTTTCAGCTTCTCTCCATTCAGCCTTATATTCGTAATTGCTTGATTATTTTGTTTGCTTGCAACTAAGATTTTTGTTTTTGACTTATTAATTTTCATGTTGTACCGTGTAGCAAGAGTGTTTTCCATTTCCTTCAACACTACTTGTAATTCTTCCTCATTTTCCGCTAGGACAGCAATGTCATCCGCAAAACGCAGCATATCAACTATTTTTCCCTGGATCCTGATTCCGTTAGCTTGTCCTAACTTCTCTCTGACCTCGTCCATTGCTTTCTGTATGTACATATTAAAGAGGACAGGGGAGAGTGCACATCCCTGTCTCACACCCTGTTTAATTTTTGCTTGTTGTTGATGTTCCCCACATCTCACTATTGCCACCTCTTCTTTGTATATGTTCCATATCGTTCTCCTGTCCTTGTACTTAGCTCCAGTTTCCCTCAATATCTGGAATAGTTTTTTCCATTCAACCTTATCAAAGGCCTTTTCGAGGTCACCAAATGCTATGTAGGTGTCCTTTCCTTTTTCCATTCTTTTTTCTATTATGAGCCTTAGGGCCATAATGGCCTTCTCGCGTACCTCTCCCTCTTCTAAAGCCAAACTGGTCTTCTGTGAGCATGCATTCCACGTTCCCTTCAATTCTTCTGAGGAGGATGGTCGTCAAAATTTTTGATGCATGTGATGTTAGGCTGAGGGTACTGTATTGTGCACACGATTTTGCTGGCATTTTCTTTGGTAATGGAACAATAATACACTTTTTGAAGTCCTCAGGCAGCTCTCCAGTATCATATATTTGGCAAATTAATTTATACAACTTATCTTTTATTTCTGTTCCAGCTGCTTTGATGATTTCTGCAGGCAATGAGTCAATTCCTGGTGCTTTTCCGTGCTTAAGTGCCTGTATTGCCTGATCAAATTCAGACCTTAGTATGCTGTCTCCTAGTTCATCTTTATCTACTTCGTCCTCACTTTCAATCATGTCATCTTGCACGTTGCCTCCATATAATTTCTCTAGGTATTCCTTCAAAAATGGTTCAAATGGCTCTGAGCACTACGGGACTCAACTTCTCAGGTCATTAGTCCCCTAGAACTTAGAACTACTTAAACCTAACTAACCTAAGGACATCACACACATCCATGCCCGAGGCAGGATTCGAACCTGCGACCGTAGCAGTCGCACGGTTCCGGACTGCGCGCCTAGAACCGCGAGACCACCGCGGCTGGCAGGTATTCCTTCCACGTAAGTGCTATATCTTCATGATTATACACCATCTTATTATCCTCACTTATTAGGGCATTACATGTAATCCTTTGTCCTCCTGAGAAGAAGCGTTTCACTGTTTTGTATGCTAATTCAAGGTTCCCTTTCTTCAGAAGGTCTTCAACTTCTTTGCATCTGTCTTCAAGGAATCTTTCTTTTACTTGCTTCAACTTCCTGTTGATTTTGTTCCTAAGCACTCGGTATGCTGTTTTCCCTTCTTCCGTTTCATTATTTTTGAGCTTCCTTCTTTCCTCAAACATAAGTATTATTTCATCAGTTATCCACTCCTTCCTCTTTTCAGGTTTTTGTTTTCCAATTATCTCTTCAGCTGCTTTTATTAGGCCATCTCTCATATTTTCCCAATGTTTTTCTACATTCTCTATAGGATGCTGTTGAATTAGATCTTTAGCCCTTTCTTGGAACTCCTTCTGCGTCTCACGGTTTCCAAGCTTCCCTATATCCAGTTTTCCATTTCCTATTTTCTTCCTTATACATTTGAACTTGAGTCGGCATTCCGCAACAACCATGTTGTGATCACTCACAATATCTGGGCTTGCGTATGCTCTAGAGTCTTTTAGTTGATTTCTAAATCTATTTTTGACTAGAATGTAATCAATTTGGTATCGTTCTCTATCCCCTGGTGACTTCCAGGTGTATCTTCTACGGGGGTGATGTTGAAACCACGTGTTCGATATTATCAGTTGATTCCTGTTACAAAATTCTGTAAGTCGGTCTCCTCTATCATTCCTTTTACCAAGGCCGTAGCGTCCAACAGCTGGCTGTACCTCTTTATCTCCTACTATTGCGTTCCAGTCTCCCATGATTATTAAATTTGTTTCTCCTTTGATTCCTCTCAAGGCTCCATTTAACTCTTCATATACAGCTTCAACTTCCTCATCCTTCTGGTTTGTGGTAGGCATATAGACCTGTATCACAGCCGTCTCTGTAGGTTTGGTATCCAGACTGACAAGTATTATCCTTCCTCCATATTGTATATATCCCTTCACTCTCTGCCCCAATTTTCGACTCATAACTACTCCAACCCCACCTGCTCCAGGTCTATCTTCTATCGTGTGGATAATATTTTTCAGAAAGTCAGATTGTATGTCGCTAGATTCCTACATTCTAAAGACCAACATTAAGAGTCGTTTTGTGGCGACTTCCCCCAATGATTTTAGAAACTCTGATGGAATGTTATCTGTCCCTTATTTGGTCGTAAGTCCCCCAAAGCTCTCTTAAATACTCATTCTACATACAGAACCTGTACAGAAAATTGAAACAGCCATCAACATAAACATCATTTCCGACCTTTTTATTGCTCATGAAAACCACACATTGCTTGTTGTACCACCAAGCAGCGAGACCTTCAGAGCTGGTGGTCCTGATTACTGCACACACTGGTACCTCTAATACCAAGTGGCACGTTATGTTGCATTGATGCATGCCTGTATTCGTCGTGGCACACCATCCACAAGTTCGTCAAAGTACTGTTGGTCTAGATTGTCCCACTCCTCAACGGCGATTCGGCGTAGATCCCTCAGAGTGGTTGGTGGGTCACGTAATCCATAAACAGCCCCTTTCAATCTATCCCGTTCATGTTCGATAGGGTTCATGTCTAAAGATCATGCTGGCCACTCTAGTCGAGCGATTTCGTTATCCTGAAGGAAGTCATTTACAAGATGTGCACGATGGGGTGCGAATTGTCGTCCACGAAGACGAATGCCTCGCCAATATGCTCCTGATATGGTTGCACTGTCGAAGGATGGTATTCACGTATCGTACAGCCGTTAAGGCGCCTTCCGTGACCACCAGCGGAGTACGTCGGTCTCATACAATTCCACCCCAAAACAGCAGGAACCTCCACCTTGCTGCACTCGCTGGATAGTGGGTTTAAGGCGTTCACCATGACCGGGTTGCCTACAAATACGTCTCTTACGATTGTCTGAATGAAGGCATATGCGACACTCATCGGTGAAGAGAACTTGATGCCAATCCTGAGCGGTCCATTAGAACTGTTGTTGGGCCCATCTGTATCGCACTGCATGGTGTCGTGGTGTCAAAGATGGACCTCGCCATGGACGTCGGGAGTGAAATTGCGCATCATGCAGTCTACTGCGCACAGTTTGAGGCGTAACTCGACGTCCTGCCACTGCTGTAGTAGCTGTTGGGCGGCCTGAGCGAGGCATGTCTTCGACAGTTCCTGTCTCTCTGTATCTCCTCCATGTTCGAGGAACATCGCTTTGGTTCACTCCGAGACACCTGGACACATCCCATGTCGAGTTACTATGCTGATGCGATGAAACCTCGGTACTGTCTAGGCACGGTTGAAGTAAAGACGAGTCGTGAACCTCTTTCCCCTCCGTCTGATAGCCGCTGCTTATGCATGGTTGCTCACGTTTTTGGGCGGGTTTAGTGACATCTCTGAAAAGCCTAAGAGACTGTGTTTGCGATACAATATCCACAGTCAACGTCTATCTCCATGAGTTCCGGGATCCGGGGTGATGGAAAACGTTTTGTGATGTGTGTAATACTGGACCTCCGATCTCTTCTAAATCGTCTCTTGTTTGTTCTTCTATCACATCAGACAAATCTTCCCCCTTATAGAGGCCGGCAATTTACTCTTTCCACCTATCCACTCTCTCCTCTGCATTCAACTGTGGAATTCCCGTTGTGCTGTAAATGTTTCCAGCCTTGCTTTTAATTTCACTCCGGTTATTTTCAATTTGCTATATTCTGAGTCAGTACATCGGTCAATAATTTCTAGTTCGATTTCTTCACATTTTTCATGCTGCCGTTTCTTCTTAGCTTCGATCAACTGAAGTGTTTCTTCTGTTACCACTGGCCGCTTCGCAGTAACCTTCTTTGTATCTGTGTTTTTCGTTCCAACTTCTATGATGTCGGTTTTTAGAGATATCCATTCCTCTTCAACTATACTGCCTGCTGAGCTATGCCTCACAGCTGTATCTAAAAACTTAGAGAACAGCAAGCCGCAAGCCTCCCTCGTCATTCCTCAGTACTTCCTTATCGCACTCCTTTTCATATTGATTCTTCCTTACTAATCTTTTAAACTTCAACCTACTCTTCATCACTACTAAATAGTTACCTGAGTCTGTTTCTGCTCCTGTTTACGCCTTACAGTCCGTATCTGATTTCGGAATCTCTGCCTGACCATGATGTAATGTAACTGACATTTTCTCGTATCACCTGGCCTTTTCCAAGTGTACCTCCTTCTCTTGTGATTGTAGAATAGAGTATGGCTATTATTAGCTGAAATTTATTACAGAACTCAATTAATCTTTCTCCTCTCTCATTCTTTGTGCCAAGCCCATATTCTCCTGCAATCTTGTCTTCTACTCCTTCCCCTAGAAGTGCGATCTTGTGCCTCACGTCTATTACATTTTCATTTCCTTTTACGTACTTTATTACCTTTTCAATACCCTCATATACTTTCCCTTATCCTGTTTTTCTAGCTTCCCTACCATGTTGAAGCTTCTGAAATTCCGCACCGCGACTCGTAGAACGTTTTCCTTTCGTTTATTATTCCTTGATATAAAGTGACAAATGTAGGAGAGATTGCTGGACTGAATTCACAGTGATCCATGTTTGTATGAAATTCATCATTCTGTACATATTGAAAATAAATGTGTTGGCGTGTTATCCATTTAATACATTTTCCCAGCTTTCTCCTGCTATCTATGGATATAATATTATGTCACCAGAATAATAAAGCCTAATCGGACAGTCCAGTCCTTCTAAATCTACCATGCCGGCTGTTGGTAATGTGACTGTGAAGTGGATACGCGTGGGAATAGGTACAGACGAAACATGACCAGGACAAAGACTGTGGAGCGTTGCGGAGTTTTGTTGCTACAAATCACATCAAATTAGTGGAAAGGATCACTCATGAGTTCGGAAGTGCTAGCAGGGGTATAGCTACAACTGTTTGCGTAGGAGGTTACAAAGGATTGGAGTGTAGTGGTAAAGCAGCTCCTTGTAAGCCACACATTTCTGTACTCAATGACAAGTGACGCTTGAGGTCGGGTAGGGACTAACGCTACTGGTCGATGACTGGAGGTGGCGTTACTGTAGGGGAATGTTTATCGTTGTTAGCATTTAGTCCCCTTATCGTATGGAAAAAAGAAAGAAAATAAATTCGGAAGGGCTTGAACACATTGAACACCGTTGTCTAATGCGCATACTTGACTGTTCAAAGACGATGACTGCATCGTCATGACAGTGCACTCTGTCATAAAGCAGCATCTGTGAAGGAATGCTTTGTGGGCAATAAAATTCAGAAATGGACAGACAGGTCGATAAGTCCCTATCTCGACCGAACACCTTCGAGCTTTAGTAATTTAATTTCGCTCCAGATCATAGATTCGAACATCAGTACCTTCCCTGGCATCGGCTCTTGACGAAAACTAGGCTGCCGTTTCTCCAAGATGTTCACACGTGTCACTAAACTGTAACTAGCAGAGCTCAAGCCGTTATAAAGGTAAGTGTTGGACACATCCCATATTAATATCCACTAATAGGTGTGCCCACTCTTTCGAACTGACGGTGTAAGTGCATACTTTACATGTATCCAAGTTCCTTGTAAATGAACTAAAAAACAAAAAATCCTGTTGTGTACATGACCTGCGCCTAACCACGTTTTGACAAACAAAATGGATCTTATTTGTAGAGCTATTAACTCGTTCCACACCACGGCGAATTGTCGTGAATGTGGTCCATGGAATATGTCAAAAATAAAACTAAACTTAAACGAAGTAAACTGTGACGTGGTGATATACCTTGAGAAGATCCTATTATTTCAAGGGCTGGTGCAAGTGTTGTATGGGTCTGACCGTTGAAAATGCCAATACCCTGTTTCAATTTCACAACTTATATTTCCTTTACGGCGTTCATGATTGTAACTATTACCTCTGGTTTTATTTATTGTTGCAATATGTGAACATTCATCGTAGTGTTACAAACCAAATGTGGAAAACGTGATGTTAACGTTTTGATATTACTTGGTATCCAGAGCAAATTGATTTCTTCTGGCTCTACGCGTGTTTTGTGTTCGCGAGTGTTGTGATTACATCCTTAACCGAAGAACATGTCAGTCAGCTGTATTTCGCTTTTTAATCCACGGTATGCTCATCAGTCAGCCATTAAGACTGTTCCGCTTCCGTTTTTGTCGGCCAGGGGCAGCAGGCAACGCCGCTGACACGCGCTTCGGAGGAGACTACGGACTCATGGTTAAGCTCCGCCTCTAATCATCTCGTCGCCGACGACAGGGCTTCAGAGCCTAATCTTCCTTCCTCCATTTCCGGGGATAGCCGCTTCGAATAAGCGTCGGCATTTGGACCGTAAAGAGAGACGAGAGCTTGTGGCTTAAAGTTTGTGATTACGAAACTTTCCACCAATACCCCGGATTAAACTCCAGAGCTCTACGCAGTGTCGCGTAGTGTGATAGTGTGTAGCACTTTTAATGGTGATCAGTCCCTCACACGGGGGCGTTAAACACACGATCCTTTACCGCTAATCAAGGGAGTCATGTTAGTTATAATGCGACTTACTCGCCCACTCTCCAAACTCTTGAAAGACTTTGGTACTTGCAAGACATGGGCTGCTTTGTTACTTCAGTATCTGCCACATACAGAGCGAGTCTGTGGTGGCATTACACGCTTTGAGCGATGATGAACATGGCTACAAGTGTCAAGTAGAGACGAGGGACTCTAGTTCGGAAACGATCGAGTCGTAAAGTCGTTCTGATCTTTTTTTCTGCGTCATCAGTCTTCTGACTGGTTTCATGGGGCCCGATACGAACTCCTCTCCTGTGCCAAACTTTTCGTCGCAGAACAGCACTTGCAACTTCGGCCTCAATTATTTGCTGGTTATATTCTAATCTCTGTCTTCTTGTACTGCTTTTACTCTCTGCAGCTCAATCTTGTATCATGGAAGTTATTCTTCAATATCTTAACTGATTTCCTATCATCCTGTCCCTTCATTTATCAGTGTTTTTCATATACTCCTTTCCTCTTCCGTTCTGAGGAGAACCTATTCATTCGTTACCTTATCAGTCCACATAATTTTCAACACTCTTCCGGCCGCTGTGGCAGAGCGGTTCTAGAATTGTCAGTCCGCAACCATGCTGCTTCTATAGTTGCAGGTTCGAATCCTGCCTCGGACATGGATGTGTGTCATGTCCTTGGGTTAGTTAGATTTAAGTAGTTCTAGGTCTAGGGGACTAATGACCTCAGATAGTGCTTACAGTCATTTGAACCATATTTTTGTCAACATCCTTCTGCAATAACACATCTCAAATGCCTCTATTTTCTTCTGCTCCGGGTTTCTTACAGTCCATGTCACACTGCCATCAATGCCGTCCACCAAAGATACATTCTCAGAAATTTCTTCCTCAAGTTAACTTAATACTAGTAGGCTTCTCTTTGCCATGAATGACTTTTTTTGCCAGTGCCCACTGTTTTTTATGTCGTCCTTGCTCTGTCCGTCGTAGGTTATTTTGCTGACTGGTTAGCAGAATCTTCATTTACTTCGCGATCACAAATTATGATAAGTTTATCGTTGTTCTTAATTCCGCTATTTCTCATTACTGTCGTATTTTTGCTTTTTACTCTCAATCCACAATCTATACTTATTAAACAGATAATTCCATTTAACAGGTCCTGTAACATTTTCACGTTCACTGAGGGTAGCAATTTCATCAGCGATCCTTAACACTCACATCCTTTAACCTGTAATTATAATACCACTACTGTGCTTTTACTTTGTAATTAATTTTCGACGTATTGATTGAACAGCAGGTGCGAAAGACTACATCCCTGTCTTACACACTTTTTAATATGCGTATTTCTTTCTTGGCCTTACACTCTTATTTTGCTCTCTTGGTTGTTATACATATTGCATGCTAACCGTCTTTCGCTATAGCTTACCCCTGCTTTCCTCAGGTTTCAGACTCTTGATTTTTGCTAAATCTTGTTTCCATTACCGATGGTAACGTCAGAACTGCCTTTCATGCCGTTACCTCTCATTTTCACTACTCTCAGACACATTTCTTCAATTGAAAAATTACTCTTATCTCTTAAGATATGCACATTAGAGCCCATGTTTACTGAATAATTCATTTTGTTGTCCCTACTGCCTCCTCCCAAGACACGGAAGGCAAAGTGGTTACAATATAAGTGGCACACTTTTACAGACATCAGAACGATTTTATCTTTTATCTTTCGCTTCGGTCATTTCCATACCTCAGTACCTTATCAACAGTTGATACGTTTATCCATCTCCATAATCCACGGAAGTTTGAAAACTGTTGTGATACCACCTTCAGATGCTGGTAAAATTCTTTGTTTAACCAACCACTTTCCAGCGATTGACCTCGATGAGCTTCCTATACAGCAAATAAAATAATACATAAATAACATTTAGGATGAAACTGTCACTAATCTGTTAGCTGATATAAATGTTAACGACAACACGCATGTAATAAAATGTCACGTATTCATATAAAAGCTTTGTTACGTGGTCAATCTATAGAAAATGTGCTACGTGTGTGCTCTTTCACGTTATAGCTACAGTCGTCGTTAACACTGTAAGAAGATTTATCCCACATAGAGCCGACAGAACAGCTAATTACAAACATCAGTCTTCTGACTGGTTAGATGCGACCCACCGCGAATTTCACTCCTGTGACAATATCTTCATCTCAGAGTACGTCCTCCATTATGTGCTGAATGTAGACCAATATCTCTCTTCATCTACAGCTTCTGTCCTCTACAGCTCACTATACTACCATGGAAGTCATGCGCTGATGTCTTAACAGATGTTCTATCATCCTATCTCTTCCCTTGTCAATGTTTTCCATATGTTTTTTTCCTGTCCGTTTCTACGCAGAACCTCCTCTTTCCTCGCCTTACAAGGCCACACCCTTTTCAACATTCGTCTATAGCACCGCATATAAAACGCAACGATTCTCTTCTACTCCGGTTTTCAAACAGCTCATGTTCCTTTACCGTACAATGAAGTGCTCCAAACGTACATTCTCATAACCTTCTTCCTAAAAGTAAGTAGACTCCTCTTCACCAGGAATACCTTTTTTCCCCCTATCTAGTCTGCTTTAGATGTCATCCTTTCTCCGTCTGTTATTAGTTATTTCGCTGCTACGTAGTAGAATTCCTTAACTCCATCTACTTCATGGCCACCAATACTGATGTTAAGTTTCTCGCTGTTCTCATTTCTGCTACTTTTCATTACTTTCGCCTTTCTTCGATTTACTCTCAGTCCATATTCTGTACTCATTAGACTGTCCATTCCATTCAGCATATAACGAAATTCTTCTTCACTTTCGCTCAGGATGGCAATGGCATCACCGAATCGTGTCAATTATATCGATTCACCTTGATTTTAATTCCACTCCTGAACCTTTCTTTTATTTCCATCATTGCGTAATCGGTGCATGGATTGAACAGTAGGGGCGAAAGACTACATCTCTGTCTTACACCCTTTTTAATCCGAGCACAACGTTCTTGTTCGTCCACTCTTATTATTTCTTCGTGGCTCTTGTACATATTGTAAATTACCTGTTTCTCCCTATGCCTTACCCCTACTTTTATCAGAATTTGAAACATCATGCATCAATTTACATTATCTAATTGTTTTTCCACATCGAAAAGTCCTCAGAACGTGTCTTGATTTTTGTTTGGTCTTGCTTCCGTTATCAGCCGCAACGTCATAATTTTCTTTCTGGTGCTTTTAGCTTTCCTACAGTCAAACATATTGTCATCCAACATATCCCCAATTTCCTTTTACATTCTTCTGTATATTACCCTCGTCAACTTGGATGCCTGAGACGTTAAGCTGATATTTCTCTCACTTGTCAGCTCTAGCAACCTTCGGAAGTGTGTGGGTGATATTTTTCCGAAAATCAAATGGTACATCGTCAGACTCATACATTCTATACACCAATGTGAATGGTCGTTTTGTTATCACGTCCCCTCTGACTTTCGGAATTGTGATGGTTTGATACCTATCCCTTTTGCCTTCTGTTATCTTAGATTCTCCAAATCTCTCGTGAATTCTGCTTTAATATAGATCCCACATCTTTTATAAATCGGCTCCTGTTTCTTCTTCTATCACACAAGACAAATCTTCGCCTTCCCAGAAGCCTCCAATGTACTCTATCCACCTATCCGCTCTCTCCCGTGGATTTAGCAGACGAATTTACTTTACACAGTGTTACTACCCTTGCTTTTAATTGTACCGAAGGTTATTTTGACATTCCTGTATGCTGAGTCAATCCTTCCGACAATCATTTCATTTTCGATTTCTTCGCGTTTTTCATGCAGACGTTTTGTTTTTGCTTGCCTAACTACCTCTTTATTTCAGTTCTCAATTACTAGTTTTTCTGTATTCCTGATTATCCCTTAACATTTTTGTACTTCCTTCTTTCATCGATCAACTGAAGTGTTTCTTCTGTTACTCATAAATCCTTCGCAGCTACCATCTTTTTTAGCTGATAGCTGAGTTTCTGTGTCCAACTTCTGTGATTGCCCTTTTCAGAGATGACCATTCCTTTTGAACTGCAGTGACTACTGCGCTATTCCTTATTGCTGTAGCTATAGCCTGAGAGAACTTCATTCGTATCAAGACGTTCTTTAGTATTTCCATATCACACTTCTTTGGTACTGACTCTTCGACTAATCACCAAACTTCAGCTTGCATTTGGTCACTACTACGTTGTGATCTGAGTCTATATCTGATCCTGGGTACGACTCTCAATCCAGTCTCTGATTTCGGAAACTCTGTCCCACCAAGATGTCATCTAACTGAAATCTTTCCGTATCATCCGGCCCTTTCCAAGTAGTCCTCCTGCTCTTGTGATTGTTGAACAGAGTATTCGCAATTACTAGCTGAAATTTATTACAGAACTCAATTAACCTGTCCCCTCTCTCATTCCTTGTGCCAAGCCCATATTCTCCAGTAAACTTTTCTTCTACTCCTTCCACTACAACTACATTTCAGTCCCCCATGACTATTAGGTTTTCATCTCCTTTTACGTACTGTAATACCTTTTTCAATATCCTCATGTACATTTTCTCTGTCTTCATCTTCAGCTTGCGACGTCGGCATGTGTACATGAACTATTGTTGTCAGTGTTCGTTTTCTGTCGATTCCGATAAGAATAACTCTATCACTGAACTGATCTGCCCTACCTTTCTATTCGTACTCCCGTTATACAATTTTCCACTGCTGTTGATTTTACCCTATACTCATTGGCCAGAAATCCTTTTTCTTCTTTCCATTCGACTTCACTGACCCCTACTTTATCTAGATTGAGCCTTTGCATTTCTCTTTTCATATTTTCTACCTTCCTTACAACGTTGAAGATTCTTACATTCCACACCCCGGCTAGTACAACGTCACCCTTTTGTTCATAATTCAATCTTTATCTCGTGTCAGCTTCCGCTTGGCAGTCCCCTCCTGGAGATCCGAACGGCGGACCGTTCCGTAATCTTTTGCTAATAAAGAGATCATCATGACACTTTTTCAATCACTAACCACATGTCCTGTGGATACACATCATGTGTCTTGAAAGCAGTGGCTTCCATTGCCAACTGCATCCTCATGCCATTGATTATTGCTGGTAATTCCGCCTTTAGGCGCAGTTCCTACCCCAAGGACTAGAGATTCCATTGAACCTCTGTCTATTACTGATTCTTCTGCCTTTAGCGTCAGTTCCCCACAGCAAGGACAAGAGGGTGCCCTTAATCTCTGACTATTGTTGATTCTTCCGCCTTTAGGGTCAGTTTCCCACCCCAAGGTCAAGAGGGTGCCATCAATCTCTGTCCGCCCTCTTTGACAAGGCCGTTGGCAGAAAGAGGGTAACTTCTTGTGCCGGAAGTCTTCGGCCATCAGTCCTTATTATTAATCAAAATTTAAGCGATTGCGGGTTGCGAATCCGCAACTAGGGGCGTCGCTTTAATTACTAATCAAATACACTACCCCCCGACCACGGTTTCACTATTTGCTGGTGAAAGCCATAGATAGCGTCATTCTGCGGTAGTGACTAGTATCTCACTTTTAACAATCTCTGTGACGGCGCTACGACAGGTACTTGTAACCTAGCGCCGTTTTATAAACTGACGATTTAATATAGATTACGATGTAATAAAAGGTAGGCCTGGACAAATTTGAATCATTTATGTTTATATGATGCGTGGATTTCATACTGAGTCACATCACTGCGTTACGATATATTTTTATTTTCATTGTCTAATTCGTGGTTTTATCGTTTGACAACACTGATTTTATATTTCGCCTGAAACCGGAACATGTCCTTATTTAAACCACTTATTAGGGAACTCCTTTTTCATGGAACCGAAACGTATTAACGACTCACGTGCTATATACCATTGTGTTGCTTATAATTATTTACGTGTAGCTTTGTTTTCGTAACACAAAAGTTTTTGCATTACCTCATGCTTACCTCTTTACGATTATGTGGAAATGTCATCATTTATATTTCCATGTGACGCGATATGAATTGATTAGTTTTATTTGAGGCCACATGCTTCTGTGTTTGTGTGCACTTTGTAGTCAGTAGGTACGGGTAAATGTTTTGTAGGTGCACTGCAAGGATGTATATTCTTATTCCTCATTTGTCTGATGACTAAAATGTACACATTGACATACTAATAACGTAATCATTTCTTTGAGGTGCAGTCCATTTTTTCATTTGGTACCTATAACACCAGTCGTAAATCTCTTCTTCTGCGCCGTGTCGATGTCCTGGTTGTTGTTGTTGTTGTGGTCTTCAGTCCTGAGACTGCTTTGATGCAGCTCTCCATGCTACTCTATCCTGTGCAAGCTTCTTCATCTCCCAGTACGTACTGCAACCTACATCCTTCTGAATCTGCTTAGTGTATTCATCTCTTGGTCTCCCTCTACGACTTTTACCCTCCACGCTGCCCTGTCATTTTATGACGTGTGAGGTGTCGTTAACATTTATATCGGTCAACACATAATTTCATTCGGTAGGTGAAATACTCACTGTGGTAAAGGGGTACCGTCTTTGGGTAGTTACGGAAACATCGTAAGTCCTGGTTTCGAACATCACCACTGACTGAGGATCAGGGCATCATTCTCTTGCCGTTGGGTAAGGAAAGTGCCTGTGTAAAACGGAAGAATCAGTAATAAGCAACGGCATGAAGACACAGGAGGCAATGTCATATGTAGATATCCCCAGGGCATGTGGCTTTTAATCGAAAAACTGTTTTAATGGTCTCTCAATAGAAAAATATGCCAGATTTGTTCCCCATTCGGATCTTATGGAGGAGACTGCCATGGGTGGTGGCCATGAACAATAGACTGAATAACCAACGGAAGGATAACGTTCTCCGAATCGGGGTGTGGAATGCCAGGAGTTTGAACGTGGTAACGAAGCCATAAATTCTGTATAGGAAATTGCTAAGGCTTAATCTAGATATAGTGCGAGTCAATGAAGTCAAACGGAAAGAGAACAAGGATTTCTGATCAGATGGTTATAGGATAACATCAACAGCAGCTGTAAATGTTATAACGGGAGTAGGTATCGTTATGAATAGCAACAGTTCAGCGACAGGGTTGTTCTTACCACGATCGACAGCAAACTAAGATAGACACAACAACTCAGGTATACATGCCAACATCGCAAGCAGAAGAGGAATATACAGAAAAAGTATATGAGGATATCGCACAAGTAATTCAGTACATAAAGGGAGATGAAAACCTTGTGTTGGTACGAGATTTTAATGCGGTCGCAGAAAGGCAGCACAAGAAAGGCTTCTGGGAGAAAATGGGTTTGGAAGTAGGAACGAGACTGGAAAAAACTGAATTTTGCAGTACTTTTCAATTAGTAACAACAAATATTTTGTTCAGAAATCACAAAATGATGAAGTATATATGGAAGAGGCGGGAGATGTGGGAAGAGTGCAGTTTAATTACAACATGGTCAGCAGAAAATTTCGAAATCAGATGTTGGTTTATAAGGCGTTCCTATGTGCGGAAATGGACCACAGCTTACTAATGATAGGAAATGGATCAGAACTAAGTAACGACAAGGCATTGGCTGAAGTTTAAGAGACTAGCCAGGAATAATCAATGAGCAAAGATATGGGATACATAAATACTGAAGAATGAAGATATACACTTGCAGTTCTCTGAATCTGTGGATGCCGTGATAATGAATAAATTAGTAGGCTGTTCAGCACAAGCGGAATAGACATCTATAAAACGAGGGACTAAATATGTATAATTAAACGGAAAATTGGTGGGAATGTAGGTTCGATAAAATTTTCTATGAATTACAATTTTCAACGACATGTAGTGAACTCAAATCTCTCATCTCTGATGAAATAAAAATACCGACACAAGCTGCATGAGAGCGTTGAAATAATTGAATGACGACTAGTGAAAATATTTGCCCAACATAACTGCTTCGGCTATCTGAGAACGCTAGCCGTCCAACCAAAACTCCCACCTTGCTACACGCTACTGGCGTAGCATCGCTCTGTTCATGTTTCTTGTTGATAGCAAATTCTCATTCTATTCATCCAAGAGGTCGGACCTTGGGTGCATCCACGCCGAGATTTAATGAAATGTTGTCGTGGCTGAGATGTTACTATTGTATGTGAGGTGTCTGTTCCTTCGAACATATCCGAAGGAACGGACACCACACGTACTCGTATAATAGTAATACTCTCATCTGTGACATGACATGAAATGCAGATTATTGACGAGACCTCTCCACTCTAGAAGCCAATAATTAAGTAACCACTATGATTATACAGTGAAATCATATAGTGAGACCGAGCGAGGTGGCGCAGTGGTTAGCGCACTGGACTGGCATTAGGGAGGCCGACGGTACAATAACGCCTCCGGCCATCCCGATATAGATTTTCCGTGATTTTTCTAGATCACTTCAGGCAAATGCCGGGATGTTCCCTTTGAAAGGGCATTGCCGATTTTCTTCCCCATCCCTCCCTAATCTGAGCTTGTGCTCCGTCTCTAATGACCTCGTTGTCGACGGGACGTTAAACACTAATCTCCCCCTCCTCCTGCTCAGATCGTGAGAGATCATCAGACGAAGAAACTTATACACGAATGGAATAGATTAATTAGACGACGAAACATGAATTGTTCGCTTTTATTAAAGTGCTTTCACTGGGCTATTAAGGGAAGCGAGAAGAATGAGAAATCCTATCATTCTTCGTAGTCATTTGCCCTTTGGTGATGTCGGCGGCAGACACTGGGTCGGTATGACGTGTCGCCCTGTAGCCGTGCGGTGTCGAGTCGCTGGCTCTCATTGGCGAACAGCGCAAGCAGTGAAGCGGCGAAGCCGCGGAATGGTATTCGTACTGGCTGCCCCGTGGTTTGCGTTGCCGGAGCAGCAATATCTCGGTCGCAGGACGCGGGTGTTAGACAAGGGAATTGTTATGTTTAGTTGAATGCTTCATTCCCAGACACTGGACAGTAACGGTTCGTCCACTTAGCATGGAACAGGAAGAAAAAGTCGCAAAGTGATAATGAAAACTCGGATGGGGATGAGGATAAGAATCAAAGTCAGCAGACAGAGTAGGCGATGGGGGGAAGAGCCCACATGTCCTCTTGCTATCTACCAATCCTCCCTTCACTCATCATAACTCTCCTTGGTTCACGGACTCCTCTAATTTTTTCTTTCTCCCAGCATTGTCACTGGCGAACTGAATTTGTAATCCGCCCAAAGAATGATGACAGTTTCGTGAGCACGCTTCCCAGAGTAACTGGCGTCTTTCTCACATGTACACTGTCGAACGTTGGTGACAGTCAATCCTGATCATGTCCCCAATGATTTTCCGCATTTATTACTAGCTGTGAAAGGAGCAATACAATTTTGTTTGTAACGGTTGTCATGGCGTTAGACCTGGACAGTCCTATGTTTTTGTCTTTTGTCTAAAAATCTTTTGGTAACCATTTCACTGTCTGGCAAACATTTATCAGTAGACTGATTCTTCTTCCAAAGATATACAGTTTGACCTGCCTCCCTTTGTAGAGTCTTGGTGCTTTTGTGTCTACGCTCCGACTCAGTGCCTGCAGGGGTCCAAGGGTTTCAGGCTCATTACTCGCTTTTTGAGGCAGGTTAAAAGAGCTGCATTAAACCAGGAGTTTGACATGCCTCCATGCGTGCACTATTGACAGTTTTCTGTTTACGCTCTGTCTCAGCGCCGGCAGGGGTCTGCGAATTATCGGAGCGTTTCTCATTGCTCGCCAGGCCCTTCGCAAAGTTTTTATTCTGAAGTAAGTCGAGGGTATCCGCAAACCTACCTGCTGCGAGGATGCAAAATTTCCGCATATCCGCATCTCTAGCGATCGCTCCATCGTGTCAGACTTACCTTCCATCTGGGCCGCAGGAACAGGTAGGCAGCGAAAGTGTCAGCGGTTGAAGGTTCTTCCAGATTTAAAAAATGACTTTTATCACGCGAGTCATTCTGGATAAGATATTTCTATATTTATGATCCACAGCTACATTTAAATTGAGAATCTAGTAGTAGTGCCGGCCGGGTTGGCCGAGCGGTTATAGGCGCTTCAGTCTGGAACCGCGAGACCGCTACGGTCGCAGGTTCGAATCCTGCCTCGGGCATGGATGTGTGTGATGTCCTTAGGTTAGTTAGGTTTAAGTAGTTCTAAGTTCTAGGGGACTGATGACCTCAGATGTTAAGTCCCATAGTGCTCAGAGCCATTTGAACCATTATTTCTAGTTGTAGTAGGAGTCAGCGATTTGAATTACGAGGAAGATAAGGATTTCGGGTTAGATTGAATATGGGGTAATATGAAGAATAGCAGTGAATGATATTGCAAGTGTACGATTCGTTATCAAAAGGTGCTTCAAGAAAGAAGTGGATTACTGTGAACAGTTATAAGGTTGGCTCTGAGCACTATGGGACTTAACAGCTATGGTCATCAGTCCCATAGAACTTAGAACTACTTAAACCTAACTAACCTAAGGACAGCACACAACACCCAGCCATCACGAGGCAGAGAAAATCCCTGACCCGGCCGGGAATCGAACCCGGGAACCCGGGCGTGGGAAGCGAGAACGCTACCGCACGACCACGAGATGCGGGCCAGTTATAAGGTTGTTTTCGTCTTAATCAACAGGAAACCAAACCCAACAGCCATACCTCAAGTACACTGACCAACGTCAAAAGTAGTAAACTACAAACGGATGGACAAATCACATGATGGATAAAAGGAAGAATGTAATACAGTATACCAACAAGTAAGGTAACTCTAAAGAAGCGGTGAGTGGCAGAAGAAGTACGTCAACTGATCAAGAATAGAAGAGAATATAAAAATTTTCAGCGACAGAAAGAAATATATCAGTAGAAATCATATAGGTATGAAGTCAGTAGGAAGTGTTGGAAAGCTTTAAATTCGTTTCAGGAGAACTGCAAGCAACAGCGTTTACTTTAAGAATACAAAAGAAGAATGTATAACGCAGAGGATATGGCAGATACGTGGAGCTGAGTTCACTGAAGCATCTATGAGTCGGACGAAGTGTCTCCTTACGTGACAGAATAATAACATGACATTGAATTTTTAGGTTTAGAAAATGTAGTTTTATAGTCGTAATTCGACAGAGCTTTGGAAGAATAGTGAAGAAACAAGGCAAAAGGAACGGATAACAACCGTTCGTAATTTATATAATCACTGGACAACGAAGGCACCAAACGATTAAAGTCTGTAGAAGCTATGTAGTGGGAGACGTTAGACAAGACCCAGCCCCTAAGATAACAAAGGCAGATAAATGATAGGATTTTGGAAAAGTCATCGTCATAGCTCGTGGATCCAAGTTGCTGACAACAATAACATACAGAAGCATGAAAAAGAAAACTGGGTATCAGTGAGATTATGATCAGTTTGCCAACAGGATATAAATACCATTCTGGAGTTGCCATTCATGATGTTTACATCACGATAACTTACTCTGGTCATTAGTGGCATTCAATCCTTTCACTCTCCACACTCTCGACAGTAGTGCCACCAGTACATAGCAAGGTTTGATTAAATGCTCCGGGGATACTCACAACTAAGATGATAAGTCTTCGCTTTAGAATCCATTCACCTGATTTTTGCCATCACAACAGTAATGTTTCAGAAACTTACGATATACAAAAAGCTAATTTTGTACTAACATTACGAACAGTTGATGTATGATATTGGCAATAGTGATAGTACTGTATGACGCCATTGCTGATATTCATTATTCTTCCAAGTCGGCTGAATTTGAAATAAAAAAAAAATACAAATATGGCTTTCTTGTCGACCATACAGAAGAGCATCTTGGAGAAATATAGATTTCATGCCTATGGAAAGGAACACCCATTCTTGATGCCTCTCGATGTCTGTGTGGTTAATACAAAATTACTTTCCATCTACGTACAACATACATCGCAGAAATGTATACTACTAGCTCTAAATCTCACTAAAGAAATGAGATACTTAGTGATTTAGCTAGAAATTTCACAATTGCTGAGAAGTTTTACCGAATTAATTTTTAATTAATATATGTCACTCCTTAGATGGAATGAAAATACAGACGTAACAAATATGAGGATAATATCATAGAGAAGAGGAATTATGTGGAGATGGGAGGCATGATACAATGAGATGAATGTGTCAGAAGACCGAAGGCTTAGGTGTAAACAAAGCTCCTGGCGCAGATATTCTCTCAGAATTACTGAGATCATTAGGACCGCCAGAAATTACAAAATTATGGCACTTGGTATGCAAGATATGAGATAGGCAAAATACCCAGACTTCAGGTACAATGTAATAATTCCACTTGCAAAGAATGGCGGTTCTAACAGCTGTCAGTCTTCGAGAATCCTAAATCTAATAAATCATGGTTACAGAATAACGATACTAATTATTTGCAGAAGAATCGAAAAACTGACGTAAACCGACCTCGAGGAACATCGGTTACGCCTCAGGAGAAATACAGGAACGTGTGAGGTAATACTCACTCTGCGACTAATCCTAGAAGATAATCTGCAGTTTTTGATTTAGAGAAAGCTTTTATGACGTTGACAACAATACTGGTTAAGATTTTGAAGGTAGCAGAGATAAAACACAGGGAGCAAAAGGCTATTTAGTACTTGTACAGATACCAGATTCCAGTTATAAGATTCGAAGGACATGCAAGGGAATCAGTAGTTCATAATGGAGACAGGATTGTAGTCTAGACTCAATCTTATTTAATTTCTGCGTTGAATAATTTCTAAAGGAGGCAAAATAGCAATTATGAAAGGGAACTGCAATTCAAGTAGAAGATACAGCAACTGTAAAGACCGCCGATGAGATTATAAGTCTGTCAGAGACAGCGAAGAAATTGGTGGAGCAGTTGAACGGACTGGATATAAGAGATTGTAATATGGACATCAACAAATGTCAAATAAGGGCGATGGAACGTAGTGGATTTAAATTAGGGAACGCTGGTGGAAACTGGTTAGGAAATGAGACACTGAAAGTAGTAGACTTATTTTGGCATTAGGGTACCCAAATAATTGGTTATGGCCAAAGTAGAAAGGACTGAAAATGAAGACTGGCAATAGCAAGTAAAGCATTTATGAGAGCGGGATTTTGTTAGTATCTAACATCAATTTAAGTGTTAGGAAATCTGTTATGAATGTATTTGCCTATATTGTAGTCTCATATAGAAGTGGAACGTGGACTAGCAGTTCAGGGGGAATAAAAAACAGGAGCTTTTGAAGTAAGTTGCTATTTAAGAATGTTGACTGCCAGATCTGTAGGCCTACATCGAGTGACGAATGAGAAGGGACTGAATGGACGTGACAGAAAATTTAATGACAGTACCTGATTAAATGAAGAGACCAGTTGACAGGATACGTCCTTACGCAGCAAGGTCTCATAAATTCGTTAATATGAAGGGAACTTTGTGGTTTGTGTGTGTGTGTGTGTGTGTGCGTGCGTGTGTGTATATTAAGAATTTAGACGCAGATTTTCATTCTTGAGTTAAACTGGTTTCCTCAGAGCATGAATCAGAAGTGTAAGTGTAATTTCCTTCGCAAAATATCTTATTTAGCTATGATACCTTGCTCGTTTTTACTGAAAAAGCATCCCAGAGAGTCTCACATGGACGGTTACGGTGCTTAATAATGAGCTACACATCTTTTAAAGCTAAAAAAACTGTCTCATAGAAAGTCTATGAACAATATTTAGAATTACAAATAAAAAAGAACGGGGTTTGCAACATTCCTGTGGCAAAGGGACAAAGAATAAGGATATTTCAGTATTTATTTCACCTTCAGCTATTCACCTGCCTCATTATCACTTATGTAAGTTAAATGATAGCTTCAAAATTGGTTCATAGAGACAAAGTAATAATTACGATTGTATGGAAATAACGTAAGTCGTCCCGGCAGTAATTCTGAGACACGGTAGACGTGGTGATATTCAGACTCCCCTTTAGTTAAGCCTCGGTAATTCCGAAGGGATTTCAGAGAGAGGCAGGCAATAGCTCGAACAGCGCTTCCTGGACTGAGTTCCAAGGGCTGCCGCGTGCAAGTTACGCACAACGCGGCTTCATTACACGCAGCTGCGGTCACGCACAATCTCAGCCACAGCGGCGCTTGTAAGACGAGATGCACCACTGCTAGTCTATAGCGCCTGCTCTCAGTCCCTAACGCACGGTAATTTGGTGGGCAGAACTGTGAAGTTCGTCATCTCTACCAACGGGTCAATTCTGTTACGTTATCACTATGATATCTTATGCATGCTGTTGCTAAGACTTTCAAAAATTTCTCAGTTCATCGATTATTCCATTTCCGGGAAACTAAGAGGGCTATTCGGAAAGTAGGGTGCGATCTGTTACTAAATAGAAACCACAATGAAAATCCAATGAAGCTTTGCACAGATATGCTGGGCAGTGTGGCTAGCATGCCCATCGGTCACGCCCCGTCACTGTTTTCTGTTCTGAGAGTACAGTGAGCATGTAAACATGCGTCGATAAATAATAGCTCAAATGGCTCTGAGCACTATGGGACTCAACTGCTGTGGTCATAAGTCCCCTAGAACTTAGAACTACTTAAACCTAACTAACCTAAGGACATCACACACATCCATGCCCGAGGCAGGATTCGAACCTGCGACCGTAGCAGTCGTGCGGTTCCAGACTGTAGCGCCTTTAACCGCTCGGCCACTTCGGCCGGCGATAAATAATGTCTCCCGCCAGGTGAGTGCCTGGTGAAAGACTCTTCTGATGTCATGCAGCCGACATAAGCTTACTTTCTTGCGTTTCCTTCTTCATGACAATTCTCGACCGCACTCTGCAGAGACAATGAAGATGCTCCAGCAGCGTTTTCATTGGGAAGTGTTTCATCCTCCTGAGTTTCACCTCTGCTCACATGAACCACTAGCTATGAAGACAACATTTTGGCGCAGGCAACAAGCTGTAGACCATCATAGCGATCAGGCGAAATTCACAGGATGCCGCCATCCATGACGTGTATTGAAAAGTTGATACAGCGCCACGACAATTGTCAAACTCGGAGCGGAGACTGCGTAGAGAAGCAGCTAGAAGGTGTAGCTAACTGTTTCAAATTAAATATTTTTGGACACTAACAAATTTTCAACTGCCATGGCTGTTAAAATCGTTTATTTATATAGGTAACTGGTTTCAGTTATTTCTCTATTGCCATCTTGGGAGCTGTGTTCACATCATAACACAATCTTTTATGGTGTAAATATAGATCCGAAGGTGACAACAGACGATTGCCGAATCCGGTAATCTATATGAACAAATGATTCTAGTGATATTGGAGCCCGCATCTCGTGGTCGTGCGGTAGCGTTCTCGCTTCCCACGCCCGGGTTCCCGGCTTCGATTCCCGGCGGGGTCAGGGATTTTCTCTGCCTCGTGATGGCTGGGTGTTGTGTGCTGTCCTTAGGTTAGTTAGGTTTAAGTAGTTCTAAGTTCTAGGGGACTGATGACCATAGATGTTAAGTCCCATAGTGCTCAGAGCCATTTTTGATATTGGCAGGTGAAAACACCCACAACATTGACGATGTCAAGTGTATAACACAATTTTGATTTTCACATTGGTTTCCATTTAGCAACCCATCGAAGTTACTTTCCTAACAGCCCTCGTATATGATGTCTGTGTCTTAGTCCCATGTACTTTTGCTGTTCTTTTTTGTGATTATAGGACTGACGATTATACTTGACGTCTAAAGGATACGCCATGGCTGACTTCACTAGCAGTGTCTGCAGTTTTGTATGCGTTATGGTACATTAACATAGCGTTAATTTTACTGAAGACAAGTTGGTTTGTCACCTCCAGCTCTACTTTAGTGAAGGCAGAGCGCGACTGAAGGAAATCCGTCAATACTAATGATGTGCAAGTAGAAAGAAATTGAAATAAAATCACCGTAAATTGTTTAGCGTCTGCAGAAAAAATGGCGTTAATTTTCGATTCAATGGATAGTGCTAAAGAATAACTCAGAGAGCTACAGGTGAGTTAGGCTTAAAAGTATCATTTTGAAAAAACAGTTCTTAACAAACATGATTGCTGTCCCTAAAAATCTTATACCAAAATAATACGTAAAATAATTTAAATACGTAAGAAAATGGACATTGACTCAAATTGAGAAAGCTATGAAGAACACTACAACGGACATAATACGAGTGCGTGCTGAAAATTAATGCCTCTGAATATTTTACGTAAAAATACTGAAATATTTTAAAATAAAACGACGCTTATTATCATTTTACATCTTTATTCTTTATGGCTACGTATTAATTTCTCAATATAGTTATTCTGGCGACGACCACATCGGTCTCAATGAGACACGAGTTTGTCACTATCAACGTGTAGTCCTCGAAGGTGTTTTTTGAGTTTACGAAACAGATGAAAATCAGATGGGGCAACGTCCGGTATGTGTGGAGGATGATCGATGACAGAGAACCCCTCGAGTCGGATTGTTACAGATATGGCAGCCCTCGTGTGTGGTCTGCCATTGTCACGCTGAAGGAGGGGGTTCTCTATGTGTAAACGAAATCTTTGAATTCGAAACTCCATTACAGCACACTATTTCTCACCCACCGACATATTTATGTTACACAGAAAAATGTTGCACCGTACAATTTTAAGCCGTTTAGCGGCAGAGGTCTGTAAATACGTACACATGAAGAACGAAGATGCAGATTGTTAATGACATTTGTTTTATTTAAAAAGCATAAAGAATTTTCAGATTAAAACATGAGGGCTTCTTCAGCACGCCCTTGAATATAACATCAAAGGCAGAATCTCAGAAAAGGACGGGGTCGTCATGTGAGTGGAAGTGGACCCAGTAAGAAGAGGAAGGACATTCTCGAAGGACGAAGAATGAGTGGTAGCAAACGAAATTAAACACAAGCCGAATTGATTTTCCGTACCCAGTTGAAGTACAGGGTGATTCAAAAAGAATACCACAAATTTAAAAATGTGTATTTAATGAAAGAAACATAATATAACCTTCTGTTATACATCATTACAGAGAGTATTTAAAAAGTCTTTTTTTCACTCAAAAACTTCAGAGATGTTCAATATGGCCCCCTCCAGACACACGAGCAATATCAACCCGATACTCCAACTCGTTCCACACTTTCTGTAGCATATCAGGCGTAACAGTTTGGATAGCTGCTGTTATTTCTCGTTTCAAATCATCAATGGTGGCTGGGAGAGGTGGCCGAAACACCATATCCTTAACATACCCCCATAAGAAAAAATCACAGGGGGTAAGATCAGGGCTTCTTGGAGGCTAGTGATGAAGTGCTCTGTCACGGGCTGCCTGGCGGCCGATCCATCGCCTCGGGTAGTTGACGTTCAGGTAGTTACTGACAGATAAGTGCCAATGTGGTGGCGCTCCATCCTGCTGAAATTTGAATTGTTGTGCTTCTTGTTCGAGCTGAGGGAACAGCCAATTCTCTAACATCTCCAGATACTGTAGTCCAGTTACAGTAGCACCTTCGATGAAAAAGGGACCAAAAACTTTATTGGCTGAAATGCCACAGAAAACGTTCACCTTAGGCGAGTCACGTTCATACTGAGTTGTTTCCCACAGATTCTCAGTGCCCCATATACAGACATTGTGACGGTTGACTTTCACATTAGTGTGGAAAGTTGCTTCATCACTAAACACAATCTTTGAAACGAAAGATTCATCTGTTTCCATTTGAGCAAGGATAAAATCACAGAAATCGATTCTTTTAATCTTATCAGCTGCAGACAGTGCTTGAACCAATTTCAGACGATAAGGTTTCATAACTAATCTTTTTCGTAGGACTCTCCATACAGTTGATTGTGGATATTTGCAGCTCTCTGCTAGCTCTGCGAGTCGATTTTCCTGGGCTGCGAACAAATGCTTGCTGGATGCGTGCTACATTTTCATCACTCGTTCTCGGCCGTCCAGAACTTTTCCCTTTGCACAAACACCCATTCTCTGTAAACTGTTTATACCAACGTTTAATACACCACCTATCAGGAGGTTTAAAACCATACTTCGTTCGAAATGCACGCTGAACAACTGTCGTCGATTCACTTCTGCCGTACTCAATAACACAAAAAGCTTTCTTCTGTTGAGCGGTCGCCATCTTAGCATCAACTGACGCTGACGCCTAGTCAACAGCGCCTCAAGCGAACAAATGTACAACTAAATGAAACTTTATAGCTCCCTTAATTCGCCGACAGATAGTGCTTAGCTCTGCCTTTTGTCGTTGCAGAGTTTTAAATTCCTAAAGTTGTGGTATTTTTTTTGAATCACCCTGTATTATCAGAAGAATGAGACAAAAATTTACAGGTGATTTTAAGGATGACCTCCGATGACCCTTGGTTGTGCCCTCTGTCTTCGATGGACATTGTAGTGCTAATTCTTTCTTACTGCCAAATATTTGGCAATTTTACTGAAGCATAAATAAGCATACGCGTCACATAAGCAGCATTAACTTACTTATCGGCAGACATTTAATTCCAATTGTAATATAACAGGTATGATCTAATATTGGACTTCGTCTGCAAGATGTTTGTGGCTGTTATACCAGCTTCGGTCGAGATACTATTTCGAAATTCATATTACACACTTGTAGAGATTTTAGAAGGGATTTAGCAGATCAAGTTTTACATAGGAACCAATGTCCGGAAATGCCATCCAATGACACTACCGGGCGTTAAAGTTACAACCGGCGGCATCCATAAATGTATGAGTATACAGGGTGATTCCGTAATGATGGCCGCTCGGAGTGGCCGATTGGTCTTAGGCGCCATGTCACGGAATGCGCGGCTCCGGCCGCCGGTGGTTCGAGTCCTCCCTCGGGCATGGGGGTTTGTGTTGTTCTTAGTATAAGTTAGTTTACGTAGTGTGTAAGTCTAGGGACCGCTGACCTCAGCAGTTTGTTCTCTTAGGAATTCACACACATTTGAACATTCGTAATGATGTTTAGGGCTCTCACGGATGATGGGGACTGATAAATATATCAATCTGAGGTAAGGGTGCCTAGTCCGCAGATGAACGAATCGAAAGTTACAAGCGTAAATCATTCTGATATCTCTGACAGCGGAATAATATACCGTTACTGTTGTTCCCAAGAATGGAGGTTATGGTGGTGGTGGTTAGTGTTTAACGTCCCGTCGACAACGAGGTCATTAGAGACGGAGTTCAAGCTCGGGTTAGGGAAGGATTGGGAAGGAAATCGGCCGTGCCCTTTCAAAGGAATCATCCCGGCATTTACATGAAACGATTTAGGGAAATCACGGAAAACCGAAATCAGGGTGGCCGGAGACGGGATTGAACCGTCGTCCTCCCGAATGCGAGTCCAGTGTGCTAACCACTGCGCCACCTCGCTCGGTGGAGGTTATGCAACTTTCAGAGGTGGTAGTATAGATCAAGAGAGAAAAAACTGTCAAGTAAACATGGGCTCTAAAACGGATACCTGAGGAGCTACGAGCACTTGTTCATTTTCGCTAGTGAAGTGTAGGCTATCTTAGGAACCAAATATTTTTCCAGTCTACATGTAGTTCCTTTCTTCGCGGCTTAGAATCTGAACACTTCTAGTCCTATTCACTAAATTTAATATTTCTCTGTAAATTAACTACCTTACTGACAGTGGACTGTACCTATCACCTCTTCGAAGTGAATACTGTGGTATCGATAGCTACGATGCCACGGAGTAAGTGCAAGTTCGTAGGTTGGTACTACGACATCGGCACCGACGACAGCGCCCTCTAGCCGGCGCTGTCCAGATCTACGACCTCCGCTCCAGATTCACCCCATTTCGATCAAGAGCAGACGGCCAGGACACTTCGCTTCATACTTTACACTACTTACTACGGGTCTTACAAGGGAACCTCCCCATCGCATCCCCCTCAGATTTAGTTATAAGTTGGCACAGTGGATAGGCCTTGAAAAACTGAACACAGATCAATTGAGAAAACAGGAAGGTGTGGAACTGTGAAAAAATAAGCAAAATATACAAACTGAGTAGTTCATGGAAAGATACGCAACATCAAGGACACCGGGCACGCAGGAGCGCCGTGGTCTCGTGGTAACGTGAGCAGCTGCGGAATGAGAGTTCCTTGGTTCAAATCTTCCATCAAGTGAAAAGTTTAATTTTTTATTTTCAGTTTATGTGACAAACTCCTGTTTTTTCATCACTTTTTTTGGGAGTGATTATCACATCCACAAGAAAACCTAAATCGGGTAAGGTAGAAGAATCTTTTTACCCATTCGCCAAGTGTACAAGTTAGGTGGGTCGACAACATATTCCTGTCATGTGACGCACATGGCGTCACCAGTGTCGTATAGAATGTATCAGATGTGTTTTCCTGTGGAGGAATCGGTTGACCTATGACCTTGCGATTAAATGTTTTCGGTTCCCATTGGAGAGGCACGTTCTTTCGTCTACTAACGGCACGGTTTTGCGATGCGGTCGCAAAACATAGACACTAAACTTATTACAGTGAACAGAGACGTCAATGAACGAACGGACAGATAATAACTATGCAAAAATAGAGTAAGTAAACTTTTCACTCGAGGGAAGAGTTGAACCAAGGACCTCTCGTTCTGCAGCTGCTCACGCTACCACGGGACCACGGCGCTCCTGAGCTCACATTGTCCATGATGTACCCTCTGTGGCCCATGGACTACTCAGTTTGTATATTTTGCTTATTTTTTCATAGTTCCACACAACTTCTTCCTGTTTTCTCAATTGATCTGTGTTCAGTTTTTCAAGGCCTATCCACTTTGCCAACTTATAACTAAATCTGAGGAGGGTTCGATGGGGAGGTTCCCTTGTTAGGCTCGCACCTCAGTGCAAAGTTATATAAGCATTTATTAACTTGTTTTTGCCTATAGTAAAGATGTAAATTTGAGGCGCAGTACCGAAGTCTTTTACCTTTTCCTGCTCCTACTCACTTCCTACATTCGGCCTACCCTTCAGTTTACAGGAGCAGACCCACAAGATGCCTTCCAGGCGAGATACAAAAGCTGGAAATTAATAAATGCTTACATAACTTTACGCTGAGGTGCGAGCCTAAGACCCGTCGTAAGTAGTGTAAAGTCTGTATATGAAGCGAAGTGTCCCGGCCGTCTGCTCTTGATCAAAATGGGGTGAATCTGGAGCGGAGCTCGTAGATCTGGACAGCGCCGGCTAGATGGCGCTGTCGTCGTTGCCGGTGTCGTAGTGCCAACCTACGAACTTGCACCTACGCCGTGGCATCGTAGCTATCGATTCCACAAATACGAGAACGTGAACACCCCAGTGTCACTTCACAGTGTAATGCCAGCAGCTGCTTATCTGCTCCTTCTAGCAGAAACATTCTACTAGCTTTCTTAACTGGTTTATTAACTTTCGGAACCATAGCTGTTATAATGTCATCATGATCGTTCATCTCTGTTTCTATGCTGATGTTGTCGACAAGGTCCGGCCTGTTTGTAGCTACAAGACCTAAGACACTTCCACTGAATGTGGGCTGCCGAACGAGCTTCTCAAAACAGTTTTCATCAAACCTCTTCAAAAATACTTCGCGTGAGTGTCTGTGCCCCCTGCAAGGAATCCATAGGCATACCAGTCTACCCTCGGTAGGTTAAAGTCACCTCCACTTAGTAATGCATGTCTGGCTATTTACGCGCTACGGACCACAGAAATTCTTTGAATGGCTCTAGAACTGTTACAGCAGAGTCAGATGGCAGAAAAAACATCCAACAATTAGCTTGATTTCACCCTGGGCCTTTTCCACGGGAGCAGATAACTTCACTGTCACACTCAACTTCGACCTTAGTAGAGACAATAATTTTCATCTGCAATGAACACTCCTCCTCCTATGGCCTCTAATCTATCTGCTTGATGTACATTCCATGACGCGCTAAATGTCTCAGAGTTTTCTACTTTGAGTTTCAAAAAAATGGTTCAAATGGCTCTGAGCACTATGGGACTTAACATCTATGGTCATCAGTCCCCTAGAACTTAGAACTACTTAAACCTAACTAACCTAAGGACAGCACACAACACCCAGCCATCACGAGGCAGAGAAAATCCCTGACCCCGCCGGGAATCGAACCCGGGAACCCGGGCGTGGGAAGCGAGAACGCTACCGCACGACCACGAGATGCGGGATACTTTGAGTTTCAGCCAGCTATCGGTCCCTAGAATGACTGCGACAACTTTCTTGGAGGGCAGGAAATTCAAGAACTTTGTTCCGAACACTTCGACAGTTTACTAATAAAATTTTGACAGTCGAAGTGTCTTTACTCTGAACGCGGTCTGCCTTCCCTTGCTTTGTATCAGTTGGTGACTGTTTTTCAGAATATCTCAAACTACAGTACAGCTTAAAAAAAACTCAAGTGCACTCTATTACCCGAGTAGCTGTTTCCTTTGTATTGTGCCACCCTGATCTATTAATAGAGTCCAACAAATCCCCGAACAACTGATAACGCAAGTCTAGAAATCCGCACCCAAGACCATCACAGAATCGACGAATCCAGTCGCCGAGACCCTCCACTTGTCTCCATATCAAAGGACACAGATCAATTCTGGGAACAATGCTGCAAATTGCGAGCTCTGCTTTCACCCGTACGTTATGTCAGCAGCTTTCACCACTTTCTAAAGCCGCCTATGTTATTTGAGGGTGGCGTCCAAATCCATGGGATGTGCGTTGTTGGTGCCGACGTGAACCACAACTTGCAGATCACTGCGCCCTACAATAAAGCGAGCAAGAAAGGCCGCCTCCACGTCTCGGATGAAGGCTCGTAGGAACCGCATCGAGTACACATAGGGTTTCTTTCCAGCCCTGAACGCTATCTGCCAAAGGGGCTACACAATGCACCTTTCGTTGGAGCTCTCGGTAACTAGCAAACCAGTCTCCCCATGTGTTTGTTCAGACTTTGTTCAAGGAGTAGCCACCTGTGCACTCCACATTGGCCCTCGGCCTCAAGCGACGCGAATGCGTTACCACCCACCACTCACTTTGCTGAGAGGGCGGATCCACTGCGAACGGTACACAAGGCGGTGCCTCGGCAGAAGATCCTGTGGGCGAAACAAGCGAGATCTGAGGTATTGCGCCACATTCTCCTCCACCGCTACATCCCGAGGTGACTGACTATAGCTAAAAGCGCATTGAACTGACTAACTTGCTAATCTAACGTGCGCTTGTCTCCAAAATAAAACAAATGAGCAACTACCGCACTATAGACTGAATGACTATACACTTACGAACACGCAAGGCTCTTAAACTGAATAAACACACGAAACTTAATAAATATACTACGGGGAAAAGACAGGAAAGGAGAAATATTTAACTTTCCGTTCTGTAGATCTGTGTCAGGCAACAGTTGGACCTCGCTGATAGGCTTACTAGACGAACGTAGAACGTAGTGGTCTAGGGGTTGCGTCTTTGATTCATAATCAAAAACATTTTCGGTCCCGGGTTCGATCCCCGCCACTGCCTAAATTTTGATAAATATTCAGCATTGGCGGCCGAAGACTTCCAGCATAAGAAGTCAGCCTCATTCTGCCAACGGCCTTGTCAAAGAGGGCGGAGGAGCGGGTAGAGGTTCAGGGCACTCTCTTGTCCTAGGGGTGGGAAATTACCCCTAAAGGCGGAAGAATCAGCAATGATCAACGACATGAGGATGCAGAAGGCAATGGAAACCACTGCATTAAAGACACGTAACGTGTATCCACAGGACATGTGGCCTGTAATTGAAGAAGTGTCATGATGATCTCTCCATTGGCAAAAGATTCCGGAATAGTCCCCCATTCGGATCTACGGGAGGGGACTGCCAAGTGGGAGGTTACCATGAGCAAAAGATTGAATAATCAACAGAAGGATAACGTTCTACGAGTCGGGGCGTGGAATGTCAGAAGCTTGAACGTGGTAGGGAAACTAGAAAATCTGAAAAGGGAAATGCAAAGTCTTAATCTAGATATAGTAGGGGTCAGTGAAGTGACGTGTAAAGAAGACAAGGATTTCTGGTCAGATGAGTATCGGGTAATATCAAGAGCAGCAGAAAATGGTATAACAGGTGTAGGATTCGTTATGAATAGGAAGGTAGGGCAGAGGGTGTGTTACTGTGAACAGTTCAGTGACCAGGTTGTTCTAATCAGAATCGACAGCAGACCAACACCGACAACGATAGTTCAGGTATACATGCCGACGTCGCAAGCTGAAAATGAACAGATAGAGAAAGCGTATGAGGATATTGAAAGGGTAATGCAGTATGTAAAGGGGGACGAAAATCTAATAGTCATGGGCGACTGGAATGCAGTTGTAGGGGAAGGACTAGAAGAAAAGGTTACTTGAGAATATTGGCTTGGGACAAGGAATGAAAGAGGAGGAAGACTAATTGAGTTCTGTAACAAGTTTCAGCTAGTAATAGCGAATACCCTGCTCAAGAATCACAAGAGGAGGAGGTATACTTGGAAAAGGCCGGGAGATACGGGAAGATTTCAATTAGATTACATCATGGTCAGACAGAGATTCCGAAATCAAATACTGGATTGTAAGGCGTACCCGGGAGTAGATATAGACTCAGATCACAATGTAGTAGTGATGAAGAGTAGGCCGAAGTTCAAGACATTAGTCAGGAAGAATCAATACGCAAAGAAGTGGGATACGGAAGTACTAAGGAATAACGAGATATGTTTGAAGTTCTCTAACGCTATAGATACAGCAATAAGGAATAGCGCAGTAGGCAGTACAGTTGAAGAGGAATGGACATCTCTAAAAGGGGCCATCACAGAAGTTGGGAAGGAAAACATAGGTATAAAGAAGGTAATTGCGAAGAAACCATGGGTAACAGAAGAAATACTTCAGTTGATTGATGAAAGGAGGAAGTACAAACATGTTCCGGGAAAATCAGGAATACAGAAATACAAGTCTCTGATGAATGAAATAAATAGGAAGTGCAGTGATGCTAAGACGAAATGGCTGCAGGAAAAATGTGAAGACATCGAAAAAGATATGATTGTCGGAAGGACAGACTCAGCATACAGGAAAGTCAAAACAACCTTTGGTGACATTAAAAGCAACGGTGGTAACATTAAGAGTGCAACGGGAATTCCACTGTTAAATGCAGAGGAAAGAGCCGATAGGTGTAAAGAATACATTGAAAGCCTCTATGAGGGTGAAGATTTGTCTGATGTGATAGAAGAAGAAACAGGAGTCGATTTAGAAGAGATAGGGGATCCAGTATTAGAATCGGAATTTAAAAGAGCTTTGGAGGACTTACGGTCAAATAAGGCAGAAGGGATAGATAACATTCCATCAGAATTTCTAAAATCATTGGGGGAAGTGGCAACAAAACGACTATTCACGTTGGTGTGTAGAATATATGAGTCTGGCGACATACCATCTGAAATTCGGAAAAGCATCATCCACACAATTCCGAAGACGGCAAGAGCTGACAAGTGCGAGAATTATCGTACAATCAGCTTAACAGCTCATGCATCGAAGCTGCTTACAAGAATAATATACAGAAGAATGGAAAAGAAAATTGAGAATGCGCTAGGTGACGATCAGTTTGGCTTTAGGAAAAGTAAAGGGACGAGAGAGGCAATTCTGACGTTACGGCTAATAATGGAAGCAAGGCTAAAGAAAAATCAAGACACTTTCATAGAATTTGTCGACCTGGAAAAAGCGTTCGACAATATAAAATGGTGCAAGCTGTTCGAGATTCTGAAAAAAGTAGAGGTAAGCTACAGGGAGAGACGGGTCATATACAACATGTACAACAACCAAGAGGGAATAATAAGAGTGGACGATCAAGAACGAAGTGCTCGTATTAAGAAGGGTGTAAGACAAGGCTGTAACCTGTCGCCCTTACTCTTCAATCTGTACATCGAGGAAGCAATGATGGAAATAAAAGAAAGATTCAGGAGTGGAATTAAAATACAAGGTGAAAGGATATCAATGATAAGATTCGCTGATGACATTGCTATCCTGAGTGAAAGTGAAGAAGAATTAAATAATCTGCTGAACGGAATGAACAGTCTAATGAGTACACAGTATGGGTTGAGAGTAAATCGGAGAAAGACGAAGGTAATGAGAAGTAGTAGAAATGAGAACAGCGAGAAACTTAACATCAGGATTGATGTTCACGAAGTCAATGAAGTTAAGGAATTCTGTTACCTAGGCAGTAAAATAACCAATGACGGACGGAGCAAGGAGGACATCAAAAGCATACTCGCTATGGCAAAAAAGGCATTTCTGGCCAAGAGAAGTCTACTAATATCAAATACCGGCGTTAATTTGGGGAAGAAATTTCTGAGGATGTACGTCTGGAGTACAGCATTGTATGGTGGGGAAAGATGGACTGTGGGAAAACGGGAACAGAAGAGAATCGAAGCATTTCAGATGTGGTGCTGTAGACGAGTGTTGAAAATTAGGTGGACTGATAAGGTAAGGAATGAGGAGGTTCTACGCAGAATCGGAGAGGAAAGGAATATGTGGAAAACACTGATAAGGAGAAGGGACAGGATGGTAGGACATCTGCTAAGACATGAGGGAATGACTTCCATGGTACTAGAGGGAGCTGTAGAGAGCAAAAACTGTAGAGGAAGACAGATATTGGAATACGTCAAGCAAATAATTGAGGACGCAGGTCTCAAGTGCTACTCTGAGATGAAGAGGATGCTTGTCTTCAAAACAAGTAGGCATTCCTCAACAAGGAATGGGTAGCACCGTATTCAGTCCAGGTGAACTACCAGTACATCGATACATCGAGTGACTCATAGCGATATGCCTGCTTCTTAAGCTGATCTCTGAGCAACATGACGCGCGGCAGGAAGCGGTAAGCTTGTGGATCAGTAGCCTCTGGACCTCACAACAACGCGGTGTTTCTGGACGTTGTTGCTGCTCTGACTGTCGACAGCAGATTATTTGAATCGAGGTACGTAGCAAACAAAAGAAAAAAAAAGACTTGTGTTAGTTGTACATTGTCACAAAAGATTACTTGTGTTGAACACGTAATGATCGTCATCTGATCTGATTAATCACGCGAAAAGTAACAAATAAAAATATAGTTCGTTCCTTCTGATTTCTTCTTTGTGTTCCTTATGTCTAAGATTTTACTCTTATTGTTGATATTTTAAACATTTTGTGGCTGTGAGCACAGCAAGCGTATACGCAATTATATAAAATGTTGTAGTCAGGCAACCGGTTGCACACAGTTTTTTTAAGAAACACATCAACAATGTTTCTTTAGTTCTAAGACTATCTTCATCAGAGCTGTAAAAGTTACCTAGAAAATTATATATAAGGTGTAAATAACATACACAAAACAGATACGTACATGAAAATTCTCTGCGAAAACCAGAAAACTATACTTACATGAAATCACATAACAATTTTAAAATATTCAGCAACAGTGCTATCGTCAAGTGGCATGTTTGTGTTCTATGAGTTAAGAATAAAAATCGTAATAAAAAAGACAGTTATCATAGAATGATAAAACCCTGGTTGCAAGTGGCGGCACAAGTTAAAAACGCAAGAGGCATGAGACTAAACGGCATGTATTTGTATGTCCATCCTTTTGGCAGGAGGTCCCTGGGAAGACGACCGTTTACTATTGTGATAAAATAAAACACCTACAGCCGTCCTTATGATTTTATTTTATTTTTCTGCTACCAGTTTCAGTGCTTCAATGCGTTATCTTCAGGAAGTTGTTGATGCGGTATGGGTTGATATGATTGATATGATCCCTATCAGTTGCCAGCATTACTGGATACGCAGATAATGTGTCAGCACTCCAACCATAAGAACAGCTTTAGGTGTTTTATTTTGTGACAAACGGCATGTAAGCCTACATTGCCAGGAGATGCACACGAGGATCATTAGTGCCACCCAGTAACAAAACGACAGACTTATAGATGTCTGCGTTAAGAGCCATCTACCGTAAAAACGGCAAACTTATAAACATCTGTGTTAAGAGCAAAATTATGTGGCTGTAGACATACACTATTAACGTATAGTACCCAGACCATAGGCCATATGAAAGTTTGGCAAAAATAGTTAATTTGCCTTTTTGCGGGTAGTTCTAAATAAAGTAAGAAAACGACGATAACATTTGGACAAGGGAAACCGACATTCCCGACGCTACTGTGGGGAAAAATTCGAAAAAACAGGCAATTTCAAGTAACGGCTCTAAAACTTGAAAGAATTTTTTATTGGACAACTGTAATTGTTCGTTAAGAATAAAGCCGTCTTTAAGCGAAAGGTGCTTAAAAATTTCCAATTCCTCGAGGATATCAAGTCTGAGACCTTTCTTCTCGGAGTGTATTTACTCTTGTTATTTTTAATTTTTTGCGTAATATTAAGTGGTTAGTTTTTATCAGTAGTCATGAGGGATAAAATAGTTATAGCTTACAGAAAAAAACAAGCCCAGAGCAACGCAATTTGGTAGAACGGCCGTTCGCCGGCAAATAAAAACGTCTGTATTGATACTAAATATCCTAACAAACAGCAACAAAATTACATGTGTTTTTATATGTTCCGAAATGTAAACAGTAAAGAAAAACGGTACATTTGGAACTAGGTGACTGATCACCGATAAAGGCATATAAACGTAAAGTATAGACATAGGGGTAAGTAGAAACAGCAGTGCCTATTCGACCTCGCAGATTAAACGTCCCTTGCTTGGGGAATTCAGATTGTGCGCGCAGTGAGATCTGCCAGTGCTAGGAGTCTTGCTTATCTTGGGTTCGACTGACGACGTATCAGTCACGCAGAGCTTGACAAAGATTTTTGTCACTATGGCAGCCGGCCAAATCTCTCAAACTAACAGTTCTTTGTTACTGGATTTCTCCTGATTCTAGTTACACAGAATATACGACAGAATAAATAACGATAACTGAATCATGTCTTGTTCAATACAGTTAAAATGTAGAATGTAGGTGTATATTTTCTCCACACACAGTGTTTAAGTGGATGTATGTGTGTATGTTCCACATCTCCTCCTAGCCACCGGATCGATCTCAACGAAACATGGCACACATATTACTTGCAATCTGTAAAGAAATACCGTGGGATGAGAACTAACAAACTCCCATTGGGGTGGGGATGATAAAATGGGAAGAAGAGATGGACAGAAAGAGGGACAAGGAGGAGGTGGACTCAATTTATTTTTTTTTTTGGGGGGGGGGCGGGGGGCTAGGGGAGTCAGGTGGACAGGGAGAGGGATGGGGAATTGGATAGAGAATGGGAAGAGGAGGAGATGGACAGAGAGATGCGGAGGTGGAAACGGAAGAGGAAGCGAAGAGGAGGAGATGGACAGTGAGGGAGGGAGGAGGTGGATAGAGAGAGGAAAGATGCGATGATGGATACAGAAAGTAGGGAGAAGTGATGAGCTTAGAGGGGGAGGAGGAGTTGGACAGAGGAGTAAGGGGAAGAGAGGGTGGAGGAGCAGATGTACAGAGAGAAGGAAAGGAGGAGACTTACAGAGAGTGGGAGATGGAGGAGGTGGACAGAGACATAGGGGAGAAGAAGATGACTAATAGAATTGGAATAAATACACACCTGGGCAACACAGGGTACTCAACTCGTTTAACTTACACAGACGTCCGTTTGAAAATGGTGCTGATATATTCATCTAACTGTTGTGCATAATGAAAGGAAGGTTGAAAAGGAACATCAAGATAACTGCAAACGGTCTTTACTTTTAGAATGTGCTTTCAGTTTCACATTGAATTCTTAGTTTTTTCGTTAAGGGTTAGAACAGATGAAGAAGAGAAGTTTGGAGCTTAACGTCTGGTCGAGACAGATCACACACTTGGATTACGGAAGAATCAGGGATGCAATCAATTCGATCAGACAAGTCTTCTCAAAGGAAGCATCGCGAAATTTTTCCTACATCTTCATGGCCAGAAGGGGATCTGAAGTACCTTCGTCCACCATAAGACTTCATTCCATTGTAGTTTCTCTCTCAATGTGGATCATCTTAAAATTAACAACATGAGAAAGCAATTAACATCACTAGTTCCTTCTCTATGTAGCGTATTACTACTAATTACATTAATGTTGGTCTCTCATCAAATATTTCCATTACGTGCCCAGGTATCTTTAGAGATATTTGCAACAGTTCAAATGGGGGAAAAGAAAAACGCACGGACTTGATGAAGGGCGCTACATCGTCTAAAGACGGTTGCATAAGTTAGTAAACGTATGGGATGGAAGCGCCTTGATATTTACAGTTTGCGGATCATGTTTTGAGCACGAAAACACTGCATTTTGCTTACTGACACAATTTTCACCTTGTATTCCACAAAAGATTACATTAGTAAATGAAGCAGATATCGCCCACTTAACACAGGTCCAATGTAGAAAGCTTGCAGGACGCTCATTGTTCCATCTGAAGCATAGTTCAAAACGTGACCGCATTAGTGAATCATCCTACAACACAGGGCTCCAGGACACTCCGAACTGATTGACACGTAATTTTAAGATGAAATCTAAATGGTATGTGCTTTGGTGTTCGCATTGTTCTAGGGATTTGACTTGACTTTTCCTTGCTCCCTGGAATGAAAGAGAACCAGACAAGTGCCGTTTAAACACAAATAATTGCTTGAACAAAAATCAGTTAATGCAGTACAGCTCATATAGCCACACAGTTTAATTTTTTTTACATCGATGGGAGTAATTAAGGAACTAATGCATCACCACAGTGAAAACCGAAGCTTCGCACAGATAGGCAGTGTCTCTAGTATGCCGATCGATTGCGTCACGACATTCTGTTCAGTCCTGATCACGAAAAAATGCCCAGAAAGTAGTGTCTCTCAACAAGTATGACGTTCTGGTGAGTGATTTCATCTGATGTTATGCAGTCCACATAGCTTAACTGTCGTGTGTTTCCTTCTTCATGACAATTCTCTGCCTCACTCTGTAGGGGCAATGGAACTGCTCCTGAGCGTTGCAGTTAACAACAGTTTGAGCACCCACACTAAAGCCAGCAGTTGACTGCTGTTGAGTTTCATCTCTGCTCACAAGAACCACTGGCTATGAAGACAACATTTTGGCACAGACGACGAGCTGTAGACAAACATAGAGGGTTGGCGGAACACTCATATGGCTGCCTTCTGTGACGAGGGAATAGGAATGTTGGTACAAACATGACAAACGTCTAAGCTGGAGCGGCGACTGTGTGGAGCAGTAGCTGGAAGGTGTAGCTAAATGTTGGTAACGCCAAATTTTTGGTTTCCACAGTGATTTCCGTTTGTTGACCGATCGGACCTTACTTTCCGAAGAGTCCTTATAATCTACCATTCTCTACAGTTGTAATAATATATTTCTGTAAAGCGTATTTAAGTATATCTCCGTTTTGTTTCTCTTGAATGTACTTCTTTACCACAAATTAATTTAGGACAGCAGCCTTAGCTTTTCCTTTTTTTATGAAACAAACAAAATAATTTTTGGGAGTAAGAACACACTAGGCTGAAGAGTGACTTGTAGCAGTAATTATGAAATTCTGATGAGACGAGGGACTTGTGGTTGCACTGATTTTCAAATGCATTGAGAAAAGGTGGGAAGTGCTTGAACAAAATATGCGCGCATTCTGTAACTTGCCAGAAACTCTCGAACTGCATTTTGAGAGAAAGAGATTTTCCATAATATTTATAGCAGAACACCTCCGTTCACAGATCGTAAAAATGCATCGTGTCCTTTACGTTATTGCCTGTCAGAAACACCGCCGTACGCTTGGTAGGAAGAGATAGATGACGACTGTATGTCTTCAGGCGGAGACGGCGAGTGAGGGAGGACATGTAAACACCCCACCGACGCTGGAATGCCCTTATTGCGACGCGCGCAAGCATCATAACAAACGGCACCGCATCGTAAAACTCTCTGCGGCACGTTGATGGCGGTGCAGCCAGTGACGTCGTTCGCCGTTCGCGATGTCGAATAACGCCGCTCCTCGCGGCGCCATCACTGTGCAGGCAAGACGCCGCCAGCGCTCTTAACTCGCCGGAAGTTATCACGCCTCTCAGCTTTTGTGGGAGACAGGGGCGCGTGCTAGCGGAAAGCCGTAACAATGACCCGTCGTCTGCACAAAGGGCAAGATTATACAGTTGCGACGTGTACACAGTGCTATAAAAATTGCCTGTTTTGCACAAAAATGTCCTTCCGCTAGTGTTTGTATTATGTGCATAATGAAGATTCTCTTCTCACACCTACGTTAGCGTCCATAGGACGCTGATATACCGCACCACTGGAAGAACAGTGACACGTACTTGAGAAAAACCGACTTAAAGAAGTCTGTAAAAATTCTATTGATATAGTATATGCTCTCTCTGCATTTCAAGTAAGTATTTTCGGCAGTAAATTCCATTATAGTCCACACAACAGTAATATCGACATGAAGCTTTTTCTCATCGAGAGTGAGTTGGTGTAAGGTAATTATGAATTAGTTCTTTGAGTAGTTTCACTTTAGTTTCATTTCTAATTTTTTGAATGTTTGTTATGAGCCCTCATGAACTACTTTTGCCACTTTTGGACCGCAAATATTATATTTTTGGTTTTTACTTGCTGTAATATAACATTCGAACCCACTTTTGGAAAAATTGGTACTTAATTTAGGATAAAAAAATAAAGCTTGTAACCTCCCCACAAAATTCTTTATCTTTTAGTGTAACTTCCCCACAAAATTCATTCTCATTTAGTGTAACTTCAAAACAGAAAAATTCCTAAACTTCTCAACAGTAAAAATTATAATTATGTCGTTCACATTCAGTGTAACGTCCCAACAAAAAAAAAAAAAAAAAAAAAAAAAAAAAAAAAAAAAAAAAAAAAAAATTCAGTGACCTGGTAATAAAACAATGTAACTAACCTCTCAGTTAAATTGTCGCTCACTCGCACAAAATTCATTCACATTTTATCTAAACTCAAAACAGAAAAATCCCTAAACTTCTCAACAGTAAAAATTATAATTATGTCGTTCACATTCAGTGAACGTCAGTATTGTAACAGGGCCGGTTCTATTCCAAGCCGGTTCTATTCCAAAATACCGTTATCCATGATGGCGGCCGTGACGTCAGAGTCGTTATGAACTGTTTTCATAACACCGTCACACTTCCAAAGCATCGTTAGTCGAAGGTCGCACGCAATGTATCCGGCACGTGGTGCCTCTCTAATTGTTATTACCGTAGCGGGTTGTGACATAGAGAGAGTCCATTCCAAAGCATCGTTAGTAGACAACAACAAGGTCGCACGCAGTGTATCCGGCAAGTGGTGACTCTCTAGTCGTTAGTACCGGCGCGGGGTTGTGACATAGAGAGAGAAACCCTTTCTGGAACTCGAACCCTGCTCCTCCTGGGTGGAAAGGCCAAGTGCTCCCACCTAACACAATTAAACCACCAGACACACATCGAATTGATACGAAATTAAAAAATACCGGAGCCCTTTCTGGGACTCGAACCCTGATGCTCCTGGACGGAATGCTCAAGTGCACCCCCCAACACATGAAACCTGTCTAGATGCGGGAGAGGAAGGTTAGGTTAGTGTACTTTATTTATTTTGGTCGAGAAACTGACGCAAAGATCGATCCTAATTGCGTAATTAATCACAAAGATAGGCCATAATTACACAACTATATGCAAAGCACTACAGAAGGACGGCATAAAATCGCAATACGCCGCGAAAACTGACGATACCATACAACTGGTGTTATCCTGCCAAGAAAAAAATTCGCAGAACCACTCGAAACCAGCGACAGAAACATCGAAACTCTACCCTACACCTACAAGCTGCCAGAGTTGATATTAGCTAACTTTGAGAAGGGTGTATTTCCTGCTTTTCATGTATGCGTGTTTCTACTGCACTACAGAGAAGTTATTATCAGAGTTTTTTTTTTCTTTGTATACGTCTACGGCATTGCATGTTTCGAATTCTTTAAGTTCAAAGGGCTCCATGTACAATTAATCTTAAATAGAGTGATGGTAGAAATGCTGTCTGGACGCTTCCATACGAGGTCTACTTTTTTCGTATTTGATCTTCGTGGTCCTTATGCCCAATTAATGTTAGCTGCAGTAGAGTCGTTTGGTAGTTACCTTGAAATGAGGGTCTCTAAATTTTGTGTTTACAGTTCCTAGGAAAGAACACCGTCCTCCAAGGACTTCTGTTTGAGTTCTGAAAGCAGCTCCATGGCACTTACAGGTAACAAATCTAGAAGCCATTCGCCGAAATTCTTCAACATGACCTGGAACGGATCAATCCCACCAGTGAAGTAAGCATGACGATAGTAATACTTCACCTGAAAGTTACTGGTTTATTATTCCTACTCATCAGCATTAACTTGCATTTTTTCCGCATTTAAGGCTAGCGACCATTCATCACACCAAATGGAAATTTTGTCTAAATCGTCTTGTGTCCTCCTACAATCACTCAGCTTTGATGACTTATCGTAGACCGCTGCATCGTCGGCAGACTACTGACCCGCCAAATCATTTAAGTATAAAGAGAACAGCAGCTATCCAATTGCACTGGGCTGCATATTGGATATAGCCACTCTCGTATCTCTGAGCCTGATACATATGCTCGTGCCCTCGTTAACGGGCTGCGATGGGAGATCGTGTCATATACCTTCCAGAAATCTAGAATATGTAATCCACCTGTTACTTTCCTTTATAGTTCTAGATATATCATGTGAAATAAAGGCATGCCGAGTTTTGAACGAATGATGCTTTCTAAAATCATGCTGATTCTTCAACATAAACAGCTTAGCCTCAAGAATCTTTATTATATTCGAACTGAGAATACGTACAAAGATTCGGGAGCAGTCCGAAGTTAGGGATATTGGTCTGTAATTTTGAGGTCTGTTCCTTCGTCTTTCTTGTATACTGGAGTGACCAGCGCTTTCTTTCGTTCCTTTATACCATTCGTTTCGATCTTCGTATTGGACGAGAAAGAAAGAGAGAGAGAGAGGCGGGGTGATGGACCAATTCCCTGGAGTACTCCTTCTAAAATCTAACAGGAATGCCATCCGGACCAGATGATTTGTCTGTTTTTCAAATCTTGACGATGCTTCCTTATGTCAGTTATACATCTTCCATACGAGGATCCGTCCGAAGGTCAAGAGACTGCATGTTTGTACGGTTTTCATGCTTGAACGATGCCTTAAACGTGAAATTTTAAACTTAGGTTTGGCTTTTGATATCTTCAACTGCTGCACCAGACTGGTCAACAAGGAACTGACTGGAATCCTTAGACTCGCTTACCGATTTTACACACGGTCTGAAAGTTCTCGGCTCCCTGCCAAATCTTTTGCTAAGTTGTGACGATGGCAGTTACGTGCTTCACGCATTAATATTTCGGCAGCCGGCTAATGGCTTACGAGACCTCGATTCAGTCTATTAAACGTGCTTGATTCGATTATTCTATTCCCTACAGCTTACAGCCATGAAATATCGATCAAATTATACATCATCTTCGTTTTCCATTAATGTCGATGGTACTTCATTCCTAAATGTACGGCTTACAAGTAGTATTGTTTAGTGCTCGTCGCAGTTATGAGTACCGGTAACTACAAGCGAGGTTCATTACAAAAGCGAATCATTACAAAAGCGATACTATCTGACTCGAAATAGCAAGGTATCTATGACAGGGTATGCTAATACACAGAAAATTCGGTGCATAACTGATTCTTTGTCTATGTGATGCACAAAACTAATTTCATTTTGTTTTGAGGTTATTTATTTATTTATTGATTTTAGTTTCAGAAGCTATCCCCGATAGCCCCGCATCGCCATCACTGTCAAGATGGTACTTACTTCCGGAGGAGGGGTATGGAAAAGATGATAATGATGACGATGATGATGATGATGTAATATTTCTCTGTGAAATAATAAATATCGAGTAAAAGCACTACATATTTTGGAACACAACCTACGAGCAGCTTAGAGACAGAAGTGATGACACTTTCTGCGGGACCTGACCATCATTTTGCAGAACAATGCTCAAGCACGTAGAGTGCAAACCGTTACTGATTTGTTTGACTGATGGGATTGCTGAGTGCTGTACCACCTACTGCGGTCCCCTGACGTAAGTCCTCGTGAGTTCAACTCGATTTCTGACTGAAGGAAACACTTCACAGCAATTGCTTGACGACTGCTGCAACTCATCGATTAACAGACCGCGCCACTCGAACTGTCGACACATGTGACACTGCTAAGAGCATCACTGGCAAGGGTTATACACTATGCTGGAGACTACTTTGAAGGTCAATAAAACTTTGAAAGACATATTTATTTTGTACGAGCTGTAAATAAATAGGGTCCACTGTTAAATGTCCAATCCTCGTATATAAACTCTCTCCTAGTATCCACCATCTTCTACAAGACGAATCCCTTACAACAGAGTATACCACAGAGGTGCATGTGTGGTTGATGCTTTAGAAATACGCAGTGTGTTGCCTCTACAGTTGCTAAATTCATCGTAGCATCCACAGTGAGTAAATGATACACTGTCACTGTTGCGGCCAAAGATGCCAATACAGAGATAGAATGTATTGTACTTAAACTGACAACAGCCTCGATTTTTACATCAGTCTATCGCACACACTTGTTCAATCTATTTCAGTAATGTCCAGCCTCGTACCTATCCATATATCCTCAATTTACACTATAACTTTGATGCCACTGACTGATCTCCATGACAGCAGCAATATCTCCCTCCCTGTAATACTATTACTTGGAGTGCAATAAGACTCTCTTCACCAACTGTTCGGTGTTGTAATCAAGGAAGAAGTTAACCGCATATTTACCTTCTCAGAGGAATCGAAAGTATAGGACCACTCAGATTACGTTTCGCAGACTCATCCATCATTCAATTTGATTTCGTTTGGCTCCCATACAACTCAGCTGATGACGCCATTCTTACGTGCTCTCCGTCCCACACAGCAACTTGTGTGATGAAGACGCTCGATCTGCTCACCACACAACGAATTCAACCACTGGTGGTGTTAAAGATTAATATGTTTTAGAACAGTTAGTCTAATTCTGAAGACGACGCTAGTTTGACTGATTACGGCATTGGTCTTCCGCTCCTAGTCTGCTTCTGTCTGTAACGGCAGGCTCAATTCAACGTCATGCTTATCTGTTGAACAAAACAAGAGTTAGTTTTACACGTTACAACAAGTAAAAATCAGTGATAGTGGTCAAGGTTCATGGCTGGACTTGAGAGCATCTATCTTTTGTTGTGACCTTCATTATCATCCTTTAAACTGACTGGCGTGGTGATTTAGCGTCTCTGCTTAACTCAAATAGTTAAGCCCAGACTCGGCTAGCGTCGCTAATACGTCTCTACAACACTCCTACGGCCAAAATCATCAATAAGCTCTGTCGATCACGCTATTGCGTGCGATCAGCCACCTGATTTACGTCTATCTATAACGGCTCAAAACTCGTCTTTTCACACGACATCCTCATCGCGCCGATTACGAATTATCCATGTTTGATGCGTCCCTATCGCCTAATTTCGATTGACTGGCCACCGGATAGTCGTTTTGATCACCGGACTCACACTATCAACACAACTGAGATAACAAGTGCGTCTCGAACACTACTGCGTCGGACAGACCACCTCATAATTATCACCCGAAACACCCACAATCGCCATACGCCGATAACGCACCGGGTGGGTCCTGAACACTACCGCGTCGGACGTCATACCAGGCACTCATCTCAAGAAACGCAACACATTCGGTGGGACGCAATATCCACCTACCACATCACAACACGCTCAACACACCCAAATCCATCCACCACAGAGCCAGATTTTATCCTGAAAGCTCTCCGGTCCAATAGCCTTGCCATAAAATTTTGTATAGGAAGTTATCTACATAAGATAACCCCTTCTATAATTAATCTAATATTTCTAAATATTGGCCGTGTCATAGCTGAAACAAATTTTCTATACTAAGCGACCCAGTGGTCCCCATACAACAAAATTTAACATCAAACACATAATATACACACAATCCATGCCAAAATAAGACAAGCACAGGAAAATAGGAAAATAAATACACACAACATAAAACAAATAATCACAAAACACAAATAAAACACTGCCTATACTAATACAAATAAACATCGCCAACAAATCACAAAAATCTAATCTAATTATACACTACATTGTTCCCGGCCGCGTTCTTCCGCAGCCGAGTGTGCAGCCCTAGTCATTCTTGTCTCTTTTGCGCAGTTTGCGTACGGCCAGGGTTCGCCGGACGTATTTTGATTATTTGTGTAGGTTCTGGATTGCGGTCTTCACTCGCTCTCCAGTTCTGCAATGGTTGATCCCTTCCATTTTTATTGGTTGGTTTCCAGTTATTATTACCCTGGTTCCACCTACGTTCCTGTGGCGGATAATGTATGTCCTCCATTATCGCGTCACTGTGGATTGTTTCTTCAAGTTGCATGCTCTGTGAGCTGCACCGCGGAACTTACCCGTAAGATGACAATGGTCTCTACGAGGAGTCTCAGCTTTTCTATCTAAGACCAGCCCGCAAATATAACAATTAACAGCCTTTTCATACAAGTCATCATTTTCCTTTGATTTGGTCATGGGAATATTGATGCTGTAGAGCTTGTGAACTTGCCATGAAAGTTTTCCAAGCTCAGTGAGAAGCCAAACCAATGGATCGCCCCCTACATAAGACTGATGGCTATTAAGTTTACAATCATATGCGCATACAACTTGGAACGCACCCGCATAAGGTACATGTTTTTGTGTGAAGGTTGTGTGTGAGGCTAAGGGATTCCCTTCACAACGAGTAATAGGAACCAGCAAGCATCAAAATCGGCGTACACAACAAAAGGACAACGCTGCTGGTGGTGAGAATTTTTAAATTTAATGAAGTTATTTTCCTCAGTGGGCATAACAACACGTACCGGGTCCTTGCATGCACAATCTAATAGATGTGTCGCTAATAACTCTTGAGATGAAAAATAATTCAAACACCTTATACAAATATGTTGTTTATGTTCATTTTTACTTAACTGAGAGGAAATGAGTCGGGACATGTCTTTGATTCAGACGTAGTGGTAATTATCACGTTCGGAGAAGAGCAGCATGTTGACATGCAACTCTCGCTCACATGCAAATTTTGAGAAATAGAGGGGTCTACTACTGTATGCTTGTTCTGCTCATCTGAATTGCTTTTCTTCTCCAGGCCACAAACGTGGACCGATATTGCGGTATTCTGAGCTTAAAACTTAGGTACGTCCTGGATTCTTAAAGGGAACTCTGTTCCGTCAAAGTTGTACTGTCTCTTAATATCTTTGTAACTGCTGGGACGCTCGGGATGATGTTTGTAATTGTAATTTCTCTCGCAAGCCAGGACTTACCATGCAAAACACGCATTATCATAGTTATTTTGAACATTAATGCACGCCTGCTTTTTCTCAATATCTATAGGGAGTTTAATATAACTGGACCCTCCATTCATTGGATCATAGACATGTATATGGATGTCGAGGTGTGGTATACTGCTGAGCGCTTTAGCGGATCCACGTACTCCCATCTCGGAAAATCGGGCCATAATAGCGCTCAAGGTGGATTCTCGGTACAACTCATCAATCGATGTGCTCCGAGAAATCATTTTCACCCCATACATAAGGCAGAGTAGCCGTCTCCGCGTCACCTTGATGTTTAGGGGGTGACTCAGTTCACTGCATAATACCGCACTGCATTTAATGGCGTTAAATTCCGGATCTTCTAAGAGTTTGAGGAGCTCGGTCTCGAAGACGGGGAGGCACGCCTCCAAAAACCTTACAGGATCGCAATACATCCCGCCTGGATTCTCAATTCTGGTGAAAGAGATTCGTCCCTCAAACGCTATAGCAACTGCTGAGTATTCTAAGGGAGTCATTACGCCGTTATTCTGATCGAATTCGTTATCGATAGAACGGGGGAGAGAACTACCGCTAGCCATAAGGAAATTACTATTATTACTGTTGCTACAACTAGGAGTCCACCCGATAGATGAATGGACTAGTGATGGGTGATCGTAATCATCATCATTTGCGGGGAGAGGTATACGTCTCGGAACGCACACCTTGCGTGGGCGGCGACGGCAAGCTGCTGCTTCTAGAGGAGGAGGGGGTGACAGCCGGTTTGATGGGCCAGGCTGTGGCGACGGCGGACGGGTCTGCGCAACCAAACGGATGCGACAGCGCTGGGGTGAGATGCCGCTAACTCTCTCTCTATGTCACAACCCGCTACGGTAATAACAATTAGAGAGGCACCGCACGCAGTGTATCCGGCAAGTGGTTGTTATGCCCACTGAGGAAAATAACTTCATTAAATTTAAAAATTCTCACCACCAGCAGCGTTGTCCTTTTGTTGTGTACGCCGATTTTGATGCTTGCTGGTTCCTATTACTCGTTGTGAAGGGAATCCCTTAGCCTCACACACAACCTTCACACAAAAACATGTACCTTATGCGGGTGCGTTCCAAGTTGTATGCGCATATGATTGTAAACTTAATAGCTATCAGTCTTATGTAGGGGGCGATCCATTGGTTTGGCTTCTCACTGAGCTTGGAAAACTTTCATGGCAAGTTCACAAGCTCTACAGCATCAATATTCCCATGACCAAATCAAAGGAAAATGATGACTTGTATGAAAAGGCTGTTAATTGTTATATTTGCGGGCTGGTCTTAGATAGAAAAGCTGAGACTCCTCGTAGAGACCATTGTCATCTTACGGGTAAGTTCCGCGGTGCAGCTCACAAAGCATGCAACTTGAAGAAACAATCCACAGTGAAGCGATAATGGAGGACATACATTATCCGCCACAGGAACGTAGGTGGAACCAGGGTAATAATAACTGGAAACCAACCAATAAAAATGGAAGGGATCAACCATTGCAGAACTGGAGAGCGAGTGAAGACCGCAATCCAGAACCTACACAAATAATCAAAATGCGTCCGGCGAACCCTGGCCGTACGCAAACTGCGCAAAAGAGACAAGAATGACTAGGGCTGCACACTCGGCTGCGGAAGAACGCGGCCGGGAACAATGTAGTGTATAATTAGATTAGATTTTTGTGATTTGTTGGCGATGTTTATTTGTATTAGTATAGGCAGTGTTTTATTTGTGTTTTGTGATTATTTGTTTTATGTTGTGTGTATTTATTTTCCTATTTTCATGTGCTTGTCTTATTTTGGTATGGATTGTGTGTATATTATGTGTTTGATGTTAAATTTTGTTGTATGGGGACCACTGGGTCGCTTAGTATAGACAATTTGTTTCAGCTATGACACGACCAATATTTAGAAGTATTAGATTAATTATAGAAGGGGTTATCTTATGTAGATAACTTCCTATACAAAATTTTATGGCAAGGCTATTGGACCGGAGAGCTTTCAGGATAAAATCTGGCTCTGTGGTGGATGGATTTGGGTGTGTTGAGCGTGTTGTGATGTGGTAGGTGGATATTGCGTCCCACCGAATGTGTTGCGTTTCTTGAGATGAGTGCCTGGTATGACGTCCGACGCGGTAGTGTTCAGGACCCACCCGGTGCGTTATCGGCGTATGGCGATTGTGGGTGTTTCGGGTGATAATTATGAGGTGGTCTGTCCGACGCAGTAGTGTCCGAGACGCACCTGTTATCTCAGTTGTGTTGATAGTGTGAGTCCGGTGATCAAAACGACTATCCGGTGGCCAGTCAATCGAAATTAGGCGATAGGGACGCATCAAACATGGATAATTCGTAATCGGCGCGATGAGGATGTCGTGTGAAAAGACGAGTTTTGAGCCGTTATAGATAGACGTAAATCAGGTGGCTGATCGCACGCAATAGCGTGATCGACAGAGCTTATTGATGATTTTGGCCGTAGGAGTGTTGTAGAGACGTATTAGCGACGCTAGCCGAGTCTGGGCTTAACTATTTGAGTTAAGCAGAGACGCTAAATCACCACGCCAGTCAGTTTAAAGGATGATAATGAAGGTCACAACAAAAGATAGATGCTCTCAAGTCCAGCCATGAACCTTGACCACTATCACTGATTTTTACTTGTTGTAACGTGTAAAACTAACTCTTGTTTTGTTCAACAGATAAGCATGACGTTGAATTGAGCCTGCCGTTACAGACAGAAGCAGACTAGGAGCGGAAGACCAATGCCGTAATCAGTCAAACTAGCGTCGTCTTCAGAATTAGACTAACTGTTCTAAAACATATTAATCTTTAACACCACCAGTGGTTGAATTCGTTGTGTGGTGAGCAGATCGAGCGTCTTCATCACACAAGTTGCTGTGTGGGACGGAGAGCACGTAAGAATGGCGTCATCAGCTGAGTTGTATGGGAGCCAAACGAAATCAAATTGAATGATGGATGAGTCTGCGAAACGTAATCTGAGTGGTCCTATACTTTCGATTCCTCTGAGAAGGTAAATATGCGGTTAACTTCTTCCTTGATTACAACACCGAACAGTTGGTGAAGAGAGTCTTATTGCACTCCAAGTAATAGTATTACAGGGAGGGAGATATTGCTGCTGTCATGGAGATCAGTCAGTGGCATCAAAGTTATAGTGTAAATTGAGGATATATGGATAGGTACGAGGCTGGACATTACTGAAATAGATTGAACAAGTGTGTGCGATAGACTGATGTAAAAATCGAGGCTGTTGTCAGTTTAAGTACAATACATTCTATCTCTGTATTGGCATCTTTGGCCGCAACAGTGACAGTGTATCATTTACTCACTGTGGATGCTACGATGAATTTAGCAACTGTAGAGGCAACACACTGCGTATTTCTAAAGCATCAACCACACATGCACCTCTGTTGTATACTCTGTTGTAAGGGATTCGTCTTGTAGAAGATGGTGGATACTAGGAGAGAGTTTATATACGAGGATTGGACATTTAACAGTGGACCCTATTTATTTACAGCTCGTACAAAATAAATATGTCTTTCAAAGTTTTATTGACCTTCAAAGTAGTCTCCAGCATAGTGTATAACCCTTGCCAGTGATGCTCTTAGCAGTGTCACATGTGTCGACAGTTCGAGTGGCGCGGTCTGTTAATCGATGAGTTGCAGCAGTCGTCAAGCAATTGCTGTGAAGTGTTTCCTTCAGTCAGAAATCGAGTTGAACTCACGAGGACTTACGTCAGGGGACCGCAGTAGGTGGTACAGCACTTAGCAATCCCATCAGTCAAACAAATCAGTAACGGTTTGCACTCTACGTGCTTGAGCATTGTTCTGCAAAATGATGGTCAGGTCCCGCAGAAAGTGTCATCACTTCTGTCTCTAAGCTGCTCGTAGGTTGTGTTCCAAAATATGTAGTGCTTTTACTCGATATTTATTATTTCACAGAGAAATATTACATCATCATCATCATCGTCATCATTATCATCTTTTCCATACCCCTCCTCCGGAAGTAAGTACCATCTTGACAGTGATGGCGATGCGGGGCTATCGGGGATAGCTTCTGAAACTAAAATCAATAAATAAATAAATAACCTCAAAACAAAATGAAATTAGTTTTGTGCATCACATAGACAAAGAATCAGTTATGCACCGAATTTTCTGTGTATTAGCATACCCTGTCATAGATACCTTGCTATTTCGAGTCAGATAGTATCGCTTTTGTAATGATTCGCTTTTGTAATGAACCTCGCTTGTAGTTACCGGTACTCATAACTGCGACGAGCACTAAACAATACTACTTGTAAGCCGTACATTTAGGAATGAAGTACCATCGACATTAATGGAAAACGAAGATGATGTATAATTTGATCGATATTTCATGGCTGTAAGCTGTAGGGAATAGAATAATCGAATCAAGCACGTTTAATAGACTGAATCGAGGTCTCGTAAGCCATTAGCCGGCTGCCGAAATATTAATGCGTGAAGCACGTAACTGTCATCGTCACACTTTGCAAAAGATTTGGCAGGGAGCCGAGAACTTTCAGACCGTGTGTAAAATCGGTAAGCGAGTCTAAGGATTCCAGTCAGTTCCTTGTTGACCAGTCTGGTGCAGCAGTTGAAGATATCAAAAGCCAAACCTAAGTTTAAAATTTCACGTTTAAGGCATCGTTCAAGCATGAAAACCGTACAAACATGCAGTCTCTTGACCTTCGGACGGATCCTCGTATGGAAGATGTATAACTGACATAAGGAAGCATCGTCAAGATTTGAAAAACAGACAAATCATCTGGTCCGGATGGCATTCCTGTTAGATTTTAGAAGGAGTACTCCAGGGAATTGGTCCATCACCCCGCCTCTCTCTCTCTCTTTCTTTCTCGTCCAATACGAAGATCGAAACGAATGGTATAAAGGAACGAAAGAAAGCGCTGGTCACTCCAGTATACAAGAAAGACGAAGGAACAGACCTCAAAATTACAGACCAATATCCCTAACTTCGGACTGCTCCCGAATCTTTGTACGTATTCTCAGTTCGAATATAATAAAGATTCTTGAGGCTAAGCTGTTTATGTTGAAGAATCAGCATGATTTTAGAAAGCATCATTCGTTCAAAACTCGACATGCCTTTATTTCACATGATATATCTAGAACTATAAAGGAAAGTAACAGGTGGATTACATATTCTAGATTTCTGGAAGGTATATGACACGATCTCCCATCGCAGCCCGTTAACGAGGGCACGAGCATATGTATCAGGCTCAGAGATACGAGAGTGGCTATATCCAATATGCAGCCCAGTGCAATTGGATAGCTGCTGTTCTCTTTATACTTAAATGATTTGGCGGGTCAGTAGTCCGCCGACGATGCAGCGGTCTACGATAAGTCATCAAAGCTGAGTGATTGTAGGAGGACACAAGACGATTTAGACAAAATTTCCATTTGGTGTGATGAATGGTCGCTAGCCTTAAATGCGGAAAAAATGCAAGTTAATGCTGATGAGTAGGAATAATAAACCAGTAACTTTCAGGTGAAGTATTACTATCGTCATGCTCACTTCACTGGTGGGATTGATCCGTTCCAGGTCATGTTGAAGAATTTCGGCGAATGGCTTCTAGATTTGTTACCTGTAAGTGCCATGGAGCTGCTTTCAGAACTCAAACAGAAGTCCTTGGAGGACGGTGTTCTTTCCTAGGAACTGTAAACACAAAATTTAGAGACCCTCATTTCAAGGTAACTACCAAACGACTCTACTGCAGCTAACATTAATTGGGCATAAGGACCACGAAGATCAAATACGAAAAAAGTAGACCTCGTATGGAAGCGTCCAGACAGCATTTCTACCATCACTCTATTTAAGATTAATTGTACATGGAGCCCTTTGAACTTAAAGAATTCGAAACATGCAATGCCGTAGACGTATACAAAGAAAAAAAAAAAAAACTCTGATAATAACTTCTCTGTAGTGCAGTAGAAACACGCATACATGAAAAGCAGGAAATACACCCTTCTCAAAGTTAGCTAATATCAACTCTGGCAGCTTGTAGGTGTAGGGTAGAGTTTCGATGTTTCTGTCGCTGGTTTCGAGTGGTTCTGCGAATTTTTTTCTTGGCAGGATAACACCAGTTGTATGGTATCGTCAGTTTTCGCGGCGTATTGCGATTTTATGCCGTCCTTCTGTAGTGCTTTGCATATAGTTGTGTAATTATGGCCTATCTTTGTGATTAATTACGCAATTAGGATCGATCTTTGCGTCAGTTTCTCGACCAAAATAAATAAAGTACACTAACCTAACCTTCCTCTCCCGCATCTAGACAGGTTTCATGTGTTGGGGGGTGCACTTGAGCATTCCGTCCAGGAGCATCAGGGTTCGAGTCCCAGAAAGGGCTCCGGTATTTTTTAATTTCGTATCAATTCGATGTGTGTCTGGTGGTTTAATTGTGTTAGGTGGGAGCACTTGGCCTTTCCACCCAGGAGGAGCAGGGTTCGAGTTCCAGAAAGGGTTTCTCTCTCTATGTCACAACCCCGCGCCGGTACTAACGACTAGAGAGTCACCACTTGCCGGATACACTGCGTGCGACCTTGTTGTTGTCTACTAACGATGCTTTGGAATGGACTCTCTCTATGTCACAACCCGCTACGGTAATAACAATTAGAGAGGCACCACGTGCCGGATACATTGCGTGCGACCTTCGACTAACGATGCTTTGGAAGTGTGACGGTGTTATGAAAACAGTTCATAACGACTCTGACGTCATGGCCGCCATCATGGATAACGGTATTTTGGAATAGAACCGGCTTGGAATAGAACCGGCCCTGTTACAATACTAACGTCCCAACGAAAAAAAAAATCAGTAACCTGGTAATAAAACAATGTAACTAACCTCTCAATTAAATTGTCGCTCACTTATCACTTTTCAATAATTCACTGTGAATTTTACCTGCGTCATGGCCCTGAAAGATCATTCTGAATAAAAAAGAGAAAAATTCTTACCTAAATGAAGTCGCCGGATAACGCATATATATCTGCTCTTACAATAAATTTTTCTGGCCCAGCCCTGTGCAATGCTGGCCGATACATCTGTCATTTATGAAAGGAAGCAACTGTTTTTTTTCTTTTGTAACAATCGGGATGATCATGGATGGGAGAAATTAGTAAATTCTTTAAATTGAAATGAATGGTTATTAAAAGTTACTTTTTATGAGGAAGATTATTATTACGAGATTTTTAAAACATTTACATGGGACTTCAGATAACATTACTACATATGCGCGAGGCTGCTTTTTACCTTATAAAATAATACTCAGGCTCCGGCATCGCTGCACTACGACCGGGCCAGCCAACACGATACACCAGACCAGACCAGAGCAGACTGCAGACTAGCAACAACTTACTGCTACAGCTACACAGTTCCTACTGCAGTCAACAGTGCTCTCTGGTCAGAGATTCTCTTATACCTTGCATATCGCAGGCAGCGCATGAGCAATACATCGAAATTACATCTGCTCGGACCTCTTACAAGCTGAAATTGTTTTATTAGAAAAATACAAAATGTAAAACTATAATTCATGAAAATTAATACATTTTAATATGTTACAACAATAAGGTACAATTTAAGGAGCATAATTTAAGAAAACATTCAATCGCAAGTGGGCTTACATAATGTAGGAATACATTTCGCCGAGAAAACGCATTCAGTAAGAAATTTGTTTACAGCAGAAGCTTCCATTTTTTTCTTGTACACTGTAAGACACGAAATTTCTTGATATTTTCAACAGCTGTTTGTTGCATCAGACGTGCATGCACGTTATGCCGTGGAGCTTCAGTTACTCAAATTAATCTCGTAAAATGAGTACAGACTGACACTTATTAAAGCTTTAATATTCCATTTATTAGTATTTTACCAAAATCGTGAAAACAGAAGCTTCATAGAAAAGACAATACGATTACATTCCGGAGCAGGAACAGTTTTTTAGCAACAAGCCGTTACAGAGAGGGAAAGTTTGTGACGCTTCAACTCCACTTAATTTCGAAAGCAGTACCATATGCTAACGCTCATTTCCAGACATATAAATTATTCCACCTTTCACAGTATAACAAACCTTAATACTAACGGGACACATATGGCTCCAAAACGAGACCAGCTCAAAATTATTCAGACACAGATTTTAGTGTGAACCTTTCATATGCTCCAAGTCGTTTGTATGAGGTCCGAGCAGATGTAATTTCGATGTATTGCTCATGCGCTGCCTGCGATATGCAAGGTATAAGAGAATCTCTGACCAGAGAGTAGTGTTGACTGCAGTAGGAATTGTGTAGCTGTAGCAGTAAGTTGTTGCTAGTCTGCAGTCTGCTCTGGTCTGGTCTGATGTATCGTGTTGGCTGGCCCGGTCGTAGTGCAGCGATGCCAGAGCCTGAGTATTATTGTATAAGGTAAAAAGCAGCCTCGCGCATATATAGTAATGTTATCTCAAGTCCCATGTAAATGTTTTAAAAATGTCATAATAATAATCTTTCTCATATAAAGTAATTTTAACAACCATTCATTTCAATTTAAAGAATTTACTTATTTCTCCAATCCATGATCATCCCGATTATTGCAAAAGAAAAATCAGTTGTTTCCCTTTCAAAAATGACAAATCTATCGGCCAGCATTGCACAGGGCTGTGCCAGAAAAAGTTATCGTAAGAGCAGACATATATGCGTTATCCGGCGACTTCATTGAGGTAAGAATTTTTCCTTTTTTTATTCAGAATGATCTTTCAGGGCCATGACGCAGCACTGCTGTCGTCCAAAATTTACCATGTTAAATTCACAGTTAATTATTGAAAAGTGATAAGTGAGCGACAATTTAATTGAGAGGTTAGTTACATTGTATTACTACCTGGTTACTGAATTTAGTTTTTTTATTGGGACGTTACACTGAATGTGAACGACATAATTATAATTTTTACTTTTGAGAGGTTCAGGAATATTTCTGTTTTGAGGTTACACTAAACGTGAATATTATTTATGTTAATATTTTTGTGGGAAGGTTACACTTAATGTGAATGAAAATTTTGTGGTGAGGTTACACTAAATTAGAATCATATTCATATTATTTATTTTATATTGTGCTGATGTTACACGTTGTATATCCACACATCTCTATATAACAATTCTCTACATGGGGCCCCTCTGCATGATTATCTGAAATTTTCACTTAGTATAAGTAATAGCATTACTAAAATGTGAAAACAACAATAGCAGCACTGAAATCCAAAACTTCAGTGATATTCCGTCATTAATAAATTTAAAAGCACATGAATGTAGGGTATAAGGACCACCAGGGTAAAAAACAAACATATACACTCCTGAAAATTGAAATAAGAACACCGTGAATTCATTGTCCCAGGAAGGGGAAACTTTATTGACATATTCCTGGGGTCAGATACATCACATGATCACACTGACAGAACCACAGGCACATAGACACAGGCAACAGAGCATGCACAATGTCGGCACTAGTACAGTGTATATCCACCTTTCGCAGCAATGCAGGCTGCTATTCTCCCATGGAGACGATCGTAGAGATGCTGGATGTAGTCCTGTGGAACGGCTTGCCATGCCATTTCCACCTGGCGCCTCAGTTGGACCAGCGTTCATGCTGGACGTGCAGACCGCGTGAGACGACGCTTCATCCAGTCCCAAACATGCTCAATGGAGGACAGATCCGGAGATCATGCTGGCCAAGGTAGTTGACTTACACCTTCTAGAGCACGTTGGGTGGCACGGGATACATGCGGACGTGCATTGTCCTGTTGGAACAGCAAGTTCCCTTGCCGGTCTAGGAATGGTAGAACGATGGGTTCGATGACGGTTTGGATGTACCGTGCACTATTCAGTGTCCCCTCGACGATCACCAGTGGTGTACGGCCAGTGTAGGAGATCGCTCCCCACACCATGATGCCGGGTGTTGGCCCTGTGTGCCTCGGTCGTATGCAGTCCTGATTGTGGCGCTCACCTGCACGGCGCCAAACACGCATACGACCATCATTGGCACCAAGGCAGAAGCGACTCTCATCGCTGAAGACGACACGTCTCCATTCGTCCCTCCATTCACGTCTGTCACGACACCACTGGAGGCGGGCTGCACGATGTTGGGGTGTGAGCGGATGACGGCCTAACGGTGTGCGGGACCGTAGCCCAGCTTCATGGAGACGGTTGCGAATGGTCCTCGCCGATACCCCAGGAGCAACAGTGTCCCTAATTTGCTGGGAAGTGGCGGTGCGGTCCCCTACGGCACTCCGTAGGATCCTACGGTCTTGGCGTGCATCCGTGCGTCGCTGCGGTCCGGTCCCAGGTCGACGGGCACGTGCACCTTCCGCCGACCACTGGCGACAACATCGATGTACTGTGGAGACCTCACGCCCCACGTGTTGAGCAATTCGGCGGTACGTCCACCCGGCCTCCCGCATGCCCACTATACGCCCTCGCTCAAAGTCCGTCACCTGCACATACGGTTCACGTCCACGCTGTCGCGGCATGCTACCAGTGTTAAAGACTGCAATGGAGCTCCGTATGCCACGGCAAACTGGCTGACACTGACGGCGGCGGTGCACGAATGCTGCGAAGCTAGCGCCATTCGACGGCCAACACCGCGGTTCCTGGTGTGTCCGCTGTGCCGTGCGTGTGATCATTGCTTGTACAGCCCTCTCGCAGTGTCCGGAGCAAGTATGGTGGGTCTGACACACCGGTGTCAATGTGTTCTTTTTTCCATTTCCAGGAGTGTATATAACTTGCGAATATCGGCGAAGTGGGTAATGCAGTTGCATCTTTGTGCCAACAGCATGGTCATGTCTACTCATCTTCTTTGGGCTTTTCTGTTTACTGTCCTCGCAGATAACAGGAAGTTACCATACCTCAGGCTCAAATGAAACACATATACTATGCCATACAATGCTGCTCCCCATCAAGCTACAGAAAAATCTGTATGAGTTTCGATTATACAGTTAGCACTCCACAGTTATGTGAAAATGAAAGTGCTAACATGATAGGCAAGAAGCTAATGATAACGTCAGCTCCATTATGTGAGTTCCATAAACAAAGACGTACTATACCGTTCATTAGTAGTGGCAAATCACAGTGACAAGAAGCAGCGAATGCCGTCAGTTCAGAGCCGCAAATTCCCTTTCGTATAGAACTACTCAGAAGGCCTACCACATAACCTTTTCCTGCCTCGGCCTATTCGTAATACAGAACAGAAAGCAGCTCCCATCTAGGGCGTTCCATGAGAAACAACATACCTTTATCTCCATGCTAAACGGGCCTCGTTCCGCTCTGAAGCTAGTGATTCAAAGTCTCCACAGAGTTAGCCGCAGTAGTCACTGCAAATTTCCACGATAGTCACAGAGCACCAAGTGCTGTAACCCCACTTGTTACACATACGCTCCCATCCGTCCTGCCCCACATACAACTCGCAGTTTTTTGTCATCGCCCCGCGCTCCTCCATGTAGCAACCGTCCTGGCCGCATCTGTTGTCCGCCAGCAATACACGACACGCAGCCCATCGACCACCAAAAATTTATAGAAAGGCAAAGAACTTCCAATTGCATTGCAATAAGAAATGAGACAGATTATAAACACAGAAAATGTAATAAAGAATGATATGAGAAATTACGTTCCACTTCACCTTTAAATGAAACGCGTCACAACTCAGAATGTGCCGCCCTTCTTTAACGACCAGTACTATTCCTGATATACTTCAATGACTTTCGCAGTAGTGTTACTCATGGTGAAATAATTCCCTTCGGTGATGACAGCAATATTATAGCCCTTAAGGAAAAAAAAAATGAGAACTCCTTCTAGAGAAAGTAAATGAAACTCTCAAGGAAGTTTACGATTGGTCAGTAATCAATAAAATGACGGTGAACGTAAATAAAACTGGTGCCATGAATTTCAGTTTTGAAGAGGGAAGATGACAATGTTAAATTAAATGTAGATGGCATGTCTGTAGACAGTGTAACGAATGCAAAATTTCTAGGAATTATTATTGATTCTCAGTTGAAGTGGTGTGAACACGCAAAAGTACTTGCAGACAGATTGTGATCAGCATGTTATGCCCTTAGAATCCTACTATCAGTGGGTAACATGCAGGGTGTTTTAGTCACATACTATTAACATGTACACTCAGTTCTTAGCTATGACATTCTTTTTGAGGGAACTAATGTACGAAGTGTGAACACAATTTTTAAACTCGAGAAAAGAGCTATAAGAATAATAACCAAAGATGGTAGTCGCACTCATTGTAAAGATCTGTTCAAAATACTGGGGATTTTAACTGCTCCATGTGAATACATCTTCCAGTCAGTTGTACACATCAAATATCACATTGGTAATTACTGCACAAACAGCTCTGTCAATGACAATGGAACAAGAGCTAGACTCAACTTTCATTTACCAAGAAAAAATAAACCTAAGACTCAAGACAGCATTTTCTACTAAGGAATAAAACTGTACAATAGATTACCAAATGAGATTAAGGAAATTGCAAAGTCACACTTATTTTTAAAAAAAGAGCTTGAAAGCAAGTGCTATGCAATACTTTTTATACATTGAGGGGTTACTTGGATAAAAGAGAGGAGGAGTTTGGTAAAAAAAGTAATGTAAATAAATAATAATAGTGATAATAGAACATCCAACATTCCACATAACACCTTCACGCTCTGTTTTCTTCCCTTCTCTTTTCCTTTTCTGGAAAAACTTACCCCCAAGTTATGCATAGGGCAACACTCACACCGGTTCCTGTTTCTGAGCTCAATATCTCACTCATTATAGTGGGATGCTGACTCAGTTTTTCAGGAGACAAATGGGAAGCTGCAATACAGAAAATGGCCCAGAGATCACTGGTGTGTGTTTGTGTGTGTGTGTGTGTGTGTGTGTGTGTGTATGTAGTAAGTGAAGTATTATGAAACAATGTGTGTATAGGGTGTACAGTGACTGATAGTTATATATGAGTGAACAGTGTGACATTACATTTTTAATAAGTTATTTGTAAAAAAGTATTGTATACCAAGAGTAAATCTAATTATTGTCTCTAACTAGAAGTATGTAAATGTATGTGTATACGAATTACCTTATTTTAAATTGCTCAAAACTTGTAAATACTTTGACATGTCCTATATCTTTGTAAAAAGAGATCTGCAGATGAATACTACTACTACTACTACTACTACTACTATTACCTGTCAGTGGCAACGTTTAAGTGAAAATGTTCTTACTGTGACGAATAATGGAGCAGATGGCAACAAAATTGACACATGAGTCTGAAGTGGTCGAATTGTGAGATAGATATGTGACGTTCCCGTGAACGTTGGGCTGCGCCAAATGTCTTTTTTGTGACAGAAACTAAACATTTCTGTTTTTACGTTTGTATAATTTTTCTTGCTGGGGGCGATTTTTTCAAGTAGAGTGCACATTTAAGTAGCATCTTAGGTACTCTTAGACTCATTATTGCTTAAATGTCACTAATGATTTACTCATTCATATGTAATTTTAGTGGATACATGTATTTAGTAACAGACATTCTCAACACATAGTTATATATGAAGACACTGTAACACATTCGAGCGTCTCTGTCTGATATTTAGGTTCTATTATGAGCCTCAATAATTAAAACAACATCTATTACACTATATTCGTGCTTACTAGATGAATTTCAATATTCTTGCGTGAAGCAAAATGAATAGAGGTTAAAGTACTCGCATGCGAAGACGACTGGAATCATACGCAGTTTCATTTCTGCAATACAATTTATAGCGATAAGATCTTGCACGGTCGTGTACTTGAAGTAGGCATTAGGATAACTGTAGGTAATAAGGCCGCGCTGTTTTAAAAGTCACATGCAGATTAATGGCTAGTTTGGAAATATAAATATTCTGATGGTGGCAGCACCATGTAAGTTATGAGTAACAAAGTGGTGGGAGGGGGGGGTGGGGGAGGGGGCGAAGGGGGTAGCTTCCACAGATTGCCTGTAGCGTCCTTGCAGCAACGGAAACCTCAGTGTGAGTTGGGCAGCCTCCAAAGTGACGTATCATGCTCAAAGTTTGTTTTCTCTTGACGCTGAATATTTTATGTACATAAATGGAGGTATCCATAAATTTCTAATGTCATCCTCATGTAATGCTTCTACTACCAAATTTATAGAATACAATCTTTCTTGTATTAAAGTGCATACAAATAGATTTTTAAAATATTTAAACATTTATCACTACAGTTTGATAAAACTTTAATACGACACCAACAGGTAATTTTATCATTTCTGTATTTTTGTCATCTAGGTGACTATATGGGTAAGCCTTGTCAAAATATTCGTGTGAAGTGGTCTACTGAGGATGTACAGAAGGCCACTGATGCAGTTAGATCACTGCTGGGGAGGCTTCAAAGACATTTAACATCCAATGAAGAACTTTTCGACACTAGCTCAACAAGGATGAAGAGAAGACTAGGAAACTTGGCTGTAATACAAAAGTTCTCAATAGAGTGTTGCTTATTGCGGACTCATCAGCAGCATCAGCATCAGGTCTTGCAAAATATGGCAAGAAAACCGCAATCAAAGAACATTCCAAGTCCTGTAATAACGACGTGAACTACAGTGACTGTGGTGGCTACATTTACAACAAAAGGAGCAACAAGGACTGGACTCAGTGCGGCTGTGTACACTGCGCAAAGTTGGCTGTGCTGAACTTGGAAGGAACTGAATTTTCATTTTGCTTAAATTTTGCATTGTTTTCATAATTGTTGAATGCATCATTTCCATTATTCGTTACAATTATGCACTATTTTCTATGTTTGGCTAACTAATAGTACGCTGGATGTCATAAACGTGAGAGAATTTCAAAATGGCGTTATGGGCTTCACTGCTCCTTACAAACTGTAGTTTTCCTTTTCGTTCACAAAAAATTACATAAAAAATTATGAAATACTGATCAATTATGTTTAAACGAATCCATAAGGGAGATGTTAGTGCATAACTCATTAAAAATTAGTTGTTTTGCATATCTTTATACAACATTAGAGACAATTAATTCAAAGCATGGCGCTATGATCTTCAGTAAGCTGTAGATGCTGATGTAAAGTGTAAAGTGGTTTTTTATGAGCACATCTGCCCGTATCACAAAAGATGCGCTAGACGTATTCTGCTTTTCAGTTCTCTAAGATTATATCTGTACTACCTCTCACCTACCTTATCAAAAGCCATGATTCCTCTGATGCAGTAAGATTAGCGAATTGGGTTGCTGTTCATGATATGATCAAGCTCTACACAGACCTCATTACTTGATCGAGATTTGGAATTTTATTTGAATGTGTACTGGTCTGAGTTCACACTGTTTTCTTTAGTAATATACGTTTATCATCTTTCTTGGTAGGTGGTTCGCTCCAGTGTCCTGCCTCCTGTATGTTTGTGGTTGCGCACGCGCGCGCTCGTGCGCTTGTGTGTGTGTGTGTGTGTGTGTGTGTGTGTGTGTGCGTGTGTGAGACAGAGAAGTCCGCCTTCTCCCTCTTCATCCTGCAGGTTACCTATGTGAACAAATTTAAAATTCATGATATTGATGTAGTGCATGATTAATTTCAATTGACGTATGATCTATGCATCTGTCATGAATATGGTAAGACCAAATCGGAATAAATGCAAAGGTGTATTTACTAAATGGCTGTAACCACCATATACACTGATGATCCAGAATATTATGGCCACTGTCAGTGTGAAACTTAATTCTGTCCAGTGGCATTGTGATCACGTGACACTGTTCTGTTGCTGCATAAGTTCGTAGTGTCTCTCACTAAAATTAATAAACACAACATATACAGACAACACAGACTTTAGTCATATATAATATATTCTCCAATACCATTTACAACACTCTCCCAATGGTGGTGTAACTTCTCGTGTCCTCGACTGTAGAAATGACTTGATTTTGACGCGAGCCATGTTCGGAGGGCGTTTGCATCCAGTTAGAAAGTTCCTTGAAGGCTGTTTGATAGAGAGCGGAATAGGTGCAAGTCTGAGAGCGCAAGATCAACTGAATCACGTAGATCGAAATTACTTCCCTACCCAACTTTTGTCAGTCTTGCAGAATGTCAGCAGGCGTTATCATGGAGTAGCATCACTTCACACAGTCTTCTTGGTCATTCATCTTCGATTGTGTCTGCAAGACACGTCAATTGTTGACAATAAATGTTAGCAGTGATGAGGTTTACCACCTTTGTAGTTTACCACACCGTCGCTGTTCCACCAGCTGCATAACATTCTCCTGTGGATGAGCGGAGGACTTTGTATGGGGCGTTGCTGCTTTGTTTGCCCCATGTCATTCCTTTCTTTTCCTTATGTTAGCATAGACATAATTTCACGCCACCACCAGTAGCGACACGGTACTCACACATCTGACTTTTGAACCTCCTCCATTGCATATAAATGTCGCATGCTAGTGGAATGATCACAATTCATCGTTTGTCAGTTCTCGAGTACATTGACATATATCGTTGTTGATTTAGGCGTTTAAACCATCTTCATGAAAACCTAAATATTTTCCTGCACATGGAGGGTCAGTAATGTAAAAATATTTCTCCTTAAAACGAGAACACCATTTCCTTGCCGTCCTCTGTCCAGTGACATTATCCCCTTACACAGCGCCGTAAATGCTGTCACCCCTGTATTGAACTGAAACGGAAAACTATGTTAGATGTATTCCAATTTCTCAACTTGGCACTCCATTTGTAGTGTCAACAGCAGTCAATAGCAATAGTAAATTACAAATGAGAAAATGACAATCGACGAATAAACCTTTAGCAACTGGAATACCAACATGCGAAGCGAAAACGCACTGACCTAATATATGAGTGAAGATGAAACAAGTAGGTCACCATTTTAGCTATGGGCCGCAAATGGGGATATCCACAGACATTAAGACAGTTTATTGTGGTCTGGGGCCTGCTATTGATTATCTGCAAATCTTTGAAGATGGGTGAGTGTTCTTAAAAGGTCATGAGACCATGAGTGAGTGACAAGGTGGTACAGTCGACGCTTCAACCCAACGTGGGAGGGTAGCCCACTCTGTAAAGCAATCCATGGGAAATATGATATAGAATACAATACTAGCTCAGGCATAAGTGTTCAATGCACATTGTTAAAGACTTGGATCTGCAGTAGACATCTTCCGTGTGTTCCCATATTGACCTAACGACACCATCAATTACGACTGCAGTGATAACTGGACCATAGAGATTCGGCAATGGATCAATACGTCACCTGTGTTATATAGTGCTGACTAGAAAGTGTTAACTTCGACATCATTTGGAGGGTATTTCATGCTGACAGTGCAGTACTACTCTGAACATGACTGGTCAAAGGATCATTAACTTCTAAAAGCAATTGAAAATGAATATTGGAGCAGAGATAATGAAAGAGGCAATGGAGAATACAACAACAAACGTTGGTCTGAAGAGTGATGATGAATTTTTAGCACTTAAGGGTGACAATGGGAAACTGACATGACAGATGAAAATGGAACAGACTCGAGTGAAATGTATACAGCAGATGAAGGCCTCGGCATCGATCCATTGTGTGATGGATCATCCACCTCATAACTCTAAACACCAAATGTAGAGCGATTTTCATTGCATAACTGTAGTTATACTGTCGTTCCTTGCCTCCGCAATCACGATTGTGTGCTGACTAACGACAGCCTGACCGAAATGCTCTTATTCCCAAATGCAATAGTATTGTGGTCAACTACTATAGTGGCAGTCAGCCCCAGGAGTAAACGAGCAAGACTGCGAGAGTAGAGGGACAAAGCCTATGCAGCCCCACTCTGCGTTATTGCCAAATTTATTCAAGATGGTGGATCCAAGATGATGGCGATAGATATGGCAATGATGTCATGGAACGAAGTTCAAATTCTGGTGGGAAAATAGGTCACTTGGGCTACCTCCATTAGCCTAAGCCATCTGACCGCCACCTATTTCTTGGAATAGGCGAGAAAAGGACTCAGCCCATGTCCAGTTGCGAGAGAGTGGAAGGAGTGTACTTTATTTATTTTCAGTGTTTATTTAAACAATCTGAGTTGTCATAGGCAGTAGCTCCATCCAGTGTGATCACCATTAGGTCTTGAGTCCAACTGACCTAGCGCACAGTACTGCCACCAGAGTGCTCCGTCATCCCATGGTAGTCTGGTGGAAAATAGTGGTAAAAGGACTCAGCCTGTGCTGGGTTTCTGGAGAGAGGAAAGAGTGTACTTCATTTATTTTGGAACAGTTAATTTAGAGATGGATTTCAAGTAGTTTATTCTCTGTCATGCTTGGGGTCACAATACACAGCCTACAGGCCTGCAAACTATTCGTAAATCAGCGGTACAGTGATGTACAGACACGAAAACAACTCGTTAATTGTGAAAATAATAAATGGAAAATGCTCTGCAAACACGCTTACAACTTTTAAACAGCTGAAAATAATGTAGTGCACAAACACTCAGTGCAAGTGAAAAAACGCTTTCGAACTATCATCAATAGCAACGTATCAGCGAACTCTTCCCGATAAAGGTTCCAACATGAGCAGGCGCCAACGGTGCCGACTCCATACACGAGCCACCGCCAGAGAGACGAATGCAGGAGCGTGAGCTGTTGCTCTCAGGCCGCTGCTACCTACAGAAAGTAGGTGAAAGTCGCGTTTATTTTCGATTATACAGCTAGCATTCTTCGAGTGTAATACTGGTGTCACATGTATATGTAAATAAGAGCCAGATTACCCTCTGGAGATGCAAGTGTTCACCTAAACGTCGTGGCTGAAGCGTACAAGCCAGTCCATGGCCGAGAGAGATGTTTGCATAGCGGCTTACGCTCACAGACGCAGCTAAAGGATTCTCAATGTTATACTGATGTCACAGGTCTGTGGAAATAAGAGCCAAGTGTCATGTCTGAACGCGCTATAGAAATGTGTTGCAACACTTCTCAGAATAGCACAGGGTGCATTTTCCCCAGCGACCCTAACGGGATACCTCTGGCTGTGGATGTGTTTACTCAGCCACCACACATACCTGCCGACCCAGCACAGATCTAATTGCCAAGCGCGAGATGTCTGAATAGTGGTTCAAATGGCTCTGAGCACTATGGGACTTAACATCGGTGGTCATCAGTCCCCTAGAACTTAGAACTACTTAAACCTAACTAACCTAAGGACATCACACACATCCAAGCCCGAGGCAGGATTCGAACCTGCGACCGTAGCAGTCGCGCGGTTCCGGACTGAGCGTCTAGAACCGCTAGACCACCACGGCCGGCGTCTGAATAGTGGCTCACTCGCACAGGTGTAACTAAAAGGTTCTCAGTGTTATACTGATGTCACATGTCTATGTAAATAAGGGCCAAGTCTGCGTCATGGAAATAGTAAAGTGCTGGAGAAATAGTTAGCGCTCACTTTTTTACGAGCTTTCGTGATGTCTCAGCTTGTCTGGATGGAAATTCTTGTCCTAACACGACCTGTTTACGAAAATAGCCCAGAATAACGCCGATTGCACTCTTCCTCGTGATCCTAACAGGACAGCCCATGCGTTACTTATCAGTCCCTTCTCGGAATTAGTAAAGTGCCACAGAAATAGTTAACCATCGCATTTGTTGGAGCTGCTTTCAGCATACGTCTCAGAAAAGATAAACTTCTCTCCACTGAAAGGCTTCATCATGTATGTGCACGCCCGTGAAAACACCGTTAATCATAAAAGCATTCTTGTTATATGGAAAGAGAGAGACGATGGTCGCATCAATTCCTTCCAGAAATAGTGACGTTTCATAAAAGCTTCTCATTGGCTACACAGTCAAATGAAGCTCTCTCATTGGTCGTATCGTTATACATTTAAGCCCACAAACAACCTCCATTGTCCTCAGTCGGCTGCTGACTACATTTTTGTGTGTTCTGTCTTCTCTGTGTGTACTTGCTGTTTTGTCTCCCCAAGATGAAGAGAGGTAACTGCAGCAATGCTTCTGAGTGTGGCCACAAGAGGCGTAGAGTTTGGGAGACATAATTATGAAGTATTCTGAGTGTAAATTATGAAGTATTCTGAGTGTAAATTTTCGTGTGTATGTTAAATTCACCTTATTAATTCCATCTCGTTGTTATAGTACAATTCCAGGATTTTATTTTGGAGTGTGAGGAGGGACATGAGGAGGCTATACCATGGTAGACTCCCGAAATCCAGCCCGCTGTGGTGGGTTCGCAGGTAGAATTGCCATGTGGGTATTTTTTCATCGCAATTTGTTCATGTATAGTAGCGATTCAAAACTTTATTATTTCATACTTGTTTTTCGGTTTATGTATCTTGTTTGCTGTTGTTATTGTAGGCGAGACAGAGCAATTGCCTGATGTCGATTCTGACGAGTATGATGACATACCTGAATGGGTCAGACAAAGGGCTACTGAAATAGAGGAGTATAGGCGTTCTGATCTGGCCCTGTTAGATGATGACTTCTTTGAGGTGTGATAGAGTTACCCAATGAAGTTTTAATGCCTTGGAGACAGATTGGACAAGGTAATTACTCAATTTGCCTATAACCTTGTGACTGTCAGAATTCTTTCTTTCAACGTGTCAGCAGTGGTAAGCAATGGACTTAACTATTATTTATTTGATCTCTTCATCTACAGCAGTCGCATCTTCACAGCCGCAACACAGTGTGGTGCGGATACCGGTGGTATCTAGACCTTCTTCCACGCCAAAGCGGCGCCCAGTAAGGCACGTATCATCTATAAAGCCTCTGCTAGTCTCTGCGTGGGAAGCCACTGCCGTCTCCCCTGACACCGCCGCTCTGGCGTCCGTGGGCCGAGCAATGAACCATCACCCATCAGGATAATGAGTTGGGTCTGCAGCAGCACCAACAACAGCATCGGGAACCATCACTGCAGCCCAGCTGTTCCTATCGGTCTGACCTGGTAGCACCGCAGTATCCTCCTCCGTCATCATGATCATTGTATCAGGCTTGCCAAATACGGCGTAAACATGAGGTATGTGTGCCTCAGTGCATACCGATATATCCCTCCCCAACACCATCATCAACGGGGTGGAAGCAGAATACCATTATTAGTAATAGAGAAGATCCCGGGGCTAGTGGCAGTTCCCTCTCCCATCTTTCTAATGAAGGACATTAGGTCAGTAACACCATTCCGCAGTTATAATACGCGGTGATTGCAGACGCTTTTGAGGAGCGAATCTCGTCCACGAGGATCGAGAACCCGTCAGGAGGGTGACACAACCCTATTGGTTTTCTAAGGGCATGCCTTCCTCAAGGCAGTCAATGATCTGCAGTATCATGCCATTAAATGCAGTGTGGTGTTGTGCATCGAATTATCGCCCCCCCCCCCCCCCCACCAAAAGTGTATTCTGGTGCTGAAGGGACAACTCGTCATTACCTTCGGGAGGAATGTGGTGTGGTCACGTGGAGCACATCAATCGCCGAGTGCTTTCGTAAAACCACCTTCAGTGCTATACTGGGCCAATTTTCCGAGATGGACATCCATACACACGATCCGGTAACTGAACGGTCAAGGTCATGCTATGTCAAGCTCCCTGAAGATACTCTGTGTGATCAAAAGCATCCACACACCCTCAGAAACATACGCCTTTCATATTAGGTGCATTGTGCTGCCATTTACTACCACGTACTCCATATCTGCGACCTCAGTAGTCATTAGAAATCGTGAGAGAGCAAAATGGGTGGCTCCGTGTAACTCACGGACTTGGAAAATTGTCACGGGACTGGGTGTAACTTGTGTAATACGTCTGTGCACGACAATTCCTCACTCCTACACATACCTAGGTCCACTGTTTCCTATGTGTAAGTAAAGTGAAAACGTGAAGGGACACGTACAGCACAAAAGCATACAGACTGACGTTATCTGTTGACTGATAGCGACCGCCGACTGTTGAAGAGGGTTGTAATGTGTAATAGGCAGACACTTATTTTCAGACCATCACACAGGAATTAAAGACTGAATCAGGATCCACTGCAAGTACTGTGACAGTTGGATGGGAGGTGCAAGAACTTGGATTTCACAGTCGAGCAGCTGCTCATAAGCCACACATCACGTCAGTAAATGCCAAATGACGCCTCCTTTGGAGTAAGGAGCGTAAACATTGAATGACTGAACAGTGGAAAAACGTTGATGGAGTGACGAATCACGGTACACAGCGTAGCGACCCGATGGCAGGGTGCGTGTGTGATGAATGACCGGTGAACATCATCTGCCATCGTGTGTAGTGCCAACAGTAAAATTCGGAGGCGGTGGTGTTATGGTGTGGTCGTGGTTTTCATGGATGGGGCTTGCATCCCTTGTTGTTTTTCACGTCACACAGCATAGGCCTACATTGATGTTTTACGAACCTTCTTGCTTCCCACTATTGAAGAGCAATTCGGGGATGGCGATTGCATGTTTAAACATGATGGAGCACCTGTTCATAATGCAACGCCCGTGGAGGAGTGGTAACACGGCAGTAACATACGTAATCGACTAGCCTGCACAGAGGCTTGACGTGAATCCTATAGATCTTTTGGATGTTTTGGAACGCCGACTTCGTGCCGGGCCACCCCACCGACATTGATACCTCGCCTCAGTGCAACAGTCCGTGACGAATGGGCTGCCATTCCACATGAAACCTTCCAGCAGCTGATTGAACGCATGCCTGCGAGAGTGGAAACTGTCATGAAGGCTAAGGGTGTGCCAGCATTATCGATGGACGGCGCCACGAACTTGTAAGACATTTTCAGCCACGTGACCACATTGTGAGTAGCTAAAAAGCAGTCATGTATTAATGTCGAAAATCGAAAGAATCAGGCTTTTTTGCATGGTCAATCCTTTCTTGCGAAAGAAACTACGATCGTAGAGATCCCCTGAGCATCCCAATACATAGCATGTAGATGATATCATTCGTGGGTGTTACAACTTTGAATGTATCGAGTTCCCCGTCAAGATCCAGGACATACCTAAATTTGAGGCGCAGAATACCAGAATATCGGTTCATGTTTATGGCCTGGAGAAAAAAACCATGTCAGATGAGCCAGACAAGCATGCTGTCGTCGGCTCCACTTCTCAAACTTTGCCAGTGAGCGTGTGTTGCATGTAAACATGCCACTCTTCTCAGAAGTTGATCATTATCACTGTGTTTGATTCAAAGACATGTCCCGACTCGTTTCTACCCAGATGAATACACATGGACATAAGCAGCATATTTGCTTGAGGTGCCTGAATTATTTCTCCTCAGACAAATTATTAGCGGTTCATTCAGGAGATTGCACCTCCAAGGACCCAGTATGTGTCATTATTGTTATTATGCCTACAGAGGCATGGAGACGATCGTAGAGATGCTGGATGTAGTCCTGTGGAACGGCTTGCCATGCCATTTCCACCTGGCGCCTCAGTTGGACCAGCGTTCGTGCTGGACGTGCAGACCGCGTGAGACGACGCTTCATCCAGTCCCAAACATGCTCAATGGGGGACAGATCCGGAGATCTTGCTGGCCAGGGTAGTTGACTTACACCTTCTAGAGCACGTTGGGTGGCACGGGATACATGCGGACGTGCATTGTCCTGTTGGAACAGCAAGTTCCCTTGCCGGTCTAGGAATGGTAGAACGATGGGTTCGATGACGGTTTGGATGTACCGTGCACTATTCAGTGTCCCCTCGACGATCACCAGTTGTGTACGGCCAGTGTAGGAGATCGCTCCCCACACCATGATGCCGGGTGTTGGCCCTGTGTGCCTCGGTCGTATGCAGTCCTGATTGTGGCGCTCACCTGCACGGCGCCAAACACGCATACGAACATCATTGGCACCAAGGCAGAAGCGACTCTCATCGCTGAAGACGACACGTCTCCATTCGTCCCTCCATTCACGCCTGTCGCGACACCACTGGAGGCGAGCTGCACGATGTTGGGGCGTGAGCGGAAGACTGCCTAACGGTGTGCGGGACCGTAGCCCAGCTTCATGGAGACGGTTGCGAATGGTCCTCGCCGATACCCCAGGAGCAACAGTGTCCCTAAATTGATGGGAAGTGGCGGTGCGGTCCCCTACGGCACTGCGTAGGATCCTACGGTCTTGGCGTGCATCCGTGCGTCGCTGCGGTCCGGTCCCAGGTCGACGGGCACGTGCACCTTCCGCCGACCACTGGCGACAACATCGATGTACTGTGGAGACCTCACGCCCCACGTGTTGCGCAATTCGGCGGTACGTCCACCCGGCCTCTCGCATGCCCACTATACGCCCTCGCTCAAAGTCCGTCAACTGCACATACGGTTCACGTCCACGCTGTCGCGGCATGCTACCAGTGTTAAAGACTGCGATGGAGCTCCGTATGCCACGGCAAACTGGCTGACACTGACGGCGGCGGTGCACAAATGCTGCGCAGCTAGCGCCATTCGACGGCCAACACCCGGTTCCTGGTGTGTCCGCTGTGCCGTGCGTGTGATCATTGCTTGTACAGCCCTCTCGCAGTGTCCGGAGCAAGTATGGTGGGTCTGACACACCGGTGTCAATGTGTTCTTTTTTCCACTTCCAGGAGTATATATATATATATATATATATATATATATATATATATATATATATATATATATATATATATAAATGGGTCTGAGTACGCACACCCATGCCCGAGGAAGGATTTGAACCTGCGACCGTAGCGGTCGCGCGGTTCCGGACTGTAGCGCCTAGAATCGCTCTGCCACCCCGGCCAGCTTTACAAATAAACTCGTACTGTATGTGGCAGCGTTCCAAATTGTATCGTCATATGATTCCAGTCGTACCCACCACAAATTTGATGTCGAGGATAATCCTGCGGTTTGGCTGCTCACTCAGCTTGAAAACCTTTCACGGGAGGTTGATTAGATCTACAGCGACAATGTTCCCATGCCCAGATCGAAGGATAATGAAGATTTGTAAAATAACGTTGTTGATTGTCATATCTGCGGTCTGCCGTTAGATGGAAAATTGGAAACTTCTCACAGGGAGCACTGTCGTCTTACGGGGATGCTCTGTGGTGCAGCTCACAGTGCGTGCAATTTGATATAGCAGCTACTAAGACATATACCCGTTTCCTTCCACAATTTAAGCAGGTATGACGCTCACTTTCTAGTTGAGCACTTGGCTGATTTCGGTCTGGAGAAAGATCAGATCATTGTCCAACCTGAGAGTGTCGAGAAAGACATTTCATTCTCCAAATGAAAGACGCCATGAATTAGGCTCTGCTTCCTTGATAAGCTACTTTTTATGCAGCGCCACTCCGGAAACTCGTCGAATATGGATATGGCTCAAGCTGCATTTCCTGACGAGGAAAAGTTTCAGCTTGTGACTAGGCAGGTTTTTTTTCCATATGAGTGTGTGGATCTTATGGCGGAACTCTAAGAAACCAGGCTACTTCACATAATTGCATTCTCCAGTAACATTACAGACGATGCCATAACGGATGCAGAGTATGAGCATACTGTGAATGTCTGGCAGGAACTCAACATCTCCACTTTAGAAGGGTATGCATGACTTTACATGGACGCAGACATGCGTTTGCTTGCAGACGTTTTCGAGAAATTCTGGAGTCTGTGCATGGCCGCATTTTCTCTGGATCCCATCTTTTATTATATGCCACGTGTGTTGTCTTGGGACACAATGCTCAAGAAAACGAAGTGCAGTATTGAATTATTGACCAATGCTGACGTGCTTCTTTTCTTTGAGTGACGGATCCTGGGGGGATGCAAAGGCAAATAACCTGCAGATGGGTGACATGTCAACACTTTCCTTGATTCGAGTTACATAACGTACCTGGACATAAATAACTTATATGGACACGCCATGAAGCAATCACTGCAGATTGGTCAGTTTTTATGGATGGGAAACAGCTGGCACGCTGCAAACGATCTTGGTTTCTGTGAAAGCAGAACTAACACACTGTCACAAGAATCACCGACAACTTCTGTTGTTGTGAGAAAGATACTCAAATCTCAGTATTTACCAGGATTAGAATCTTCTCTCACTTCAAACTGAAATAGTGATCAAGACGCACTGCAGCAAGGAGGAGTACACAATTTGTTAACTGATACCCTGCAATCATTTACTAAAGTTGTTAGCATTATAAACGTGGTACCTAAGCCTGACATCTAGCGATATCATATGCGACTACAGCTCAAAATAACCTACTTCCTACCCCCTATCCTGTATCTACCACCTTAAAGTTTCCGCCTAGGAACTGACAGAGCTGAAGACGCACATATTTACTCCACAAATTACTGAGACAGAGAGTTCTAAATACAAGTGGTTCAAAATACATTCTACCCAGAGACGCAATGAAAGCATCACCAAGGCTTGGCCTAAGAATCCTTACAATCTGTCACGTTGCCAGATACCCTCCTGGTACTACACCTCCCTAAAAGTTTCTCAATTTCATCACGAATCCTTCGAAAGTGTTATAAGTGACCCACATCAAACCTGATCATGCTTCAGACTGCATAAGTGCAGTTCATCCTTTCCTGGGTTTCCTTAATGAATTGGCACGTAGGATTTCCTCCTACCATTAATCTGCTAATCTCTCGTTGATGTTGTACACCTGAGTAGTTCTTCCAGCGCACTGGTAGCCTTAGAAGGTTAAGGAACAGTGATTATAGTCCTAAGTGGAAGTGCAAATAGTCAACCTAAATAAGTCCCGGGAATGACATTGCATTGTATTTGTTAGATAACATCACAGAATATTTTGTTGCTAAAATCTAATAAAAACGGAGAGCATGGTTATGACGACTGTTGTGCAAAACAGGCTCGATTTACATCCCATTGCCGACAAGAACGAAAGAATAGTCTCCTATTGCAGACTGGCAAGTTTTACTTAGAGCCGAACCAATTACTGCCGATTGGTGAGTTTTGATCGATGCCCGAAGACGAATGCAAGAGATCAGATGAAAAAATCATGAGTGGTATGCCAGCTGATTCTGATGTAGGGTATGTGGTGGAGGCGGAACTCACATACCCTATTAGTTTGCATGATGCACATGCCAATTTGCCCCTGTGTCCACAGCAACTAGTTCTGCAAGCAGGCTCCATGCCAGAACTGATGACACCGCTGGGGGATAAGCGGAGATACATTATTCTTTATTGTAATCTCCAGAAGTGTCTCAGCTTTGGTATGGAGCCAGTTAGAATCAACTGGACTATCTCCTTCAAGCAGTCCCCCTGTTTGAAAGAGTATATTGATTTGTATTTCAGACAGAGTGTTTCTGAGACGTGTGACTTTGAGAAAGATTATTACAAATTAATGAATAATTCAATTTTCGGTAACACAATGGAGAATTTGAGGGAACGACCTGACATTTGATTATAACCTAATGGGATGGGCGTTAAGGGGCATGAAAATGCATTGCCAGACCAAATTTTAAGTGGTTCACATGTTCAATAAGAACTTTATTGCTGTGGAGATGGCAAACACTGCAGTAGAGGTTCCAAAACCTACTTATGTGGAGATGTGCATACTAGACCTGTCCAGACTCAACATGTACCACTTTCATTACGAGTTAGTGAAAACTCAATTCGAGATCCTAAAGTACTTTATAGGGAAACATAGCTTCATCTATTGGGTGAAGATCTGCGATCCATATGAAGTAATGAGGGACCACGGTAACGAATTCGACACGTCCTCATACATGGCCGATAATCCTTATGCTATTGTTACACAGAACAAGAAGGGTATCAGTCTTATGAAAGGCGAGACAAATGGATTGCAGATTGTGGAGTTTGTAGGTCTATACTCATTAGAAGGTACCACTCAGAGGCGAGCTAAGCTTGTGCGTCATATGGCATTGAGAGCCCTCTCTATTGAAGACTATTTGTGGTGACCGTGCAGTGGTGATCGCTATGCTGCACCACAGCTGCAGCATATTGTTCAGCAGACCAGTATTCAGTCGAGAGGACACGAGGTGTAAACTGTGTTGGCTAAAATCAGACTGTCACCTCATAACGATACAAGGATCATTTGCGACGATGGGATTGAAACTCTCCCATAGTCACACTACTCAGTTGTAGCGAGAAAAGGGGTTGGGGACCCTGATTGAATAAGAGCGAGAGAATGAGAGAGAGAGAGAGAGAGAGAGAGAGAGAGAAAGAGAGAGAGAGAGAGAAACTATGTATACGTGTTTATATATACATAGATTGCCTGTGGGGAAAAAAGGATAAAAAAGGAAAAGAAAAATGTATGTATATGCACATAGTGCAGGTGAAAGAAAGAAAAAATTAAAAAAGCATAAAACATATTAAAAAGCATAAACTGAAATAAATTATATATTTATTTATTCATACGTAACGTATGTGTAGCCTGTAAATATACATATCATATGCACCTTGTGCATCTTGTAAATGTAATATCTTTTAAGCTTTTCCCCTGCCACTAGCCATCCAAGTCTGAATTATTTTTGAAGTGTGTATAAATCAATATAGCTCACAGTCCATCAGAATTGTTATTGAAAAATACTTTGGTATTGGAGCTGTTGAAATTATATTCTAAGAGTGAACAGGCCATTAGAATTATTGTGAAAAATATGTTTCTGAGGCTGTGGAATTTAGCTGTAGGAAAGAAAGTATCTCCAAATTACTTTTTAGCATAGATTTATAAAAAAACATTTGCTACCAGTGTTGCTGTTGTACCATATATGTTAAAAGTATTTCTGCATTGGTATAGCAGAGTCAATTTGTACCTCAAGAATACTATATTGTACCTCAAAAACTACATTGTATCTCAAGAATTATATAGTGCCTCATAAACTATACTGTGTCTCATGAACTATACTGTATTTGTGTGAAGTGCATAAATGTAAAAAAAAAGTTCGTAACCATAAATCTTTGTTGTTGTTGTTATTTACGAAAAAAGCTAAACCCTGTTGCTGATTTCTCTGTGTAGCCAATACGACTCAGTCGGTTAAGTGATGGAACTATAGTGGTTACACATACTATTACCATCCCTTCACGTGGATATTTCTATATATACCAACTACTTTTCTGTACCTGGCGAAGTTAGTATCACATCAGGTTGAGTGAAACATCCTCATCACATGGACTTTGTTATCGGTGAGTGGTCCTGTGAAGATGCAAAATAATAGCTGATGAAGAAGAACGGAATTCTCCTTCCTGATAATATACCAGAAATTATTGTAGGTCCATCCAAATGTGACAAGACTAATGTCCTCATGTAGCTGCTACTACATGTAGATGGAGTCCGATTGGAACGTGTTTGTGTATTCTCAAAAACACTGTTCCAACTGAAGGCTCAGCTATTGGAGGGGATATTGCACCGAGTAAGGAGTGTTACATATACAACATTCAATTGTTACATATACATTGTAATAGTTGGTTAGGGATAATGCAAACCTAATTATAGACCTCAAACAAGACAATCTGAATATAAAACACACACACACACACACACATACATACACAGGAAGACTAACTTGAACATCAATTTTGTCAATAACTGGTGAGGCGATGTGTAAGCTAATTTTCTGCTGCTGCTGCATCATCATAGGTGTATTATTCGAAATTAATGATATTAATAAGCATAATACTTCAACTATAATGACAGAGGTATGAAATAAAACACAAACACAATCTGAGACTATATACACATACCATATTTATTTAAATTGCATACATAGGATGTAGTGTTTCAAAAATAATCATGAAACTCTTCCTTTATCTTATTCTTCGCACCTGTACAGTATTTCCCAAACATAGCTTTTTGATATGCTATAGATTCCACACGAATGTCCCTCAAGCCATTGGACACCTCACAGTAGTTGGGTTTCTCACACACACATTTAATCTGTTTCTCTTTTGGTTCAGTGTTCATGTGCAAATCATGAACATGTACACTGTGAACACGTAGGAATGTTACATCATTGTATGCAGAGCCTATGCATGGCAACCAACAATTAAATCTGTCCAATGCAAGGTGTAGCGCAGTATCCAGATCATATAAGTTCATAACTGAGGCGTGCCACAGATACACACACTTGTCACACGATTTCACACGTAGTGCACAGTCATTACATACTGTTGTAATAAGTAGTGTCACACCAGTAAGGCGAATGTCTCGGGGCGGGGGGGGGGGGAGTAAGTGGTTGGATAATACTCTGTAAAAATCTACTAATTGATGTAGCGCTCTGCACAACATATTCCGTCACAGTCAAACCCAGAAATTCGCACTTTAATACCCTTCGATGCATTTTCAGTTTTTATTCTCACATGCAAGCTCCAGTCATGGTGTGCTTCTGTATCAATGTTTACACGTTTCATTCCACTTGGAGTTACATTGTATGTAGAACTGAAAAGCATGGGTATACTTGATGCCTTCTTATCCACTGCGTCTGCACTCTGTGCCTGCAGTATCATAGGGATGTTCCGCTGGGATGGGTTATATGTTGGTGACCAGTACTCTCCAACATCTTGTTGTTGATTAGGATCACCAGCAGCTTTTGATGTGTTGGGAGCAGACCACATGTCCTCATCACTTAAATCGATGAGTGGGATGGACAATAACAACTCCTTATCCTGCTTCAGTAAATGGGCTATTTGCACTACAGGATCCCACGTGGTTGCTACAGGTTGAGACATACTAGAGGTTGTTGCTGCTGCAGGTCCAGAGATGAGTGTAGGTCTCGAGAAGATGGCAGATGAGTTTGCTGATGGTCCTGGGGTGCCAGAGTTTGACATGATGGCACTCGACCACGCAGGTTTGGAAGTTTCGAGGGCTACTGCTGAACCAAATGGAGGAAGCATTACATATGGTCCACGATGCAAAAACAACAAATTATGATGATAATGCTAATCACAGAGAAAGATGTGATATGGGATGCTTACTTTTCTGCTTCTTCCTGTTCAGGACTGTGATGGATTGCGACTTCTGTTGACGCTTCTTGTTTCTTTTTCTTCCTCTTCTTCTTCTTCTTCTTCTTCTTCTGCTGGCTGACTGAGCTGGACTGAGCTTCCATAGCTGCTGAGCCTGCCCTATACCCCCTCCAATGACATTTCCAAATGCTGTCATAGTACTGGCTAAAGTCTATCATCTGACTGGATTAAGGGTTCCTATTGGTTCCCACCATTTTCCCCACAGACCTCCATCTTTGATGACAGTGCCCTCTTGTCGCAGTACTGTGTACTAGTTCAGATGGACTCTGGACCTCACAGTGAACGCATTGGATGGAGCTACTGCCTATGAGGACTCATAAATAAAGTATACTCCTTCGTCTCGCCAGCAACTGGAGACAGGCTGAGTCCTTTTTCCACCAATTCCAAGAACGAGGTTGTGGTCAGATGACTTAGGTTAATGGATGTAGCCCAAGTAACATATTTTATCGCCATTTTCTTAGGTTTGTGGAGGTAGCCCAAGTTACCTTTTCTCCACAAAAATTTGAACTTCCAACCGTTTTCTGGGAAAGGCGAAATGGGGGATTGGGAGAGGATTAGGTTAGTGGAGGTAGCCCAATCGACCAGTTTCCCTGCCAAAATTTTAACTTCCCGCCATGACGTCATTGATACATTGCCGTATCTATTACTGCCATCTGGGATCCACCATCTTGAATAAATTTGGCAACAATGCAAAGTGGGACAACAACAGCTTTATCCCCCTACTCGTGAGACCGCAGGAGGGGTAAAGTGTTGTGGGGTAACAAGTCCCTCATCTCTCTCACACAGGACCGGCACACTTCAAACGATCTTTGTATGATGCTCACTTTCTAGTTGAGCACTTGGCTGATTTCGGTTTGGAGAAAGATGAGAGCATTGTCCTACCTGAGAGCGTCAAGAAACACATTTCATGGACTTTCCCGTACGACCATTTCACGAGTGTACAGTGAATATCAGGAACCCGGTAAAACATCAAATCTCTGACATCGCTCCAAATATATGACTAAGGACTGCTGAAGAGAATCGTTCAACGTGACAGAAGAGCAACCCTTCCGGAAACTGCTGCAGATTTCAAAGTTGGGCCATCAACAGGTGTCAGCGTGCGAACCCTTCAACGATACATCATCCGGATCCGAAGGTCCACTGGTGTGCCGTTGATGACTGCACGACACCAAACTTTACGCCTCGCCTGGGCCCGTCAGCACCGGAATTGGACTATAGATGACTGGAAACATGTTGCCTAGTCGGACGAGACTCGTTTCAAATCGTAGCGAACTGATGGACATGTACGGGGATGGACACAACCTCATGAATCCATATACCTTGCATGTCATCAGGGGACTGTTCAAGCTTGTGGAGGCTCTGTAATGATGTGGGGCGTGTGCAGTTGGAGTGATATGGGACTGTTGATACGTCTAGACACGACTCTGACAGGTGACACGTACGTAAGCATTCTGTGTGATCACCTGAATGCATTCAAGTCCATTGTGCATTCCGACGGACTTGGGCAATTCCAGCAGGACAATGCGACACCCCACACACCCAGAAATATTGTAGAGTGGCTCCAGGAACCATCTACTGAGTTTAAACACTTCCACTGGCCACCGGACTGTCCAGACATGAACATTATTGAGCATATTTGGGATGCTTGGAAACGTGCTGCTCAGAAGAGATCTCCACTCCCTCGTGCTCTTACGGATTTAAGGACAGTCCTGCAGGAATCATGGTACCCGTTTCGTCTAGCACTACTTCAAACATTAGTCGAGTCCATGCCACTTCGTGTTGCGGCACTTCTGCGTGCTCGTGGGGCCCTGCACGACATTAGGCATGTGTACCATTTTCTTTGCCTTTTCAGTGTACATTCCTTTCTGTATGTGGTTCCGCTATGTATCAATCGCCAAACAGGATTCGTTCTCCTGGCTCGAGTACGTCTCGACCTTCCAATGACTCACTGTTGTGTCGCGTGGTCCATCCGTTAGAGTTGCCTGTTTGGATAACAACTTTTCATTTGGTTCTGTGGCATTCTGTAGTGCTGTTAAAATAAACTAATTGTTTCTGTTAAATGTAGTAACCAAATAAGATGCTAACTTTAGAATCATAAAATACAAATTAAAGTAAGAGGAACCTCACAACGTCTCTTGCGATGTCATTCTGTAGTTCATAAATCACACATAAACTCAAGACACAACGTCCAAATGTAAACATGCGCAAAGGGAAGACATTGCAGTGCTGTTCTGAACATGTCACGAATTTAATAGCTGAAAACCACTATAGATTTAAAAACTATTTGTTTCTAAAGAGGAAAGCACAACCTGGCCTATGTCGTAACTGCAGGTGGTGGTTAGAATGTGAGTCAGCAGAGGATACATAACAAAGATTAAAATGGGTTAATATTGTAGAACAGTGCATCTCTTGTGTTTGAACCTATTTTAACCTGTTTTTGACTTATTTATGCATCTTATGTAGACTCACAGTTTAATATGGAGCTGAAGTTGGGACATACGTCCTGATACAGTGCTGTGCTTTTACTTTTAGAAATAAATAATTGTTACAGCTATGTTGTTGTTGTTGTGGTCTTCAGTCCTGAGACTGGTTTGATGCAGCTCTCCATGCTACTCTATCCTGTGCAAGCTTCTTCATCTCCCAGTACCTACTGCAACCTACATCCTTCTGAATCTGCTTAGTGTATGCATCTCTTGGTCTCCCCCTACGATTTTTACCCTCCACGCTGCCCTCCAATACTAAATTGGTGATCCCTTGATGCCTCAGAACATGTCCTACCAACCGATCCCTTCTTCTGGTTAAGTTGTGCCACAAACTCCTCTTCTCCCCAATCCTATTCAGTACCTCCTCATTAGTTATGTGATCTACCCATCTAATCTTCAGCATTCTTCTGTAGCACCACATTTCGAAAGCTTCTATTCTCTTCTTGTCCAAACTATTTATCGTCCATGTTCACTTCCATACATGGCTACACTCCATACAAATACTTTCAGAAAAGACTTCCTGACACTTAAATCTATACTCGATGTTAACAAATTTCTCTTCTTCAGAAACGCTTTCCTTGCCATTGCCAGTCTACATTTTATATCCTCTCTACTTCGTCCATCATCAGTTATTTTGCTCCCCAAATAGCAAAACTCCTTTACTACTTTAAGTGTCTCATTTCCTAATCTAATACCTTCAACATCACCCGACTTAATTCGACTACATTCCATTATCCTCGTTTTGCTTTTGTTGATGTTCATCTTATACCCTCCTTTCAAGACACTGTCCATTCCGTTCAACTGCTCTTCCAAGTCCTTTGCTGTCTCTGACAGAATTACAATGTCATCGGCGAACCTCAAAGTTTTTATTTCTTCTCCATGGAATTTAATACCTACTCCGAATTTTTCTTTTGTTTCCTTTACTGCTTGCTCAATATACAGATTGAATAACATCGGGGAGAGGCTACAACCCTGTCTTACTCCCTTCCCAACCACTGCTTCCCTTTCATGCCCCTCGACTCTTATAACCGCCATCTGGTTTCTGTACAAATTGTAAATAGCCTTTCGCTCCCTGTATTTTACCCCTGCCACCTTTAGAATTTGAAAGAGAGTATTCCAGTCAACATTGTCAAAAGCTTTCTCTAAGTCTACAAATGCTAGAAACGTAGGTTTGCCTTTCCTTAATCTTTCTTCTAAGATAAGTCGTAAGGTCAGTATTGCCTCACGTGTTCCAGTATTTCTACGGAATCCAAACTGATCTTCCCCGAGGTCGGCTTCTACTAGTTTTTCCATTCGTCTGTAAAGAATTCGTGTTAGTATTTTGCAGCTGTGGCTTATTAAACTGATTGTCCGGTAATTCTCACATCTGTCAACACCTGCTTTCTTTGGAATTGGAATTATTATATTCTTCTTGAAGTCTGAGGGTATTTCGCCTGTTTCATACATCTTGCTTACCAGATGGTACAGTTTCGTCAGGGCTGGCTCTCCCAAAGCCGTCAGTAGTTCCAATGGAATGTTGTCTACTCCGGGGGCCTTGTTTCGACTCAGGTCTTTCAGTGCTCTGTCAAATTCTTCACGCAGTATCGTATCTCCCATTTCATCTTCATCTACATCCTCTTCCATTTCCATAATATTGTCCTCAAGTACATGGCCCTTGTATAGACCCTCTATATACTCCTTCCACCTTTCTGCTTTCCCTTCTTTGCTTAGAACTGGGTTTCCATCTGAGCTCTTGATGTTCATACAAGTGGTTCTCTTATCTCCAAAGGTCTCTTTAATTTTCCTGTAGGCAGTATCTATCTTACCCCTAGTGAGATAAGCCTCTACATCCTTACATTTGTCCTCTAGCCATCCCTGCTTAGCCATTTTGCACTTCCTGTCGATCTCATTTTTGAGACGTTTGTATTCCTTTTTGCCTGCTTCATTTACTGCATTTTTATATTTTCTCCTTTCATCAATTAAATTCAATATTTCTTCTGTTACCCAAGGATTTCTACTAGCCCTCGTCTTTTTACCTACTTGATCCTCTGCTGCCTTCACCACTTCATCCCTCAGAGCTACCCATTCTTCTTCTACTGTATTTCTTTCCCCCATTCCCGTCAATTGTTCCCTTATGCTCTCCCTGAAACTCTGTACAACCTCTGGTTCTTTCAGTTTATCCAGGTCCCATCTCCTTAAATTCCCACCTTTTTGCAGTTTCTTCAGTTTTAATCTACAGGTCATAACCAATAGATTGTGGTCAGAGTCCACATCTGCCCCTGGAAATGTCTTACAATTTAAAACCTGGTTCCTAAATCTCTGTCTTACCATTATATAATCTATCTGATACCTTTTAGTATCTCCAGGGTTCTTCCATGTATACAACCTTCTATCATGATTCTTAAACCAAGTATTAGCTATGATTAAGTTGTGCTCTGTGCAAAATTCTACCAGGCGGCTTCCTCTTTCATTTCTTAGCCCCAATCCATATTCACCTACTACGTTTCCTTCTCTCCCTTTCCCTACACTCGAATTCCAGTCACCCATGACTATTAAATTTTCGTCTCCCTTCACTATCTGAATAATTTCTTTTATTTCATCATACATTTCTTCAATTTCTTCGTCATCTGCAGAGCTAGTTGGCATATAAACTTGTACTACTGTAGTAGGTGTGGGCTTCGTATCTATCTTGGCCACAATAATGCGTTCACTAAGCTGTTTGTAGTAGCTTACCCGCGTTCCTATTTTCCTATTCATTATTAAACCTACTCCTGCATTACCCCTATTTGACTTTGTGTTTATAACCCTGTAATCACCTGACCAGAAGTCTTGTTCCTCCTGCCACCGAACTTCACTAATTCCCACTATATCTAACTTTAACCTATCCATTTCCCTTTTCAAATTTTCTAACCTACCTGCCCGATTAAGGGACCTGACATTCCACGCTCCGATCCGTAGAACGCCAGTTTTCTTTCTCCTGATAACGACATCCTCTTGAGTAGTCCCCGCCCGGAGATCCGAATGGGGGACTATTTTACCTCCGGAATATTTTACCCAAGAGGATGCCATCATCATTTAATCATACAGTAAAGCTGCATGCCCTCGGGAAAAATTACGGCCGTAGTTTCCCCTTGCTTTCAGCCGTTCGCAGTACCAGCACAGCAAGGCCGTTTTGGTTATTGTTACAAGGCCAGATCAGTCAATCATCCAGACTGTTGCCCTTGCAACTACTGAAAAGGCTGCTGCCCCTCTTCAGGAACCACACGTTTGTCTGGCCTCTCAACAGATACCCCTCCGTTGTGGTTGTACCTACGGTACGGCTATCTGTATCGCTGAGGCACGCAAGCCTCCCCACCAACGGCAAGGTCCATGGTTCATGGTTACAGCTATAGTGGATTTTATCGCTGACGATAAATTAAAGCTCGTTGCATCCTCCCCGTCTAATCTAAACCAACAGCACCGTATCTGAATGTTTAAGTGACCAAAGAGAGAGCGACAACGCCTATAGTACACAAACCTGAAACAGGAGCTGTGCAGTTCACAGTACCGCTACTTTGCTGAATGAATACTAACAGTCGTTGACATAGGTGGAGAGGGAAATAATTATACGAAATGAAGATGCGCCAGCAGTAATCTGCAATGTCATCTTATCCCGTGCAACAAGGAAAGGTAACTATGATGCTGGTGGTGACGGAAGGGGGTGTGTAGGGAGAGACACACGACACACTCACACATTACGAAATAATGTCACTTGTGGGGGAAAATGGCTCTGAGCACTATGGGACATAACTTCTGAGGTCATCAGTCCCCCAGAACGTAGAACTAATTAAACCTAGCTAACCTAAGGACATCACACACATCCATGCCCGAGGCAGGATTCGAACCTGCTACCGTAGCGGTCGCGCGATTCCATACTGTAGCGCCTAGAACCGCTCGGCCACCCCGGCCGGCTGGGAGAAAATCGAATAGGCCCTGCTTGGAGCTTCTTTGGTCTTGGAAACTAAAGAAACCACAGTTATCGGAAATCTCACCACTGTTCGTGAGTCTTGTGCTTGTGACAGAATTTACTTGTTCTTTCTCGCTCGTCAGGAGTGAAATCTGTGGAGCGTGCGTCTTCAGAATTGGTCCCGAAGTTGGCAGCCGTAACGTTCCAGCCTCTAGTGTGCGTAGCAGTAATCCCGAGGGTAGGTTACTGCGACGGTGGAGACAAAGGCCGGGCCGACCACGGGCTGTGTGCGGGGGCGGCCGGCACGCACAATGAGCCTTCATTACACGGCGGGCGGCCCAGCGACTAACGAACGCTGGCCAGCCACTACAGAATGGCCCGGCCTTGGTCGGTCTACCGGGCCTGCGGTTCCCGGAGGTCCGCCTATAAATCGTCACCCTGCCGAGACAGCCGGTATTAGGACCCGGCGAGGTTAACGGGAATTACTGGACGGCCGCCGATCGCTGAAACCGCGGCCCATACCTCTCACTTAGACGACTTGTCACCAGAGGCACTGTTGAAACCGTGCACATCCTCCCTGCTAACCAGCGCCGTTTCCGTAAACATCTGCCATCCCAATCCCAACTGCCGTTCTTCACACATCAGCCAAGGATCAAGGCAATAATGTGCTACAGTGATTCTTCACCTCCAACACGTACTTGCCTCAGATCGAAATAAATGTTTATTTTTCCACCAAGGAAGACGAAGTAAATATCTAGAACAACTCGCAACACGAATAACAGATGTAGAAACAGATTACATTATTTAGTATATTCAAGGCACCTGGTCCCGATTATATACCAGTCAGGTTCCTTTCAGAGCTCCGTATTTAACAATCATATACAACAGCTCGCTCGTCGAACGATCCATACGTAAAGACTGGGAAGTGGCACGAGTCACACCTATATCTTAGGTCGGATATAGGAGTAATCCGCTGAATTACAGACCCATATCACTAACGTCGATATGCACTAGGATTTTGGAACATGTACTGTGTTCGAACATTATGAGTTACTTTCAAGAAAAAGACATCTTGACAAGTATTCAGCGCAGATTCAGAAAATACTGTTCTAGTGAAACACAACTAGCAGTTTATTCTCTAGAAATAATCAGCGCTATCGACAGGGGATGTCAAATTTATTCCATATTTCTAGTTTTCCAGAAGGCTTTTGATATCGTTCCTCACAAGCGTCTTCCAACCATGTTGCGTGACTATCGACTCAGTTGTGCGACTGGTATCGTGTGTTCGTCTAAGAGAGGACACAGTCTGTAGTAACTGACGAAAGTCACAGAGTAAAACAGAAGTAATAAGCGGAGTTTCCTAGGGAAGTGTTATAGGCCCTCTACTGTTCCTAATGTATGTAAATGACACAGCAGACAATCTGAACAGCCCTCGTAGACTTTTGCAGATGATGTAATTTTCGGTCTTGTAAAGTCATCAGATGATCAAAACCAATAGCAAAACAAGTTAGGCGAGGTATCTGTATGGAGCGAAAAGTGGGAGTTGACTCTAAATAACGAAAATTGTTAAGTCATCCACAGCAGTACTAAAAGAAATATGCTGAATTTCGATTACACGATAAGTGTAAAGGCTGTAAATTCCACAGAATATTTTTCTGCTACGATTACGCTTACCTGAAACCCGAAAATCACAAAGATAATGTTGCAGAAAAACATATCAGGGACTGCGATTTTGCGATTTATTGGCAAAACCATTATCGTGGAATAGGGGACTACTCAGGACATCGTTATCAGGAGAAAGAAAACTGGCGTTATAGCGATCGGAGCGTGGAATGTCAGATCCCTTAATCGGGCAGGTAGGTAAGAAAATTTGAAAAGGGAAATGGATAGGTTGAAGTCTGATGTGGTGGGAATTAGTAAAGCTAGGTGGCAGGAGGAACAAAACTTCTCGTCAGGTGAATACAGGGTTATAAATACAAAATCAAATAGAGGTAATGCAGGAGTAGGTATTGTTGTTGTTGTTGTTGTCTTCAGTCATTAGACTTGTTTGATGCAGCTCTCCATGCTGCTCTATTCTGTGAAAGCTTCTTCATCTCCCAGTACCTACTGAAACCTACATCCTTCTGTATCTGTTTAGTGTATCCATCTCTCGGTCTCCCTCTACGATTTTTACCCACCACGCTGCCCTCTAATACTAATTTGGTGATCCCTGATGCCTCAGCACTTGTCCTACCAACCCATCCCTTCTTCTAGACAAGTTCTGCAACGAACTTCTCTTCTCCCCAATTCTATTCAATACCTCCTCATTAGTTATATGATCTACCCATCTAATCTTCAGCATTCCTCTGTAGCACCACATTCGAAAGCCTCTATTCTCTTCTTGTTCAAACTAGTTATCGTCCACGTTTCGCTTCCATACATGGCTACACTCCATACAAATTTATTCAGAAGCGACTTCCTGACACTTAAATCCATACTCGATGTTAAAAAATTTCTCTTCTTCGGAAACGCTTTCATTCCTCAAAGCTACCCATTCTTCTTGTACTGTATTTCTTTGCGCCGTTCCTATCAATCGTTCCCTAATGCTCTCCCTGAAACACTCTACAACCTCTGTTGCTGTCAGTTTATCCAGGTACCATCTCCTTAAATTCCCACCGTTTTGCAGTTTCTTCAGTTTTAATCTACAGTTCATAACCAATAAATTGTGATCAGAGTCCACGTCTGCCTCTGGAAATGTCTTACAATTTAAAACCTGGTTCCTAAATCTCTGTTTTACGATTATGTAATCAATTTGAAACCTTCGAGTATCTCCAGGCTTCTTCGAAGTATACAACCTTCTTTTTTGGTTCTGGAACCAAGTGTTAGCTGTGATTAAGTAGGAGTAGGTATATTAACGAGTAAAAAGGTAGGAGTGCGAGTAAGCTACTACAAACAGCATAGTGAACGCATTATTGTGGCTAAGATAGACGCGAAGCCCACGCCTACCACAGTAGTACAAGTTTATATGCCAACTAGCTCCGCAGATGACGAAGAGATTGATGAAATATATGACGAGATAAAGGAAATTATTCAGATAGTGAAGGGAGACGAAAATTTAATAGTAATGGGTAACTGGAATTTGCTAATAGGAAAAGGAAGAGAAGGAAACGTAGTAGGTGAATATGGATTGGGGCTAAGAAATGAAAGAGGAAGCCGTCTGGTAGAATTTTGTACAGAGCACAAATTAATCATAGCTAACACTTGGTTCAAGAATGATACAAGATGGTTGTATACATGGAAGAATCCTGGAGATACTGACAGATTTCAGATAGATTATGTAATGGCAAGACAGAGATTTAGGAACCACGTTCTAAATTGTGAGACATTTCCAGGGGCAGATGTGGACTCTGACGACAATCTATTGGTTATGAACTGTAGATTAAAACTGAAGAAACTGCAAAAAGGTGGGAATTTAAGGAGATGCGACCTGGATAAACTGAAAGAACCAGAGGTTGTAGAGTGTTTCAGTAAGGGCATAAGGGAACGATTGACAGGAATGGCGGAAAGAAATACAGTACAAGAAGAATGGGTAGCTTTGAGGAATGAAATAGTGAAGGCAGCAGAGGATCAAGTAGGTAAAAAGACGAGGGTTAGTAGAAATCCTTGGGTAACAGAAGATATATTGAATTTAACTGATGAAAGGAGAAAATATAAAAATGCAGTAAATGAAACAGCCAAAAAGGAATAGAAACGTCTCGAAAATGAGATCGACAGGAAGTGCAAAATGGCTAAGCAGGGATGGCTAGAGGACAAATGTGAGGATGTAGAGGTATATATCTCTAGGGTTAAGATAGATACTGCCTACAGGAAAATTAAAGAGACCTTTGGAGAAAAGAGAACCACTTGTATGAATATCAATAGTTCAGGTGGAAAACCAGCTATAAGCAAAGAAGGGAAAGCAGAAAAGTGGAAGGAGTATATAGACGGTCTATACAAGGGCAATGTAATTCAGGACAATATGGAGGGTAAAAATCGTAGAGGGAGACCAAGAGATGAATAGACTAAGCAGATTCAGAAGGATGTAGGTTGCAGTAGGTACTGGGAGATGAAGAAGCTTGCACAGGATAGAGTAGCATGGCGAGCTACATCAAACCAGTCTCTGGACTGAAGACCACATCAACAACAACAGGGGAGGGAACGCAGCTAACATGTGGTGGTAAATCTAGCAATTGAAACAAAGGTGTTTTTTGTTGCGTCATGATTTTCTCGTAAGATTTCAATCATCAACTTTCTCCTCCGATTGTGAAAATATTCTGTTGGTGCCCAAGTACATGGGGAGCATCGATCATCTTGATTCTAGAAGTCACCGCTCGCACAGAATGACTTAAGTGCTCCTTTTTTCCGCCTTGAAGTTGGTCCAGTGGACCCTCCACCAAGTACCTAATTATAAATTGCAGAGTTATCATGTACATGTAAATATAGATAGATTTTCGAAAATACATTCATACAGGGTAGCAAAAGAGATATATGTCTGGATTGAGAAAATCCAGATATGAGGGAGCATGCAGCGTCGTATCATGGTTGGAAATAAGATCTGCGTACAATTTGATTAATACACTCACAAGCTGAAAGGCTTTCATAGCGCAGCGAGTAATTTAAGGGAACTTAGAACATGTTTTTTTTTGTGAATTCAACATTACGATCAACGCGCTCTAAACCCCTAACACGATCTGTAAGTTCAGGACTATTCTGTGATGATGTTACAAACTTTCTGGTATGATGGAGGGTGAATGTTTAAGCATAGGCTTCCGCGGCCGTTGTGGCAGTCAATAAAATTCTTTTGCATCTGTGACAGCATTGTCGACGTGTAAAACTTCCAACGTTTCAATCACTACTTCAAGTGACCTTCTTTAGTACGTTTGTTTACTAAGAAAATACTTGGAGGAATGTCACTCTGCCGGCCGAGGTGGCCGAGCGGTTCCAAGCTCTACAGTCTGGAACCGCGCGACCGCTACGGTCGCAGGTTCGAATCCTGCCTCGGGCATGGATGTGTCTGATGTCCTTAGGTTAGTTAGGTTTAAGTAGTTCTAAGTTCTAGGGGACTGATGACCCCAGATGTTAAGTCCCATAGTACTCACAGCCATTAATTTTTTAATGTCACTCTCAATAGTGGCCGAAACGTTGGACGTTTCACACGTCACTGTGAGGCCACAGATCGAGCAGAATGTTATTGATCGAAGGGTAAATGTGTCAGTCTGACGTAAGTGACCTTAGCCTGTAAACTACTGAGTCTAAAAGTATAAGCGAAAACATACTGAGGTTCCGCCTTAGCCTCGCGCTATGCTAAACTTTGCCAACGCTAAACATGATTTACAAAAATCCTACAGAATACTTCCCAGTACCTTCAGACAATTTTCTTGTTGATAGGCTACTAATGGTGCACATAAATTATGTCAGAGAGGCCGAAAATCCTGTCTGCGGAGAACTAAAAATGAATTCCATTTTCTTGCACAAGTTTCATAAACTGATACATTCACATCAGGTGTTCAAAACGGTTACGGCGGAGCGGGGTCGGTCGTCTGCGTTTTTGTTAACGCTATCGTTCAGTCCACCTACCTCGATATGATTCTTGCCGTTGTCAGTTCACTCTGTGTTAGCAGATACTTGCTAAGCAGTGTAAAGCAACGTTGATGAAACCACCACCTAGTACTTACCACACAGAGGCCGCATAACTCTAGCTGAAAGTCAGTTCCTTAAAGTTCATGATTTAAAAATCAGGCGTTCGGGATCTCCAGTCTACTTGCAGTAAAGCGTTTAACATTAGATTAAATCTGCTTTTTTTATTCATATTGAAACACATGAAATAGCCATCAAGTCCGTATTTAATATGGTAAAACATTATCATTCAAAATTCACTCTCTGTACAACATATATTCACACGAGAAGCCGCCAGAATTTTAGTAAAGCCGACCTGACTAATTTTCACGTTCTACAAGTCACAGACCAAAAACTATTCGCGAGTTAAACATCTGGTCGTTTCAGAAGTCTTCTTCGTAAGAGGTGCTCGCCTAAGTATTCCTTACAGAGCACGAAACACGCCCCGCGGAGTTGTTACTACCACCAGAAAGTTCACACGTAATATCTCTCAAAATATTTAGTTTGGAAAGACCAAACTTTCACTGAAATGTTCGAAACTCCAGTCGCTTCAGTCACTATATGTTCTAACAGAAATTAGCTCACTATTTCCTCAACTTACAGAGTATTTTTAAGGGGCGATCTGACATCGTGTTATCCGTAGACCGGCTAGCAAGCGACTCTTCTTGTGGTACTCTCCTATATGGCCACCCTCCTCTTTTCACCGTGGGAACACCTTAATTCTGATTGGCTACTAATCTAAATGTCTAATCAGAACATTCCTTCAAATCTTTCCTTATCCAGCAAATCTTTCCTTATCCAATCACTAATTTGATAGTAATTAATGTCAGCAAATTCTTGTATTTTCCTTAATAAATGAAAGTCAATCTGTTATTGTTACCAACTTGGTTTTAAAAAACAATCATGGGTTTTAGGACTTTTAAGTAATTCTCTTTGTTTCCAGAGTTACAATAAATAAAAATCTGAAATTTTGACAGCATCATTTCATTAATAACAAAAGGCTGTGTACCACATTTGAACAAAATGGGATAATAAGTAATATGGATTACTTAGATTCGTAGAGGGTATGAATCTTTATATCGACTGAGTGTTATGCTATGCAGTTCTCACGGAAGACAGCATCAGCTGTGCTGTGAGCAAAGCTAAAAAAAAAAAAAACCCAAAATACCAACATAGCCATCCTGCAGCCGCTGTACTAGATGGCTGCGTGACTTGCTGCAACGAATGTCATCTCGTAATAATTTGCTGCGTTACACACCCCCAACGAACATAAAATTACTTTTAAGTGCATTTAAGGTTTATATAATGTCAATGTTACTACTGAAATCTTTAACTGAACTGACAAATTCAACTATGGGATTTTTAATGAAAATTGCTCCTACTTACAATTTTTTCGAATGAATGAAATATCAGAAAGATATTACAGTTGTTTTCGATGTTCCATAAGATTTCAAAGGCTTGGACTTGATAGCGAATAATAATATAGATTTACCAAATTTCCCTTTTCCTTCAGAAATAATATTTTTCGTACAGAATTCCACATTTTAACGTTTTTACTTGATTAGCGTTATTCCACAAAATTTTCTAGCAGGATAACACCAGCTTTAATCATCGCTGTGGATAAAATGTTTCCTTTCAGATTATTCTGGCTTTGGAAAGCGTCTTTAGCAAGAGAACACTTACTTTCTGTAGCAGCTCTGGGGTGTCACATTGTTCTCTCTCACACTTACACTTCGGTTGCTTTAAAGGCATTTCACTGTGATACAGCGTCAGTCACCTGTCTTAGACATGGTTTCTTATAGTCTCGTATCAGTTTTTTCTAAATTTCGTACCTGCAAAATACAGTATGTCTAACCCACCATTCCCAATTTCTGCACCCTAACTTTACACATATACACATACCATAACTGTCTTTTTTTTTCAAATCTAAAAGGGAAACTTAGCCGGTAACGTTCCAGAATTTTAGAGTACTCCTTACTGCTTATTTTCACATAACTCTTTTCCAAGAAAACTCAATATTCGTTGAAATTCTACATCTTTTATCGAATAGTCTTATTTAATACTAATTATTTCAGTAAATAATGAATTAACCCTTATTCAAAATTAACAACAGTACCCTAATTAGAACTATCACTTAACTCTTTTTAAAAAATCATTATATGCATTTTACAGTGGGATAATTCTTAAGCAAGTTCCTGCTGAAAGAAGTATTTGTTACGGTGCAAGTGAGCCAGAAAAAACTTTTTTTCGAAAATCGACAGCATTTTCTTCATTAACTTTTTTTTCAGAAAAATATTTACCTTACAGTTACTATTAAGTATCTCATGACTTTACATAAAACAAGCTATTATGCACAGAGAATGCAAAATTAATGGCAATGTTGAAAATATTTTGGCCAACTTATTTGGCTCTCAAATAAACATTAGATACATAATCTATTTACATACTTCTATTAGGCACTTTCCTTATGCCTCTTACAACAAACATCTTCCAACACCATTTCTACATGGTCTGAAAATGGCTTAGCAGTCACATATTAAGAAGTCACATTACACTCATCGTAACACCCTGTTCTGAAACGTTATTTTCTAATAGCTGTTCCTCATTAACGTGGTCCTGACATCGCTGTTATGATCTTATTTTGCACAAAAATCTACTACACTTCCCCAAAAAACACATACTTTAACAGTGTCCCTCTCCTCTGCAACAATTCTTTCTGCTATACCAATGCCAAGATATTCAGCTGGTGGCTGCCTTACAAAAGGTTTTGCTAGCGGATTTAGCCTATACTGCTGCAGCCTGCAAACGCAAAAACCATTAGAGACTGCCATTAGTTTTCCCCCTCTGCTACATGGTCATTGTCACTGACATTTCTTTCGGCTGGCTGTCTACACCACTCCGCCCAGTCAGCAAAATGCTGCTGTCTGTATTCAAAGTTCCGGTCTCTGTCATCATGTCGACTTCAGACAGGACCCCCGCCCTCGGTACCTGCCTCTGCAATTACTGGATCTTTGCACTCCTATTCTATTTATATGTGCCTTGGCTGTGTTTTCATTTTGCTTAACTGGAGGAATATAATCCCTTCTAACATTCTCCTCTTCCTTTAGCATATTTTCTACCCTCTCAAGATAATGAATAAATTTGTCAATCCATTCATTTTGAAATTATTATACCCCATACGTTTCAAAATATTTGCTAACATTTCTGAGACAGTATCTATCTGCTCACAAGCAATTGACAATGGTTCCAGCTTTATCTCTGTAACAGAAACAGGTGTAAACTTAACATTATCCTCAGATTCTGCTTCACTTTTCGGCTCCCAAATAGGAATAGGTGTGGCGTTTTCAACCTTCAATTCGCTTTTTAGCTTTCTATCACCAAACGGTATAAACTTGACATTGGTTTCCACCGTGTTCTGTTCATTGTCTGCCCCGTAATTAGCATGCAGTGAATCTGGCAAGCCACTATCATTTGCTTGTGATACATCAAAACTAAATTCACTAGCCACTGCGTCACCTGCATGTATTACTTCCTCCAAATCAACCCCCATAGTCTACTATAGCACGGTTATTATTTTCCGCCATGTTCACAAGTTGCTTTCCACACGCACACGCAGACGCACACGCACACGCACACACACAAACACACACACACACACACACACACACACACACACACACACATCAAAAGAAGTAGAATACGACTTAGCTTTTCTCCATCGTCGTCAGCACAGCGAGATGTTACAGGGGTTCCGTTCGCCAAGCTCTGCCCCCTCAGATGTAGTTTCAGGGTCCACACTTCGTCCACTGCTGCCAACTGCCGCAGACTCCCAGCTGCTGTTGCTCGTTGTCGCGCGATTTTCAGCTGTTGCCGACGTCGTCAGCCGCCTTCTTCACTGGTTGCTCTAGTCGCTAAATCTTCCACTTCGCTACTGATGTCCTTTCTGAATCATCTTTCCCATGATCACATACTTCCTCTGTCTTTGTATCAAAGTTTATCTACGAATGTGTGATACTTTCTTTTATCGGGTTAGCAACACTGCTTCTTTAAAAGCTTTTTGACAACATCATTACATTAATAACAAAGGGTTTTTACCAAATTTGAAAAAAAATCGTATAATAGCTAATGTGGATTATTTAGATCCATAGAGGGTACGAATCTTCATATCGACTGAATCTTACGCTATACAGTTTTCACGGCAGTCAGCGTCAGTTGGGCTGTGAGCAAAGCGAAAAAAAGAAAGAAAAAAACAGCCATCCTGCAGCCACCGTACTGGATGGCTGCGTGCCTTATTGCAACGAATGTCATCTCGTAATAACTTGTTGCGTTACATGGTGTCCCCCATAGTCAATGCGGACATCTCATCGTCGCACAAAGCTCTGTCGTACCCGTTCTATTATCCCAAGTGTAGACTGAATGGTGTCACAGGATGCGAGTGTTTTTGCCAGGAGACCATCTTCAGTCTCGACTGTATCTTCCCAAACTGACCCATAACCTGAGATCAAGAGGTCAGATGAACGTGCTGGCCGCGGAACAGGACCTCCTCCACCTATCCATTTACCAGGCCATGTTGAGGTGGGGCTCCATCATGTTGAAACCACGTCACAACAAGAGGGATATGTTCCAGGAACCTGGATATTATGTCCCCGATGTACACTGTGTACACCGATAGGAAGGAAGAAGAAACGCAAAAATTGGTTATGCCTGCCCACATGTTGACTGATCATCTGTGTTGATAGCTCTTCACAGCTGTAGCGTAGAGATTCTCATCTACACAAACATGACTGCTGCGACTTCAAATGGATCAAATGGTTCTGAGCGCTATGGGACTTAACATCTGAGGTCATCAGTACCCTACAACTTAGAACTACTTAAACTTAACTAAGCTAAGGACATCACACGCATCCATACCCGAGGCAGGATTCGAACCTGCGACCGTAGCAGTCTTGCGGTTCCGGACTGCAGCGCCTAGAACAGCTCATCCACCGCTGCCGGCAGTGCTGCGACTATTTAGCTTTCCATCTCTGGTGAAACTCGCTTCATCCGTGAGAAAGACATATGTAGGAAAGTGATGATCGACTGTAGAGTGCTGCAAGAAACACTAGCTGAACACGACACAAGGTCCATAGTCAGTTGGAGTCAAAGTGTGCTCTTCCTGTGGATGGTAGGCATGTGGCCGCATTTCCCAAGAGACTCGTCCCACCGTATTCTGCAAAACATTCGTTTCACGTGCAACTGATTGAGTGCTGATCGCAGGCGCCTCATCCGCTCAATCAATGACTGCATTTGCTATGTTAGGAGTACGTCTAGTTCATCGTCGTCTTTGTTGGCTGCTCTGTGGTCTCGACAGCCGTGTGTCGCTTAACTGTTGGAACACTATTAGAAACATTCTGTGAGCTGAATGTCTTATGTGCGTGGATGGATACTTAGTCCTGTGCAACACTTTCGCTTCTCTGCTGCTTCCAGTTTCTTGCTAATATACAAAAGACATGACTCCAAGTTAGGTAACTCGATTAGGACTGATCGAGTAATCGATGTTAGTACCTCACCTTGTTAGCAAAGACTGCAGTCCACTGCTGTATACATATTTTTCGTAGGATTGGGCATGTCAGTATACAGTACGCCATATGCAAAGGATGAACTGAGTTATTATCCCAGATTTTACTCCTATACTCCTAAGTGCTCGTCGGGATTTAGCATCCTTAGTCGTAGCAACACCAGTACTTGTAAATGTATTCCACTGTCGGAGTTGTCATAATGATTTTCGCTTATAACTTTCGACTGGTTCGTTTCCGGACCACTGTCCTTACATTTAACCTTCTAAATCATACCGGGAAGTTCGTTAACATCATCACGGAATCACTCTGTATATCTGCATCCTTCCTTATAGAAATATTACGAGGAATGAGGATGTAAGACACAGCTTTGTACGTTCTAACACATATTCACAAAGAATATCAATCACAAAATTGTTACCAAACATATTTAGAATAAAAAAGAATTTTCGAGGTTCTCAGCAACACAGAGGTACCTCATATTTACTGTAAAATTCGTGAAAATAGTTGAAAATATTCGGAAAAGAAGAACTGAAAATATCCGAGAAATGATTCTGCTCAGGACAGAACGTGTATATTAAATACAGTTTCGAACAACTAGTGATTTCAGTAAAAATGCAATAGAACATGAGAACAGACGAGGAAAACGCAACGGTATTCAGAAATGACCTTCCTTCGGATCAAAACGATGAAAGAGAAATTTAGACCGTCGTATTATTATCCAATAAACCAGTGAGATGTTGAAGCAAGGCTATATTTTATCCTCTAACAGACCACGCGGTGTACAATTTCACAAAACATTTGAATCCGAACAGAAGTGAATCCAGTGTAAGCTTAAATTCCAATAGGGCAGCAACGTATGCAGTGGCCTACATTCGTGGATGAATAATGAAGTAATGCCACCTTCGTGCAAACTCGGAACAGCTAAAAAACTGAAAATTCTGTGATGGTGCATTACGCCAATGCATGCTTGCAGGGGACGTTCACAACATAAATTTCTGAATGTTGCAGCACAGAAATGGGCATTGGGTGAATTACGAGATATTAAATTGTCGCAGACAGAGCCTTCACAATGTCTAGCCGAATCGATCCCGCAAACGTAAGTGTGTTTTGTCTGGCCCATACTGTGCCACGCTGACATGAGACTGATAACACAGGTACTCCTCCATAGTACTGTGTGTAGGTATACTTTCCCTAATGTGGAATCCACAGCGGACGATGTACGTGCGTGATGTGTCCTTGCACTTCGATAGCGACTAATAAGTCACGTAAATATAAATGATTTGAAAAACAGCTTTCAACGTGTAATGCGAAATTGAAAGCAGTTTTATACTTTTGAGGATGATGCACTTATCCATACACAGAACGTCATCATGACACCATCAAAAGGTGCTGTATGGTTAGTTCATTTACGAACTGCCATGTTCGGTCAAGTGACCATCTTCAAGTAACTTTCTGTCAGTTTATGACTTGAAAGTTGAACTGGACTGTCAGTTAGAGTGCTTGGTCACTAATAGAAAAATTTATAAGTTAACATACTCATGTTTCTGACACACGCTATATCCAATGGTAATTATATACTCGACCCAAGGGCACCTTCCATTAACCTACTGTAGTGGTGTCTGCGACTTGACGGTCACCTGACCCAACCGTTTCGGTATAAATATTCACATTACAATAGCCTTTGGTGGTTTTATGGTGCCTGCCCTTAAGTACATTGTAGGTGAGCTGCAATGTTTACGTGACACAGTTAGCAGTTATCTATAATTATGTACTATAAATAAACTGAATCACATCCAATCAGATCTTGGTAAGATTTTTTTAGAGGTGCAAATATTTGTGAACTAGCTGTGAATGTTCCGAAAACTAAAATTCTACAATTTACGGAACAGAAATTTCTAGGCTGCGTATCTACTTGAACACTGCATCTCCGTCGTAAGGTGATCACACTGAAAGCAAACCGAAAGTGTTTTAGATATTAATGGAGCGCAAACTAGTCTCGAAGAATGGACTCAATATTACTGGAACATGCAAAATTTTCCGCAGAGCGGAAGCAACTTTCAGTTTCGGCATCCAAAATATCATAGGTCAAACGAATACATGTTACATAGCATCCTACAGACGATAAAGTGCGACACTAGCTTCAAAAATAACGGAGGTTTTAATGTTAATGATCTACCGCAGCGCGCTCTCGTAGTCCTATCTGCGAAGATATTTAACAAATGTTCACGTTCCGACGGGAGCGTCTATCCTACTAGGACACTGAAATGATCTTTGTTAACATTAAGTTCTGATGGTGAAGGCTAACTAGTCACTAGCAATTTACATGTTATAAAAATACAGTACTGCAGTAGTCACAACACTGTCTTGCTTCTAATTAAGAAAATAGATGTATCGATAGAAAGCTCTAAGATGATGCTACTTGGCTACTGGGAAAATTGCAAACAAGATCTTTAGCACGAAAAACATCGTTCCTAACTTAACTTACTCAATCAAATATGCAAAACTATACCTGAACTAGGTATCTACATTAGGTCATTGTCAGGTGTGTTTCTGAGAACTGTCCTCAGCCTAAATCATACAATCTGAAAACGCTTACCACATGTACCACCGGTACAGTTTGTAACGCCGGAAATGCATATCCTTCTATTTCCGTCTATTGTACTATAGATTTTTCCTTATTTTGTTACCTGAAGATATGACATTTCTGTGTCCTTATATACTGTAATTGTTTTCCTAATTGTATATATACAGGGTGAGTCCCCTAACGTTACCGCTGGATATATTTCGTAAACCACATCAAATACTGACGAACCGATTCCACAGATCGAACGTGAGGAGAAGGACTAGTGTAATTGTTTAATACAAACCATACAAAAATGCACGGAAGTATGTTTTTTAACACAAACCTAGTTTTTTTTAAATGGAACCACATTAGTTTTGTTAACGCATCTGAACATATAAACAAATACGTAATCAGTGCCGTTTGTTGCATTGTAAAACGTTAATTACATCCGGAGATATTGTAACCTAAAGTTGACGCTTGAGTACCACGCCTCGGCTGTTCGATCGTGTGTATCGGAGAGCACTGCAATATACATCGCGTTTCTACAGAATGATCTGCCAACGTTGCTCGAAAATGTCCCACTTGAAACGCGTCGACGTATGTGGTATCAGCATGATGGAGCACCTGCACATTCCGCAATTAACACTAGGCTGACCCTTGACAGGATGTTCGACGGGCGTTTCACACGACGTGGAGGACGCATAAATTGGCCAGCCCGTTCTCCTGATCTTACACCTCTGGACTTCTTTCTGTGGGGTACGTTAAAGGAGAATGTGTACCGTGATGTGCCTACAACCCCAGAGGATATGAAACAACGTATTGTGGCAGCCTGCGGCGACATTACACCAGATGTACTGCGGCGTGTACGACATTCATTACGCCAGAGATTGCAATTGTGTGCAGCAAATGGGCCGGCCGCGGTGGTCTCGCGGTTCTAGGCGCGCAGTCCGGAACCGTGGGACTGCTACGGTCGCAGTTTCGAATCCTGCCTCGGGCATGGATGTGTGTGATGTCCTTAGGTTAGTTAGGTTTAAGTAGTTCTAAGTTCTAGGGGACTGATAACCACAGCAGTTGAGTCCCATAGTGCTCAGAGCCATTTGAACCATTTTTTTGCAGCAAATGATGGCCACCACATTGAACATCTATTGGCCTGACATTTCGGGACACACTCTATTCCACTCCGTAATTGAAAACGGAAGCCACGTGTGTACATGTACCTCACCACTCATGGTAATGTACATGTGCGCCAGTGAAAAAGACCAATAACAAGGCGTTAGCATGTGGGCGTAATGTGCCGTTCCAGTCTCTTCTGTACCTAAGGTTCATCACCGTTCCCTTTGGATCCCTACGTAATTCGGTGCTCTCCGATACACACGATCGAACAGCGGAGGAGTGGTACTCAAGCGTCAACTTTAGGTTACAATATCTCCGGATGTAATTAACATTTTACCATGCAACAAACGGCACTGATTACGTATTTGTTTATATGTTCAGATGTGCTAACAAAACTAACGGGGTTCCATTTAAAAAAACGTTGATTTGTGTTAAAAAACATACTTCCGTGCATTTTTGTATGGTTTGTATTAAACAATTACACTAGCCCCTCTCCTCACGTTCGGTCTGTGGAATCGGTTCGTCAGTATTTGATGTGGTTTTCGAAATATATCCAGCGGTAACGTTAGGTGACTCACCCTGTATATATATATATATATATATATGCATTTATGTCGATGTATAATTCGTTTGTTTCGTAAATACTATTTGTATTTTTACGGTCTTGCCTAGGGAAAACTATGCTTTCGAACGAATACATCGATAGGTCGTGTGAAGAACCAAAGTGTTTAGGATCTTTGGTAATGTTAACTCTGCCGCGTGGAGCGCGGGCAGAGCAGAGAGAGTCTGTCTGGAGTAGGGCGATGGAACAGGTGTGATTTGTGACGCTCCCCGCGAGTTGCAGCGCTTTCGGGGTTTGGCAGCATGTAATTGCCCTCGACTTGTTATGATAGTATCTGACACGGTGTCGCGGACGGGAAGCATTAGCTGGCGCACACCAAGAGCCCATTTCGCCTGGTGACTGTGTCGAGAAGAAGGCGCCCCAACATCCAGCTTCTGCAACAGCGGCGGCCGACGGTGAGTGAATGCCGTCACCTCCTCGATCGACGACTTCAAACCTTCAATCAGCCAACAAGGAAGTCTGGAAGCACGTAAATTTTTAGAACTGTATGGCAGACCTCAGCTTTTCGAACTGTTAAATTTTTCTCACTGAGTTACAGCAATGTAGCATGAGCCTTTGTTGCTCATTGTCCCAATTGCATTACCAAGCAGGGTCCCTTCCTTTTCCGGAATGAACCCTAGTGTCATTGAAATTCAAACGTCAGCATTAAAGTAATATCATTCCATTTCACTGCTTTAATTTCAAAGTTCAGTTAAAGTATTCATAGCTGGCTACAATATTTAGATTACGCAAGCACAAATTAAGAGTGTACGTTTTGTTACCATATTTTAGCTTACCTGTGACTGCAGCTCAGCTTGGTACGTACTAAATTTTACTTTTGTTAATCAGAATCATAGTTAAATCTCTTATTCTAAATTGCGTAGCTTCAAGTAGCTTTTGCAATGATTGTTGAGGTAGCCCAACACTAACATTATTTTATTGAATTTTATAGTGCTTCAGAAACAAAGTTCACTATTAATTCCAGCACAAAAATTAACTTTCAATTTTCCGGTTTTATTAATTCTTTTGCTAAATTAAGTCAGAGTGTAGTGAAATTTATTACTTCTTACAAACATTCAGTTTTCACGCAACACGTGTCAACCTTCAGTTGCCACGCTTTTAGTGCTAATTATATGTGCATTAATCTTTCATTTTCAGTTATTATAGTAGTTGTCCACAGGACTGGCGACCGTAATTTCCCCGAAATCTCAAGTATCTAATTAACGCCAATTACTTGTTAACGTAACGACCGCACATTTACTTTCTTTATTAATTTTACCCTTTTCTCAAAATTAATTTCCACCAATTTAATTTGCATTTTTCCTTTCATATAGATGTAACCCTTTCCTCCCTCTTTACCGACAAATTAACTTCGGTGACGATTGCTTTTCCCAAATTTCCATTAGGTGCACGCGGTTTAATTTTTCACTGTCATTAAGGCCGATAAGTGAGGAGGAGGTTACAAGTTTCACAGCAAAATATATAATTAAGATGTTGATATTATCAGTTTATCCCTCATATTACCAAAGTTCCTCATATGGGTCGAGAGTCCAAAGTTTCAGCACTTATAATCCTTCAAAACTTCTCTTTGTGCACAAACTTATAGTCTTCCATACGTTAAAAACATATATATTTCTAAGTATTCGAAGATAGCCGCAATTCACACTTTCTATATTTTGTTGACTGGTTTCGCTCTTCAAATGATCAGCAAAGTAATCGGAATATACACTGTAAAATATAGCAAACTGAGATAATATGTAAAAAGTACACTGACATTACGCGAAATACATATTCCGTTCCCAGTATGGTGACTTATGTTTACAGTTGGCTTACAGCATTAAAGACTTCGTTTAAAGTTGACTGACAGCTCTAAAGATTAATCTAGTTGTACTATAGTAACTAAATATACGTTTGAAGTACAGTAATAAATCATGACATTGAGACCGCTATAGGCGAAACAGACTGTACAAACCTACCTGTAACGTCCACGGTATAGTCTATCCAGAGATAATTTACAGCTACAGAATGCAAAATTTACATTAAAAATGCCTATTTTATGAGCGTGTGAATATGGACCTCACATATGTATGTATCTGCTTATCTTTCAAAAAATACAAGTACATCTGTACAAAATTAAATGTCTTCCAAAGTACATTGTAAAAATGTCTATTAAAATGTATATACAAAACTGGATTCAATACTACGGTTTTTAAACGTGTTTCTGTTAGGATAATACGGCAAGTATTGTGTTTTCGTTGCTTATTTAGAAGATTTCGTCAAATAACTGGAAGAAACCTTATAGGCTAATTTCTTTTTGCAGGTTTTTTGCCTTTTCTACGAAAATTTCCTATTCTTCTAAATCATTTAACAGAGGACTTTTATCTGCCGTGTGGGTAATTTTCATACTGTCTTGAATCTCACCAAATGTATGTTTAGCTGTTCTCAAATCCTCACCCACTGCTGTATGATTTGAATTTAAATGGCACTGTTCCTTTTAATGTGTCTTAAACGCTTTTCCAGTCTGGCCAATGTAAGTGCTCCGACAGTTATGGTAGTTCCTTTAATATGCTCCTGAATTAGCATATCTGTCCTTACGTACATTCTAAGGGAGCTGATAACTCGAAATGCTACTTTCAGTGTCGGTGTTGGGAAACGTCTTGCAATACGGTCTGTTATAGGAGCTTTGTGTATCAGTGTAATGTACCTTTTCTTTTCTGCTGGCTTGCCTTTACTGTTGTTCCTCTATCGTTTAATATTTTCCTTTATAGTGTGGTACAATTTCACTATATCACGCTCTTGGTAATTGTTCTTTCATGCAACCGTTTTAATTGCCTGTAATTCTGAAGCTCTGTCTTCGTCTGAGTGATAATTGTAAAATTCAGTATAAAGTAGAACAGAAATATTTTTTTGTGCTGGATTTGATGATTTGAATTATTCCCAACAATTATAGCTGAATATGTAGGCTTCCTGTACACTTTAAAAATATGTCTCCCATTCGATCTACTGACCGACAGTTCGAGAAAATTGGTGGTACTCCCAGTTTCATGTTGAACTGCGGTTTTAATTTTAGGCTACATTTGGATTGTTAATTTATTTAAATCTTGCATGGTTCCTGTAAACAGAACTATAATGTCGTCAACATATCGCTGACGATTCATATTTTCTTCTTTATATCGGGAAATTTATCAAAACATCTAATATTATAGTTACCATTCACTGACGAAGAGAGAGCTTCGAAATTACAGATAACCACAAAGACAGCATGAAGGAATAATTACCAAGAACGCGTTATAATGAAATTGTACCATACCATGCAGAAAAATACTAACGAAAGGAAAACAGTGGTCTAGGCAAGCCAGTGGAAAAGAAATGGTACATTACAGTCACATGCATTGGTTCTACAACAGACCGCATTGCCAGATGTTTCCTAAGACAGAAAGTGAAACTATTATTTCGAACTAGAAACTCCCTTACTGCCGCGCTAATGCACAAGCATAATGTACACGAGGAAAGACTGTGATAATTCAGGTGTATTTAAAATGAATTACCAAAACTTTCCGAGTACATACTTTGGCGAAACTGGCACACCGGTTAAAACACGTTATAAGCGACACAGCAATTTAAATTCATATTGTACAGCATAGGGTAAGCATTTGAGAACAAATAAACATACATTAGGTGAGAAACAAGATAGTAAGAAAATTGTCCACACTGCAGACAGAGGTTCCCTGTTAAATGTTTTGGAAGAACTGGAGATTTTCATAGAAGGGAAGAAAAACACGTAAAATTCATTAAACGGGCAAAGCGAATTAAATTTATATAGGTTCTTCTGTTATTTTGAGAAGTGCTGTAAATAAGCCACCAAAATGTAATACCTGCCTTATTATCCTAACAGAAGTATTTTTAAAAACGGTACTCTTGAATACATTTTTGTATAGATATTTTCAAATATGTGTTTTATAATGTATTTTGAACGAAATTTTGCTTCTTAGACGTGTACTCGTACTTTTTTAAAGATAAGCAGGCATGTACAGATATGAGATGCCTTTACATAAGCCCATAAAAGAAGCGATTAAAATGTAAATTTCAGATTCTGTGATTGTAAATTGTCTTTGGGTAGACTATACCATGGACGTTACAAGTAATGTTTTATAATAAATTTCATCTTTCGCGCTGTCAGTGTCATCATTTACTAATGTACTTTAAACGTATTTTGAACATGAGTTTAGGTTCTATAGTACAGCCAGTTTTAGAGCTGAGAGCCGTTAGCCATCTATGGGGTGTAGAAATATTTCCGCTACCAGTCACAATAAAAGGTAATTTTTTTGCCACATGACCGGTTTCGGGCTTGCGCCCATCTACATCAATGTATAAACACCTGAAGATGGTCGAAGCCCGAAACCGGTCATGCGACATATAAAAAACCTTTTATTGTGACTGGTAGCGGAAATTTTTCTACACCCTATAAAGGAACAGTCACGGAGTTCAACAGTATACACTGTGGATAAAATTCATTTATTGTTAGCCATCTGTAAATTCAACCTATAATGCTGCCAGCCAACTGTAAACGTAAGTCACCATGCTGGAAGTAGAATACGCACATTACGTCATGTCAGTGTAAGTTTCCCGTATTATCTGAATTTGTATCTTTTAGAGTGTATATAGTGTACTTTCTCCTAATGCTCTTGTGCATTTGAAGAGCGAAACTGGTCAATAAAAAATACAGTGTGCGACTTGTGGCTGTTTTCAAACTTTAGTTAAACAGTCCCTCCCCCTGCAGACAATGCCTACTTGGTAATCTATATTTCTTTACGGTTCCTTCTCACCACTTAAGTCTGATAATTATGTGCCAACTTCAACATAGTGTATTTAAGTATAGAGGAGTATAAATTCGCACGTTTTGAAGAATGTTGGATTTCATTTTGAATAAATTATCACATTAATAATAGAATTTTTACCATACCAGCGGGTGACCTGATAGCTTACTTTGATGATTTAGTCAAGATATTACTTTTCACATTTTTTTCGGTTTAAAACCAACGCTATTACACCGTGGTACACATATTTTTCCAGGATGGAGTCTGAGCAGATGCTCTCTCGTTTATATCCAACCAGAAAATTGCTCACGATGATTCTAACACAATGTTCACATTAAGTCCATTATTCTTACTTCATTCACAGAGAGATTAATTCAACCACTTGGAGCTGCAGCATCTACAATATGAGTAACCTGTAGCAGCAACTACAACATGAATAACCTTTAACCTAAGACATTGTTCTTACAATACCGGTTTTAAAATGTGAAGTGGATCTAGGATAATTAAAATTTTTCTTATGTTTGAAGGAAATCAGTTTGATGGAAAATAGCTACATACTCATAGTATAAGTTTAAGTAATTTGCATGGCGTTCACATATTCTGTATACTACCTTAAAATCCAGCTCATGGTATGCAAATGAATAGTAAGACAAATGGCTAGATATCAGCGGATAACTGCCATGGTAGTAGAGGAAGCTGAAGATGGTCAAAACTGTACGGGAAGACAGAGATCAGAGATTAAAATAGAACTAGCAAACAATTGAGGATGTAGGAAACAAGTGCTACTCTGAGATGAAGATGCTGGCATGAAAGACGAATTCGTGATGTGCCACACAAACCAGTCAGAACACATATGAGTTACAAATGATGGTGAAGTATTTTAATTAAAAAAAACGTATGTACAGAACGTTTCCACGAAATCCCCATGTAGAATCACACAGTCTTATGAGGCAATCTGCGCATTAGGACTCCGCCAGCTGTGGCAACACATCGACGTTACCTAGGGTCTCCCTCTGCTGCACTCTGCTCCTGGCATAGAGCGCCGGATTTAATCAAGGACTGTCCGTGTAACAGCGGCTACAAGGAAATTGCGGCAGGCGGTTGGTCAACATGGACGGAGCGGGATGCCGCGTGACCTCTATAAGGCTGTCTTCCGAATGTATACAGTGACAGCCTGGTTACACGAGGCCAGCGGGTCGCAGAAGCTCGCAACACTGGTTAGCGGGAATTGTGAATTGTGGCTCGGACATATGGGGAACAAAGCTCATTCAGAGAAAAGAGTGCACAGTGTGGAAGCTTCTGGAAGTCCGCGGAACCTCTACTGCAAAATAAGACCCTAACATTGAGCACATTCTCCATTCTTTGACTAACACGGTAGCCGGCCGGAGTGGCGGAGCGGTTCTAGGCGCTTCAGTCCGGAACTACGCGACCGCTACGGTCGCAGGTTCGAATCCTGCCTCGGGCATGGATGTGTGTGATGTCCTTAAGTTAGTTAGGTTTAAGTAGTTCTAAATCCTAAAGGACTGATGACCTCAGATATTAAGTCACATTTCAACCATTTTTTGAGCTAACATGGTCACACATAATTAGAAGAAATTAATATTGATATATAAAGAAACTTACAATAGCACAACGTGGATTCTGACATAGCAACCAACTTTATTTTTAGAGTCTGATTTTATCAGAAGAGAGGAAGAGGTGGTTGAGAAACTCTTTACATAATGAATCCAAGAGACAAGAGCGAGTATTTTCTCATTCTCAATTAATAAAATGTTCCGGGCTATTATGCCGTGGGCGAATGGATTTCACTTTAAAACCCTATGGTTCATCCCCATCTGCTCATAACATTTTCCTTATAATATTTCAGTTTGTGCGATCAGAGGCACACGGCTAAATTGAGTAGCTGATTCATTATGGATTTTTGTTGTAATCAACAGACTGGTGGCGTTGCATGCTGTAAGGAAAGCTTCCAGCAGAGTTACAAGTGTATAATGTCGCTCCGGAAAAAATAATTAGTCTCTGGAAGTAATCTCATCATTTACTGTTGTGGTTTACTTAACGCTGCAAAAAAGGAGTATAAATGTTTGAGCTAAATGTTCAGAGTGATTTGTAGCGAAAGAGGTGGTAGTTGTGTTAACTAACTAAAAGTTAGTTATCCGAGGTACACTATAATATTCAGTATCTATTGTGCTACTGATTATGTGTGTGACAATAGCGGGACGGTATAGTCCACAGCTCGTGGTCTAGTAGCTAGCGTTGCTGCCTTTGGATGACTGGGTCCCGGGTTCGATTCCCGGCCAGGTTGTGGATTTTCTTGCCCGGGGACTGGATGTTTGTGTTGCCCTCATCATTTCACCAGCATCTTCATCATTTGTGTCGCGGGGTGGCTAAGGGAAGGGCATACGGCCACCCGTTAAATTAACCCTGCCAAATCCGCCCATAACAATGCCGACCCCACGCAAGTGTAAGACAAAGGCATTAGAAAAAGAACAGCGGTAGCCGCTGAGCCGACAGGGCAGGCAGCATAGCAGCAGCAGAACGTGTTTAATAAACTGTAAATTAATGTGGTCTTTGTTTTTGGTCCATGTGCTTCTGCAAAGAAGTGAACTGTACGTGTGTATTTTACTTTGTAGTGTAATGGTTAGATTAACCGTAGATTTTGTTGTTGCATAAGTCTTATGAAGATCCTCGTGTAGGGCGGCTTCTTACTGTAAATATTCTCGTCACCAGAAACTCCGTCACGCCACCAAGTTTTAATTTTGTGCTAGTAGGAAACACACAGATCAGTGCATTCTAGTTTGAATATTTATCTCGTGCAGTAACTTTTCAGCACACAGGATATCTAATAACAGGTATCTGTAAATACATCAGTAGAGAAATTTATTTCTGTTTAATAGGTTGTGGTCTCAGAGTGCAGTGAGAAATCTGCACAGTAACTTTTAGTGTTACTTTACTTTATTTCTGTATGCTTTCAAACTCAGTAGCGCCATTTGTGACCTTATATCTATTTTATACTTGGTAGGAGATGGCAAGGGCTGTGCTTGTTGTGAGCGGACACAAGGAGAGTAGGCTGCTGTCCGTAAAAAGCTGAAAGCTGCGTTGGCTACCGTCGACAAGCTTCTAGCTAATGCCCAAGGTTACAATGACGTAGTTGCGCCAGTGACGAGACCTGCGACACATTTGGTGGTCCGGGCGTCACTGCGGCTTCCGGTACACAACATCTGACCAGAGTGAGTGGCAGACAGTGGTGGGTTCGCATGTCTCTGGGCGGAAGGCGGAAGAGGGAGCAGGCAGTGCGGCTGGATCCCTACGTTTTATCAAAAGGGAATTGGTGCCATCGAGTGTTGATAACTCTGAGCCAGCACGGAATGTCTCTCCTGTTGCGCCAGCGGTTGATTTTCTTGCCCAGTCCGGACAAGTGCAAAGGGGTGGGTATGCTACTCATTGAGAACAATGTTAAGCGGGTGATGGAACTGCTCAAGGAGATAGCAGACAATGCAGGAAAGAATTCCAGTGTGCATTCGGTATGTTTGCCGGTAGGTCTCATTCGTGATGTGGAGGAGGCTATCGAGCGCACTGGGTGCGACCGGTTGCACGTTGTGGCATATGTCGGCACGAATGATGCCTGCCGCTTGGGTTCTGAGGCCATCCTCGGCTCATTTCGGCGGCTGGATAATTTGGTGAAGGCAACTAGCAAAGCACGCTGGTTGCTGGCTAAGCTGTCTATTTGTAGCATCGTACCCAGGGTAGATCGCGGTCCTCTAGTTTGGAGCAGAGTGGAAGGTCTAAGTCAGAGGCTGAGACGGCTCTGCGACGGTATCGGAAACGAATTTCTTGACCTCCGCTATAGGATGCTGAATTGCAGGGTTTCCCTTAATAGGTCAGGCGTGCATTACACGCAGGAAGCGTATACTAGGGTAGCGTAGTACGTGTGGCGTGCACATGGGGCTTTTTTAGGTTAGAGAACACCTTCCTTGGGAGCAAAGACGATTTCTCTCTTAAATCAGCCACAGTGACCTCAGAGAATCTTGGTGTTACTTTATTTTATTTATGTATGCTTTCCAACTCAGTAGCGCCATTTGTGTCCTTATATCTATTTTATACATAGTAGGAGATGGCAAGGGCTGTAGCATCCAAGTAAAGGTCCCAGAATTACTATCGATTACTGAAGGTTATAATGCGCAGATATTACTGAGAACAGAAAGCTGGTTGAAATTAGACATAAATGACAACGAAATCTTAAGTTCAGACTGGAACGATTGTCGTAAGGATAGTTTAGTCGCCAATGGTGGCGGCGTGTTTAATGCAGTAAAAAATACGATAAAATGTAGCGAGGTTATCAGAGTGAAATGGAGTAGCAAAGAACGGTCAGAAATGGTGATCGGCTGCTTTTATAGACCACCTGGGTCGGGATCTGTAGTTGTAGAGCGCTTCAGACGTAACTTGCACAATACCATTAGTAATTTTCCTGATCATGCCGTTGTAATAGGGGGTGACGTCAACGTGCCAGGTATAGATTGGGGGTGTTACGCCATCAAAACTGGTGCCAGAGACAGAGATTCGTGTGCCATTGTTCTAGATGTCTTGTCCGAAAATTAACTTGAGCAGAAAGAGAACCAACTCGTGAGGATCACATCTTATACTTCCTGGCAACAGGCAGACCTGAACTTATCGAATCAGTTAACGTAGAGGAAGATATCAGTCATCATAGGGCTGTGACAGCATGAATGACGACGGGTACTTCAAGAAACGTTAAGAAATGTAGGAAGATATACGAGGGGCGTTCAGAAAGTAAGCTCCGATCGGTCGCGAAATGGAAACGACTATGAAAATCCGATAAAGCTTTGCACAGATGTGTTGGGTAGTGTCTCTAGTATAACCCCAGTTAGCATCACGTCGCTCTTCTCATTTCTGAGCTCGCAGTGAGTGCGTAAAGATGTCTAGAAAACAGTGTCTGCCGCCAAGTACGAGGGCCTGGTGAGAAATTTCGCCTGAAGCTATGCAGCTAACATTACATAACTGTCGTGCTGTTTCTTCTTCAAGACAATTCTCAGCCGCATTCTGCAGGGGCAATGAAGATGCTCCTGCATCGTTTTCAAATGGACATGTGAGATTACCCACAATACAGTCCGCAATTGTCTCCCCCTGAGTTTCATCTCTGGTCACATGAACCGCTGTCTTTGAAGACAACATTTTGACACATACAACGAGGTGTAGGCCAGCGTGGAGAATTGGCGGAAAGCACTGGCGGCTGCCTTCTATGATGAGGCTATTGAACAGTTGGTACAACGCTATGACAAAAGTCTAAGTCAGAACGGCGACTACGTAGAGAAGTAGCTGAAAGGTGTAGCTAATTGTTACAAGTAAAACATTTCTGATGTTCACTGTGGTTTCAATTTGGCAATCAATCGGAGCTTACTTTCTGAACAGGCCTCGTATTTGCTCAGCAAGGGTGACAGAATACAAATTTCAGAATACCTCAGCAGTCAGCATAAAATATTAGGCGGTGAGGACGAAGATGTGGAGAACAAATGTAAAAAATTCAAAGGCGTCGTTCAATATGCCGTAGACAAATATGATTCGAGTAAGGTTTTAAGGGATGAGAAAGAGCCACCACGATATAATAGCCGTGTTAGAAAAGCGCACGTGAACAAAGAACACTTCATCTCAGATTCAAGAGAAGTAAAAACCTAGCTGACAAACAAAAGCTGAACGAAGCGAAAATGAGCGTAAGGAGAGAAATCACAGAAGCGTTCAATGATTTTGACTGTAAGACGTTGTCAACCAGCCTCAGTAAAAACACTAAGAGATTTTGATCGTACGTAAAATCAGTAATTGGGTCAAAATCATCTATTCATTCTCTCAGCGACCACACCGCCACTGAATTCGATCAGAAGATCATAACACTGCCCTCCTTTCAATTGTCGTACGAACATGGAAATGGCAGATATTGAGGTAACCGACCGCGAAATTGAAAAGCGGCTACAACGGCTTAGTAGCGGAAAGGCTTCAGTACCAGATGAGATACCTATAAGATTCTATAAAGATTATGCGAAAGAACTTGCTCCCCTTCTAGCAGTTATTTATCGCAGATCGATTGAGCAACGAAAGGTACATAACGACTGGAAAAAAGCGCAGGTCATTCCCGTTTTTAAGAAGGGCCGTAAGACAGATACAAACAATTATAGACCTATGTCGTTGACGTCGATCTGTTGTAGAATTATGGAACGTTTTTATGCTCAAGAATTATGACGTTCTTGGAAAATGAACCTCTATAAAAATCAACATAGATTCCGCAAAAAGATATCCTAAACTCAACTCGTTCTGTTCCTCCATGAAATCCACTGCGCAAAGGACCACGGCGCTCAGGCTGATGCTGTGTTTCTTGATATCTGTAAGGCATTTGACACCGTTCAGCACTGCCATTTAATGAAAACAATACGAGATTACGAAGTTTCTGAGCAGACCTGCGAATGAATTAAAAACTTTCTTGCAAATAGAACTCAAGAAGTCGCTCTTAAAGGAACTGAATCGACAGATGTAAAGATAATATCTGGAGTACCACAGGGAAGTGTGATAGGACCGTTGCTGTTTACAAAATATGTAAATGATCTAGTAGAAAGCTTCGGGTGCTCTTTGAGGTTATTCGCAGATGATGCAGTTGTCTATACCAAAGTAGCAACGCCAGAAGATGGTAAGAATTTGCAGAATGACCTGCAGAGAATTGATGAATGGTGCAGAGACTGACAGTTGACCCTGAACGTAAAGAATGTAAAGGAATGTAACATACTGCGCACACATAGGGAAAGGAATCCAATACTGTAAAACTACACTACTGATGACAAACAGCTGGAGACAGCGTCTGCCGTAAGATATCTAGGTGTAACTATCCAGAGCGACCTTAAGTGGAATGACCTTGTAAAACAGTGTTTTAAGCAGACAGCAGACTCAGATTCATCGGAAGAATTTTAAGTAAATGTAACTCATGCACGAAAGAAATGGCTTTTAAGGCGCTTGTTCGCCCAATTCTTGAGTATTGTTCATCTGTTGGGGATCCCTATCAGGTAGGACTGATAGAGTAGATTGAGAAGATTCAACGGAGAGTGGCGCGTTCGTTTGGTTGGCAAGAGAGCGTTACGGAGATGGTAAACAAGCCCCACTGGCAGACGCCACAAGAGAGACGTTATGCATCACAGAGAGATTTACTATTGAAATTTCGGGACAGAATTTTTCAGGAGAACTCAGAAAACAGTACTTCACCCCCACATGCATCTAGCATATTGACGACGAGGAGAAAATTCGAGAAATTGGAGCCAATTTAGAGGCTTACTGACAATCATTCTTCCCACGAACTATTCGCAAGTGGAATAGGGTTGGTGGGATCACCTAGTGGTACCGAAAATACCCTCCGCCACACACCATTAGGTGGCTTGTGGAGTATGATGTAGATGTAGAAATCTGTACTGCATATGGCCATCGAAAGTACGGAACTGTGCAAATGCAACAGAGCTATACACTAAGAGGAAGTTAACTCGAACTTAATGAACAAAACCATGATCGACAGAACAGCGTATGCTATAAACACTGATTTCCATGCTTGGATGTACCTAATACAAACGATTTCTGATTTTAAGTAGCGCACGTATTTAATCTAACATTGTAGAGCTACATTTTTCGGTACATTTTTACCAGTGAGACCTTTTGTTTAGACACTGCAATATTTTTATATATACAGATCTGAGTATATAATTCATTTTAATTAAGAAAAATATCAGATGGAATTGGAACCGGAAATTCTTTGTATGAGGCTGCCCTTTTAAAAAATCGTGGCATCCTCTTCCATTAACATCCTTAGAGAGACCACATTCACTGCACATTATAAAGGCTTTCTTAAATCATTAGGGTTGTCGACTCTTCCATTCACTTACACGTTTTTCCTGCTTGCTTTAGAATGCTACAATCTCTTCATTTACATCATACTGTCAGTCTTTGCTAATCTCTTGGAATTCAGCGAAGAATTTCCTTGGTCTGTTCCCCATTCATCCGCCTGGATAATTGACCTACTGTTATCATACACTCCTGGAAATTGAAATAAGAACACCGTGAATTCATTGTCCCAGGAAGGGGAAACTTTATTGACACATTCCTGGGGTCAGATACATCACATGATCACACTGACAGAACCACAGGCACATAGACACAGGCAACAGAGCATGCACAATGTCGGCACTAGTACAGTGGATATCCACCTTTCGCAGCAATGCAGGCTGCAATTCTCCCATGGAGACGATCGTAGAGATGCTGGATGTAGTCCTGTGGAACGGCTTGCCATGCCATTTCCACCTGGCGCCTCAGTTGGACCAGCGTTCGTGCTGGACGTGCAGACCGCGTGAGACGACGCTTCATCCAGTCCCAAACATGCTCAATGGGGGACAGATCCGGAGATCTTGCTGGCCAGGGTATATGACTTACACCTTCTAGAGCACGTTGGGTGGCACGGGATACATGCGGACGTGCATTGTCCTGTTGGAACAGCAAGTTCCCTTGCCGGTCTAGGAATGGTAGAACTATGGGTTCGACACGGTTTGGATGTACCGTGCACTATTCAGTGTCCCCTCGACGATCACCAGTGGTGTACGGCCAGTGTAGGAGATCGCTCCCCACACCATGATGCCGGGTGTTGGCCCTGTGTGCCTCGGTCGTATGCAGTCCTGATTGTGGCGCTCACCTGCACGGCGCCAAACACGCATACGACCATCATTGGCACCAAGGCAGAAGCGACTCTCATCGCTGAAGACGACACGTCTCCATTCGTCCCTCCATTCACGCCTGTCGCGACACCACTGGAGGCGGGCTGCACGATGTTGGGGCGTGAGCGGAAGACGGCCTAACGGTGTGCGGGACCGTAGCCCAGCTTCATGGAGACGGTTGCGAATGGTCCTCGCCGATACCCCAGGAGAAACAGTGTCCCTAATTTGCTGGGAAGTGGCGGTGCGGTCCCCTACGGCACTGCGTAGGATCCTATGGTCTTGGCGTGCATCCGTGTGTCGCTGCGGTCCGGTCCCAGGTCGACGGGCACGTGCACCTTCCGCCGACCACTGGCGACAACATCGATGTACTGTGGAGACCTCACGCCCCACGTGTTGAGCAATTCGGCGGTATGTCCACCCGGCCTTCCGCATGCCCACTATACGCCCTCGCTCAAAGTCCGTCAACTGCACATACGGTTCACGTCCACGCTGTCGCGGCATGCTACCAGTGTTAAAGACTGCGATGGAGCTCCGTATGCCACGGCAAACTGGCTGACACTGACGGCGGCGGTGCACAAATGCTGCGCAGCTAGCGCCATTCGACGGCCAACACCGCGGTTCCTGGTGTGTCCGCTGTGCCGTGCGTGTGATCATTACTTGTACAGCCCTCTCGCAGTGTCCGGAGCAAGTATGGTGGGTCTGACACACCGGTGTCAATGTGTTCTTTTTTCCATTTCCAGGAGTGTAATTTAGCCTTCCATTTCAGTTTATTTATGACTCTCTTAGTAATTTTGTCGAGTCCGAAAGCGAAAAGTCTAAGCAGTTTTTTCTAGATCATCCTGCAGAAGCATAAGAATACTAATTACATCCTCTCACTATACTTATTCCTTAATCACACTTGTTGTGATAACCAAAAGTTAAGTTCAGATGATCAGTACTAGAAATAAGAGAAATCAAAATATAGACTCAAAATAGCTTACCTTAACGCAGTAACTCGTGCACTGTTCAAGTATACACATTTTAAGTTACTTTTTGACAACCATAAAAGTTTGTCAGCCTACGGATAGAAGTTTAGGGGGAGATGACATGATTTATTAACACTTGTACACAAATTACACCAATCCACTGGTGAATTTCTTAGCTGTTCAGAAATGGTATACACATTATTAAATACGTTGCATAACCCGAGCTACATATACGAATAACTACAGCACCTCATATGGGTGCTGCTACGTCTAGTGTAAAAGGTAAGTAAACATTCCGTTATGACAATACTCTCAATAAACATTTTACGATGTGTACATACATATGTTTGTTGCTAGTTCTGTATTAATTGTGAATGAAATAAGTCTTGAAAGTTTTCAACTTATCCCGATTCCATCGAAACAAATTTACTGATGTTTACTGGAAGGAACGTTAGTAAATTAGTCCATCTGAAACTATGTTACGTATTTTAGTTTTATTGATGCACTAAAGTGTCATTACGAAGAAACCACGTACAGTCAGTACAGCGAAAGAACATTACGGATTATAGAAGTGGTAATATGCATCTACCCGTTTCTCGAATAATAATATTGAGGTTTGAATAGTTTTTCATGCTGAAGCTGGTGACACACACAAACTATAAACTTTCTAGTTCGGTGACATCAGATGTTTTGTTTTGAAAACGTTGTTTAGACAACAAGTAGCTTATCACGTTATGTATGCTCTGCTAAGTACTTGTTTTGGTCTACATCCATACGATGCCTTCCATTGCCCTAAACCTAAAAACTCCTTAACAGTTTCTATGATGTAGTTACAAATTCGTACGGTTTCTCTTTGTGTTCATTTCACATTACTTTAGTATCGTATCATTAATTTTCTGTTTTGCTTTCGAACTTGGTGCCCATTATCTGCTGAAGACCATGTACACGAGGAAATAACTCTGCAGTATCGTCAACAAAACGAAGCTTCTCCTGTGTTGTTGAACAAGTACTCACCCATTTCTCTTTTAGTAATCTGAGCACAGTTTTTGTGACAGAGAGCATCCTTGCTAGGTTTCACTTTGAATTTGGAATATGCCGTTGCCCTATTGAAATCTATACGTTTATGAACCTTGTGTATAATTTTCCTTCCAGTATTAACTACTTCTACTGAGAAACTATAGACTTCAAGCCGTTCTTCGTTCATCAAACAATGCTGTTTAGTTTAACACACATTTATCGTAACTTGATGATATCATGTGAGACTCGTTCATTTGTTGAGCTGGACAGTATTTGAGGATGTTTCTGCAATTTTTTTCTCTGCAGTCCGAGTCTTAAAGTGATGAAATTCGGAAACAGCCGAACATTAAGGATATTTTTTGGTTATTTCGCTTCATTTCTCTTACTCTTGTTTTCATTTGTTGCTCGTATCGGATTTCCATTATATTGACTCACATCCGCTCGAATACACTTCCGACTAGATACATTTAATTCAGCCTGTTCGACCATTTACCTACTAACGCCTTCCCCTTAATTGTTACATTCTCCCGTTCTGGAATTTCTTTTCAATTGGTTTAATTCACTCATTCAGTCACATATCTTGTTTTCTCAATCCCGTCAAGAAGCCGTTTTCAGATATGTGGAACGAGGACTATTATACATCAACAAGGAGATTACTTCTTTAAGGTATAACAAATGAAGACTTGCGCAAATCAGACTGATAATTATGACTGTTATTTCTATAAAATTAGTATATTAGGAGGAAAACTGTTACGTTGGAAAAACGACTGCTTCACGTCCTGCGCTACTCAGATACTAAACTTGAGCTAAAGAAACTGGTACACCTGCCAAACATCGTGTTGGAGACCAGAGAGCACGCAGAAGTTCCGCAACACTATATGGCATGGAGTCAACTAATATATGACGTAGTGCTGGAGAGCCGTCATAAATTCGTAAGCGTGCGAGATCTCTTGTAAGCAGCACGTTGCAAGGCATCCCAGAAATGCCCAATAAAGTTCATGTCTGGGGAGGTTGGTGGCCAGCGGAAGTGTTTCATCTTATAAGAGTATTCCTGGAGCCACTCTGTAGCAATTCTGACGTGTGGGGTGTCGCATTATCCTGCTGGAATTGCCCCAGTCAGTCGGAATGCACAATGGACATGCATGGATGCAGGTGATTAGACAGGATGCTTAGATACGTGAGACCTGTCACAATTGTATCTGCGCACGTGTCAGGGGTCCCATATCACTTCAGCTGCACACACTCATTACAGAGCCTCCACCAGCTTCAACAGCCCGCTGCTGACATGCAGGGTCCATGGAGGTGGTCTCCATACCTGTTCATGTCCTTCCTCTCGATACAATTTGAAACGAGATTCGTCCGACCAGGCAACGTGTTTCCAGTCATCAACAGTCCAACGTTGGTGCTGACGTTTCCGGGCGAAGCGTCAAGCTCTGTGGCGTGCAGTCATCAAGGGTACACGAGCGGGCCTTCGGCTCCGAAAGCCCGTATCATCGATGATGTTTCCTTGAATGGTTCGCACGCTCGCACATGTTGATGGCCCTTCATTGAAATCTGTAGTAATTTGCGGCAGGGCTGCACTTCTGTCACGTTGAACAACTCTCTTCAGTTGTCGTTGGTCCCGTTCTTGCAGGATCTTTTTCCGGCAGCAGCGATGTCGGAGATTTGATGTTTTACCAGATTTTGATATTCAGGGTGTTGTTGTTGTTGTAGTCTTCAGTCCTGAGACTGGTTTGATGCAGCTCTCCATGCTACTCTATCCTGTGCCAGCTTCTTCATCTCTACTGCAACCTACATCCTTCTGAATCTGCTTAGTGTATTCATCTCTCGGTCTCCCTCTACGATTTTTACCCTCCACGCTGCCCTCCAATACTAAATTGGTGATCCCTTGATGTCTCAGAACATGTCCTACCAACCGATCCCTTCTTCTAGCCAAGTTGTGCCGCAAACTTCTCTTCTCCCTAATCCGATGCAATACCTCCTCATTAGTTATATGATCTACCCATCTAATCTTCAGCATCCTTCTGTAGCACCACATTTCGAAAGCTTCTATTCTCTTCTTGTCCAAACTAGTTATCGTCCATGTTTCACTTCCATACATGGCTACACTCCAAAAAAATACTTTCCGAAACGACTTCCTGACACTTTATCCTATGCTCGATGTTAACAAATTAGTTATTTTGCTTCCCAAATAGCAAAACTCCTTTACTACTTTAAGTGTCTCATTTCCTAATCTAATTCCCTCAGCATCACCCGACTTAATTCGACTATATTCAATTATCCTCGTTTGGCTTTTGTTGATGTTCATCTTACATCCTCCTTTCAAGACACTGTCAATTCCGTTCAACTGCTCTTCCAAGTCCTTTGCTGTCTCTGACAGAATTACAATGTCATCGGCGAACCTCAAAGTGTTTATTTCTTCTCCATGGATTTTAATACCTACTCCGAATTTTTATTTTGTTTCCTTTACTGCTTGCTCAATATACAGATTGAATTACATCGGGAATACGTTACAATCCTGTCTCACTCCCTTCCCAACCTCTGCTTTCCTTTCATGTCCCTCGACTCTTATAACTGCCATCTGGTTTCTGTACAAATTGTAAATAGCCTTTCGCTCCCTGTATTTTACCCCTGACAACTTCAAAATTTGAAAGAGAGTATTCCAGTCAACATTGTCAAAAGCTTTCCCTAAGTCTACAAATGCTAGAAACGTAGGTTTGCCTTTCATTAAACTAGCTTCTAAGACAAGTCGTAGGGTCAGTAATGCCTCACGTGTTCCAACATTTCTACGGAATCCAAACTGATCTTCCCAGAGGTCGGCTTCTACCAGTTTTTCCATTCGTCTGTAATGAATTCGTGTTAGTATTTTGCATCCGTGACTTATTAAACTCATTGTTCGGCAATTTTCACATCTGCCAGCACCTGCTTTCTCTAGGATTGGAGTTATTATATTCTTCTTGAAGTCCTAGGGTATTTCACCTGTCTCATACATCTTGCTTACCAGATGGTAGTGTTTTGTAAGGGCTGGGTCTTCCAAGGCCGTCAGTAGTTCTAATGGAATGTTGTCTACTCCTGGGGCCTTGTTTAGACTCAGGTCTTTCATTGCTCTGTCAAACTCTTCACTCGGTATCGTATCTCACATTTCATCTTCATCTACATCCACTTCCATTTCCATAATATTGTCCTCAAGTACACTGCACTTGTATAGACCCTCTATATACTCCTTCCGCCTCTCTGCTTTGCCTTCTTTGCTTAGAAGTGGGTTTCCATTTGAGCTCTTGATATTCATACAAGTGGTTTTCTTTTCTCGAAAGGTATCTTTAATTTTCCTGTAGGCAGTATCTATCTTACCCCTAGTGAGATAAGCCTCTACATCCTAACATTTGTCCTCTAGCCATTCCTGCTTAGACATTTTCCACTTCCTGTCGATCTCATTTTTGAGACGTTTGTATTCCTTTTATGCCTGCATTTTTATATTTTCTCAGTTCATCAATTAAATTCAATATTTCATCTGTTACTCAAGGATTTCTACTAGCCCTCGTCTTTTTACCTACTAGATCCTCTGCTGTCTTCACTACTTCATCTCCCAAAGCTACCCATTCTTCTTCTACTGTATTTCTTCCCCCCATTCCTGTCAATTGTTCCCTTATGCTCTCCCTGAAACTCTGTACAACCTCTGGTTTAGTCAGTTTATCCAGGTTCCATCTCCTTAAATTCCCACGTTTTTGGAGTTTCTTCAGTTTTAATCTACAGTTCATAACCAATAGATTGTGGTCAGAGTCCCTACCTGCCCCTGGAAATGTCTTAAATTTAAGACCAGGTTCCTGAATCTCTGTCTTACCATTATATAATCTATCTGAAACCTGTCAGTATTCACGGTACACTCGTGAAATGGTCGTACCGGAAAATCCCCACTTTATCGCTACCTGAGAGATGCTGTGTGCCATCGCACGTGTACCGACTATAACACCACGTTCAAACTCGCTTAAATCTTGACAACCGATCTTACAACTGCGCCAGACGCTTATTGTTTAATATAGGCGTTGGCGACCGCAGCGCCTTATTCTGCCTGTTTACATATCTATTTTAATACGCTTGCCTATACCAGTATCTTTGGCCCTATCAGTGTATTATTATCTAATACTGAAAATAAACTATTCACAACAACTATTAGCTGTCTACATTGGTTGTTCAAAGATGAATGTTTAGTATTCAGGCACATGACGGAAGCCATCTTTCGAAGGAAAATGTGCTGAAAAATGCTCACCTTAAGAGCTTTGAGCTCTCCTTCATCTTCGAAACTGTGAAACAAACTTCACGTGCAAGCTTTTTTTTTTTTTTTTTTTGACAGTTTGTGATGAGGTATTATGGACCAAGAAAAAATTACCTAGTAACCATGGGCTCCGTAATAGTTATAAGCACTTGCCCACTAGAAGAGATGTGTTTCACAGTAGCGAAGATTAAGATCTTCAGGTACACACCTTATATCACAGCATCAAGGGAAAAGCAGAAAAGGAACAATATTTTTCCAAAGTCTCTTCCATAAACTATTAGAGAAGTGACTGCAGGTTATATTTGCATCGATATATTCACACGTGAGATACTTAGAACCAGAGGACGGAGAGAAATATATCGTTTCTTTCCAGGAAGTATTTCAGAGAGTGTAAGTAGGCCGTTTAGGTTTTTATATTGGTAACGCCACGTAGCGCTCCTATGAAAATCACTGATTGCGCTGCGTGAAGTCTGTGGCTGGTTTCCAGTGTTGGAATATTTGCTATTGTAGTGTTGGGCAGTTGGATGTGAACAGCGCGTAGCGTTGCGCAGTTGGAGGTGAGCCGCAAGCAGTGGTGGATGTGGTGAGAGAGATGGCGGAGTTTTGAGAGCGGGTGATCTGGATGTGTGTCCATCAGAGACAGTAAATTTGTAAGACTGGATGTCATGAACTGATATATACATATTATGACTTTTGAACGCTATTAAGGTAAGTACATTGTTTGTTCTCTATCAAAATCTTTCATTTCCTAATTATGCCTATCAGTAGTTAGTGTCTTCAGCAGTCAGAGTCTTTTATTTAGCTGGCAGTATTGGCGCTCGCTGTATTGCAGTAGTTCGAGTAACGAAGATTTTTGTGAGGTAAATGATTCATGAAAGGTATAGGTTATTGTCAGTCAGGACCATTCTTTTGTAGGGATTATTGAAAGTCAGACTGCGTTGCGTTAAAAATATTGTGTGTCAGTTTAGTGTTGATCAGAATAAGTAAAGAGAGAAATGTCTGAGTACGTTCAGTTCTGCTCAGTTGTTAGAAAATCAAATAACGTAAGAGGTTTATCAGCACAGTAATTAATTAATTTTTCTAAGGGGACGTTTCAAGAGGAATTACTTGTGCATTTTCTACAGCCATTAGTTTGCGAATCGAAAAACCCGTTCATCCAGTGTCAGAGTGAAATTCGAAGAGAGACCGCCATATTTTGTGAACGTATGAACGGCGCTCATCTAGCTCGTTCGCACCGCCGCCGCTCATCCTTGCCGTATGACTATCGTGACTGGCGAGCTGTCGCCACCCGTCAGCTGCGCCGGGCAGACGCACATTCGAATGGTCACCAGCATTTGTAAGCAATTGTTCCCTCAATTGGCTCAATTATCAATGTGAGCATCGGAAGCGCTATGTATTCACTGGGCGTCGCTTCATTGTTTACGCTCCGCGCACTGAATGTCTGTCTCTGACACAAATTGGTCGTCAAAAGCGAATTGATGTGACCTCTCCAAACTGGACCGTTCGGCAGCTGTGCTGCTCAGTTAACATTCACGCCAGTAATCTGTCGCGCGTGGGAGCTCACATGCGTGACGTTTCTGTACTTACTGAGGCGTATAATTACCATAATCATTTTCAAATCTATAAATACTGCCGCCGACCACTGTGGCAGAGCGGTTCTAGGCGCTTCAGTCTAGTACCGTGCGACCGCTACGGTCGCAGGTTCGAATCCGGCATCGGGCACGGATGTGTGTGATGTCCTTAGGTTAGTTAGGTTTAAGTAGTTCTAAGTCCTAGGTGACTGATGACCTGAAATGTTAAGTCCCGTGGTGCTCAGAGCCATTTGAACCACTTTTACAAATGCTACCCGCAACCACTTCGGAGTCTGTTGCAAGACGTACTTTTTATTGCGCCTTATGGAAACACCGTGAGAAGTGCATGCTTCAAACATGCAAGTGCCAGCGAAGGTTGCACTGTTGTGTTTGACCACGAAGGTGCCTGTGCAGTGTCCTCGATACGTTGCAAGTGTCAGTAGTGGTCACAATAGTCCTCTGTGTAGCTGTGAGTGCACTATGTCAGACCTAAGTGCATTGGATTCTGGGAAAACAGTTGGTGTTCATATGGCGGATGCATGCATAAACAAGCGGGCCGAAATGTTTGGTGTTTAAAGAAGCTTCATGGCGAAATACTCTACACGGAGAATGCGGTAAAACACCATGCGCTAAGTCACAACGAGGACGAAAGTGTGTGTTGGGAGATCGTGACAGACGGTCACTGAAGCGGATTGTGAGGATATGTAAGAGGCCAACCGCTGCAAAAGTCACTATAGAACTTATGTCGCACTGGCGAACCCTATGTAACCTCCCCCTCACTTATCGACCTTAATGACAGTGAAAAATTAAACCGCGTATACCTAATGGAAATTTGGGAAAAGCCATCGTCACCCAAGTCAATCTATCGGTAAAGAGGGAGGAAAGGGTTACATCTAAATGAAAGGTAAAATGCTAATGAAACTGGTGGAAATTAATTTTGAAAAGGGGTGCAGTTAATAAAGAAAGTAAATGTGCGGTTGTTACGTTAACAGTTAACTGGCGTTAATTGGATATTTGAGATTTGGGCAAAATTACGGTCGCCAGTCCTATGGACAACTACTATAATAACTGAAAAAGAAAGATTAGTGCACATATAATTAGCACTAAAAGCGTGGCAACTGAAGGTTGACACATGTTGTGTGAAAATTGAATGTTTGTCAGAAGTAATAAATTTCGCAAAACTCTGACTTAATTTAGCAGAAGAATTAATAAAACCGGAAAACTGAAAGTTAATTTTGTGACTGAAATTAATAGTGAGCTTTGTTTCTGAAGCACTAAGAAATTCAGTAAAATAAGTTTAGTCTTGGGCTACCTCAACAATCATTTCAAAAGCTACTTGAATTTACGCAATGTAGAAATAAGAGATTTAACTTTGAACCTGAATTAAATGATTCTGAACAATTAACAATAGTAAAATATAGTACGTACCAAGCTGAGTAGCAGTCACTGGTAAGCTAAAATACGGTAACAAAACTCGCACTCTTAATTTGTGCCTGTGTAATTTAAATATTGTAGCCAGCTATGAATACTTTAACTGAACTTTGAAATTAAAGCAGTGAAATGGAATGATATTACTTTAATGCTGGCGTTTGCATCTCAACGACACTCGGGTTCATTCCGGAAAAGGAAGGTACCCTGCTTGGTAATGCAGTTAGCACAATGAGCAACAAAGGTTCATGCTACGTTGCTGTAATTTAGTGAGAGAAATTTAACAGTTTGAAAAGCTGAGGCCTCCCATACAGTTCTAAACCTTTACGTGCTTCCAGTCTTCCTTGTTGGTTGATTGAAGGTTTGAAGTCGTCGATCGAGGAGGAGGCGACAGTCACTCAACGTCGGCCGTCGCTGTTGCAGAAGCTGGATGTTGGCGCGTCTTCTTCTCGACACAGTCACTAGGCGAAATGGGCTCTTGGTGTGCGCCAACTAATGCTTCCCGTCCGCGACACCGTGTCAGAAAGTATCATAGCAAGTCGAGCGCAATTACATGTTGCCAAACCCCGAAAGCGCGGCAACTCGCGGGAGAGTCACACAACACACCTGCGCCACCACCCTACTCCAGCCAGACTGAGCTCTGCCCGCGCTCCGTGCGGCAGAGTTAACATTACCAAAGATCCTACACACTTTGGTTCTCCACACGACCTATCGATGTAATCGTTCGATAGCATAGTTTTCCCTAGGCCAGACCCAGCGTAAAAATACAAATAATATTTACAAACCAAACCAATTATACATCGACATAAATGCATAAATAGTAAAACAGTTACAATATATACAGACAGAAATGTCATATCTTCAGATAACAAAATAAGGAAAAAATTTATAGTGCAATAGATGAAAATTGGAGGATATGCATTTCCGGCGTTACACCTATCAGAACCAAAACAACACTAAGGGAACTCGATAAGCAGGGAATTGCAGGGTGACCAGTAATTCCAAACGCCTGTAACAGGAAAGCACGGTGCCAAAGTTGTAACACTCGACCTGTGGAGCAATGCAAGAAAGTTTTTTTGTTGGATGAGTCTTGTTGCATAGTGTTTGCAACTTTTGGCCGAGTTTACGTTCCAGGAATGAAATGTCGTTGATTTCGACGAACATGTGGGCGACCACACCGTGATATGCCATGAGCCCCACGGTTACTTTCCGAAGTCACCTTATTGCCGAGGACTAAGTGATCGTTTTGGGTGACCAGGTCCATCCATGGTACAATGTTTGTTCTCAGTGGTTTTGTAAATGGGAGGATGAAGTGTCCCATCTCTCCTGGCCAACACTGAGCGAAGAGGCGTGGTGGTTAGCACACTGGACTCGCATTCGGGAGGACGATGGTTCAAATCCGCGTCTGGCAATCCTGATTTAGGATTTCCGTGATTTCCTTAAATCGCTGCAGGCAAATACCGGTGTGGTTCCTTTGAAAGGACACAGCAGACATCCCTCGCCATCCTTTCCTAATTCGATGGGCCCGATGACCTTGCTGATTGTTCCCTTCCCCCAAATGAACCAATTAACCAATATGGCCAACATAGTCATCGGATCTCAAAATTACTGACATTTATGGTCTACATTGGAGATAAGGTTGCGTGATCTCTGTGCACCTTCATTGTTACCTGAACTTTCCACAGTTTTGCAGGAGTAATGATGAAAGATAGGAGACGAGGTACTGGCGGAAGATATGAGGAGGGGTCGTCAGTTGTGCTTGGGTAGCTCAACCGGTAGAGCACTTACCCGCGAAAGGCAAAGGTCCCGAGTTCGATTCTCGATTAGGCACACAGTTTTCCTCTGGCAGGAAGTTTCATACCAGCGCACATTCCGCTGCAAAGTGAAATTTTCATTCTGGGTACATACTCTCTTGACAAACACACAGAAGCTGTATTTATCCATTCCGAGACGACTGGAAACTGTTTTGAATGCCAACGGATTTCCTAAACCATAGTCATGAAAATGTCTTTTGTTATTGTTTTTCCACATGCTTCCCCAGCCCTTGCACCTCAACGTAATGAAACTGTTGCGTAAAAATATGAGTCCTACCAGCAAAACTAAATACTAACTCAATGCATAAAACTTAGAAAATGACAAAGAGGGAATTTTCGATACGTAAATTGTGAATGATAGCCAACGATCCAATTAGGAAGGTGATACTACAGCTTTCCAACTGATGCTAAAAAACTACGAGACACATGGCATTTACATGTTTTCTTTTACTTTTGACGATATTTTAATCAAACCATTCATTTGTCTGCACAAATATATTTTTCTTTACTATTATCAGTTATGTAGTTAATAAGTTACTTGGATGACATATGAGAAAGACGTGAAAAAGAATCTACGCACTAGCCACCGAATTAAACGACTGTGACGGCGTGCTTACAATTTTGGAGCGTTCATATAACAGTATCAACACTTAGTTAATAACAGAAGAAAGTAGGTAATTTTAAACCAATACATAAACTACAAGTTTCTGTATAAAATTTAGTTTTATGGAATAAAATAAACTGTCTGGCAGTAGTTTCTTCTGTGTACGTAATTTTCTAGTGTTCTTAAATCAGTAAACTCCTTAAACTGCTGTCTATAATAAGATCATGAGTGCGAATCACTTGTAGACCACCGAGTACGCTCCTTTAGTTCAATGAAATTTTCTTTGCTGTAAGTTTATTATCACGGAATATATACGCTTAGTATATTACAATAACGTAAGAACATAATTTTGCTTAATATTGTTGAGTGGTACTTAAGTAAATAAATCAGTGAAATCAAAGTGAACTAGAAATTAGAATATAGATGAAAAACTTGGTTTAGTTTAGAGAGTTACATACTCGCAAACAGCGGGCCGGACAGCAGAACAGAAGAAACAATGACCATGAAGTCAGCAACTTCCACATAAGCGGGCGCTGTCGATTCAGCCGTCAGGGCATCGCCCGACCGGCTCACGTGTTTCTCAGTTGTCGTATGTGAGCAAAGGCCCTCGCCTACATCCCAAGAGCCAATGACCGACGTTAAGAAGATTCTTCGAGAAGCTTTTCAACGTGACAGAAGAGGCAATGACCGGCTCACGTGTTTCTCAGCCGTCACGTGTGATCAAAGGCCCTCGCCTACATTCCAAGAGCCAATGACCGACGTTAAGAAGATTCTTCGAGAAGCTTTTCAACGTGACAGACGAGGCAATGACCGTGAAGTCGTTCACCTCCAGTAAACTGAAGTGAATAAATACGCAAGACGCAGTGGGCCAGACAGATGAAGCCGGAGACGGAGTCGAAGACGGAGACAGACGAAGACGGAGACGGGGGCGGAGACGAAGACGAAGACGAGAGACGAAGGAAGAAAAGAAGAGTAGCAGTAGTTTTCAGTCAGTTTCGGTGCTGAAGACCGTCATGCAAGAAGAGTCTGCATCATGCACAGACGAACCAAGTCCGCCGCTGTAATGGAATAGCAAGCAGCCGCCGTAGCGCCAGAAGACAGAAGTTAAAAGGTATTTGAAGTCTGGTTTTTACATACCCGGGTGACTCGTGAGGACGGGAAGGAGACGGCCTCACATCAGCAGTCACCTGTGAGCTGGGATGAAGACCTGACAGCCGAAGACTGGCAAGCGGGAGTCCGTGGTTCGAGTCCGGGACACTGGCCTTCCCCCGCCGCGCCGCTCCGCTGGTCGACGCACAACACACGCGGCCGCATAGAGAAGAGAAACACTGGGACGCCACTCCCAGGGTATCATCCGACGCACGACTTCGCTCGAAATAATTAAACCGGCCACCTCGCGCTGCGCGTCTCCCGTCAGCTGGGCGAGACTGCGACACGAGATACACACCGCTACGCGTAATCAGACGCCGCCGCCGCCGCCGCCGCCGCCGCCGCCGCTGCCGCAGCAGAAGACTTCACAAACGACACAGCTGCCGCTCTCCGAACCAGAACATCCCGTAAGATACAGTTGTACAAATCTTCAATAAAAGTTATCTTATGTAAAAATGATGTTTCATTCGACCTCATACCCGAGCCAAGGAAGAACCCACCCTGCCCACATGTTGTTAAGAGAGAAAAGTTAATTTATTTAATATTTTCACCCTGACAGAATGCTTTAGAATGCTCATCCTGACAATTGACTTGCATCAAAAGAGAAAACCCAGTTACATTTAGTGACAGAAGTGTCACATTTAGTAACACAATTGTTACATTTGGTATCAGAAGCCGTTACAGTTGTTACAATATGCACGACATGGATTCTCAGTTAGAAGTATGAGTTTGGAAACTCCATTACGGATTTGTTCACGGTTAGAAAAACCTGCCTTTTTTGGCTGTGTGATTCAGCTTTGTTTGCATTTAATACGTGAGACATTTTGTAACTGTATTGTGCTCCTGAATTGCCTACAAATGTTAAGATATATCTTAGCGCTTGATGCTTCGCACGTTTAGACACTGTTCTCTCCACTGATTCTTATTTTATTTGGCTTGAAACGAATTTTTGTGTTGTTCACAACCTGTAATATTTTCTAAACATTTTACGCTCATTATAGGCCTAGAAGCATGTTGCTTTCCGAATACACTTCTGACAAAAAAGCGACTTTGGTAGCTTCAATGGGAGGTCTTCGTTAATCCTGCCTTTCAAGTTCCTGAGCTGATATTTCCATTAAATCTTTCATCTACTATCATACATGTCTTTACATGTCAAATACAAATTTTCGTTGTTATATCATGAAATAAGTTCAAAGAAATGCATTCTCTATTTCAATCTCCGAGCAGTTGAGTTTGCAAAAATGCAGAAACACGTATTTCTTTATTTGTGACCGAGAAACCAAATACCAATTTTCATAGTTCTAGCTTCAGAACTGCTTTAATAACAAATTTTTTCAAACAACGTTTCGTCTTGTTTTTCATATCCTTAGGGGGGGGGGGGAATTTCAAAAGATCCCTTCTCAAACAAATCATACACTGTAAAATCAACATCATCTCCAAATTTCAAGTCTCTATGGTTAGCGTTTTTAATTGCTTTGATTGGGCAATGATGAGTCAGTCATTCAAACAGTCAGAATATTTCCTTTTATATTTAGAGAAACGAGTAATCTTATTTACTAGGTCCAATGTCTTAGATATAGCTAAACGACTGTCTGAGTTTAAAATTGTACAATTTCGTTTGTGTGTGCATGTGGGGACCGGGGGGCAGGAGAGGAAGTTCTGACGTTGCACTTCACAATGGAACCAAGACTGAAGAAAAATCAAGTCTCCCTCATAGGATTTGTCGACCAAGAAAAAGCATTCGACAATGTAAAATAGTGCAATATGTTCGAAATTCTGCTAAAAATAGGAGTAAAGTGTGTGAATAGACGGGTAATATGTAACATGTAATTGAACCAAGATGGAATAATAGGTCTGGAAGACCAAAAAATAAGTACTCCGAGTAAAAATTGTGTAAGAAAGGGATACAGTCTTACACCCCTACTGTTGAATTCACACGTCGGAGAAGCAATGACGGAAGCAAAAGAAAGTATCAAGATCGGTATTAAAATTCAGAGTGAAAGGATATCAATGATACGATTCGCTAATGACATTGTTATCCTGAGTGAAGGTTAAGAAGAACTACAGGATATTTTTGACTGTATTAAACAGCATAATGAGTACAGAAAATGGACTGGGACTCAACTGGACAAAGAAAGTAACGAGAAGTATCAGAAATAGGAATAGCGAGCAGCTTAACAACAAAATTGATAGTCACCAAGTACACGAAATGAAAGAATTCTGATACCTTGGAAGCAAAACATCCCTTGACAGACGAAGCAAGGAAGACATAAAAATTTATTTATTTATTTATTTATTTATGCATTTATTTTACCTGGCAAGATTAGGGCCTTCAGGCCCTCTCTTACACCTAACCAGGCATACTCAGATTCAACAAATTTCAGTTTCTACAGAACATTAAGGACATATTACATGTTATACAGTATTAATGTTAAGAAAAAAAATAGAGATTATAAACGTAGTACAATGATAATTATAACAATCAAAAATTAATTATAACAATCAAGAATAATAATAATAGTAATAATAATAATAATAATAATGACTATGTATATGAAAGTAAACATATTTTTCTTTTATGAATGTCAGTCCTATTGCTAGTTGGGAATTTTCTCGTTATATTCTTGCAGCTTGTGAGTTATTCTCATCAAGCAGAGACATAAGACGATAGAATGGGGTGAAAGAGATATAGAAGAGGTAGATAGGTTAGAGGAAGAGAAATAGAATGGTAAAATTCGAAGCTATGATGGAGAGGAGAAAGAAAGAGATGAGAGGGGCCCAACAATGGTGGCTATACCGTCCCTAATATGTAAGTCTTGAGTTCACTCTTGAATGTTGAGTGGTTCCGGATAAGACGCAGATCACAGGGGAGCGCGTTCCATAGTCGTATGGCTGAGATGGAGAATGACATGGAGAAAGATTTTGTGTTATGTAAAGGTACAGCCAAGATGCTAGACGTATCCGATCTGGTATTGCGGTTGTGGAATGATGATAGGTGTTTAATGTGAGAAGATAAGTATTGGGGGCACCAGTGGCTAAGAAATCGATGAAGTAAGCACATCGTGTGGAGATCGCGTGCCTTATGTGGGCGTATCCAACCTAGCTGGGAGTATGAAGGACTGATATGATCATACAACCGTATATTGCATACGTATCTAACGCAAGCGTTCATCACTAGCTCGAGGCGTCTCGAATTTTCACTATTTGTGCCGTGTTGAACTACATCACAGTAGTAAAGATTAGGCAAGACTAGTGTTTGGACTAATTTTTGTTTAACATGGGTTGGAAATATTTTTCTAAATTTCTGAATTGCATGTAGGGAGGAGAGCGATTTCCGGCAAGCTGTAACTGTTTGTTCTTCCCAGTTTAGGTGTTCGTCCAAGATTATTCCAAGGTCTTTTACTGTTTTTTGGTATGGTAGTTGGGTACCATTGAGGTGTATTTGAGGGACTGTTTCGTGAAAGTACCTACTGATTAACTTTGGATGAGATATAAGTATGACCTGGGATTTCTTGGGGTTTAGTTTCAGACCTAGGTTCTGTGCCCATCGAGAAACAGAGCAAAGATCTGCGTTCATACTCGCTACTGCGTCAGCAATGTTCTTGGGGCTTGCACTTATGTACAGTTGGATGTCGTCGGCATATAGATGGTAGTTGCAGGAGTGAATCACTGAAGAAATATCATTAATGTACAGTGAGAAGAGTAATGGACCAAGGACGGAGCCTTGGGGAACTCCAGAGCGCACGTTTTTCCATGATGACTTTTCCGACCCACAAATGACTTGTTGACTTCTGTTTTTGAGGTAGCTGTCGAACCAGTGTATTGCGCTGTTTGAGAAATTCAGCTGCTTCATTTTAATTAGTAATATATCAAAGTCAACTGTATCAAAAGCCTTGCTAAAGTCAAGCAGTGTTAGGATGGTAGCTTCACGTCTGTCCATAGCATGTTTAATGTCATCAGTTACTTTGATTAATGCAGTTGCTGTACTATGGTGCTTTCGAAAGCCTGACTGATATTTGTCATGGATGTTATGAGTTTTGAGGTAATCCGTCAGCTGTTCATGGACGATGTATTCTAGGGCTTTAGATATTGCAGGTAGTATGCTGATCGGCCTGTAGTCACCTGGCGACTTAGGGTTGTCAGTCTTGGGTATAGGTTGAATTAAACTTTGCTTCCACTCAGTAGGATATGTACTACTGACAAGAGACAGGTTGAAGATGTCTGTGATAACTGGAGTAATAGTGTCTACGACGTTTTTGATCATGCCAATGCTCACTCCATCATTTCCTACTGCCTCGGAAGAGATTCTCGTAATTGCCTTGTGTACTGTGCCGGTAGTGACATGTTTTAGGAAAAACTTGTCTCTCGAGAGATTGATATCTTGGGGCTGGTAATTTGTCGCTGCGTGGCAGTTTACAGCTGTTGAGAAGAAATCGTTTAATTCTTCTGCAGACGCTTGATAAACAGCGTCAGATCTTCGCTTCCCTATACCGAAACTGCGCAGCTTTTTCCACAGTGCAGCAGGTTTTGATATGCCGCATACGACAGAGCGGGCATGTCTGATTTTGGCATTCCTCACGCTCTGCTTGGTTCTATTTCGGAGTTTCCTATAAGCTTCGTACGCCTCGGGAGTTGGGTTACGCTTGAAGGCCCTATGTGCAGCATCACGTTTATTCATTAACTGGCGTAATGCAGTGGTGAGCCACGGAGCGGGAGCTCTCTTTACCTTGACAGTGCGTTGAGGAGCATGTTTATCATACAGTGCAATGATTTTGCGACATAATTCCCGAATTTTTCCGTCTAAAGTCGGTTCATTGCTTATATCATACCAAGGGATGTCTGAGCAATCCTTTTGAAGAGCGTCATGGTTAACATTTTTTAGGTTTCTGTAGGTTACCAGGTGAGATTTTTCTTTGGTAGTATGCACTGAGTAATTTAAGAATATCACGTCATGAGCAGAGAGTCCTGGAGCGGATGTCTGACTGGCGCGAATTATTTTATCTGGTCGCTTTGTTGCTATTATATCTATGAGTGTATGGCTGTGTGGCGTGTGATGAGTTGGGTCCAGCGGTGTTAAACTCATATCATTGGAGTGGAACAGTCTCCTTAGTTTTTCTGCAGAGGGAGATTTTAACTGTAAGTCGATGTTTGTGTCGCCCATAATGATTATGTGTTCATACAGTGTCACGAGCGAGGACAGGGCAGACTGAAAGGAGGACATAGCACCGACGTTTGGAGGTTTATAGATTACTCCAATTAGCAGTTTCTGATTTGATGTATTTATTTCGAAAAACAAGAACTCTGCTTCTCCTTCGCACTTTGCATCCGATGTGCATAGTATAGTAGGTCTCAGATCAGAGCGAACATAGGCACCCACACTACCCCCGCGTCGTGTTTCACGATCTGCCCTTAGGAGAGTGTAACCAGTGATTCGGATAGCGTCGGAAGAGATGTTTGGTTTCAACCAAGTTTCAGAGACGAGGATAATATGGAACAGCGATTGGCAGAACAGGTTACAGAACTCGTCGAAGTGAGCCGTTAGCGACTGAGCGTTCGCGTGGGCCACAAAGAGCCCGCCGCCGGAACCGGTCCGTCCCATTGTGGCCGCCTGTAGGACCGACCGCGCTCCGTTTACCTGCTGGCCGGAAGAGGGACAAAAGCTGGATTTCGCGGGGGAAGACATATTTACAGGTGTGTCCAAGGTCGTGACTGACTCAAGCGTCTGTGGGCTAAAGGTGAAAGACAAGCTGGAGGTATCGGAGAAGGGAGCGAAAAGAAAGATGGAAAGTGGCCACTGGTATGAAACATAGGCCGCAAATTGAAGAAGATATTTCTGAGAATGGCTGTTTGGAGCACAGAAGTCTTTGGTAGTGAATAATGGACGATGTGAAAAACAGATGAGAATAGAATCGAAGATTCTAGAGAAGAATGTTGAAAATTAGGTGAAGGGAAGAACATATAAAAATACTGACAAGAAGAGCTGACAATGTGATAGGACAGATGGTACGACATCAGGGAATAACCTCCATGATATTACAGGAAAGAGTAGACAGCTAAATCGATAGTGGAAGGCAGAGATTGGAACAAGTCTAGTAAATAACTATGGACGCAGGGTGTAAGCTCGACTGTGAGATGAAGGGGTTGTCACAGGAGATGGTTTTGTGGCGGGCCATATCATACCAGTCAGAAGGCTGATGACTGAAAAAAAAATGTTACTAAAGTATATTTGCTGTTACCATTATTAGAAGTCATAACCGATTATAGTACCTGCATGTGGCCATAGCATTCATGAACTCTGTTCTCATTTCTTTGTGTGAATGCTTTTTCAATGTCCGTTATGTACCTAACTTCGTGAGAGGTACGGACAAATGCAGAAGGTGTGATTACTTTTCAATGGGAACTCCAATGTTAGGTTGGTGATAGCACCTCCTTGATTAAAATGAGTTATCGCCCTAGATGTGGAGGAGAGACCGCCGGCAGCGAACGAGCTTGTTGGGTACGCCTGGGTGCTAATCGTGGTTCATGTAGGCACGACCGGCTCCTGGCGCCATCCTCGCTTCCTACAGGCGGCTAGCCTCACCTGTGGGGTAGAAGCAGAGCTATCGTTTTGCATCACTGTTTCCAGGATTGATCGTGGCCCTCTTGTTTGGCTCAGACGAATCTTTGACAGTTACGGATGCCAATATCTCGAGATCCTCTAGCGGGTTGAGGACCGTACTTTCTCCTCAATTTATTGTCTTTTGGGTTGTGGTCATTCAATCTTCTCAATAGCAGTTTCAGTCATGACGATACGAAGGTAAGGACAACACAACACCAAGTCCCCGAGAGGAGAAAATCTCTCAGTCAGCAGTCCGCCTCGCTGGTACGCAGGTGGACGTTGTGGAGAAGTGTAGAGCATTACATGCACGAAGTGACTACTAGCGTACTACATGCAGGAAGCCACTACTAGTGTATCAGAGTATATGTGGTGTGCACGTCCGTGTTTGGTTGGTTAGTTTGTTGGGGTTCAAGGGGCCAGACTATAACGGCCATCGGTCCTCGTGCTTGTTTCTTAGGTTAGAGATATCCCACCACTTGCCCGACATGATGCCTTCTCAGTCGAAGGACAGTATCATTTATCACAGCAGATCGGAGAAAGGATATCTTAATAGAGCACGGGGAAAGGATATCTTAATAGAGCACGTGGTGGGAAACTGTATGTGTGGGACGGTCCCAGAACAAATCTCGCTCTAAACGGTAACAATGCTCACATCATGCTTGGGACAGAAAACTGGCTGCAACCGGAGGTTATTTCGCAAAGAAAATCTAATTTCCGATGGGAACGTTTGTATCAAAAATAGGATGAATTGCTGCTAGTTGAGGCGTGCTTATAGCCATGAAAAATACGATAAAATGTAGTGAGACTAACACAGACGCAGAATGAAAATAATTTGGTTGAACGTATGTGTTAAGGGTGGGCGTGCTTCAACAGCAGTATGGTGGAACTGTTGAGAGGAAACTTGCAGAATATTTCGCGTAGATTTCCTGGTCATCTAATTTTAAATGAAGGTTTTATCAGTTACAGAATGGGAGACTCAGTTGCTTAGGAAACTTAATATGGACAGCAATCATATTAAATTTTTCTAAGTGCCCTATCTGAAAATGTCCTTGATTATTTAATCAGAGAACCGATCCCTGAAGACCGGCTGGTATAGTGTGTGGGTAAACTGAAAAGCGAGCGCGAGTCCCCACTCTGCCTACCCAGCCAAGTCGGAAGGCGTTGTTACAGGCTGTTCCACAACGTAGTACCGTCCCTGCCGCGGCGCGCGCTTTAAATCTGTGGCGACTCCGTGTACTGATACGTCCCGGCTGCGTTTATTTTTAGGCAAACGCGTTGAGACTATAAGCAATACAAAGGACGATAGCTTCTTCCGAAATACAAGATTATAGAGTAAATAATATTAAGATAGGAAGTCAGGATTGTACTGCAAGCACAGAACCGAATACCTGTTCGTGTGCCGGCCAGTGTGGCCGAGCGGTTCTAGGCGCTTCAGTCCGGAACCGCGCGACCACTACGGTAGCAGGTTCGAGTCCTGCCTCGGGCATGGATGTGTGTGGTGTCCTTAGGTTCGTTAGGTTTAAGTAGTTATAAGTTCTAGGGGACTGATGACCTCAGATGTTAAGTCCCATAGTGCTCAAAGCCATTTGAACCATTTTGAACCTGTTCGTGTGAATATATGTTCCTCTGTTGCTATTCGTAAAACGAACCCCTTATAGTGCAATCAATCTGTAGAATTTATGGCTTGTTGTTACTTCATGTTTCTACTAGAAGGCAGGAGTTTTCTTTGAAGGGCTGCATTGAAACTTAACAGTTCTTGCAACACGAAGAGTGTTTAAAAAGCAACCAAAAATTTATAATTTAGTACGTCGTATGAGTCCGATTTGCACTACTTTTTTGTCACTGTCTTCGTAAACATGTCTGAAAATTATCTGTACAATGTTACGCTCACTGGGTATTCACTCTGTTATCGTCTGTCTAAAAGGTTACATGTATTTTGGTAGCATCAACGATTATCTGTTTTGTATAAAAATGGATTAGTGAATCTGTTTTAAATTTTGTTATAAAAATGGAATGAAGTTTGTCAAATTTTTAGAAATGTTAACTTTTACTTTTGGTGAGTCTGTTATGAGTAAACCAAGGGCATATAAGTGGTGTAAATATTTCAAAGTAGGCCATAAAGGACATCGGTTTCACGAGCATGCATGCAGTTAAAAATGCACAGTTAAGAGACCATTGCCAGCTTTTACAAAAGCAGTCGGTCCTGTCGGCAAAAATTCTGTACTTGCTCCGCCGGCCCTACCCAGCACTGTGTTATGTCGGCACAATTTTTTGGTTTACGTGTAAGTTCTCCATCGTGTGTCGAATGACCGATTTTGTGAAACTGTCTATAACGATGGGTTTTCCGGCCAAAATTATTAGTTTTCCTTCGCGGCGATTCCAGTACCATGCGGCTTATTTTCGCATTTCTTCCTTATGCGTCCTATTGTGACGGGGCTGACGTTTGAATAAATTGGAGCCCTTTATTTGGGACTGGTAATATTAGCCTCCTTAACGCTCGCTGTAGTAACATTAGAGACGGTCGAACGCTCGTTACTCCCCAAATACCGCCTCTTCTTCGTATTCTGCACATTTTCTTGCAATGCAGGGCGATTATCCATCACTTTCGGATACTGAAGTATATCAGTGAGTATACATAGTTAACTGACGCTGGCAACTAAGATCCCACGAACAGAAACGACGTATACCACTCCACTCCGATGTACACCGCTAGAGAGATAATGGGCAACTGGTTTTGAGTGTTTTCCGGGAAAGGCCTCTTCCCCCACCAAAAGCGCTGCTCGTTCTTGAGTTTACAATCAGACTGTAAGAAACAGACCACAACTTTTCGACGCAGCAGAGAACAGGAATTCACTAATCATGAGACGTTACAGCATCACTGAATACCGCTGTAAGTAGGAACATCACGAAAATTTTATCTACAGCACTGACAGTACTGAACATCAATGAAAACATTTCAAGATCATCGTACAATACACTTAGACAAATACGTTCCATGCAAAATGGCGAGTAGTCGAATACAGCCGCCGTGGTTCGACAACTGTGTTGAGGAACTGCTACCAAAGCAAAGAGAGATTCACTGCAAATTTAGAGGTAGCATAAGCCTCACAGATAAACAAAAACCAAACGAAGCTAAAAGCATATGGAGGGCATTTCGTGATGCGTTCACCCACGACAATAAAACTCTACCTACCAACCAGAAATAAAATTTTAGGAAGTTCTGGTCTTACGTTAAATCAGTAAACGGATAGACACCGTCTGTCCAGACGTTCTGTGACGATAATGACACAGAAACAGACCACACTGCAGTTCCTCCTGTAAATCAACGCACGAACGACAAAAGGCCAGGTATCGAAATAAGTGGCCGAGGAACAGCAAAGCAACAGAAACCACTCTACAGAGAAAGGCCCCTAGGGGTATAGACCGAAACGTTATTAATGGATGGAGAAAAGCGTAGGTCATTTCCGTTTTCAAGAAGGGTCGTGGAACACACGTCCGTCTTTTGTAGAAATTTCCAACATGTTTTACACTCGCGTTATATGATACCTCTGGAGACCGAAAATCTCTTACATAGGAACCAACATGGGTTCCAAAAACGAAGATCGTGTGAAACTAATCTCGCTCTGTTCGTCCACGAGACGCAAAAAGCAGTAGATAGAAGGGACCCAGGTACCTTGAATTCCGAAAGCCATTTGATACGATTCCGCAAGGCCCCTGACGAAGAGAATACGAGTGTCTGGAAAATCAAACCTGTGCCACTAGTTTGAAGAGCTTCTAGCAAACAGAACACAGCATGTATTTCTGAACGAAAGGAAAATCTTCAGACGTAAAGGTAATTTCGGGCGTGCCTCTGGGGATCAAAATAACCTGACTAATTTGCGTCAAACCTGTCAGAAGACTGGCGACTCAAGAAAAAATAAAATAAAAATAAAATTAACAAATAAAAAAATTTGAAAAGTATAAAAAAGAAAAAGAAGAGAAGGAACCTAGTAGATAAATTCGGAAGTTCCGAGGTTCTATTCGAGGATGATGCTGTGGATTCGACTTATTTCACAAGATTTTATGCAAAAGTGATGTCATTTGACGTCACTCGCAGGAACTGCTATCGAGTTTGTGACAAGGGAGAATGTAAATGTTATTGCTCGTCATTTCACTCGCAGCAATTTAAGCTTTCCTCTTAGGTTCCTGCCTAACCAGACACTCGGAAATCGTCAAAAATTGCTTTCATTCTTTCTTCTTTAATCACAAGACTGTGTTAAATAACATAGAATATTGCAGAACATACTTATATTACATTCGTAAGAGAGTCCCATGGCGTGTCAAAGACGATAAGATAGCAAAAAAAGATTTGGCTGTTGCCGGATGCAAACCTAAATCTTTCAGCTACACAAACCACGTCACTATCCTTTACGTTAGCAGTTCGTCGTGAGGCATTAGTCTCCTGTCTTGGTTACCATTACATCTCTTGATCACTTATACCGTTGAATCATTATTGTGGTGTGATAGTCGTATCGAAAGCTAAAGAAAGGCGTTAGCATTTCCTCCAGTTGTTGCCACCGTGCGTGAGGTCAAACTGAGGTCACGTTTGCAGGAATTCTTGTGAAATGATTGTTACCCAGATGCTGTTGTATACAGATATGTCTCGACGCTAGAAACTTGTAGCGAAATGCAGGATGAATTGTAGAGGATCGATGCATGGCGCAGGGCGTGGCAATTGACTCTAAACGTAAACGAATGTGACTTGTAGCGAACACATAGACGGAAAGACCTTTTATTGTATAATTAAAAAAACTGGAGAAGACATATGGAAGTATTTATTTCCATAAAATACCTAGGAGTATGAGCACAGAGATATTTCAAACGGAATGATCACATAAAATTAATCGCGAGTAAGGCAATGAGAATCACTGGAAGAACTCTCAGGAAATTAGTCCATGAACAAAAAAGTAGCATACAAAACATTCGCTCGACTGTTACTTGAATATTGTTTCAGAAAGCTCATGACACTGAGCTGCATTAACTGCATTTTATTAACACTACTGGCTTATACCGTAAGACATCATCTGGTACTAAAATCTGTTACAATATTCAATGCTTTTTATTTAAATATTGATGAAAAATGAAATATTTTTTTGAAACATACGAGGGCTATTCCGAAAGTAAGGTCCGATAGGTCGCGAAATGGAAACCACGGTAAAAATCAAAAATGTTTTATTTGCAACAGTTAGATACACCTTGCAGCTACTTATCTCCATAGTCGCCGACCCGACTTAGACGTGTATCGTAGCGTTGTACCAACTTTCCCATACCCTCGCTATAGAAGGCAGCCGCCAGTGCTCTCCGCCAATTCTCTACGCTGGCCTACGGCTCGTTGTCTTGTGCCGAAATGTTGTCTTCATAACCAGCGGTTCATGTGACCAGAGCTGAAACTCAGGGGGAGACAATTACGGGCTGTATTGTGGGTACTCTCACATTTCCATTTGAAAACGATGCAGGAGCATCTTCATTGCCCCTGCAGAATGCGGCTGAGAATTGTCTTGAAGACGAAACAGCACGACAGTTATGTAATGTTAGCTGCATAGCTTCAGGGGAAATTTCTCACCAGGCCCCCGTACTTGGCGGCAGACACTATTTTCTAGACATCTTTACGCACTCACTGCGAGCTCAGAAATGAGAAGAGCGACGTGATGCTAACTGGGGTTATACTAGAGACACTACCCAACACATCTGTGCAAAGCTTTATCGGATTTTCATAGTCGTTTCCATTTCGTGACCGATCGGACCTTACATTCGGAATAGCCCTCGTATATCGACTCCTGAAAATTGCCTGAAAAAAGCATGGATATTGAATTCTGTTTGCCAACCGGCGTGGCCGTGCGGTTCTAGGCGCTTCAGTCTGGAACCGCGTGACCGCTACGGTCGCAGGTTCGAATCCTGCCTCGGGCATGGATGTGTGTGATGTCCTTAATTTAGATAGGTTTAAGTAGTTCTAAGTTCTAGGGGACTGATGACAACGGATGTTAAGTCCCATAGAGCTCAGAGCCATTTGAACCATTTTTTTTAATACTGTTTGTCAGTGTGGGATCTGTACAAGATAGGACTGATAAAAGAGGTAGAGAAGATATAAAGGAGAGCAGCGCGTTTCGTAACAGGTTCACTAAGTAAGCGCGAAACCTTTACATATATGATCAGTCAACTCCTGTTTTAGACATTGCAAGAGAAGCTTTCTGCACCATGTTGTGGTCCATTGCTAAAATTCTGAGACCGTACATTCCTAGAAGAGTCAATCTAAATATTTCTTCCTTACACGCATCTCTCATGAAAAGATGGTGAAGATAAAATTAAAGTGATTCGGGGATACACAGTGGCTTACTAGTAATCGTTCTTCCAGCGAACCACAACCGACTGGAACAGGAAAAGTGGGTAATGACCCAGCCAGCTTACGGATTATGGATGTAGATACAGAATTTCATTTCGTCTCTTCTCGCATATTCTGTCTGCCGTCTATATTCCATCCATCTCTATTGCCTGTACTGTGCACCATCCTTAGGGTCCATCATTCCTCACTACTGTTTCCAGAATTCTCTTCTCTGTTTCTTTTGAGATTGCCTTGATCCACATAACTTCATTTAGCATCTTATTTGCTCCTCTTGCCTGCCGGATCCTGCCTTTCGCATCTGCTTCTCAGCTTTCCGATGTATGTATAATCGTTTTCAGTACTTAAACTGCTTTATTAGTTAGATGGTTCCTTGCAGGAGTGTTATAACACTTCTATCTCCTCCCGTTACCCGCTATTACATTTTGTTCATATTTCGTGGAAGCTCCCCATTAACTGCTTTTTAATCCTCCCTACTCTGTACTAACAGTACTTAATAATCAGGAATTAGATTGTCAAATACAACTGAAAGCCCACTTATTCGAACCCCCGCAACTGTGTCCCACTGCAACGCTTCAAACTGCAAGGTATCCACATATTCTAAGAAAGGCCACAGCTCAGAAGCCCATGTGAGCAGTAAGATGGCTTAATGACGTCACAATGGCAGGAAATTTCAGTACCATTCTGCACAAAATCACCGTCGACGTGTCACACAATGAGAAAATCGTCATACCCTCCTCTTACCCACATTTGCCCTCTTTTTTGACACCTTTGTAATGAAGGTCAGAACCATGGAACCCTGCACTAAAATCACGCGATTTCCTTATTGGTGGCCGAGGGAAACGTTTCAGAACACCGCCGCTCAGAATAGACACGAAAAGGCCTCAAGCAGTTGGATAAAGGGCGTCATTGTAACCACCCCTTCACTTGGGACACTACCTCGTACACATTACGCGGTCGGAAACACCAGTTCGCAGTGAGACAAGCAACAGGACGACGTTCTTAACAACGTTCGAAACTGGTGCCACATCCTTGCCGTCTCAACCCTAGTCCAAGGAAATCGTGGGGCTGGCACCATGTAAATTGTGATCTGGCCCCTTTGGAGAGTAGCGGGGTCTCAGTTGTTTCGCGGATCTTCGGGGTGGAACCTTTAGGGACCGTTCGAAATCATTCCACGAAATCTGAACTTGATCCGAAGTGCCAAAAATGTTAACGCTTTCGAGTGCTCTTGTTTCGAGCCCTGCTGTGGCCTGATCACGAAAGGAGGAGTGGGGTTAGGAGATGTAACATTAACATGTGCATGAACAAAAAGGGCAGAGGGTCCCTCTAAGAGCTTCTCACAAACTTCAACAGCAATTCAGCCTCTCGCTTGCTCTAGTACCTGAGGATTAAACAAAAACTTCGTCAGTCCTTAGGTAGTTTTTGCCCACCTAGCGACGCTAGAGCAGCCGCAAAGCTGATTAGGGGTCGAAGTTTCCGACAGGTATATTTTTAACGTGTTCAACAACAATGCTCCCGAACACATCTCCACAATTGTTGTCCACCCTTTCACCTTTGCGTCGGGTTTGGGAGTCGTCATTTTGTCATTCGTAGTTTACTTACACCACAGAGGCATGCAAACAGTTTACAGAAGCATCCACTTTGTAAATGCTTCAATTCTTGTCCCGAAAGCCAGTTATAACGCCCTTTTGTAAATATTATAAGTTGCTCCGTTTCCGTATTACAATGACTGCATTGTTTTCTGTGCCCCTTCAGCACACTTTAAAGTGGAACACAGGGGCGGTAATCACATTCATATGAGCGGCTCTCTAACTTGTAAGAGGTTTCCTGGCAGTATATGCCTAAAATATGAAAACTAATAGGTAGGAGAAGTTGACAGTGTCAAATTCTTGGGATTACGTCTTGACAGTGAAGTCAACTGGGAGGAGAATATTACAGATTAACTGACGTGCCTCAACCAATCTCTATGTGAAATGCGAATGTTGTTAAAAAAAGTGTTCAAATGTGTGAGAAATCCTATGGAACTTAACTGCTAAGGTCATCAGTCCCTAAGTTTACACACAACTTAACCTATATTATCCTAAGGACAAACACACACATACATCCATGCCCGAGGGAGGACTCGAACCTCCGCCAGGACCAGCCGCACAGACCATGACTGCAGCACCTTACATCGCTCGGCTAATCCCACGCGGCGAATGTTGTCAGACATAGCTGATATAACAGTAAAAAACCTTGAGTACTATGCTTTCATTAATTCCATAATAGCATATTGGGTTAATTTTTGGGATAACTCATCAAGGAAAGATAAAGTGTCTGGTGACAAAAACTTGCGATAGGAATCCCGTCGATGCCTGTTTAGGCAACCGGATATACTAAATAATGATTCCCGATATATTTGTAGCTTAACGAAATTTCTCATGACAGCATGTGTCTGTTTCTCGAATCAACACCTCAGTAAATGTTATCAGTACTAGAAATAAGAATCATCTTCATATTCGTTTAACGTCTCTTACTTTGGACCAGAAAGGTATTTCATATTCAGAAACATAAATTTTCAATACCTTGTCAGCAGTCCCAAAACCTTTAACCACTGCTAACCAATATTTGCTTGAGAATGGCCTTCCAGAGTCATAATAGTTTTGCGACATTTAGCAACATCACCAACTGCGACATGGTCGCGTATACAAACAATGATCCAATATTGTCTAATGTATTTTATTTCAGTCTTTGATAACAATATGAATTATTTAGACGATGAGCGGTTTCAGTCCGTAATGACCATCCTCAGATCTTTTTTATACCATGTCCCAAAGTGATTAGGCCATAATGGCATCGTCAAAACAGGTGTAGAATAGGCCGCATCGTCCACACAGTCATTATTGCTACTGTCTCAGTTTGACGATGCCATTATGGCCTAATCACCTTAGGAGATGGTGTAAAAAAGATCTGATGATGGTCATTATGGACTGAAACCGCTCATTGTCTAAAAATTCATTTAACAACATCTGCTGCCCACAAATGCTTTGTATGAAACCAGCCATAAAATCGAATTTTTGTACATCTAACCAAGAATGTGGCCCGCTTTTGTAATCGCAATTATATGGACACTTTCTTGTCCAGCATAAAAACCCAAAACTGACAAAGCTTGATTAAATTTACCTCCAAGCCCGTCTTCATAAAATACAGAACCACCCTGCAGCACAAATGAAGTTCGATATCTTTGCTGGTGACGAGTTAGGCTTAAGGTTGATGAATTGGTTGGTGACGAGTTAGGCTGCACCTGCGATAATTTTCTCCACATGGGTTATACTTCGAAATTTCCTTCTGAACCAGCCCCTGTTACGTTATCTAGGCCAATATTCTTACATTGGCCAATTCCTTTGTCATTTCACCTCACTGTTCATTGACAACATGTCATTAACGCGAAAAATAGTGAAATAGCCTTCAGTTTCAACCAATTAATTTTAGCAACTTTAGAGGAGATACGACCTGTGGCTTCTTGTGTCTTGTTCTGTTGAAGAGAGAGTTGTTTAGTCTGCAGTGTGAGCTGTTGATCTGCTTCCAACTATTCGTTTTAGTTTTGACAGATATTTGTCATTTCTGTGGCAAGTTTCTGCATGGATTCTAGTAGACTGCCATATCCCTGCTTCAAGGAACTGATCTAGTCTGTTACTTGCTTCGCAGTCAAATCCTGCCTATAGGTGAGTTCAGTAATTTCAGAAGCGATGGATCTTGTATTTTTCGTTATTTAGATAATTCGAGTTTTACCTTCGTCATCTTATGCGGTTCACAATAACATTTCATTCTTGTAACTTTTTTTGATTCAAAAGATCGCGTGAGAAACTAGCTAGGACCTTTGTTTATTTACCATCATCGAATCACTTAAAGAATACATATTAAATTGAAAATATATTTGGATAACTGCTTTCAATAAACGGTTCTAATGACTTTATTACTCGGGTTCCGTGTGCGGTTATTAGGTGCTATTAATCTTACAAAATTTAGTTAATTGTTTATAGTAGTGACTATTGTCATTTAAATTATCCAAACAGTTAGAAAATTATTTGTATTTTGTTATATTTTACTAATGTTTAATGACAAGGTCGTATTATAATAGTCATATATCAGCGTATATCGATGTACTCCGCAAAAGTGCAAGAAAACTTTTTTCCATGTTTGGAGCATACACTATCCCTGTTTCTGGACATGGCGTATCCCTGCAACCGTGACGTGTGCTAAACAAAAGTACATGTGTGGGTGGGTGGCTTTCTTACACACGAGCGAGCAGGTGTTTCTTGTTCTTGGTCCTCGTTCTCACGACTGTTAACCCCCGCCCTCCATGCCTTAAATGGCAAGATGCACTATGATCCGTGATGATATCGGCCGACATTCCCTGTCAACACGTTACTGCTAACTCTGACGACAGAAGCCCCGTACTCGACATATCCACGGACTACGTTCACACAGCGATGTGGTAAGCCCATTACTAACAACGCCCCAGAAATGAGTTGTACCACTCGTTGGGTTCCCACGATTGCTCTGCAATGAAATGCCTTGCAATCATGTCCCGTGTGCTTGTTTGTCACGCCCAATGGTTAGTATAATCTACCAGCCGTGCTAGCTGATGAGCTGTGTTTGAAATAAATTAGCAATATCTTCTTTAATCACTCATACATGCACAACTTATTTCCCGTTACTTTACCCACGAAACGTAGTAACGTTTGTTTAGAGTTCTTGAGATCCTTCCGAAACAGAACGAAAAGTAAATATTCCCATTCCAGTTCATGTTTTCATAAGAAAAGAATATTTCAGATTTTTACTGGGGATGTTTGTGTCTATAGGACTCAGAGGCAAAACACTGACTGCGTTTAGCCTCTGGGTTCGAGATAAGAAAAATCAGCGCCATAGTTTTGTGTCTGAGACTCAGGCAGAAGTGGAAGTAAAGAAATGATTTGCTGTGAACTCCACAGTAGTATTAATTGTGTCTGAAAGTATCCACTTAACAGTACGGCATGATTTTTGCCTTTATGTAGTCACATCCCTACAAATTTTTCACCGAGTTAGTGTATTGTTTGGTACAGTAAGATTCAATGATTGTTAGGTAATCTTTCGTAAACTATATACGAGTGCTTTCCATACAGTATCACACCGTTATTAATACGTATCGTTAAGATATTAGCAACTACTTTTCGAAGAATTCCAAATCTGGGCGAGATCTGTAGCGAAGAGTGTTGTACATTGGAATACCTCTCAGACTGTCGCCTCTAGCCATTCCTGTAAAGAAAGTTTAATATGTTTTCTTATATCATTTTTAAATAATGGATTTTACTTTTAATGTGGTGCAGTCTAACTCTGAAATTTCAAAGATTCAGAGAATACTTCGTAAAATAAAGGTTACAAATGTAAGAATATGTTCCAGAGAAAAATGTAGTCACTTGTTTCCCTCAATTATTTACTGTATGTATTCCTATCACTGTCTTGCTCTAGAGATTTCACCGTCTGCAGCTGCCTCTAGTGCCACGGAAGTCATTCCCTGATGTCTAAAGAGATGTCCTATCATCCTGTTCTACTTGTCGCTGTTTTCCATACATTACTTTCTTCAACGATTCTGCTTCCCATTCCTTATCATTCTGCCTGATTTTCAACATTAGTCTGTAGCACCACATCTAAAATGCTTCGCTCGCGGTTCTAGGCGCGCAGTCCGGAACCGTGCGACTGCTACGGTCGCAGGTTCGAATCCTGCCTCGGGCATGGATGTGTGTGATGTCCTTAGGTTAGTTAGGTTTAAGTAGTTCTAAATTCTAGGGGACTAATGACCACAGCAGTTGAGTCCCATAGTGCTCAGAGCCATTTGAACCATTTAAAATGCTTCGATTCGCTTCTGTTACCATGCAGTACAGTCCATGCTTAACTACCACGCAATACTAAGCTCGAAAAGTACATTCTCAGAAATTTCTTCCCTCAAATTAAGGTCCTTGTTTGGTGCTAGTAGACTTCTTTCGGCCTGGAGTGCCGTTCCGTCAGTGCCAGTTTGCTTCTGATGTGCTCCTTGCTCGGTCCGTCTGGGTTATTTTGCTGCTTAGGTAGCAGTATTCCTTAACTGCATCTACTTCGTGACTATCAAGCTCCGGCTGTTCTCATTTCTGGTATTTCTCATTACTTTCGTCTTTCTTCGATTAAGTCACAGTCCATATTTGGTTCTCGTTACCTTGTTTATCCCGTTCATTCACTGAAGGTAGCAATAGAGGAAAGGTGCCTAATATGAGACACACTTTTGTAATTCCATTTAAAAGACCTAAAAGTAAGTGCAATTGTATTTTTTATGATGGCAATAATATCTTACATTATTTAATTTTATCATACAATTATCGTATTTGCAATAATAAACAATCTTTCAGAGTAGTAATTAAATCTTCGCAAACCAGGCATTTCGTAGAAATGAGATCAAGGTTTCCTAATATGAGACAGTAATAATATTTTATTACAGAATAATGACATATGAATATACAAATTTTACATTTTCATTCATTTCTGTCGTCCTTCACTAATTTCTCACTACTTAGGTTTATATTTACGACATCCGGGGCAAACAAAATTGTCTTCTGTGACACCGCAATCTTCATGAGCACAGCGATAACATTTCGTGCACTGTGCCCATGTCTCCTCTTGTTTGTCGTCAGAAAAGCTCCCAGTACAGAACAGACACGCTTCGTCATCATCATCACTGCTGTCTGAATCCCCACTGTCCTCAAGATGGACATCGGATGCCGAGTCACTAGACGATTCTTCTGTTTTAGGTGTACGATTTGAATATTTTCCACTCTTCTCTCCAAATAACTTTCTGGCTGCTTTCTTAGCTTCAGATTCTGATTTCTTCTGTTTAGATTCTTGCAACTGTTTCACATAAGGAGTTGAAGGTAGTAACGCAGCAGAGCACGAACGCGATGTTTGACCCACTTGACTATCTCCAGGTGGTTTTGCTATGTGTGGGAGAGGTCTGATGTCTGCCGGGCTGACAGCTTGACCATCACCATCAGTAGTTTCATTTTTGTTTTTGGCATCTCTTTCTTGAATGGCGTCAGCATGGCGATGAATTGAAAATTCATGTTCTCTAAAGATGTTTCTGTTGCATGGGATGAGACCTGTTTTTCTGAAGGCATTCACGGATGCTTCGATTGTTGCTGCTCGGTTGTAAGCTGCCCCTGGGTTACTTGCCAACCACGTTTCTATCTCTTGGGCATAGTAGGTTTTCAAAGGACCCATAAATCCAACGTCAAGTGGCTGCATTTTATGTGTTGAGTGAGGTGGCAAACAAACAATATGAACATTGTTTTCACGTGCTGTATCTAACACATCGAGATTCTTTGTGTGGGAATAATGCCCATCAAGAATCAAAATTACAGGATCATTTGAAGATGGCTTTACATGAGTAAAAATGTGAGTCTGTATCCAGCCACTTGGATGACAAGCTGATATTGTTCCTGCAGGTGCACCGTCCATCAATTCCTGCTTCATATTCTTCCTTGGGAAGACGATTAGTGGTGGAAGATAAGTGCCAGCTGCGTTCATACACGCTACAACTGTTGAGATTTCCCCTTTCTGCTGAAGTCAAGGCAGCAATTTGTCTCTTCCCTTTCATAGCAATAACCTTGTTGTGTTTGTGCTGCACAGACGTCACCCCAGTTTCGTCAACATTGAAGACTCGATGCGGGTTATGGTTCATTTTAGATAGCACAGATTCGTAAATATCAAAAAATCTCCCCAAATTTTCTGGAGTGAAGGCTTTCACTCTTGCTGTTGCAAGACCATGAGGAGTTCTCATAGATAAAATGGGATGTCTCTTAAGGAAAGCTCGGAGCCATTTTGTTGACAGCTCGGAGCCATTTCTTTCCTGCTGAAGCCTTTTCTGAATTGAAGGGATTCTTGAGCCTATTCCTGACAGCTAACTGTAAGGCCATGCTTCGTATATCCTTACATTTAAGAGCATAAAATCGCTCTTCCATTGCAAGGCAGTATTTCACTAGTTCATCTTCCAGTTGAGATGAGAGAACAGGCCTTCTGCCAAGATTAACACCGACCAGCTTCTCGGGTGTACGAATTTTATCCTTCACATACCTTTCCAAACTAGGTTTTGGTACAGCAAAACTTTTGAGGCTTTTAAGTACCCCATTTCCCCACTTCTCACACATGTAATAGCAAGAACCATGGCGTCTTTATCTCACGTTATCCTTTTAAGTGCCAATGCCATCTACAAAGAATAATTAAAATAATCAGATATACTTCTTAAAGGACTTCAACTTCTATGATTTTGTTCGTTAGATTATTTTTTATAAGTACAGTGAACGGAGTAATATTGATCAACTTCTGAGCAAAATACTACCTTGAAAGAAAGTTCCAGAAAACATTCCAATTTCTGATCATTAGTCAAAGCAATCCGTGTTTATGATAATTTAGTCGAATTAAAATAAACGCAGTTGCCAAAATTTTACTACAATAAATGATAAAATATTTTTATCTCATGATAGTATTGCGTACATTACATATAACCAATCGTGAGAGAACGAGTTCCCCCAATAATCGATAGGTATCGTAATATGCGACACTGTCGCGTATTTGGATCCCCATACTGTCGCATAATAGGAATTTCGCCATCTTACACAAAGAATCGCACACTTGTTAACAACGTTCGTTGGAAGATGAACTTAATTATCAATAATTATAGGTAATACCGTCACAAATAACAACAATAAAAGAGTACAGTAATATTGACTCACCTTTGAGCTGAAATATTGTCTCAACACCGGTGTCGCAAAAAGTCCAATTTTGTATCAACCTCTACATACTGTGTCCGGCTCAACTATGGCGTCCTACTCGCTGTGCCGTCGTCTGGCACGCAATAGACGTGATTAAGAAACTCTCCACCAGAATGCAACCCCTAACATGAGCACTGTTGGGGTGTCTCATATTAGGGAACTATCGCATAATAGGCACTTTTCCGCTACCATCAGCGAATCTTGTCATTGATGTCTTTCACCTCTTGAACGCTTCTTTTATGTCGTCATTGCTTCTTCGATATGTAGATCGAACAATAGGGGCGAAAGACTACATGCCTGACTTATACGCTTTTTAACAGGAGCACTTCGCTCGTCGTCTTACACTCTTATTATTCTCTCTTGGCTCTTGTACATGTAGTATGCTACCCGTCTCACTTTATAGCATATCCTCCATTCCTCAGAATTTTGAACCCCTTGATACGTTTGATATTGTCGAACGCTTTTCCACGTCGACAAATGTGTCCCGATTTTTCTTTAATCTTGCTTCCATTATCAGCCGCATCATATGAACTGCCTCCCTGCTGTCTTTATCTTTCTTAAAGCCGAACTGATCATCCTCTAACACATCCTCAGTTTCCCCATTATTGTGTATGTTATTCTTGTCATCAGCTGTTAGGGTGATAGTGCAATAATTCTCGCACTTGTCAGCTCTTGTTGTCTTCGGAAATGTTTGTATGATATTTTTCCGAAAGTCAGATGGTAAATGGTCAGACTCATACATTCTACACACCGCTGTGAATAATCGTTTTGGTACCACTTCTCCCACTTGTAACGCCGGAAATGCATATCCTTCAATTTCCATCTATTGCACTGCAAAATTTTTCCTTATTTTGTTACCTGAAGATATAACATTTCTGTGTCTTTGTATATTGTAATTGTTTTACTATTTGTATATATATGCATTTATGTCGATGTGTAATTGGTTTGTTTTGTAAATATTATTTCTATTTTACGCTGGGTCTTGCCTAGGGAAAACTATATTATCGAACGAATACATCGATAGGTCGTGTGGAGAACGAAAGTGTTTAGGATCTTTGGGAGTGTTAACTCTGCCGCGTGGAGCACGGGCAGAGCAGAGGGGGAGTCTGGCGGGGGTGGTGCAGTGGAGCAGGTGTGTTGTGTGAAGCTCCCGCGAGTTGCCGCGCTTTCGGGGTTTGGCAGCATGTAATTGCGCTCGACTTGCGATGATAGTTTCGGACATGGTGTCGCGGACGGGAAGCATTAGCTGGCGCACATCAAGAGCCCGTTTCGTCTGGTGACCGTGTCGAGAAGAAGGCGCGCCAACATCCGGCTTCTGCCACAGCGACGGCCGACAATGAGTGACTGTAGCCACCTCCTCGATCGACGGCTTCATACCTTCAATCAACCAACAAGGAAGACTGGAAGCACGTAAAGTTTTAGAACTGTATGGCAGACCTCAGCTTTTCAAACTTTTAAAATTGTTGCATCTCAAAATTACAGCAACTTAGCATGAACCTTTGTTGCTCATTGTCCCAATTGCATTGCCAAGCAGGGTCCCTCCCTTTTCCGAAATGAACCCGAGAGTCGTTGAAATTCAAACGCCAGCATTAAAATAATATAATTAGATTTCACTGTTTTAATTTCAAAGTTCAGTTAAAGTATTCATAGCTGGCTACAATATTTAGATTACACGAGCACAAATTAAGAGCGCGAGTTTTGTTAGCATATTTTAGCTTACCTGTGACTGCAGCTCAGCTTGGTACGTACTAAATTTTACTATTGTTAATTGTTCAGAATCATTTAATTCAAGTTCAAAGTTAAATCTCTTATTTCTAAATTGCGTAGATTCAAGTAGCTTTTGAAATGATTGTTGAGGTAGTCCAAGACTAACCGTATTTTACTGAATTTCTATGTGCTTCAGAAACAAAGCTCACTATTAACTTCAGTCACTAAATTAACTTTCGATTTTCCGGTTTTATTAACTCTTTTGCTAAATTAAGTCAGAGTTTTGCGTAATTTATTACTTCTGACAAACTTTCAGTTTTCACACTACACGTGTCAACCTTCAGTTGCCACGCTTCTAGTGCTAATTATATGTTTAATAACCTTTCTTTTTCAGTTACTATAGTAATTGTCCTTAGGACTGGCGACCGTAATTTCCCCCAAATCTCAAGTATCTAATTACCGCTAGTTAATTGTTAACGTAACGGCCGCACATTTACTTTCTTTATTAACTGCACCCCTTTTCAAAATTAATTTCCACCAGTTTCATTTGCATTTTTCCTTTCATTTAGATGTAACCCTTTCCTCCCTCTTTACCGACAGATTAACTTCGGTGACGATTGCTTTTCCCAAATTTCCATTAGGTACACGCAGTTTAATTTTTCACTGTCATTAAGGTCGATAAGTGAGGGGGAGGTTACACACTGATATTTAAAACTCTGATGGAATGATGTCTATGCCTTCTGCCTTGGTCGATCTTGAATGTTCGTAGCTTTTTCAAATTCCGATTCCAGTACTGGATCCTACTTCTTCCATCATATCAAACAAGTCTTGCCCCTCACAAAGACCTTTGATTTACACTTAACACCTATCGCTCTCTTCTCTGCATTTAGCAGCGGACTTCCCATTGCAGTCTTAATTTTACCACCTTGCTTTTTGTTTCACCAAAGGTTGATTGACTTGACTTTTCTACATGCTGAGTCAGTCATTGCGACAATCACTTCTTTCTTGAGTTCTTTACTTCATGCAGCAATTTAGCCTTAGATTCCCAAAGTTTCCTATTTATTTCATTCCCAAGCGACTTGTATTTGCGTATTCCTGAATTTCTCTGAACAACTTTGTACTTCCCTCTTTCATCGATGAATTGAAGTATATCTTCCGCTGCCTGTTGTTTCTTCCCAGATACCTTCTTTGTATCTTCGTTTCTCTTTCTAACTCCAATGATTGTCGTTTTTAGAGATGTCCATGCCACTTCAAATTAACTGCCTACTGAGATATTCCTTATTGCAGTATCTATAGCCTTAGAGAACTTCAAGCTTCTTTCCATAGTACTTTCTTATCCCACTTCTTTGCGTATTACTCATCCTGACCAATGTTTTAAACTTCATCCTACTCTTCATCACTACTAAATTGTGATACGAGTTTATATCTGCTTGTGGGTGCACCTTACAATCCAGTTTCTGTTTTTGGTATCTCTCTCTGACCATGACGTAATCTAACTGTAATCTTTCCGAGTCTCCGGTCTTTTTCATTTATACCTCAGCCTCTTGTGATTTTGAACGGAGTATTCGCTATAACTAGCTGAAGTTTATTGCAGAACTCAGTTAGCCTTTCTCCTCTCTCATTCCTGGTACCAAGCCCATATTCTCCCGTAACAGTTTATTCTATTTCTTCCCGTAAAACCAAATTCCAGTCTATAATTTTTTCGCCTCTCCTTACGTTATCCGTTCAATATCATATAGTTATGCATCTCTCCAGCTTCAGCTTCCGACGTCGGCATGTTCACTTGAATTGTTGTTGTCGGTATTGACTTGCTGTTGCTTCTGATGATGATAGTCCTATCACTCTACTGTTTACAGTTCTGCCCGGCCTTCCTATTCCTAAAGAATCCTACTCCCGTCATACCGTTTTCTGCTGCTGCTGGTGTTATCCTATAGTCATCTGACTAGAAAGCCTCGTCTTCTTCCCATTGCACTTGACTGACCACTACTACATCTAGACAGAGACTTAGCAACTCCTTTCAGATTTTCTAGCTTCCTTATCACGTTCAGACTCCTGACAGTCCACTCGCCGGCTCGTAGAACGTTATCCTTTCGTTAGTTCTTCAGTCTTCTTCTCGTGGTCACGTTCCCGTTAGCAGTCCCCTCACGAAAATCCTAAGGGGGTACTCTTCTGAAATCTTTTGCCAATGGAGAGATAAAGATACGTTTTCAGTTACAGGCCACTTGTCCCGAGATACATGTTATGCGTCTTGAACGCAGCGGCTTGTATTGCGTTCTGCATTCTCATGCTGTTGATCTTCGCTGATTCTTCCACCTGAACTATAAAACTATAAACCATTTAACCCATCTCAAAATACTGTACCTGAAGGAGTAACAGTTTATTCCAAATGGCTTTAATTTACTATACAGCATTTTAATTTGGATAATGCGAATTATTTATAAATTCTGGAAAAAACTTTATCCCATATCTGAAAACAAGAAAATTGTGGAAACAGTTACGGCCGTCTTCAGTGCGCCATACTTCGTATGATTCTAGAATCAGTCACTAGACTGAAGTACCGTCCAAAAAACGCCATGCGTTCCTACGTACACCATCTTGAAGATACAACGCTCTCCCATATTGACTCAAACGCTGCAATCCTGAAATTCACTATCTAACGGAAGCTTCAAGCTTTTGCGTTTTAAAATTGCCTCACATACTTTTCTGACAGGGCACTGTACTGAGTTATTCGCATACAGCGAAATTTGTTCAAAGCCACGTACTTCCATTTTATTTGCGCCGTGTGTTATCCGGGAGACAATTTAGCTCTCGCTGGAATAAAAACAGAACTTCAACGTTTAGTTTTACAAAACAAATACTCGTTGATTAACTGTCAGGAAGCTTTTAACAAAGGGTAGTATTCAACTTATGATAACATTCAGAGTTCCACTATTTCAGTATTATGTCAGATACGAAGCCAGCTGTTAATATCCGCTGACCGGTGTGGCCGTGCGGTTCTAGGCGCTGCAGTCTGGAACCGAGCAAACGCTACGGTCGCAGGTTCGAATCCTGCCTCGGGCATGGACGTGTGTGATGTCCTTAGGTTAGTTAGGTTTAATTAGTTCTAAGTTCTAGGCGACTGATGACCTCAGAAATTAAGTCGCATAGTGCTCAGAGCCATTTGATTTGTTAATATCCTCTTTCTCTTCTACTTTACCACGAAACAGTCATTAAAATTTCTTTTCAAATGTATGATCATTGCGAGTCTTGATTATTCAGAATGTTTCAGTACCGTCAGCAACACTCAGCTGGATGAGTATATTTCTCTCCACTCTTTATTTTTGTTTACACTTATTCCTCTTGTTGCCATATTTCTTCAGTTCTGAACAAATGGAATAACATACAAGGGAACCTCCCCATCGCACCCCCTAGATTTAGTTATAAGTTGGCACAGTGGATAGGCCTTGAAAAACTGAACACAGATCAATCGAGAAAACCTGAAGAAGTTGTGTGGAACTATGAAAAAAATTAGTAAAATATACAAACTGAGTAGTCCATGCGAAGATAGGCAACATCAAGGACAATGGGTGTCACGGAGCGCCGTGGTCCCGTGGTTAGCGAGAGCAGCTACCAAACAAGAGGTCCTAGGTTCAAGTCTTCCCTCGAGCGAAAAGTTTAAATTTTTATTTTCAGTTTATGTGACAAACTCTTATGTTTTCATAACTTTTTTCGGAGTGATTATCACATCCACAAGAAAACCTAAATCGGGCAAGGTAGAAGAATCTTTTTACCCATTCGCTAAGTGTACAAGTTAGGTGGATCGACAACATATTCCTGTCATGTGACGCACATGCCGTCACCAGTGTCGTATAGAATATATCAGATGTTTTCCTGTGGAGGAATCGGTTGAACTATGACCTTGCGATCAAATGTTTACGGTTCCCATTGGAGAGGCACGTCCTTTCGTGTACTAATCGCACGGTTTTGCGGTGCGGTCGCAAAACACAGACACTAAACTTCTTACAGTGAACATAGACGTCAATGAACGAACGGACAGATCATAACTTTGCGAAAATAAAGAAAGTAAAATTTTCAGTTGAGGGAAGACTTGAACCAAGGACCTCTCTTTCTGCAGCTACTGACGCTAACCACGGGACCACGGCGCTCCTTTTGCTGCTATCTCCTTGATGTTGCATATGTTGCGCATGGACTACTCAGTTTGTATATTTTACTAATTTTTTTCATAGTTCCACACAACTTCTTCCTGTTTTCTCGATTGATCTGTGTCCAGTTTTTCCACTGGGCCAACTTATAACTTAATCTGAGGGGGGTGCGATGGGAGGGTTCCCTTGTTAGAATTACGTCCTTCGGACACAGTGAAGGCGGAGATAAATGTCATCGGTACAGCGGAACTGGCGGAAAAGGCCACTCTGCAATCCAACGTCCACGTCATAGCGGGCTGACAGCCTGCGAACTCTGTAGGTTGGTACGGAGCAGCAGCGGTCACTAGTGTTGACGTGATCCACAGAGAGACCGATTCTTTAAATGGCGCAAGGTAGAAGACTCATGACAGGAAACAATCATAGTCTGGTTCTTCGGTCATAATACTGCAGTGTGGAAAAGAAATGGAAAGACTAGTATAATGTTTCTTGAACGGCGGAAGGAGAATAAGTATCGCGGTTCCTGGAATGAAGTATTCCAGAGGTAAACTACTGATATGGATAACAAAGACGAAACGACAGAGCTGTGTGCTAACGGAAGAGCCCTGGATCTACATGTACATCTACATTAATACTCCGCAAGCCACCCAACGGTGTGTGGCGGAGGGCACTTTACGTGCCACTGTCATTACCTCGCTTTCCTGTTCCAGTCGCGTATGGTTCGCGGGAAGAACGACTGTCTGAAAGCCTCCGAGCGCGCTCTAATCTCTCTAATTTTACATTCGTGATCTCCTCGGGAGGTATAAGTAGGGGGAAGGTAGGGGGAAGCAATATATTCGATACCTCATCCAGAAACGCACCCTCTCGAAACCTGGCGAGCAAGCTACACCGGGATGCAGAGCGCCTCTCTTGCAGAGTCTGCCACTTGAGTTTGTTAATCTCCGTAACGCTATCACGGTTACCAAATAACCCTGTGACGAAACGCGCCGCTCTTCTTTGGATCTTCTCTATCTCCTCCGTCAACCCGATACATTAACGGTTGTCAGATAGACTACACCCTCGTCAGACACAGGTTAAGGTGCAGCTTGATAGATGCGAAGACTATGACAGCCGCCGATGTCTCGACGTCGACTCGGATTACAACCTACAAGGCTAAAGAAGGTCCGGCCAGGTGGGAGAAGACAGCAGAGATGGGATCTGAGAAAGCTGAGAGAGAACAACTAGACCGTAAGAAAATCCTCGGAGCAACAATTCAGTGAAGTGGGAGGTGAGTACGTAAGTGCGAAACTGAAGAGCCAAAACGTTAAACCGATTTGTGGAATGTCTTTAACAGTGAGGTTAGGATGAAGGAATGAGAGCGAGATAACACTGAATCACAAATGCGATGCTGGAGACGATGGGGGAAACGAGGAAGTGTAAAAACGATAATGAAGAAGAATTCAGAAGACTTAACAACGCATTCAGGAGAGAAATAGACAAATCGAAGAGAAAGTACATAGAGAAAATGAGTGAAGAAATAGAGTAACTGTAAAGGAGAGGAAGGAATTACCTCACGTACCTTGAAACGAACGAGCGGAGAGGGAGCGAGAACAAAGGAATAAGGATCTTTGGAATTGAAGACTCTAAACCACAAATGAGTGAAGAAATAGAGTAACTGTAAAGGAGAGGAAGGAATTACCTCATGTATCTTGAAACGAACGAGCGGAGAGGGAGCGAGAACAAAGGAATAAGGACCTTTGGAATTGAAGACTCTAAACCACAAATGGTTACTGAGCAAACGAAGACCTGAAAATATGGGAAGAATACGTAAAGGAACATAGAAGGCTATTAACGAAGAGGAAAACGGGCCAAACATTTTGACAACGGAAGTAGAAACGGCGTTTAAGGACATGAACTGAAACAAAGTTACAGGAAACGACGACATACTAGTGGACTTGCTTAAAGAAATCGGATTCGGAGGTTTGAAAGTGTTTGGCGCGATTTGACAGCACAATCTAAATAACTGGGGAATGGTCTAAGGACTTCTGGACATGATAATGGTTGATCTTGAGAAAAAACAAGCCAAGAGATGTAGTAATTGCAGAATAATTATTCTGGTTTCACACGTGATGAGGATCGTCGCAAGAATACTCAACAGACGGCTGGAACACAAAAGTAATGGGAGAGGCCCAGTTTGGATTTAGGAAAGGAAAAGGAAGAAAAGACGCCATCGGCAAGGTAAAGATTTTGCCGGAGAGTGGTTTGGTCGCATACACTGGAGTGCTGGTCGCATACGTACAAAGACCACACCATATTTCGAAATTAATATTATGTAGGAATGATTTTAAATTTACTGTAATGAACACACTGAGGATAAAAGTTCAATTAATTCCTTATTATCGTCAGACATATGCGTAGAACCATTCATGTTCAACTGGAATATATCATAAGCCAGACAGAAAGTCCCTCGGAAAGTCCTGGTCCTGAATTTGGTACTTCTTAGGAAAAAAGTTAGCAACGTGACTGAACTGCCGGCCAAACTGACACATGCCGTCGCGCAAGTGCATCTGGTACAGAAGAGTAGTTTCTCTTTGTTGGATGTGTACAAACCTCTGTCATCCTCTACAGTTGTACTCTTCTACGGCACCCTCTAGTACCATGTATGTTATTTCCTGATGCCGCAACATATTCACTGTCTTTTTCCTGTCAACATTTTCCACACGTTCCATTCTTCGACGATTCGGAGGAGAACCTCCTGATTCCTTACCTCATTAATTTACCCTATTCTCAACGTTATTTTGTAGCACCACATTTCAAACGCTTCGATTCTCTTCTGGTCAGATGTTCCCACGATCACTGATTCGCCACCACACAATGTTGTGCTCCAAACACAAATTTTCAGAAATTTCTTTCTCAATTAAATCCTATGTCGGATACTAGTAGAATGCCCTTGAGCAGAAATATCCACTTTGCTAGTGCTAACCAGCCTTTCTTCTCCTTGCTTCGTCCATCACGGGTTATTGTGTTTGTAAGTCAGCAGAATTCCTTACGTTCGTGTGGAATTGCTTGCTTCTGTCTTCAGGTTACTCACAGTCCATATTCTGTATTCGTTAGATTGTTCATTCCTTTCAACATATCTTGTAATTCTTTACCTTCACCGTGGATGCAATGTCACCAGAGAATCTTATCATTGATATCCTTTCACCCTGAATTTCAGTCCCTCTCTTTAAAAATTCTTTAATTTCCGTTATTACTTCTTCGATGTGTAGATTAAGTATCAGGGACAGAAAACTTACCCTTTTCTATCCGAACACTTCGTTCTTGGTCTTTCAGTGCTATTGTTCCGTTTTAGTTTTTGTACATAGTGTATATTATCCGCTTTTTCCCATTACTTACGTCCATTTTTCGCCTAGCTTCCAATGCCATCCTCCATTTTACGCTGTCGAATGCCTTTCTCTCACGTCCACAAATCTTAAGAGCCTGTCTTGATTTTCCTTTAGTGTTGCTTCTATTATCAAGTGCAACGTAAGGACTGCCTCTCTGGTGCCTTAACCTTTCCTAAAGCCAAACAGATCCTCATCTAGCAATTCCTTTTCCATTTTTCGTTATATAACTCACGTCAGGTGTCTGGGTGCATGAATTGGTGAGCTGACTATGAGATAGTTCTAGCATTTAAGAGCTCTTGCTATCTCCGGAATTGAATGCATGGGATATTATTGAAGGTTCGGTAACGTGTCGCCGATCTCATAGATTCTCCATATTAGCAGTGATTAGTAGCTTTGTCGTCACTTCTCCAAACGATTTTAGAAATGCCGATGGCATATTACCTATCCCTCATGAGTTAATCTCGTTCCTTCCCAAAGCTCTGTTAAATTCTATCATACTGTATCTCTCTCTCTCTCTCTCTGCCTCTTTCTCTCTCTCTCTCTCTCTCTCAAATGAGCTGACTACTGTGGTATTCCTTATCTCAGCATCCACATCTTTAGCGAAATTCAAATGCTTCTCATCATTACTGATTAGTTTAGTATCTCACTTCTTCCACACTGATTCTTCCGTACGATTCTCTTGAATTTCGTTCTACGCTTTTGCCTCTCTACGAAATGTCTGTTCTTCCAAAGCTCTTTTAAACTCCGATTCTAATACATGGCCCACCACCTCTCAATTGATGTGCCTACTGCGATATTTATTATCACAACAGCCACATATTTAGTGTAATTCAAAAACGTCTCATCATTCCTCAGCACTATAATATCCCACTTCCTATCAATCATTCTTCCGCACTGTCCTCATAAACTTCAGTTTGCTCTTCAGTATTACTAAATACTGATCTGATTCTATTTGTGTTCCTGGGTACGCCTTATTATCCAGTGTCTGATATCGGAATCCCTGTCCGACCATGATGTAATCCCAATCGCCTACTCACCTCTCGTGAATAAACAAACCACCACGTGGCTGATAGCTGCCGTTCTGCTATCATGCTGCTCGTATCAATCAACGTGTTGCCGAAGCCTAAGAGAGTATTCTCGATCACAGAAGTCTAAGAGTGTCACACATCGGCCTCAATTCGAGGAAAAAGTTTCTGAAACTTTACGTTCGGGCACATCATCATAAGGCAGTCAAACATGGACGATCGGAAAATCGGAAAAAAAAGAGAATCGAAGTGACTGACACGTGACACTATACATCAAAAGTAAGGTGGACTTACTCGATTAGCACTGAGAGGGGTTTTCCTCAGAACCGGCTAAGAAAAAACTTTCGAGAAAAGTCAACAAAAGAAAAATAGGATGATGTATTTTTTAAGAAATCTCGCTATAGCTACCATGGTGGCGGATGGAGCTGAGGAGGGTGAAAGCTGTAGGGAAAGACAGAAATTGGAATTGAGGACGTCTGGTAAAAGTGCTATTCGGATATGAAGAGGTCGGCAGAAGAGAGGATTTGGTGGCCATGAGCATCGCACCAGACAGGTGACTGATGTCTATAAAGAAATCCGAGCATATTGTTCTTCAGTTTCTATTCTTCATTTTACCTCTTGATTGTTGTAGATACTCTAGGGATAAAGTTAGTACACGTGTGAAGACACGTCGATTTTGATCCGATGATGACAAATGCCACTAGGAGGATAGGAGATGTACTGTTTGAAGATCCGGTCGTCGTAAACTTCACTCAGCAATACTTGAACTGGACATCTGCCAGTCATCTTCAGGTGAGTAATCGAAGACTGACGAAGACGTACTCCGCTCCGACTTATAGAGCTCGTTGATAGTACTGTCACGCAAACATCAGAGTCACCGTGACAGAAGGACCACACTGCATGGTGGGAACGCCCTCGCTGGTGCAACTGGAAAGATTAGCTCTGTTCGGCGACGCCGCTGGCCGCAGGCGTCGGAGTATTCTGGCGACTTCTTCTGGAGCAATTCTCGGAGGTGAAGAAATTTCACGCATTATCCATGTGGAAGCCGCTGACACGGTTCATTAGATATTCTGCGATGTGTATCTCAAGGGATTCTTTTATACTCGAGTTCCAAAAGGATGATGCTGTGGCCAAAATTAATGTTTCGTCATACTCCATTGGATGTCTGTTGGAGAGACAATGTTACGCCATCACAAACTTGCTCGGTTGCAGAAGGCGAATGCAACGTTTACGTTCTGTGCAACGTTCTTCCACTGTGTGCGTTGTTGGTCCTGTATTTTGTGAATTCCCCGTTTTAACAATAACAAGTTATCCTTCACTGATCCCAACAGGTGGGCGGACATTAAACGATATATTACAGAACATCTTTTGGGGACTCTGCTATAAAAGAATCCGTTGAGATACGCACCGTGAAAATATAATGAATCGTGACAGCAGCGACCACCGGGAAATACTTCGAAGACTGTGGCGAACGGTAACGTCGAGGACAGCTGATCCTTGCAGTTCCCCCAGCGACAACGCTGCCACCGGGTGGTGTGGTCCTTCTGTCACCGTGACTCTGACACATTGTGGGCAATACTATAAGGCAGAGTGGAGAACGTCTTCGTCAATCTTCAGTCGCTCACCTGGAGATGACTGGCAGGTTACGACGACCAGCCGCAGTCCTGAAATCTCTTTAAACATTTAATTTAATGGGAAAATTTAAATATCCCAGTAGATGTTCTGATAATGGTTTCAGCGTCGTACGCAAACAGATATCGTAGTGACATAGCGATCTGAGTGCCATATGTGTCTATTTTTTAATATGGAATGCTCACAGCCAGAGGGCTCAGTGTGGCGCAAATTTGTGAAGCAAGCAGACAACCACGCCACAGGGACGCACTCATGCTTCCTACTTCCAACCGAGCGACGCTCGATGTTGCCAAATTGTGGCGTTCCAAGTGGCGGAATGGTCCTTCCGGAGAACTGCCACGTGAGGCCGGCGTGATGGGTTAACTGTGCAACGATGCTGGTATCAGCGGCCTAGTGAACATTCTCAAAGCCTTAGATGCGGTTTTGGTGTCCACGCAGCACAGACGCCCGCCAGGATTGTTGTACTGTGACTGCAGAAGTGTCTAATCCTACAGCCACCACAGCGCTAATAAGGGCGCTTGTGGGCTACGTGTCAATATGAACTGTTGGGGGCTAGTTATTAGCAAGGGGGCTGTGGCCACGCACACTTCTAGCCGGTCCTCCAGTCACGCCTCATCATCGCTGTGCACGGCTCGAGTTGTGCTGAGCTTGGAAGGTGGAATGGCATTCTGTCTGCTCGCGTGTGACGGTCGTTTACGCGTACGTTGTAGTCATATTGAGCACCTCCTAGTATGCATTCGCCACAGACACTCTGGCCACATCCCAGGCCTTACGGTCTGGGGTGCGACACGCTATAACCCTCTTTCAGCTTTGGTGTTTTTGGAGGAGACGCTAACCAGCGCTCAGTGCATGCAGAATGTTATTAGATCCCCTCTTTTGCTGTTCTTGCAACAGGAAGATGAGGTGATGTTAAAATAGCACAATGCTCGCCCACACACTGCCGCTAAAACTCCACGTGCTCTGCCAGTCTAGCAGCAACTTCCCTGGCCAGTACGACTTCCGTACTTGTCTCCAGTCGAGCACGTGGTGCATATGATGGAACGAGAAGTGACTCGTACAACTCCTAACTAACAAGTCGTTCAAACTACATGAATTTGTCGAGGAGGCGAAACATAATGTATTCCAGGTCAGTATTCGCCTTCTGTATGATTGAGTGGATGCCAAAGTCAGTGTGAATGCTACACCACGTACATAATAACAATTTCAACATGCGTCGATACCTGTCACTTCAGAACCGCTTATGATGTTGATCTGTATATGCAGACCTCTAGTATACTCCATATGCTCTGTTGCAAATAATAAATCTTGAATGAACTGGAAACTCTAAAAGTGTGTACCATTTTTTTCGGCGGTGAATATTGTGAGTAACCTGTCTGTTCCTATGACTTACACCAGCTTCCTCCACAATCTCGAACATCTTGACCATTTTACATTGCGGAATGCGTTTTCCAATTGACGAATTCTATGAACGAATCTTGATTATAATAAGTGTTTATTCCATTATTAGGAGCAATTTCAGAATTTCCTAGCTGGTACCTTTACCTTTCCGAAAGTCAAAAGGATTGTCATGTAACATATCCTCAGTTTTCTCTTCCATTCCTATGTATATTATATACATGAGCAACTTGGATATGAGCTGTGAACGGACTGGAGAAAAGTTCGAACATTTGTTTGCCCTTCCTGCCCTCGTGACAGTGCGGGTGCTATTTGTCTGGAAGTCTGCTGGTCGTCTCCAGATTCATAGATTCTGCCAAAGACCGTGAATAGGCGTTTGGCTGCCACTTCCTTGAATCATTTTAGAAGTTCCGAAGGAATGTTATCTACAGTTCTGTTTTATTTGGAAACAAATATTGCAGCGCATTGTTAAAATAAGTCTGTATTACTGGATCCCCTACGTCTTTCATATGGACTCACATTTCTTCTACTCTCACGTCATCAGACATTCCCATCGCGTAGCAGAGGCTTTCAAGGTGCCCTTTCCGCTTACACGCTGTCTCCTCTGTGCTTTGCAGTGCAATTTCTCTTGGGCTCTTAATTTTTATGCCCCTCGCTTTAATTTCAACTAAGATCTGGGGCAGTCGGCTCTCAGCCGTGTTGCGAAGCAGACGTGCTCAGGAATCTGTGCGGCGCTCCGCAAGCGGACCGTTGTATACTTGAGCGGGTAGTGGTATTGCAGTGTTAACAGATCTCCTCGAACGACGATGGCACTTTCTTATGGAAAGTCCGCTATTAAAGTAACGTTCGATGCTCGGTATGCACGACCTAAGCCGTACGAAGTAGAGCGTTTCCTGCGTGAAGTAACGCACGTCGATCCACAGGAACCTCTCGGTACAGATCTTTCGGTCGTCTCCACCCCAGTTTACCTGGAATTTGTTGATGAAGCTGCGTGCGAACGGCTTATTCGCCGTTCCACGAATGGATACCGTTTCCACCACTCTGACGGCAACGTGGGTGTACTGACTGTCGACCATGCAGGCCTCGGCGTTCTGAACATCCGAATCTTCGAGCTGCTGTTTCAAGTTCCGGCCACGTTTGTCGTGAACGTCCTGCTGCCTTACGGGGAAATATTAAGTCACGTGGAAGAAAAGTGACATATGTTAGAGACGTATCCTGTACCGAATGGAGTGCGTCAGGTGCTAATCGAATTGCGTAAACACATCCCATCGTACGTGACCGTTGGTGGTTGACGAGCGATCGTCATTAACGACGGTCAACCGCATACTTGTTCAGGGTGCGGGCAGGAAGGGCATGTACGCTCTGAATGCCTGCAGCGATACCTCGTCCAGATACCACGTGCAGACACGACGCCTACAGCGCAACTGACAACATGCCTATGACATACATTGAAGCAACGAGGAACATGAGAGTCGCTGACGCTGTTCCGTTACAGCTACCGACCCCCTCGGGCCGGGTTTCCGGAGCCGTCGCCGCGATCGACAGCAGTGACCACGTCTGCACTCCAGAAGTGTTAGGAAGGAGAGCACCAGAAGATCGATTCGAGCTCGGACACGGAGATGCGGGAGGTGCCTACTGCCTGTCGTGATTCATAGGACGCGGATACGCATTCCAGAAGCAGAAGTCGCCCAAGCGCCGAAAAGAAGAGAGGCTGTCTGCATGAAATGCTTCGCGAGATAACGACACGTTGCAGGAGGATGAGGAAAATCCACATGCGGCCCAGGCTGTGGACCCCGCTCCAACGATTCCTGGTTCGCTGCTGGCAACGTCCGCCCATGGACAAAGCCAAGCTGATGATGCTCAACTGACCCGCGAGCCCACTGTTGATTTTCCAGCTCAGACATCATATGAACGTCGTGCGTTGCCTGACGTACCACCCCTCAAGCTTGGTGATTGGGCGTCCGAGATGGAGACGGAAAGAATGATATCAGACTCGAGCGACAACGAAATACCCGCGGCCAGCGGAGCGTCGGACGGACATCTTGTCTTAGCTGATCAATAATATACAGGGTGCTGGTGGCAGGGACGGTCGGACGGATGATGTGGTACTTACTGGCTTAAACGACTGCAGTATACGTCATCGTACTATCAAATGACCCAGGTGTATCGGATACGTAAAGTCAGTGTCAACTGCATGTTGCAACCTGTGTCCTCAATTATTGGCTGGATATATTCCAATCTTTGTCCTCTTCTACAGTTTTTCCCCTCTACAGCTCGCTCCAGTACCACGGAAGTCATTCCCTCGTGTCTTATCAGGTGTCCTATCATCCTGTGCCTTCTCCTTATCAGTGTTTTTCACATATTCCTTTCCTCTTAGATTCTGCGCAGAACCTCCTCATTCCTTACATCGTCAGTCCACCTAATTTTCAGCATTCGTCTGTAGCGCCACATCTCAAATGCTCCGATTCTCTTCTATTTCGGTTTCCCCACAGTCCATGATTCACTACCACACAATGCTGTACTCCGGACTCTCAGAAATGTCTTCCTCAAATTAAGGCCGATATTTGATATTAGTAGACTTCTCCTGGCCATGAAAGCCCTTTTTGATATGCTGGTCTGCTTTTGATGTACTCCTTCCTTCGTCCGTTATCGGTCATTTTACTGCCTAGGTAGCAGAATCCCTTAACTTCATCTACTTCGTGGCCATCAATACTGATGTTAACTTTCTTGCTGTTCTCATTTCTACTACTTCGCATTACCTTCGTCTTTCTTCGATTTACTCTCAATCCATACTCTGTACTCTTCATACTGTTCATTCCGTTCAGCGGATCATGTAATTCTTCTTCACTTTCACTCAGGATAGCAATGTCATCAGCTAATAGTTTCATTGAATTCTTTCATCTCCAATTTTAATCTGTTATTATTCGTTCTTGGTTGTTGTACACATTGTTTACCACCAGCCTTTCCCTATAGCTTGCCCCTACTTTTCTCAGAATTTCGAACATATTGTATCATTTTACGTTGTATAACGCTTTTTCCAGGTCGACATATCCTATGAGTTTATCTTGATTTTTCTTTAATCTTGCTTCCATTATTAATCGAAACGTCAGAATTGCCTCCCGCGTGCCTCTACCTTTCCGAAAGCCAATCTGATCGCTATCCATCGCATCCTCAATTTTGTTTTCCATTCTTCTGTATACTATTCTTGTAAGCAACTTGTATGCAGAAGATGATAAGCTGATTGTGTGATAATTCTCGCTCTAGTCAAATCTTGCCGTCTTTGGAATTGTGTGGATGATGCTTTTTCGAAAGTCAGGTGGTATGCCGCCAGACTCATACATTCTACACTCCAACGTTAATAGTTGTTTTGTTGCCACATCCCCAATGATTTTAGAATTTCTGATGCAATGTTATCTATCCCTTGTGCCTATTTGATCTGAAGTCTTCCAAAGCTCTTTTAAATTCTGATGCTAATACTCGATCTTCTAAATCGACTCCTGTTTCTTGATCTATCACATCAGACAAATCGTCCCCCTCATAGGGGCTTTCAGTGTATCCTTCCCACGTAACCGCTCTCTCCTCCGCATTTAATAGTGGAATCCCCGTTGCAGTCTTACTAATACCACCCTTGGTTTTAATGTCGCCGAAGATTGTTTTGACTCTGGTCTATGCTGAGACTGTCCTTCCAACAATCACATCTTTTTCGATGTCTTCACATTTTCCCTGCAGCCAATTCAACTTAACTTCCCTGCACTTCCTATTTATTTCATTCCTCAGCGACTTGTATTTCTGTATTCCTGAGTTACCGGGAACATTTTTGTACTTTCGGCTTTTAATGATGAACTGAAGTATTTCTTCTGTTACCAATGTTTCTTCGCAGTTACCTTCTTTCTACCTATGTATCCTTTCCAACTTCCGTGATGGCACTTTTTAGAGACGACCATTCATCTTCAACTGTACTACCTACTGATCTATTCCTTATTGCTGTTTCTATAGCCTCAGAGAACTTCAACCTTAGTTCTTCCGTATCGCACTTCTTTGGGTATTGATTCTTACTGACTAATGTCCTAAACTTCAGCTTACTCTTCATCACTACTGTATTGTGATCTGAGTCTATATCTGCTCCTGGGTACACCTTACTACCCAGTATCTGATTTCCGAATCTCTGTCTGACCATGATGAAATATAACTGAAATCTTCCCGTATCACCCTGCCTTTTCCAAGTATACCTCCTCTTCTTGTGATTCTTGAACAGAGTATTCGCTATTAATTGCTGAAACTTGTAACAGAACTCAATTAGACTTTCTCCTCTCTCACTCCTTGTCCCAAGCCCATATTCGCAAGTAACCTTTTCTTCCACTCCTTCCCCCACAACTACATTCCAATCTCCCATGACTATTACATTTTCATCCCCATTTTTATACTGTATTACCCTTTCAATATCTTTATACATTTTATCTATCTCATCTTTAGCTCGCGACGTCGACGTGTATACCTGAACTATCGTTGTCGGTGTTGGTTTGCTGTCAATTCTGATAAGAACAATCCTGTGACTTAACTGTTCACAATAACATATTGTCTGCCCTACCTTCCTACTGAAAATGAACCACACTCCCCCTATATCATTTTCTGGTGCTGTTGATATCACTCTATACCCATCTGACTAGATATCCTTCTTTCCACTTCACTTCACTGACTCCTACTGTATCTAGATTGAGCCTTTGCATTTGCCTTTTCAGATTTTATAGTTCCCTACCACGTTCAAGCTTCTGACATTCCACGCCCCGACTCGTAGAACATTATCCTTTCGTTGATTATTCAATCTCTTTCTCATGGTTACCTCCCCCATGGCAGCCCCCTCCCGAAGATCATAATGGGGAACTATTCGGGAATCTTTTGCCAATGGAGAGATCATCATGGCACTTCTTCAGTTACAGGCTACATGTCCTGTGGATGCACGTTAAGTGTCTTTAATGCAGTGGTTTCCATTGCCTTCTGCATCCTCATGCCATTGATGATTGGTGATTCTTCCGCCTTTAGGGGCAGTTTCCCACTCCTAGAACAAGAGAGCGCCCTGAACCTCTGTCCGCTCCACCGCCCTCTTTGACGAGGTCGTTGGCGGAATGAGGGTGGCTCCTTATTCGGAAATTCTTCGGCCGCCAATGCTGGTTATTTATCCATATTTGAACAGCGGCGGGATTCGAATCCAGGAATCTAAGGCGGTACCCCTAGACCACGGGGTACTAACTAGGCAGCAAGATAACCAATGACGGATAGAACAAGGAGGACACCAAAAGCAGACTGGCACTGGAAAAAAGGGCATTCCTGACCAACAGGAATCTACTACTATCAAACAGACATTATTTTGAGGAAGAAATTTCTGAGAATGTACGTTTGGAGTACAGCATTGCATGTTACTGAAACATGGACTGTGGTAAAACTGGAACAGAAGGGAATCGAAGCATTTCAGATGTGATGTTACAGTCGAATGTTGAAAATTAGTTAGCTTGGTAAGGTAAGGAATGAGGAGGTTCTGCTCAGAATCGGTGAGGAAAGGAATATGTGGAGACCACTGACAAGGAGAAGGTACAGGATGATAGGAAATCTGTTAGGACATCGGGGAATGACTTCCATGGTAGCAGAGGTAGCGGTAGAGGGCAAAAACTGTACGGGAAGACAGAGATTGGAATACATCCCTCAAACAATTGAGGACGGAATTTCAAGTGCTACCTGAGATGAAGAGGTTGAGACAGGAGAGGAATTTATGGCGGACCGTATCAAACCAGTCACAATACTGATGACTCAAAAAGAAAGTTAATTCCCACTCTCTTGTATGCTCAATCAGTCTTTCCCACAACAATTTCTTTTTTGGCTCCTTGCACTATCCTGCATCTGACTTTCTTCGATTTCTGTGCATTTTCAATTTCATTTCATTCCTGAGTGACCAACATAGCTTATGTTTTGCTATTTTCTAAATGTTATTGTACTTCTTCCTTCCATCAATAAGTTCTGTTACCCAAGGTTTCTTCACAGTTACCTTCCTTATACCTAAGTCTGAGTGGTGTTTAGAGTATTACAAAAACTTCAGTGTATTGATAATAAAGTCATTAGATATCTCATATAATTCCATGAAATAGTTGGAAATTCTGTCGGTCGGCGACACTGCTGATAAAAGTGTTTGTTGCATAGGCGCTGCTGAGTCTTTAAAACATAAACGGTTCACAACTGTTAGATTTCAGCTTCCTTGAGATCGATTCACACGTTCTGCAGCAGCAGCAGCTACAGAGGAGTATCCTGCAGTGCTCATTATCGCATTTATGTAAGGAAGATATCAATACAACGCGATTTGCAAGGTACTCGCGTACACATTTCACCAGTTCTAAAAACCCTGCAGTGATAAATAAATGAATTTAAACATAGTGCATAGCTTTGGCTAATAGTGGATAGCCGATTCGAAGTTCTTTATGATGAGAAGGTAGATAGAAATCACGGACAGTAATAGAAAACTATCACATACACGATCTATAGTTTTTCTGAGATTATAGGTATCTCATCCGATTAGGCAGGTTGCTTATAACTAAACTTTCGCTACTTGAGCGGACCATCATGGAAAAAGAGTCATCATTCCACAATCAAAGTTTTAGGACAAATTTGTAAGGACATTGAATGTGCAACATAATATTTTCCATATGTAAGGGAAACATTTGTTAACCTATGTTTACGTTCCAAGATACAAGAATAGTTTAGTGTGACCCCCATCTGCATTCACGATAGCCTGGAACCACAATAGAGACAATCTTTCACAACTGTTCGCAACACTTATAGGAAAGTGGACCTTGGAATGTTCAGGTGACGTGACACAGCTGGAGCATTACTTGAGGATCGCACGTTGCATCCTGCGTTCTCAGATATGACAACAGTGACTTCTTTAACAATAATAATGTTCTTTAACTCCGATGCTGAAAGAGGATCTCTTCGTATTCCTTCCATGCGTCGATACTCGCTGAGAGCAGCAGCGTTCTTGCTGTTGTCTTGTTATGACAACCTTACGAGTAAAGTGCAACTCACTTTGTCCAGACTCTTGGTGACTGTCTGCAACGGTAATGCACAAGGTCGGTAGCGTTTCAACCCTACGCCGCCGCACCAATACCGACACGTCATGACGGGACAATACTAACAACGCAACTTCTGAACATCATTTCCATAGCACGTCATGACGGGACAGTACTAACTACGCAACTTCTGAACATCATTTCCATAAAGTTGTGTACCCGTACGGTAAGTATACTGACGGAAAAAATTGCAACACCTAGAAGGAGTAATGCAACACAAACAAATCCTGGTAGGTGTGTTTTCACATCTGGAATATAATGTCTTTCAAAATTTAGCACCAGTCACATGCGAATCGCATTAGTAGCGCCACCGTGAGCATACAAATCAGTTTGCTTAAAATACACGCTTTAACGTTCTTGATCGTTAGTATCTTTCAGATTAGAGGTAATGAATTGATGTTAGTCCAAAATGTCTTTAAGGCGACAAAGACGCTATTATCAACAGATCACTCAGGTTGGACGAGATCGCGTAATAGGGATACGAGAAGCTGGATGTTCCGTCTGAGTCACTGCAGGAAGACATGGAAAGAATTTAGCCCCTGTACGTTATTGGTGGTGGTGGTAGTGATCACGAGAATGTACTGTCACAAGAAGACTTGGCTCCGGACGGCCATGTGGGACAACCGAGAGGGAAGACCATCATGTTTGAAGTATGGATCTGGCGCATAGTACTCCATCTGCAGCAGAAATTTTAGAAGCAGTTGACGTCACAGGGTCACACCGAACTGTTACAAATCGGTTACGTCAAAGGCAGCTCCGAATGAGACGCCCTGCAGCGTGCATTCCACTGACTTCACGGCCATTTGCAACTTCAGTGGGGTCAAGTGAGAGCTCGTTGGAGGGCAGGGTGGAGGGCTGTTGTGTTTTACGCTGAATGCTGGTACTGCCTCGGTACCAGTGAAGGCCGTGTGTTGACTAGAAGGGGACTAGTTAAGGGCCTGCGAACAAACCTATCTGTGTGCTATACACACTGGACTTACATGTGGAGTTATGATCTAGGGCACGATTACGCACGAGAGCAGGAGCACTCTCGTGGTTATCTCACTCATCCTCACTGTAAATTAGTACGACAACCCTGTGACCCGTCCTGTCGTGCTGCCATTCATGGACAGCTTTCCAGGGAGTGTTTTCCAACGGATAACGCTCGTCCACACACCGCTTTTGCAAACCCACATGCTGTACACATATGGTAGATCATCGGATGACAGCTCCAGCGTCATCCACAAACAGCGTTAACCGTCCGTGTATTGACCGGTCAAGTGCAACAGGAGTGGAATTCTATTCCACAACCCGACATCCGGCACCTGTACAACACAATGCATGTACATTTGCATGCTTGTAGTCAAAATTCTGGCAGTTACACCTGTTTTTTCTTAACGTATCAGCATTTCACATTCGCAACGGCTTATATCACACTTACATTAGCCTGTGGTATTGGAATGTTAATCACTTAGGTCACTTGCAAAAGTATTCCCAAAATTTCATTTCTCTCTGTCACTTGGTTTTTGGTGCTGCGGTTTTTTTCCCATCAGTGTAGAGTTACGTCGACAGTGCTTCCAGTAGCGATTGTCTAATTATAACCACATTCTATCTTAGGACTTTTAGTATACTAAGAAGCTAAGTGCATATTAATTTGTTCAAAAGAAATACCGACGAGAAATTACGTTTGAAAACAGTGTTGGCTGAATTCCCCGAGATGATTGGTATGGAGCGTGAAAACGTCTGTGAATGCCATTACAACACCGCACTCCCACCCCAGTAAAGAAACAGTGGGTTGGTGAAATCGAAAATACATCGTGAGGACTAATTCAAGAATTGTAAAATACTGACTTGCTCTTACTATACGAAAATAATGGATCTTTTGTTTAGTAATCTGAAGTAACATGTAAAATGTTCTCTTTTACGGGAAAATTGGCCGTACTCACCAGACCACCGTCGGAGTGGCGAAAGCACAGTAACTGGGTTTATAAATGGCTCCCTGCCGAGTATGTCACATACGGCTACCTACTGTTTATTAACTCAAGAAATTATTTGAAGAAAAACCTAGTTTGTCAGAGAGAGAGATAGATTATATGTAAGGCAACCGAGTATTATGAAGATATTTAAATAAATTTATTTCCTGGTGCATTAATGTTGGAATTTCGCCATGTCATATGCATAGAGCTCATTGGTCATTATTAAAAAAAGAAACAAATTTAGGGGAAAAGTATACTTTTCTATATTTACTATGCATTCAGCAGACCAACTTCGCGATTTTTGATGTACTCTTTATTATCAAATTGAAAAGAATGAAACGGTATGATAAAAAGGTGAAATCAGAGATGTAGCATACACTCACGGCCATACTCTGCTTTCTCGGTTTCATGGTTTCTTTTTTTTCTGTCTTCCGCTTTTTTCAGAGAGACAGTCCTGATATTTGTCTGCTGTGATCCAGTGAAAGCACAATAAATATAACGCAGGATGGACTGCGAGAATAGCAGTGCAGCGAATTGACTACTGACCCTTTGTGTCATCGATACGAGGTATTCTGAAATTATCAGGAAATAGGGTAACGCGGCATTTTCGATTGTCGATGAGCATAGGAATGAATAGAATGTAAGCAACAGATTTTTGACAACTGGTCTGAAACTTAAAAGTGTGAACCGTATCTCGAGCCCATCGTGATAACAGGAGCTAGTTCCACGTGAGGCTGGCCGTAGTCTATGACGCTTGAATCTGGCTTGAACTAGATTGCTTCTGTTAACGGTTTGACCCACTTCCGAGTCTGCGTCGTGCCAGTTGCGTAGGAACTTTGGCAGCCGCTGCTGAGAGAGTGCGTTTCTTGTTCGTAATTGCCAGCGGGTCGGTCCTGGGGCAGCGGAAAATGGCCGCAATTAGATGGGGCGGAAGGAGAACAGGTAGCAGTATTGCCGGAATTACGCAGTCCTTGATTGCAGGCGCAACAGGAATCAACACAGCCACAAATACTGGCGCTGGGCGCTTCTTGTTGGGCCTGCCACCGCTCGCCGCGTGGCGTATCGCAAAACCACATTATGGACACTGATTAAGGTAAGGAAACAGCGCTCCGTTCTGCGCAAACGTACCGTCCAACTGAATAAAATTATTTCAAATCCAATGGATTAGCTCGCTCTAGCAAAATTGTCAGTACTGAAGATGCCTGCTTTATTACCATTCGTTACTAGAACACTCATGCATGTAATTAGCTATCACTTGACCTGTCGTACATTGAACATTTTTCATATCGCAGTATTCTACACCTACAAACATGAAGTCTCCTTTGAAAAGCAGTCAGCATATCTCAAATTTCTTTGTAGATTAACACTATGCGTCGAACCAGCAGTCGTACCTGGGACTTGAATGGTAACAGTCCCATGCTCGAATCCAGATCCGGCACAAATTTTAATCTGCCATGAAGTTTGTAATCAGCACAGACTTTGCTGCTGACTGAAAATTCATTCTGGAGTCAACATCTCTGCCTGAGAAGTGGAGAGACTAGCACCGCATTTCATTTACTACCAAGTATAGTTTCCCTGGTGGTTGGACGGGAACAAGATCCTCCTATGCAATGCAGGACAACTGAGAATCTGCTTCGAGCGAAGATGTTGTTCTGATTCTATTATTATAATATTTCTGTTATAGTCCCTTGTAACATTTGTCTTTATAATGATTACCAATATCTTTCAAATGCTAAATATCCTCAGATCACTTAAAACAAATAAGAGACATTCTAAAGCTGATCTTATATGTCTAACCTGAAACACATATTTGTGAGTGCGATACCCATTGTCAATTCTATATCCTGTGCTCAATCTTCGTAAGTCGCTAATTTATTAGGTTGGTGTATAAGTTCGGAATGTTTTTCTTTTATCGATTGTCATTTATTGCTTGTAGTTGACTGTTGCTATCGGAGCTTACATATCGTCATTTTGTCCTTTGGAGGTAGTGAGTGGAGCTGTGGTCGCTAGAAAATGTAGTGCGGAGGGGGGAAATCGAAACATTACAGATGGCAGCGAGTGTATGCAGAAAAATTGGCGCGTGTATGAGGTTAATGCTATTGGATAGAACACGTCAAGAAAACGGTTTTTTTCATTTCAAGGAACTTTTTAACATTAGTAATTCTCCATGTTGAGAAAGACCTTCGGTGTTGACGAAGTTCGTTTAAACACATTAATGCGTTAATCCACAATGACTCACGTCAGATTACTTTAAAACTGGTGATTGTGATGAACTGTTATCATTCCACCACAGTGCGACATCGGTTGCGGAAGGTCCAAAAAATGAGTACTGCATGCATTAAGCAAGCCGGCCGCGATGGTCTAGCGGTTCTAGGCGCTCAGTCCGGAGCCGCGGGACTGCTACGGTCGCTGGTTCGAATCCTGCCTCGGGCGTGGATGTGTGTGATGTCCTTAGGTTAGTTAGGTTTAAGTAGTTCTAAGTTCTAGGGGACTGATGACCATAGATGTTAAGTCCCATAGTGCTCAGAGCCATTTTTTTTTTTTTTGCATTAAGCAAAAATGGCAAACAACAAAATTAGCCGGTGCACCTCTGCTTGCTCGTCATCAATTGTTTCGTGAACAACACATACCACTGCTATCCTGTATTGTTACTGGTGACAATAAATGGTGTCTTAATGGTAACTTAAGGATGACAACAGAATGTTTGGGCGCAAACGAAGCTGTAACTTCCCGCACAAAGAGCTGAATGCATCCACAAAAGATAATGTCATGCTTGTGCTGGAACAATGACGGTGTGATATACTACTAAATGCTCCCATGACGTGTAACTATCATTGTTGACAATTATTGTCAACTCATGAGACGTCTTGCAAATGCAGTCCAGGAATAACGACCCAAAAGACTGCGTGAAGTGATGCTATTCCACGATAATGCCCCCACCCGCTTTCTGACAGACAGACAAAAAACACAGAAAGGGAGATGGGTTGGAAGGTCTTTCCACATTCATCTTATTCAGTTAATCTGCCACCCTCAGATTTTCATCTTTTCCCTCTCCGTCGAACAACCTTCAGGAAAGTTTCTTTGCGTATTAAAATGTACTCCGAACATGATTCGACGAGTTCTTCGATTGAACACCACGTGATTCTTACATTTTCGAAAAAAACGTTACGAAATTATGCCCCAAGCCAATATACATGTTATAACGTGAAAAACTACACTCAAGCTCCAAAGAAACTTGTATAGGTATGCGTATTCAAATAAAGTGATATGTAAAAGGGCAGAATACGGCGCTGCGTTCGGCAACACCTCTATAAGACAACAGTGGTTTCGCGCAGTTGTTAGATTGGTTAATGCTGCTACAATGACAAGTTATCAAGATTTTAGTTTCAACGTGGTGTTACAGTCGGCGCACGAGCGATGGGACACAGCATCACCGTGGTAGCGATGAAGTGGGAATTTTCCCGTACGACCATTTCACGAGTGTACCTTGAATATCAGGAACCCGGTAAAACATCAAATCTCCGATGTCGCTGCGGCCGGAAAAAGACACTGCAAGAAAGGGACCAGCGACAACTGAAGAGAGTCGTTCAACATGACAAAAGTGCAATCCTTCCGCAAACTATTGCAGATTTCAATGCTGGACCATCAACATGTGTCAACGTGAGAACCATTCAAAGAAACATTATCGATGAAATGGGCTTCCGGAGCCGAAGGCGCGCTCGTGTACCTTTGCGTGGCACAGAGCTTTACCCCTCGCCTAGACTCGACAGCACCGACAATGGGCTGTTGATGACTGGAAACACGTTGCCTGGTCAGACGTGTCTCGTTTCAGATTGTATCGAGCGGATGGACGTGTACCGATATGGAGACAACCTCGTGAATCAATGGTCCCTACATGTCAGCAGGGAAGTGTTCAAGCTGGTGGAGGCTCTGTAATGGTTCGGGGCATGTGCAGTTGGAGTGATATTAGACCCCTGTTACGTCCAAGTACGACTCTGAAAGACGACACATACGTAAGCATCCTCTACGATCACCTGCAACCATTCATACCCATTGTGCATTCTGACGATCTTGGGAAAATCCAGCAGGACAGCGCGAAATCCCACTAGTTCAGAATTGCTGCAGAGTGGCTCCAGAGCCACTCTTCTAAGTTTAAACGCCTCCACTGACCTCCAAACTGCACAGACATAAACATTGTTGAGCACGCAACATGCTGCTCAGAAAAATCAGCATCCTCTAGTTCTTTTAGGGATTTATGGACAGCCCTGCAGGATTCGTTGCGTCAGTTCCCTCCAGCTCTACTTCGGAAATTAGTCGAGTCCATGCCACGTCGTGTTGCAGTACTTCTGAGTACTCGCGGGGACCCTACACGATATTAGGCAGGCGCACCAGTTCCTTTGACTCTCCCATGTACAAAGGTGTGTGGGCAAGCGTGTTAAAAGGTATAACCTTCTACATGTGGTATATCGAGACGATGAAATCACTCCTGTAAAAGAAAATAATTTCGAACATAAAGCTGTGGCCACTATATAAGGCCATACTACAATGAAAGGTAATCCCACGGTCCATACCTCGAACACATTGTCATCAGCACTGAGGGCGTATTTTTTTTTCGTGGCTACAGAACATACTAGGTACAGCGTGCAGATCAGACCAGCCGATGAGTTGGTCTCGTCACACCTGGCTGATCCCATCGGCTTGTGTAAAGCTGCGTAGCTGCGGAACTGTTTCAGGGTGTATACAGTGGTTGTGTCTAGAAAACGGCCTTACGAATTTAAAAAAAAAAGATACACGTCACAGAATCATTTCGTTCATTGCGCACCTCACATGGGTCCTTCGAATGATGCTCAGAACTTTCAAGTTTCTACAGCGTTTTAATGAAACGCCTCTTTGGAGCTGTATGCACTGCTTTCGCGTCCTGTTCTATATGTTGTATTTTATGCAAATGCTAAAGAGAGATCGGGTGAAGTTATCAATTTTAGATAAGAAAGTGTGCTCTGTCCCGAGCATACATCAACTAATCACTCTACAAAACAGTGAAATGTAAATGTTATGATAACTAAATGAGAAAAGAATATTTCAATTCCTAGGATATATTCTGATAAGGGTATGCATAAGCAATTGAACACAATGACAATACTAATGTAACGCACCTTGGCGTATCTGACAAAGGAGTTGGAAGGGGGGCAGGGAAGGTTCTAACAAATGCAAAAATGACTCATTGTAATCACTAGTGACCAGTGATCGTCATGAAGCTAATCGAAAGGCAAATAGTACTACAGTAGGGAATACGACGTACTTATATTCGGCGTTGAAAGGATACCGTTCACGTAATTAATAATGTAAATCTTCAAAGTGAATTCGAAATAGTATAAATTTTATGACATGACCTTAGCTTGCCTGCTCTCGAGCTCACCGCAGTGTTGCAAGTTGAGGGTGAACTAGCTGCAGAATTAGTCGTTTAGGCACCATTGATCCTCACCAACAACAAACTGCAAATCAGCCTGAATTTTCTCTAAGTTCCTACATCTGCCACTTTTGACAACCATTGCCGGGAAAAACTCATATGAAGAAGTAAAACAAGTACTCAAAGAAGTGAATTTTGGTTGAATATTTTCCATAAGGAAACCTTGCGTTTCTGTCTTTCGAAACTCTTACTGTACTCACATTGGCCGGGCTTTGGATTTCCCAAATTCCGATCAGCTCAATTGCTCCTTAGAACGAACTAGTTATTTTCCCGGGCTATCCTCAATTCTGTTAACCGGTAACGTGCGTTCTAAGATATTACACAGAAAAATTTACGTTTTTCTTAATCTCTCCCCCTGTTTGTCCAATGAGGCAGTCCTCGTTGGCACAGCAAAATTTTCTCTGTCTAACCTCTCGGTTAGTTTTCTGTGCCAGTCTCCGTGATTCTTATATCGAGTAGAAATTTAGTTACTTGTTAAGTCAACACATCCAGTGTCATCTCACGGTTTCAAATGCTCAAAAATGCAGATCCTAATATCTTACACCGACACAGGAAAAGCAGTAGATAAAGATCACTAAAGATTATTGACCAAAGAAAAATACGTCTGCTTCTAAGAAAATAAAAAATATCACAACTACACTGTCTCATTGGTACGAACACTTGGCAGTATGGTGATTCCAGAGGCCGACAAAGTAACGCAATTGAACACATATGGAAAATATTCTACGATTGAATAACCTGCCCTGAATAAGAGCCCGACTAAATAACACAACTGAACAGGTATGGAAAATATTCTTGAACTGAATAAGCTGTCCTGAATAACAGCAACATATGAGCAGAATATTTTACCTGGATACACTCTGATTGCACCAATGGAACAACGATGAAGGCTGAATACAGCAGGTCGATCCCGACGACGGGCTCCTAGAGTGTCCTAAGATGATGGGTTGAATATCACCCTCCTGGAGGCTAGGAGAGGCTATCCAGTCTGGAAGCACTGACTTGCGTATCACTGATACCGACCTTCATAGCGGCTGGCGTCGGAATACTTTCCGCACTGTTTTCTTGTTGTACAGGGCTAGTCCATGATTCTGAAGCGTGAAGGGGCTATGGAGGCTGCACGCGTGCCCGAGGTGGCCGAAAGGCTGCCTATCGCTTTTGCGAAGATCGCCAGTGTAGCGGAACCCATTCCATTTTCGAGATATCCATCGGTGGTGCTTTTACGGATAAAAATTTAGCTTTCTAAGTTTGCGCACAACAGCGCCTTCTTCTAAAGCGTTTCTGCTCCTTCCAGTCTCCAGGGCTGTAAACTGTTTCCCAGCAGGACCCTCTTGCGCCATAGGAGATCGTAGATGTGTTTGTCCATGATGCTTGGACATCCCGATGTGGTGGAAGTTAAGAGGTGTCTGGCCCCTGGGCTATTGATCTGCGCCTCTCTCAGCATTCCTTCCATGAAATGGCTCAGAGCGATTTGGCCAAAACTTTACTGTCCTGGTAGGCCACGTACTTCTGCACTACCGAGAATGCTTTCTACGACCTCTCGTTTATACAAGACGTAAAAATCTGAAATAACAGTGAATGGACAACAAGGTTACACTAGTCATTTGCTACCAATCACTATCACTGTAGTTCATCATATTCTTCGAAGTCAATTAAATGTTCCAATCAAATGGGTCTTTCATTATGAAGTTACACGTATTATGTGATTGTTTACAGAAAAACAATTGCGTGGCGCCACACATGATACATGTATACAAAGAACGCCGTTTCATTATTTGTTTCCAAGGCCCCGTTCAATGGACAATGTAAACTACCCCCAGCGTGTCTCATGTAAAACTCATCACGCTCTGCAACCTTGATCTAAATTTTTCTGCATAGTTGTCCATCTTATGTCATAGTCCTGCTTTAATGGAATCTTCCATATGAAATGCTAGGTTGACTGTTTCAGCAAAACATCCTGCTATTTTCTAATATGTTACCTCTAGTGTAACAATCATAAACTTACTGTTCTGGTTGGGTATGAGTTTCTTTCTCGGAAGTAGTTTCATTTTACATTTAATTCTTGCATGAATTTTGGTTACATCATTCATTTTAAAGCCGTGTGCCACTGCTGCTTCCTTGATGATGTCTAACTCGCACTGTTTTTCGATTTTGGTCAAGGTCAGTCCTTAAAATATTTCAAACATATTTACTAAGGATTCTGTAAGTGTGCTTATGTGTAATACTGGTTTATTTTTATACAATATGCTTTTCACATAACTGTTACTAATAGACAGAGATAGTTTTGAAATCTTATTGATAGTTGTAAGATCCTTGTATGTTTGTTCTCTGACTGACAGTTCCAGATTTTTGACACAAACTGCACGTATGACAGTTCGTCGAGTGAGTGTACATAGTTGTGTTACTTGGAAAATATTGCAAGTTTTCTTTCCTTAGTGCTTTTGGCTGGATGTGACATTTCAGTAAAGTGACAATACTTTTATTCTCATAAATACTTTCATGTCAAACGCCTTTACTATTTAGATAAGGACGTTCGACGATATGCTTTGGACAGTTATGCTTGGCACGAGATTTTTAAATTAATGAGGACGATGTAGCCACATATGTTACTAGAGGTAAATGCTATGTTTCTGTAATGGTTCATCCAGCGTAGTTACTTGCTTTGTATTTAGCCATGTTTTGCTATAGTGAGTTAATGCGTTTTCTGACACACTTGAGAAAAGTCAATACCCGAAACAGGTAGAGTGAAAAATAAAAATCGTTATGCACAGGCTGTTGGAAAAATTTCGTGCTTCAAATTTATTGAGGCTGTGGTGTCCACGCAGAAGAAAATGGTCAAAGGCAATTTTGCACTCCTGGAAATGGAAAAAAGAACACATTGACACCGGTGTGTCAGACCCACCATACTTGCTCCGGACACTGCGAGAGGGCTGTACAAGCAATGATCACACGCACGGCACAGCGGACACACCAGGAACCGCGGTGTTGGCCGTCGAATGGCGCTAGCTGCGCAGCATTTGTGCACCGCCGCCGTCAGTGTCAGCCAGTTTGCCGTGGCATACGGAGCTCCATTGCAGTCTTTAACACTGGTAGCATGCCGCGACAGCGTGGACGTGAACCGTATGTGCAGTTGACGGACTTTGAGCGAGGGCGTATAGTGGGCATGCGGGAGGCCGGGTGGACGTACCGCCGAATTGCTCAACACGTGGGGCGTGAGGTCTCCACAGTACATCGATGTTGTCGCCAGTGGTCGGCGGAAGGTGCACGTGCCCGTCGACCTGGGACCGGACCGCAGCGACGCACGGATGCACGCCAAGACCGTAGGATCCTACGCAGTGCCGTAGGGGACCGCACCGCCACTTCCCAGCAAATTAGGGACACTGTTGCTCCTGGGGTATCGGCGAGGACCATTCGCAACCGTCTCCATGAAGCTGGGCTACGGTCCCGCACACCGTTAGGCCGTCTTCCGCTCACGCCCCAACATCGTGCAGCCCGCCTCCAGTGGTGTCGCGACAGGCGTGAATGGAGGGACGAATGGAGACGTGTCGTCTTCAGCGATGAGAGTCGCTTCTGCCTTGGTGCCAATGATGGTCGTATGCGTGTTTGGCGCCGTGCAGGTGAGCGCCACAATCAGGACTGCATACGACCGAGGCACACAGGGCCAACACCCGGCATCATGGTGTGGGGAGCGATCTCCTACACTGGCCGTACACCACTGGTGATCGTCGAGGGGACACTGAATAGTGCACGGTACATCCAAACCGTCATCGAACCCATCGTTCTACCATTCCTAGACCGGCAAGGGAACTTGCTGTTCCAACAGGACAATGCACGTCCGCATGTATCCCGTGCCACCCAACGTGCTCTAGAAGGTGTAAGTCAACTACCCTGGCCAGCAAGATCTCCGGATCTGTCCCCCATTGAGCATGTTTGGGACTGGATGAAGCGTCGTCTCACGCGGTCTGCACGTCCAGCACGAACGCTGGTCCAACTGAGGCGCCAGGTGGAAATGGCATGGCAAGCCGTTCCACAGGACTACATCCAGCATCTCTACGATCGTCTCCATGGGAGAATAGCAGCCTGCATTGCTGCGAAAGGTGGATATGCACTGTACTAGTGCCGACATTGTGCATGCTCTGTTGCCTGTGTCTATGTGCCTGTGGTTCTGTCAGTGTGATCATGTGATGTATCTGACCCCAGGAATGTGTCAATAAAGTTTCCCCTTCCTGGGACAATGAATTCACGGTGTTCTTATTTCAATTTCCAGGAGTGTAGAAGAGTATTCTGGTTCTAGACAATTGACGTCAATGGCTGCTAGTGTGTTTTTCTCTGCACATGGAACTCCGTACTATTGTTGAATGACTTCCGTGAGGCCTCATTCTAAACTCATTCTAATAACATAAAAGGTACTACCGAAAATGGCGAATGTCGAGATGGTTGGTTTAAAACGATGGATGGTATCCCTCCCCCATCCATTCCCAATCCGAGTTTATGCCCTGTCTCTAAGGAACTCGTTGTCAACCGGATGATATAAACCTTAATCTTCGTCCTTCTTCTTGCCCCTTGAAGTCCCTGAGCAGCAGGGGCGGCTCCCCTCCCGCCGTCTCAGAGCAGAGCGTTCCAGTAGATCATGGCACCAAGTCCAACAGCGAACGACTGAAGTGAATCAGTCAGTAGAGACTGTCATTGAGAAAAGCAGCAGGCAGTGAATGAGCCAGATAAAATCCTTTCTGTGTCAATAGTTCTTCTAATTCTTCACCACCGTCCCCAACCCCCTTCTCTCCCCACGGAGGTTCTGTAAGTCATAAAACACGAAAATTGGTCTATTTTGTGCTACTGGTAAGAAGTAATCGGTTTTCTACCAAAGCTCTACGCCATTACTAGATGTTAAGGTTACTCTCTTCCTACAATTTTATCGACAATCCTTTTCCACTCCCACATACTTCCACATCTTTCGTTTCATATAAAACGAGACATCTGCTGTGTCCATTGTTATCTCAGACAATGAAACACAGAAGGAGCTACACAGGTTCCATGCTTTAAGGGATGATAATATTGGTCGGTCTAAGGCGCTGTAGTCATGGGCTGTGCGGCTGGTCCTGTCGGAGGTTCGAGTCCTCCCTCAGGCATGGGTGTGTGTGTTTGTCCTTAGCGTAATTTAGGGTAAGTAGTGTGTACGCTTAGCGACTGGTGACCTTAGCAGTTAAGTCTAATAAAATTTCACACACATTTGACCATGATAGTATTGGTGATTCTGAACAAAAAACTACATTTTGTAAAAAAAGAAACAAACTTGAAAATCGCAGCCTCTAGGAAAAACGCGTGACAGTATAAAGTCAAACGTAATAAATTTCATACAAGAAAGGTTACATACATTTTCTTCTCAGGGCTAACAGTTTGTGAGAAGAGAGCGACAGAATATTGAAAATCTCGCGCAACGCGTATTCGCTTTTGTTTAGGTAGTTTGTGTAAGCTAGTCTGAAGTAGTTTCCCGACTTGATAGACCACAAGTATCCTCATAGTCTCGACATCCTCTACACTACCGTGGTGGTTATAAACAATGACACTGCTTTAAATAATATACGAAATAGATAACAGTAAAAAAATGGTTTAAATGCCTCTGATGACTATGGGACTTAACTTCTGAGGTTATCAGTCCTCTCGAACTTAGAACTACTTAAAGCTGACTAAGGTCATCAGCCCTCTAGAACATAGAACTACTTAAAAGCTAACTAATCTAAGGACATCAAACACAACCATGCCCGAGGCAGGATACGAATCTGCGACCGTAGCGGTCGCGCCGTTCGAGACTGTAGCGCCTAGAATAGCTCGGCCACGCCGCCCGGCTTGCAGTGAATATTAAATGTGTTCTATCTCGCACACCGTTCGGAATACACAGGACGTATGTCCATACCACTTTTTTGTTCAGGATCACCAACACTTCTGAAAGCACGTAAATTTCCTCCTGTACAGTGCACGGCGCTTAAATCCGAACCAATAAAGTCTTTTTAAAAGCTAATTCATTAAAACAAAATACAAATAAAAATAAATATCCTTTTATATGTAAATAGTGGCATCTTATTCGATTTAAACCCCTTCAGCCGCAGTGACCGCCTCTAGAATTGTCCTGAAGCAATTGCAAGCAGACTTTAAAAGAATCAGCGCTGTCCGTATTCGTGAATGCTGCTTTGATAGCAGTGCGTAGAGACGCGATATTTGGTTGCCTCGTCTTATTGGTAACTCTTTCGACTACGCGTTAAACATAGTAGTCGAGACGATTCCAATTCCGGCTATTCGGGCGCCAGAACTTCTTTGACCCAAACATGTAAACGTTACCTGAGAGCCAGTTTAGGACTAAATGGCTCGTAAGAGGTCCTCCTCTGCTATCCGTCACATTGTTATATCGCTGACATTCAATAATGACGCCAATTTCCTCAGCGACTGCCGCGAGTCCTCCGAAATCAGTGCCTGAGCCTTTCGGCAACTGCTGCAGTTTGTGACTCGCGTTTTCTCTAACGAGGCTACTTCGCCTGGTTATCGGAACCTTCCCCGGACTTCTCCGAGACATTATACTTGGCCACAATATCGTAAGCAGTTGATATTGAGTAACCTAAGAACCGAACTATTCCAGTGGGTGAAAACTTTCGATAATAGTGGTTTTACGGTTGTACTTCGCACTTGTGGGTAACATCTCGGCCATTTGAGGTTCCGACTGTTTAATAGATGCCTATGACTTTCAAGAATGCTAATCTCGACATCTGGCGGAACTACGATATGGCGGGATATTCAAACTGATTTTTGTCCGCGTTTAAGCGCCACACCCTGTATAGCAGACGAAACAGAACTCTCAGTTTTAACCGTTCCACACGCGATTCTTGGCAGCCTACCGCGTCTGGTGCCCCGTCATCTGTTCAGAATAATAACTGTTATGAGTATTGCTAGGAGAGCTGTGGCTATCAAAATACGTCTCGTTTTCATGGTGTCACGGGAATGAGATCTCTCTGGCGAAAGTTGAATTTATCTCTGCAAAACAGAGGTTATAAAACATCTACCTTTGAAGGACTTCATCTATGCATGATTAAAACAATTGATCTCCTCCAAAAGTATTTAGATTATGCTTTTTTGGTGACTCCAACTGCAGATGACAGATGCAGCAAAGTCCTGACAAAAGTAGTTTCTGGCCGCTAACGTTTGATGTATGCAACAGAGATTAGTGTACTACAAATTTACTTTATTATATCGAACCGATACAGTAACAACTTGTTACCAAAGAAGAATCAAAGATGTATTCCACCTTTTTCCTTATATACAAGTTCAGATTACGAATGAATGCCAATTCACTGTGTACTTCGAGTAGTGTGTGAGTAACTGTGACTAGCACATGCTATTTACATCAGTTTTACGCACCGCAAGCGTAATAGAACCCAATTAACAGGTTTCATTATAGCAGTGGAATTATTTATTTACGTATAGCGATTGATGGTATTGGTACCAGGCCATTGTTTTAAGCATTTGTTAAGCTCACCGACTGTGATTTTCCCATACACGCACTGCTCGTGTAATTTCTGTAGAGTGAACTTTCATCTTTGTCAGTATTTGAATACTCTAAGAGTGTAGTGACTATTTGCCATTTCAGTGTTCAAGGACTCTAATACTGTCTAATGTTACCATATAAATACTTCAGCTTGCATGGTAGCCGAGGTCCAGTGCACCTCTAAACAGAGAATAACTATGCTGCGGTGATAAAAAGTTTATTGTGGTCCTCTTCCCAAGTTCATTGGACCAATGAGGTAATACGAATCTGTGTTAAAAGTATGATCAGAGCTGTCAAATCGAATAGAACAAACATTCGTCGTTTCTTGTGTCACCTTAAGGAAATTCAATGGAGCAAAATGTGTTTATTATTCACTTCCTGTAACTGGCATAATGTAGCCTGGCAGGAATTTTTGTTCGTGAGTCTCTTTATTTCATAGTGGCACTTGCCACCACCTTCTCAATTATATTTTGCAGGTATTTCAATCTTTAATTACGAATGCTGGTTTTACCCTCCGCAGTTCTCTCTAGTACCATGACGTCCTAGCCCAAGTCCTATCATCCTGTCCATTCTCTTTGGTAATGATTTCCATATGTTCCTTTCTTCGCCGAATATACGGAGATTCTTCTCATTCCTTATCAGTCCACTTGATTTTCGATATTATTTCTGTAACATTATAGCTCAAATTCTTCGATTCTCTTCTTTTCCGGTTTATTCACAGTCCTTGATTCGCTACCAAGCGTTGGTATGACCCAACCTTCCTTCCTTAGGAATTTCTTCCTCAGTTTAAGACTCATGTTTGATACTACTTCACTTGTTTGGTCTGGAATGTCCTCTGTCTGTAGTCGTCTGTTTGTATGTCCTCCCTGCTTCGTCCATGACGGTTGTTTCGTTCCCTAGGAGGCAGAATACGTAACTTCGTCTACTACGTGGTCATCAAAAAAATGGCTCTGAGCACTATGCGACTCAACTGCTGAGGTCATCAGTCGCCTAGAACTTAGAACTAATTAAACGTGGTCAACACTTTTGATGTTATGTTCATCCCTAATCTCAGTTCTGCTACTCCTCAATCCTTCTACATTTCTTTGCCTTATTCTCATTCTTTATTCTGTCTTTGTTCATTCCTTTCAACAGATTCTGTAACTGGTATTTAGTTTCGTTGAGGAAAGCAATGTTGTGCGCAGATCTTGTCATTGGTATCTTTTCACTTTGATTTTGAACCGCACTCTTCAACCATTCTGTTGTTCGTTATTGCTCCTTCCATGTACACACTGAACATTATGAGTGTAAGACTGCAACTCTGTCATATACCAATGTAAATCCAACTCCTACGTTCTCATCTACTATATTTCTCAGAATTTCGACCGGCTTGCCCAATTTTATGTTATTGAATGCCATTTACAGGTCGACGGACCCTGTGAGTGTGCCTTGATTTTTCTTAATTCTTACTTCCATTATCAATAGCACGTTAGAACTGCTTCTCTTGTGCCTTTACCATCCGAAAAGTCACACTTACAGTCATCTAAAAGTTCCTCGATTTTCACTTGCATTCTTCTGTATATTTTTCTTGTCGGCAACTGGGAAGCATGGGACGTAAAGGTGGATGTGCGATAGATCTCGCACTTGTCAGCTCTTTGTATCTCCAGGATTGTATAAAAAATACTTTTTGAAAGTTTGTGAGTCACATGGATTTTACAAACTACTGAATAGTCGCTTGGTTGCCACATCCCCCAACTATTATAGATATTCTGAATGAATGTTGTTTGTTCCTTCTACCATATTTGATAGCAGGTCTCTCAATCTCTGCAGGGCACTGCATACCACATGTCCTCCTCTTCGACTTCCATTTCTTTTTCTCTTACATGAATACAAAATTCCTCCCTCTCGTAGAGGTTTACAGTGTACTCTGTCCTACTATACACTCCTTCCTTCTGCGTTAAACAGTCTAATTCCACTTCAGTCTTAATACTGCCGCCCTTGCTTCTAATTTCACCAAAGGTTGTACTGGCTGGTATACACGCTAAACCAACCTTTTTCAAAACTTCACTTTCTTCCTGCAGCTATTTCCTCGTGACTTCCTTGCTCACTTGAACTTCCTATTTCAATCAGCGGTGACTTGTTCTGCCATTTTTCTGTATCCCCCTACACCTATCTGCACTTCCTACTTTCGTCTACCGGTTAAATTACATCCTCTGTTACAAACCATTTATTCTATTACCTTTCTTGCACCGTCTGTCTGTCGCACTTCTTTGACTACCCTATTTAGAGGTGTTCAGATTTCTTCGAATGAATTGACTATTGCTGTAATTATCATCGCAATGCTTCAACAAAATTCAAACATATTCATCATTCCTCAGAAACTCAGTATCCTATTGCTTTCCACATTTATTTTTCCGAACAATTCTCTTAAAGTTCACTCTGCTTTTACTCTTAACTAAATTGTAGTTTGGGTCCGTATCTGCTCCTGCATACGCGCTATAAATCAATTTCTTATTCGAAAATCGCTCTCTGACCATGAGATTGTAATCTTCCCGTCTCTGACGTTTTTCCAAATGCACCTCTGGTACCTGTTATTTTCGAGCTATGTATTTGTTAATACTATTTGAAATTTATTGCAGAACTCAGTTAACATTTCAACTCTCAAATTCCTGATACTAAGCCCATATTCTCCCGAATCTGGTTCTTTATTCCTTCCTCTTCTATTGTGCTTATTTCCACACAATCATCAGATATTCAATTTCCCGTTCAGTGTCTTCAATCACTTTCTCTATCTCTTCATCTTGTGCTTGTGAGGTCGACATGTATAATCGAGCTACATCTGTTGGCGTTGTTTTGCTGTCGACTACGATGAGAAAAACTAGGAAAAATTTTCCCGAGGGTCGGGGTGTGGGGGCGGCTGCAGTGGGGTGAATGTAGGGAGAACAGAAGAAGCTCTCTCCTGGAACTGCAAAGTACGCAGTAGGGACACTTTGACTGGGGAACAGGAAAGGAAAATCTGTGCCTCGAGGAAGCAAGGAAGGAACTCATAAGGACCAAGAAAGATAGGGGGAGGAGGGTGGTTGGGAACTAGCAGCTGGTAGGTGTATAGGAAGAAAAAGAGCGCCATCTGACAGTTTTATCGTCAACGCCAAAAACAGGTACCTAGCACTGTCATAGTTAAGTGGAGAAGAGCCTCATGTAGAACGAGGAGCAGGAAATGTGCAGCACACTTCAACCGAGGCTAAGAAGCCTAGATATGTAAAAAGTGTTAGGAAGAAGAAAGTGCTGCTGATAGGTAGTAGCCATGGGCGAGGTGTAGGCCCTCAGTTACAGGAAAGTTTAGGGGCAGCGTACCAGGCAACCAGTATCTTAAAGCCAAATGCAGGGCTAAGTCATGTGATAGATTACCTAGGTTCTTTATGTAAGGACTTTACAAAAGAGGACCATGTAGTGTTAATGGGTGGGGCGGGAAACAGTTTCCACAGTGATGGGACACATGACATTGGTGGTGACCTGGAGAAGATAGCTTACTGGCCTCTTGTCATCAACATACACTTTGTTGAGCCGTTCCAGAGTCATGATCGACCATACATTGATGGAGCTGTGAGACAAATCAATGTGGGGTTAGGGATGGCCCTGAGGACAACCAACTTTGCCCCTGTTCCTCTGGTGCCCGTCGGGACTATCAACAGATGGGGTTTCACTAGGCATGGCGACACCTAAACAGGACCGGGAATGGAAGATCGGTACAGCTGATTCATGAAACTTTTGGCGGTGGATCTCGGGCCACACATGGTCAAATACCTGTTGTCATATGTATGAAAATTATGTCTTATTTAGGATAAATTCAGACAATAGTTTCCCCTGCCTAAAGAGTATCTCCAGCAGTTTCAAAAATACTGAAACAATCACTCACAAGACAGATTTTAACACTTCAAATATCACACATACCAGATGTCACAGAGAAAAACAAACCATTGGAAACAGTAACATTGGGCATTTCACAGGCATAACAATCCTCCATCAAAACATGCAATCAAATGGCTCTGAGCACTATGGGACTTAAAATCTGAGGTCATCAGTCCCCTAGAACTTAGAACTACTTAAGCCTAACTCACCTAACGATATCACACATATGCATGCCCGAAGCAGGATTCGCACCTGTGACCGTAGCGGTAGCGCGGTTCCAAACTGAAGCGCCTAGAACCGTTGAACCACAGCGACCGACTAAAACATGCGACCAGTAAAATTAAATATAACTATTAGAAGGTGAGCTCCAATCTTTGAACTGCACAGTAGATTGTATTACTGAGCACTAGTGTAGAGACACAGAGATCCAACAAGTAGTATTATCATTGTATGAAAAGGCAAACTCTTACTGTAGAACTATTTCAAAGGGTGGAGGATCATGCATTTATATCAGAAAAGGAACACAGTTCAAATCAAGACATGACCTCAGTACAGTAAGTGAAGATAAACACCTTGAAATATCAGCAATTGAATTTACAGGGCTTGATATCACCAAGAAATTAATAATTTCCTATGTGTATAGTTCTCCGAGTGCTAGTGCGGACACTTCTTTCAATAAATTAACAGAAGTTCTAGAAAAAGGCTCAAGTAAAAACGTCAACATAATTCTATGTGGGGACATAACATCAACACTAATATCGTAAATGAATCCAGCAGAACCTTCATAAATCCTACAAAGTTTTGGCATGTCCCTATTGCTCAATAGTGCAACAAGGGTTGTTACAGTGACTGCATCATTAATTGACCATGTGGCCACAAATAAGGAAAGGGAAAAATGTGATGTAGCTGTAAAACCATCTCTGTCAAATCACAACAGTAAAATCAGCCATCGAATTGTTTCCTAAACTACCAGCCTACAAGCGACATGTATCAGAAAATAACATAAAAGGTTTTTCAAAAGAACTAGAAAAACAAAGCTGGGATGAAGTGTGTAAGGAAACCAATGTGAATTTGAAATTCTCTAAATACTACACATTGTTCACACTGAACTTTAAAAAGGCATTTCCAAAAGTAAACACGACTGTATAATCTCACAAAAAAACAGATGGATAACAGCAGGTATTAAGAAGTCCTCAAAAACACCTAACACCTCAGTTCCATGAAAAAGATTCCCAATGAACGAGAATTCTTCAATTTCTATCATAGACACAAAAAGATCTGTAGTAAGGTGCTGATCGCTGCAAAAAATAGTCGTTTAATGACAAAATAATATATAATGCAGAGAATAAAATCAAAGCAGTCTGAGATGTTATACAAAAGGAAACGAGGAGAGGCAAACAAACGCAGAATAGCGTACTGCTAAGGAAGGGGGATAACGTAATAAATGATCCACAACACATAGCAAACTATGTAAACGAGCATGTTTCAATTATTGCAGAGATGTTATAGCCAAAATCCTCCAAACCAAATATAACACCTGTAAATAATGTTGCACTTAACACAATGATTCTACTTCCAACCACAGAGAGTGAAGTCAATAAATCTGTTGAAAACTAAAAATAAAATGTCAGGAGGTTTAGGTGAAGTACCAATGTGTGTACTGAAACAATGCATAGGGATTATACGAGGCCCCTTAACAAATATAATACGTGAAAATAAAGGACATTTCCAGAGCAGTTAACATGGGCAAGAGTTGTACCTTTGCTTAAGAAAGGTAATGCAGAAGTAAAAGAAAATTACTGGCCCATTTCCCTGCTGTCGCCATTCTCAAAAATAACACAAGCAATTATGAAAGACAGATTAATGAATTACCTGAATAAATACAATCTTTTAAGCGAATCACAGTTTGGTTTCCGAAGTGGCAGAAATATGGAGTAAGCCATAGTAGAATTCACAAAAGTGCTACTTGATGCTATTGATAACGATGACTGTATCACAGGCATATTTTTGGATCTTTCTAAGGCTTGTGATACAGTTGCCCACAAGACTGTATTAAATAAATTAGAAGCATTAGGAATAAGAGGGGTAGCTAATGGTTGGCTTCGATCGTATTTAGCATATAGAGTACAAAGAGTAGAGACAACACATACTTCAAGTAGATCTAAATATTTAGTAATTCACTTATCAGATAGAAAATACATTAACACAGGGGTCCGCAAGGTATCATATTAGGACCAATACTTTTCCTGATATACATCAATGACTTTCCCAGTAGTGTTACGCAGAGTGAAATACTCTCTTCACTGATGACAGCAATACTACAGTCACTGAAAAAACAAGAGAACTCCTTGCAGAGGGAGCAAATGAAACTATCAAGGAAATTTATGGATGGTCAATAAGAAATAAAGTATTATTGAACATAAAGAAAAGTAATGCCATGGATTTCAGTTTGAAGAGGGAAAACGGCAATGTTAAATTAAATGTAGATGGCTAGTCTATAGACTATGTAACAAATGCAGAATTTCTGGGAATGAATATTGATTCTCAGTTGATGTGGTGTGAACACACAAAAGTACCTGCAAACAGAATGTGATCAGCTTGTTATGCCCTAAGAATCCTGTCACCAGTGTGTACCATGCAGTGTCTTTTAGTTACATAGTATTCATATATACACTCAATTCATAGCTATGGCATTCTTTTTTGGGGAACATAAGCACAAAATATGAACACAATTTTCAAACTCCAGAAAAGAGTAATAAGAATAATAACCAAAAACGGTAGTCGAACTTATTATAAAGATCTGTTCTAAACATTGGTGATTTTAACTGCCCCTTGGGAATACACATACCTGTCAGTTGTACACATCGAAATAGATAGACTCACCTTACATTTACTAAGAAAAAATTAACATTAAACTCAAAACAGCATTTTCTACCAAGGAATAAAACTGTACAATAGATTACCAAAAGAGATTATAGAAATTGCAAAAATACACTTATTTAAAAAGGCAGCTAAAAGGTACTTATTATGCTATACATTTTATAAATTGAAGGATTACTAAGACAAAACAGAATAGAGGTGTGATAAAAAATGTTATTTAGCCGTGCTGCGGCTCGCGTTGGTGGTGTTGTTGGTTTCCGTCCTCTGTTGGAGTCCAGACTGTATCGTTTAGGTGACATGTTTGAGGTTATTGCTACTCTTCTTGTGTTGCCTAGCACCACTTAGTTTCGCAAACGTTGCCTGTATGCTAGTGGCATCAGCGGCCTTATCGATATGTAGTAACTGTGGTCCTATCTTTAGGGTGACGTCGTTGTTCTTCTAGGTCGTATGAGTGAACAGTTCCGTTGGGGACTCCGGACGAGCCAAGAGGGCAGTGCCAGAACACGCCGGGACCTCTGGCAGTATGCATGCACTGTCGGGTGGAAGGACTGTGTTCACGAGGGTGCACGACGTAGTCGTCAACTGGTTCTACAAGTTGAATGGATTTTCCTAGCACTGAAACCTCCACCATTGTGATATCTCGCGATTCTCCAGTGACTGGGGTTCGTGTTGCTGCTCGCAGCGTCGCCGAGACGAAGAGCAGAGAGTGGAGTGCTTGGTGAAGGCGGATCTAATTAGCTTTCCTCGGCTTCTTGTTACTAATTGCTGTATTCCATGTGTTACTATTTATTAAGTGCAACCAGAGACTTTTTATCCTGCCGGGTGGCCGCTAACGCCGCAGTGATCTGCCCTGTAAGCCGGTTGGTGTTTATGCTAATCTGGTAGTAGTGGTTCCTTTCTCATTTCGGACACTCTAAACACAACATTCTGAGGACGTAGTGCTGATCGCCTGTGTCAGCTTCGGTGTGGTGTTACATCGTTGCATTGGTTATCGGACGTTAGGCAGCTTCAGCAGATTATCTTTAGTGATTCGATAGGCTGCCACTAGTCTGAGCTACTATCTTGTGAAGTGAATGCAACTCTTTGCTGCCTTTCTCATCGCTCGCGAAAGTGTTTTTGGCCTGACCTACTCAGACGTCGATTCTTGAAGCACCGTCAGGGACTAACCCTTGTGTTTTATTATTGTATTATTATTTTATTATTGTGTTACCAAGCTACCATCATTTGTATCACCTGTTTGGTGATCAGTTGCTTGTCCTTTTGAATTAACCTTGTTATTATATTAGCTGTTTTATTGTATGTTTATAGTTTTCTTTTAATATAATTGCCATGACTGGCGTTACAGGGAGTTTAAACGGCTGTGCTACCAAGTTTACTATCATTTTGTCTCACCTGTTTGGTGATCAGTTTCCTGTATTTTAAATTAAGTTTTGCTATTGAATTGCTGTTTGACAGTATGTTTCTCAATTTTTTTTTATAATTGCCATTCTTCGCGTTTAAGGCCTTCAGCCGTGAAACAATTCTTAATTTATCGCCATTAAGGTTTCAGCCGTGAGTGTCGTTACTTGTCTTGAAATTTTAATTTTGCAATTGTATTTCTGCAGTTAGCTTTAAGACCTGGGTCACTTGTCTTTTATATTTTAATAACCGTAATTATAAGTTGCACCAAGTTTAACAATTCTTAATTTATTGCCAATAAGGGCTTCAGCCGTGAACAATTCTTAAATTATTGCCATTATTTTAATATGTTGTTGACTTTAAATGAACTGTGTGTGTGATTAAAAGGAAAGCCAACCAATAGTAACTGATTACGGCCCAGTCCACAATCGTAACCGATCTTTCTTGACCACCAGGTCTCAGTTATACTAATAAATAACAATAACAATGAAACTTCCTGGCAGATTAAAACTGTGTGCCCGACCGAGACTCGAACTCGGGACCTTTGCCTTTCGCGGGTAAGTGCTCTACCAACTGAGCTACCGAAGCACGACTCACGCCCGGTACTCACAGCTTTACTTCTGCCAGTACCTCGTCTCGTACCTTCCAAACTTTACAGAAGCTCTCCTGCGAACCTTGCAGAACTAGCACTCCTGAAAGAAAGGATATTGCGGAGACATGGCTTAGCCACAGCCTGGGGGATGTTTCCAGAATGAGATTTTCACTCTGCAGCGGAGTGTGCGCTGATATGAAAGTTCCTGGCAGATTAAAACTGTGTGCCCGACCGAGACTCGAACTCGGGACCCTGAAGTTTGGAAGGTAGGAGACGAGATACTGGCAGAAGTAAAGGCAAAGGTCCCGAGTTCGAGTCTCGGTCGGGAACACAGTTTTAATCTGCCAGGAAGTTTCATATCAGCGCACACTCCGCTGCAGAGTTAAAATCTCATTCTGGAAACAATAATAATGATTATAAAATACCCAACATTCCACATAACACCTTCACTTTAGTTTTTTTCCTTATTTTTTGCTTTCTGGAAATACTTACCCCCAAGCTATGCATAGCACAATACTAACACCTCTTCCTCATTCCGAGCTCAACATGTCACTCATTATGGAGGGATGCTGACTCATTTTTTCAGGATAGAAGATGGGAAGTTTCGGTATCAGTGTGTGTGTGTGTGTGTGTGTGTGTGTATGTGTAGTGAGTGAAGTGTTATGAAACAATGTGCGTATAGTGTGTGCAGTGACTCATAATGAAATATGAGTGAACAGTGTGCCATTACATTATTTAATAAGTTATTTGTAAAACCAGTATTGTGTACCAGGAGTAAATCTAATGATTGTCTCTTGCTAGAAGTCTGTAAATACATGTGTATATGAATTAGCTTATTTTAAATTGGTCTAAACTAGTAAATACTTCGATTTGTCAATATCCTTGTAAAAAGAGATCTACAGATGAATGAAGCTACTACTACTACTACTACAACTACTATAACTGAACTGTTCACAGTACTCAGTCTCGGCCCTAACATCCTATTGTTTGCGAATCCTACTACAGGTACACCATTTTTTGCTACTGTTGATATTACCCTATGTTTCATCACTCACTGTTAGATTCGATTTCACTGACATTCACTATATAGACTGATCCTTTCTATTTGCCTACTAAAGTATTCTAGCTTCCCTACATTTCACCCCTTTCAGCGAATTTATCAATCTTTTAGTCATGGCCACCTCCCTCTGCAGAGATCTGAATGGGGAATGCGGAATCCGGAATCTTTGGCAGTCGGTAGATCGTCGTAGCATCTTCAATTCCAGACCTGTGGATACATGGAGTGTATCTTTAATGCAATGTTTTCTATTGCCTTCGGCGTTAACGTGCCATTGATCGCTGCTGATTAATCTGCCTTTAAGGAGCAGTCTCCCACCTCAAGGCCAAGAGGGTGCGCTGAACCTCTGTTTCCTGCTCGTTCCTCTTTGATAAGGATTTGGCAGAATGGAATGACTCCTTCTACCGGAAGTCTTTAGCTGGTATTGCTGATGAATCATTTTAGCATTGGTTTGGTTGTTTCTCGAAAACCATTGCTGGTTGATGAGTAGTCAAAGACGCTACTACTAGGTCGTCAGTAGTGGTCAGAACAACCGAACGAAAACATTCAGTTCTTTGGAAACAGACGACTCAGTCGGTTGTAGTTTCACGTAATGGTTGAAGTATTCATTCATTCTTTTAAATGAAACTAGTCTGTGTGTGCAGCTGAATGAAAACAATCTAATCAGTTGGATGGACTACTTATTCAATCTTTTGAATGAAACCAGTCTCTGGGAGCAACTGAATGAAAACATTTGACACAGTTGTAGCTTTGCATGTTGCCTAAATTATTCGTTATTCCTTTTCAACAGTCAGTACTTTCTCTGTGCGTTGAACCCTGTAATCACTCTTTCAGTTCTAACGACACTTACATATTTTAGCTGACAGAGGTATCCAATCATTCTTATAAGTGAAACCAGTATGCACTGTATTCATTAGTTGAACTAAAGCAGTGCTAAATTATGCCGTCAGAGGGTAGCCCAACACCACGTATAATTGAAGACATATCTCATGGGCTCAACCATAGTTAAAACAATCATTACTCATCTTCATTTAATTATATGCTGAGTAGGGTCAGTTTCCTTTTAACCATTTAAAACTGATCCATATATTGTTCTGCACAAAGTTGTTACAGGTGCCATTACTGCATGACTAATTATGCTGAGTTATCGCTGGGGATAGGCTTCCCGTCAAATAAATTGCGGACCCCAGACCAAACTGTTTGGGCGGCGGATGGGGAAGGGGGGGGGGGGAGGGCGTCTCATGGGAGGGTCAATGTTTGCTCGATTGCGTTTCAGAGCTGTCGATCACTAACGGGCGCTCGCTTCCGACTGATCAACAGATATAAATTACACATGAGACTAACAAGAATTTGTGAAAGTGTGTGTTACAGACGTTCATGTTCGAACGTTGTGCTCTTTTGCAGTACGAAATATTAAGGTAAATTAAGTCAGTTTTAATGCAGTTCAATGAGCAGCAAGCAAATGACATTTAAAATATTCAGTTGTCTTGCGGGCGGTGCATGCGATCGGCGAATTGCTGCAATTTAGCACTGTCTCAGTGAAGAAGTATGGAAAATAAAGAGTTTCAAAATGATCTTTACAAATTTGAGCACATGTATTTCAGAAATGGAGAAAGCTAGAAACGTGCGGTATGAAGCACAATGTTAATAATCACCTAAGGTTCTGGTAGCCGCTAAGAGACTTTAGTGTGCGAAGATTACCGTATTTTCTAGACCAAAATTCGGGACACATGAAAAAAAATTAATATTTCAAAAGATTCTTACTTCAATGTAATAAATTCAGGCCTACATTTATTTATATTGAAAAATAACGCTTGTCTCCATGGTTAAGCATCATCAGATTATGTAAAACCATCAAATGAAAATCATGGCGCAGGACCTCAAAGCTCTACGTCAGTCACATACACATAAAACCGTCTGAACGAAAATGTGGTCGTCAGAATAAGCAAAAGGAGTGCCGCTACCGGTTAGGCCGCCATGTACATGTGTTTCTACGTTGTGCTTCGCTTCATACTGTAACAGTTCAAATGTTCTCACTGTCTCCTTTAGTTACCCTGACGATCGGATTTTCCTCCAGGTGGTTTTATGTGCATGTGGCTGACGTACAGGTTTCATAGCCGGAGCGATGTACTTCATTTGACAGTTTTCCATAATCTTATGATGCCAGTCCACGGTGAAACGCTTCAATTGTAAATAACAGTAACTGTACAACCGTGACTGGTTTATTTTCAATATAGGAATTTATACTTTATTAGTACCTTCTAAGATGGAGTGCGAGCAGATATAGAGTATTTATCAACGCTGTAAATTTTCTTCAGCATGTCTGTATTCTTCAACAGGATATTAAAATATTCAACTCATATTTTATCATAATTCACTCTAGTCAATAACATTTCTTTCGTACTTTTTACAACGTCTGTGTTTTGTCACTACTCCGTACATTACTTGTTTGGGAAAATACAATTTCATTAACAGCATACTGGTATAGGAGAAATGAACATCTAATTACGGATAAATCGTTTCATAAATGTTGAATACTGAACAAATAGGTGTCCCGAATTGCTCTGAAAACAGGCAGAAAAATCGCGACTGTCACGAAAGCATAAGGGGCGGACAGATGATCACTTTAAATGTGTGTGCCATATAAGCGATATTTCACTACTATTTCCGATATAGCGTGTCCTCGTTAAGGTGTGCTGTTGCTGCTATAATGCGAGTTCACAGTTCTTGTAGGACATGCCCAAAGAAAAAAAATGTACATAATGCGGTTTCACAGGAGCTAGTTGATTAATCTGGTCTGTACCGACCAATCCACAAACTTTACCAACTGCTGTGGGGTGGCTAGTCAATAAATAATAGGGCAATTTAAGAAAAAACAGCTTTAGGTTTGTGTGTAAACATTAATGCCGCAAACCGCACCTCTCTATATCTTCCCATTTCTAAAATATGCGTGATCAAATATGTAAAGATCATTTCAGAAGATCCTATATGTGTACGGCAGAGCTTCTAGCGTGCTTGCCTCGTGGTTTTGATTAAGGAATTAGCTACGGACCTGTCCTCATTTAATGAGTCTTAAATGAGGTATGTTACACTCAATTTATTTCCAATCATCAACCCAGATTCGGAAATAGGTCTCGTTTTACCCTATGAAGTTGCATAAAAATACATTCAAACGCCTCTGGGCACCCTCAAAACTAGGACAAACTCGGAGTAATCCCATGGCACAAAATTATAACTTTGCCCTAAGTTAATTAACTGAAATATATTTTTACTCATAGTAACACTGAACTATCACGCTCCAGATGTTGTGACTTGATTAAACTGAGCAGTTTTTATGTATTATTTTGAGAATGGGTCTGATCGCTGTGTGTCAGACTTGGGAAGGCAAGAACTGTCTCGATTTGATTCCCCGTCGCTTCGAACCATTTTTGCCAGCCAGCCTGAGTTTTCTCTTTTACTCTATTTATTCATTTTCGTCTAGGCGAATGCTGAGTGGGTCAACCATTTCAGTCTCACGTACACGATACTCAAACGCTTACAACAGGAAAAACTCATCTACATATTTACACTATTATGCAGATACATTTGAACACAAGTAAGACTACCTTTAGAGGTAATCTTGGGTTGTATCACCAAATTTGTGTTTCGATCGTTGTAAGAAGCTGCAAAATTTTAAATTTATAAATATATTTTGTTCGTCGGTGCCACCTCAATTGAAACAAATAATACTACAAGTGATTCTGATGTACTAAAGGCCGGATGAAAACAAAGAAGCCTTTAAAAATATTTATTTAAGTAAAAATATTTTTAGAGTGAGACAAAGAAGCCTTTAAAAATATTTATTTAAGTAAAAATATTTTCAGAGTGACACATTTTAAAAACACACTAAAATGCATTAAATAATTTTTCCTAGCCCCATACAGATTTCTAACGCCATAAACATAGTCATGAGCATTGGTGCTTATGGAGTTTTAATAGCTATGGCAATACTTGCAAAACTTAAAACGAAAAACCTGGGACGCAACAAACAGGTAATTGATGCATGAACAGTTCACATAAGTAAGTATCAATTTTATTGCACTTTTATGCATTCTTCTGTGATTTTCCTTAACGATAGTTACTTTCTGCACTCCCCATTTCCGTGTATTGTATCTTCTCCACGCTTTCTTTTTCAATTTAAAAATGCACAAGCACAAATTTTCAGGACTACCTGTAAGTTGTTAGGGATCTGTATGGGGCTAGGAGAGATATTTAGAATTTTCTATTTCGTTTTAAAAACCTGTTAATTAAACAATATTGTAAACTGTTGTATTCTGTTTTTTAATCTCGTGTTCGTGTAAATTTTTCAAATGATTTCAAACAGTTTGAGAAGATTACAAAAGAGACGTATGGAGAATTTCTCGTTTACTTCAGTTTCTCTTCAGTTGTGTGAACCAAAGTATTGCTTCCTCCAACATACCTCGTGGAAAGACGGCGAAAATATAAAATTAGACAGAACCGAGCCCATACGGAAGCTTAGCAGCAGTCGTTCTTAACTGTGAAACATTCGTGACAGGAAAAGAAAAGCACGGAAATAGCAGTGGTACATCAAATACTCTCCGCCACACGCTAGAAAAGAAAGTAAGTTAATCTTGCTTTCTCATCCAGTTCTGAGCTAAGTTGAAAGTTTCATGTCTTCATCTTACTGGGAAGTTAGTCTAAAATCAGTTGCAAAATTTGCACAGAACAAACAGACAAGTAACTGAGGTAATAAAAATGTTTTAAAAACTGATTATTCTTTTATATATACATAATTTACAGTACAACACCAGATATTAAACTACACTCCTAGAAATTGAAATAAGAACACCGTGAATTCATTGTCCCAGGAAAGGGAAACTTTATTGACACATTCCTGGGGTCAGATACATCACATGATCACACTGACAGAACCACAGGCACATAGACATAGGCAACAGAGCATGCACAATGTCGGCACTAGTACAGTGTATATCCACCTTTCGCAGCAATGCAGGCTGCTATTCTCCCATGGAGACGATCGTAGAGATGCTGGATGTAGTCCTGTGGAACGGCTTGCCATGCCATTTCCACCTGGCGCCTCAGTTGGACCAGCGTTCGTGCTGGACGTGCAGACCGCGTGAGACGACACTTCATCCAGTCCCAAACATGCTCAATGGGGGACAGATCCGGAGATCTTGCTGGCCAGGGTAGTTGACTTACACCTTCTAGAGCACGTTGGGTGGCACGGGATACATGCGGACGTGCATTGTCCTGTTGGAACAGCAAGTTCCCTTGCCGGTCTAGGAATGGTAGAACGATGGGTTCGATGACGGTTTGGATGTACCGTGCACTATTCAGTGTCCCCTCGACGATCACCAGTGGTGTACGGCCAGTGTAGGAGATCGCTCCCCACACCATGATGCCAGGTGTTGGCCCTGTGTGCCTCGGTCGTATGCAGTCCTGATTGTGGCGCTCACCTGCACGGCGCCAAACACGCATACGACCATCATTGGCACCAAGGCAGAAGCGACTCTCATCGCTGAAGACGACACGTCTCCATTCGTCCCTCCATTCACGCCTGTCGCGACACCACTGGAGGCGGGCTGCACGATGTTGGGGCGTGAGCGGAAGACGGCCTAACGGTGTGCGGGACCGTAGCCCAGCTTCATGGAGACGGTTGCGAATGGTCCTCGCCGATACCCCAGGAGCAACAGTGTCCCTAATTTGCTGGGAAGTGGCGGTGCGGTCCCCTACGGCACTGCGTAGGATCCTACGGTCTTGGCGTGCATCCGTGCGTCGCTGCGGTCCGGTCCCAGGTCGACGGGCACGTGCACCTTCCGCCGACCACTGGCGAGAACATCGATGTACTGTGGAGACCTCACGCCCCACGTGTTGAGCAATTCGGCGGTACGTCCACCCGGCCTCCCGCATGCCCACTATACGCCCTCGCTCAAAGTCCGTCAACTGCACATACGGTTCACGTCCACGCTGTCGCGGCATGCTACCAGTGTTAAAGACTGCGATGGAGCTCCGTATGCCACGGCAAACTGGCTGACACTGACGGCGGCGGTGCACAAATGCTGCGCAGCTAGCGCCATTCGACGGCCAACACCGCGGTTCCTGGTGTGTCCGCTGTGCCGTGCGTGTGATCATTGCTTGTACAGCCCTCTCGCAGTGTCCGGAGCAAGTATGGTGGGTCTGACACACCGGTGTCAATGTGTTCTTTTTTCCATTTCCAGGAGTGTATTAAATCCAAGAAAAAATTGCATTTTAATGTGACAAGTGTATAAATTTGTATTTAATTCTGTAGATACATACATTTTAAAAACATTTTATTTTCAGAAAAATGTGTTTTATTTCACATCACCTCGAAATGAGATACTTTATGTATCTGTAAAAGGGTTGTCAGTCCTAGTCATAGTTCATGTATAACCGAAACGGCTGAAAAAGTATGAACATACTCGTAAAACCTTTGAAACCGGAGACCGAGTGATAACATTCTTATAACGGCCGAAAGCGACAGAGACTTGCATCAGTCGTTTGTCCCGCATTGAGAGAAACCGCTTAAACCAGGTGAGTGAGTTAGAACATCCACGTACTGAAATGGCAGCGGAGACTCGCTTCATTCGACAGCAAAAGCCAACTGACCGAAACAACGATAGACTGACATGTCGGTTGTTTAAAACATTCGAGTTGTCCCATCACTAATCGTGGATGGTCATCGCACTTCTCTCATTTTCAGTTGGGAGCAATTTCGTAATTCACGTTACCAATCCTCATGTAGGTTCCCGCCGATCCTGAAGTCACACTAGATGATCGCCGAGACGATCCCTTTAAGATGACTACTGTCACTGACCTTCTTTAACTGTCAGTATCCTAAGTCATTAACGACATTTATGTCACCGGGAAGTCAATTTCTGCGTCTCCATCATTCCTCAGACGTTTAATGTTTCAAAAAAAGTAGGTAATTACCCCGACTACACATCATGTTTGATTCGTATTTGTGTGGACTATGGCTGCTTCATATTTTCATGCAATATCAAGGAAATGCTGTTCGATCTGCTGATTAGTTAAATCTTCATTCATCAGTGAAGTCCCTAATACTTACTGATAGCATTTCCAGTATGAACTGAACAATGCTCAGAAGTTTCGGGAATCATACGTGAAGGGTGTGACTTCAATGATCATGTTCCTCTATATAAAGAATATTAATAATAAGGAAACTTGATACTACGTTCAGTAACCGTTTATATATGGTGGAAAGACTACAAAATTTGTTGCGTGAATGGAAACGCTGGACAAGCACGACGGATCACTCGGAAAAAATCGCCTGCACTGGAGAGGCGATAAAGCTGGAAGCCGGACATTAGCCGGTAAGTCCCCCACGTGACAGGGTCGTTAATCCGGCTCCTAGTTCCCACCTATCAGGCTAATGCAGTCAGGGATTACCTGCGAAATGGCGTCCTCTTGCAGGACGCTACAGAGTCGTTTTCAAGAATGCTCCACCGTTAAAGCAACGTTAAAATAAAATTTCACCTGATATAAAGACACTCGCCACGTTTAATTTCGTTTCCACACTTAATATGTCGTTAGAATTGGGAGTTTATTCCAAACCAGGATATCTAAAACGTAAGTTGCATGATCAGATACGCAAGAGAATCCCAAATGCTATTCTGTTACGCATCTTCTCTTAACACTTTTGCTTTAATGGCATACTTCATCCAGCTAGAGTAGCTAGATAAAATTGGTTTGGTAAAATAATAAATTATTTAGATACTGAAAAAGATGAAAAAGGACACCTGACACCATCGTTATCAAATACTCTTCCATTCACTAATAAACGAGTCAAACTACCACAGTATATGAAAAGCTCCAAAATGCTTCTGATACAAGTTATTGGGTTGGGTTGTTTTGAGGGAAGAGACCAAACAGCGAAGACATCGGTCTCATCGAATTAGGGAAGGATGGGAAAGGAAGTCGGCCATGCCCTTTCAAGGGAACCATCCCGGCATTTGCCTGGAGCGATTTAGGGAAATCACGGAAAACCTAAATCAGGATGGCCGGACGCGGGACTGAACCGTCGTCCTCCCGAATGCGAGTCCAGTGTGCTAACCACTGCACCACCTAGCTCGGTCGATACGAGTTATACTTTCTACATAAACAGGCAAGGGTTTGTTACGTTAGAATACAAGCAATCTCTACCATGTGCTTTGGTTCAGAATTTATGCAAGGAATGAGAACATACTTACCAAGCGACGATATGCTTCTCTCCTCTTCGACTTGTACTAACAAGAATATCGGAAAAAATTTCGCTACAACGATTCTGATGCTGCGTCATCCACCATAGAAAATCTCAGGTTAATCGTTTCAGTGCAAGTTTTAGTGGAATCTGAACAAATCGGTTCCCTTCCTTCATTTCTTTCAGCTTTGCAGAGAAAATCTTCAACGGCCAACACTCTGCCTCGGACGACCACTGATGCTGTGTTACATTGCTGCAGGATAGAAGAAAACGATGAACGGATTAAGCCTGTTTGAATAAAAATTCATAGGACTTGATCAGTTCAGGTAGTTACTGGTGCTAATTGCTTATTTAATTCATCTCAGTGCAGAGGTAAACTGATTTACTTGAAAGTAATAATTTTGAGCCCTGTTTCCTGTTCGTAAGATCTTTTTATACATTTACAACGCTCCGACTGAGAGACACAGAAACAAACTCTGTGCACGCTTGTTAAAACCTTTCTTTACAGCGATGCCTTGTTACATAACGCTACTGTTATAAAGCGCAGGTAATATCTTGTTGAAGTAACTATACTTCATTGTCCTTCGCCGTCTTTAGGTTTGGTTATTGTTGCTACAGTTCATTTCACATGGAACATGGATGTTCTGGGCTTACTTCTTGATTTTTTCCTAGGATTTATCCCTTTAAATGTTTTGGTTGAAGCCGTTGTGCAGTATTAAATCTCCAATTAATTCAGTGTTTCTTCTGTTATCATCTTAAAAAAACGGTATTCTGTTTAATTTTTTTTTAAATGTTTGACCATTCCTTCTTTTTTTTTAAGAATGTTTTTGTAGATTTTCCCATATTCACATTGCTCCTAACTTTTCCTCTGCTGCTTCCCCAAAGTCCATCCTTCACGATCATATCTTAACGTGCTGCAAATAAATATTTTGGCGATATTGGTTATCGTTTCTATTTAAGACAGTGGCTTGTTAATACAAATTGCCCATTGGTGTTCTTCTCATAGTATACACCTTTTACTGTAATTTCCAAATAGTGAACTTCATCTGTTTGCATTAGTATTCTATTTCCCATTATAAGCTGGGTGGTACCGTGCTCGCCTCCCATGTAAGTGTCCAGAGCCAGCTCTACTATATTGGCTCACTGAGGAGGCGATTAAGGTGATACTATTTCGCGCGTAAAAATCAACAGACTATCTGAACGTTTACGTTGATAGCAGTTTAGCCTGTATAGCATCCACGCCCCTATTTGATAGTCGATAAAAATATTTATTGGCTTTTAAATGTGATATCGTGAAAGGTAAATGTGTTGTCAGAGAAACAGTTCGGTTTTGCTAGCGCAGAGACGGTGTAACAGTATCTTCACAAGCCACAGAAGGTAGACTGAAAACAATGATATCTTTTAATTGTTAGAACAATAACTACTCGTATTATCACTGATTTCCTGTCGCATGTTTTAATCTTGTTCGAGTAGGATAAGGTCTGGTATTATTACTAATATGTAAACTACCTATTGTAAATTATTGGAGAAAAATAGAGAATAATGTTATTCAATTTTATCTCACATTTTCTGTAAGAATATTACTAATCTTGATCCTCTGCATTCCATCTTTGCTTCGCTGTGGACGAGCTGAAACGCCGCCATTAGCGGTAATATATTGAAATTATTTTATTGGCAAGAGTTAAGGTTTTATTTCAGACTTAAAATGCTGAGAACAATTATTTAATCTTGATTAAGGTTTTGTTAAATTGAATTCAGTCAGATATTTTCATGTAATCGGAACAGATCGATTCTGTGATACAACGTTATTCTTTTGTCTGCCGCCATTTCATTAAAGCTTTACGCGGCGAGTTTAAGAGTGAACTAAGTTTGTATGAAAGCAGTCAACGAACCTAATTGAATAATTTTAAACAGATGCACTTCTTAACAGACAACGTATGAAAACGGTTGTGTGTTTCAGTTTAGTTCACATTCATGCTCATTTCGTATTCTAGCTCGTAATGCAATATTTGAATGGTAATTTAGAACTGTAGGCATATTTAAATATTTATGTTGGACGCTGCTAAATTTATGCATTGCATTTACAACACGATTTAAAAGACAGCACACCTGCTGAAAGCCTTTACAGGCAGTATGTTTTGTGACACCCTACACCGGTAGACTTACCTCAGGCCCCTCTGCCTATACATTCTTGGGCCATAGGAAAAGTTTCGTTTCTTTATCTTCTGCGCATGAACTGAAACATGCTGGAGTGAATTCAGTTTCTTTTTCTTCCTTTGTTGACGATGGAGTAAAATTAATTTACAATTTACTTGCCTTGAAAATGTCTCGAATTTTTCAGAACGTTTATTTCTTTCGGCAGATGAACGTGGATTGATTTCGTGGTTTGTGTTATTCACCTTGCAAGCCTCTCGAATGTACGCTTTCAATTAATTATTTTGGTAGATTGGTGGGTAAAAATGTACTTTAAACTGTTCCTTTTTGTGTGGGGTTAACGTGTTCTCAACATTCTGTTCCCAATCCGATTAAGTCGATGCACTTTTCATTTCTTTACAGGATACATCTGAAATAGAGATTTATGGGCCACATTGCAAGTGTCTCGGATTACTGAACTGGTTCCAAAAACCTGTATTTTTTCCAGTATTTAATTACGACAATCACTGCACTCTTCAAGTCATCAGTATTCATATTAATTGTTATGAAACAAATAATAAAGGTCGAGAAACAAATCTTCACATGGGATAGAAATATAGTAGTACAACATAAACGGTGCAAGAAAAACCACCATGCATTCTTTCCAAACAACGACAAACACAGCTCAGCAATGATCTAACAACAGTCACTGTGTATGTGCTAGTTCCCTTTTACCATCAACAGATAGTGATCTGTTCCAGCTACACAAAAAACGGCAACAATAAAAAACGAAAATGGTTCCGTCCAGCCTGTGATTCGAGTGAATTTTGTTTACATATACGGAGATATGAATGTATGAATTGTAATATGGACTTTATATGGGTGGGTTTTTGTCATCGAAGGTACGTGATAAAAATGACTTATAGCTCCGAATATTTTACAGACCTGTGTAAGGATATTTCTTGAAGGGCTTCAGTTGCTTGCAGATATGTCTAAACCACTATTTTAGATAGTGTGTAACACCATAGCTCTAATGCTCTACTCATCTATTTTTTTTCTTTCATTTAATATTACATCGTTAAGAACCTGTAAATGTTTTTGATTGAATAGATAACACAAAATTGTATACTCTTTTCTTTGTTAAAACTTCGATGTCGTAGTTTGTTTCAATGCAAAGTAGTGTATCTGTACTGTAAATACTTTGTCCCATTTGGGGGGAACAAAACTTACTGTATATAATTGTAATTCTGTGTGAATAATTTTTTGTAGAAGTGTCAATATGTGAAAATGTTCTGTTTTATTTAATGTGTTTGTTTGCTGTTATGTAAACTGCTGACCTTCACTTAGGGCTCTTAGTTATTCTGTATGTAAAAGGTGTAGTGGTTCCCCTCGGGAACGGAACTGTGTAGCGCGCGCAAATTGTGGTTGGCCTAGGTGGAAAAGGTGGAACAAGAGTCAGTCGGGGACGAGCCACCGATCGGAGATGAGCTACCAAACTGTGCACTGCTATGCAAAGTGTGCATATTGTGTTGATTCCGAGAGAGGCTTTTCTTGCTTCTTTCTAAGGCCTCGGATGGATGGATAATTAGCTGGAACTATTCTGGAATTAGTATCTGTCGTCGCCACCAAGAAATAACAGAGTCCAGCAATTCAGTCTGCGAATCCACCTACCAACATGCAGTAGCCACCACGTTGCGCAATCACTGTAAAGCAATACTATAATGATGTACAGTGAAGGATCATCTTAATGGATGTGTTATTGTGCTGAAATATAAGGTAATTTATATCTGAATTTATGTACCTACCTTGACTTTTCTCCTCATCATAACACCTCTCAGGGTCCTCTCCGTTTGAACTAAAGTGATTACTGAGTGTCCTTACTGAAAGTACGTTAAAAATCCAGTTTTCTAATTAATGCCTCTTGAACATAGTAAAGTGAAAGTTGAAGTTAATGTGGCAAGAGAGTGAGTTAGAGTTAATGATGCTTGCTGAAATAATTTTCCTAGTAAAACTGCTTATTAATGTGTTGTTGCCAACGTCTAATTAAAATCTCTCAAAACTGAGGCTTATAGAGTTTTGCTTAGTAAGTGATCACATTACTGCCTGTTGTTAATCTCAGAAAGTGGGTCAGTATCTTACATTAATGTTAATTTTATGTCTCACGGTAGTAAAAGTAGAAAACTGCATAGTAGGAAATTATATGCTCATGATTACTAAGTGTTTGTCTCTCTTGTGTGCATATTAACAGTATAAAGACCACTCAATTTGTGTAAGCCCTGAAAGTGATAGTGTTTTTCTGTACATGTTATAATTTTGCAAATAGTTTTTGTGCTGCTCCAGTTGTTAGCTTCAATCTTAAAACATATGTGTGTCAGAGTTCATTGCACTCGCGTGTGGCCAAGTATAGGGTGTGTTTGTCCGTTATAGTTACTTATACCTACTTTCTTAAACGAGAATGTTAATCATTCTTTTGCCTAGTTAGGCTGGCGGCCGTTTTCTTTATCCGTTGAACAGTGCAGATAGGCAAAAATTTGTTTAGTATTGTTCAAATATTTACGTAATTCTGACTTTCATTTCCGATACGCCACTTCCGTTAGGTACAACACGGTCAACTTAAGAAAATTCCTCCCAGAGGGTAACACTGCTCTGCTGCTTTGTACCATAATTGCTTTTACAAAATAGTTTTATGTTACGACTTGTTTCTGGCATTGAGGTTATGGTGCAGTAATAACAGCAGACAGGAGTGTTATAAGTGGCGTGCTAAAGGACAAATAAAAAGCACTAAAACGCTACAATTAAGATTTAAATTACGACTTTGGTGATGAGAATGGGTCACAACATAGATGGGAAGTTCAGAACCGAACCTGGGAGATTCCTGCACAAGAGAGAAAAACGTTTGAACAGCATTTCATCAGGCGTTTACTATAATGGTTCATGCAAGAATGTGTGAGTTAAAGAACATATCAGGAACCTCCGACGACCTTGATTACAACGTTTTCGTCGAGTAGTGTAATCAGTGTGTAATAGTCAATGTCGTTTAGGTACATACTATTGACATGCACAGTCAGTTCATACCTAAACATTTTTATTCTGTGGATCAAATGCAAAAATATGAACACAGTTCTAAAAAAAAATGGTTCAAATGGCTCTGAGCACTATGGGACTTAACATCTATGGTCATCAGTCCCCTAGAACTTAGAACTACTTAAACCTAACTAACCTAAGGACAGCACACAACACCCAGCCAACACAGTTCTAAAACTGAAGAAAAGTGCTTAATTATTATAACCAAAAATATTAATGAAACACATTGTAAATATCTAATCAAAACACTGGGAATTAAACGTGAACTGTGTGAATATATTTACCAAACAGTTGTACACATAAAAAAATATTTGAAACTACTCGCAGCTCTGTTCATAGCCATGGAACAAGATCTAGACTGAACTTACATCTACCAACAAAAAATAAATATAAACTCAAAAACTGGCACCATGAACATCGAATGAAAAATGCCGCAACACAGTGAACACAAAGGTATGCACCATCACTATCGAGGGCGAACTCCTTTTAGTTACAATCTGTGCAGGACGTTCATCTAGGTATACAGTCTTAAGGAATGCATGTAGAATCATATTTGTATAAGATATTGGTGAGAAATGATGTAATATGGTGACATGTAACCGTATGAGAAACAGCCAGTCTCGGAGCTCGTCTTGAAATGGCTATACTTGATGTCGCAACTACAGATATTGTGATGATATCTCTCACAAGCTGCGACGTGATCGCGTATTGAACAGTGGCCTGAAAATAGAATAAATTTCCTTTACTTCACGTATATGGTCACAAATTTCTTCATCAGCATACCAATTTCGTTCTGGCGTTGGCACCAACAAAGAGCGCTGGTTACGTGCGGCAGTCTGTTTTCATTCATTTGGCTTCTTTAGCTATTTGTTTTGTAATTTTTATATTATCCTGTGTATCTGAAATGCTGTTTAACATTTATGTCATTATCTATAATATCGACACTTGAACGTAAGTCAATTACTGTCTCTTAACTTTTTTCCTTTTCAGCAATCTCACTTTTGTCGTGTTTTATTTCATTGTTGTTTATAACTGTAATGCCTCTTACACCTTACAAGCCCATTACGGACTTTACTGATTCTATCCCCCTTTAAAAATTGTGTGAATTCCTAAGGGATCAACCTGTTGAGGTCATCGGTTCCTAGACTTACACACTACTTAAACTAACTTATGCCAAGAACAACAGAGACACCCATGCCCGAGGGAGGATTCGAACCTCCGGTGGGAGGGGCAGCGCAATCCGTGACAGAGTGCCTCCAATCGTGCGGCCGCTCCGCGCGCCTATACCCGTTTAATTTACATCGTTCGGTTATCATTGAGGAATATATATATATATATATATATATATATATATATATATATATATATATATATATATATATATATATATATATATATATATACAGGGTGAGTCACCTAACATTACCGCTGGATATATTTCGTAAACCACATCAAATACTGACGAATCGATTCCACAGACCGAACGTGAGGAGAGGGGCTAGTGTATCTGGTTAATACAAACCATAAAAAAATGCACGGAAGTATGTTTTTTAACACAAACCTACTTTTTTTTAAATGGAACCCCGTTAGTTTTTTTAGCACATCTGAACATATAAACAAATACGTAATCAGTGCCGTTTGTTGCATTGTAAAATGTTAATTACATCCGGTGATATTGTAACCTAAAGTTGACGCTTGAGTACCACTCCTCCGCTGTTCGATCGTGTGTATCGGAGACCACCGAATTACGTACGGATCCAAAGGGAAAGGTGATGGACCTTAGCTACAGAAGAGACTGGAACAGCACATTACGTCCACATGCTAATACCTTTATATTGGTCTTTTTCGCTGACGCACATGTACATTACCATGAGGGGTGAGGTACACGTACACACGTGGTTTCCGTTTTCAATTACGGAGTGGAATAGATTGTGTCCCGACATGTCAGGCCAATAGATGTTCAATGTGGTGGCCATCATTTGCTGCACACAATTGCAATCTCTGGCGTAATGAATGTCGTACACGCCGCAGTACATCTGGTGTAATGTCGCCGCAGGCTGCCACAATACGTTGTTTCATATCCTCTGGGGTTGTAGGCACATCACGGTACACATTCTCCTTTAACGTACCCCACAGAAAGAAGTCCAGAGTTGTAAGATCAGGAGAACGGGCTGGCCAATTTATGCGTCCTCCACGTCCTTTGAAACGCCCGTCGAACATCCTGTCAAGGTTCAGCCTAGTGTTAATTGCGGATTGTGCAGGTGCACCATCATGCTGATACCACATACGTCGACGCGTTTCCAGTGGGACACACTCTATTCCACTCCGTAATTGAAAATGGAAACCACGTGTGTACGTTTACCTCACCCCTCATGGTAATGTACATGTGCGTCAGTGAAAAAGACCAATAATAAGGTGTTAGCATGTGGACGTAATGTGCTGTTCCAGTCTCTTCTGTACCTAAGGTCCAGCACCGTTCCCTTTCGATCCCTACGTAATTCGGTGACCTCCGATACACACGATCGAACAGCGGAGGAGTGGTACTCAAGCGTCAACTTTAGGTTACAATATCTCCGGATGTAATTAACATTTTACAATACAACAAACGGCACTGTTTACGTATTTGTTTATATGTTCAGATGTGCTAACAAAACTAACGGGGTTCCATTTAAAAAAACGTAGGTGTGTGTTAAAAATCATACTTCCGTGCATTTTTTTATGGTTTGTATTAACCAATTACACTAGCCCCTCTCCTCACGTTCGGTCTGTGGAATCGATTCGTCAGTATTTGATGTGGTTTACGAAATATATCCAGCGGAAACGTTAGGTGACTCACCCTATATATATATATATATATATATATATATATATATATATATATATATATATATATATGTGTGTGTGTGTGTGTGTGTGTGTGTGTGTGTGTGTGCGTCTACAATAGCGACATCTTGCGAACGTGCTTCATAAATGTTTGACGGTGTTGGCGCTCATTTTGTGTTCAGCTTTTGACGATGTCGGTATGACGCTAGTATGTAGACCCGTTTTCATAAGAGAGGTATGCCTCGTCATATGTAAAGCACCCAAATGCACATGTATGTCAGTAACACTTTCCATCATGGTTTATTTTATTGTTTTAAGTTGTAGACAAATTGCTTGTAGTACTTGTGTTTTCCCATATTTTGCTACAGATTTGAAGATGGTCATTATATACCGAAACCGGTAGTTCCAGGTGGTATGAACTGCAACGTCGCACAATTTATAGGAGGGATAGTTTAAAAGAGTATAACATTTATACACAGACCACGAATGAAGCAAAATCAAGTTATTTTTACGAGCTCATGGCCAAAAGCAGTGCTCATACCACAGATGTAGTTCTCTTACACCTATTTTCACACTCTTCCTTGGTGTGACGTGAATAGTCCTAAGTGCTCTTGCAACATGGCAGAGCACCTTGAACTTTTTGTAGCACAATAAATTACTTTCCAGCCAATTTACCATCCTAATTAACAGTCGGCATTGTTGTATACGAATGCGTTAGGGCCTTGACGTTAGTTAATCTTCGTACAGTTCTCTTGATACCTCTAACTTCCAGGTTTCCTTTCATGTGCTTTTCCTCTTCAAATCCCGATTGGTCGGAGTTGAAAACGAATTTCCTACTGAAATTTTTGGGCCCATTTCGCTGTCTGATGTGTATCGTCAAACTGATGGTTTGTTTGGTATTCCGTTCTCTTATGTCTTCCAGTTCTGTAGCACTGTTTGAAGTTATGCGGCCCTTCTCTGCTTCCCTTTAAATCACTGTAATAGGTGCCGCGCAATTTGATGTGCACAGTGTAGTAGGTCACTATCATTAACAGCCTGTAAACTGTATCGAGGATCCTTGAAATGAGCAAACACCAGATTTTGTAACAAGTGCGCATTGTCCTCTTGAAAATCCGTACTTTTTGCTATCCAGGACTTGGTCGTATTACCGCGGACTTATTCGGAATCTGTTCGTAATTGTTTTTTTACTATGCTTTCGTTCTTTTTCCATGTACGGAATTATGTTTAGTACCCGCTCCTTGGACACCGATTGTCTTTTTCTTCGCTTCCTTGTAGTTGGGATTTGCGGCTCCCTGTCTGACGAGGACGATGAACTACATGGATCGAAACCTGTTGCAATATCACTTTCACTTGCTAATTAAGTATCGTCATTCTTCTCTCCATGTGTATTTTCCGCCCTGCCGAGCGTTTACGGCACCACACATTCCAATGATTCATCTTTCAGAAAAGCTAATATTTCATCTCCCCCTTCTTTCTCATTCTGCGGAATGCCTAGGGTTCCTTTATGACGAGATGTCTAATTCGGCAACTATTGTTGCAGATCTAATGCAATGTCTACTTTCTTTATCTTTTACTTTGCTCTGCTTTGTATCATCACCATTGTAGCACTGTTGTGAGTTATTCGTCGACTACGCAGTTCCACTACGGTCCATAGCCTCATGGTGAGCTCATCACTGGATACCTCCACTCCCGCCCTCTGCTGACTTTAGCAGCCAATACCGTGGATGCATGGTAGAGAATATGTAGGCAGTTGAATGCCGTAACCATTATAGGCCTTTTTCGACCTGGAGGTCAAGGGGTTCCTTATTAAATTACAAAGAGTACATGTTTGGTAAAATAATGTAGCACTAATAAAAATAACGATAGTAAAACATCTAACATCCTACGTAACACTTGTGACCACCGGTTTCAGCTCACTGACGAGCTGTCTTCAAACCAATCTGAAGATGGCTAGTCAATGAGCCGAAACCATTAATCAATAAGGACATTTTGCGGTCTTGACGTAGGACTTTTGTACACATGGATTTTAAGGCAGCAACATCGCGTATCTCCCCATTGACTATGTCAAAATCGCACATAACAATTTCACACTGTATTTCCGGCAAAACTTAATCCAAAAGTTGTACTGTGTACAGAGTGGGGCAAATAAGAGTGGCGCGGAATACTGGATACGACTGGACGTGAATAAATGCATAAAACCACATAAAACCACGTGTAATTCCGTCATATGATCCACACTGGCTCAAAGGCTAGTGCGGGCTGCGTCTGTTTGATTGGAACAGTGCAAAGGGTATGATAGTTCCCACACTGGAGCGAAGGTGTTTTTTGTGGAAAGTGGCACAGACGTGGAAACGGTGAGGCCAGTTGCTTGCTGAGAAGGATAATTGTGTCAAAGTAACAGCAAAAATTGTCACGCGAAGGTTTGTCTGAAAACGACGCCAGACGGGGTCTGTTTTGAACAAGTCAAAAAACATTTCGAAACGTGCCCGCGCGACAGAAAATAATGCCGCAGTTCACCAGAAAATGATTGAGAGTCCTACCAAATCAACCCGACGCCTGCCGCAAGAGACCTGCATAGAACGTCGGTCATGCGAACGAATACTCCACGTGGACCAGCACTTGCCTCCCTGCCGAGTGTCTGTTGTTCATACATTAAAACCACAGGTGCTCCTCAGCTCTCCAGTTTTGTGACTGGCTGCTCAATGAGATAAGTAATGAATAGCTTGGACATGGATGTGTTCTGTACGTCTGGTGATGCCTGTATTCACTTTCATGGTTATGCCAACTCACAGCAGCACTTGTTCTGGGCAGCGGAGAATCAGCATAGCTTCCAAGAAACACCATTGCCTAGTCAGAAAGTTTTCTTTTGGTGCACAGTGTCTGCACGCCACATTATTGGTCCCATCGTCTTTCATCAGACGCTGACTTCTGCCTGTTACATTGTCAAAACCATTTGTGGCAGCATAAACGGAGGAGGAAAACACCTGCAGTCACTTCCAACAGAATGAAGCAACTGCCGATACAGCCGGTTGCACCTTGGAGCACACACAGAAAATCTTCACGCCTGACAGACTTGTTAGCAGAGGTCAGTCTGGTCCCGGCCCTAACTGGCCGCCAAGGTCACCTGATTGAGCGATTAGTTTGTGTGAGGAGCCCTCAAGGCTTAAGTGCATCGCAGCAAACCTGATAGCCGTCAAGAGATGCAGCAGAACATTTCGGATGATATCGTAGAAATTCCAGCACTCCAACTTCGACCCCCGTTCAGAAAATTGCTCACCAGGTCTCAAAAATACCAGGAGGTGAATGATGGTCACTTTCACCATCTGCTACATTCAGTTTAGTATTGTTTTTCCTTTCCTCTTCTGTATTTCTTTGCACCCTGGAACTCTGTCCTCTGGGCCACTTCCATTTCCTCAATAATGTTATCGTCTTTTTTAATTAAACTTCTCACTCATTAAATCGGCATGCCGACAGTTTTTAAGGCTACCAGACAATAAAGTACGGCGCACAAAATGGTCCTGACACCATCTGATAGTGGGTGTAGTGTGTGTATTGTTATGAAACAATGTGTGTCTAGTGTGTGTAATATCTGCAGTGAGTTGGGCTGTTAAACAAAAGAGCAATGTAACATTTTACTTTCGTTCAATATTAAATAACTTATTTAGAAAACGGTATTGCGCACTAGGAGGGAGCCGAATGAGGCAGCACTGTTCCAAACAGACTGGCTTTGTATTCGGAAGGGTGGAGCCTCGAGTCTTCATCCAGCAATCCTGTTTAGGTTTTCCGTTGTTCATCTGAATTATATTTGAGGCAAATTACCGGATGGTTTATACTGAAAGGCCACGTCGGCTACCTGTCTCATTGTTGTCATGCTAGGGCTGTAAATCTCTACATGACTGTGTATTTGAATTAGTTTTTTTATTATTTATTTATTTATTTATTTATTTATTTATTTATTTATTTATGTTCTTAGATAGCAACGCCAAGACATGTCAATTTTTTTTGTGAAAGGGACCTACAGATAAAGGAAACCCCAACGACTACTACTGCTGCTTCTCTTGCAGTTAATAGTGTGCGAGTATGGGAATATCTTCTATAAGAGTCATCGTTCTCTCCAAATCTACAACTCGTGAGCACTTCGTATCTCACAAGAATCCGGTCAGTAATACAATCTAGCAGTAGCCTTAATTTACTTCCATGAAAAGAAAATCCTCAAATTCTGCTCGTGAATTACTACCAGCTATGAAATAACAAAAATTAAAACTGTCAGAAACACGATGGCTTTTACATTCAACAGGTAGCTAGTATCTAGCCTGGGATGAGTGCAAATGAAAAATTGCTACTCACCTGAAGTGACATAAATTTTGACTAAAACTATAGCCTGCAGTGTTATTCTCTTTGAAGTTTTTTTTTTATTTCCCCTATGGTATCAATTTCCTTTTACATCTAAGGTGGAAGATAATACTCTAATTACGCTCCGTTCTGTCACACGAACGTAAATGCGTAGATTTTGGTTATATGACATTCAGTTTTAGAAAACTAGCTTTACTTCTACGTAGAAGCCGGCCGCTGTGGCCGAGCGCTTCTAGGCTCTTTAGTCCGGAACCGCGCTGCTGCTACGGTTGCAGGTTCTAATCCTGACTCTGGCATGGATGTGTGTGATGTCCTTAGGTTGATGACCTCAGATGTTAAGTCCCATACTGCTTAGAGCCGTTTGAACCATCTACGTAGAAGGCAATGGATTCAAGATATTTCATTTACAAACCAAATATGAACTGGCAGAATGGACAGACTATTTTAAATGAAAGAAAATGTCGGAGCTATGTAGGGCTCAATCTATTGCATATTAATAGTATAAAAGAGTAATAGTATTAATAGTATTAAAATACCTTTTGATATGTCACTGATACTAAAATATGTCATTCCGTTTTCGGTATTATCCAGCAGAATCAATAAGATCAATTTGTTACAGACGATCCGTTACTACATTTCAGTAAGGGTACACATATTCCACCGCGTGTTGGTTCTGTTTTTCCTGGCTACAATTCGATACGGCCTTGTTAGGTGCACAAGCTGTCTATGAACAAACCACGCAGGTACCCTAAATTATGGGCTGGTAGTTTTTGGGCGCAAAGCTGATGCTTGATAGAGTGCAAGATGTGTTCCATAGGTTTCGAATAAGGTGAATTTGGTGTTGAGTCACGCTACTCAAACTACTGAAGCCCAAGTTTATTCCACAGCAATGTTCAGGTAGTTGCAGTTGTATAGTTTTCGATTACGACCAGGGAAGACCAGATGAAGGTACCCAATAGCGTAATACTGCAGCTGCCGGCCTACGTCCGTGACACGGAACGCTTTTGGAGTAGAGTATAAGGGAGGGACACTTTTCCATTAATCCATGGTCCAACCTCACTGATAATGTGCTCACTGCAGTAGTAATTGGCGGAGTCGTTGGGTCAATGAGTTCCGGGAGGCGCAGCAGCGCTGCAACAGCGCCAGAGACAGCGGTGGATGTTGCCATCCGGCAAGCACAGCTAGCGGCAAGTTGCTTCAGAGCATCCAGGAGGGCGCGGGTTCGAGGCTAGTCCTGTCCTGGAAGCAGCGGCGGCCTGAGGGCTATTACAACACTCCGTCAGCGGCCCCAGATTCCATCGCCCAACCGTGCCTTCAATGAATTTTGACAAAATTTCCCTTTCCTTCGATTAGGACCAATACTAGCGCAGCATCATGATGCATTAGCTAGTCCATTTTCCTCCTTTTTTCGTGTGGTTGGTAAGCACATCAGGGGTCGAGAGGAGCCAAGTAGAATGAAATGCTTTTGGTGGGCTTGGTGCTTAGCGAATATTTCATTGATGGATTTCAAGAAACAAGTGAACAGGATTTGTAATTTTTTTGTTCTTCAGGAAACAGTTCTATGGATGTGTAGTATTGTTTCAATCTAATCACTGTGTATCTGATGAGGCCCTTCCGTTTTTTCATTATGGAATCGGGTTCCGAATTTTCTTTCTCTGTGAGTTCCTCAAATGAAGGGAAGGCTTGTGTTATGTCGTTATTGTTCGGAGAATGTAGTGAAGTGTCGTTGTATTAATATCGTGGTATTATGGGAGTTCCTTTGTGTTTTTGCCTAGGAGGTCTGAATGAATGGGCTTTTTTGATATTTATAAGCAAGTATCTTCCGTTTCAAGGATTTGATAGGGTAATGAAGAAAGAATAAGGCAACTAATGGCCTTTAGCTAAACCTTAATAGGAGCAAAAAAAAATGACATGCTAAATTCTTCAAGTGATTTTGTATGGAAAGCCACTAAACCAATGTGTAATGAAGCCACGACAGCTTCCATTATAAGGAGGGAAGCATAAAATTTGAACACGTGGACTGGAGCACTAACCTTCTATTGCCGGAAATGACACAAAAGTCTACTTTTCATTAACAATATCTCCTTCAGTATTTTTTTCTGCTTATCTGGTAACAGTCATTTTCTTCATTCTCTGAATTATCTCGTTCCTAACTTGGTTTTCCTCTTTAGCAGCTGGGCTCTGTTCCCTATTGTCCCTCCTACTTCCCTGTACTTGAACCGATCTATGCTGTTGCTACTGATCCCGTGCTCCTGAATACTGAGCTTCCTAGGTCCTCATATCCTCGCCCTTCAGCTTTACATACTTTTTATATATCAGAAATCACAGATTCTATCCTATAATCACATTGCAATTTATCTTTTGGATGATAAGGAATATGTACTTTAAAAAGCACAGGTAATGTGTCTCCATGCACAGTTACTATGGACACCTTCCATGCAGAACCGAAGATTTTAAAATCTAATACCGGCAGTATCGCTACTTCAATTTTGTTTGACAAGGCTGTAAAATATTCTTGATAAATTAACAAAACTTTAGAACTACTGTTGATTATTAGCTTTGTATCTAAACCTGCTACTAATATTGTAAGATTAACGTCAGCTGCAGTAAGCACTACATCTTCTTCGTATAACAAATATTTAGTTACTGCTTTTGTGTCGAACTCTGGCTTAGATAGTCAATTTTCCGGGTTTTTGTCTTCCTACAGGCAGACATTTTAACTCTTCAATTTTCCCTTCAAGAAGCAACAGTTCACAAAGACGTTGGGATTTTCCTCTGAGCCTGTGAATCTGTTCTCTTTACGCAGCAATAAGGGCAATTCATATTTGGAATTTTGAAACAGTCGGCCGGTTTGGCCGAGTGGTTCTACGCGCTTCAGTCTGGAACCGCGCGACTGCTACGATCGCAGGTTCGAGTCCTGCCTCGGGCACGGATGTGTGTGATGTCCTTAGGTTAGTTACGTTTAAGTAGTCATAAATTCTAGGGGACTGATGACCTCAGATTTTAAGTCCCATAGTGCTCAGAGCCAGCCGAGCCATTTTGAAATTAATATACAATGCAGCCTTCTGCTAGAGGGACACTTGTGGTTTCGATATTACTTGCTTGTCTGTGTTCTGTCAGTTTTATTTCTGCGTTATATGATCTTTAATAGTCAGTTTTGTAGTCCAAGCTTCCCACACTTGCCAGCTTAACCACGATACTGTTTGTTGTCTCTACAGTAATCAGTCCTTGTTCTTCAAGTTTCCAATGTATCATCGTGCGAATTTCATCAAGAATGTAATAATGGCTTGAACTACTGCTGGGATTGTCATTTACCATGGAACTCATCTCATGTGCTGTTGGTGTCCCGCTACTGATCTCCTCAGCAGGCCAATGTCATTAGAACATCCTAAAAACGCTCTGACAGGCTAACTGGTCTAGCGTTAGACTCCACTGGATGCTGTCACGCACCACCAAGATCAACCATGACACCTACATTACACATTCCACTTACACATAGTCTGTGATTATTCTTTCTCAATTTTCTGCTTATGACTGTAACGGCACATATAAGTTTCTCTGGTCGATCCTACATCGAGTCATTGTTTAGTATGCGGACTGCCGTATTCTGCATTGTCACAATGACTAAGATTCTGTAGCCTGTTGCATACACTTTGCACGCGGCCATAACTGCCCTTAAGGAGCATCAGCCATTTTTCCATGGCTGTCCATTCTGCTGACTATTATACTGGCCTTACAACACTCTTTCAAGCAACTCAACATAGTTATCATAGCTACCTCATGGCATCGCCATCATCTGCCACCGCGTATAGAATGGTAACATCTGTACGAAAAGCAAACAATTCTATTGTTATGCTCCGGTCAGTATAATGGATTCTCTTCTACTAGTATTCGTAGAAACCGTTTCACTATGTATGAGCTAGGTTTTACTTGTTTCCGCTGCAGAAATCGACTAGAATATCTGGACTTCTCCAGAGTGAGAAATCTGTCACGAAATTCTTTCAAGCCATCACAAAGATAAGCCACATCATTCAACCACATAAAGGCCCTCTGCCGTATGTCCTTTGGCAATAGAGATTTGTTCTTGTAGTGACCAAGACACTGCCAATACATCCGTGAATTCATGTGTGAATAATTTATTCTGGACATTTTCACGCGGATAGAAATAACTGAGTTATTTAGATCGAATGAATGGCGCTTCCGCCGAGGTAATGAGAGACCGCTGTACTATACATCTCGAGAATCAGAAAATGTCTGGATCTGTATTGACCTGTTACACTTGAACTACTTGGTCATGCGCTATCTATTCTTTCTAAAGCAACTCGCGCAATGATCGCTCTAGGTGCAACATGTGTTTCATCTTGGTGACATGCGTTTAAAATTAGTATGCTGCTCCAGCTTTATTTTATCGGTTATATTAGTCAGTTCTTTGCCTCCCAGCTTCCCATGTAAAGTTCCCTTTACCTTGGTTTGCTCAGTGAATGTGACATAGACGGCATCTCTAGGTTTCACCCTTCTCTCGAGTTCTACTTCCAACTCCTTGGCCCCACAGTTGGAACTTTTTTGCAACTACTGAGATCTGGATCTACCCTTCAATCATTTTGAACTAAGCATCAAAACGCTACACCAGTTGCACTCGGTATTAGACAAACTGTTCTTCAGTGCCATGATTCACTTCCGATTTTATTTTCCGTTAGTCCGTTCCGTTAGTCCAATCATTCTTGCAAATGCTGCGATAGGGTGTATTCCGGTTAGATTTTACAGTCTTCCACCCGTAAGGGTTCGATTCATTTATTAAGGCAGCGCTGGACGGTGTGGCCGAGCGGTTCTAGGCGCTACAGTCTGGAACCGCGCGACCGCTACGGTCGCAGGTTCAAATCATGCCTCGGGCATGGACGTGTGTGCTGTTCTTAGGTTAGTTAGGTTTAAGTAGTTCTAAGTTCTAGGGGACTGATGACCTCAGCAGTTAAGTCCCATAGTGCTCAGAGCCATTTGAGCCATTAAGGCAGCGTTGCTTTCGTTTGGAGTCGTACGGGGTATCCGAAGCGTAAAATGTGGGTTTAAATGAATATTTTTGACACCTAAATGTTAGTTGTTACCTGAATCAAGCTACGTATCAGGAGGAAGAAGGAACCTGTTTGCTTTGTAATGAAAGTGGCAGATTCAATTGCCCACATCGTGTTACGATTTCAAAGTCGTTCCATGAAACTCGCTTTCCGTTGACATTAGCTGAATTAGTATCTTCGCAATCTGTCGCTAGTACTTATTCAGCTTTAGAGTACGTTTGGGAGAAATTACCGCGCACTCCGAGCGACTATCAGCCGTTACCGGCACGTTCAGATGCCGTCCCTACTGCCGTTAAGGCGCCGACACACGTAGCACAATTTAAACGCAGCAGAACTCAGGGTGGTGAAGATTTTGAATCCCTTCCCCAACAGTGCCTCTCCGTGGCGGTGATGGTGGAGGGTGCTTCTTCCCGCGGTGATGCTTTGAACACTGACGTTAACTGCGGTTTTTGTTTTGCCACGGATGTGGAAGCTGTTGGTGTTGATGTTGAAATGAATGTTATATCTCCGTTCTCTCCTCCACCCGTAGAAACGTCTGTTCCGGTCGTTTCCGATGATTTGATGGAGACATCGTCTGCTGTTCGGTCTTTAAAATGTTATAGTGCAATAGCATCCGCTCTTCACTCTGATACATTCGAGCAACCGGTTACTACGGATTCTCTTCCTGGTAGTCAGCTGGTACGTACAGTTTCAGATGCTGCATTGTCTCCTCTTTATCTGATGATGATGTTCATTGCTCCTGGTTGTATTTCTCGCATTGCGTCGAGTGGTGTGAGTCCTCATAGAGGGAAAAAAATAGTTTAAATGGCTTTGAGCACTAAAGGACTTAACATCTGAGGTCATCAATCCCCTAGAACTTAGAACCGTCGGGGACGCTGGCAGTCATAGGGTACTTCCTCGCAATGAACCAATCATCATCTTTGCAGTCCACGTCTACCAAACGTAAACAGATGGAAGCTCCCGATTCAAAGACCCTACCAGCAGCATCACTGTTCCTCGTGGTCTCACGTACTGAAGATGGTAGACCTATGCAATGGTAAATCGGTTCATTATTCAGAAAGGTGCTGATGAAATTTCGGCCTTGTGAAATCCTAATCTCGTTTACGGAATGGCACTTTGTTTTTGGAGACTACTTCGGATTCTCAAGCACCACAACTGCTTGCCCCTTCACTTCTCCACGACTATCCCGTCGGTGTCGAGGCCCATAGAATTCTGAATTATTTTTGTGGTGTTATATACACTAGGTTGCTCGACGGTTTGACCGAGGCTAAGATCCAAACATACGTCTCTGATCAGGGTGTCATTGGCGTCCATAGGGTGATGAAAAATGTAGATGCCTCCTTAGTGCCCACACGCACTCTTTTTCTCATCTTTGATAGAGTAGTACTTCCGTCCAATATCAAAGCAGACTATGAAGTAATCATAGTCCGACCATACAGTTCGAACGCGATGCGCTGCTACCAGTGTCATCGTTTTAACAAATCAAACGGTTCAAATGGCTCTGAGCACTATCGGACTTAACTTCTGAGGTCATCAGTCCCCCAGAACTTAGAACTACTTAAACCTAACTAACTTAAGGACATCACACACATCCATGCCCGAGGCAGGATTCGAACCTGCGACCGCAGCGGTCGCGCGGTTCCCGACTGTAGCGCCTAGAACCGCTCGGCCACCCCGGCCGGCTCGTTTCAATACTCGAATGTCTTGTCGACACCCAACCAAATGTGTAACTTGTGGCGCGGATGCATACGCGGGCGATTGTCTGCTTCTTCTCCCCCGCTGTATCAACTACAATGGCGACCATGCCACCTCCTCTCGAGACTGTCCGATGCACCTCGATGAGTGAGTGAGTGAGATCTGTGTAAAGGAAAAAGTACATTACCCGGTCGCTCACAAGTTATTGGCTAGTTGCAAACCCTGCGTTCTACCATCTGGCACATATAGTACTGTTCCTGATACATCTCGGTACATGAAGGACATGGACACGCTCACATGTGACCTGAAATTCAGCTCAGAGGTTATGAAATGCGCAGTGTCATGGTAGCATCGCCACCCCTATATCCAGCTGTGCAAAACGCCACGAAACTCTCGCCTCACGGGGCATGTCAACAGCTACACAACCGGCAGGCCGGAAATAACAGAAGGAACTCTCGTGAAGACTTCCTACCTCCCTCCAGCCAACCGAAATCGTAGTCTTACCCTGCTAACCGGGAAGCCTCGAAGAAGTCCAACAAAAGCATACATTCTTCTCCTTCGCCGACTCGAAAATTCTCTTCAACGGCCACGCCCGACTGGCCTCTGTGTCGCCGGCATGCACCACCAACCGCTTTTCTGCGTTGGACCCGCAGGCCTACAGCAGAATCACGCTGACGCTTCTGTGGACTTCATGGAGCAGGATCTTCTTGCCTCTGGGCCCTGTAGTAGCGAGCCTTCTCTAGATCGCACTCGGCAACCGCCAAGATGCCACCCCTTCATTTTTTCCTCATCATGACTCTTCTCCAATGGAACCTTCGCTGCCTTCCACCAATAAGGGGATTTATAGCTGCATTTAGAATCAAAGCGCCCACTTGTACTCTGCCGTTAGGAAACAAAATTGCATCCTCACGACCGGTTTGAGCTTTTATATTTATTCCCGGTCTGTTTTGACATTCCTTCCGAGGTCGGCATTGTACCTTATAAGGGAGTCATGCTGTTCATACGGGATAACGTTCATAGTCAACCCATGTCCCTCACTTCCTGTCTTCAAGCTGTAGCAGTTCGTCTTTTCCTTCCTCACGTGACATTTTCCCTTTGTACTGTTTACATCCCTCCGTCGTCCGCCCCTGGTAGCTGAGTGGTCAGCGTGACATACTGTCAATCCTAAGGGCCCGGGTTCGATTCCCGGCTGGGTCGGAGATTTTCTCCGCTCAGGGACTGGGTGTTGTGTTGTCCTAATCATCATCATTTCATCCCCATAGACGCGCAGGTCGCCGAAGCGTCAAATCGAAAGGCCTGCACCAGGCGAACGGTCTACCCGACGGGAGGCCCTAGCCACACGACATTTCATTTTCATCCCTCCGTCATCCGATGTCACCAGGGCAGACTTCCTCCAGCTTATGGGGCAGCTACCTAACCCATTTCTGCTGCCTGGTGACTTTAAGGCGCACCATCCCCTTTGGGGTTCTCCCAATACCTGAGGTGACCTCTTGGCTGACCTTATTAATCAACTTAACCTTTTCTGCCTTAATAGAGGAGCACCCACGTTCATTTCAGACTCCTCGCACCTGTTGCCATTTGAACATAACCTTCAGCACTGCCCAGCTTGCCCATCGTCTCGAGTGGTCTGTTCTTTCTGACACCTATTCGAGCGACCATTCCCCATGCGCAATCCATTTTCTGAATCCTGCCCCATCTGCGTTCACAACCAAATAGCAGCTTACTAAGGCGGACTGGAGTCTTTACTCCTCCCTGGCGACCTTCGACGAACATTTCCCCAGTTGTGCTGACCAGGTGGAGTATCTTACAAACGTTATCCTTACCGCTGCAGAACATTCAATTCGTCACACTTCCTCTTTACCGTGCCATGTCCAAACCCCTAGGTGGACAGAGGCGTTCCACAACGCAGTTCGAGCCCGGATACTTTCTCCCCTCGTTTTAACCATCATCCTACTATCGAAAACAGCATTTGTTAAAAAGAGATGCGTGTATAGTCTCATTCTGTTCTGGCGATAGCAAAAAAGCTAGCTGCATTTCATTCATTAGTTCTGTTAACAGTTTCCATCCATCTTCCGTCGTGTGGGCTGACCTCAGATGGCTCTCGGCGACCAAGATTCATTCCCCAGTTTCGGGCCTGACAGTGGCAGAAGATATCACCATAGGCGCTATTCCTACATTCAACATCTTTGGCGGCCATTTTGCGGGAATTTCGAGCTCCTCCCACTATCACCCCGCCTCCTTCCATAGGAAACGAGCAAAGGAGGCTCTGGCGATGCGCTTCTCCTCTTAGAATCGCGAGCGTTACACTGACGCCTTTACTATGAGGGAGCTAGATCGTGCTCTTACCTCATTCCGAGCCGCGCGGGGTAGCCGCGCGGTCTTAGGGTCTTGTCACAGTTTGCGCGGATGCCCCTGTCGGTGGTACGAGTCCCCCCTCGGGCATGGGTGTGTGTGTGTTGACCTTAGCGTAAGTTATTTTAAGTTAGATTACATAGTGTGTAAGCTTAAGGACCGATGACCTCAGCAGTTTGATCCCATAAGACCTTACCACAAACTTCCGAAACTTCATCCCGATCCTCCTCCCCAGGGCCAGACACTGTTAACCTACAGATGTTGTTGCAGCACCTTTCTCCAGCGGGCAGGCACTTTTTGCTTAATATATACAACAGCATTTGGGCAGAGGGCACGTTTTCCAGACGCTGGCGTGAAGCCACTGTCATACCCATACCTAAACCCAGTAAGGACAAACACATTCATTCTAGTTATCCAACCACCCCCCCCCCCTTTTCTTTCTCTAGATTTGTATGCAAGGTGCTGGAATGTATGATTCATGCACATCGTGTATGGTAGCTCGAGTCTCGCAATTTCCTAACCATTGCACAGTGTGGATTTAGAGCGCGCCGTTCTGCAGTTGATCATCTCGTCACTCTGTCTACCCAAGTCATGAATGTTTCTGTGTGCTAATCCCGGACTGTGGCCGTGTTTTTCGATTTGGAGAAAGCCCGACACCTGCTGGAGGACATATCCTCCGTACTCTCTACATGTGGGGCTTCCTTGCCTTCCCTTGAGGAATTTTTAAATGACCGAGTTTTCAAGGTATGTGTGGGTTCCGCCTTACGGGACACCTTTATCCAGGAAAACGGTGTGCCACAGGGTGCCGCCCCGAGCGTTGTCCTCTTTGCTATCGCCATTACCCCTATAATTGCCTGTCTCCCACTAGGCATCTCTGGCTCCCTTTTATTGCAGTTCTCCACGGACCTCCCATTGAGCACTTTTTGTTATTTAGCGTCAACTGCCACCTGCCACAACATACAGCAATCCATTTTAGATCGCTTTGCAACTGATACTGGTCTTCGGATGATCTTGTTGGCCGGCCGAAGTGGCCGTGCGGTTAAAGGCGCTGCAGTCTGGAACCGCAGGACCGCTACGGTCGCAGGTTCGAATCCTGCCTCGGGGTTCGATGTTTGTGATGTCCTTAGGTTAGTTAGGTTTAACTAGTTCTAAGTTCTACGGGACTAATGACCTCAGCAGTTGAGTCCCATAGTGCTCAGAGCCATTTGAACCATTTGATCTTGTTGTTGTTGTTGTGGTCTTCAGTCCTGAGACTGGTTTGATGCAGCTCTCCATGCTACTCTATCCTGTGCAATCTTCTTCATCTCCCAGTACCTACTGCAGCCTACATCCTTCTGAATCTGCTTAGTGTATTCATCTCTTGGTCTACCTCTACGATTTTTACCCTCCACACTGCCCTCCAATGCTAAATTTGTGATCCCTTGATGCCTCAAAACATGTCCTACCAACCGATCCCTTCTTCTAGTCAAGTTGTGCCACAAACTTTTCTCCCCAATCCTATTCAATACCTCCTCATTAGTTACGTGATCTACCCACCTTATCTTCAGCATTCTTCTGCAGCACCACATGATCTTACTAGACGGTAAATTACAGCATCATCTGCGAACAACCTAAGAGAACTGCTCAGATTGTCACCCAGGTCATTTATATAGATCAGGAACAGCAGAGGTCCCAGGACGCTTCCCTGGGGAAGACCTGATATCACTTCAGTTTTACTCGAAGATTTGCCATCTATTACTACGAACTGCGACCTTCCTGACAGGAAATCACGAATCCAGTCGCACAACTGAGACGATACCCCATAGGCCAGTAGCTTGATTAGAAGTCGCTTGTGAGGAACGGTGTCAAAAGCTTTCCGGAAATCTAGAAATACGGATCAACTTGGGATCCCCTGTCGATAGCGGCCATTACTTCGTGAGAATAAAGAGCTAGCTGCGTTGCACAAGAACGATGTTTTCTGAAACCATGCTGATTACGTATCAATAGATCGTTCCCTTCGAGGTGATTCATAATGTTTGAATACAGTATATGCTCCAAAACACTACTGCAAACCGACGTCAATGATATAGGTCTGTAGTTAGATGGATTACTCCTACTACCCTTCTTAAACACTGGTGCGACCTGCGCAATTTTCCAATCTGTAGGTACAGATCTGTCGGTGAGCGGGCGGTTGTATATGATTGCTAAGTAGGGAGCTATTGTATCAGCGTAATCTGAAAGGAACATAATCGGTATACAATCTGGACCTGAAGACTTGTCCGTATCAAGCGATTTGAGTTGCTTCGCAACCCCTAAGGTATCTACTTCTAAGAAACTCATGCTAGCAGCTGTTCGTGTTTAAAATTCTGGAACATTCCATTCGTCTTCCCTGGTGATGGAATTTCGGAAAACTGCGTTCAATAACTCCGAAGCTACCGAACACCACTGTCCTACCACCGTGACTTTGTCCTGAGCAGATATGCATGCCGTTTGTCTGCCATGCGTGGCCACCCACCCTATGCCTCTGTATTCGTTGATTCGTTTGATCGCTAGTATGGGGCGCGTTCCTCTTTTCAATTACCTCCTGGAGTTTGATTTCGGCTCTTGCTCCAGGTGATTTACTTCACGCTCCCTGCAACATTCACAGTGGGTGTGAACCCTTCACCACCTTGGCTTCATGCAGTAGCCCCTGTTCATCTTGGCCTTCGCTTCCGATGGACACTACTATAGCTTCACTCTATCCAAGAGCCATTCTAAACGTCAAATTAATTACACCCTTTTTAATTAATAATTTTCATATACCTAAACGCTCATAAATAATATTACCTTCACGATCTTCGCATGGAATTTCGCTGGTTGTGTAATGGTCGCTGCCTTTTAAGCCATTACCAATTGTTAAGTGGTGCTCCACCACCACTTTGTGCACATTGCGCCATACTTTTAACAGTACGCCATTTACTGACTGAACGCACTTTTTTTAACCGTTTACGATGCCTTTCGATTTGCCGTCTGTGTTATTTGCCGTTTTAGCGAACGACGCGTGGGCTGTCAACCACGTATTATTTTTTATCCGTCGCAGCAATATGGCGAAGGCCAGTTAATTTTTAATTCTAGGCCTCCATTTCTCTATGGCGTATTTTACAGACCTTTCTCCACGTACCTGTTTTTAAATGTCTTTTGTTCCCTCGATTGTGATTGACGTTTAGTCGTTTTTGACTCTCCTCTTTGTCTTCGTGTTTCACAGTTTTGACATGCGCACATATGACCCTCATTGTTTTTGAGCCCTAGAACAAAATTAACAACAAATAACGGGAGAGGTGGCCTGTAACTGAAAAATTGTCATGATGTTCTCTTCATTGGTGAAAGATTCCGGACTAGTGCCCCATTCGAATCTCTGGTAGGGTTAAATAGCCACCGAAAAGATAACGTTCCACGAGTAGGGGCGTGGAATGTCTGAAGTTTGAAAGTGGTAGGGAAGCTAGAAAATCTGAAAAGGGGAATGCTAAGGCTCAATATAGATGTAGTAGGTGTCAGTGCTGTGAAATACAAAGAATAAAAAGATCACAAGCTGCGTCATAGTCTCGAATATAAACAGCGATCCTGGTACTGTCACATGTTTTTTCATTCCAGTTCTTGATCACAATATAAAGTGCTTCGACGATGACCGGTGACCGGTTTCAGTCAGTAACGACCATCTTCAGATCTCAGAACAGATTTTCTGCTTCAATTATAGAGCCTTTTGACTCTGTCGTAAGCCAGACATGGCACTAGTTTCACAAGCTGTGACATAGTTGCGAATGTAAACAGTAATCCAGGTACTGTAAAATATTTTTTATTCCAGTCTTTGATCGCAGTATAAAGTCATTACTGTCATTACTGACTGAAACCGCTCATCGTCGAAGGACTTTATATTGTGATCAAAGACTGGAATAAAAACATTTGACGGTGCCTGGATCACTTTGTATTCGCTACTGTGTCGCAGCTTGCGGAACTGGTGCCGAGTCTGGCTTACGACGGAGTTAAAAGGCTCTGTCAACTGAAGCAGAAAACCAGTACTGAGATCTGAAGATTTTCATTACTGTCTGAAACCGGCCATCGTCGAAGGACTTTATATTGTGATCAAAGACTGGTTTAAAAAACATTTGAATAGAAAGATATCTGCTCGGATAAGAACTGGGTAACATTAACAGCAGCAGAAAGTGGTATAACGGTAGTAGGATTCGTTATATATGGAAAGTTAGGGCAGAGAGTAAGTTGCTGTGAAAAAGTCAGTGATTGAGTTCATCAGATGGACAGCAAACCAACACCGACAACAACAGTTCATGTGTATATGCCAACGTCGCAAGCAGAAGATGTAGAGATAGATAAAGTGTAAGGGAATACTGAATGGGAATTCTGTACGTAATGGAAGATAAAAATCTAGTAGAAGTAGAGGATTGGAATGCGGTAGTAAGGGAAGGATTAGTAGAAAGGGTTACGGGAGAATATAGGTTGGTAGCAGGAATGAGAAACAGTAATGGAGTTCTGCAATGAATTTCAGCTCGTAATAGCGAATACTCTGTTCAAGAACCACAATAGAAGAAGCTACACTTAGAAAAGGCCAGGAGATGTGGGGAGATATTAGATTACATTATGGTCAGGCAGAGATTCGGAAATCGGACACTGGATTATAAGGCGTACATCGGGACATGTAGATGTAGATCAAAATCTGGTAATGATGAAGAGTAGGCTGAAGTTTAAGTTACAAATCAGGAAGAATCAATGCAAAAAGAAGTTGGAATGGAAAGAAACGCGTGAAATAGTCTGAGGCTATAGAGACAGCGATAATGAATAGCTCTGTAGGCAGTTCAGTTGAAGAGGAACGGACATCTATAAAAAGGGAAACCACCGAAGTTGGAGAGTAACACGTAGGTGCAAGGAAGGTAACTGCGAAGAAACCACGAGTAACAGAAGAAGTACTTCAGTTCATTGACGAAAGATGCAAGTTCACAACTGTTCTGGAAAATTCAGGAATACAGAAATATAAGACACTTAGGAATGAAATAAATCGTAAATGAAGGAAAGCTAAGGCTGTACGGCTTCATGAAATATGTGACGAAATCGAAAAAGAAATGATTATCGCAGAACTGACGCAGCATACAGAATAGTCAAAACATTAATAGTGTACAGCTAATTGCACTGTTAAATTCAGAGGACAAAGCAGACAGGTGGAAACCGTATATTGATGACCTCAGTGTGGGGTAGAACCTATCTAATGACGTAATAGAAGAAGAAACAGGAGTCGATATAGAAGATATAACGAATCCAGTATTGGAATGAAAATTTAGAAGAGCTTTGGAAGGCTTAAGAACGAATAAGGCAAAAGGGATTAATAATATCCAATCGGAATTTATAAAAGTATTGGGGGAAGCGGCAAAAAAATGACTCTTCGCTTTTGGTGTGAAGAATACATTTGCTCGGTTTTATACCATAAGACTTTCGGAAAAACATAATCCACACAATTCCCAAGATTGTAATAGCCGAATTGTATGAGATTTATCGCACAATTTGCTGAACAGGTCCTGCACCCAAGCTACTGGTAAGAATAACGTACGTAAGTATGGAAAAGAAAATTGAGGAACTATTAGGTGACGATTAGTTTGGCTTTAGGAAAGGTAAAGGCAACAGAGTGACACTTGTGACATGTGGTTGATATTGGAAGTTAGACAGACGAAAAACCTAGACACGTTCATAGGATTTGTCGACCAGAAAGTGTAAAATGGAGCAAGATGTTGGAAACGCTGAGAAAAATAGGGGCAGGCTTTAGGGAATGATGGGTAACATACAGTGTATATAAGAACCAAGAGGCAACAGTAAGAGTGGAAGAACAAGACCGAAGTTCACGATTTAAAATGGATGTAAGGCATGGGTGTAGCCTACCTCCCTTGCTCTTCGTTGATCCATTACGGATCGTGTGACGACGGCTGGCATGAACTTCTTGATGCAATAATTTACCAAAAGCCATAGGTATTGTAGAAATTTATTTTATTTTATGAACTTCTATGTGCTACCAGTTTCGGCACTACATTGATGCCATCTTCATGCCCCTCTCGTCATAGTCGTAAAATTTCTGTACACGGAAGGAGCCGTATAACTGGATCCGTGAATCAATTGTCCTGTAACAGCTCTTGGTGGCCAGGCGACACAGTCTGCAGTAGGGCCATCTATAGAACTCTGCACCAGTTATATTTTTTTCACGCACAGCACGACGCGTTTTGAGAATTTATTTTCAATATCTAGTGCAAATATCCGCACAGTTGTATGTGAAATTTGTTTGTGTATTGTTCCGCCTCTCCTGTCCTGCAGTCCAATGTATGTGGTTTTCTGTAAACGTAAAGTCGTAAAACATATTTATTTCTGTATTATGTACTTCAAAAAGAAAGAAAGAGAGAAATTCCTGGCTCTCTGGAAGTGAGTAATACTACAATAAAATGTGTGGTTACCATATGTTATTTCGCAAAAAATAGCAACTTACTAAGAACTCGCGAAGAGAAAGAAACTCTTAGAAAGAACGAACTACCACCTATTAGTTCACACCTTAAATAATAAAAAACGTAAATTCTCATACACAGAAACTTAAGTCTAATGTACAACTTGAGCAAGCTACTACATAGTACACATTGGTAGGAACCTTCATGGTAGTTACCCTGAACACATCACCTCCTACACATATAACTGGTTCCCAATATCATCCATAGAAACACAGACCTAAAGACCTAAAGCACTGAATAGTCATTCACAAACATGAAATCTGATCTTAAGATACTCCATAAACAATAGATTTAATGGACGATCTGGAAAATTGTGTACACTTCATAAAGCAAGGAAAAAACATTCTGAAAGATAGTCTTGAGAATGAACCTATTAATTTCTTCAAGTGTTTCTCCAGTATACACAAATTATAGGAAATCCTTAAAGATATTCATTCCTTCATACATCCCATTGAATATTTGCAGAAAATAGTATAGAATAGAACAAACAGCATATAGATAGTTTAACTAGTAGTTTTAAGACAGGAGCTATTAATGACAACCTGATGTCAATTATGTACTTCACAGGAATGGAACACCGCTTAATATAGTCAAACTCTTTAGGAAGCCGAAGTCTCGTAACATGTTTGTTTTATGTTTTGCGTCCAAACAAATGACTGGGGTAAATGATGGTTTGATTATATGCTGATTTCTGTACGATAAAGGATGCATAGTAGCGTAAGTACACAGAGATAACATACTGCTTTAAAATATTAGCACGTAGAGGAATCGCAAAAGCACTCTCTTACCATTTGCCATTTGCAATAAAACCACAAAAAGACCATTGCAAAGTAAGGCAGAGAGAGAGAGAGAGAGAGAGAGAGAGGGAGAGAGAGAAAGAAAAACACAGGCGTAAATATCACATAAAATAACAATGTAAGGATTTACGCTAGACAGTGAGAGTTAATTCCCGAAACGTGCAGTGCTATGCATGGATTAAAAGTAATGGGTGCAGCATTCTACGATTTAAATCAAGGTATTATATGCTTTAAAGAGAAGGAAGAAAAATCTAAGCCGAGGGATATAAAATGATTTAACGAGAGGAAGATGCAACATTCCTATATAATAATGTCTTATTTTTTTGACTTAGTATTGGAAAATCAAACTACTTTTCATTAAAACATACATTTTGCAGTTTTTCTAGTATAATTTGAAGTAATATTGTGACAAAGCCACACAGGATAAAAAGAAATATGATGTCTGATATTCAGAACGGCCTTGAACACCACAGTTATTACCTAACAATACGTGATTAAAAATACCTTTCGTTGGCCTGTGCAGTTAGTCAGAAAATTATCTGCTTTCTGTCTGTTGGTTCCTTGAAAGGAAACTGATAAACAGTTTGAAATAGTAATTGGAATTTCAGGTTTTCGTTAAACTGTGGACCCGGAGTACTAAATTACATATACTAACTTTATTGATGAAAAGGCTAATGAAGGATTTAAAAATATTCAGACTAGTGCTACAAGTCACAATTCAAGAGTTCAGTGGTGAATGTCCTGTCCCACTGACGCCAGTGTAATGGAACGGTTTTCTTGTGCGTGCAATATGTCAAGGTTCCGCTTCTTCACGTTACACTGTAAGAAACCGCCAACGGAATATTCTTGGAACCAGTCCGTGCAATAACGAGTGGGACATCTCTTTCCCGTCCATCAGCCGGTCGTGGACGCACGGAGAGCGCCGTTGGAGGATTTCCAAACATCGCATCGCCGCTCCGGCAGATGCCATCGGTCCAAAACTCATATATCTAGGGGGAAGGGTGGGGGCGGGGACGAAGGGCCGCGAGACGGAGGAGGGCTTAACACGATCGCTTGATTAAACGTCTTTGACTGACAGTTAGTCGATGGCGTTCGCTCTATAGATTAGCACGTTGTTACGTGCTCAGAGCCTTCATTCCAAAACTGGTGATTTGGAGCAGGGATAAGCTGTCACAGATGATGGTAAAAAATGTGGAAAATATGTTGTCCTCATCCTACGAACTCATTTTCTACAGGAAACTGCTCTTCTGCCTCAAACGCCTGTTGGACGTCAGAAACGTGGAGTATGAAACATTCGAATTTAATAAAGAAGACTGTAAAGAAATAACATACTTATAATGTGGCTAAAATCTATGAAACTTATCACACAGGATGAGAAAAGTGTTCTTTTTTACTAACTTCCAGAGCAGTTTCTGATATTAGTTACTTCGCACGACAGGGAGAATTTCTTCTTACGCATATTCACAGTACTGTGTGGTATGTTTTCATACGCAGACATTCAGATGTCGAAAATCAAGTTTGCAATATTGGTAGAAATGTCTATATGCTGCGTGCTCTCCCTGTTTTACCTTTCATTGTATTGAAGATAGTACGTTTCTCGTCGTGTAAATAAACGTTACAGTACAGTATAGGCAATATAGTCCAAGTACGAACGTGAACGTGTAACACCTACAACACAATCTTAGCGGCTGTGAAAAGTGTAGTGTCAATTTTCCGAACTACAGGATATATCTGAAGACATTAAGGACATACTGAGGGCCGAAGGGAAGACATTACAATCATACATTACGAACAAATGAACGAAATCAAAGCTTGCAGCTGCCAGAGAGTAATTTATGCCGTACCAGGAGAATATATCTAGGACAGATGCCTAATAGGGACCTCAACTGGTTGTCACATAGTGAATTAAAAGATATACAGGGTGATCGAGAATTCCAGTTACTGACTTCAGGACTTGTAGAGGGGAGTGAGTACATAGTATTTTGAATAGGAACTAATGTCCGGAAACGTCATCCAATGAGACTACAGAGCGTCAAAGTTATAGGCGCGGGCGTCTGTAAATGTACGTGTACACGGTGTGATTCCGTGATGATGTTCCAGACTTTTTAGGATAATGGAGAACGATAAATGTATTAATTTGAAGATAGGATCCCTGCACGGAAAACGAACGAGTCGAAAGCTATAAACAAAAACCGTTCTGATACCTCTGACATTTGAATACATGTACCGATCCTTGTGTTCCGAAGAGTGTAGGGTTGGTAAGTATCAGTGGTGGTAGTATGGACAAAAACGAGAAAAAATGTCCAATAAACGTGGGCTCTAAAGTGCGTACCTTAACAGTTACGAACACTTGTTCAATAGAGGAGATGTGTTTCACATTAGCGAAGATGGTCATAGCTCCTCAGGTATGCAATTTAGAGCCCAGGTTTATTGGACATTTTTTCTCCTTTTTGTCCACACTACCATCACTGAAAACTACCAACTCTACACTCTTCGCAACACTAGAATCGGTACATGTATTCAAATGTCAGAAGTATCAGAACGGTTTTCGTTTATAGCTTTCGACTCGTTCGTTTCCGGTACAGGGATCCTTACTTTAAATTAATATATTTATCGTTATCCATCATCCTGGAAAGTCTGTAAAATCACCACGGAATCACCCCGAGTATACATACATTTACAGACGCCAGCGGCTATAACTTTGACGCTCCATAGTCTCCTTGGATGACGTTTCTGGACATGGGTTGCTATTCAAAATACGCTGTACTCACTCCCCTCTACAAGCCCTAGAAGTCAGTAATGGGAATTTCCGACCACCCTGTATATGTTTCAAACATGTATAAGAACTAGTGGTAAATTAATTAATTTTACTGTATTTCAAAGAAAATGTGTAACTGATAGTGAAAGAATCTCAATAGGTTATTAAAGGAGCAGAGGGAGTTTTCGAAAAACAGTTACTGTGACTCAGACACGTGGCTGCCGCCATGCGTAGAGAGACGCGCAGCATGTTCTCATTTGGTGACACATGACTCTACAGATCGCTTGTCCGACGCAAGTCTACACAGCTACACCTGTACCAGGGGTATAGCACTATAAAATGGTTCAAATGGCTCTGAGCACTATGGGACTTAACAACTGTCGTCAGTCCCCTACACTTAGAACTACTTACACCTAACTAACCTAAGCACATCACACACATCCATGCCCGAAGCAGGACTCGAACCTGCGACCGTAGCAGACAGAAGCGCCTAGAACCGCTGTGCCACAGCGGCCCGCCATAGCACTAAATTACTAACTTAGTTTCTAAAACATAGGTACCATTTCCTGTTATTTAACAATACAACTTTATACATAGCTTGAAATGTGCGTAGGACGTGGGAATCTGTACAGAGGACAGTGTTTTACCTACTTCAACTTCTTGTTTCCCATCACACCACAATGCGTCACATCGTAGCCTCTTGACGTCCTCCGACAACCTCCAAAACTCCAAACGGACGTTGAGATAGAGGGGAGTTTCATTTTCAAAGTAGTACATAAAGGCACCTTGATAGGCTTAGGTAGTCGGTATTTGGATAGACACGACCTAGGCCTAAATGCTCAGAGTTGTATAGGTTTTAAAATTTAGCCAAAGGCTCTTGGTAACCGCAACGCTCTCAAAACAAAGCTATTAATAACTTATTATTCTGTGGTAATAACTTTAAACCTGTACAAAAACAGCAGCTACAGTACAAAACTAGTAGTTTTCGTTTGTTTGTATAGGTTGAACATTAATAATACCCACGTACTTTTGACTGGAATTCGAGAAAGGTAGGTCCTATAAAAATGTGTCCTGAATTGCATCATTGCCACGGTAGGTGGCGCTGACAAATGAAAGTTCCTCCGACCACGTGCCATGTGTGTTTCAGGCGGTGTGATCGACGCTGTGCACCGCAAAGCCCGTCCCACACGGAGTAAGGTCCCCCGCAAGTGTGATAAATGGCGCGCGTGGCTGCCGGCACGCAGGGGGGGGGGGGGGGGGGGTGGCGGCCACTTCGCACCCACACAGCGTGTGATTCGGTGCGGTAGCTGGCTGGCTGGCTTCAGACCGTGAACGGCGGGGAGGGTGAGCCGGCTCACTTCAAATCTTTCTCAAACGACTGTATGGAAACTATTCGGGAAGAAATTTGATTCTCCCACAAATTATAGCTTCATTCATCAGTTTCATGATGAACTCCCTGTTATTTCATTAATGGTCATATTTATTGCGATATTTTAGAATTAACTAAACTACTGCAAGAATTTTCGGAAAGTTGCCAGTGATAAATAGAGGTTTCTATGAAATTGCGTTTGGTGCATATTAGCTCATACGTTGCTGCGTATCAAATGTAGCTAACATATTGAATTTCTCCCTAAAATTTGGAGCCTGCTATCTATTACGAAACTGAAGGCAACGGATCGTATATAAAGGGCTTCGTCCTCTACACAAACTTATTCATATATGGCAAACGGTTTCAGATACTGAGATATTTTAGCTAATGTAACTACGCAAAGAGGAGAGTATTTCGTCATATGATTAAGGTGCGAAACTTCCATATTTACCGGGATATTCAAGCCAGTACAGATTCTTTCAATGAAATTATGGAATATCTAAGCGCCCTCAATAGCTGTTAAAAGGAGAATTACTCTGGGTTTGGAACAACATACGCGAGCAAGTTCCATTTTATTTTTATACCGATAATCGACATTTTTGTAAACTATTGACATGCCTTTCAATCAGTTGTTGTTTGATGATCCTGTCACTATTTAAACTGCGTTACTGCATTGTAAGGCGTACCTAGGAGCAGATGTAGACTCAGGTCACGATGTAGCAGTGATGAAAAGTGCGCTGAAGATTAAGACATTTGTCATGAAGAATCAATGAGCTAAGATATTGGATACCGAAGTACTAAAGATTGATGAGATACGCTTAAAGTTCTCTAACGCTATAGATAGAGCAGTAAGGAATAGATCAGCAGGCAGTATAGTCGAACAGGAATGGACATAATGAGATTTTCACTCTGCAGAGGAGTGTGCGCTTATATGAAACTTCCTGGCACATTAAAACAGTGTGCCGGACCGAGACTCGAACTCGGGACCTTTGCCGTTCGCGGACAATAGCCGATAGCAAGGTAGGAGACGAGGTACTGGCAGAAGTTAAGCTGTGAGGACGGGGCGTGAGTCGTGCTTGGGTAGCTCAGTTCGTAGAGCACTTACCCGCGAAAGGCAAAGGTCGCGATTTCGAGTCTCGGTCCGGCACACTGTTTTAATCTGCCAGGAAGTTTCAGGAATGGACATCTCTAAAAACGGCCATCACACAAGTTGGAAAGATAAACATAGATACAAAGAAGGTAACTGGGAAGAAACCATGGGTAACAGAAGAAATACTTCATCTGATCGATGAAACGGAGGAAGTACAAAAATGTTCCAGGAATTTCCGGAATACAGAAGCACAAGTCGCTAAGAAATGAAATAAATAGGAAGTGCAGGGAAGCTAAGACGAAATGGTTGCATGATGAATGAGAAGCAATCGAAAAAGAAATGGTTGTCAGAAGGACAGTCACAGCATACAGGACAGTCAAAACTAACTTCGGTGACAGTAAGAGAGCATCGGGAATTCCACTGCTAAATGCAGAGGAGAGAGAGGATATGTGGAAAGAACACATTGAAAGCCTTTATGAGGGGGACAATTTGTATGATATGATAGAAGAGGAAACAGGAGTCGATTTAGAAGAGATAAGGGATAGAGTATTAGATTCAGAATTTAAACGACCTTTGGAGGAATTAGATCAAATAAAGCAGAACGGATAGATAACAATACCTCAGAATTTCTAAAATCGTTGGGAAAAGTGGTGACGAAACGGCTAGTCACATTGGTGTGTAGATTGAATGAGTCAGGTGACATACCATTTGACTTACGGAAAAATATCATCCACACAAATCCGATGATTGCAAGGGCTAACAAGTGCGAAAATTTTCGCACAATCAGCTTAAAAGCTCATGCATCCAAGCTGCCGATAAGAATAATTTACAGAAGAATGAAAAAGAAAATTGGGGACGTGCTAGATGACGACCAGTTTGCCATTAGAGAGGGTAGAGGCAGGAGAGAGGTAAGTCTGACGTTGCGGAGAGTGAAGAAAAATCAAGACTCTTACTTAGGGTTTGTCGACCTGGAAAAGCGTTGACATTTTGAAATGGTGCAAGATGTTCTAAATTAGGGAAAAGTGGGGGTAAGCTATTGGGAGAGACGGATAATGTACAGTATGTACAAGAGCCAAGAGGACAATCAAGAACAAAGTACTCGGATTAAAATGGGTACAAGACAGCGATGTAGTCTTTCCCCCTACTGTTAAAACTGTACATCGAAGAAGCAGTGATTGAAGTAAAAGAAAGGTTCAGGAGTGGAACTAAAATTCAAGGTGAAATGATACCAAAGATACGAATCGCTTATGACATTATTATCCTGAGTGAAAGAGAAGAAGGATTTCATGGTCTGCTGAACGGAATGAACAGTCTGATGAGCACACAATATGGACTGAGAGTAAATCTCAGAAAGACGAAAGTAATGGGTAGTAGCAGAAATGAGAACAGCGAGAAACTTAACATCAGGATTAATGGTCACGAAGTAGATGCAGTTAAGGAATTCAGCTAGCTAGGGAGTAAAATAACCAATGACGGATGGAGCAAGGAGGATATCAAAAGCAGACTAGAAATGGAAAAAAGGGCATTCCTGTCCAGTAGAAGTCTACTAGTATCAACCATGGGCGTTAATTTGAGAAGGAAATTTCTGAGAACGTACGTCTGGAGTACAGCGTTGTATGGTAGTGAAACATGGACGGTGGGAAAACCGGAATAGAAGAGAACCGAAGTATTTGAGATGTGGTGCTACGGACGAATGTTGAAAATTAGGTGGACTGATAAGGTAAGGAATGACGACGTTCTGCGCAGAATCGGAGAGGAAAGGAATATGTGGAAAAAACTGATAAGGACAAGGGGCAAAATGATAGGACATCTGTTAAGACATGAGGGAAAGAATACAACGGTACTAGAGGGAACAGTAGAGGGCAAAAACTGAAGAGGAAGACAGAGATTTGGAATACATCCAGTAAATAATTAAAGATGTAGGTTGCAAGTGATACTCTGATGACCAAAAACGCTCCAGTCAAGTAGCCCACCAACATGGTGCAAGCAAAAGTACAACTATTTGTATCCAGCATGACAACCTCTACTATCCCTATCACCTTTAACGAGGCCACCTTGAACGGCTGTTGTGACGTGGATCCGATGCAGCTCTGTTTTGTATTCCGCGACCATTTTTTGTCGTTGAGCGCAAACCGTTCTTTTACGTATTCATGTTCGTAGAAACTTCGTTGGATCCATTTCCAGTCAGGAGTCCGTCCCTGCAGTTTGCTGGTTTCATTAATGTTCACAGTGTATACCGCCAAGCTCAGGTCTTTGACAAACTTAATACAATCATTTAATTTATTCTTATACAACTTTCGTCTTTCTACTTTGATCACGAGTGAAAAAGGAGATTGCTGTCATAGCAAATCAAGTAGTACAATTTGTTTACAATCTTGTAGGAAATACATTCACTAGTGATTCTTGTAGGAAATGTTTTCACTCACCTGAGATTAGCGGGCGAATACTGCGAAATTCGAGGAGGCTTTGAACTACAGAGTAAGAGGCCAGAATTTTTTTGAAGCTTTTTCGCGGTGGGGCAGAGACGAAAAATTTGTCCTCTTCATGTACAGCTGAGTAAAGAAAGGAAGGAACCGAACAGAATCATGAGAGATATAAGGTAGGATGGTGATTGAGTTCTGGGATTTGGTATTATACTAAGAACTATTATCAACGACTGCTATATCTGGTACAACCAGGAGAGAAGTATACACCACGCTTTAAGTGTGATCAGGCTGTCTAGGACAGTAGAAAATGTTAGAAAGACCAAACTCCTGCTGATAAGTAATAGCTTTGAGCAAGGTGCAGGCCGTCAGGTAGATGAAACCATAGGTGAACCAGCAGAGCACTGGCATATTCAAGCTAAACGCCGAGATGTATACAGTCAAAGAGGACATTTGAAAGGATTGTACAAAAGAGGGCTGTATTTTGCTAGTGGGTAGCGCGGAAAACTGTGGACATAGATGGAGCTTGTAACGTAGATTATCACATGCAAACGACGTGTCCCCTCAACGACGACACAAATGTCCATTTTCTCGAGACGTTCCGGTGTCATGATCGTTCAAGTCACAAAATATGTAATGCACAGTGAAAATCAGAGCAGCCTTGGATGTTTTTAAACAGGAAGCTGAGAGAGAGGTCTATGAAGCCGTCATAACATTCCAGTAAAGGAGGAGAAGAACAGGGATGCAATAATAGGTTATCCACGATACCTCGTAAACAATATGAATGAATGTCATCCGAATGCTGAAGGTGCTATGCCTAGGAATCCTGCATACTCCGCTCGCTTGACAAACAGTCAAACAACTCGTATTAATGAGTTTTATTACAATAAGACAATTACAATAATTAGCTTTGATATGTGTCGCAAGGGCGACATGCAAAATAATTAGTCTTCCTCAGAATAGACCAGTTGGGCACGGTACTTACGTCCCCTTCATTTTGAGCTGCTGCTGTCCCGTTGTCGTCCTGGAGGGAGATCGGTCAGCGTGCAACAGGTTGACTTCTTCTCACAGCCGTCTGTTCTCTGTCATTGCCGACGGGTGTGCTGGCGCTGACTTTACACCATAACATCCACCCCCCCACCCCCCCCACCCCCCCCCACCCCGCCCGCCACCTCAAAGTAACGGACCGTCGTCGTATATGGAGCACGACCACGGAGGACGGCAAGGGGGGGGGGAGGAGGGGGAAGGCAGAAGCGTGGACGCTCTGATGCAGAGGAAGCTGTGGCTAAAGGGACGTTAGACTCCCGGTTGTGCCCCGCCACCCTGCCTTCGCTCCGGTGGAAACGTCCCCTGGGAAGCGCTCAGAAGAGTATGCGTCGACCTCATGAGGCCCATACCATGATGTAGAAGGTGTCGGTTGCTGCAGCGTGGGCAGGTCCAGCTCTATCGATAAGACGAGTGGAGGCGGAGGGGACGAAGGCTCCGTCTACTTAGGGTCGTACCGCGGTGTCGTGCTGATACCCTCAAGCGGCTGCTGTGGCCTCGCTGTCCTCGGTATCCGTGAATGTTAGGGAAGAGATACAGAAGGATCAGCGTGCACATGACACTGGAGAAATTGATTGTGATGTCGGCGCTGCAATCCGTCTGGGCCTGAAATGAGATACATATATGTGCCAAGTCGACGAAGGATCTCACCTCGCGCCCACCATCTGCTGCCGCTGAAAACGTGGAAATCACAGCATCATGTGGCGCGAAGCAATTCTTGAAGTCTTCTTTCGGCGCCAGATGCTGAGGAGGGTCGAGCAGGGGGAGCAGTGTCCCATGGCGGCGGCCGTGAAGCAATTCCTCCGGTGATCGTCCATCTCGTCGATGGTAACGATAGGAGGCAAGAAACAGTTGCAATGCTTGATCCCTGGTGCGTGCGATACGAAGCCATCTGCTGCTTTAAGGTTTTGACAAAGCATTCCGCTTAGCCATTGGACTGTGGATGGAACGGTACACTAGTTAGATGCTGTATGCCATTGAGTCCACAGAGTGTTTCAGATTAATTTGGCGTACAGAGATTGAAAATACAGCTTCAATTTTAAATTTCTTTATTTTCACACGACTGGTATCGTAGATGTGCTGTGTGGCCCCAGAATGCCGCGTGTACCAGGCGCGGTGTGCTGCCTATGAGCGCAGAACGAACTTCCTGTTCTGCGGTCATAGGCAGCACCCCACGCCTAATGTTTGTCTTCTTCAGAATAGACACACACAAGTCTGTCCTACATAGGTTTCGCTAAAGAAGTGGTTAACGTTGAAGCTGCTGTCGAAGTCGCTGACACCTGTCGGGCGCAGCGCTTATGTCCTCTTCATCTTTGGGTCACATTTCAGTGGTGCCACTTGGGTCTATCAGTAGGTCAGGTTTCACTAGGCGTGGCCTGCACCTTAGTAGGTATGGGAAGGTGAGGTTGGCTAAGCTTATAGGTTGCAGTGTCGCGGGTGGTGGTGGGATCACTTATGGAAAGTTTCCTGGAATAGTTGATGTTAGAAGTGCACCTTTTTTGGTTTGCGATGTTGACTCTGAAATTATTGGTATGTCGGAACACCACCTAAATAATTTGGCAATTCAGAGGCTTCCTTTACCAGGATACAGCTGTTTTCCAAAGAGTTCACTGCGGGATGGGGGAGTGGTTATGTACGTAAAAACCAGTACTCCAATTGAATCCAAGGACGCATCACAGGACTGCACTAAACAGATATTTGAATGTTGTGCAGGGACAGTTGAATTTAGTAAAACTAAACTTCTAATTATTGTTGTTTATAGGTCTCCTAACTCTGACTTCAGCTATAAGGGCACTTGATTCACTTTGTAGGAACTACTAGAGATTAGTTATACGTGGTGACTTCGGTATAAATTTTGTGTATGATCTGAAACAGACTGAGGTTTTCCAACTAGGGACCAGGGGAACAGTACCACAGTCACAGACGATATTTTTATTCCTTTTTCATCACTAGATGGGCATCCTGTTAGTAAAAGGGTGAATGGTCTTTCAGATTTTGATGTACAAATTTTAACACTAAAAGGTTTTTGTATTCAAACAAAAGTCAAATGTAATTACAAGCTATGTAGGAAAATTAATCCAAAAGCAATAGAGAGTTTTTGAAACCTTGTCAAGGAACTAGAATGGCTGGGCGTATATAGTGTCGATAACATAGATGATAGATATAATGCTTTCCTTAACATATTTCTCATTCTTTATGCGAGTTGCTTTCCATTAGAACGTTCTACATGGGATACTTACTAGCAGTGGCTGACTGGTGGGATAATGATATCACGTGGAACATAGTGGAAATTATATAGAATGTTAGAAGTAGTCACAATCAAGTTGCAGTAGCCCATTACAAATAGTATTGTAAGGTGCTTAAAATGTTATTTGCAAGGCAAAGTGTATGTGATATGCAAATGGAATAGCTAATTCACGGGATAAAATTAAAACCATATGGCCAGTTATAAAATAAGTCTCTGGTCAGCAGCACCAGGTCGACGATATTCAGTCAGTTGGAAATGAAAATATTTCTTTTACCTATAACTCAGATATATGTACAGTATTTAACAATCATTTTCTGAGCATTGCTGGTGAATTAAATAAAAATTCAGTTTCTACAGGGAAACATATAACTTTTTTGGCCAATGCCTTTCCAAGAGTGATGTCTGAAATACTCCTCTATGATACAGACAAGGGAGAGATTGAGTCAATAAGTCACTGAAGACAAAGGACTCTCATGGATATGCTGTTGTGAATAGCAGAATATTAAAGTTCTGTGCTGCTCATGTTACCCCTGTATTTAGCCATATTTGTAATTTTTCCTTTAGGAATAGTCAGTTTCCTGATCGATTAAAGTACACAATAGTAAAGCCACATCATAAAAAGGGAGAAAGGCATAATGTAGACAATTTTAAGACCTATTTCTATGCCATCAGTGTTTGCTTAAGTTATTGAAAAGGCTGTGTATGTAAGGATAATTGATCATTTTATATCACTCGATTTGCTGTCAAATGAACAGTTAGGCTTTAGAAGTCGTTTAACAACTAAAAATGCTATATTCTCTTTTGTCTGTGGGGTACTGGATGGGTTAAACAAAAGGTTTCGAACGATAAGCATATTTCTTGATTTAACTAAGGTGTTTGTGTTGATCACAAATTATTGCTCCATACGTTGAACTGTTATGGAATACGGGGAATAGCTCACAATTGGTTCACCTCTTACTTTAGCAACTGACAGCAAAAGGTCATTATTCACAATGTTGAGAATGGCTTTGATGTAGGGTCTGAGTGGGGTACAGTCTGGTGGGGGGTGCCCCAGGGATCAGTGTTGGGGCCACTCCTGTTCCTTATTTATATAATAGTTATGCCCTTAGTATTATGGGTAACTCTAAAATATTTCTGTTTGTTGATGACGCTAGCTTGGTAGTAAAGGATGTGCAACATTGGCTCGGTTTCAAATAGTACGGATTATGACCTAAGTTCATGGCTTGTAGAAAATAAACTAACGCTAAATCACAGTAAGACTCAGTTTTCACAGTGTCTAACACACAATCCAACAAAACCTCACGTTTTAATTTCACAGAATGGTCACATCAAACTGAACAGTTCAAATTTCTAGGTTTTCTGCCAGATTCCGAGGCAGATATTCGTTGTGGAAACTACTAAAAGCATCTCGCATTGAAGTACGTGCTATATTGGAACTTCTGCAAAATTTGCCAATCTTGGCGATTTTCTGTTCATTTAATTTGGAATGCTTTTTTCGTTGCTTCTGCCACAGCTCTCTGAGCCGTTTTTTGAACCATGGGGAATCAGCACCATCACTTACTAATTTATGTGGTATATATCTCCAAATTGCATATCTTTTGCAATTCCATATCTTTTCTACACACTCAAGTGCCAATGAAACTGGTATAGCATACATATTTAAATATAGAGATATCTAAAAAGGCAGAATACGGCGCTGCGTTCGGTAACGCCTTTGTAAAACAACAAGTGTATGGTGCAATTGTTAGAACGAGTACTACTGCTGCATCCGCAGGTTATCAACATTTAAGTGATTTTGAACGTGGTGTTACAGAGGCACACGAGTGATGGGACACAGCACATCCAAGGTAGCGATGAAATGTGAATTTTCCAGTACCACCATTTCATGAGTATACAGTGAATATCAGGAATTCGCTAAAACATGAAATTTGCGACATCGCTGCGGCCGGAAAAAGATCCTGCAAGTACGGGACGTACAACGACTGAAGAGAATCGTTCAGCGTGACAAAAGTGCAACCCTTCCACAAATTGCTGCAGATTTCAGTGCTGTTCCATCTACAAGTGTGACCGTGCGAACAATTGAACGAAACATCATCGACATGGACTTTCGGAGCCGAAGGCCCACTCGTGTACACCTGATGACTTTACGAGAGAAAGCGTTACTCCTCACCTGGGCCGGTCAACATCGCCATTGGACTGTTGATGATTGGAAACATGTTGCCTCGTCGGATGAGCCTCATTTCAGATTGCTTCGCGCGGATGGACTTCTACGGGTATGCAGAAAACCTCATGAATCCATGGACCCTGCATATCAGCAGTGGCCTGTTCAAGTTGGTGGAGGCTTTGTAATGGTATGGGGCGTGTGCAGGTGGAGTAATATGGGATACAACTCTGACAGATAAAACGTACGTAAGCTTTCTGTATGATCATCTGCATCCATTCATGTCCTTGGGGGTATTCCGACGGTCTTGGACAATTGCAGCAGGGCAATGCGACACCCCACACGTCCAGAATTGCTACAGAGTGACTCCATGAACACTTTTCTGAGTTTAAATACTTCCGCTGGCCACCAAACTTCGCAAACATGAACGTTATTGATCATATCTGGGATTCCTCGCAACGTGATGTTCATAAGAATTATCCACCCCCTCGTACTCTTACGGATTTATGGACAGCCCTGCAGGATTCATGGTGTCAGTTCCCTCCAGCATTACTTCAGACATCAGTCGAGTGCAGCGGCACTTCTGTGAGCTCGCGGGGGCCCTACAGGATAGTAAGCAGGTGTACCAGTTTCTTTGGCTCTTCAGTGTGTACTCCTCGCAGTAGGATATTACGACCAGTGCAGTTCCTGATATACATGAGTAACTTTCTCAACAGTAGATGTCAAGGGAAAAAAATAGTCTTTGCTTATGAGAGCTGTATTACAGTCTTCGAGAGAACAACTGTCATTGCAGAGAAAGCAAGTGAAACTCTCAAAGATGTTTACGATTGGGCAATATGAGATAACATTACATCCATCGTAAAGGAAACTGCTGCCTTGGCTTTCAGTTTTTGACAGACAAAATGATACTGTTGAATTAAATGTAGATGTTACATTTTCAGACTGAATAACAAACACTGTTGAAGCTGTGTTCACACACGAAAGTACTTGGAAATAAAAACAAAAAATCATCAGCATATGATGTGGTTTAAGTCCTGCCGCCAGCGTGTAACAGCCAGCAATATTTAAATCTACTGTTCATTACTTCCTACGTGCATTCAGTCCTTAGCTATGGATTTTTACTCAACGTAGGGGACTCGTAAAAAGAGTGAAATACAAGTTACTAATAATTTTTAAAAAATTTTAAGAAAATTGCCACGCGTTCTTCTATTACCACAATAGCCATATATCAACACGATATCGACCTTTTCCGCATTTGGTAAACGGTCCATTTTAATACGAGTAATGTATCACGAAGTAAATACCGTCCGCACTGGCGGAATGTTACGTGATACCACGTACTTATATGTTTCTGCAAATATGTTTCTTGACATGGTCGTTTGAAAGAAAGGAGGTCCCCACTTATTACTCCATCAGTCTCTGTATGAAATACCCTGTGTATCATACGCTCCACGAACCTAGAGGATTCCAATGAAAGCATCGAGCTCTTCCAGGCTCAGGGACCACTCATCTTCTGAATACTTTCCCACTTCCTCGTGAATACTGAGCTGCTGCAGCACTTTTGATACCCAGTGTTCTGTGACAATGTTACTAATAACACTTTGACGGCTCCATTAACTGCACCGGCCACCACGCCATCAATGACAACAGCTGGAGCCATTGTCACGTGCTAACTGAAATGTATATCAAAATTCTTTGTAACTGGTAAGAGATACGGGATGCTGAAAAAAAGAACAAACTATCCACGATGCTATTTGACTTACACATTTACATTAGATGATCAGTAATATTGAATTTATCAATGACTTACCGTCTCCATCAGGTAGTTGTCCTATAACTCCTCCAGCCCGCTATCCTCGTCCTTATCTGATGCCGCACCCTGCATCACACACACACGTTTGACACATTGTCAGGAGGGGACGTTAATGGCATTCGGTAGAATTTTTAAATCTGATACTTAAAGAATAGGAGAAAGAAAACCATACATAGGACTACACACTCATTTGTTCAAAAACTTAGGTACTTGGTTCATTGTGCAAGAGGTGGGTCATCGTGAGATGGATCTTACTCTGATAGCTGCTCGTTTGGGGCACTTGAATCACCTGAGTCAGCAGTTTCCACTGGATAAAATTGTCGTCCTCTTCTGCATTGGTCTCACTACAAGATTCATCACACTGCATTAGTGAAACATTCTCTGTCTTCACACATTGTCTTGCCATCATAGCTTAAATGATGCAAACTCTCAAAAATAAACAGCAAGCTCACATTACTAGCATCACAACTGCCTCAGCCCTTTCGCCTTGACATTAGACAAACATATACTAACAAAACTTTCCATAAAGGCTACGCATCTGACATCTACATAGGAGAGAGGGTTGCTTCCCCTGCCAGGTGTCAAATAAATAACTCACACTAGTAATTGCACTCAAGTAACTACCCCAACCCAAGCTACGAGACACAGTTTTGAAGGAAGGAGAATTTTATGACGGCAACTCCCATCCCATGTAGGCCAACACCTTCCCAGTACGACATATAGCGGACACAATGAGACGCCAGCAAAAGCTGCCCCTTGTACCTGCTTTTAACAATGACCCTCTGGAGTCCTTCTACAGGAAAATGGCGGGAGATGCCAGACAAAGTGTCCGGAGGAACTCAACTCAAAACTAGGGTGACTCACTGTAGTCACCTGTGTTAACACCTGCATGAAAGCAACTTTTTCTTTATCTCAGTATTACTTGTTAGAAGTTAAACTATGCCCTACGAAAGAAATGACGCCTATGATATGCCACAAAAACTCTAGTGGGTAGAGTTATAACAAGTACAAACACTCTGATTGACCAGAACGAAAACACAAGGCCACCGGTTTTCATATAGCCAATTTGTAGACAGAGTAATTGGCTTCTTCTCTCGTAGAAAATCGTTGAGCGTTTGAGCAAGGCGATTCATGCTATGCTGACACAACTGCGAGAGTCACTACGTGAACGCTTGTTTACAAGCTCGTCATAAATCGGAAGGAGTTAAACTGCAAAGTCTCCTAGTACAGAGAATGTCATCAAGCACTGAAAGTTAACGCTTGTGAGCGTTTTGAGGGCAACGACGTACATGCTATTCCAGCCAAATAGCGTGTACCATGTCAGTTAACTTAGCTAGGGAATACCAAGGAGTCTCGGCTTCAACAAAGACGTGTTTAACAGTTCAAACAGATTTACAATAGATTCTTAGGTTCACAGCTCACGCCGACAGCAGCTACTGCTGCTGCTGACGAAAGCTTATGAAGCACTTATTGACTTTCCCCTTTCACTATTGTTCCTAGTTTCCTTGACACAATAACAAGACTGTACAACCGTCAGTTACCATTTGGGACAAAACTAACTTATCAACGATGTGTCAGCAACCTGTGCATTTGCACGAATAACTTAAAGTCAACGACGGCATTACAACTACACTTTGGAGATATTGGGTACGTCTCTCAGTGCACCTCAAGCTCTGTCTCCCTATTGACTTATCAGTAGCCACTAATATTTACCATTGGTTGATGCAACACAAAAATATATTACAACAATTTTTAAGACGATTTTTTTCTCCTAGTAATTACACATGGTTGCCCACATTACCATGGTATTTTAGCATCCTAGCAGAATAGCCATTATCCAAGATGTGTTAGTCTGGTTCTGATCTATCTTCCTACAACACTTGCGCAACGATGCTCTGTGAGTTTTGTAGCCGGCAGGTGTGGCCGAGCGGTTCTAGGCGCTTTATTCTGGAACCGCGCTGCTGTAACGGTCGCAGGTTCGAATCCTGCCTCAGGATGGATGTGTGTGATGTTCTTAGGTTAGTTAGGTTTACGTAGTTCTAAGTCTAGGGGATTAAAGACCTCAGATGTTAAGTCCCACAGTGCTTAGAGCCATTTGAACCATTTCATCAGACATGTTTTCCTCCCTGTTCTCTCATCGATCAATCCCTAGAGCTTTCACACGGTGAAAAATATCACCTTGTATGTAAGTACACCAAAAACTATTCTTACTGGGTGACTAGCAGTGGGTGAAACTTAAAAACGAGAAACTATTTGCAAGAGTGCAATGTTGCTATTTTTTCGTAATCAGCACAGGGATGACCATTTTTCTTTCTACACACATTAACACACATGGCGTGTTTAAATATTTACAGGTGGTGTGTTACATATGGTAAATATGTATACATATTTACAAACACACAATATTTTCACTATGATAAAAAAACAGGTCATACTATTCCACATACATACACTAGTTATAGTCTCGCTCTCTCTATCTCTTTCTCTCTCGGTCTCTCTTCCTCTGAGAGTCCCCCACATCCCCACTCTCATCAAGTGAGTAGTGCAAGTACGGGTGAGTTTCAGTCTCGTCATTGCAAATGACCCACTTGTCGTCATGGGGTGGCAGGCCGACTTTGGACTGCAGCTCAGTTTACACATCATGTCCTCAAGATCAAGTACTAATTTCCTGTACCATCCATTGGAGCACTAAGATAACTGTCATACAGGCAATGCAAATAATCTTCGATTTAAAGGACCTTTCATACCCCATGGAAATTATCTTTTGCCCTTCTCTGGGTGTCACTTACCAGTGTGTGACATGCACACATATTGGAACGTAGAACTACAAATTCCTCAATTGGAGACACATCCGCCTCGTCTTTCTTTAGACCGATAACCTTCTTGCCCTGCAGAGTGATACTGTAAGAGTTATCGGCTGTGTATGAAGACATGTCGAATTCTTCGCCATAGCACCTCATTACTTCATATGGATTGCAGTTTTTCACCCAAGAGGTGAAGCTATCTTCGTCCATATAAAGTAACTTTGGATCTACAAAATGAGTTTTTGAAAACTCATAGTTAAATCAGTACATATCTAATTTGGATAGGTATAGTATTCCCATCCCCACAGAGATAGATTTCGTTAACTCTACTGCAACCTTTACCATCTCCACAGCAACAAAGTTCTTAGTGAAAATAATAATGCACTTAAAATTTGATCTGGCTATACATTGCCTTAAGCTATAACCCCCATCCCAGTCCTTCTAATTAGAATTTCGCGTTGCTTTCTCTAACTTTCCATTGGTTATTGAAAATTGCAGTATTTGTTGCTTTAATTTTTTTTTTTTTTGTCATAGTCACACGTTGCACAAACCCTCTTTGCCTTTGCAGTATTTAGTTCAATGTACTCCTTCAACCCGAGGGCCTGCTTGAAGGAGATAGGCTGGATGATTCTGTCCAGCTTCATCCCCATGCTGAGACAGTGCTGTAGATTACGGTAGTGAATGATGTATCCCTGCTTATTCTCTAGCGTTTTCAACAGCTTGTGGAAGGAGCCTCATCACGGAACCAGTTGCTACGGACATAGCGGCAAGTCGCTCTGCAAGTCACGCAAACTATTAGGGTATGTGAGGTCTTCCTCAGAAACATACCCTACACCAGAATCAACTGCAACCCGTTGGATTTCGCCACTTGGACAACCATTGAAACTCGCCAGTCGTCAGCGATAGCTATATGGCATAACTGTATGTTACTAATGTCTAAGTCCTTGATATAACTAGAATCGAGGGAAGCGTCGAACCTCGCACCCATACATGGATTATTCACCTTGGCATGCCTATGGACACATTAGCAAAGTCTTCCACAGATCCCACACGCAAAGGAAAGAAGCATGTCAACATCGGTCAAAAGTTCGATGTTGTGCTTCGTTGTCTTGAGCGTAGGGTCCCAAGACAACACAGGTGCTGTGTAATAAGAGGCAGGGGCCAGCGCGTAAGTACTCATGCATAAACTCTGGAACCTCTTGAATACATCAACAAGAAATCGCGAATCAGTCTCCATGTAAATTCTTCCATACTCGCCCAAGTTTGCATCTTACATTGCCACCAGACGTTCAAAGCATGCTCATACTCGGCAATCGTAATGGCATCGCCTGTGAGGTTATGGAGAACGCAGTTACCTCGGGTAGCCTGGTTCCGTCGAATTTCCTTATACTATCCAGATACCCATGGGGGGAAACACTCTTCCTCGCTACAAACTTAAACTTTGCGCCATCAGTATATGCACCTCGAGTTCTGTGCATGTCTTCCTGAGGCAGAATTTCGTAACGTTTCTGGAGTAGCGTGTGCATAAAATCGAGGACGTGGGGCGCTATTTGGGCTCTTTAATTAGGAGAAGGAGATGTATTTCTCGACGCTTTCAGCCAGGACACTGACCTGATTTTCCTCCATACCGAATTTGTTCAACTGCTCGGCAAGAAAGTGAGCGTCATATCCGCTTAAATTGTGGAAGAAAACGGCTATGTACCTGGTAACTGATACTTCAAAATATACAGGGTGAGTCACCTAACATTACCGCTGGATATATTTCGTAAACCACATCAAATACTGACGAATCGATTCCACAGACCGAACGTGAGGAGAGGGGCTAGTGTATCTGGTTAATAAAAACCATAAAAAATGCACGGAAGTATGTTTTTTAACACAAACCTACGTTTTTTTAAATGGAACCCCGTTAGTTTTGTTAGCACATCTGAACATATAAACAAATACGTAATCAGTGCCGTTTGTTGCATTGTAAAATGTTAATTATATCCGGAGATATTGTAACCTAAAGTTGACGCTTGAGTACCACTCCTCCGCTGTTCGATCGTGTGTATCGGAGACCACCGAATTACGTAGGGATCCAAAGGGAACGGTGATGGACCTTAGGTTCAGAAGAGACTGGAACAGCACATTACGTCCACATGTTAACACCTTTTTATTGGTCTTTTTCACTGACGCACATGCACATTACCATGAGGGGTGAGGTACACGTACACACGTGGTTTCCGTTTTCAATTACGGAGTGGAATAGAGTGTGTCCCGAAATGTCATGCCAATAGATGTTCAATGTGGTGGCCATCATTTGCTGCACACAATTGCAATCTCTGGCGTAATGAATGTCGTACACGCCGCAGTACATCTGGTGTAATGTCGCCGCAGGCTGCCACAATACTTTGTTTCATGTCCTCTGGGGTTGTAGGCACATCACGGTACACATTCTCCTTTAACGTACCCCACAAAAAGAAGTCCAGAGGTGTAAGATCAGGAGAAAGGGTTGGCCAATTTATGCGTCCTCCACGTCCTATGAAACGCCCGTCGAACATCCTGTCAAGGGTCAGCCTAGTGTTAATTGCGGAATGTGCAGGTGCACCATCATGCTGATAACACATACGTCGAGCAACGTTGGCAGATCATTCTGTAGGAACGCGATATATGTTGCAGCGGTTTGGGCCCGTGCAATGAAGTGAGGACCAATGAGGTGGTCGCCAATGATCCCGCATCATACATTTACAGTCCACGGCCGCTGTCACTCTACGAGTCTGAGCCTGCGAGTATTGTCCACGGACCAGTAATGCATGTTCCGTAGGTTCACTGCCCCGTGGTTTGTGAAACCCGCTTCACCGGTAAATAGGTAGAACTGCATCGCATTCTCTGTTAATGCCCATTGACAGAATTGCGCTCGATGATTAAAGTCATCGCCATGTAATTGCTGATGTAGCGACACATGAAACGGGTGAAAGCGGTGACGATGCAGTATGCGCATGACACTGCTTTGACTCAGTCCACCGGCTCTCGCAATGTCCCGTGTACTCATGTGTGGGCTCATGGCAACAGCAGCTAACACACTAACTGCACCCGCTTCTCCTGTGACGGGCCTGTTACGGACCCGTTTGCGTGCTACGACCATACCTGTTGCATACAGTTGGCGGTAGATGTTTTGCAATGTGCGGCACGTTGGATGCTCTCTGTCCGTGTACCGTTCTGGATACACCCTGCAGGCTTCAGCTGCATTTCGTCGACACTCGCCATAGATGAGTATCATCTCCGCCTTTTCAGAGTTCGCATACACCATGGCCACGGTTCCTACAACACTACACTATCACAGACGTCTGGTAACACGGTGTACTACAGTTGATCTACGTGCGGAGACGAATGCAGAATAACAATAGCAGCAAGCGCTACATGCGGACACTGCGACAGCTAGACCAAACCACAACAGTGCACTACAGCCACACTCGTAAACACGGTCGGCATAGTAAACATGTACCTGCAGATGCTGCTCGCCGACCGTGGCCCGTGTTTGTTACAACACGGAACTGAACGTCGGATGTTTCAAGCGTCAACTTTAGGTTACAATATCTCCGGATGTAATTAACATTTTACAGTGCAACAAACGGCATTGATTACGTATTTGTTTATATGTTCAGATGTGCTAACAAAACTAACGTGGTTCCATTTAAAAAAACTTAGGTTTGTGTTAAAAACCATACTTCCGAGCATTTGTATGGTTTGTATTAACCAATTACACTAGCCCCTCTCCTCACGTTCGGTCTGTGGAATCGGTTTGTCAGTATTTGATGTGGTTTACGAAATATATCCAGCGGTAACGTTAGGTGAGTCATCCTGTATATATTGCGAGCTGCACCACGGATCTTCCCCTTAAGATGGACCCTATGAGGAGTTTCTGCTTTTCTATCTAACGGCTGCCACAAATATGACAGTCACCCGTGTTATTGTACAAATCATCATTCTCCTTAGATTTGGTCATGGGAACGTTGCGGCTGTAAAACTATCAGCCTTCCAAAAGAAAGTGTTACTAGCTCAGTGAGCAGCCAAGTTGCAGGATTAATCCCAGTAAATGATCTGTGGCTGTTAAGACTCGAAACAAATGGACACATTATCTGGTAATCTGCTGCATATGGTACATGTTTCTCTGTGAATATTGTATGCGAGGCAGTGGGGTCGTCTTCACAGTATGTTGCAGGAATGAGGAGGCACTCGAAGTCAGTGTGCACTACAAAGGCACATCGCTCCTGGTGTTCGGTGTTCTTAACCTTTAAAAATTTACTCTCCTCCGTTGGCATCTCAACAGGTACTGCGTACAGAGCATAGCAACCAACAAGTTGCTTGCTAATAACTCTGTAGTGGAGCAGGCATTGAAACAACTGAGGCAAAAATGCTGTTAATGTACATGTGTACTCAGTTGGGTTGAAAGGCGTCAGGACAAATCTTTGATCCAGACGTAATGAAGATTGTCTCCATTGGAGAATAACAGCATGGTCACAAACCGATTAAGCTGACCTGCAAATTTTGATAAATGGAGGCATCTGACAACTTCACGTGTGACTTTACTATAAACATAGTCATCATCTGACTTTTCTTCTTCTGGACAAAAATGTTAACCGAAAAACCCCCCTCCTGCCTCTCACTACGGCCTGTATCCTGAAGCTTGTTGGTGAGCTCGATACCATCAAAGTAATAAAAACCACGAACATCAATACGCCTGCAAAATCGAGATGGGGGCTAGGGATTTTTCTTGTTATTTTTTTCATAGGCCAGGACAGACCGCACAAAACAAAAGGTATCGGTTTCATTTCTGTCATTAATACATGCTTGCTGGACAGCTATATCATCAGGAAGCTTAACATAGCTGGACCCTCTATTTACAGGATCGAAGACATTTGTGTGGACGGCCAGGTGTAGTACGCAGCTGAGGGCGTTTTCTGGACCTCTAACTTCCATCTTGGAAAACTAACGCAGTATAGCCCTCAAGGTGGATTCATTGTACCACTCAGTGATTGAGGTGCTTCTTGATATCATGCCATTATACCCTCACACACAGACAACATTTGTCTCCTCAACATCACCGTCCTCTTTGGGGAGATGAGTGAGCTTCCAACAGAGTACTGCGCTACACTTTATGGTGCCATACCGCTGATCGTTTATGATTTCGAGGACTCTGTCTCTATGACAAAAAGACACCCTTTCAGAAGCCTGACTGTGTCCCAGTACCCTGCAGCTGGATTCTTTACGTGAGAAACAGAGATACACTAATCAAAAGCACCCTCAGTTACTTTGTAGTTTAGTTGCTGCATGATCTGATGTCCATCCCTAACAGGACAGGGGAGAGAATCGTCCATACTCAAAGGCTCTACACTAACACTGCTACTTCAATTAGCTGGGGGGGGGGGGCATCCATTTGATGATGGTGTCGCAGATGCTGGGGACAGGAGTATGTATTGAGGCACATGTGTTTTGCGTCAACGAGGCTGATGGAGGAGGAGAATAAGGCCCATATGTGAGCAGCCTGGCTCTTGATGTTCCAGGACTGAAATGCTAGCCTGGGGAGTGGGAGTTCATTGCTCTGGCCTGCTGACCCATGGACACCAGAGCAGTTTGGCTGGGGAAGGTTGGGTGGATGCAGCTGCAGCCGCAGCTTCCCATGGAGCCACCAGTGGAGCCTTATGTGCTGGTGCATGCCACTGTCGAATGAGCTTCATGCCCACTGCAGCCCTCGGCAGTAACGCCACAGCAAACTGAGGCATCACCTCTGTGAAAGAATGACAACAATTAAGTATAACGTTCCAAACACATATCGATGACTGCAGTGTTATAATCGGAGTGAATATAAGCAAAATATTATTACGTTTTATGCTCTCGGTCCACGGCTTTCGCAATTCATCAACGTTATCAGGAATTAACGGCACCCACTCAGGCAAGCCCTCCTCATCTAAAACGGCCAAGTCACAATGCCAGTGTGCCTACTCCTCTGAAATTAATTCCTTGGCCTACTAAGCGTTTCAGCCTCGCCAGAACTGGTATGGAACCATCGACCCATCTCACTGAAGTCAACTACAACCAGATATTGATTATAAGAAACTACAAAAAATTTGATACAGAAATTTTCTTACAACGAGATATTGATTATACATAACCATGGAAAAAAAAGAAGTTCATACCAGATTGAAGTGATAACTCCTTATCATTCTCAACTCATAACCCCGGTATGTTATCCTCTTGCTCCATAGGAACATCTACAAAAATGAAGAACATGTATCTCACACAACTGCATTAATGAAAAAAATAGTCTAACGGCAGTATATTACAAATGTACTTACATTCTTGCTGCCTCTGCCTTTCGACATCCAGCAACCGCTAAAGTTCAGTCAGGCGCCTCTCCAATGCTGCAACAGCAAGATCAGAACTTTCATAAATACTTGTTACCATTCGAGTACATCAAGAGTTGTCTTTTGAGCAAGTAGAATATCACACAAACAGAATTTGGAGATGTACTTACATCGTGATAACACAACGTCTTTGGTTCTCTGCTACTCTCAACTTTCAGTACCCAGCTACTGCTCTACTGCTAGAACAACAATAGAAGTGTTATCAGCACTTGTTAAGATTTGAATACTTCCAGGAACGTTTTCTGTACATGTAAACAAGCACATACAGAATTTGTAGATGTTTTTACAAGAAGGCTTCTCAGCCTGCAGCTGACGCTCTAGGTTTGAAAACATTTCGGGAATCAATGCTGCAACAGCAAGAAACAGGATTTTTATAACTACTTGTAACGAAAATGTATCACAATCTCGAAAAATCTGAATACTTTCCTACGATATTTTATAATTGTTTCAATTTGAGCTCATAATTTTGTTATAAACACTTACATGGCAGTTTCTCCAAGCATTACCACTGCCACTGGCGATGTTGCTGGCTGAACGTTTCGTCTTGCGATGAGCATACATACTCAACTAGACGCTGCCAATGACAAACTGATTATGATTGCTGAGGGGCTGGGCTTTGTGTACTTTCAGTCTCCACCTTCTATTTTGCAGAGGACAAACAGGAATTGACAATGCCGCGCCAGCAAGTTAGAGCACACTTTCATGTGGTTCAAACTGGCTGCAGCAGACTTGGTGCACGTGGCTGAAAAACAGGACCATTCTGTGAGGGTATAAAAAAAAACCTTCTGGGACAAACAGATAGAGGGAACGTACGAAAAACATCCTTTGTTTGCTGGCAAGTGACTGCATGTGGCTGGGAAATAGGATACTGCTGTTATCTTTTGAAAAACACCCGTTGTTCATTCTGGGACAAACATATGAAATGCCACTTCCTTTGATATCAAAGCAGGTGGCTGAAAACTTCACCATTTGTTGGTACAAACATTATTTTGATCGAAATCAGGCTTTGGCAACTGACATCAAGAATCAGAAGCATCCCTCGAAATACATGATGTATACTCATGCTCATAAATTCAGGATAATTGCAGAATGTGGTGCCACACAATATTGCACTACACAAAACTGACGATAATAGCATAGGCACATGGGGAACACACACGACAAAGATCTGCAAGTCCATGGTATCGGTGATGAGAAAACCGTCCCGACACAGATGTGATACAAAACGCCACTGTTTCCCGCGCGTGTACCGCGACATCAATATGGGATATGATCACCAAGCACTCGTACACAGGCCGTACAACGGGTTGGCATACTCTGGATCAGGTGGTCGAACAGCTCCTGGGGTATAGCCTCCCATTCTTGCACCAGTGCCTGTCGGAGCTCCTGAAGTGTCGTAGGGGTTTGAAGACGTGCAGCGATACGTCGATCGAGAGCATCCCAGATGTGCTCGATGGGGTTTAGGTCTGTAGAACTGGCAGGCCACTCCGTTCACCAGATATCTTGTGCTTCCAAGATACTCCTTCACGATGACAGCTCGATGGGGCAGTGCGTTATCATCAATCAGGAGGAAGGTGGGACCCACTGCACCCCTGAAAAGGCGGACCTACTGGTACAAAATGACGTCCCGATACACCTGATCTCTTACAGTTCCTCTGTCAAAGACATGCAGGGGTGTACGTGCACAAATCATACTCTCACCCCACACCATCAAACCACGACCTCCATACAGGTACCTTTCAAGGGCATTAAGGGGTTGGTATCTGGTTCCAGGTTTAAGCCAGATGAAAACCCGGCGAGGATCACCGTTCAGACTATACCTGGACTCGTCTGTGAACATCACCTGGGACCACTGTTGCAATGAGCATGTACTGTATTCATGAAAGCTGGCTTTACGGGCTCTCCTGTGACCAGAGGTCAGTGGAAAGCACCTTGCAGGTCTTCAGGCGAATAAACCATGTCTGTTCAGTTGTCTTTTGGATGTGTGTCTGGAGACAACAGTTCTAGTGGCTGCCGTAAGGTCACGAGCAAGGCTACCTGTAGTACTCTGTGGCCGACTGCGGGAACTGACGCTGAGATATCAGTCTGCTTGTGGTGTTATACACTGTGGACGTCCTGTACTGTAGCGCATGGACACGTTTCCTCTCTTCTGGAATCGTTGCCATAATCTTGATGTCACACTTTGTGGCACACGCCCGTGCTACTAACTGCTGTGTTTGACCAGCCTCCAGTCTCCATAATATTCTAGCCCTCATAACGTCATCAGTAAGTGTTCTTTGAGCCATTTTAACACACCTTTAGCACGTCTGGAAACGTCTCCACACTTACTCGCTGCACAGTACTCTGACATGCACCAACACACCTCTGTGTATATGGACTGCTTCCATCTCCACTGTGCGAAGACCGCAGGTCAAATGCACCGCATGGTCATACCCCAAGGTGATTTAAACCCACAAACCGCCCACCAGAGTGTTTTTTCACCATTTATCAGCATTATCCTTAATTTATGAGATTGAGTGTAGTTCGCCAGGGCACAGCTGTGGGAGGAAGACGCCAATTTTCGGAAACAGTTCTATTGTTAATTCTAGAGAGTGCAACAGGTGCCCACCACTGCATGCTTCAGGAACCATGGTTCACATTACAGTTGTCTGCCACTTCCCTTTTATCACTGGCAGTCACAAGGCACAGTGGCCCAGTACTGGGAAGGCAGCTCTGAACAGAAGTAGAAGGCGGAAGGGGGGAGGGGGTAGGGGACTGGCGGCCCAGTGCAGGCATTGGCAGCCTGCAAGATCACTCGAGGCATCTGTAAGCCGGCCTGGGGTGGGTTCCAAGGTTCTGTTGCTGGCTGACAGATACCACGTGTAGCGGCTCATTCAAAGTACACAACGCGAGGAACACCTATCCCTGGATATCTGTGCCGTTCTGCGCGTTAAATACGCAGTTATGAGCGCCATGTGGATTAGTTTTAACTGCCACTGGGCTAGTACCCTCAGCGCACCATGAAGCGTCTTAAAGGCGGTCAGACTGCACTATATGATACGATCAGAGGTGAAACAGATATATTCCTGCCAAATTAAACGCAAATTACTTCCCCGGCAATGCATGATTCCCCGTTTTACTGTCCTATGAATTTTTCGTTTTCTACCATCCCATTTTATAAACAACCACCATCAACAACTTCCATTAATATTACATTTTCTGAACTAACAATTGAATTTTACTACGAAAATTCCAAATTCCCCAGAAATTAAATTTTGCCGCAAAAATTCAAAATTCCTGGCAAAATTCGAAAGTGCCACCAAATGGTCAGGTGGGGGTAGGGAGGGGGAGGGGGCGGGGACGCATGTATCATATGGGGATTACCGATGTTATCCAGAGGAAGAGGGGATGAGGTGGTGTAGGTAATTAACCAATCAATTAGTCATTATGCATTTCAATTTCATATCAAAACTGTGCCCGTATCAGCATTGCCTTACAACTGTCGTGCAGTGCATCTTCAACAATGTACCTGAAATGTGTTGGAGCCGCATCTGTGCTGTTATTCACTGTGATACATTCCACATCACATCTGGAAGAGGATTCTGAAGGAAGTGTTTACACACAGGTTTCTTCATATGTGGTGGGTGAAGATGCGGACCTACAGGGCAGACAGACCCAATTCCAGGAAAGGTATTACTCTTTTACGCCCAAACACTTTGTTACGAAAATTTCCAATTCCATGTCTTTTAAATGATGCTTCATCTGTAAACAAGGCTGAAGGTACAATCAATGTATCTAGAGTATGTGTAGGAAACAATGGGCTATAGTTTTCCCAATATCGGAGATCGATAGGTGAACGACCTTGCAAATGTTGCGTATGATACGGAAATATTACTTGATATGCCCAGCTTGCGGTGCTGTTAGATATATCACATATTACGTTGACGTGTCTTGTGCGAATAGCTACAGAACCCGTGTCAGTGGTGCGACCATAAACAGCACCAATAGTTGGATAACTCGGCTGTTTGTCGTGTGTGGTGCTTGAGCGCAGCCCTGCGTACAGAAGCGCCCACGCAGTGAACTCATATCCGCCAGTTCACAAAATGAATGGCCGGGCAGGGTTAGCCGTAATAATTATCAGCTAATTTACTGCTAATGTAAACGCGAAGTGTTCCAGTCATCTTTATTGCAAACGTACGCAAATGTCACATCCAAACATCTTTTTCTAGGTACGAGCTACTGTAAGGGATGCAATGAGAGCATCATCAAATGGACTTCTGTCCAAACCACATTTTATTGTTTAGTAATATTAATTTCATTACGGGTTTGAAATTTTATTTGAGGAAGTATATACGAAATTCAATGTATGTAAACTTTAATTGATAATGCAAAGACTAAGAGTTGTCTTTTTATTCTTTTTTTTTCTCTCAACAGTTTAAACAGTTTATATTGGTATTTATGATACTACGCAGTTTCGAATAATATTACAACAAAATAGAACTTCGTAATATAGAAACAACTAATTTTCTTTTTAAGTGAGGGTCTAAGAACCGATTATGTGCATAAAAAATACGCACAACTGGGTCACGGCAGAATTTCATGATTTTGGAATTCAAAACTGACGCCAACGTAGTGACGTAGTTTCTATCTTGCACCATCTGTATTCATTAGATTTATGAAATGTTCTATGTATGAACGACTATTAATGAGAGTCACTGAAGAAGCTAAATTACTCCACACATCACACAAACCAGAAAGTGCCCATGTCCTTTAGACCAATTATTGTTTATTTTGTACCTCCTCACTTCACAAGATTTTATTGTGAGATAAACTAATAACTTAAAAAGAGCAGTTCGATAAATTAAGTTTCTTTGTTTGTTGCTGTTTCTTTAAGTCTCAGAAAATACAGCTTTATATGCATACGCAGCAGCATTTTTTATTCTATAAGAATATAGTGATCGATATTTTTTCCAGTGAACTGCCTAGCGGCAGGCACTGCCTGGTGATAGGTATCTTCTACAAAGTTCTGTAGTGTCTCATCATTACCGGGGAGCGGGACATTGTAGTGTCAAGACGATAATGAGAGTAAGGAGCACGCTAGAGCAGCAGCAGCGTAGACTTGACCGAGGAAACATGTAACGAAGGAGCTGTGAGCCAGAAATATAGGAAATTGAATTATGAAGTTCTTAGCACAACACTGGGAGAAACATTTCGTTGGTATAGGAATGTTGAGTCGTCTGTGACGATTTGGAGCCACGAAATTGAAAAATTTGTCAGAATCATCAAAAGAATAAGTACTGTAGGGTCAGGCGTTTTTTTCTGTTGTTTATAGATGAATAATTCAAATTGAAGGACTTTATATTTATTTTCGAAAAATCTAACCAGATACTATGATTAATTTTATTGGCTTGATGCATAAATTCTTATTGTTTTTCTGTAAGTTTAATAAAGTCAATAAATACACATAACGAAGAATTTACTTACCAGTATAGTATTCTCTTCACTGTTTAGAAATATGTGCCAATACTGCGGTAACTTTTCAATTCCGCGATTGTAGAATTTATGTGGTTTTGATGCGAAGATCTCGTTGAGCCATGTTCGGAGCTAGTTCCCCTCTGCTAAATAAGTTCCTCGAAGGTTGTTCGATATAGAGCGGAAAAATGAAAATTTTGAGAGTGCCAGATCAAGTGAATAAGGTGAGGTATGGAATGACTTCCGACCGCAACTCCTCTATAGTGTTTCTAGCAGTCTAGCAGAATGCGCACGGGTGCTGTCGCTGAGTAGGCATCACTTCACGCTGCGTTCCTGGTCGTTGTACGTGGACTGAATCTGCATGACGTCTCAGTTGTTGACAATAAATGTCAGCAGTGATGGTCACACCTCGGGGAAGCAATTCGTAGTACACAACGCCGTCGTTGTTCCACTAAATGCATAACATTATCCTTTATGGATACATACGAGGTGTGGCTAGAAAAAAACCGGACTAGTACTGGTGAAACAATAAAACGAATGCAATAAGGCTGAAAGTCGCGTGGCCTGTCAGGTGACTCTCGCTCCGCCTACTGCTCGAGTTTCATCTGCCTCCTGCACTCAGTCTGCCCGTGGCGTCTGTTTTAAGTAGTTGACGTTTTGTCTGTGCGTCGGAAAATGTTGAGTGTACAGAAAGAACAGCGTGTTAACATCAAATTTTGTTTCAAACTAGGAAAATCTGCAAGTGAAACGTTTGTAATGTTACAACAAGTGTACGGCGATGATTGTTTATAGCGAACACAAGTGTTTGAGTGGTTTAAACGATTTAAAGATGGCCGCGAAGACACCAGTGATGACACTCGCACTGGCAGACCATTGTCAGCAAAAACTGATGCAAACATTGAAAAAATCGGTAAACTTGTTCGACAAGATCGTCGTTTAACAATCAGAGCAGTGTCTGAGTTAACAGGAGTTGACAAGGAAAGTGTTAGGCAGATTCTTCATGAAAGTTTCAACATGAACAAAGTGTGTTCAAAAATGGTTCCAAAGTGTTTCACAATTGAACAGAAGGAACGCCGAAGAATGATTTGTTCTGACATCCTGGAAAACATTGAAAGTGATCCCACCTTCTTACAAAATGATATTACTTGCGATGAATCATGGTTTTTTACTTACGATCCCGAAACTAAACGCCAATCGATGCATTGGAAAACTCCTGGTTCTCCACGACAAAAAAAGCACGAATGTCAAAATCGAAATTCAAGGCAATGATGATTGTTTTTTTTGACATCAAAGGGATTGTGCACATTGATTGGGTACCAGAAGGACAAACAGTGAATCAGCATTACTACATTAGCGTCCTGGCTACCCTACGTGAGCGAGTACGGAGAAAACGGAACGATTTGTGGAGAAAAAAGTCATGGATCCTTCACCAAGACAATGCCCCAGCTCACAGTGCGTTGTCAGTGAAGACGTTTTTGGCAAAACACAACATTCCCATCTTAGATCATCCACCCTACTCACCTGATTTGGCCCCCTGTGACTTTTTTCTTTTCCCTAAAGTCAAGTCAGCTTTGAAAGGAACTAGATTTGAGACTGTTGAAGCAGTAAAAGAAAAAGCGACGGAAGTAATGTATGGACTTACCGAAAATGATCTGCAGCATTGCTATGAACAGTGGAAAATTCGTATGGAGTGGTGTAGAGACCGAGGAGGAGAGTACATTGAAGGAGATAACATGAAATTGTAAATAATTGTAAATAAATGTTTTTCCAGCATCAGTCCGGTTTTTTTCTAGCCGCACCTCGTATAGGTCCTTGTAGGAGGTGAGGCTGCTTCTTTGGGCTCAACCATCCCTTTCTTTTCCTTATGTTTTGCATAAAGACATCATTTGCCGTCACCTGTAACGATACACAATAGGAATGTTCTATGTTGTACACGAGCCAGTTGATGACGAGCAAGAGAGTTGCACATATGGCACCTGCTGATTTTTGTTATTTAGGCTTAGCGTATGCCGTACCCATACACCTGATTCTTGAACATTGCATGCAGCTGTCTCACGATGGTGGAATGACCTCACAGTTTATCGCGTTTTCAAGTTCTCGAGTACACTGAGGTGGATTGTTGTGAATTAATGCGTTTAAACGATCTTCATCAAATCCCGAAGGTCTTCATGAAAACGGAGGCACTCGTGTCAAAACGATCCTCGTTAAACGAAAAAACTATTTTCTTGCCGTGCTCTGTTCAGTGGCATTATACACGTACACGGCACAAATGTTTCTGGCTGCCTTGGCTGCTGTCACTCCTCTACTGAACTCAAGCACAAGAAACAATCGGGAACGTTCCGAGTTTTCCACTTGGCACTCCATTTTCTAGCGTCTACAGATTATTTCCAAATGACAACATGACAACAAGTAAACCTATACAGCAACAGTGAACTACGAATAAAAGCAGACAATCGATAAATAAACCCATAGCAACCGGAATACCAACACGCAAAACAAAATGAACCAACCTAATACTTAGAATTTTCTTTTTTTTTAATTTTATTTTCTTCAGTTGCACATTTAGTGTGTACTCGGGTGAACTGAGGGTGTGAATACATATTTCTGGTTGCTCTAACAGGTCCATTTTCTTGCGTTTGCCAGCGTTATATAATATCTGTCAGTTATCATTAATGTTAGAGACAGTGTACATATTGATTCATGTCAGTGACTATTGCCCATCTATGTATTTTAAATATATAGGCATCCATTTATTGTCACTATGTTATACTGAAGCTTCTACCGATGTGTTACGCCATCTACAGTTAGGCTACTGTTCAGTTTTTCTGTGCGATCGTGGCTAAAGTAGGTCTCTCACCTATAACCCAATAACCAATCATTAGGATCACGATCTGATACCTTAAAATTACGACGGCGAGAGCTTACAAAGTGGTGTACCGCGCCGTGACGCGATTCTTCAACTGGATCCAAAATGGGACAACTAAGAAATGTATTATTATTATCCACAACACATTACACAAACATATATCTCAGCTGCTACAACGGGAAGCATGCATTTATTTAACACGATACTCACTGTTAATACTGAGAATCCAGCCATTTCTGCGAGACTATTGTTTCTTTGCTACTTGTGTTTTGAAGTTATACTTCTTTTCTGACTTCATAGCTTTAAAAATTTCTGTCCCTTCGTGATATCTGACAAATTTAGCAAATTCAGGACATTTCATACGGTAGTTAGAATTCACAAATAATTTCGGTTTCGCCATTTTAACTTTCAGTCTGTTTCTTTCATTGCTCCAGATATTCAGCATCACATCGAAAAATCCGTTCTACAAACGCACTGGACGGTGGAACTGCTAGCATATGTTGAACAACTTCCATTACATTGTGCCCTTTGCATTAAGGGCTCTACAGATTTAACAGAGTGCTAAGCTTGAAAATCGAATCTTCACTGAAGTCAAATCATTTTACTATAAATTGCAGAATACTAATATAGACTTGCTGAGCTTCTGTGACAAATTTTGCTTCTTCATACTGCGGACAAATTTTTAGCTCCTGTATGAACTTAAATCCGTAGTAATTGTTTCTTTGTCTATTAATAACTTTTGCACACAACTTCAGGAATACAGGATATATTTCAGTTATCCATATTTCATCAAATTCCATGTGTTTTGTAGCTGTAGTAAATAAATGCACGTTTTCATTTTCAAAGTTGAAAACCCCGTCGAAAAGACGAAGATGTGCGACGATAGACAAAAGAAAATTCGCAGACGGCGCTTGGCACGATCCAGCAAGAGGCTTACCAACACTGCTTCCCCAATTGGAAACGGGTTCGAGAGCGGTGTACTAATTGTGCTGGAGAGTATTTTGAAGGAAACCATGCACGATAAGTAAAAGGTAAGCGTAGAAAAATTTTGTGGACAAAGTTCTGGAATATTTTGAACAGGCCTCGTGCGTTGGAATTCATTGCAACAAGTCCACAATGCTGCCAACTTGTGACGCAATCTGATAAAAAGTACTAAAACCAAAGAATAATCAAATTGAAAATGTTAAATGTCTCCCTTTTCATTATTTGGCTACTGTAAAAGAAATTTTAAAAGATGGAGTTAGTAAACAGTAATGTAGCCTAATTTAAGCGGGCCCGAAAACCGGACTTTTGAAGTCCGTTCAGGAAGTTCAACTAGAAACCACAGTTTTTATTTCAATACCGGACTGTCCAGCATAAAATCGGACAGTTGGCAACCCTAGTTCGGAAAAAGCGTCGTATGTGTGAAACAGTGAAAAATCATCGTGTAGCAGAAAAGAAAACTGCTTACGAGACATCCGATCACAACGCATCAATTACGACAATGCAGCGAGCTACGTTGGCAAGCGAAGAAACATGTAACTGTTGCAAGACAGATTCCTGGCATAATTGGTTTCATGTTTTCATGTAGTGCTACTCCGGTAGGTACTGTTCAGTGTATTATAACATATGCTATGAGTTAAGTAACATGCTACATCAGAAAGTGGGAATCACGGTAACGAAGCTAAACTGGTAAAATTCATGGAGAAACAGGTTCAAAAATAGTTCAAATGGCTCTGAGCACTATGGGACTTAACATGTTAGGTCATCAGTCCCCTATAACATAGAACTACTTAAACCTAACTAACCTAAGCACATCACACACATCCATGCCCGAGGCAGGATTCGAACCTGCGACCGCAGCAGTCACGCGGTTCCGGACTGAAGCGCCTAGAATCGCACGGCCACCGCGGCCGGCGGAGAACCAGGCCAAGGCAGGTAGTAAAACGGGATTCTGAGCTATATAAACTGGTTCCAGAAACGGAGAAGCTAATTGCAGATTCAGGAAATGCCGAAACGTTGGGAGACACTGCTATAGTATCTTATTTCACGGACGCGACCGGGGGAAGTGAAAGACAGCAGTTCATCAACTTTGCGAACGCGGATGAAAGTTTTACCAAATAATGGAAATAAGATAGTACGAGAACCTGCACCTACAAATACAGGGGGCCAAGGGCGTTTGCAAGCGTAGAGGATATTACCAGCAATAATGGGAAAGTTGCAGGGAACATCTGAAACGAATAATCGGAAACAATTGACAACATGATAAAAAAAGGGAGTGAAACCGTGTCTGAAGTGAGACAAGTAAAACCTTGCAAGGAGAATTCATCACTGAGTGGAATGAGCAGATTTAAGAATATGAAAACTACCGGCAGATTGAAACGGTCGCGACTTGTTGCGCTGAAAACTATAGCCATGGAAGCACACAGTTAGTCTCTACATAAAACGAGGCTAAAAACGTAGGAGAAAATGTATCAGAAATTAGTGAAAGAAGTGAGGTGGAAATCACCAAAGTACAGGCGACATTAACAAAGTAAAACAATTTGGGGAAATTCGTAATAGATTTTTACAGAAAGAAGCTGGAAACCTCAACACAGTAGAAAATAACATAATACTAACTGTTTTGCAAGAGGTGCAAACTTTCAGCAGGGATTACTACATATTTTGACTAGGAGAAAGGGTACACCGAGTGGCATTTTTGTGCGCTCTTAGAGCAGCGGTCCACGAGACACAGGCAGACATAAAAACGATAGATTTCGCACAGAACTGGATGGAAGCAGGAGCAGCCTGCTGGACAGATTCCGTGATGGTATATGACAAGTTCGTAGGGAAAAAAATGGTTCAAATGGCTCTGAGCACTATGGGACTCAACTGCTGTGGTCATAAGTCCCCTAGAACTTAGAACTACTTAAACCTAACTAACCTAAGGACAGCACACAACACCCAGCCATCACGAGGCAGAGAAAATCCCTGATCCCGCCGGGAATCGAACCCGGGAACCCGGGCGTGGGAAGCGAGAACGCTACCGCACGACCACGAGATGCGGGCAGTTCGCAGGGAGATATTAGTCACAGGATATGCAAGAAGAGGTCAAGGATTACCTGAAATTACAAGGGTACAACAGACAGAAGTGTCGTAATTGGCGTGATAGAAAAATCACCAGAAACGGCTAAGTTCGTTTGTGTGCAGCTGCGGTTAAAGTATACCGTGCTTCGTAAAGTGTTGCTATCAAAAACCTGCAACAATTTGTTCAAAATTTATTTATCTTACTCTTTCCAGTTATGTAGCACTGTTTGAAGTTATTGCAACCATCCACTGCTTCCTTTGAAATCGCTGTAATCTATGTTGCGTGCAGTTTGGTGTGCATAACGTAGTACGTCACTATCACTCACATCCTGTAGCTTTTATCGATCATCCTCGAAACGCGCAAACACCAGTTTTTGTAACAAATGTGCCTTGTCCTCCCTTGAATATAGGTAGTTTTTTTTATGCATCACGGTCATGTTGCTGCTAACTTATTCGAAATCTGTTAGTAATTGTTTTATCACTATGCTGCGGATGATCTTCCATGTACGTAATTATGTTTAGTACTCGCTCCTTGGACAACGACTGTCCATCACTACGTTTCACTGGAGACGATATTTGTCGCTCCATGTCAGACATGAGTGAAGAACGACACTTGTTTCAGTGTCACTTGCTCTTGTTAAGCAGGTATCGTCATCACTGTACTACTCATGGACATTGTCCGTACCGTCGAGCGTATTTGAGACCACCTACTCGACTGACTTATTTGCAGAAAAGCTAATATTTCATCTGCCACGTCTTTCTCACTCTGCTAAATTCCTTGGGTTAATTTTTGATGAAATGTCAACTTCTGCAGCCGTTGTTGTAGGTATCATGCAATGTTGGCTTACCAAGCAAGGTTGGCGCAGTAGTTACCTCACTGGATTACCATTCGGGAAACTTCTTTCAGGAGTGCTGGTTCTACGGGGTTCGCAGGAGACCTTCTGTAAAGCTTGGAAGGTAGGAGACGAGATACTGGCAGAAGTAATGCTCTGAGGATGGGGCGTGAGTCGTGCTTGGGTAGCTCAGTTGGTAGAGCACTTGCCCGCGAAAGGCAAAGGTCCCGAGTTCCATTCTCGGTCCAGCACAAGGTTTTAATCTGCCAGGAAGTTTCATATCAGCGCACACTACGCTGCAGAGTGAAAATCTCATTCTGGAATAATTATGTAATTCTAAAAAGGAAATCGTATCAATGTGATTTTTTTCTTATATTTCTCTTGACATTACCTATCATTAGCTATACCGTAAAGGACTTAGCAAGTTACAGTACCTTTTGGTCGAGGAGATACTTGCAAAATTATTTTACAGCCACAGCAGCATTGGAGATCGCCGAGAAACGCTGATGAGTATTTGCTATTATTTTTCCCACTCTGTTGAATTTCAGTTGTGGTGGAGATTAAAGCTGTGCTGCTAACGAGGCTGTGCTAAGAGGACATTGTGTTTCAGGTTGATTTATGCAATAGTGGATGCCGATGTCATACACGGTTTAAAAAAGAAAGCACTAGCACAGAGATCTCAGGGGCAATATATGCATATATATTGCCCCAAAAAGGAAAAAAGAGAGAGACGATAACTAAGAAGTGAACACAAAAATGGAACTGAGGTATGTAGCACAGCACTGCATCGTCGCGAAAGACTGAAACAACTGCTTTGAGTCTTTGCTTTTCTATGTAATAGAAATTTCATGTCAAGACTAGAATTTTAGTGTTGTGAGGACTAAAATTTTAATTCATAGTGCTTAGAACTTCGTTTTTTTTATCAGTGTGGCTAGTAGCCAATACAGTGTGCCAGAAGAAATTCAGTAACAGGTAACAGACCATGTTGCGAATTTAAATAGCACCAACACCGGAACTGAAAGTGAAATCGAAGGAAACAGTGCGGTAGCTCACAACTATATTCGTGGCTGTGAGGCGGTAGGATCTGTTAATGTGAGTTTTCTTCTCCATTAGTTTGTATTAACGATACTGGTGTTATAGGCTCCGACAATGGAATTAACCGAAACAGCTAATACTTTAACTAATACCTTAGTTTGCAAAATTGCTGGATCAAACGATACTATAACTACCACCTTAGGTGGCCAAATTGCTGAAACAAATAATACTTTGAAGAACCTCAAAATGCAGTTGATAAATAATAATACAAGAATCACAAAAAAAACGAAGAGGAGATCAAAAAGCTAAAAAATGACATACAAACAGACTGGGAACAGGTTGATGCTCGAGCAGGGTATTTGTAGCCAAAGTTTATACTCTTGAAACAGAACTCAACATGGAAATCGCTCATTCTGAACACAATTGCAGAGTTGTTCAGAACAACCAAATACATAGCTGTGATATTTTTAAAAATGCTATAAATAACAATAAGTCAGGCTTAGAATTTAAATTCAAAAATTTGGAAGGTAGTAAAAAGAGAGTACTGGAACTTCACTCCAAAGTCACTGCTGTCGAAAAACTATTAACTACCAGTAATGACGCTTGTAGCAGCAAAATGAATAACATAAAGAAGAAATTAACTGAGTTGAAGGAAATTTTGTAGCAAAAAGCCTTAGCAGTAATTGTTGGCTTGTGGGGTAAAAATTCAATTAACGATATCCAGGTGAAAGTAGAATTCATGCTGTTGATTTTTTACACTGATGTAGCGACAGCTTTATAAGTGGTATGATTGACAATTTAAAAATCAAATTTGTAAAGCAGACGCCATCATGGACAAACCAAAATATTAATACTGAAATGTCTTAAGATGAATTTGAGACGAGGTTTATTTTTAAAAATTTTCTGAAACAGAGTAAGGAAGAACAAAGAGCGAATATATGATTGGGGCGATTCATAGAGCACGATAGCAGAGTACGAAAGCATTTTGCGAAAAACCATTTAGGAGATTAATTCCTTTAAACACACCATTCGATGAACTCACTCAGATTGACGCCTTTAAAAGAAGACTTCTTAATAGAATGCAGTGGATATTTGTGTAGGGACCATTTGAACCTATAGAGAAATTCATAACATATATGGACAAATGTGACAGAGCCATAAAACAAATGTAAATCAGGACAGTAACTTTAGTAAGAAATACAAATATCAACCAAATTGATGTAATTAGAGAACCATGTGAGGAGAAATGGTAATAACTTCTGAAATGGTTTTCATATTGGAGATGACAGCAGAGATAATCAATAAACTGATAGAGACAGGAATAGAAATAGAGAGACAGATAACAGGAATAGACTATAAAGAAGGTAGAATAGGAAATATCATAACGTGAGAGAAAAAACAGCGGCAAAGATCAGGAAGACTGACAGTCGCCCCAACAATTGTTTGTCAGTATGGGACGAGAAAAAAATCATTGGAATCAGACAAAACAGTATAGGATTAGAGGATGAAATGTGAAATCCCACTGATTCAGTAGAAATGGGTCTCGCCAGGGTGCACAGATTGAGACTTAATAGAAGGTTTTGGAGAGTACTGAAGGCCGATCAATATAAACAGCAGAGATTCAGAAACTTGAGAAAAATTTTTAGGGTAAACTGGATGCACAACTTTTCAGAATCTATGTAGTCAAGAAAGTATGAGAATTTGGGGTGGGGGGTGAAAGTTTTGATGTTAATTTTGTTCTTTATGGTATAAATAATATGATGAGTAATGAAGGTATGGGAAAAGTGAATGAATCTGTTTGGTCTGATATATTCTCAACTTGTGCCAAAAAGGATAAAACAAAATGATAATTGTGGTGCTCAGGCTGAGGAGATTGGTAAGAACTCTGTGCTTTGTGAGGCTGAGGGGCTGGTAATGATTTTATGATTGGCGATTTATGATATGTCTGTGATTCATAAAAGTGATACTGAGAGATCTCTGATGCTGTAAGTGATTATATTATAAATGACATTAATGATGATTTGAGAAATGAGATTATTTTTATTGACGAGTTAGATTGGATGATTAATATAGAGATTAAAGATGATGTTTTGGAGGAATATGATGATGATAGTGGGTATGATGATTCACTGTGTGGTGAGCCACATGTAGGGGATGCACGAAGGGATCAGATGTTGCAAGTGGATTTCAAAAAGGCTGGAATCTCTAATAGCACAGAGGAGAAAAGTTTAATCTACACGGATGATGAGATTTTAAAAGTTGCTTGGAATCAGTACAGAACTAAGGAATAATAATGTTGCTGTTGTTGAGAAAATACAGAGAAATAGCAATGAGTGACATCTGGCCTGGTGAACGAAGAAAAGTGAGTGCAATTTAGAGAAGCCTAATATACCTGCAGGAGCTCTGAAACCAGTTTCTTACAATTAATGTGATAATAATCAAGGTGAGAGTGACATTAGCTGTAAAGAAGTAGAAAATAATTTGTTATTTTTAAAAGAAGGTAAAGATGATAGGAAGTTACAGGGAGTCCTTACATCTTTGTTAAAACGGATAACTTAGAAGGGAACTGTTTGGTAGACACTAGCAGTCCAATGTGTGGAATTTCTGAGAAACTGCGAGACAGAATTAAATTAAGTAAGTGTGTTATTGAATTATCTGTTGTTGGTGTCAAGACTAAGGGAGCCACTGGGATGTACAGTAAAACAGTAAAGTTTGAAGTAAGGCTAGAGTTATAAATTGGTGGTGTACTCTTTTTACAAGACTGATTTGTCATTCCTGAGCTTAATGAGTACTTAATTGATGGATTGTCAAATCAAAGGCATGTTTTAGTTGGGGAACTGAGGCACTTACTTTATAGAGCCAGAGTAGAATTATAGGGAAAACGAAAAGGGATTGTTTTAATAAGAATAGGATCCATGCAATTGCTGAAGTACACGTTAGTGGTGAGGAACAAGATGAGAATGGGTATTATGAATTACAAGGGTAAGTCCAAAAGAAATGCACACCATTTTTGCAAAAATACAGTTTTCATTCTGCAGGTGTGAAAGTTTTATAGTTTGTAGATACATCCTTCCCGCTTGTTTTCAAACTTAGTTCAACCTGTTACCATGAGTAGCGCCGTCACAGAATGTCTTCAAGATGGCTGCTACATATGACGTTCGTCAGAAGCAACGTGCTGTCATAGATTTCCTGTGTTGTGAAAACAATACCGTGGGAAACATCCACAAGAGGTTGAAAAATGTGTATGGAGATGCTGCTGTGGATCGCAGTACAGTTAGACAGTGGGCAAGCTGGTTCCGTGATGAAAGCGGGCACAGTTATACTTTAGGATTGTCCTCGCAGTGGTAGGCCTCATACTACACACACTCCAGACAATGTGTAGAGAGTTGACGAATTGTTGACTGGTGACAGACGCATCACAGTGAACGAATTGTCTCGCTACCTTGGTATAGGGGAAGGAAGCGTTTGCATAATACTGAAAGTGTTTGGTGCAGGTGGGTTCCTAGGATGTTGACAGTGGGTTACACAGAAACAAGAAATACGGCATGCATCGAACTTTTGGAATAGTACAAGAATGATGGAGATTAATTTCTTGGAAGAAATGTGACAGGTGATGAAACATGGCTCCATCGTTTTTCACCAGAGATGTAGAGACAATCAATGGAGTGGCATCATGCAAATTCACCCAAGACAAATATTCTAAATCCAGCTTCTGCTGGAAGAGATATGGCTACAGTGATTTTCGATTCTGAAGGACTCTTACTTGTGGACATCTAGCCAAGTGGAACCACCATAAATTCTGATGCATATGTGACAACACTGAAGAAACTTCAAGCTCGACTGAGTCGTGTTCGACCTCATCGACAAAAGCAGGATGTATTGCTGTAGCACGACAGTGCACGGCCACATGTCAATCAAAAAACCATGGAAACGATCACAAATATCCGATGGACAACAATGAAACACCTGCCTTACAGTCCTGACCTGGCTCCATGTGGCTATCATCTCTTTGGGAAACTGAAAGACTCTCTTCGTAGAACAAGGTTTGAAGATGATGACTCCCTTGTGCACGCTGTCAAACAGTGACTCCAACAGGTTGGTCCAGAATTTTACTGTGTGGGTATAAATGCCCTGGTTCCAATATGGTATCAGGCAGTTGAGAGGGATGGAAATTATGTGGAGAAAAGAAAATATTGTTCCTAAAGGATGTATCTACACAATGTAAAACTTTGAAACATATAGAATAAAAGATGGATTTTAAAGAAAATTTGTGCATTTCTTTTGGAGTGATCCTCATAATAAGGCTAGTAACCTTAACCAATAAAAACAAAAGGAACTTAAAGAATTTATATTTGAATAACATGACATGTGTAGTAAGAAACATTGAAGAATGAAGAACTGTCAGTGTAAATTACAGCTGAAGTCTCATGATCCGTTTTTCATAAAACCTTACAACATCCCAATTTCAGAAAGTGGTAGTTGCTGAGAGGAAACTAAAAAAAAGGAAGAGCTGGGGGTCATAGAAAATATTGTAGTAAGGAAAGAGAAGAAACTGTTGAGAGGATCATAGAACAACAGCACACATTAAGATAACAGAGATATGACAAGAAAGTAAAAGTAACATAGTTCAGAATTGGGGACCTTATTCTTGTCAGGACTAATGAAAGATCTAAAGCAATTAGTAAAGCAAATAGAAATTTCTTAGAGATAAGTATTGGGCCAGTTGAAGTGATATCAAATCTCAACCAAATACCCATATATCGGTTTCTACTAAAACAAGAAAAATATTTGGGTTAAGGAATGTTGTAATACTAAAAGCTGGTAGAGAGAGAGAGAGAGAGAGAGAGAGAGAGAGTAAATTGTCATGTACCTGGAGTAAATAAGTTAGAAATCTATTAAATACTATTTTCTGAATTGTGATACATAATTTTTATTTTATAGCTATTTCATTATTCCCTCAGAAAATGAGTTTTCTTTGCACATTAACAGTGTGACGACCTCTATGGGGCTGTACCATTTGCTACAGTAAATTAGCCTTCTGATAGTACAGTTATTATCTGATTATTTGTTTACTCTGTCCTGTTGCTGATTTCTGATTTGTTAATGTCAATTTTCAGTTTACTAGTACTGTGGAAATATGGTCATTTTGCATCTTGTGAGAAACAAAGCTTAAGACTTATATATATAAGTTCCTCAGTAACAAAAGATGACATTTTACAATGTTACAGAAAGTCTCAATCTGCATACTGGAACATTATTTTCTTTCTGTATTAATTTCATCTTATTTGTTTTCCATGAGTTTGTCAACTACACATCTATAAATTGAAAGTTACATCACAGGTAATATTACACATGTAAACACATGTTTCTTTGCACTGGAAGAGTATGTTAAAGGAGTGGATTGTACATATCAAGTAACCTATATTTATACACTGTTTTAAAGTAAACTGTGCTAGACAGTCTCAATTGCAATCCTAAAAAAAAATTCACACATATGAACTACCTTTGATACTGAAAGATATTATTACTTAGGTTGTTACTGGATAGGGAGGTACTTTGCTTAAATAATTGCTATATCAGAATTAATTTGATATAAGGCACTATATTATAATAAGAATACTGGTACAAATCTTTCTTACATACTTCATTTACATATTCTGGATATTTTCTGGTTCAGTTGTCATAATTAAAGGAGATGCATACTTTTTTGAACCACTGCAGGTATGTTCTACTTGAAGCCACATTATAGACACAAATTGCTTTTGCTACATACACTACTAAAAAGCTATTTTAATGGAATTAAATAAACATGTCCTGTTATGTTACTGAAAATATCTTATTGCGAAACATGAATTTTCTTTGATTTAAAAGCACACACACACACACACACACACACACACACACACACACACACACACACACAAACGCGCACACACACACACACAAACACACTGAATCTATGCAAAGACCTATCGCATACTACAGAGAAAAGATTGACAGAGTGATGCAAGTCTCAGCAGTTTGTGAACCCACTTAGTCAATACTTGTCTGTGACACATACATTCTTACTTCCTTGTATCTCCTTCGTATTTATGAGTTATTCAGTTTTCAGGTATTGTTCGATCAATGGTGAAGGAACAGGTTGCCTGAGGAGTTTGGTTGTATATTACAGTATTTTAAACACGTCTCTCATATTTTATTATGGTATATTAGTAGACACACAAACTCAGTGGCATACCTGTTCACTTACACTTGAGTTTATTTGTCGGTCAGAGATGCATTTGTATACAAATATTTCACATTTATTGCGTTTTGAAATGTGTCAAATTTCAGAACTTATGTGAATAAATTATAGGAGATCACTGAGTTGTTGGAATGAAAGTCTATTACTGAACCATGATGTATACACATTCAGCATGTTATAGCAAATGAACATTTGTTTTACAGACACATTGAATGACATTTACACAGGTCATTTAAGGGAGTTTGAAAGGATTGTTACTTTGGATGAGCTGTGGTAAAGGACAGTGATTGCCTTACTGTTATGTAACTTTGCTAGATCAGAAAATAAGTAGGTTGAACAAAAGCTGCATATAAGTTATCGCTTGTAGAGACTAGATTAAAACTTGTTAATCATATACTTTCTCACTAGGCACGTAGATTTGCCATCATATGAAGTTTTATTATGTATCGATGTGAGGACTACTCATAAAAGTAATATATGTCTGCACAGCATTCCTTACCTGTGATCACAGTGATCACAGTTGTACAGCACAGAGAACCTGAATGAAGGACTATATTAATAAGAAGGAATTTATTAATTTACAATTTATTATCTTATAAATATACATACATATCACTGTGCTGACATTAGAGAGACCATAGCACAAAACCGTATTTCTGAACAGTGATTCCTTGTATGGAACAAAAAATCTTATTAGTTGATATTTTGAAGTTTTATGAGCTGTGCACTGCTTTACTGATGGAGCAAGTGAAATGTCAAAATGGGTATACAATGATACAAAGAAATTGAAAACAACATTTCTCATTGGAAACACAAACTAATTATCATGCTGTCTGGAAACTGTTTTATTTGTATTCTGTCTTGTTGGATATGTGCTCTTATATTAGTAGAACTGACCAAAACTTATCTTACTAGAAAATTACACCCTATCAAACAAAATTTGCATAATGATGCTGAGATTTGACACTGTTTAATATAAGCTGAGTATTAAAGTATGAACCATGCATTACATTATTCTGTTGTATTTCTTTGTACACTACTTTGTGTATGCTCGAGTGGTGCCTAGTGACTAAAATTCCATTGCATATATTTGCATAAATTACTGAAAAAGTAGACTGTGTGTCTGGGAGCACAATAAGAGTATAGAGTCTGTAAGAAGGTGTCACCACAAGTGGACTGGAATATTCTCAAAGAAAGAGATAAGCATGTAACACTGAAGAATGCATAAATTGTTGTAATTATTTATAATTGATTCTTTTAGTTCTTTTTCAAATTATGTTGAAATGGACCAGGTTTAAATTCAAACCCTTCTTGATAAGTTATACATTGATCATGTACTCATAGTTGTTGGATGTTGGTTCTGATCCATTCACTGTCTCATTTCACGTTCACTGAGGTTCATGTTGTGCTGAATTTTATGCTATGTTTTTGGCAGCTGCTTGAAGTTCAGTTGTTGACAGAGTATCGTATGAAGGGCTTATTTCAATAATGGTACAGAGTCGTAAAATATATACCTGAATATTTCTGGTATCTCAACTGGCGATTTTTCAGCGGTCATTTAACTGTAGGACTCTGTATCTCAGAGTAAAAAAAAAAGAGACTTGTACCACTATTGAAATAAGCCCTTCATATCTGATTCTTATCTACTCTAAGCTTGGGAGAGGGTGTTGAAATGTAGCAATTTATGATTGTTAGGATACATGTAACATGAAGAGTTGCCCTCAGGTATTAAGTTGCCACATTTTCAGGCTTAAGTAAATTTTGAAACAATCTTATTTCCTTTATCTCGTAATGATAGAACTCAGTGTATTATAGAGTTTAAAATTCTGAATGAATTTCGTTTCCACATTAACAAGTATACATACATCTCAGCAGTGTTACTAATCGATACTTAAAAACAAAACATAAAAAATTCATATTTTGTAATTCCAGAATACCTTACAGAAAAAATGAAACCAGCTTTTCGTTAGTATCTGTGGAATGAAGTTATGAAAATGTTGGGAACATTTTCTAACTAATAATCTTCGTAATATAAGAAACTTTTTAAAAAGCATTACTATCGAAAACATTTTATCAATTTCACCACAAAATGTTAAAAGACATGCAAAACGCTATATTGAAATACGAGAGGAGCGAACTAGTATGTAATTTAGTGATGTCAGCCTGTATGTACCAGTGCGTCTTTTATTCCAATCCAATCTTCTATTTTTAATCACAAATGATGTAATTAGTAATTGAAAAAATAATATAGAAGGAGTGCAGAACCCACCAACACTGTCTTAGTTTTCCACCATTTTCTATGAGCCAGTTTTGCTACAGGTTTGTAACCATATTACACAATAAGTATGTAATACTGTAACTTCCCATTTGATACCCTCAAAAACTGAGTCATCATCCCTCCATAATGAGTGAGATGTTGAGCTTAGAAAGAGGAAGCGGTGTTAGTATTGTGCTAAGAATAGCTTGGGGGTAAGTATTTCTAGAAAGGAAAAAAAGCAGGAAAAAACATTAATTGAAGGTGTTATGTAGAATGTTCGATGTTTTATAATCATTATTATTATTGTTATTATTATTTACTTGTATGACATTTTTTATGCAACCCCTACTCTGTTTTATCTAAGTAATCATTCAATGTATAAAATGCATTCCAGAACAGGTACTTTTTAGCTGCCTTTTTAAGCAAGTTTATTTTTGCAATTTCTTTAATCTCTTTTTGTAATTTATTGTATAGTTTTATTCCCTGATAGAAAATGCTGCTTTGAGTTTTGTGTTCATCTTTTCATAGTAAATGTAAGTTGAGTCTATCCCTTGTTGCATGGTCATGAACAGAGCTGTTTGTGCAGTAATTAGCAATGTTATTTGTGATGTGTGTAACACTGGTAAATGTATTCACATGGAGCCATTAAAATCACAAGTGTTTTCAACAGATCTTTACAATGAGCCCGATTAGTATTTTTGGTTTTTATTCTTATGGCTCTTTGCTGGAGTTTGAAAAATGTGTTCATGTTTTGTGCATTTGTTCACGATAAAAGAATGCCATAGTTCAGAACTGAATGTACATATAAATAATATGTAAGTAAAAGACACTGCATATTACACACTGATGATAGGATTCTAAGGGAATAACATGCTGATGACATTCTGCTTGCAAGTACCTTTGTGTGTTCACACCACTTCAGCTGAGCATCGATATTCATTCCTAGAAATTTTGCATTTGTTACCCAGTCTGTAGAAGTGCCATCTACATTTACTTTAACATTGACATTATTCCTCTTCAAACTGATAGTCATGGCATTAGTTTTCTTTATATTCAATGTCACTTTATTGCTTATTGACCTAAAATAATATTCTTCCTTGAGAGTTTCATTTGCTTTCTCGGCAAGGAGTTCTCTTGTCTTCTCAGTGACTACAATACTGCTGTCATCAGCAAAGAGAATTTTTTCACCGTGAGAAACACTAGTGGGAAAGTCATTGATGTATATCAGGAATAGTATTGGTCGTAATATGCTACCTTGTGGAATCCCTATATTAGTGTATTTTGGTTATGATAAGTGTTTTACTAAATGTTTGGATCGATTTGACGAATGTGTTATCTCTTGAAACTTTTCTTGGCGTTACCAAAACATGAGCTACACTTTGTAGAATGTAGCAAATTGCAGCACGTTTCAGTGGAGGAGATACCCACAAAAATTATTTTACAACCACTGCAGCATTGAAGATCTCCTAGAAACGAAGATGAATATTTGCTGTTAATTATTACACCTTTTTGAGCATCAAGCGGAAGCGGCAACGCGTAGGTGAAGCAAATCTTAAAATGATTTCGCAAAAAATCATTACGCTTATGGAACGAAAAACTGGTAGGAAGTGTTTTCGAATGAACAAGTGCAGGTAAGAAACACAATATGCACTGAGAGGACTGTGTGGAAGTGTCAATATAGTAGACTATTTTGTTAAAATTCTGCTTCCAGGCCAGCGAAAGTGGTGCATAAGCAGATGCTGAGGTTAAGTAACAGATGGCATTTAGTGGCGTTTTCGAATGTTTCATGCAGATGTCACTTGAGTGACAAAGGCGATGTGGGTGTCTCTCATGCTCAGAGGGTCCAGCCACAGTTGGTGCAGTTGGGGACAACGAAGTACAGCGTGTCCCAGAGCCTGTGCGATTACCATCTCTCTGAGCCTTGTGGAAGGAAACTTGACGTCAGGTGTGGTGATAAATGTGCAGAGGTTACACTACCAAACAGCAGCAGCTCAACAATTAACATCGTTTTGTTGTACTTTGGCGGTACCCATAAACCAGTCTTCATGAAGGAGGGCAACACTCTGAAATTCATTCAAGGACAATAAATCTGCTTAGTGGAAGCTGACCAGTGGCGAGTTGCATCCCTCCCATCAATACTTGTGGGTGTACTTGCAAACCCCAACAGGACAGCGTTGCTGGGTGGAGCCAGTGCTACCACCATATGCTGTGCAACTGATGCATTCGAAGCTCAACACCATTGCGTAGCCAGTGGTGGCAGAGCACTAACTGCACATAGCCACAAACCTGATTTTCCAATATGACGAGAACTTTGTATGTCAGTGAGAGCAGTGAACATAAGCAAAGTACAAATTTATAAAAGAGTGCAAAGCATTAATATAGAAAATGAGTGTTCTTTCGTTTATTTCCTTGCCTCTTTTACAGCAGACTCTTTTATTGGAAAGGTTATCATCCCTAATTTACGGTTAGGCATGGTACTTTCTTTAGTAATAGGATTTTGGTGGACAACATTTTAACATGAACTGAGCTCGTATTTAGGGGGTTCTTGGTTACTGACAGATAGGTAGTCGTAGATTTAAAACTGCTGTTACAGAGGAGGTTACACAGACTGTGTTGAAAGTCTTTATTGTTAACACACTATATGTTTCTTAAAATGTTATTGAATTGCCTTTGACAATTGGTTTATTTACATTTGATGTACGGTGTGTGAGTAAATATGTAGCATATCTTTTTTTAATGTAGTCGCACAGAGCACACCAGTTATTATTTGCTTCATATACTATATTATATCCTTTGTGTTCTCTACTCTCTTATCAGTGAATACTGTCGTGGGAATCTCTCCTTGATCTTAACCCGCCCATTTCTGACGTTTTTGGCAGAAACAGCCACTATTATTAGAGCAAAATACTTTCTATCCCACTCCATAGTTCAGCCACTTTCTTGGAGTCCTTCTCAGTAGCAATAACTAGAAACTGAAAAAGCTTCCCACCTTATATTAGAGAACTGGATGACATCTCCAGCTCCAGAAGACAGTTGATGACTTATCTACTAAAACAATATTATCTTAGTATATAGTCGTTAGTCTGCACATCCCTCTTTCTTTCCTGATCTTTCTATTTCCCGTATTCTCAGCCAATTCTCCTTAAATTTCCATTTCCCAGAACTCGCTATATCAAAACCATCGATTTTGTACACCTACGATTTCTTATGTCTGTCACTATCATTATTGTTATTATTTTCACTATTATTATTATTATTACTCTCACTGTTAGTGGTAGTAGCTGCAATACAAGAAGTGCCATTTTTGACGTTCTATTCTCATTTTAATTTACTCTCACTGTCACTTCAGACCCTGAAATTATTTCGTACTATTTCTCATACAAAAATGATTATTTCTTAGGCAACTATGAGGCAGAAAAATGTTCTCTATGTGTGAAACCCTGGTCTGATGTGAGAGAGGGCCTCATGGTCTTAATCATATCAGTTTACATACATAAATAAATAAAATATATATAGAGCTTTTTCAGTGGTCTAGCTCATCCCATATTCTTTTCACAAAACCTGTATCAATGATATTTCTGTTTCAAGATTATTTAACGCTATATAAATAATAATATACCTGCTTGGATATCAGTCACATGAATCACTCCAGAGCGAAGTGGTAAACAATTGTAAACATTTAGTGAATGAATGAGTTTTTGTGTTCATCTGTTGAAAGATGTAGGAAGCTGCAGACAATTGATTATGTTTTAGCTTGTAGAACACAACAATAACAATGAGTTTCGCGAAGACATTTTGCTTATTTATATCAGATAATATAGATAAGGAAGTGTTTTACAAACCTCCCATTCTTTTCTAAATTTAGATAACCTACAAAACGATAAATGTACATCCTAACACTTTGTAGTACATTAAGATTATTTGTTAAGTATTGAAATTTACGAAATGTAACGGATGCTACTTGATAATTTGCCACTACATAGTAATATCATATATTTTTATGTACAGTTTACATTGAAAGCTCAGATTTATTTCTTACTTGATATATTTATTCAAATGAATTCAGGGAAGTAGAAATTTTGTAACTGATAATGTTTTAAAATTCCTACACTGTTTTGTAGTAATAACGTGGAGTGTCTACAAGACTGTACATATGATTACTTTGTTCTGCAGTGGTTCTGTGCATTTGAATATCAGTATCCAGTAAACTAAACATTTATCTTTTCTTCCATGAATTTTGGCAAAGTTATCAAACAGATGATTAATTCATTTCCAATTTCATCCCCATGATTAAGATAAGTTACCTTAAGTCCTTTCTCTCATGTTGGTCTACAGAATACAATTAAAATTAACAAAACTGTAGTTTATTCACAACTGGCTCCAGGTTTGAAGAGTCACTAGATTTGATCTTTAGTCACCCAATAAATGCTACAGGTAATATCACAGTACCTAGGTGGCAAATCTGTTATGTCTCCAGTTTCATTTCATAATATTTACAAAGAATGCAAGGAGTTCCAATAATGATTATTAAATGTTTGGAAAAAACTTATATATATTCCTTGTACGTGTGGTCTTTCAAAATGAACTATCATTTCATTTATCATTTCAGTTGGTTTGCCAGTCTTCAGGACATTATGGATGTCACTGAACATTAGGTTCCATTGACAGGAAGTATATTGAAAATACACATTTCTAAGAAGTTTATCACTAAAATCCGTTGTTGAATACCATTCACTTTACCAACCCTGTAGAGCTCCTATCAAATCTTAAGGCAGTCAGACTAATAATTTATAATGATATTACTTCCATGAATCACAGAACAGTCTCTGCAATAATTCCTGCCTCTAATTTATCATACTCAACAACAACTTTATATGCTTATTTTATTGTTCAGCTTCTTAAATGTATCTTATTCCAGGAGACAGTAGCTCATTGTCCACAATGTGAGGGGTCTCATTTGCCAACAATGAAAAAATTCAATTTGACTGACACCTTTTACAAATCGAGTCTTGGGTTAGTGGTGGTGGTGGTGGTTAGTGTTTAACGTCCTGTCGACAACGAGGTCATTAGAGACGGAGCGCAAGCTCGGGTTAGGGAAGGATTGGGAAGGAAATCGGCCGTGCCCTTTCAAAGGAACCATCCCGGCATTTGCCTGAAACTATTTAGGGAAATCACGGAAAACCTAAATCAGGATGGCCGGAGACGGGATTGAACCGTCGTCCTCCCGAATGCGAGTCCAGTGTGCTACCCACTGCGCCACCTCGCTCGGTTCTTGGGTTAGAAAATCCAAAATGTCGATCAACTCGATTTTGAATCAGGAAAATTCATCTCCAAGAATTTTATGTGCTCTGTCAAAAGGGGAACAAGTCATATCTTCTAAAGTCAGAGCATGAAATATTATTATTTTCGAAAGTGACTTAAATTTTTTAGAGCTCACCTCAATCAGAGAAAAAAGTTCCGTCAATTTTCACTAATATTTCTTACGTTCAGCTCTACATATTAACCCCTTACCGCATAATGTGCCAGATATGGCACATACCACTTTTCTCTTTGTCAATCTCATATCTGAGAATATATTTCCAAACTGCATGTTGGGACAGATATGGCACACAGTCAAGAGCAGCTGTGCAAGTAGTGTATGCCATCTGTTGGGAGAGTAAGGAATTACGTGTTATGAATCTTTGCTTTGTGTTGCTAGCTGTTTACATCCAAGTTTGGTCACACAAACAGTTGCAATCAGTTACAGTAAACGATTGATTTCAGTGTTTATATTATTTGCAGAGGAATAAGGACATCTGTGGACAGTTATAAAGAGGTAAGTTTATATATTTGTTCATTAGAATACATATAATACTGAAAAATAGGTCTGTGACGGATATGGCACAACATGCAGTCCGGGCCAATCGAGTACGTGGTTGCATTTTACCTAAGGAGGCAGCAATGAAGATGAATGGTCGAGGCAGCATGGAGGAAAAGATAGCAACAGTAGACGGTGTGCAATTGTCAGTAGTCTCCTGGTTTGATAATAAGTAGTCAACACATTGTCAACTTATGTTGGATGCAAACCAGAAGGCGAGATCAAGAGGCTTTTCAGGGAGGAAAAAGAATATAAAATGGTACCTTGTCCACACTCTGTGATGATCTACAATGACTACATGGGGGGGGGTGTCGATCTATTAGATTCTATGCTAGGATATTATAGAATTGAAATCAGATCAAAGAAATGGTACTTGAAGATATTCTTTCATCTAGTTGACTTGGCATGTGTGAACAGCTGGCTGTTATGGAGAAGAAGAAATACGGACTACATGCCCCTTGTTGATTTCAAGGTCGCAGTTGCAGAGGCCCTCTGTAAAATTGGGAAATCCTTATCCAAGAAACGTGGTAGGCCAAGCAATGAAATACAAAAACAGCTTGACTGCAAGAAGAAGAGAGGCCCTACAGCAGATCTTCCACAGCGTCAGGTGCGACTGGATGGGATACATCACATGCCTATCTGGCTGGAAAACCGTGGTCGTTGCAAGTATCCAGAATGCAAGGGAAAATCCTATATAGCGTGTATGAAGTGCAGTACAACATTGTGCTTGAATAAGGAGAGAAATTGCTTCATCAAGTTTCATAATGAATAGAGAAAAATGGAAACAGAATGTGTGTTATTTTCTCAAAATGTGTGTATTGTAATGAATAGAAAGTGTAATTCTTTTACAGAAATACAGTTCTGCTAGTTCATGTACGTATCTTACTGTGTATTTTCCACATTGTGCATCATCAATCCCAAAACTGGTATCACATGGTATTAGTCGTTACTGCATGCTGTCCCATATATGGCACAAACCCTTAATTCTAAAATAACCGCCCCGACATAAGATTTAGAAATCAGAACATCGAACATAACATGTAACATTTTTTTCAGAAAAATAAAAAAAAATCATTCAGTAAGGGGTTAAGAAAATATTTTGTCACAGACTGCTGCTTCTTAATGACAATGTGAGTATTGAATGGGTGTTGCAAATTTTGAGTATTAAACATATCTCATTTTTCACAGACACTAAAGTGGCAGTGAAGTTAATTGCAGGAATAAACTTACCTATAAATAACGAAATTGCAAATGTGGTTCTTGATTAGAGAAATTAGATATCAAAATTATTTCCTACATAATGCAACAAATGACAAAGTATAAGAATCTTTGACAATTTATATTTTATGTTAGTGTTATGGTTGACTGAAAGTTTCTGTTTCTCTTAGGAATTTGTTTAATAGGGTATTGTTTTTACGTAAATTAGAATGAAGTACATTCGTGTCAACATCTGAATGTATTGATTTTGGTTGTAGTTCAAATGTGGTTGCAGGAATGGCTAGTGAAGTTGAGGGTACAGGTTTCCTCCTCCTCTCCACAGTAAGTGCGACACTGTTGTAAACTGGAAACAAGTAAGATTCATCCATAATATTCCAGTTGGTTACACATATATTCAAATGTCATGAAACTTTATGTATATGAAGATTCGTAAAATAGCTTATTTAAGGTCCTAATTAATCTATGCCTCTCAACTGAACAACTTATTTATTTAGGAAATCTCATTATGTCGTATTTTTATGTGCTGCATTTACAAAATAAAGGGTAAGACTGTTATCTGAAGATGGAACGAAGTTTCTATGATGAATCCTGACTTCATATGTTGGAATAACTCTTAACTAGTGGAATAAGAGACACGTTTTCTGTGAATGAACTTTTATAATGTGTTGATAATTCCGGGAGAAGTCAGTAATGTAAGTTTTTTCATAATTCTAATAAACTGGTGATGAAGAGACACTAGTTATGTTGATGTGATTGTTTTGTCTATGGAGAGTCTATTTTGAGATGGATATTGATGAATCTGCATGATGTTGCAGTTAAGTGTGAGGTAACTGTGAGTAGCACTACTGTGAATTATTATGAAGTAAATAAGATTATTAGAAGATGAGGTTGTAATGAAATGTTATGTCTCTTCATGGATTAGTGTAAAGTCATAGAGAATTACATGTAGTATAAATAAGAATATTAATATTGCATTTTAGAAGTTTATGAGGTATCTTGAGAAGGGTAGTGTGGAATGTGATACTGAGGTAAATTTCAGGGGATAATATACATTATACATAGTGGATTACATTCACTGAGTCATTTTTCACAGACAAATAGAAATATTTTCTGAGAGCACTTGAAATTATGCTCAGCAAAACGATGAGCTATATTGTGTTATCAGTGTAACTATTACTTTTGTGATGAGTAGCAGTTGTAATACAAGATTTAAACTGACATCTAAATAGCAATTACAAATATGCAGGAAAACAGTCTAATGATGATTAAATGATGTTGCTGCCTATAATTAAGAAACAGCTGGATCTAATGTTAAAACAAGTGCTGCCAGGAGAAATATTAAACATAAGGGAAAATTAGATAGAGGGATAAGTGACTTTTGCTGCTGTGAAATAAATGTGATGATGTCATCATACTTTTGTTACTTAACATTTTAATAGCTTGTTATGACTAAAAACTAAAGAAGGCTTATTTTTAAAACCTAAATAGTGGTTGTGAGTTCGTATACTTGACTTTGTTGTAACTTGCTGTCATATTTTGAATATACTAGCACCTGCCTGTCATTTCTAAAACTAGTCATGCATATACAGGGTGTTACAAAAACGTACGGCCAAACTTTCAGGAAACAATCCTCACACACAAAGAAAGAAAATATGTTATGTGGACATGTGTCTGGAAACGGTTACTTTCCAAGTTAGAGCTCATTTTATTACTTCTCTTCAAATCACATTAATCATCGAATGGAAACACACAGCAACAGAACGTATCAGCGTGACTTCAAACACTTTGTTACAGGAAATGTTCAAAATGTCCTCTGTTAGCGAGGTTACATCCATCCACCCTCCGTCGCATGGAATCCCTGATGCACTGATGCAGCCCTGGAGAATGGCGAATTGTATCACAGCTGTCCACAATACGAGCACAGAGAGTCTCTACATTTGGTACCGTGGTTGCGTAGACAAGAGCTTTAAAATGCCCCCATAAATGAAAGTCAAGAGGGTTGAGGTCAGGAGAGCGTGGAGGCCATGGAATTGTTCCGCCTCTACCAATCCATCGGTCACCGAATCTGTTGTTGAGAAGCGTATGAACACTTTGATTGAAATTTGCAGGAGCTCCATCGTGCATGAACCACATGTTGTGTCATACTTGTAAAGGAACATGTTCTAGCAGCACAGGTAGAGTTTCCCGTATGAAATCATGATAACGTGCTCCATTAAGCGTAGGTAGAAGAACATGTGGCCCAATGAAGACATCACCAACATTGCCTGCCCAAACGTTCACAGAAAATTTGTGTTGATGATGTGATTGCACAATTGCGTGTGGATTCTCGTCAGCCCACATATGTTGATTGAAAATTTACAATTTGATCACGTTGGAATGAAGCCTCATCCATAAAGAGAACATTTGCACTGAAATGAGGATTGACACATTGTTGGATGAACCATTCGTAGAAGTGTACCTGTGGAGGCCAATCAGCTGCTGATAATGCCTGCACACGCCGTACATGGTACGGAAATAACTGGTTCTCCCATAGCACTCTCCATACAGTGACGTGGTCAACGTTACCTTGTACAGCAGCAACTTCTCTGACGCTGGCATTAGGGTTATCGTCAACTGTACGAAGATTTGCCTCATCCATTGCAAGTGTCCTCGTCGTTCTAGGTCTTCCTCAGTCGCGAGTCATAGGCTGGAATCTTCCGTGCTCCCTAAGACGCCGATCAATTGCTTCGAACGTCTTACTGTCGGGACACTTTGGTTCTGGAAATCTGTCTCGATACAAATGTACAGCGCCACGGCTATTGCCCCATGCTAATCCATACATCAAATGAGCATCTGGCAACTCCGCATTTGTAAACATTGCACTGATTGCAAAACCACATTCGTAATGAACACTAACCTATTGATGCTACATACTGATGTCCTTGGTGCTAGTACTGCAGAGCGATGAGTCACATGTTAACACAAGCACCGAATTCAATTGTGCCAACTGGTGGTGAATTGAGGAAGTACAGTATATACTGACGAAACTAAAATGAGTTCTAACATGGAAATTAAGCATTTCCGGACACATGTCCACATAACATCTTTTCTTTATTTGTGTGTGAGGAATGTTTCCTGAAAGTTTGGCCGTACCTTTTTGTAACACCCTGTATATTTCGGTATAATGATTTTATTACAAATCACACTGCCATGACATTTTTTAAATTTGTTGGTTTTAATATGATGATTTTGACTGATGATGTTTCATATGTTTGATGCTAATGGCAACATGTATGTCTAGGTGTGATGATTTTTACACATTTTCATACATTAGTGACTGTGTATCTCATATTTTTAATTTATATGATTATTTGTATTATAAATTACCAATAAACTGTGGTGAGTCAGTCATGAACACATGCTACATTATATGTGAATGTATAACCATAAGTTATTCATTTAGATATGGACCATAATTTATTTTACTACTTGTACATACAGTTGTAAAGCTTACAATAGTTAGTGATTAGATTTATCAGAAAAGTATTGTAAAATCTCTTTGGTGATGCTGAAAGTTTCATAATTTTGAATTTCGTTTTGATAATCATTTAGTAAACAAAATCAATTCAGTATTTTGCTCAACTTACTAAGATATTATTTTAAATGAAAAATCATGCAAAATTATTTTAGAATCATGAAAATATCTGTATGTAATAATACTTGTATTCAGATTTAAAAATCTATGAGATTTCATCAATCACTGCATGAGGAAATGTCTCAGAATTGATAGAATTCATAGTTATTGAATGGGGAAGAATTTGTAAGGAATGGAAATAGAATCAGGAAAGGACAACAGAACCAGCATCTAAAATTTTTATAGAAATATTATATCTAATTTATTGATTTATATAATGCTAAAACTTACAATTTAATTTTGCTAACAACACAGCCACAGATATGTTTATTGGGACACCTGAATACTCATGCTGATTCAGTTTGACCAGCACCTACTATTTTACATCATTTATTGACTTGTTCATCTCTTTATATTTTTAAAAATATACTCTGTCATAATACGTTATGTGTAGAATTATGAATGATGAGTGTAATTAAATTTACAACTTTGTGTAGTCATGGAGAATATAATACAAACAACTAATATATCTCACAATGTGCATCTATGTCCCATATTCATGATTTATCTTTTGTACTAGATGTTTTGGAAAGCTCTTTTTCTATTTTGATTATGTCTGCAATTTTATACTCATTATTCTTTAAGTGTCGATTAATAATAAGCATATGAAAAACAATGTATTGTTAATGAATTATAACTCGTGTTGTTTTCCAAAAGCTGATCAGTTTGCAACAATCATCTTTAACGAAATAATGAAAACATACTGAAGGTTGAATGTTTAAGGTTTTTGTATGTAAGAAAAATGAGAAATACAAAATGGTGGGAGGCAGTGACACAAAATTTTGCAATCTGGTCAGAAAAAAGGAATGTTACTCAAAATTGATGAGTTAAATTAAAATGATACGTAATACACAGAGTGACCTGGCAGCAAAGGCCAAAATTAAAGGGTATGGATGTAACGAGTTTTAGAAGCAGAAGTTTCTAGTAAACATGGGTTCTAAGATAAATACCTTAAGAACTCCGACTACTTCTTCATCTTCGATAGCGTAACAAATCTCTTCTATGGCAAGCTCTTCACTATCCTTATTCTGGAAGGAAGTAGTATCGAGCAATACAAGAAAAATACTAACATGAGATCTTAGATGTATACCTCGGGAGCTATAAGAACTTGTTCACCATAAGAGGTTTGTTTCACAGTATGAGGTGCTCTTAGATCTCTAGGTATTTATTTTTGCTTCAAACTATAATTTCTTTCATATCTCTGCATACTGACGATTCCTCCTGAGACAACTTACATAAAAAAATAATTTGATGTGAAGTTATTTAAACATTTAATTACATAATTTGCAAGTAAAACATATATAATTGGATTCTCAAAATGCTACAAATGTTGGTGCAGCTTTAGCCATGTGTCTGAGTACTCTGTTAGGTGAGCTTCTTTCAGTTCAGATTATTTTTGCTGATGACTGGACTTGAATTCCTGTGCAGCTAGAATCGAGCACAATGGAAAATTGAGTATTATGTTTGTCACACCTGTAATGAATATATGAAGTCACAGGCTGATTCTAAGTCGTGTTATTTCTTTAAACTGAAAATATTACATGTACTTACTCAGACCACATTTGAAATTTAAAGCTAATTTTTTGTATATGCACAATATTAGTAAATAGAGACCGTTTTTGAGTTATTTTGTTATTGTTATAATGATAGCTGTTTCATCACTGACATATAGTGTTGAGTTTAGTTATGTTTAACCAATAACATCAATGCCATATGAAACATTTTATAACACTTCAAAATTCAGTGTTAGGTAGCTGAAACAATGGGGATACCATGTTAGACTGTATTAGTAAAATTACTGATGTGAAAAGAGATATTCAATCACACTGCCTATTTTATAGATTTGCTTAATTAATTTCATGAGTGCCACTTCAGTTCTGTGTATTATTTATTCCATATTCAGGTTTTAAAATACCATCTTCAGGTGTATATAGTCAGTGTGTATGGTAATGGATAATATGCAGCTGGGCCAGTCAGTGCGAGTACATGGTATAAATGCTGATAAAATACTGCGCATTTTATAGGCCACTATCAGTGTGGGCATTGTATAACTTATTACTACGAGTGATTTAAATCGTATACATAACGCTTCTATACAAACACTTAAGTCAATAAATAAAGTATGTACGTAAATAAGTAACATGATTAGATTAATTTCATAGAAGTAGTGAGAAAATGAGTGTTATATGCTGAAATCAAATGACTATTGAATGACTGATATTCACATTCGTGTGGGTGATATCCTCACATGAATTGCAGATTTAAATGCATAAAACAATTATACAACAATTGAATGTAGTGTGAGCATAGTATTGTACACAAAAATATACATGGACAAATTCCTGTTAACTGCACAGTAATTTACGAAAGTCAGAGTAAAGATTCATAGACCAAATTTTAAAAATCGCAATATAAGTGCCAATGTAAAAATAAAGTTCATTATCCTGAATAAACATGAATATAAATAACAACTACAGCAATGATTATAATTCACATCTCCAATAAGTTTCTTAAACAATGTTAAAGTTGTGTAGTAGAACAAAATCGATTATAGAAATCGAAATCCAATGACAGGTTGAAATCTGTAATTCAGATGGACAAAATTATTCGAATTCCTATGAAAGGATAAAGTATTAATGTTCTCAAAACTATTAAAAAAACGGTAAGTATATAAATCAGGTTCAGAAAAGCTGTTCCAGGTCTGACAAAAAATTGAGGTACATAACTCATGCAGCTGCTGGGCCCCATAGTCACTCAACAACAGAACACTCACCTACTCTGATTAAAGACATAGGATGACAAAAGTTCTTATGGACCCTGCTGCTTGCCCTTAAATGCTTTCCATTATGTCATACCTTGTTGAATCTGGGTTAGACATTAAGATAATGACCACCTTTGAAATTTAAAGCTAATTGTTTGTATATGTGCAATATTAGAAAATAGAGACCGTTTTTGGGCTATTTTGCGACTTCTTATTAATAACTTTATTTAATAACACAGTGTAATCAAATTATGAACGAAGTTCAGAAACTGCTTATACAAACTGACAAAAATTATATAAATACATACGAAATAATAAATTGTGGGCACTCATCTACTAGGAATATTAGGTAAGGATCTGCGATACTCAATCTGCCTTCATACTATATATAACCGTGGAAGAAGTCATGGTACTGCCACATTTGAATGTAACTTTTAAATAAACTTCATCTACATCTCCATCTACATGGACACTTTGCAAATCACATTTAACTGTCTTCACAATTCTCAGTTATTCCAGTCTCGTGTAGCGTGCAGAAAGAACGAACAACTTCTATCTGTGCAAGCTCTGATTTACCTTATTTTATCATGGTGATCGTTTCTCCCTATGTAGATCGGCGTCATCAAAATTGGGAAGAGAAAGTGGGTGTTTGAAATTTCGTGAGGAGATTCCTCCGCAACAAAAAACGCCTTTGTTGTAACGATGTCCACCCGAAAGCTTGTCATCTGACGCTGTGTCCCCTATTGCGCGATAATGCAAAACGTGCTGCTCTTGTTTGAACTTTCTCGATTTACACCATTAATCCTATTTAGGAAGCATCCCAGACCACGCAGCAGGACTCCAAAAGGCTAAGTACAAGCGTAGTGTAGACAGCCTCTTTAGTAGATCTGTTACTCAAAGTGTTCTACCAATAGAACACAGTGTTTAGTTCGTTTTCCCACAACATTTTCTATATGTTCCTTCCAATTTAAGTTCTTCGTAATTGCAATTCATAGGTATTTAGCTGAATTTGTGGCCTTGAGATTTGACACACATATTGTGTAACCGAAGTTTAACGGATTCCTTTTCGTAGTCATGTTGATGACCTCACACGTTTCGTTGTTTATGGCCAATTGCCAATTTTCGTTCCATACAGATATGTTCTCTAAATCGTTTTACTATTGGTTTGGTCTTCTGATGACTTTATTAGTCGATAAATGACAGCATTATCTGCAAACAACTTAAGATGGCTGCTCAGATTGTCTCTCAAATCGTTTATATAGATAAGGAACAGCAAACGGCCTGTTGGGGAATTCCAGAAATCACTTCTGTTTTACTCGATGACTTTCTGTCAGTTACCACAAATTGTGACCTCTCTGGCAGGAAATCACGAATCAAGTCACATAACTGAGACGATATTCCATAAGTACGCAATTTCACTACAAGTCGCTTGTGTGGTACAGTGTCAAAAGCTTTCCGGAAATTCAGAAATACGGAATGTTTGAAATCCCTTGTCAGTAGCACTCAAGATTTCGTGTGAGTAGAGCACTAGCTGTGTTTCACAAGAACGATGTTTTGTAAATCCTCGTTGACTGTGTCTCAATAGACCATTGTCTTCGAGGTAATTCATAATATTCGAACACAATATATGTTCCAAAAATACTGCTGCACATCGATGTTAATGATATGGAGCTGTGACTCAGTGGATTACCCCAACAACTTATCTGAATTTGGTATGGCCTGTGCAGTTTTCCAGTCTTTTGGTACGGATCTTTCGTCGAGCGAACGGTTGTATGATTTGATTCTTCAGTTTCTCCTGGCGTATTTGTTGCTCGAACAGTCCACAGGTATACTGCCGGTTCATAGTGTCCAACGGGCACAATATTTCGGCGATCAGACATGTCGCCATCGTCGGGTGCGCTGACGAACTGAGCTCCTGAGGGCGGGCGGCCGATTTAAATCCCCCCCCCCCCCTCCCCCGCGTGGGCCACTCTCTTCGCCGTCCGCGCCCGCGCGCTGGCGGTCGCGAAGACGTGGGCGCCGGAATCTGTCGTAGCGTCGATGTGCTTGTTACGTCCGCCCTGGTCGCCAGTTCGTACTTCTTGCCGAGAGTCTTCTTAATTACATTCTATGCCGGGTCCCAAACCTTGCTGAAATTGTAGCCGCAATCCCGGTTGATAAGATCTTGCCTGGTGCGAATTTCGATAGTCTCCCTTATAACGCTGTATTCTCACGTCTCTTGAATAAACCATCGCTGGAGGCACCATGCAAGACGATCATCGATCTCACTGACATGGAGCTGTCTCATGAGGTGGTTTCGGTTCTGGAGAAGGGACTCAACTTCGCTCCCACCCCTAGGTTCACGCCGGTCGCGGACATCGTCAGTGCAGTTGAACAGGTTGCAGCTCGATTACTCCCTGAAGCTGCAGAAGAACTGAGTCGGGAAACCTGCTGGGCTCTGACCAGAACAAAACCTACGAAGGCTAACATTACCAGTAGAGGGAGAGCGGCCATTCTGGACCTAAGACAGTGCTCTGAGATTGTTATCGTACCTGCTGATAAAGGCAATGCCATTGTTGTTCTTTCCCGTAAGGACTACATTGAGAAGATGCAGCGCCTGCTAGATGACGACTCCTATAGGAAGATCAATGCTGACCCCACGAAGGAGGGGAGAACAAGACCAGGGCTCTACTCAAGGACGCGGACCTACCAGAGGGGAACGCCAAGAAATTGTCATCTCAAGGACCTGTACCACCAAGACTCTATGGACTCCTTAAGGTCCAAAAAGAGGGGGTACCTATGCGCCCGATTGTCAGCAACATTAGGGCACCTACTTATTTGCTGGCAAAATATCTGGCTGAATTACTTAGCCCCTATGTAGGTATATGCCCTCACCATATCCGTAATTTCGTGGATTTTGTGAAATCTCTCGACAACTTCAGACTGAAAGACACTGATATTGTAGTGAGTTTTTACGTGGTTTCACTATTCACCAGGGTGCCTCTACGAGCGTCTGTCGAGCTTATTGGGCAGAAATTTGACTCTTTAGGCATGTCTTGACCTCAACGTATTTTCTGTTTAATGGGGAATACTATGAGCAAACGGATGGAGTCGCAATGGGCAGCTCACTCTCGCCGGTGGTCGGGAATTTCTACATGGAGCACTTCGAGGAGGAAGCCTTGGCGTCATCCAATTGGAAACCTACTTGTTTCTTGCGTTATGTCGATGATACGTTCGTCACCTGCCCCCATGGTAGGGACAAGCTCCTGGATTTGCTTACACACCTAAACTCCATACATCCAAACATCAAATTCACTATGGAGACCGAAGCAGAAGGAAGATTACCATTCTTGGACGTCATGGTCAAGAGAAGATCTAGTGGTACACTGAGCCACAGGAAGAAAACGCACACCAGCATGCAGAAAGCTGCCACCACCCTTCCCACAGGAATGAAGTACTAAAAACACTAGTACACAGGGCGCGCAGCATCTCAGACGCAGAGAATCTGCCCCAGGAATTGGAACACCTCAAAACCATGTTCCGAAAAAACGGGTACTCGCAATGGCAGATTAGACGCGCTCTCCGTCCTACCACCACAGCACAACCCGTGGAGACGGATGAAGTCACGGAAGAAGACATGGCCACTGCCTTTATTGCGTACAATGGCGCACTATCGGGGAAAATCGGCCGTATATTAAAGAAACACCGAGTTAAAACCGTCTTTGCCCACCCAATGAAACACGGGCATTACTGGGAAGTGTGAAAGATGACCTCGGTTTGAGGAAGGCCGGTATGTACCAATTCCCTGTCAGTGTGGGAAGACTTATATCGGACAAACAGTACGCACCATCGAAAATCGTTGCCGAGAACATCAAAGGCACACTCGGCTGAAATACCCAAATAAGTCGGTGGTAGCAGAGCAGTGTTTGTCCGAGAAACACGGATTATGAGCGTACCAAGATCCTTGATGAGACCTCTAAATATTTGGACAGCGTTAGAAGGGAGGCAATCGAAATTCGCACCAGGGAACACTTTTTCAACCGAGATTGCGGTTACAATCAAAGCAAGGCTTGGGACCCGGCATTGAATGTAATTAAGAAGACTCTCAGGAAGAAGTACGAACTGGCGACAAGGGCGGACGTAGCAAGCATATCGACGTTACGACAGATTCCGGCGCCCACGTCTTCGCCACCGCCGGCGCGCGGGCGCCGACGGCAAAGAGAGCGGCCCGCGGGGGGAGGAGATTTAAACGGGGCCGCCCGCACTCAGGAGCTCAGTTCGTCACCGCACCTGACGATGGCGACATGTCTGATCGCCGAAATATTGTGTCCATTGGACACTATCAACTGGCAGTATACCCGTGGACTGTTCGGGTTGTATGATTGTTAAGTACGGAGCTATTGGATCGGCATGCTCTGGAACCAATCTAACTGGTATACAGTCTGGACCAGCAGACTTACTTTTATGTGAATGAAGTTGCTTCAGTGTCTGCAGTTATTTATACACATACATGATTTGGAAAGTAACTTGCACTGTTTACTGACAATATCAGCTTTCATACGACAGAATGTATGATAAGCTCGCTGCATTGGTTTAATTATCGATTTTTAAAGTTTGCTGTACGTAAAACATTAGTAAACTTTCTCACATTTATCCTAGAATTTTGCTTGAAGTTCGAACGAACTCATCTCATGGCTGCGATTTTTTGGGTTTATTAGATTTTTGTGTGTCATGTTTGTCGCATCTGTAACATCATTGATAATTATGGCATCTTTAATTTCAGTAAGCTAACTTTCCATTGTGTTGGCTCTATCTTTAAGCTGAGGATCCACAATTTGGCTTCGGGCAGAACCCTTCGTCTATCACTGGGTCTTCAGCCTATCTACATTCCTATGCTTTCATAATGCCTCAGATGAATAGTTTCACACAATTTTGTGGTACAGTCTAAAGATTTTTTGTTACATTTCATCAGAACCAATTGTTATGCTATGAACTTTAATTATTGCTGCATATTATTTATATTCATGTTCTTTCAGGATAATGACCTCTGTTTTTACGTTTCCATTAATATTGGGATATTGAACAATTGGTCTGTGAGTGTTTACTCTGATTTTTGTAAGTTACAGTGGAGTTAACTGAACTTTGTTCATGTCTGTTTATGTATCGAATACTATGCTCGCACTACAAGCAATAATTGTACAGTTGTTTTGTATTCATTTAAATCTGTAATTCATGTGAGGATATCATCCACAGAAATGTGAATATCAGTCACTCAATATTTATATGATTTAAATATATAACACTCTCATTATGTCACTACTTACCAGTGCACATGTCTGACATGAAGACCTGAAGAGCACAAAAATGTGGAACAGTTATAATGTAAACTAAGTCAATGTTGCCGGTCTTTGTTATGTAAGTTATTAAAAAACTGCGATTTTATCTTAGTTTGCTCTCAAACTTGATAGTTTTCTTCAGGTAATCCGTTTTTGTTGCATCTGCTTGAAAAACTGTGGTCTTGTTCAGAATGAATGGTTTGTTAACATTTTAATTTTTTGTTCATAATTTCTACACACAAGACTCAGAAATGTATGATTAAAAAAATTACTGTTTACAAAATCCCTAAAACCTCTAATTTTGATGTATTTCAGTGAAACTGGCTGCAAAATTTGATAAATTTTGTGATCCATGATTTCTGAGCTAGCTACTTTAAAAATATACCACTTTTACTTACAATTTTCGTAATTTTGGAATGATTTGAAATTACTGTGAAATGTTACTCGACAATTCCTTTTCAATTTTCATATAAGTGACTTATTCACCCTAGCTGAGGCAAAAAATAAAGAATAGTTACTATGTGTAATAGCCAACTGGAGCTTTCATAAGTTTTTAAACGATGAAGTAATTTTGATGAAGTTAGGCATTTAGATGTCAATCTCTAGATAGTCACACATATTTTTCTTGCATCGCTATCTCTGCAGTTTTCGGATGCGACTATGTGATCGAGAGATATCTGCAAGCGATCTTGTGATTTATGTTGATGTTACCACATCCGACACTAGGGCTTCTCAGTTCCATTTTGGTTCAGTCATATAATTAGGAATAGACTACTTAGAGCTTCCTTGAATATTAAAAATTGACCAAAAACAGTCATACACCTCTTTATTCTTCAGTCCTTCTTGTTTCCAAATTCTATAATTATATTATTTTGCCTTATTATTTAAATTTGATAACTAGGTTTACTTGATAGCAAGCACCATGAAAGTACAAATTTCATCTTATGCTTTGTTGCAATCTTACCCTTACCAGCCAATGTGGAGATCTGAGTAAACTCTAAATTAGAAAGCTGACTCGCTTCTAGTTCCACCTTTTCTGTGAATTTCAGCATACATCTGCAATACATCTTGCACCCAGCTGTTAAAGCTTGATGAAAGCTATAGATTCTTCTTTTGTCATATAGGTAACACTATAAGTTTCTTTAATAAATCTTGCTTCAAAAATCATTTGTTCATTTTCACAAATGTTAGCAGTCTCATAAGCCTAGAATGAAAACGCTTCATTTTCTTTGACGTCTTTTTATGTGTATTATCATTTCTTAGATTATAGACTCACAAATGGTCTTCAGGTGTACTCTGTAATAATGAAGAATTGTATCTCCCGTTTCCGAGCAGAAACGAAGTACTTCTTAAAAAACTTCCTGGCAGATTAAAACTGGGTGCCAGACCGAGTTCGAACTCGGGACCTTTGGTTTTTCAAGGCAAGTGCATTTTCAACTGAGATACGCAAGCCCAACTCACTACCCTTCCTCACAGCTTCAATTCCTCCAGTACGCCTTCCTACCTTCCAAACTTCACAGAAGCTCTCCTGCAAACCTTGCAGAACTAGCACTCCTGTAAGAAAGGATATTGCAGAGACTTGGCTCACCAACAGCCTTACTCGCAATATCCTTTCTTCCAGGAGTGCTAGTTCTGCAAGGTTCACTGGAGAGCTTCTGTAATGTTTGGAAGGTAAGTGACGAGGTACTGGCGGATTTGAAGCTGTGCGGAAGGGTCTTGAGTGGTCCTTGGATAGTTGAGTTGGTAGAGCACTTGCTCGCGAAAAGCGAAGGTTTCGAGTTCGAGTCTCCGTCCGGCACACAGTTTTAATCTACCATGAAGTTTCAAATCTGGGCACATTCTGCTACAGAGCGAAAATTTCAGTCTGGACTTCATAAAAACTCTCCTCTACACTGCATTCTCCACAAAGCGAAACATCGCGAGTGCTATAAAATATTAATGTTTCAAAAAACACTCATCTTCAGAAATAAACGAACGTCTTGAATGACTAGAGACAGGACGTTCATATTCACAGGACGTGAATATTAGTATGTTCTGCAGGAGTGATGGGGATTTCAGTCACCTCGGTTCAGCAAGTTACCTGTTGCCTATTAGGTATAGGTCCTCCATAGGCCGTGATAACTTGTCCCATACGTGAAGCCATCGACATGTATAACGCGAGAATGATGTTTGGTGGTATAGCCATCCATGCTGCTTTCACCTGGTTTATCGGTGGTATTTGGCACTGGCTTCCAATGCTACACCTGTCGTTTTACTGTATCTCACGCTTTTTCGATTTACGACAAGTCTTGTGATCTGGAGAGCCAGGGCAAGAGACTGACATCCTGTGACACAAGGAAGGCACCTGTTCATGCAGCAACATGTGATAATGCATTGCCTTCCTGAAAATTGACGTCTGATGTGTTGGCAGAAAGGATATTGCTATGGGTCGCAGGAAGTCATTCACGTAAGTCACGCTGGTCAGAGTGCCCTGGACTTGGCTGTCGGTCGCATTATGTCATTCACGTAGGTCACACTGATTACAGTGCCCTGGACATGGTTACGGTTCGCAGGACATTATTCACGTAGGTCACATTGTCACAGTGTCCTGGACACTACCCCCGTTTCATGTACCATTGTTGTCTAGCATATTTCTGCACATTTGTTAAAGGCAGGGAGAGAAGTGGACGATGCGCACTTAACCCATGCCATAATAAACAGCGGAGGACTGCCACCGCTGATAGCCTGGGATGTGTTCCACTGTTCCGCCAGAGACGAGGACGACGCAGATTTGTCTTGTAGTGCCTCAAGGGTGAGTTGTTGATCTTCTTGGGGGGTGGGGGTGGGGGTGGTGTGGGCATAGTAGTACGACGTGACCCATTTCGTTGCGTTCTACAGCCTTCCGTCAACCATTCTGCACACTGAACTGCAGAAACACTTCATCCCACAACTGCGGTAATTTCCAGGATTGATGCATTATTTTCCCTTATGCCAGCAACGCACCTTCTATCAAACTGATTGATTTTATGGTACGGTTTGCACGTACATCTGCGAGACAACCTGCATGTCTGCTCTGGTTGCTATGATCCATTACTTTCGGTTTATAGCGACAACAAGAGCCGCAGGCACATTTTACTTGTAGGTGATGTTGCGCCACCGTATCGATGTTGACTTTGAACTAGCGGGTCGACATGGTTCTCTGCTAATCATTTCTGCAGAACATACTAATATACATGACCTGTGAATATAAACCGTACCTTTAGTAGTTCAAGGTGATCTGCTTTTTCTGTACCCGAATGCCAACTTGAGTTTAGTTCTGTTTATCCCCAGTGGTTTAGGCATTGGTGGGCGTTATTTTTCAACACAATTTTGTCATTTCAGCTCCACAAAAGACAACAGTCACGTATTTTTTACAGCAATCTGCTTTTAGATATACGTCCGTTTCTTCAGGAAAGATTTAACTATTAAGTTAGTGCCTCATTTGTTAATGGATTATAAGTGCATTTTTATAGCAAAAGGTTCCACACATTATAATATTAGTGAATAACGAAGTCACAAATACCTGTACAGTGTCGTAGACCTCGATAAGTCCGCCCCGGTAGCTGAGTGGTCAGCGTGACAGACTGTCAATCCTAAGGGCCCGGGTTCGATTCCCGGCTGGGTCGGAGATTTTCTCCGCCCAGGGACTGGGTGTTGTGTTGTCTTAATCATCATCATTTCATCCCCATCGACGCGCAGGTCGCCGAAGTGGCATCAAATAGAAAGACCTGCACCAGGCGAACGGTCTACCCGACGGGAGGCCCTAGCCACACGACATTTCCATTGCCAGACCTCGATAAGAGGAAATCGATAATAAAACTATTTCGCTGATTTGACGACACATTGCAGAGGAGAATCGAATTGAAGATGAAGTCTTTGTATTGTAGAAGTGTATGCATTTGTCAGTGGTGAAATACTTCGCCAAGTTAGCTATTTCATTTAATTTATGTCGCTGTGCTGTCACTTTGAATAAAATACAGACGTATCAACATTTCTGCATATCAAATTAGGTTATAGCTTCATTGGAACTAGGCTATGCGAACGACTAAAGGAGGGTTGCTGGAGCCTCCACCTTCATTGTGGATTCCACTATCGTAAATCGGAAATGAATAGGGTTCCATCGCTAAAATAACTTATTTTCATTCTAAAAAGTATAAATGGCAATGTTCAGGAAAATCTAGTGCATTAGGAAATCTAAAAACTATTTGTTTATGTGAGTTATTGGTTGTCACGTCAAAATGTAGCCACGTCTCCAATATGGACCTAATTACTGAATATAAATGTTACAGACTGGTGATATCTTGTTTCAGTAGAAGAGATAGCAATAATCTACAACTTCTTTAAGTAGCGACATCACGTTCCAGAATATCTGAGCAAGTATGTACCCTAGAATACTGTGCTACCTTGGCAATAATAACATGCTTAGTTCAATGACACTACATAATTCTTAAATGAAATATGTTTTCTTGTAATCAACACCCATTAAGAGATCAGCATCTTTAAAAGGCCAGTAAACTGACAGATTTTCCGTTATCACAACATATTACACATCTCATTGCATATATTTATTTATATAGTATATACATAGGAAACATAAGAGACAACTGAAACACAATGATTAGCAACTTTCAATGAAATTACAGTCATTCCAATAACATATATAAATAAGTTATTCAAAGAGTGTAAATACATACAAAATTCCTTTGTCATAGGGTGAAACAATCGAAAAGATTAGAAACATTCTTTATTTAAAAATCATCATGTATACACCACAGCAGAACAAACAGTGAGAGGATTAATTTATTAAAGATTAAACCTCGCAGATGAAAATACTTTGCTCATTTATTATTTGCAGTGTACAGTTCGATAATGAGAATATCATTCTTACTTGAACAGAAACTGCTATGGCACTGGTAAAAACATTGTCAGGCATTTGGAGTAACTGACTTTGGTAGAATACCATTCTCCTGATGAGTTACAAGACAGTAGGTTATAAACATACCACAAAATTCAGAAACAGTTTACTTTCTTTGTACTAATTACTTAAAATTGGAAGTGATTAACAAATATCATATTCAATGAAATTTTGGTCTTTCACTCAAATGTGGTGTTTGCTGATACTTATAAACTGTGTTTTAGTAGAATATGATGTCAGGCATGATAAACACCCTTCTTACCATTATGCTGTAGTTTAAGTTAGCAGTTGCTGTTAGTCCTAAAGAAGTTAAGTTCTGTTAACCTTCAGAAGCTATGTCACTGACAGTTCAGTTTTATTCTGAACACTTGTAATGTCTTCTAAGTTTAGTTATGTCCTTGATACTCAAGAAATTCTTTCGACCAATGTCAGCATGTCCATCCTGTTACAAGAAAAATTTAACATCGTTAAAGTGAAATTGAGTAAATTTCATACGTGAATTTCCAGTTATTTTTAAATTAAGATTTACATGGTTCAATGGGGAGTCAGTCCAAACCAAACACGGGTATAGAAGCGGGCAGCCCTGTATGACCCAAGACACTCTTAACATATATCTTATCACAAGATATTTCGAATAAGAGTGAATATTTTCTTGATTCCCAGCTGTTCTATATCGCATCCTGTATAATGTCATGAGAACTGGATATTGAAATAATCACAGATATTAAACGGAAAGGAGATAATCAACATGTTTCGGAAAAGTTAAATCAATATCTGACCATAATTATAGCACAAACCATTTTTGCAGTGTTTCTAGAAACAAAATAGAAGAGAAAATTTTTTTCCATAAAAGAAAGTGTCCCTTAAGCATTTAAAAAGGATGTTTACTTTGCAGCAATCATAAATGTGTTCCATGTTAACATAACTATTTATTATGTGTCAAATAAAATGTTTTGCTATTTTGCCTTTCCTGATACACTAAAATCGGCCTCATCACTAAAGAAAGAAGCATTTGATATTCAACCAAACAGAGATTTCATGCTGTACATTTATTGAAACAAAAAAAAGTAGACATATGTGGTTGATAATGTTTTGTAAATTTACATAATCTTGCTCTAACGATGCTGATTTCTATAGTGCGCTGCGTGTAGCTGATCAATCTGGGCTGATAGTTTTAATGTTTATGGTGTTGTAGGTTAGATGTAAACGATTGTTGGCATTTACAATACCAGCTCTTCATACGATAGTTGCGAAGAACAATTATAATGAGGCAGATAACAATTGTTTGGGCAAAAATAGCATAATTTGTTTGTGAACCAGAGAAGAAGATTGATGTGCAAAAAAGAGGATAATGCTAGTGTATTTCACTGAGAGAAAAGAAAATGTTATTGTGGAATACATGTTGCAGGAAGTTTAGGAGCAATAGTGAATGGCTGACCAGTGTGAATTAATGAAGGGTGTATGTTGAAAAGTGTGGCAGTACTTCTTTATTCTAAAGTGCTGTGTTACTGGATTTAAAAGTTTATGTTCTAATTGGTTAAGACAAATGAATGAATTGAAGAAGTTTAATGGGTAATGAGAATAGAGTCCACAAAGTAATTGATGATGTGTTTCTGTTGTCAGTCAGCGAGTGTTACGCAGCTGATGAACTAGAGAAAGATATCGAAGATAAAGGTAAAGATTTTGTAACAATAGCTGTGAATCTTGCTAAAGATTTCGCAACAATAGCTATGAATGTTATGTAGGATGTTGACGAAGCTGATGTTGAATATTATGTTGATGATTTTGTTAGTTACTGTGTTTCAAGTGACGTTGTTGGGTTGGTATTTCTGCTTCATATGTAAGAGTCACAATATTTCCAAAAGAAAAAAAAATCTTTGAATTTGAAGTTTGTGAATATGTCACAAGCAATGTCCGCCCTGATAAGGTAATATAGAAAGTGGGAAGTACAGGCGGGAAATGTATATGAAGTTCAATGTATATGTGGCTGCACGAATGAAGCAGTGGCAGCAATACGTATTGCTGAGCCAAAAAACACTGTCCACTGTCCACCAGGAGACTGGATGCCATCTGCGGCCGTTGTTGGCAAATGGCGCGATAAAGAAAGTATACAAGCATGGAAAAACGAATGGAAAATCGCTCGAGTGACGACACGAACTGCAAATGGGGAAATTCACTGACAATAAGAGACATGCACGAAGGGCAGAGTTTCATGGCCCGACACCTAAAACGAGCATCTCAGAACATGTGAGGGTAATCGAATGTCGCGTGCTACTAACGTGAGCATCAATGAAAAGTGGCTGAAGAATGTTGAAACCACGCGTAGACAACAAGCGTTTGGGCGTTTACGTCTCATCATAGAATGTAGAGACTGGGAGCTTTGCTGCGCTTCAAAGTGGGATACGAGGATATCGGTCAATGATCTGAGAACAGAGTACATAATTTATGTAGACACAAGTATTTCAGAGCACACCGTTCAGGGAAAGCTCGTGAACGTGAGGCTCCGCAGCAGACGATCCCTATACGTTCCCATGTTGAGCCGACGGCATCGTCAGTTTCAACTACAGTGGGCACGGAGCCATTGAGATTTACTATGTCGTCGGACGAATAACCTTTCTTGCTACACCAGGCTGCGCTCGAATAGGCCATCATCCAGGTGAACGATTACTAGAAACAGGCAATCTGCAGCTGTGGGGCACTATCATGCTATGGGGAACATTCATCTAGGCTTCTATAGCATCTCTGGTAATAATCGAAGATATCATGACAGCTGTGGAACACGTGAACATTATTGTGGACCCCATCGTACTTCATGTTTACACTGATAGTGGTCGCAGATTTCAGCAGGATTACCTTCTGAGTCACAAGTTCAGAAAAGTGATACAGAGCTTTGAGGATCACAAGCATCCAATCACACTGATGTCTTGACTGTCACATCTGCCTGATGTGAACCTAATGGAACACGTCTGGCGTGCTATCAGAGGTTGGTTCCTTGCTCAAAAACCAGTGACCCGTAATTTATCGGAACAGCGTGAAATGTGCGTAGAAATTTGGTCCTCCAGGGACCTACAGAGCTACCAAGGACGTGACGAATCCAGATGGAGCGTTCCAAAGTTGGACCAGCACAATAATAATCAGGTGGTCATAATGTTTTGGCTCTACAAACTAATGGGAAGTACATGCTTCATTCTGAGACAAATAGCTACATGTGAGATTTTTTATGGACTCAGTATAACCGTCATGATACGAGCAGATATAATATGTGAGTGAAGGTATGTAATCCTAAACTCCGCTATTGAAGGTTGTCTGACGATAGGTTTCACATACACTGCCAGGATTTATTGTTGCAACAGTGTGTGTGGTGTACACGGAAAGGTTACATGTACAAATGGTTCAAATGGCTCTGAGCACTATGGGACTCAACTGCTGAGGTCATAAGTCCCCTAGAACTTAGAACTACTTAAACCTAACTTACCTAAGGACAACACACACATCCATGCCCGAGGCAGGATTCGAACCTGCGACCGTAGCGGTCGCGCGGTTCCAGACTGTAGCGCCAGAACCGCTCGGCCACCAGCGGCCGGCGTTACATGTACAGATCAACAGTAAATGCCGTTCTGAGGTATCAGGTATCGACCCATGGTGAAACACCCATGTTAGTACGTGACGTAACCGCAACTGACGGGTTGGTACGTGACGTAACCACAATTGACAGCAGTGATGGCACTGAGTCTGGCATCCAGTCGATTGTACAGTTTCCGAATACTTTTCTCGGTTACGTTATGCCACACGTGATAGGCCTTTCACGTAGTTCAGGAAGAGTTGTTGCCTTACGAGTCGCACGCGTCACTTCTCATCCCATCAAATTCTATATGTGATTGTTTAGAGACATATCTGGAGATTGTACTGGCCAAGGAAGTTGCTGAACGTCTTGCAGAGCACGTAGAGTTTCACAGGCAGTGTGTAGACGAGCATTATTCTGTTGGAAGAGCACATCACCAAAGCTGAACGGAAGTTTCACCTTCCTGCACCCGAGATCATAATTACTGGGGTGATGCCAATGTATCTTGGACGAGGCAGCGCTCACTAGGTCTACGTCGTACGTGGAAACGACCATCACTTGCATGTAGGGGAATATTCTTTCTACACCGAAGGCCACAGTGTGCCATTCCATCTTGCAAGTGATCCTCCGATGGCACCATTCAAGCAGGGCTTGAGGGGAAGATGTGCTAGCGGTGTGCGTGTCCACATCTTACTGCTAATAACCGCTTCGCAACAGTTCGTGTTGACATGCCTAGTCTCACAAGCCCTCTTATCTGTGCTGTATTAGCTGTACAGTCAGCCACTGCTGCCCTTACAATACGACGATCCTGGCGCACGTTTGTGGCCTGTGGACATCCTCTTCTACGGGCGTGAGAATTATTGTATATAGTTTCCACCTTTTATGTACTTTTTTCCTTGTTCTCCAAACATGTTTCGGCACCATGTGACATTATCAGTGGGCTTAGTTTATTGAAACCTGTAAAAAGTGAACATGGCTTAGGTTTAACTGATCTAACAATGTGAGTCCAGAAGACGGTTTTTGTTCTTACTGTGACTTTACACAACCAGAAACATTTGTATGGTATTGTGCACTGATAGCTTGTCGTCTGCAAAGGATGTAAATATGACTTTTGTGAGTTAGTTAATACGTCGCATGATTTAAAAAAATAAAATCAAAACGAGATTTTTGTGCGGCTAAGTGTTTTGCGTTTGTGTTTGTTATTACTCATGTTATTTTGTGGCTGATCCTTCTTCTTTACGTTTTGAGGGCACTGCACAAACATATTGATATATTTTGTGTAATTTCGGTTTTACAAACGCCTTTTCATTTTGCAAAACGCTGTGAGCACTATGTTGTTGCATGTAGTAACCCCGTCGGCGTTCATTTGTTTTCAAGAGGGTTTGGCGGCGAATTGGAATTTTGTTTACTTTTATCTCTCTCTCTCTCTCTCTCTCTCTCTCTCTCTATATATATATATATATATATATATATATATGTGTGTGTGTGTGTGAGTAATCATACAGACGGTACTGCATAAACATATAATGTAAAATCACGGTAAGAGCAAAAACGAACAAAAACTGTCTTTAGCCTCCCTTTGATAGATCAGTTACAACCTAAATTATACCTTCTCTTTTTACGGTTTTCAATAAGCAAATCCCACTCATGTTGGCAAACGGGTGCCGAAACCTGTTTGGGGAACAAGAAGAAATGTGTGTTTTAGTATACAGGGCTGAACACACAATAATTGTAGCTGAAAACACGGAAAAAATACAAGAGCTGCAAATTCAAATGGGTGTGAGAATAATCACATGACAACCGGCCCGTTAAAGGCGCTGCAGTCTGGAACCGCAAGACCGCTACGGTCGCAGGTTCGAATCCTGCCTCGGGCATGGATGTTTGTGATGTCCTTAGGTTAGTTAGGTTTAACTAGTTCTAAGTTCTACGGGAACTGATGACCTCAGAAGTTAAGTCCCATAGTGCTCAGAGCCATTTGAACCATTTGACAACCGGCCCAGGACGTCCGACTTTTGTGACAATCCTCCGAAAGGACCATCCTGCTGCTCGGAAGGCTACAATTTGACCGCTTTCAAACTAACTCAGCCGGCCGTAGGTAGCTCGAGTTTTCCTCCATATCATGGTTGCCTGCTTGCACCATACTGAGCCTTTTGGCTGCGGTTATCCCCTATTATTAGGTAAAGGCAGATGGTGCTCTAGTAGCTATGCCACTATGCTATCTGTTGGTGGACGACGTTGAAACCCTTATCACTATATCCACTGTCCTCCAGGTGGCATATGCCGCCATTGGACCAGAATCGACGTCGTCTTTCGAGGTTTCCTAATTTTTTTTCCGGCAGTGTACATAGCAAGTCGGCGTAGAATGGATGAGCTCCTCTAAAATCTGCTATATAATTTATTTTGCAATTAAAGGACTACTGAGCCTTTAAACGAGTTTATTTGGGAAACTAACATCTACCCATTAGCACCCCTGCATAGTACTCTATTACAGAGTCCGCTTGATGTTAGGCAAAAGATGTGGCAAGTGGTATTCTTCGCTAAGCAGATATTACACTAAATCACATCTGCATATAAATATATGGTCAGGACCTAGCAATATTTTCAAACTAATTTGTTATGTGAAAGTAAAATGACTCGTTCCACACCATTACCATGCCATGGAACATGAAACTACCGAAGTAACATTTTCTTAACAAAGTTTATGAAGCGTTGTAGATCGTGGTGAAACACAGTAAGATAACATTTAGCATTTAACGGAGTTCAGGACACGCGCTTGAAAAAGTCTGGGGCCAAAGGTACACGCTTTAAGAAAGTAATAACCTCTTCCCTGGTAGCAAATTCATGGGTAAGCTATTTCGTTACTACTAGCTGATCGACATTCTTGCCAGCTACTAGGGACGCTCTCTATGAGGTTATTTAAGAGCTCCAATAGGATCCATTAAATTGCAGAGATGCGGCTGTGTGGAGGTTCCTAAGAAGTCTGGAGGGTGGCTCATGGCCAACATTCGTGTCCTCAGTGCCTGTATGTGTTTCTGATATGAAGACCTCGTTGACGATCTCTGCACCTGGCAAAAATTCCTTAACCAGAACAATTCGATGTGGAAGATGATATCTTCACCCACTGTGACACTGAAGGCTGACACGAGTGGTTGAAGAACCTCGTCTCTGTACCGATGCAGGTTAGCAGAATATCTCCAAACGGCAACGCTGATTTCAAGTTTCGTAGGCTCATCAAACATCACGTCTTTCCACACCTGGATACCGTCACCACCAAACTGACTTCGTTCACGTTGTAACTGTTGTTGCACTGGCTACCAATTGCATTCCATGATATAATTTCTTGATATTGCAAGGATGCGGTGGGGGCGGAAAATTGTATATGTGAAGAGCAGTATTTCTCCGCATATTGACGGTAGATTCTTGGTGATTATCATTCTACAATAAACAAGGCCGTCACTCCACTGGAATGAACGGTTCACACTACGTCTGACACGTGCCTCGACCACTGTGACCAGTGGTACACAGGTCATCGTGAATCTGTATCTCCTTAGACAGCTGTACGCTCTGCTGACATTCATTTTGCGGACATTGTTGACCGTCACCGTGCAGCTTCTGCCGAAGTCGGTCCTGCTACGCGATGGTAACGACGATTCGATCACGTACTAGCGCACAATCAAAATGTTCTGTGTCTTAAAACCGTAGCAAGAGCCTTCAAATGATATCTTGTACTACATTAACTGTTGCTTATGCCGTTGCCAATATCTGACCCACTCAAGGCGTACAATGAATGTACAGGGTGTTTCAAAAATGACCGGTATATTTGAAACGGCAATAAAAACTAAACGAGCAGCGATAGAAATACACCGTTTGTTGCAATATGCTTGGGACAACAGTACATTTTCAGGCAGACAAACTTTCGAAATTACAGTAGTTACAATTTTCAACAACAGATGGCGCTGCGGTCTGGGAAACTCTATAGTACGATATTTTCCACATATCCACCATGCGTAGCAATAATATGGCGTAGTCTCTGAATGAAATTACCCGAAACCTTTGACAACGTGTCTGGCGGAATGGCTTCACATGCAGATGAGATGTACTGCTTCAGCTGTTCAATTGTTTCTGGATTCTGGCGGTACACCTGGTCTTTCAAGTGTCCCCACAGAAAGAAGTCACAGGGGTTCATGTCTGGCGAATAGGGAGGCCAATCCACGTCGCCTCCTGTATGTTTCGGATAGCCCAAAGCAATCACACGATCATCGAAATATTCATTCAGGAAATTAAAGACGTCGGCCGTGCGATGTGGCCGGGCATCATCTTGCATAAACCACGAGGTGTTCGCAGTGTCGTCTAAGGCAGTTTGTACCGCCACAAATTCACGAAGAATGTCCAGATAGCGTGATGCAGTAATCGTTTCGGATCTGAAAAATGGGCCAATGATTCCTTTGGAAGAAATGGCGGCCTAGACCAGTACTTTTTGAGGGTGCAGGGACGATGGGACTGCAACATGGGGCTTTTCGGTTCCTCATATGCGCCAGTTCTGTTTATTGACGAAGCCGTCCAGGTAAAAATAAGCTTCGTCAGTAAACCAAATGCTGCCCACATGCATATCGCCGCCATCAATCCTGTGCACTATATCGTTAGCGAATGTCCCTCGTGCAGCAATGGTAGCGGCGCTGAACGGTTGCCGCGTTTGAATTTTGTATGGATAGAGGTGTAAACTCTGGCGCATGAGACGATACGTGGACGTTGGCGTCATTTGGACCGCAGCTGCAACACGGCGAATGGAAACCCGAGGCCGCTGTTGGATCACCTGCTGCAGTAGCTGCGCGTTGCCCTCTGTGGTTGCCGTACGCGGTCGCCCTACCTTTCCAGCACGTTCATCCGTCACGTTCCCAGTCCGTTGAAAATTTTCAAACAGATCCTTTACTGTATCGCTTTTCGGTCCTTTGGTTACATTAAACCTCCGTTGAAAACTTCGTCTTGTTGCAACAACACTGTGTTCTAGGCGGTGGAATTCCAACACCAGAAAAATCCTCTGTTCTAAGGAATAAACCATGTTGTCTACAGCACACTTGCACGTTGTGAACAGCACACGCTTACAGCAGAAAGACGACGTACAGTATGGCGCACCCACAGACTGCGTTGTCTTCTATATCTTTCACATCACTTGCAGCGCCATCTGTTGTTGAAAATTGTAACTACTGTAATTTCGAAAGTTTGTCAGCCTGAAAATGTACTGTTGTCCCAAGCATATTGCAACAAACAGTGTATTTCTATCGCTGCTCGTTTAGTTTTTATTGCCGTTTCAAATATACCGGTCATTTTTGAAACACCGTGTAGCATGAGAACTTTAAGTTGTTAAGCGCTGGTGAAACTACAATCTATGGGCAACCAATGTCTACAAACAACAGCGGCACTACGGGTCCAATTAATCGTCTTTCGATATCTGAGTGTGTAATATAAGTAGGAATGTCTCATATCAAATACCGGAAGGAAGTCTCTGTTGTTGACGATAATCTTCACTGTTATTTGCGCTTGTTACTCGTATTCGTTCCTTATACGAGTCTATCAGGTTTTCCCTATTAAGTTGTAGGAAACTAACGTATAAGCCATATATGACATCGACAAATGATAAAGAGCATTTCTTGTGCCGTGTGATGGGACGATTCTCAAACGTGGTTAATTATAACATAGATATGTAAAAATTAAATGTAAGATTTTAATTAGAGGAGCGGTGTAGGTTGCTGATGCACACTTCATTTCTGTGCTCCACGGTTTCAAGACGTTCCTAGGCGAGTACTAAGAGAATACCTTGAACAGGTCGGGAAATATCATTGTATTTCGTATGTAGAGGCTTACAGGTATTTCTTCATCATATTCTGCCTTAGATCCATCTACTAACATCAGTGTTTTTGCTTTTACTAGACTAACCTAAATTTTGACTTTTCTGTAAAATACCGATACACAACTTTCAATTATTCTTCGTTGGAGTAGACATATTTTCCATTCGTGAATTGCTTCAAATGGAATTTGGAGCAGTCTGACTTGCTACGTTTACATACGACACATCTCTCGGAAGACGAAAACCGAAACCGTTTTTCGCTGTCACGTTTACGTGTTAAGGCCTGAACCGGATATGCTAGCTCAGTCGAATATGGTGTCTGTAAATCAGCTGTTCCAGTTTCTCATTTAGTCGGTGCGATTGCTACGTCTCTTCAGTTAAATATTAGGAACAGAGAGCTTCAGGCTCAGTGTAATATTTCTACTTCTCCTTCACTGTGCAAAAAGTCAGTCTTTCTATATTAGCCGTAATTTTTGAAAACAAATCGTAACCTGACAGGCCTAGCACGTTTCAGAAATGGTTGTGCGTTTACATGGTGGCGAAAATCGAATTCGGAAGTGCAAAACTGGCAGCAAGAAGCGGATTTCCATAATGGATTTTGGAGTGTCAACAAGACCAAATAAAAGAGGTACTAGGTAGTCGGTTTACGCAATCCGGTTTTGGGATCTCCAGCAAACATAGTAAGTGCGTCAAATATTGTGAACGACGTGAAATGTCCAGCATTTCGTACTTCAGATATTTCAACTTGCTCAATGCTAAAACCTCTTCTTGAACGGGGTATTATAACGAATAAATAATTTTTTTTTAATTTAGGACTCTCCCTTTGTATTCTAAATCTTGTTGATCCAGAATATTTGTGTGGAAGCCATCACATCGCTTTCGCTCTTTCGAAGGTATTACACAAGAATAATTCCTTTACGCACTTTTTCAAATGTGGCTACAGTTCTGAGAGATTTGCGTGGACCGTTATTAGGATCCATTTGAATTCTGTCAATCATTCTTAATTTTTGGATAGTAGATTTCTTATGCAACCTCCATCATTTTTGCTGAAATTCCATTGACGATAGCTTTCCAAGAAAGAGAATATTACGACTGCTTTGTCTCCAATTTCTTTATTTGATCGAACAACGCAGAAGACGATTAATTTATAATATCCTTAGACAAAAATATTCAGAAGCTCACGTTGACTTCTCGCTTTTGTTGCTTCACAACATGTACTAATGCTAGATAAGCAACAGCTCATTGATATAAACGCCATCCCCGTACGCCACCAGTAAATTTCTCTCACGAACCATTTTGTTGGTGTTCAAAATCTTTGTAAGTGAACATGTTCCGGTTACCGGCTAACATCAGATTACAGTGTTCAACAAGTCGATATGTGGTACCTCAGAATTATATCGAGTGAAAAGCTTGCAATTCAAAACACAACAATTAGTAGTTGTCTTTGTAGTCCGGTTTTATCAGGTTATTACATTCTGTAGAGAACAACGTACCCTCCTGGCTTCTTGCGGCCATTACATTAAAAGGAACATGAAAGATTTTATAATTACGTTGTGTATTTAGATGAAAAATACATTACATTTGCCAACTATATTAAACTGATGGAATTTATGGGTGTCGAGGATACAATAATTTGGTACAATCCTTGCGTATTAAAGAATTATACATAAACTGAATATGATTTACGTCATCGTCCCTTATTGAGTTCATGAATATTAATAACCAACTTCACAACAGGTACGACTCTCCCAATTTTCTTCCGAAAACTGTAACTGTCCGCAAACGTGTTTTGTCAACGGGGAATCCGAAAGAAGATAACTACGAATCTTTCAACAATAGATGTTTGTCGTATGTTCCTTTGATCGTTCAATAACTGATGAAAGCAATAGGATATTCTGAATTCTGTGTTTCCTTCTTACATTTGGAGACTCCTAAATTACGACGAATATCTGACTGGTCTATCAGAAATTAGAAACTCAAAACGGATCCTCATTCTTCTTTCCTATGAGTCCAACTTCAAGTTTTTTTTACATGTTTTGATTATTCCTTCTTTTTTAGTATGTCATTCAGAAGTGTTATTGGTTTGTTTCCCAATGATTTGTAACGCTTCTTTGTATGATAAGTCTCAAAGCAGGATACAAGACATAGTGGAACATTGCAAGTTTTGCATTGGTATCTAGTTTCCCAGTGCACTTTGTCTTTCGTGCAAACAACGTATCTGCGCATTAGCGTACTTTTCTGCGGATTTCTCTTACAATAATAGTTGGAAAATATCTCCCTGTGAATCGCAGAGGATTCTCGTCATCGTAGCGCCTTCCCCTACTAGCTTATTCCCGTTCTGTAGCATATTTTTCTACAATCTCCCTCACGAGAGATGTAAAACTCTGCGAGTGGCATTTTTCGCCCTGTCAAGGGACAAGCGAAGAGTATGAGCATTTAGAATGCGCAAATCCGGAATGTGAAAAAAGCATTTCTTGCACCATTTCACAGTCTTACGCACTGATCCTACTGAGCTCAGTAACATGTCACAACGGTCAACAGCACCTATACTCTAATTGTAATCTACAATACACTCCAGTTGCTTTATTTTTTTCGCCGATATTTCTCTCAGTCTTTTCTGTTTCAACCATTTGTGTTGTGGACTTGTGGTGAACATGCACACCTCTCCCTTATCGCACCACTTCATAGCAAAGAATCTTGTCAGTGGACCTAAACTCAGTTTCTCCTTGTTTTAATTTCTTCTGCAGTTTTGGCACGTTGCGCCTACTCTTACGAACAGTCCCACATGCGGCTGTTCCATGGTTTTGAAACCAGAGGAACAGGTCCGTGCTTGAGTACCAATTATCGACATATAGGATACGACCCTTTTCCAAATACGGCCCAATACGAGTTGCCACTACGTCGCCACTTTTCTCAAAATTGTGGAACGCAATTTCTGTTATTGCGCCTGTATATGGGCTACAATAAAATCCAAAATATACCTACTCTCACAGCCACACAGTGCAAATGTCTTTACTCCGAATCTACTTCGCTTGGTTGGAATAAATTGCTTAAAAGATAATAATCGTCATTTGAACAGCAAGAAATTTTCATCCACACAAAGCTTGTGATGTGAACAAAATGAATTACGAAACGTCTTACGAACTTTTACAACAATCGTCCTAATTTTAAGCAGACTGTCGTCTCCAGTACTCGTAGAGTTATCACTGGAGTGTAGCATTCACAGAAATAGTAAAAAACAGTCTCTTGACATAATTTCGCTGAAAACTGATTTGTTCATAGGTGTATCTCTGGGCCAATAACCATTTAATTTTAACTTCTTAGTCCGGCCGCTGTAGCCGAGCGGTGCTAGTCCGGAACCGCGCTGCTGCTGCAGTGTCAGGTTCGAATCCTGCTTCGGGCATGGATGTGTGTGATATCCTTACGTTAGTTGGATTTAAGTAGTTCTAAGTCTAGGGGACTGATAACCGCAGATGTTAAGTCCCAGAGCGCTCAGAGCCGTTTTAACCGTTTTTAACTTATTAACTTGCGCCATTAGAAGGAAAAAAGCAACAAAACAACACATTTCCTCAAATCCCGTGTCTTGTCACTTTGACAGTTGAGAATTCACAGATTCTGTACTATTTTCTCTGGTGTAAACGTAAAAAAACATTTGTTTCGTCTACAATAAATTGAAACAGTTCTTCAGACATAAATATCCCAAAAAGAATGTTAGGTTAGTACCTAGTTGACATTTGTGTACCGAACTCGAGTCATCAAAGTAATGGTTTATCGTCTGGAATTCGATTCCTTTTCCAGTCAAACGTGTCACTTCAGTGCGCTCTTTTGCGAACCGTTTCAATGTCACTTTCTGATTCCTCGTAACAGAGGAACTGCTGACTTTAATTCTTGCTGTCCCCTCTGATGTAAAGGACTGAGTACTACAGCTTAGAGAATCTGGTGAAGACTCATCAGTGCTAGCAACATCTGATAATTCTGTGGTGTCACCGCCAGACACCACACTTGCTAGGTGGTAGCCTTTAAATCGGCCGCGGTCCGCTAGTATACGTCGGACCCGCGTGTCGCCATTGTCAGTGATTGCAGACCGAGCGCCGCCACACGGCAGGTCTAGAGAGACTTCCTAGCACTCGTCCCAGTTGTACAGCCGACTTTGCTAGCAATGGATCACTGACAAATACGCTCTCATTTGCCGAGACGATAGCATAGACTTCAGCTACGTCATTTGCTACGACCTAGCAAGGCGCCATTACCAGTTTATATTGAGATTATAATTCATGTATCAACAAGAGCGATGTTCTCCAATTGTGGATTAAAGTTAAGTATTCCAAGAGCTTCGTACTTTATTTATTAGACTCAACTACTTTAACTGTTCCAGACCTCACGCCAGTCTGCGTGAGCTTAAACGCGTGCATTTCGGCCTCCTCTAGCAACACGGTGTTGGCTCTTCTGCCAACACATCAAATTCACACTCACTGTCGCTACTAGTGAGCATATTCAGGATTTCTTTGTCTGTCCAACCACGGCGAAGTGACACTTCTCACGTAGAAAACACGGGATGTGAAGTCGAATTCTGCTAAGAGGGAATACAGCAACAAACATATACCGGTGCGCACATTATAGCTATACAGTCAGACCACTGAACAGCTACTGGAAGAGGAGGACGGAAAGACAGCTCTGCGTCTTTAAACATCTGTCACCCTCAGGCAGCTGTGACTCAGCGCGCCTAAACTCGTCCCTAGCGGTGAAAAGGCTTTTGGCGCGGTACGCCTCAACACGTCCTTAGTGCTGTATTGAGAACCCAAGGGCTGCGCTTAAGCAGCTGGGGCGCGCAAGGGGAATGGCGAGGCATGACGAGTTAA